>NC_058087.1:183329467-184581967 GCF_014858855.1 Bufo gargarizans | reverse complement strand
CAGCCCCATAGAAATGAATGGGTCGGTATTCAGTGCGGGTGCAATGCGTTCACCTCACGCATCGCATCCGCGCGGAATATTCGCCCGTGTGAAAGGGGCCAAACATAGACACATGTGAATACACCCTTAGGGCTCATGCACACGAACGTAGTTTCTTTCCGTGTCCGTTCCGGTTTTTTTTGCGGCCCGTATGCGGGACCATTCATTTCAATAGATAACAGAAGTTACTCCGTGTGCATTCCGTTTCCGTATGTCCATGTTTCCTTTCCGCCAAAAAATAAAACATGTCCTATTATTGTCCGTCCGCATTACGGACAAGGATAGGACTGTTCTATTACGGGCCGGCTGTTCCGCTAAATACGGAATGCACACGGACATCATCCGTATTTTGGTGTCCTAGGACGCTGTGGCCTCCATCCCCTACATGTATAATTCTATCCTAGCGCAGGATGGGAGAGGCAGGAAAGACATTGTCTCCCCTGACGGAGGTTTTCTTTATCAAGATGGATAAGTTCCGGCGCTGTGATTCAGCTGAACGCCGATCATAAATGTATTTTTACACCCTCATTATACTGATCAGAATGTAACGTTAATGATCGTTCAACTCTCCGGGGATTCATGCTTGGAAACGGAAAATGTATCCTCAGGACGCGTCGTGACAGTCATGTCCCGGGGAGGGGTCTCACATTCGTCCTTCTGGATTTCATTGTAGGATCTGTCACATGTTTCTGATCTGCTCGGTTGAAGCCTGGTCGCTGGGGAATCGTTATTTGATTTTGTTTGCCGTCTGATGTTCCTCTAATAGATGATTTCTGTCCATTCAGAGTCGCCCGGAAAGATCTGCTTTTTTTAAAATACCCTTCTGAAACTTGAATCACGACTGAAAGTCAGAACGTTCTTGACGTCGTTGATCGGGTCCCATCTGCAAAGTTTCCATAGAACTTACATGATGATTCATGAATCTCTATGGAACGTCCATGAAGTTTTCTTAAGAAAATAGTAGAAGCCAGGTATTGATGAGGCTGAAGGGGTCTCTGGGGGGTGGCAGATTAAAGTCTCGGGAAGGTCGTGGGCTGAGCGATTGTTCTTGAAATGAAGCAAGGCAGAACGTCTCAGGTAAACCAGGCTGCAAAGTGAAGGTGACTATTGTACAGATACGATATCGTGAACACAATCACCGCCATGTTTTTTTTTGCAATTGCCATACCACCTACAAAATACTACGCAGGTGCTGCTGAATGGTCCAAGTGTTCAAGCACCACCATATAATGCACAAACAACACTACTGTACAGAGCTAACATAATACCGTGCTGTGCACCAGTAACAGTACTGTACAAAACTAATACCGCCATCGGGTGCACAAGTGACAGTGCTATACAGTGCTGATATAATACCACTATGCAGTGCACAAGTGACAGTACTATACAGTTCTAATACATACAGTGCAGAAGTAACAGTATTGTACAAAACTAATATAATACCACAATGCAGTGCACAAGTAACAGTACTATACAGTGCTAATATAATACCGACATGCAATGCAACATAACAGTACTATACAGTGATAATATAATACCGACATGCAATGCAAGATAACAGTACTATACAGTGATAATATAATACCGACATGCAATGCAACATAACAGTACTATACAGTGATACTATAATACCGACATGCAGTGCAACATAACAGTACTATACAGAGCTAACAGAATGCCAACATGCTGTGCCCAAGTAACAGTACTGTATGAAACTAATACCACCATGTTGTGCACAAGTGACCGTTCCATAGAGGGCTAATATAATACCACGATGCTGTGCACAAGTGACCGTATCATACAGTGATAATATAATACTGACATTCAGTGCAACATAACAGTACTATACAGAGCTAATAGAATACCACGATGCTGTGCACAAGTAACAGTACTATACAGTGCTAATATAATACCGACATGCAATGCAACATAACAGTACTATACAGAGCTAATAGAATACCACCATGCAGTGCACAAGTAACAGTATTGTACGAAATTAATATGATACAACCATGCAGTGCACAAGTGACAGTGCCATACAGTGCTAATGTTATACCACCATGCTGTGCACAATTAACAGTACTGTACAAAACTAATATAATACCATACACTGCTAATATAATACCACCAGGCTGTGCACAAGTAACAACACTGTGCAAAACCAATATAATTATGTGCAGTGCACAAGTAACAGTGCTATGCAGAACTAATATAACACCACCATGCAGCACACATGAGATAGTGCTATGCAGAGCCCAAATAATAGCACCACATCGTGCACAACCGACAATACTATAAAATGGCTAAATTTGTCACCAAACAGCACACAAAATAAAGTACTTTAAGTGCTTCTATGATACCACCAAAGGTGTCTAAATAATTCTACCATACACTGTGTAAACAACAGTGCAGTACATTGCCCAAATAGCCATTTTTTTCAATGTCAGTTGCCATCTGGACCTCAAGTAATACCCAATACTGGACGCTTTCAGCTGCTGGGCCCTATCGTCCTGGTGTGGAAGGGGCACTGCGATGCCCATTCCTTGTACGGCACTACAGTAACTATTGCGCATGCGCCGGCTAACGACGCGGAAACACAACAAAGGAGGCGGTCCATCTGCGCATGCGCATAAATTACTGTGATGCCGTACAAGGAATGGGCATTGCAGTGCGCATGCGCCGGCCAAAGGAATGAGTGCGCAGGCGCGGGATATCGGTAGAATTACAAGTTAGTAGAAAGGCGGTCAGAGGGAAAGGATGGGCGGGCAGAGGGTAGGAAGGGGGGGGGGACGCAATGAAAAGGCTGAGCAAGCAGGGCACCTAAGAGAGTAACGCCGCCCCTGGGCACTTGCGAGCACTGATTTGCATATCTTATAAAGATCGTTTTTGATGGTTCTATAAGTCCAGGATTGATGCCAGAGGTAACGTTTTTACTAACTGTAAGCATGCTAGGGAGCTGTGGGAAGGGTTAAAAAAGTGAAATGCTGATGACAGACTCCCTTTAATCCTCTGGGGCACTCTGTATTGCAGGGAACACCAGCCAGATGTTGGTTGAGATGCCCTTGATGGTAATTAGGTAACGCTTAGGGTGCTTTGGTGGCTGGGCCCCTGTGTTCGTGACGCCAGCACCGTGAGGTGCAATGAGGAGATGAAATTGAATGATGAGAGAGGCAGTAGCTGAACCAAACAGGAATTTTACTTGTCAG
Organism: Bufo gargarizans; assembly: GCF_014858855.1. NCBI lineage: Eukaryota > Metazoa > Chordata > Amphibia > Anura > Bufonidae > Bufo > Bufo gargarizans. The sequence goes on along the minus strand of NC_058087.1, from coordinate 184,578,722 downwards.
TTGTAGTCTTACATGAAGTTGGTAAAGATGATGAAGCTGCAAATCCCAATTAGCAGGCTCTGTGAGGTGTAGTATGTAGTTTCCAGTTTAACTTATGCAGGAGTGGTAATGATAGTCTACTTGGTTCCTGGTCTTGCTCAGGCTTTTTAGTCTTGCAATAATATAGAACCTCTATACAACCTAAGGGCGGTCTCCCTCATGGCAGGCAAACTCTCTGCTCCTCACTCCTCTCCTCTCTCAACTCCTCTCCTATCTAACTTCCTGTGGTTGACCTATATAAATGATGCTATAGTGACCTCTAGTGTTGGTTGTGTGTAATGCATTTTAACAGCCTGTAATAGGAATTTAGCAGCATTGACCAATGAAAATACAGTAATTAGTGCAAGATGACATGAAAGGGCATATAGCAATTTGGAGTGGCCCATACACACATAAGTGGGACACTACACATTGATGCCATTGACTGGCCCTCACATTACCAAACCTGCCTTGACCAAAAGGCTGGTTGCTCAGGGTCCGTGGCCCAGTCTTCTGGTTGGCCCTTTGGTCAAAGAACTGGTGACACAGGGTCTTTGGCTCAGTATCCCCATCTCAGCATCTTCTTCACATCACCGTTTAGCTTAGCATCAGTTGCATGCAGTACTGTTTTTTTATCTAGGGATAGCCTGTCCGGGTGATCGGGATCCTTTAAAGAGGAATTATCTCGCCAATGGGCATTGCTAATGTGAAGGGGGCACAATTGCATTTCTACTCTGAAGGGGGCACAGAGGGCATTGCTAATGTGAAGCTGGCACAATGGGCATTTCTACTATGGAGGGGGCACAGTGCATAGAGGGCATTACTACTCTGAAGGGGGCACAGAGGGTATTACTACTATGAAGGGGGCACAGAGGGCATTATTACTGTGAAGTGGGCACAATAGGCATTACTAGCACAGAGGGTATTACTACTATTAACGGGGCACAATGGGGATTTCTACTATGGAGGGTGCACCGAGGACATTAATACTGTGAAGGGGGCACAATTGGCATGATTACTGTTAAGGGAGCACAATGGGCATTACTATTAAGGAGGCACAATGGGGATATCTACTATGGAGGGGGAACAGAGGGCAATATTATTGTGAAGGGGGCACAATGGGAATTATTACTGTGAAGGGGGCACAATGGGCATTACTAATATTAAGGGGCATTATTGCTGTGAAGGAGGTACAATGGAAATTATTACTATGAAGGGGGCACAATGGGGATTATTACTGTGAAGGGGGCACAAAGAAGGTATTACAACTGTGAAGGGGCAGAGATAGGACATAATTACTGGGAGGGGGGCACAATGAGGGCATAACTACTGTGAAGGGGGCACAATGAAGGGAAAAGTACTTTAAGGGGGCACAATGTGGGCATAACTACAGTTAGGGGGCACACATCTGTACAAAACTACTGTGAAGGTTGTCCAATGAGGGCAATACTACTGTGAGGGGGTAAGATTTTCTTAAAGTATTTGGGGGGGGGGGGGCAGAAAAAGGACCCGCCCTGGGTGCCAAACAACCTAGGCACACCACTGGTGCAAGGTAACCCTTCAAAGTGCAATAAAATAGTGAGTTGATGGCTTTGCATAGGTCACAAAAATGTTCACAGATGTCCATAGTCCAAAGTACCCTTTGTTAGCTTCATTTTTTGAGCAGTGTATTGTGGGGGCTCCTGACTGGTAGTGATGAGTATGTTGCATGTTCAGTATGTTGCATGTTCTAGCATGTTCTAGCTTTATTTAGTTATAAGGTCTTTGTAAAAATTTATTAGACTCCACAAATTTCTGCCCATTGTAAACAAAAAGTACCCTAAATGCTTCCGGTTGTATAATGTTTTTGTTGAAATTTTGCATGATAATGGTGGTAAAACAGTTCTAGAACCCACATGTCCATATTACAAGATCTGTATATAAAGTTATTAAGTCCTAGGGCTTGGTTGTTCTTGACAAAATAGTCCATTCTTATTACCCCAGAAATAATGACCTGCCATATAGGGTACTTCAACCAACAGCTTGATCTAGTTACGAGGGGTATTTGTGGATTCAAGGTAGAGATGCACTAGTTGGACCAAGATAACATCCAGAGGGCAAAAGTGTGTGTGGGGGGGGGAGAAGGCAAGGAAGGTAGAGGTAAAGGGGAAGATCAACATTTTAACCTGAACAGTCTCTATGTCATTTCAATCTCAAAAGAGATTCCTATGGCGCCTGGAAGTCCCAACTCAAGGTCTGATGGCATGTAAAACAATATATATAAGGTTATCAGGCTTAAGAGATGGGAGGGTCGCCTTGTAGGAGACGTGTCTGGGACCAAGTTGTGAGTTGAAAACATTCTTTAATGTTCCAAATGCTTCTTGATGAACATAGAAAAATGTCTGCACTTTGGTCAAGAGATGGATTAGGTAACCTTTCAATGGGTTGTCTATGTTATCTGTTACATTACCGTTCTTTATGCCTTGGAAGACCATATTTAGGTAATGTAGAATGTCACCCTCATAGTATCCCAACTGTAATATCCTTCTCTTTGGAGGTCCTGGCCACTCTGAGCTTACTTGGAAGGCCCATAATGTCCACCACAAGAAAGACCCCTTCCCAACCACCCTTTGGTTCTTCGTACCAAGAGGACACAAACATTTTCCTGTCAGCTCATCCTTCCTGTGGGATCATTTTTTTTATTGACTTTGCTAGATTTTCAGTACAGCTTTTAGCCATTGGACCGGGTCCAAAGTTTAGCACTTTCGTTGGTTGGCAACCGATGAGCAAGCACCAGCTTTTATTTCATGAGAGATTCGGAGTAATAGCAGTGATGTAGATGTTCTAAACTGTCCCACACTTCTAAGAATTTTTTTATTTATTTTTTTGGCTTTTGTTTTTTTACTTAATAAATGTTTGATGTTCCGTTGTCCCCTGGAATAGGCCCAGAAGATTATCCTGACCACCGATGGGACATAAGAAGAGGAGGAGCGTGGGGGGGGGGGGGGGACTATATGGTGGGTGTGATGATGTTATGGTTCAGTTATTGTCACAGTTCTCAGGAACTAGACATTGCTGTATCAGATATTTTTTGCATATTTTAAAATTTTATATACCTGGTCCCACCAACAAACTGCTGTGTATGCAGACATCACAGGGTATGGTATCTAGTGTCCCTGCAAACAAGGCTGTGTAGCTCCTTTTAACCAAGGTGGACAATATGGCGTACTGTGTTGCAGTGTACAATTCACCATGTGTCTAACTATACATACAGTATGGCGTCCAAACAACAGTGCTGTACATAAACCCCCTAATAACGTCTCCACACAGATGCCTATATGACAACATTAGGCTAAGTTAACATCTCGGGTAAGCTGATTCAGCAGGCTGTTCCCCACAGAGAACAGCCTGCTGGAGTTCACTGGATCCGGCATTGCCAGATACCACCATTCACCACCGGACTACATAGGCTATAATGGGAATGAGTTGAAGGCCATGGGTCGTGGACAGAGCTGAACCAGAGTCAAAGGGCATGGGTGGTGAATGGGGCAGAAGTAAGTAGAAGGGAATGGGTGGTAGGTAGACCAGGACTTAGTAGAAGGCCATGGGTGGTGGGCAGAGCAGAACAGAGTCAAATGGCATGGGTGGTGAATGGAGCAGAAGTAGAAGGGAATGGGTGGTAGGTAGACCAGTACTGAGTAGAAGGCCATGGGTGGTGGACAGAGTAGAACAGAGTCAAAGGGCATGAGTGGTGAATGGAGCAGAAGTAAGTAGAAGGGAATGGGTGGTAGGTAGACCAGGACTGAGTAGAAGGCCATGGGTGGTGAATAGAGCAGAAAAGAGTACAAGAGCATGAGCAGTGGATACAGCAGAACCCAAAACATTTGGTGAAATATTCAAACTCTACACAGGAATGCTCAGATGAAAATACAAAAATGGTTACCAATGACACCTGGGCATGTCTGGGGGCAGGATGGGCATTGATTAGCAACCACTTAGGGAAAGTATATGACCTCTAGTGATTCTCCTGTTACATAACTCTTCTACTCTCATGTTTTATAATGATGTTCTGCAGTGATGTAAGATATGATACATAGCCCATTCTGCCACTGATGTCACAGAGCCACAAACAAGAACCAAGGGCAAGAGGCTGCAGATTACATGAGCCGTCTTCATAACTAGCCTAACGACAGGCAAATTCATCTATTCAGAGCGGTGCGGCTGAGCCATTATCTCGATGCGCACACTGACTCACAGCTACTTTATATAACCATGGTTTCATTTGTGATTTGCAAAGGCCCAGAGTTTATGGAATCGGATTAATCCTAGAGGCGGCAAGATGCGAGGTGGAAACAGTAAGCCGACCGCTGCTTGTGTTTACTCTCTCTGGATTTTTCTTCTAATTCTGTATTGGAAAAATTCTGTCTAATTTGCTGTGCAGATTATTAGGATTTAATTAAGCATGGAGATTTTCTGATTGCTTTACTGGGACTATTGATCAGGGATACAGCCAAGTGATTTTTTTTCCTACCTTCCAAAAGAAGAAAACAACAACGTCTTAGCAGGAGTTGTCACATAGTCACAATGCAAATGACCCCCACTTTCTGTGGTAGTTTGTGGTACCCTAGGGTTCTTTTCTGGTCAGTTCCTTAGGTATGGTACTGAGGATGTGGGGCAGATCCCTAGGTCTGGATAGCCATGGGTCAATACAAAGAAAGCATTCAGAGATAGTTAGAAGAACCTAGTAAGAAGTAGCATCCAAAAAGTAGTAGACTAAGTTGATATTAAGGAGTTCAACAGTTAAGGTGCTAAACTTATATCCAAAGGAGCAACATTTCTAGCCAGGATCAGGAAAATACCATGCAATACAAAGGAGGAACGCAAGCAGTGAGGAGCACTAACTGGAGGTTAAGGCTAAGGCTCCAGGAGCAGGTGCTTTAAAACAGTACACTTATACTCATAGCATTATATAGTTTCAGTTGTCATCCTTCCATCTACAGAGTAGGACCCATGACAGGGCGCTTATGATCCCTAGTCAGGACTCATTGTGGGATCTTTATAACCCTAGGTTAGTACCAAGTGCAGGGCCCTTATGATCCTTGATTGGTACTCATTGTAGGATGTCAAAATACATTCCAGAACTGTTTTGGTTCCAAGTGAGGACTCTGCATGACCTGTTTGGTCTCAAATTCTGACCCATTGCAGATAAGGACCCAATCTCGGTCCTAGAGGAGGACTCATATCAGGCTATTCCAGGTTAGGACCCATTGCAGAACTTTTTTGGTCCCAGACTAAGACCTTTTGCAGGACCTTATTCGTCCCAAGTTATAACTCATCGCAAACATTTTTAGTTCCAAGTTAGATATTATTACAGACATTTTGGCCCCTGGTTAGGACCCATTGCTGGACTATTTAGGTCCCAGGGTAAGACCCTTTTCAAGACCTTTTTTGTCTCAGGTTGTGACTTATTGCAACATTTTTCATCCCAGGTAAGGACCCATTTATGGTCCCAGATGAAGGAACACTGCGGATCCTTTTTAGTTCCAGTTTAGGACCATTGACAGAATATTTTTGGTCTCGGGTTAGGATGCAATGTGGACATATTTATCTCCAAGTTAGGATTCATTTTTGATGAAGACCCATTGCAGGCATTTGTAGTCCAAGGTTATGATCCATTGCTGAAATATTTGGCCCCAAAATAGGACCCACTGCAGACATTTTGGATCCAAGATTAGGACCCACTGCAGACTTATTGGGTACCGCAATGGGTGCTGACTCGAGCCCATAAAGCCTTCAAATTAGATTTCTTGGGCTTGTTGCAATCACTCATAAAGCTATATTTCTACATCCCTGATATTATCCATGCTGAAATATTCTCTAATTTGTAGTCCCCGGGGATTAGACCCAGTCCCAGAAAGAATATTTAGTCAGGCTTTATGTTCACATCCTCCTCAATGGACTGGCTACCAGTAAACACAAATGATAATAGTACTTGTATGCCGCCATGGGAGCTTTCTGAAAATTCGCACACCTCACCGCTGATTCCCCTCCCCGCTGCTGAAAGTTTTAAGTGAATGTTTCTATTGAGCTGATCCAGGTCCCGAGGTTAATACGGCGAGTAAACACTCCGGCTTTTTGATACGAGTGCACAGTGAGCCCCCGTCACCTGCCCGTGTCAATTCATTGACTATAATCCAACATGCCACGGACATTAGGATTGCAACGCGACAGTCACGGCACCTTAATTATTTTTAATGGATTGCACAAATATTATTATGGAAACGGAGGACCAAGGAACATTGCTTGGAGTGGAAATTCAGGCAAACAGAGACATCTGTCAAGTGCTGTGGAGCGTGCGATGGAGAACTGATTCCCATGTTCTGTAATAATCAGAGGACATGTTTTTGTTTGGGCTCTAACGGCGACTGTGGGTCAAGGCCTTGGTTTAACTCAACGCTCAATTACAGAAGCCAAACTAATTGGCTCCTCTGGGCTCCACTAGTGTATATCTGACCTCCGTCATGGCCCCCAGCAGCACTGATATCCCAGGTCTGGCAGTCTGCGGTACGCCAGGTCTAAGAAAGTGGACGTGACATGGGAAGGGAAGGGAACGGGCCGGCACGTTTATGTGTAGAAAATGGTATAAATGTAGGGCAGCAAGGAAGCTGTCTTACATTTAGAATCGGCGGTGGATACGCTGAAGTTATGTACAGTCTGGAGCCTCTTCATAATTTCGGCTATCCACCGCCACCGCAGGGGCTTATTAAGACCGTTCTTAATAAATGTGCCCCATAGTGTCTAAACCCAAGCATGCAATTAGCAGAGGTCGCCGACATGCGTTGTGATGATAACCCTGATGTGCGCAAAGAAATCATCAGGTTACATAATTCGCTCTTTGAGAGTTTACAGTCAACAATCTCTGTCACATTGTGTGTCTCACACTGTTTGGATAATGCAGAGTGGAACGGGCATCACACTCGTCTCCCCCACACCGTGATGCATGAGAATACGCCAGGTATCAGATCACAAGGTGCAGTGCATTCAGGTGACTCGTATCTCTGCAGAGATTTTCTTTTGTGTAATGCAGTTTAATGATGGAGATTAATTTCACACAGAACTGCCTGCGGATTTGTGGTCCTGGAGCTGGCAGGAACAGAAGGGATTAATTCACAGAGTTCATCATTGCTCTCCTGTGTTGTGTATGGGGAGTGTTGGAAACTTCTACCATTCTTCTTCCCAGCCTTGCAAAATATTATTACTGGCTTTTAAACTGACGTATCATGAACCTGACAATCCATTGCCCACAGTTTACACACATAACATACAAACACATGGTCCACTGACTACTATAATACTGCCTTCTATGTACAGGAAAGTAACTACTATAATACTGCTCCTATGTGCAAGAATATAACTACTATAATACTGCCTCCTATGTACAAGAATATAACTACTATAATACTGCTCCTATGTACAAGAATATAACTACTATAATACTGCTCTTATGTACAAGAATATAACTACTATAATACTGCTCCTATGTACAAGAATATAACTACTATAATACTGCCTCCTATGTACAAGAATATAACTACTATAATACTGCTCCTATGTACAAGAACATAACTACTATAATACTGCCCCTATGTACAAGAATATAACTACTATAATACTGCTCCTATGCACAAGAATATAACTACTATAATACTGCCTCCTATGTACAAGAATATAACTACTATAATACTGCTCCTATGTACAAGAATATAACTACTATAATACTGCTCCTATGTACAAGAATATAGCTGCTATAATACTGCTCCTATGTACAAGATCTAATAGCTATCCCCTATCCTGTAAATAAGGGATAACGTTAAATTACTAGAATACCCCACAAAATTACAGTCCTAACGGGTCTCACGTGGCATCTCAGGGATTCTGTGCAAATGGGGTCATTGTCCGGATCAGTATTTGATGCTGGTTTATTAGTATAAGAGACATCAGATGTTTAGATGTGACTGGTGCGGTCAGCCTCGAGCTCCTCACACTGAGGTTGTGGCTGGGTTTATAGTGTCGCACGGGGTCTGTTGGACCCACCGCCAGGACATAAAGCTGTGTTGATGTGAACTGCTGATGCCGCTCAATAGACTGTGGAATAATAAGAGCATTATCTCTCTCTCTCTCTCTCTCCATTTATTCCCCTTTCTTACCCTTAGAACAAATTCTGGAATTTAGTATTATTATTTTTTTTGAAGACTGCAACATGTCCCACTGTGTAGACCTACAGCAGCCCCCTCTCACCACAGCAGATGGTTCTTCAGCAAGTTTCCTCATTGTATAGGGGACTGAAGATCAGGAAGTCAAGGCCTCATAGGGGTCCCAAAGCTGCAGACGTATCCAGTGTCTTCCTGGGCAATGAACCATTCAGGGGCACCAGGGTTTAAGATAATCCAGACCCTCCACTGGCTCATGGAAGCCAAGGAAGCTTCAGTGATGTCCAGTCCCTATATGGATGGTCCATATAAGGCTATCGTCCATATATGGAAAGTTAGACAATTGGAGCTTGATGCCCATGTCCTTATATGGACAGTCCACTTATGGTTATTGTCCATATATGGCCAGCTGTACAATTGGAGCTTCCCCGGGAAACCTCTTCCTGCCAGGATGGGGGGCAGAAGACAGCACTGTTCCAGGGGATTGGACAGAATTGCTCCAGAAGGCGGGAGCCCATCTGCCCAGACCCTTCGCCCTTTGCTCACCAATAGATCATCCTAGAGCTGCCCCTTATGTCTCTCTAGTAAGCCCCCAGCATTTGAGAGCCATGAAATTCATTATTTCAGGCAATTTTATGTAAACTGTGGGCCCCTGTGCCTTGTGGGCCCCTATGTTGGGAAAAACTCCAGCTTAAAACCAAATTTTGGACGGGAAAAGGAAAGCGGACACAGCAGAGGTTTTTGAGAGAAGCGCGGTGCGAGACCCTTTAACACAGCGCCCTACATACAAGTGTGGCTGTGCCCGGTACTGCAGCTCAGTCCCATTCACCTGGATAGGCAGTTGTCACCAAGCAACCGGAGGCAAATATTAAATTGGTTAAGGCACGAGGCTCCACAATCCAAACAGATTAATGGCCAGGACCATATTGTGACGTGTACGCCCCGGGCGAGAAAAATGTTCATTAAAAATCCGCAAGTCATTTGGATCATTAAAATTCAGCTTTTAAAAAAAAAAAAAAAGAAATCCTCCTAAGAATGAAGGAATGTGGACCTGGAACGGACACCGCCACACCGTGATCTGTGTACACAAAGCAAAACACACAGGTTAATCACATCCTCTGCTGCAAGCCCGACCCGGCCATGGCCTGCACTGTGTCTGCTAGAAGTGTCCAGTGAGGCACTAACAAGACCGACCGAGAGAGGGCGCCAGAGATAGCGCGGCACTTCCAACCTCCATGAATTTTGCTGTTAATTATATTACGGCATTTGCATATATTGTATAGCAGTGTTATTAGCTCATTTTATGTATGAAGCTCTTATTTGAGCATTGCATGGCGGTGTTATTTGGAGCAACACTGTGGTATTCTGAGCAATGCATGGTGGTATTGTGGTATTATATGAGCATTGTATTGTGGTATTATTAGAGCACTGTATGGTAATATTATTTGAACACTTTATGGTGGCGGTAATTGAGCACTATATGGTGGAACTATTTGAGCACTGTATGGAAATATTATTTGAGTACTGTGCATTGTATTAGTTCAGCACTGTATGGAGGTATTTGAGCACTTTATGATGTATTAAGTGAGCACTGCATGGTGGTATTATTTGAGCTCAGCATTGTGGCATCTGAGCGGTATTAACTGAGCACTGTATGGTGGTGTCCGAGCACTGCATGATGTATTGAGCACTGTGGTGTTATTTTTTGGGCAATGTATGGTGGTATTTGAGCACTGTATGGCAGTATTACTTGAGCACTGTATGGTGGTATTTGTGCACTGTTTGGCAGTATTATTTGAGCACTTTATGGAAGTATTATTTAAATAATGTGTAGGTGAAATTATTGGTGCCCAGCATGGTGGTATTATTTGAGCACTGTACGGTAGTTTTATTTTAGCAATGTATGGTGGTTTTATCTGAGCACTCTTTGATAGTACTATTTGGGAACTGTATGGCAGTATTATTTGAGCAATGCATAATGGTAATTAGGTTAATTTGAGCACTCTATGTTTGTTTTTATATGAAGAAATAAAGGAAGAAGATTTTATGCTGGTGAGTGCCATGACTATTTGCTTTGTCTGGATATACTATTAGGACTTTGTGCCGCCATAGAGCTTCACCGCAGCAGCTGGATAACACAGACTCAGTGAGCGACACAATTGTTTTTGTGCATATGTTAGACATATCTCAGCAGTGCCGATAACTGTTGTTTTTATTTACTATATTTAAGGAACTTTATAGTGCTATTATTTACACACAGTACGGTGGTATTTTCTGAGCACTGTATGGTGCTATTATTTGTAAACAGTATTATGGTATTACCTGGGCAACTCTTTGAAAGTGTTGTTTGAACACTGTATGGTGGTTTTATTTGTGCAATACATGGTAGTTTTATCTGAGCACTCTTTGAAGGTACTATTTGAGCATTGTATGGTGGTTTTATTTGAGCAACACATGGTAGTTTTATCTGAGCACTCTTTGAAAGTATTGTTTGAGCACTGTATGGTGGTATATTATCTGAGCACTGTATGGTGGTATATTATCTGAGCACTGTATGGTGGTTTTATTTGAGCAATACAAGGTAGTTTTAACTGAGCACGCTTTGAAGGTATTGTTTTAGCACTGTATGGTGTTATTATTTTAGCACTGTATGGCGGTATAATTTGAGCACCGTATGGTGGTATTGACCGACATTTTGTAGCACTGCCACTTAGGCACTGTAGAGTATATTATTTTTGCAGGGTATGCTAGTGACACCATTGTATAGTAGTGTTATTTAGCCAAGTGGATCTGGCTAGTGTATGGCACCATATGTATAAGCTGAGCACTCTATGCCATGTTTTTTACAGTACACCAGTCATGTGCCAGCAGAAGGTAGATCCCCGCACCGGCCAGCTCTTCACTGATAAGGTCATGTATGCCATCGTTTATGCTTATTATGCTCCTACTCTTAAAGGGTTCCTCCACCTGTTCTATCTACCATGCCATGCTTTACACTGCAGCTCTACTTGTTCTAATATACCCAAAGTGGGGTTTCATGGTGGTTACTAGGTGGATCATGGAGATGCAAATATTGAGCGTTGTGTTATAATACACGTTTTAGTTGACATGTTTCATGCTTTCGTAGAGGGAATGTTTGCAATTTTCCTTTTTGTTTTTTTGCCCCCAAACCATCTGACTCCTCACAAGCCTTTGACGGAATAGCGATGACCTCTGTGTGGGGAAATTTTTAGTTTTAATTGTGTTTGTCTTGGCATATCTGAGACAAGAGCAGTAAGACAAATCAACAGAGCTATTGATGGCCGCTTCCTTCCCAGCATGCTTTGCTCCATTTCGTGATGTGTCCCGAAATCCCAGAACAACATGTAGATTCTTCTTGATCTGGCCCTGAGGAAAAAACGTCAACTCTCACAATGGCCCCTTACAATGATTAGATCAGTGCTGAGGAGCCTGGAGAGAAACATGAGTGGCAAGGTTTGCATCGATCTACCAAACACGTTGGTTTATCTGTATTTCTAGGCAGCCATTTTGTGCACAGGTCCTCGCTGATCAAAACTGTCCTGTTGCTCAAAGCAACCAATCAGAGCTCAGCTTTCATTTCTCAAACTGCTCTGGAAAAATGAAAGCTGAGCTCTGATTGGTTGCTATGGGCAACCAAGACAGATTTACCACTCTGATAAATGCGGCCTATACTTTTATACTGCATAAGCCATTGATATTTTTATAAGTTGGGGAGGTGACCTAGGCACAGGACAACCAAAATGTTGTTTTCTCAAATCGTGTGAGAAGATATTATTAGTGCGGAGCGTCTAACCCTAGTTTGCCCTGGTCAAGGGTTTCACCACTTACAGTAGACTGTCTGCCATGGAAATTTCTACTCCATTCAAGGAGACAAAGGGTAAAATTTGATGTGTGTAACTAAAGCAACCAGATTCTATCCCTAAAGCAGGGGCTAAGCTATAGGGGGTGCATAGGTAGCAGTCGCTACCGGGCCCAGAAGCCTGAGGGGCCCAAAGACCCTTGTGCCACATAAGAAGACACTGGTATTATAGAAAGTGTATGCAAGTTACACCTCTGGCTGGACAGAAGGGGTTAGGTTAAGAATTTGGTATGGAGGAGGGGGGTGCAGTTTCAATTTTTGCCTCATGCAGCACAAAGGTTTGAGGGAAGGGGGGCCCAAGCTGAACTCTTGCACCAGGGCCCATGAGCATTTAGCTATGCCCCTGCCATAAAGGATATGTCCATTTTTCATCTTCAAGTCATTTTTAGGTTCACCAGTAGTCAAAGCTCCATTTATCTGATACAGAGCTCCAAATCACCTGTGTAGACCTATAGTAACATTCTTACTACCTGCAGTCACCACTAGAGGGAGTGCAGGAGCTTCCTGTATAAACAGTATACATAGTATGCAGTGAGCTCCCTCTAGTGGTGTCTTCTGGTAGACAGAATTTTATTATTTATGTCTATGCAGGGGATTTGCTACCCTTTCTCCATGCTGGATGGGACAATTATTTCAGTGGTTGTCTACAGTAGGTGCTAAAACCCCAGAGCAGGACAAACAGGGGTTAAATTTAGGTAGAAATCCCCTTTTAGGAGGTTTCATGTACCTTGTGCCTCAGTTATGTCTTGATATGACCTATTTTCCTGTATTACGGCATAACTCAGACTAGGAATATTGGTCACGCAGCTTTCGCAGAAACATATGTCGTTAGAATACGTAAGGGTAATAAGTGGGGTAAAGAGCCCACAAGGTAAATAAAGGTCTGCAGAATAATGGAGCCTTATTACCACGGATAGTACCGTAAGACATAAAATGTCCACGTTATCGAGGAAGAATTGTAGAAATCAGGAGCTGAGACAGACTGCAGGACACGAGTGAGGAACAGACGTCAGCCCATCCCAAGGACACCAAATCTGATCTGGCTACAACTGGTGACATCAGCGACAGCGAGGGCTGGGACGTGCCGAACATCTGTGTGTGTCACAAGGCTACCGCCACATATGCTGCCCTATGTGTTTACATCATGTTGTAGTGCTTTTATATTCATTATTTATTCCTATTTTGTTTACGATCATCAGTTCTCCAAATTTTACATTGAGAAATCTTTTTTTTATGATTTTCTTCTCTTTCATTTTTATGTATTTTCTAATATATATATATATATATATATATATATATATATATATATATATATATATATATATATATATTTATATAAAGAAAAAGGGGGTCAGTCAGCACATCCCAAAGCACAGGGGCACATTGCTATGGCTGAGAACAAGACTGTTTAACAAAAGTTTTGTGACACACGCAGGTATTTTCCTCCCAGCATGTGCGGCTGGGCTGGTTTCCAGCAAGGTGAGGTCAAATACCGGACCAGAGTTTAAGTGCCAGTCCGGGTTTTGGCAGCACCTGGCTGTCCTTAAATAGGCAGCTGGGCTCAGCAGAGATGTCTCTGTTTTTGGGATCCGAGGCTTTGTGCCGTGCTGGAGGGCTGAGAGCCACATGCTGGGCAAACAGGCCCCCTAAAGCCTGCTGTGGACTACTGGAGGCCGAACTGCCAGCAAGGTGACTTGTGTTATATGAACTTTCCATTGTGTGTGAATTAACACCAAGACTGTTAACAAAGTTACTGCTGTTTTGTGCAATTGCCTCAAGTGTGAATAAACACTGACGTTTTGAGTTAAGAACTTGTATTTTGCCTCTGTACTGCGCCCGCTTAACCTATCTACCAGAGCAAAACCCCTCTATATATATATATATATATATAGAGAGAGAGAGAGTATATATTCTGATCACATTAATTCTGTGTTATTTAAACTTTTCTACATTCTATTATTATTATTTTAATTAAGAATAGTATGTAGTTATTATTTTATATTAATATTATTATTATTCTGTATTATTTTGTCATTATTGTTTTATATTATTATTATTATATTATTTCTGTAACTTTCACAAATTATGACATATGTATTTTCATATACAGCGAGCAGGTAAACAATGAAGAGAAGGCTGCGCTGGCATGGCGCGCGCCTTCTCTTTAAACAGCTGTACAGCGGGGGTGCCGCTTGTTGGACCCCCGCCGATCTGATATTCATGATCTATCCTGAGGGTAGGTCATCAATAAAAAAAACTTGGACAACTCCTTTAAGTGTCAGCAGTAGCTAAACCCTGTTCTTATGCGGTGTCAGCCCCAACAGTCAGACCCCTGTCAATCACAAGTTTATACCCTATCCAGCAGAGGCGTACATAGGAATCACTGGGCCCCATAGCAAAAATCTGAATTGGGCCCCTTAACCCCGCCCACTACCCACCATGGCCCCTCCCACTTCCTGACTTTGCTCCTCCCATGCCACACCCCCATTAAATAAATTTATACATGACCTACAGAAACTGTTAGGGGTTTCCTGGGGGTGACCTGTCACATGGGATATCTGCTGCAGCCTGCAGGTCTCCTTATTTGGGGTGCCATGTTAGGCTACTTTCACACTTGCGTTCGGGTCTCCGCTTGTGAGTTCCGTTTGAAGGTTCTCACAAGCGGCACCGAACGGATCCGTCCAGCCCTAATGCATTCTGAGTGGATGCGGATCCGCTCAGAATGCATCAGTATGGCTCCGTCTGTCCTCCGCTCAGCAGGCGGACACCTGAACGCCAGCTTGTCTGCCTGGCCGTGCGGAGGCAAACGGATCCGTCCAGAGTTACAATGTAAGTCAATGGGGACGGATCCGTTTGAAGTTGACACAGTATGGCTCAATTTTCAAACGGATCCGTCCCCCATTGACTTTCAATGTAAAGTCAAAACGGATCCGTTTGCACTATCATGAACAAAAAAAAAATATATTTTTTTTTTGTTCATGTTAATGCAAACGGATCCGTTCTGAACGGATCTAAGCGTTTGCATTATAGGTGCGGATCCGTCTGTGCAGACACCAGACGGATCCGCTCTGAACGCAAGTGTGAAAGTAGCCTTAAAGGGAATCTGTCACTAGCAATTTACCCCCAATTTTTTTTTCGTGAATCCATGTTTAACAGAGTACCTGTTTTCCATCTGTCTTGTTCTTTTGATTGCGAGTCTTGTAATTTCTTCAAAAAATCGATTCTTATGATATGCAAATGAAGCTGTAAGGAGCCCAGAGGGGCGTTATTCTTTCTCCACTGTGCCCAGGAACGCCCCTCTGAAGTGCCGTGCCCGCCTAAGTTTGAAAACTAATAACGCCTCCAAGTTCATCTAAATCGCCTCCCAGAGGCGCGGCTAAGTGCCGCTCTGCGGCAAACACCCCGATCCTCCTCTCGCCGGCATCCCAAATCCCGCGCAGGCGTAGTGCCGTCAGTCATCTTATCATAGCGCAGGCAATCGCCGGCACTGCGCCTGCACGGGATTTGGGATGCCAGCGAGAGGAGGATCGTGTTTGGGAGGCGATTTAGATGAACTTGGAGGCGTTATTAGTTTTCAAATTTAGCCGGGCACGGCACTTCAGAGGGGCGTTCCTGGGCACCGTGGTGAAAGAATAACGCCCCTCTGGGCTCCTTACACCGTCATTTACATATCATAAGAATCGATTTTTTGAAGAAATGACAAGACTCACAATCAAAGGAACAAGACAGATGGAAAAAAGGTACTCATGGATCCATGTTTAATAAAGTACCTTTTTTCCATCTGTGTTCTTCTTTTCCATGTCAGTCTTGTCCTTTCTTCTAAAAATCGATTCTTAGGATAAGCAAATGACGCTGTAAGGACTGGAGCCCAGAGGGGCGGTTTTCTTTCTCCACGGTGCCCCTCTGAAGTGCCGTGCCCGCCTAAATATGAAAACTCTAACGCCTCCATGTTTAGCTGAATCGCCTCCCAGAGGCGCGGCTAAGGCCCTAGACACCCGCCCCCCTCCTCAGCGCGGTCTGCAAACACCCGATCCTCCTCTCGTCGGCGTCCCAAATCCCGCGCAGGCGCAGTGCCGGCGATTGCCTGCGCCTGCGCTCTGATAATACGGCTGAGGGCAACAGCTTCAACATCGTCACTGGGCTCGGCGCATGCCCAGTGACGATGTTGAAGCTGTTGCCCTCAGCCGTATTATCAGAGCGCAGGCGCAGGCAATCGCCGGCACTGCGTCTGCGCGGGATTTGGGACGCCGACGAGAGGAGGATCGGGTGTTTGCAGACCGCGCTGAGGAGGGGGGCAGGTGTCTAGGGCCTTAGCCGCGCCTCTGGGAGGCGATTCAGCTAAACATGGGGGGGGGCCCTGGGGAGAAAAGCAGCCGCATAGCCGGCTACAGGTCATGAGTGGGCGGGGCCTTATCTGCGCTACGGGCCCCCCAGTGCCGCGGGCCCCATAGCAGTGGCGTGGTCTGCCTCTATGGGCGGTACGCCACTGCTATCCAGTATTTTTTACATGAACATTGAATATTTTTTTTTAAATATCTCACATTTCTTATAATTTTCACAAATTGCCAATTTTCATTTTCCCTGTATTTTTTTATTTTTTTTGAAAAATAATTTCCTGATAATGAATTTTTTGTGAGATTTTAACTTCTTTTTCTCCTTTTCTATAATCTCAGTGAACAGCTAAAAGACATTTTTTCACTTTTCTTCCCCAATTTTATTAAACATTCCATATTAATTCTGTATATTGGTATTTTACTCATTATGCTACGTATTTTATTATTACTTATTTTTTTTTCAATGTTCCTTCACATACCATCAAAAAAGAGAAAGGGTTAAATCGAGCAGGATGAAGAACATGAACAAAGTTTTTGAATCTCCGAGGAGAAAAACATGGAGATAGATTAAAAAATAATTCAATCTTTGCCGTGAGCTTGGACATAAAAATAAAAATGAAAATGAAAAATGATAAACAAACTAATCTAATTCGAGAAGATTTTGAGTGGTCACCGGGGAAGGGGAAGAGAATTTGTGCCTGCTACAGATTGTTAGAGAAGCTCCTGAAATGGGGGTGGCAGGAACTTCGGTGGTCAGGTTTTGAGGCCTACACAATAGTCTACAGGTCACTGTGTCCTGGCCACCAAGTTCGGACTGATTAAATACATATCTAAGAAATGTGTTTTGATGGTTGGATGATCTGCGGGGCGGCCTGCCCTACTGCCTTCATCTAGTCGTCTATAATTTGCTTGTAGCTTTCGGGAGAACCTGGAGATAAAAACCGTATTACTGGCAGTGAATGACCCTGAATTCTGAGAATCTGTACACAGGCGGAGGATGTCACCCACCTCCAGCCCTGCAGAAAGTATGTTATCCGTCCCATCCTAATACAATGGAGAGCAAAGATTAAAAAAAGGGGTGCAAATCGGTGTTGCCCCTAGCAACCAATCGCATTTTAATATTTAATTGTTTAATGGTAATTAGATTGCTAAAGTGAATCTTAAAGCAACACTCCAGAGCAAGCTGAGACTCTCTAGCATGTCAAGTGCACCAAATACAGAATCCTTGTGCAGTGGATGGATTTGAGGTGACCATAATGCTACGCTGGGTCCCCTGGACATGGAGCTGTCACCAGGTATTGTAGCTCTCTAGAAGGGATGGCAAGACATGGTGTAATAAACCAGTGGGCTTCTTTACTGGAGGAGCTCAAGTGCAAAACAATACAGGCAGTGCACTGAGCTGGCAGAAGAAGGTTTCATGCTGAGGAAAGGCCTGAGTTAGCTGTCCTCTCTCTCAGAAGGCTGGTACCCTGGCCAAAGGGCTGATTGCCCAGGGTCTGTGGCTCGGTCGTCTGGTGGGCTTCCTGGCTACAAAGCTGTTGACCCAGGGTCTGCAGCTCAGCATCCTCATCTCAGCACCTTCTTCTGGTAATTCATGCAGTCTGGCAGTCTCTCCTACTAAGCATTGGTCCCTATCGGTAAAAAAACTAGGGGCTCTGACTACTCTCCTTATATACAGTTTCTAACTGAACTAGAACCTTCTAGTGAGAGGGGGGAGTGGAGAAGCACAGCCTAAACAGAAACAATTACCATTTCTGTTGATCATAGACTTGTATGGATATTCAGTGCATGTCTATGGGAATGACTAAGCAGACATAAACAACAGCGCTAAACCAGACAGTCAGAAGGTCAATGTGTGTCTGTTTTCTCCCCTCCAAAACTTTGCATAGTCCTAAAGTCCCAAATTCTCTCAGTATTAGCTGGCTGTGCATTAACCCTTTCCACAGCGCAGTGCAAATATAGTGTAAAAACAATGAGAATTAACAGGATATATTACAATAAACATATAAATGCAGTTCAACAATATAAAACAGTATAAGTGCACACAACAGCATAAATCACAGTGCAAGTTAACCCTTCAAAGTGCAATGAAGCAGTGAGTTGTTGGCAGGCAAATGTCCACAAACATCCACTTGTTGTATGCTCCACCCCATCAAGTTGCTACTTGAATCATGGTGTTATGTTCTGCCCCCTGCACTAGGCAAGAGCGCTCCTTTAAATTTCCCATTTAAAGGAATAATAAATGGGAATGACTTCAGTTTCAGAGAGTCGTCTCATTTTTGGGATCACCGCGTCACCTTCAACAATGGCGAATAGTCAGGTTCATCTTTGAGATTGGAAACGATCATAGATTTGTGTCTGGAAACTCTTAATATGGAGAAAAAAATAGATGATGGGAGACTGTGCAGACAGGTCCATTACTGAAGACGTGGGTCTTATAGCAAAGACTCTGTGCCTGGATGAGTGAAATATGGTACGCTATGGATGGAGCGCCATCTAGTGGGGAATGTGAATAGTACAGGTAGAAGGCAAAACATCCAGAGAAATATTACACTGTCATCACATTTCTATAATACAGGTTTTGGCACAGGCACTTTTGGATGAGGAAGTCAGGAAGTCAGCTCCAGGTAAGTAAAATTTCTTATTCTGCACTGATTCCACTGAGTTACATCTGCAGTACCCAAGAAGGACTTCTGCAAAGGGTTAACTAATGGCAAAAGAGTTAATGCAATGTTATTGAGGGAAATTTTGAGATTTATTGTGTTTTATATATAAGTTGAAGCAATGTATAGGCAGACTGGTTAAAATATTGGCAGACTGTATAGGTTACCAAGGTGCTGGACTGGGTCCAGCCCTTGGCTAGTTGACGAGGCTAGTCTGAGCAGAGCAGGGAAGAAGACATGTGTCTTGCTATCTAGGCCCAAGTTCAGAGAACCTTAGTCTCTGTGACTTCATCTGCCAAAGAAGCAACCCCAGAGAACCCCTGAGAGAAAGAGATCTGACAACTTGGAAGGTAAAGAACCTTATCCAGGCCATCCTGACAAGTTAGTAAGGTATTCGCTCATTTATAGCATAAGAGACTTTACTGCTATGGAAGGGATTATTGCCTCCGGCACCTACCACGCTTTTAGATGGGCTTGCCATCCGTGTCTTAGATCTGCACCCCTTAGTCCGAGAATTGCTGAAGGAGGTAACTAGAACCTCACTGCATGACTGTGGTTCTGTTGAGAGACTGGAAAGTGTCCTAGAGAAAGAGAGCCAGGAAGTACTACAACCAGGGGCGTACATAGAAATCACTGGGCCCCATGGCAAGAATCTAAATAGGGCCCCCTTGTGAGTGACCCATAGCACCCCTTAGGCTTACGTGCACATCTGCTGCAGAGTTTCCAGCAGAAGCCTCCGTTGCAGATTGTGGCAAAAAACAAAGGGCAAAACATCGCTGCATGTGGGATCTCGAAGGACCCCATGATTGGGAATGGGATCCGGCAGGTGCCAGCAGTGTTTGGCATATGCTGGATCTGGCGATTCTGGTATTCTGCTGGAACAGAATAAAAAATATGATTGCAAGTAATTACCTAGCCTTCCCCCATGGACTGTGCCTGCTGCTCCTGCTTCACCTCCTCCCCAGTGCTGACTTACTGTTTGTGCTGCTGGCAGAGCACGGTCAGGGCCTGGGACAGATCGTCCCTCCTCGCGGCTGCTGTAGACTGCCATTTGGCGTCCCTCCTCGTGGCTGCTGTAGACTGCCGTTCGGCGTCCCTCCTCGTGGCTGCTGTAGACTGCCGTTTAGCGTCCCTCCTCGCGTCTGCTATAGACTGCCGTTTGGCGTCCCTCCTGACGGCTCCTGTAGACTGCCGTTTGGCGTCCCTCCTCGTGGCTGCTGTAGACTGCCGTTCGGCGTCCCTCCTCGCCGCTGCTGTAGACTGCCGTTCGGCGTCCCTCCTCGCGGCTGCTGTAGACTGCCGTTTGGCGTCCCTCCTCGTGGCTGCTGTAGACTGCCGTTCGGCGTCCCTCCTCGCCGCTGCTGTAGACTGCCGTTCGGCGTCCCTCCTCGCGGCTGCTGTAGACTGCCGTTTGGCGTCCCTCCTCGTGGCTGCTGTAGACTGCCGTTCGGCGTCCCTCCTCGCGGCTGCTGTAGACTGCCGTTCGGCGTCCCTCCTCGTGGCTGCTGTAGACTGCCGTTCGGCGTCCCTCCTCGTGGCTGCTGTAGACTGCCGTTCGGCGTCCCTCCTCGTGGCTGCTGTAGACTGCCGTTCGGAGTCTCTCATTCTTTATTTTTCATCTTCCTTTACCATCCTGCTTTCTCCCCATATCACTTATCATCTCCAAACTGTGCCCAAAAAATGCATATGCTTTTCCAATGTGTTTTTTTTTTATATTTGTATGCATATTGGGCCATTTTGTATGGATATTTCATTTATAGCAGTGGATATTTTTATGTTTTTTTATGAAACTCGTCCATCTTCTTAATGTATCCTATTCTATATGATTTTATTTTTTGTCTCTTTCCTTTCGTCTTGTTTGTCTTACTTAGGATCCCCTAATGAAGATGAGGGACCGGGGCCCACCACGGAGGAGAGATCGGGGTGCTGGTAAACAGCCTGACCCCAATGTCACGTCCATGACAGGCACCAGTCCCAGTTCTACAAGAATCCGAAAATTTCCATTTCTGCATTTAAACCGTTTAGAATCATGGTGTCAAATTCAAAGATTCTTCTTGATCCTCTTCTTGACATAGAAGCTATATGATCACCGCCCCTCCATTGTCTTTTTTTTTCAATGCTACAAAAGGTGAGTGTTGATCTTTATTATGAAATTCCTTATAATGTTTGGATAATGAATGTTGTTCTAAACCAGGCATCCTCAAACTGCGGCCCTCCAGCTGTTGTAAAACTACAACTCCCACAATGCCCTGCTGTAGGCTGATACATGCTGGGAGTTGTAGTTTTGCAACAGCTGGAGGGCCGCAACATATTGTTTATTACATGGGCATTGT
Organism: Bufo gargarizans; assembly: GCF_014858855.1. Taxonomy (NCBI): domain Eukaryota; kingdom Metazoa; phylum Chordata; class Amphibia; order Anura; family Bufonidae; genus Bufo; species Bufo gargarizans. The sequence continues at coordinate 184,557,305 of NC_058087.1, read as the reverse complement.
ATAATATATATTACGTCAGCGAGTTACGTGTCAAAGTGTCTTTAATCGTCAAATGAAAAGAGTTTTTTGTGGAATGAACTACAGTCGTTTTCCTTGGAAATTTAGTAATTCTACAATTATTCCATAAAATCCATCTACTTGCAACCAACTATGTGTCTTTATTTTTTCATTATTTTTATATGTAGGGGCAGTTTTTAGGTTTAAACTACGTGCTTTTGTGTAGGTTATTTTTGGAACAGAAGTTAATGTGGGGCCTATTAGTGCGTCTAATGTGATGCCGATGTTTATTTATTATTCTTTCTATCCCCTTATAGTAGCTATTAAAAGGGAGGATTATACATAAAGTGTCATCATTCATCTTTTCTTCATCTTTTCTTCCCACTATACACTCTATAAAGAAATCTTTCCTCTCCATCTATCTAACTTTGTTCAAGGAATTCTCAACTATTTTTAAAGGGTAATCTTTTTTCATGAATTGTTCACTTAGTTCTTGTGCTTCCTTTTCAAATTGTTCGTTTGCAGTAGAATTTCTTTTTAATCTCCTAAATTGGCTGGTAGGGATATTTGGAAAATGGCAACTCGAAAACAATATGTAACTGTTTATGTTAACAGGTTTTTGATATGTGTTACATATACATTTTTTATTCTGTTTTCTAATTGTAATATCCCAAAAAATCTACTTTTTCTTTACTAATATTAGTAGTGAAGCTCAAGTTTTTTCTGATTGATGTTTAAATCCTGTATAAATGTATATTAATCTTCCTCTAAATTTCACCAGATGAAAATTACATCATCTATATAGCGTCTCCAGAGCACCAGGTTACCCCCAGTTTGGGGGTGATGACCTCGTCTTCCCATTGTGCCATGAATAAGTTGGCATAACTGGGGGCGAACCTGGTGCCCATGGCTGTACCCCTAATTTATAAAGTAAAAATCTGATCCATAATAAAAATAATTATGAAAAAGAATGTAAAGGTTATCTGATCTTTACATGTTTGGCCATCTTGTATTAACCTATTCTCTAAAGCTTCAATGCCTTGTGTATGATCAATGATGGTATATAACGAGTTCAAGTCCATCGTTCCCAAAATCCAATGATCATCTACCTGTAATTTTTCTAGTGTTGATATGATGTCTGTTGTATCTTTTACATATGAAGGAGCCTTTTTTACTATTGGTTGTAACATCCTATCTATATATTGGGACAAGTTTGATGAGATGGATCCCTTACTGGATATGATAGGTCGTCCTGGTGGATTTTTATGGATTTTTGGGATGCAATAAAATACTGGTATTCCTTGTTGAGTTTTCATCATATATGTGTGCTCTAATAATATACCTCCATCTAACCCTTTTTTTACAGTAATTAACCAGTTCTTTTTAAATACTCTTTAAATACTCTACAATATTTTACAAAGTGCAGACACAGAAAACTAAAGGATTTTATCCAGTCACAACTTATATTTATCTGACTGCTGAAGAACCTCATAATACACACCTCACCTGCTGCAGAACCTCCTAATGCACACCTCAGCTGCTGCAGAACCTCCTAATGCACACCTCAGCTGCTGCAGAACCTCCTAATGCACACCTCAGCTGCTGCAGAACCTCCTAATACACACCTCAGCTGTGCAGAACCTCCTAATACACACCTCAGCTGCTGCAGAACCTCCTAATACACACCTCAGCTGCTGCAGAACCTCCTAATACACACCTCAGCTGCTGCAGAACCTCCTAATACACACCTCAGCTGCTGCAGAACCTCCTAATACACACCTCAGCTGCTGCAGAACCTCATAATACACACCTCAGCTGTGCGGAACCTCCTAATACACACATCAGCTGCTGTAGAACTTCCTAATACACACCTCAGTTGCTGCAGTACCTCCTAATACACACATCAGCTGCTGCAGTACCTCATAATACACACCTCAGCTGTGCGGAACCTCCTAATACACACATCAGCTGCTGCAGAACCTCCTAATACACACCTCAGTTGCTGCAGTACCTCCTAATACACACCTCAGCTGCTGCAGAACCTCCTAATACACACCTGTAACGATCGGCAGGGTGGTTCCATCTGCAGCACAGCGACTCCTCCCACTGGGCGGAGCTACCCCATATAAGCCCCGTGGCAGCTATGCACAGTGTTCCACTAATTTGGAGTGTGCGCCTGTGCACACTGCTACTGAAGCTCTCCCCACTGACATTGGATCCGGACTTCAGAACACCTGGGAACCTTCTCCAAGACTCCGCTAACCTCCCATGGCAATCCGGGACGCTACTTAAGGATTCTACTAAACTGCAAGTAGAGCTATTTAGTGGCTGACTTTAATCTGGACTACCAATACCTTACATCAGTGGCGATAATATTCAAGGCACTCTGTTCTCTGTGTAATGCTTGCAAGGGGGGCGTGTGTAGTCCAAAATATGACTCATGGACTATAACTGTTGCCTGCACCATATGTATAACTGCATCCACGTGCAGGGCGTATAGAGATAGCCGTTAATAATATAATCAGAGCAGGGAGCAGGTGTATGATGTTAGGGTCCCTAACTCTCAGTAGTTTGAGAGAGCCGCCTGGGAATCCGTTACTGAACCTGATCTAACCTCACCTTCCTTCTTGGTCTTGTGCACTAGTTAATGCAACACGTTTCCGCAGTTGAGATCCTCACAAAACAGTTCGGCGCCTTACATATTAGTGGAACCCAAATGGATCCAGCGGAATTAGCAGGACACATCGTCATCCTCTCACAGAAGGTTGAGAATCTATCTGAGGATGTTCAGAACCTGCAACTCGAGAATCAGACATTGCGAGATCTTGTCGCACAGAACACAAACCTCCCACGGGAGGGACCTGAGCCATTGGTCAGTCCTCCGGAACTATTCTCAGGCGATCGTAAACAGTTCCGAGATTTCATTAATGCTTCCAAATTAATGTTTGAGCTTCGTCCTAGGACCTACCCTACTGACCGGATAAAAGTCCTCACTATGATCTCCTTTCTTAGGGGGGAGCCCAGAGCCTGGGCAAATACCTATTTGGAGAGGGAGGACCCCGTCCTAGACAACTACCACCAATTTCTTACAATCATGGCCCTCTTGTATGAAGACCATAGCAAGCAGCTGACGGCGGAATCCGCCATCAGGAGCATTAAACAAGGCAGACGGCCTGTTGAGGATTTTATTGCACAATATACGCGGTGGGCTCGGGAGACTGAGTGGAACGATCTCAGTCTTAGGAACCAGTTCCGTCTGGGTCTTTCCGAAGCACTGAAGGATGAGTTGGCAAGAGGTGACATGCCCCTCACCCTTGAAGATCTTATGCAACGTGTCACCACCCTCGACCGGCGTCTCCGTGAACGCAGAGCAGAGCGGTCCTATGGATATGTACCTCCCAGTGGACAAACCGATATGCACCCCCCTGAAGAAAAGATGGAGATTGCTGCCCTCAGGGGCCCTCTCACTGAAAGAGAGAAAACGAGAAGACGCAACTTGAATCTCTGCCTATATTGCTCTTCCGAAGGCCATGGGGTAGAAGATTGCCCGGCAATACGGAAGAAGTCCGAAGGTAAGCGATACTCCCTATGTAAAATCGTTGATCCCCAGATTAGAACCCCGGGTTACTTATACACCTCTCTTACTCTACAGTGGGACCAAAATCGACTTACCGTTGACGCAATGGTGGATACAGGATCCTGCGGAAATTTTATCGATACGCTGTTGATTAAGCGAAATAAAATTCCATTGATCAAAAAGAATTCCCCGTTGTCCGTGAGTTTTATTGACGGCACTACTTCGGCCTCAGGCCCAGTTCAAAATCAAACCCTACCTATACTGGTGACGTGTGAAAACAACCACACCGAATTTATGTCCTTCGACATTATACCCTCCCCTTTATTCCCTATCATACTAGGACTACCTTGGTTAAAACTACATAGACCAACACTACTATGGGATCAAGGGAGGGTAGCCTTAGATTCGGGGTATTGCCAGGAAACCTGTTATCCTACAAATTCCATATTACTGGTTGGCGGCACCCAGATACCAGACCACTACCTGGACTTCGCCGACGTGTTCAGTTCAAAGAATGCGGAGATGCTTCCGCCTCACAGGACATACGACTGTCCCATAGATCTACTTCCAGGAAGTGAAATACCTACGGGGAGAATCTATCCATTGGCGAAACCTGAGCTAGACCACCTCAAACAGTATCTAGAGGAAAATCTGAAGAAGGGATTCATTAGGCCCTCTACTTCACCCGCAGGATCGGGAATGTTCTTTGTTCGGAACAAGGATTCCAGCCTTCGTCCTATCATCGACTATAGAGCCCTAAATAAAGTGACGGTAAAGAACAGGTACCCACTACCTCTCATTAATGAACTGATTGAACGCCTCAGCACTGCTACTGTCTACACCAAACTAGACCTTAGAGGAGCTTATAACTTAATAAGGATCAGAAAAGGAGACGAGTGGAAAACCGCTTTCCGAACTCGTTACGGACTCTTCGAGTACCAAGTGATGCCGTTCGGACTGTGCAATGCACCTGCAACATTCCAAAATTTTATAAATGATATTTTTCGAGACCTACTGGATGTTTGTGTCATTGTCTACCTCGATGACATATTGGTCTATTCAGACAACATCCAAGACCATAGAAGACATGTGCGTTGGGTATTAGCACGTTTGAGAGCCCATTGCCTGTACGTAAAATTCGAGAAATGCGTATTTGATACGACTACACTACCGTTCCTGGGTTACATCATCTCCCCCGAGGGGATTCAGATGGACCAGACAAAGATTGAATGTATACAAAATTGGCCCACTCCAAAATCCAGGAAGGCACTCCAAAGGTTTTTGGGGTTCGCTAATTTCTACAGGAAATTCATCAAGAATTACTCTGCGACTACAAAACCGCTCACCAGACTTACAAGCATCAACACGAGGTTCATATGGAATGGAGATGCTCAGGAAGCATTCCAACTACTGAAGGACAGGTTTACATCCGCTCCCATCCTCACCATACCTGACCCTAACAACTTGTACGTCCTCGAAGTGGATGCTTCCCAAAATGCTGTAGGAGCCGTCTTATCTCAACGTTCATCATTAATGACGCCCCTACATCCGGTAGGGTTTTTCTCCCGGACCCTCAATCCGGCCGAGGTTAACTACCCCATAGGGGAAAAGGAACTTCTGGCAATAAAAAACGCCTTGGAAAATTGGAGACATATATTAGAAGGCTCGACACACCCAATCACCATATACTCAGACCACCGCAACCTCCAATACCTAAAGACCGGCAAAACATTATCCTCTCGCCAAGTGAGATGGAGTTTCTTCTTCGACCGCTTCGATTTCCAAATCACATACAGACCCGGCTCAAAAAACGGAAAGGCAGACGCGCTATCTCGTTTGAATGATCCCCATCCAGGGGCAGAATTCCCTTCGTGGGTAATTCCACCCAAAAAAATTATCGCCACTGTAGCTCTACGACAAAGGCTCAAGGACTGTTTAACCCTAAATGAAAACGATCTACCTCCAGGACTCCGTAGGGATGATGAAGGGTTCTGTTATAAGGGAAATCATCTATACATACCACCAAACGTTACAACACAAGTAATTCAACTATGCCATGATACTCCCCTGTCGGGTCATCCGGGCATCTCCAAAACCATGGAGTTAGTCCGCAGATATTACTGGTGGCCCAACATGTTACAGGAAATTGAGGACTACGTCGCCTCATGTGAGATTTGTGCCACCTGCAAACATGATCGTAAGCAACCTTACGGCCTACTAATGAATCTTCCGATACCCTCCAGACCCTGGGAGTGGGTTTCACTGGATTTTATAGTTGACCTTCCTTCTTCACATGGTCATAATACCGTACTTGTTGTTGTTGATCTACTAACAAAAATGGCACATTTTGTGGCCCTGAAAAAATTACCATCTTCGAAGGAGACTGCTGAGGTTTTTGTGACTAACATCGTCCGTCTACATGGAGTGCCTACTAAACTCATATCGGACAGAGGCTCACAATTTATCTCCAAGTTCTGGAAGGCTCTTTGTGCGAGACTCCAGATAGACCATCGGATGTCCAGTGCATACCACCCGCAGACAAACGGACAAACTGAGAGAGTAAACCAATGCCTCGAGCAGTACCTTCGCTGTCACTGCTCATATCTCCAGGACGACTGGGAGCGCCTGCTCCCTCTTGCGGAATTCTCCTATAACAATTCCAAAAGTGCCTCCACTCTTCACTCTCCATTCTTCTCGAACTACGGTTTTCACCCTTCTCCTATCACTCCGATGAGTATCCCTACTAACGTACCAGCTACTGAAGATTACATCTCCACATTACAGAAGACCCTCAAGGAGCTTAAAGAAAACCTTATCCGAGCTAGAGATCGACAAAAAATGTATTATGATCGACGCAGAAGGCCGAGTCCCCCTTATCAAGCAGGGGACTCCGTCTGGCTCTCCACCAAAAACCTCCGCTTGGGTACTCCCTCTAAAAAATTGGGGAAACAGTTCCTGGGACCATTCCGTATCGAGAAGGTCGTCAACCCCAACACGATGAAACTTATTCTACCTCCTCGTTTTCAGGTACACCCCACCTTTCACGTATCTTTGCTGAAGCCTTTTCGTCCTAACCCTTTCCCGGGCAGGAACCCTGCCCCGTCACCTCCGGTCATTGTCCAAGGTGATGAAGAGTTCGAGGTTGAGGAGCTCTTGGATTCCAGAAGGAGGAGGGGGAGACTCCAGTACCTCATACGATGGAAGGGTTATGGTCCCCAAGATGATTCTTGGGAGGAGGCCGATGATGTCCACGCTCCAAAATTGCAAAGGGAGTTTCACCGCAGGTTCCCCGACCGGCCCTCCCCTTCTAGGGTACCCCGGAGGGGTTCCCTTGGGAGGGGGGTACTGTAACGATCGGCAGGGTGGTTCCATCTGCAGCACAGCGACTCCTCCCACTGGGCGGAGCTACCCCATATAAGCCCCGTGGCAGCTATGCACAGTGTTCCACTAATTTGGAGTGTGCGCCTGTGCACACTGCTACTGAAGCTCTCCCCACTGACATTGGATCCGGACTTCAGAACACCTGGGAACCTTCTCCAAGACTCCGCTAACCTCCCATGGCAATCCGGGACGCTACTTAAGGATTCTACTAAACTGCAAGTAGAGCTATTTAGTGGCTGACTTTAATCTGGACTACCAATACCTTACATCAGTGGCGATAATATTCAAGGCACTCTGTTCTCTGTGTAATGCTTGCAAGGGGGGCGTGTGTAGTCCAAAATATGACTCATGGACTATAACTGTTGCCTGCACCATATGTATAACTGCATCCACGTGCAGGGCGTATAGAGATAGCCGTTAATAATATAATCAGAGCAGGGAGCAGGTGTATGATGTTAGGGTCCCTAACTCTCAGTAGTTTGAGAGAGCCGCCTGGGAATCCGTTACTGAACCTGATCTAACCTCACCTTCCTTCTTGGTCTTGTGCACTAGTTAATGCAACACGTTTCCGCAGTTGAGATCCTCACAAAACAGTTCGGCGCCTTACAACACCTCAGCTGCTGCAGAACCTCCTAATACACACCTCAGCTGCTGCAGAACCTCATAACACATACCTCAGCTGCTGCAGAACCTCATAACACACCTCAGCTGCTGCAGAACCTCATATTACACACCTCAGCAGCTGCAGAACCTCCTAATACACACATCAGCTGCTGTAGAACTTCCTAATACACACCTCAGCTGTGCAGAACCTCCTAATACACACCTCAGCTGCTGCAGAACCTCCTAATACACACCTCAGCTGCTGCAGAACCTCCTAATACACACCTCAGCTGCTGCAGAACCTCCTAATACACACCTCAGCTGCTGCAGAACCTCCTAATACACACCTCAGCTGCTGCAGAACCTCAAAATACACACCTCAGCTGTGCGGAACCTCCTAATACACACATCAGCTGCTGTAGAACTTCCTAATACACACCTCAGTTGCTGCAGTACCTCCTAATACACACATCAGCTGCTGCAGAACCTCCTAATACACACCTCAGTTGCTGCAGTACCTCCTAATACACACCTCAGCTGCTGCAGAACCTCCTAATACACACCTCAGTTGCTGCAGTACCTCCTAATACACACATCAGCTGCTGTAGAACCTCATAATACACACCTCAGCTGCTGCAGAACCTCCTAATACACACCTCAGCTGCTGCAGAACCTCATAACACATACCTCAGCTGCTGCAGAACCTCATAACACACCTCAGCTGCTGCAGAACCTCATATTACACACCTCAGCAGCTGCAGAACCTCCTAATACACACATCAGCTGCTGTAGAACTTCCTAATACACACCTCAGATGCTGCAGAACTTCCTAATACACACCTCAGATGCTGCAGAACCTCCTAATACACACCTCAGTTGCTGCAGTACCTCCTAATACACACCTCAGCTGCTGCAGTACCTCCTAATACACACCTCATCTGCTGCAGAACCTCCTAATACACACATCAGCTGCTGTAGAACCTCATAATACACACCTCACCTGCTGCAGAACCTCATAATACACACCTCAGCTGCTGCAGAACCTCATAATACACACCTCAGCTGCTGCAGAACCTCCTAATACACACCTCAGCTGCTGCAGAACCTCCTAATACACACCTCAGCTGCTGCAGAACCTCATAATACACACCTCAGCTGCTGCAGAACCTCCTTACACACCTCAGCTGCTGCAGAACCTCATAATACACACCTCAGCTTCTGCAGAACATCATAATCTGATATTAGAGAACGAGTAAGGCTTTGATCACATCGCAGATCAGGTCATAAATGCTGGACACGATTTTATAGCCTGGCAGATGGAAACCCATCAGATCTCATCATAGTCAGTGGGATCCATCAGGTGTTGACGTCCATCAAGCGCCAGATCTGGAACTGCTGTGATTTTCGTTGATTTGCTCCTATGACGGCAGAACAGTGAACTTCACCAGCACAGATGTGAACAAAGCCTAATACAAACCTCAGCGGCTGCAGAACATCACAATAGTGACAAGGGAACTACAAGTCTCATCATCACCAGACTGATATTATTGGAAATTATGGGGCAACAAAGGGAGAGGTAAAAGTGGAGAGAACTACAACTCCCAGCATGTACAGGCTGTTATTACTGGATACCGGTGGATATTATACAGAGAGAGTATAAGGTCGGGTTCACATCACTGTTTAATTTTCCGTACTTCTTATCCGTCAGAAGAACAGAAAAAATAAAGAAAAAAAATTATCCTGTATTTCAAGCATCAGTTCTGCACATTCCGCATCCATTTGAGCCATTTCCGTCTAAGATCCGTTATTTTAGACGGAATAAGTCCTGTACACAAAACAGAAAACTAAACGATGATGTGATCCCAGCCTAAGAAGAGGACTACAACTCCCAGTGTAACGCCCCAGAGTGGCATTACCACCCTTGCACCTCGCTATTGTCTTTACTGGTTAACCTCATGTCATCATGTGTATTTATTTCAGGTCCAAACACTGTGCATTTCCTATTTCGCAACTGTTATGTTAACGTAATGTGCCTGGTTCACCAGCAGGTGGCAGCAAACACGGCAGAGCTACAATTAGGTAGAATGGAGCTTTCCATTCCATTCTAAAACCCCTCTCTGTGGAGGAGTGGGCGAATCCCACTTCCTGCAGGAAGGGCGGGGACTAGTCTCTAGGAGCAGTCTAGCTTACCCCTGCTAGGGGAAGGAAGCAAGTGCTGGGCACGTCTCTGCTGGAGATGTCCAGGCCAAGCCAAGCCAGCAAGAGCACCTTCAGCTCTGCTGGACATGAAGGCCACGGCTTAGAGCCTCAGGAGCCAGGAGGAAAGTTCCCTGGCCTACCCAAGAGTCAGACTAGAGAGAGAGAAGTTGCAGGATAAAAAGAAGCTAAGTTATGCAGCTAGCCTGTCAGTACAGCAGAGTCAGAGAGCAACAGATGTAGCAGAGTTGAATTTGCCTGCCAGTTTTAATGCTAAAGCCTGCTGGGACCAAGATCAAGTTTAAAGATTGTCTTAGATGAACGTTTATTCAAAGTAAAGCTGCTATTCAACTGCATACAAGGTCTGGACTGAATTTATTCTTCATCCCCTAACTCCAACAGCCAACGCCTGTGGTCCAGCTGTATCCAGGTAGGAACACCGTGACATACTCATACAACATAACGGGACATTGTAGGCCACCCTATACCACTCGGCCATTCCTACACCTGGTTACCACCACCAATCACAAAAGGGGCCCTGGCCATTGCCGTCTGCGTTGCACCAGCATGTCCAGATTATTATAGGGCATCATTTAGTTGTACTAGGTGATAGCTTTAAAAGGAAAAACCTATAACTCCCAGTATGGTCAGACTTATTATGGGGCATCAGTAAACATTACAGAGAGGGGGTATAAGAGGAGAGAACTACAACTCCCAGCATTACCAGACTGTACTGAGGCATAAGTTGAAATTACATGGAGAGGGATACAATAGGACAGAACTACAAATCCCAGCTTTTACTCCAGCAGACACCACACAAAAACTCCTCCCCCTCACAGCAATATCCCACAGGTCGTTCATCAGTCCTCTGCACTGGTCACATGATCATGACATCACCAAAGGTCCTTCAGACTTCTGCTATTCCTTGGCTTCCTGCACTGGTCACATGGTTGATGACATCACCAAAGGTCCTTCTCCATTTCTTACATTCTCTTTTCACAGGTAGCTATTAGGGATGAGCGAATCGACCGGATGAAACATACAAAGTCAATTCGCATAAAACTTTGTTCTAATACTGTACGGAGTAGAGCTCCGTACAGTATTACAATGTATTGGCTCAGATGAGCCGAAGTTATTGCTTCTTGCAATAACTTCATAAATTAATTTGTACTGTAAAAACCCATTTCCTGAACTCGGGTTCGGTTCCAAGGTCTGTACAGTATTAGAACAAAGTTTTGTGCAAATCATCCGAAGTCGATTTGCCCATCCCTAGTAGCTATACAACTGTAATTAGTGGGCGGGGCCTATCCTCCTCTGTGGGCCCCCTTCCCCCAGGGGCCCCATAGCAGCTGCATGGTCTGCCTCTATTGGAGGTATGCCACTGACTACAACTACCATCATTGTTGCTGCCTATACAATGCTGTTTGGAGAGAACTGTGATACATACTTTGGCACTGTGCCTTTTACTGTATATGTACTACTACTCCCATTTTTGATTTAGTTAAAAAACACTTTATCACAACCTGTGGATATGATTATTGACTCTACCATTCATCCACCAGCCGTCTGCCTTTGCCCTCCTGCCTTTCACCCTGCCAGACTGTTCACCATCAAGGGCACCCCAACTACCACCAGGCAGGAGCCCCAATACCAATGTTTGCCTGTAGGGAAGAAAGGGTTCTCCTAGGGAGCGACAGAGATAAGACTGCCACCATGAACTGTGAGTACTACCACCACCATCAGTGCCACCACCACACCCATACTCTCTGCCTTGTGCCTCCCCTGTGGCCCGCTGCATATCTTGTATTATACTCCAGAGCTGCACTTACTATTCTGCTGGTGTAGTCACAGGATAATTAATGTAATGTCTGTACACAGTGACTAGAGTATAATGCAGGATGTAACTCAGGATCATTACAGGATAAGTAATGTATATACACAGTGACTGCACCAGCAGAATAGTGAGTGCAGCTCTGGAGTATAATGCAGGATGTAACTCAGGATCATTACAGGATAAGTAATGTATGTACACAGTGACTGCACCAGCAGAATAGTGAGTGCAGCTCTGGAGTATAATGCAGGATGTAACTCAGGATCATTACAGGATAAGTAATGTATATACACAGTGACTGCACCAGCAGAATAGTGAGTGCAGCTCTGGAGTATAATGCAGGATGTAACTCAGGATCATTACAGGATAAGTAATGTATATACACAGTGACTCCACCAGCAGAATAGTGAATGCAGCTCTGGAGTATAATACAGGATGTAACTCAGGATCAGTACAGGATAAGTAATGTAATGTATGTACACAGTGACTGCACCAGCAGAATAGTGATTGCAGCTCTGGAGTATAATACAGGATGTAACTCAGGATCAGTACAGGATAAGTAGTGTATGTACACAGTGACTGCACTAGCAGAATAGTGAGTGCCGCTCTGGAGTATAATACAGGATGTAACTCAGGTTCAGTACAGGATAAGTAATGTAATGTATGTACACAGTGACTCCACCAGCAGAATAGTGAGTGCAGCTCTGGAGTATAATACAGGATGTAACTCAGGTTCAGTACAGGATAAGTAATGTATGTACACAGTGACTGCACCAGCAGAACAGTGAGTGCAGCTCTGGAGTATAATACAGGATGTAACTCAGGATCAGTGCAGGATAAGTAATGTAATGTATGTACACAGTGACTGCACCGGGAGAATAGTGAGTGCAGCTCTGGAGTATAATACAGGATGTAACTCAGGATCAGTACAGGATAAGTAATGTATGTAGACAGTGACTGCACCAGCAGAATAGTGAGTGCAGCTCTGGAGTATAATACAGGATGTAACTCAGGATCAGTACAGGATAAGTAATGTAATGTATGTACACAGTGACTGCACCAGCAGAATAGTGAGTGCAGCTCTGGAGTATAATACAGGATTTAACTCAGGATCAGTACAGGATAAGTAATGTATGTAGACAGTGACTGCACCAGCAGAATAGTGAGTGCAGCTCTGGAGTATAATACAGGATGTAACTCAGGATCAGTACAGGATAAGTAATGTAATGTATGTACACAGTGACTGCACCAGCAGAATAGTGAGTGCAGCTCTGGAGTATAATACAGGATGTAACTCAGGATCAGTACAGGATAAGTAATGTAATGTATGTACACAGTGACTGCACCAGCAGAATAGTGAGTGCAGCTCTGGAGTATAATACAGGATGTAACTCAGGATCAGTACAGGATAAGTAATGTATGTACACAGAGACTCCACCAGCAGAATAGTGAGTGCAGCTCTGGAGTATAATACAAGATAAGTGATGTAATGTACACAGTGACTTCCCTTATTGTGGACATACGCTTAAACATCAGCACAGGGGGGTCACAGGCGTCTGATTTTAACCAAAGCCTGTGATCAAAATGTGTTGCTTCCCCTTTAACTCATTATACTAATTGTACCTCTACATTTTCCATTTCTGTCATAGATCTCCTTATATCTATTGATCTGCCGTTCGCCGTGCAGATAGAAAAATGAGATAATGCATTTTCCGTGCTTCAAAGACTCATTTTATTAACGTGATGTAAGAGAATTATAATCAGCTCATCATTCAGAGCGCTGAGCACTTGGCTATTACCGCTAATGAGACCTAATGCCGTTAATTGTCCTCCTCTCCAGGCCGGCTCCTGCATGAAGACCACGGGGCCAAAACTTAACAAAGGGTACAAGATGACATGTTCTATATCCAGAATCTCATCCCGCCATCGTCTGTGCTGCACAACCTTCTTTCAAAAAATGTTCTCAGTGGTTGCTATGGTTACAGCAAATCGGCTCCTACCAGGATCGGGTCAAGGTTAACCGGTCACCCCAGCAAGCTCCCACTGACCTATGGGTTCAATATGTATCCAGTAAATGACCTCAACCAAGTGCTAGTAACAGAGCAAGGAAAAATAAGCCCCGCCCACTGGACTCTTCTCATGTATTAGGAGTCCGAGCAGTGGAGAAGGAAGCACATCACAGGGCTGGGGAGGGATCACAGGGTTCTAGGTATTTTAAAGCCCCATGATGGCCACTTTTAGGGGGCAAGAGTACTATGTAATAAAGATACATCGGCCTGTCTGATGGTCCCTCTAATATAGGATCAAATCGGAGATCATGAGTAAAACAACCATCTTTAAAGATCCCTTTAAATCTCTTAAAGGGATACTCATGTTTTTAAAGAAGTTGTCTATTTCACCCAACTAAAGGAGGGAGCCATATATACTGTAGAGGGCCATAGACGACCGCATGTAAGGATCTCCAAAAATATGGGCCAAAAACCACACCCTGCTGTTGCCCAAATTTCCCCATTTTGGGCGTGCCGTAGGGGTACTGCACAATCACACATGACCTATGCGCCCTGTAAGGGTTCATGCCTCATTTCATAGACTCTAATCTAGCCTTAGACATCAGTGTGAATATAAAAAAATATCAAAAAAAGTTCACAATTTTTTGCACAAAGGCCCTAAAGAACGACATAAAAAGCATTATAAAAATCCAGATATCCAACGGATCCGTTCCATCCGAGGCACAGATTTAGTCCTCCTCCCGGGTTATGAAATGCGTGAGCGCGAGTCATGCATGAGGTCAGCGGTCTGACATCACAGGGCTGACAAATGGCCGCATTATTCACACCCAGCCACTTTCAATAATTCATCATCCGGTCTGCTGGGAACCAATTACTTCACATTTCCAGCTTGTAATGTTCCTTCCCAGCTGAGAGCGTGTCCGCAACCCCCCTCCCGCCGGCTCATGTGAGGCCATTAAGCGCGGCCTGGTACCTGCTATCTATAGTCGGATGACATCATCGCTCCGCCGTCAGCGGCTCATACAGGCTCTTAACATTGCCGCTAGGGAAAGGTCACAAAGCACTCGCTAAATATGGCCGATCCTCATTCCTGATTGACATCAAAAACAAAAATGACCTCAGCTCAGGTACCGCAACGTTAAAAAATATAACGGGTTTGCCTCTCAATGCCTGGAAGTGGGGAAGGGGGTTACCTTCTGAATTAAAGGGGCTTTTCTGACCATCACATGGACAACCTATTGACAGGATATGACCTCAACGTGGGGTTGCGACCAGTGTCCAGTGTGAGCGATCAGTAGCTTTTTTTCCTGTTTTGAAATGAAGTCGTAGGAGGGCGCTTGGATGCACCCATTGTAGGTATCGCTTGGGTCCCAGTGGTGGGAGTCACAAGACATACTATTATCATACTCGCCAGATCTCCAGGAAAAAAGGGGAGACCTCCTCTTCCGGGTAAGTCGCTGGGATTTAGTCCTAGACACGCACTGACGGGATAGGGCAGCAGCAGTTAAGGGGTGGGGTCTACAGCAAAAGGGGTCATGACCTGTGAAGGGGTGGGGTTTATTGTTAAAGGGGCGTGGTATGTGAAAGGGGGGCAGGGCTACCTCCTGAAACAAATTCTGGGGGGTGCACGACATCTATCCTCCCAGATCGCTAATCTGAAATGTTGGCAAGTACGACTATTACCGTTCTGACAATTAAAGGGATATCACCCTCATTACTTTATATTGGAGAAGGGGGGTCCTACAAGCAGAACCCCCTCTCCGAAATCAGGTTGTCTAAAGAATGTCCCCCTTTAACAACGTCATATTGTCCATAACACATAGGCAACCAATGAGGGAGCATGGCGGCATAAACAATGCCATTCGTAACAAAGCAATGCGGAAAAAAAGGGGCAACACCGCTGCGTTTTATCATCACCGCTTTCCGCGGAATATCCTGAATGTTTCCATTATGTTCTCACTTTTTGCCCCGGTAACACCAACCTGAAGGAGCAGGAGGTTGTCTCTCGCACCACCCCTGATGTGGGAACTTTTATAGTGCGCCCTCTTGCAATTTTAATCTATTTCAATGGGCTGAGGAATGCTGTAAAGTAAGGCAGTGTGGTGTGTTGGTGAGAACCCAGGCAGTGTGGTGTGTTGATGAAGTCAAGTACCCCCCTACTCCAAAGTAGCCCCAACGCTTTGATCATACACAGTTAAAAGGTCTCTGGCCCAGCTGCACAGCAGGTCTCTGCACATGTGTGCACGCACTGGAGCAGTATTTCCTAGGGTTATGCTTCTGGATATGCTGGGTCATTGGAATGTACCCACATAATACTTCAGTAGGGTTCGGTCCCCTGATAGAAGCGGAGAGGGAGAACTGTGGAGAACTTGTGGTGTGTTGGTGAGAACCCAGCAGAGGAATGGAGCAGCAACACATATGGCCCACAGGAACTGTGCACGAAGAGGTTCAAGCTTGACAGTTGCACTTTTTAAGGCACAGCGCTTGACGGTTTCACTATTTCCTTTCTCTACAGGACTGACACTACCTTGGAGCACTTTTGCTTGCATGAGGCTTTGTTCTGTCTAGGGCGTCCCTGGCAGACGGCACTACTCTCTCGTCAGCTGTCTCTCAATCTCTGGAGTAATCCAGCACACTCTCTCTCTCTCTGATTCTTCCCATCTCTCCCTTGCTCAGCTCCCACAGTTCTCCCTCTCCGCTTCTATCAGGGGACCGAACCCTACTGAAGTATTATGTGGGTACATTCCAATGACCCAGCACATCCAGAAGCATAACCCTAGGAAATACTGCTCCAGTGCGTGCACACACGTGCAGAGACCTGGTGTGCAGCTGGGCCAGAGACCTTTTAACTGTGTATGATCAAAGCGTTGGGGGTACTTTGGAGTAGGGGGGTACTTGACTTCATCAACATTAATAAGGGCTGGTTGATGAAGGGACGTTTGCTTATCGGAAATTAAGGATTTATGTCTATCTCCGTATTCCGTCCCTTCTATTCTATTCCTAGACTGTTGCCCTTGTTTCCTATATACCCCGGGAGTAACATACAACCCTCGCAGATACCGTACTTATATTATTATTTATTAT
The DNA here is from genome assembly GCF_014858855.1 of Bufo gargarizans. Lineage (NCBI taxonomy): Eukaryota > Metazoa > Chordata > Amphibia > Anura > Bufonidae > Bufo > Bufo gargarizans. The sequence continues at coordinate 184,540,627 of NC_058087.1, read as the reverse complement.
TATTATTTATTATTAAAGCGCCATTCACTCCATAGCGCTGTACATATGATAAGCGGTGCACATACATAATACAGACAATTGCACTAAGCATGAACAGGACGAGTTACAGACTGGTACAGGAGGAGAGGGCCCTGCCCGTGAGGGCCTACAATCTACATGGCATGGGAGAAGGGCACAGTAGGTGTATAAAAATAGTTTACTGATAACATAGAGATGACAAAGCAATGGACATTGTACATAAAGATACAGATAACACAATACATAGAGGACACCGCCACACACAGCCGCCTCCGTTACCGCCCTCCCTGGCACCGCCACACACAGCCGCCTCTGTTCCCGCCCTCCCTGGCACCGCCACACACAGCCGCCTCCGTTCCCGCCCTCCCTGGCACCGCCACACACAGCCGCCTCCGTTACCGCCCTCCCTGGCACCGCCACACACAGCCGCCTCCGTTCCCGCCCTCGCTGTCACAGCCACACACAGCCGCCTCCGTTCCCGCCCTCCCTGGCACCGCCACACACAGCCGCCTCCGTTCCCGCCCTCCCTGGCACCGCCACACACAGCCGCCTCCGTTACCGCCCTCCCTGGCACCGCCACACACAGCCGCCTCCGTTACCGCCCTCCCTGGCACCGCCACACACAGCCGCCTCCGTTCCCGCCCTCCCTGGCACCGCCACACACAGCCGCCTCAGTTACCGCCCTCGCTGTCACAGCCACACACAGCCGCCTCCGTTCCCGCCCTCCCTGGCACCGCCACACACAGCCGCCTCCGTTCCCGCCCTCCCTGGCACCGCCACACACAGCCGCCTCCGTTACCGCCCTCCCTGGCACCGCCACACACAGCCGCCTCCGTTCCCGCCCTCGCTGTCACAGCCACACACAGCCGCCTCCGTTCCCGCCCTCCCTGGCACCGCCACACACAGCCGCCTCCGTTCCCGCCCTCCCTGGCACCGCCACACACAGCCGCCTCCGTTACCGCCCTCCCTGGCACCTCCACACACAGCCACCTCCGTTCCCGCCCTCCTTGGCACCTCCACACACAGCCTCCTCCATTCCCGCCCTCGCTGTCACCGCCACACACAGCCGCCTCCGTTCCCGCCCTCCCTGGCACCGCCACACACAGCCGCCTCTGTTCCCACCCTCCCTGGCACCGCCACACACAGCCGCCTCCGTTACCGCCCTCCCTGGCACCGCCACACACAGCCGCCTCCGTTACCGCCCTCCCTGGCACCTCCACACACAGCCACCTCCGTTTACACCCTCTCTGGCACCGCCACACACAGCTGCCTGTGTGATGACAAAGAGATGACAAAGCAATGGACATTGTACATAAAGATACAGATAACACAATACATAGAGGACACCGCCACACACAGCCGCCTCCGTTACCGCCCTCCCTGGCACCGCCACACACAGCCGCCTCTGTTCCAGCCCTCCCTGGCACCGCCACACACAGCCGCCTCTGTTCCCGCCCTCCCTGGCACCGCCACACACAGCCGCCTCCGTTACCGCCCTCCCTGGCACCGCCACACACAGCCGCCTCCGTTCCCGCCCTCGCTGTCACCGCCACACACAGCCGCCTCCGTTCCCGCCCTCCCTGGCACCGCCACACACAGCCGCCTCCGTTCCCGCCCTCCCTGGCACCGCCACACACAGCCGCCTCCGTTACCGCCCTCCCTGGCACCGCCACACACAGCCGCCTCCGTTACCGCCCTCCCTGGCACCTCCACACACAGCCACCTCCGTTCCCGCCCTCCTTGGCACCTCCACACACAGCCTCCTCCATTCCCGCCCTCGCTGTCACCGCCACACACAGCCGCCTCCGTTCCCGCCCTCCCTGGCACCGCCACACACAGCCGCCTCTGTTCCCGCCCTCCCTGGCACCGCCACACACAGCCGCCTCCGTTACCGCCCTCCCTGGCACCGCCACACACAGCCGCCTCCGTTACCGCCCTCCCTGGCACTGCCACACACAGCCACCTCCGTTTACACCCTCTCTGGCACCGCCACACACAGCTGCCTCCGTTACAGCCCTCCTTGGCACCTCCACACACAGCCGCCTCCGTTACCGCCCTCCCTGGCACCTCCACACACAGCCGCCTCCGTTACCACCCTCCCTGGCACCTCCACACACAGCCGCCTCCGTTACCGCCCTCCCTGGCACCTCCACACACAGCCGCCTCCGTTCCCGCCCTCCCTGGCACCGCCACACACAGCCGCCTCCGTTCCCGCCCTCCCTGGCATCGCCACACACAGCCACCTCCGTTCCCGCCCTCCCTGGCACCTCCACACACAGCCGCCTCCATTCCCGCCCTCCCTGGCACCGCCACACACAGCCGCCTCCTTTACCGCCCTCCCTGGCACCGCCACACACAGCCGCCTCCGTTACCGCCCTCCCTGGCACCTCCACACACAGCCGCCTCTGTTTCCACCCTCCCTGGCACCGTCACACACAGCCGCCTCCGTTACAGCCCTCCCTGGCACCTCCACACACAGCCGCCTCCGTTACCGCCCTCCCTGGCACCTCCACACACAGCCTCCTCCGTTTCCACCCTCCCTGGCACCGCAACACACAGCCGCCTCCGTTACAGCCCTCCCTGGCACCTCCACACACAGCCGCCTCCGTTACCGCCCTCCCTGGCACCTCCACACACAGCCGCCTCCGTTACCGCCCTCCCTGGCACCTCCACACACAGCCGCCTCTGTTTCCACCCTCCCTGGCACCGTCACACACAGCCGCCTCCGTTACAGCCCTCCCTGGCACCTCCACACACAGCCGCCTCCGTTACCGCCCTCCCTGGCACCTCCACACACAGCCTCCTCCGTTTCCACCCTCCCTGGCACCGCAACACACAGCCGCCTCCGTTTCCACCCTCCCTGGCACCTCCACACACAGCCGCCTCCGTTACCGCCCTCCCTGGCACCTCCACACACAGCCGCCTCCGTTACAGCCCTCCCTGGCACCTCCACACACAGCCGCCTCCGTTTCCGCCCTCCCTGGCACCGCAACTGACAGCCGCCTCCGTTACCGCCCTCCCTGGCACCTCCACACACAGCTGCCTCCATTTCCACCCTCCCTGGCACCTCCACACACAGTTGCCTCCGTTACCGCCCTCCTTGGCACCGCCACACACAGCCGCCTCCGTTACCGCCCTCCCTGGCACCTTTACACACAGCTGCCTCCGTTACCGTGCAGGCTGCCATCTTTAATAAGGTAGACTCGCCCGCCTGGCGATGCACAGGTAAGCCCTTACCTGTGCCTGTGCTGGGAGCCAGTCTGAAATCAAATGCAGTCACCGGGAGCAGGCAGTTTTGAGAACAGCCGCCGGGGGCCCTCATCGGGCTGTTCTCGGAACTGCCTGCTCCCGGTGACTGCATTTGATTTCAGATCGGCCCAGGCACAGGCAAGGGCTTACCTGTGCATCAACAGACGGGTGAGTCTACCTTACTAAAGATGGCAGCCCGCATGTGTTCGCTGGCGAACACTGCGAACTGACCATCACTGACCATCACCAGGAACAACATCTGCGTGGAGTTTGTATGTTCTCCCAGTGTTTGCGTGGGTTTTCTCTGGTTTGCTCCCACACTCCAAATACATTCTGATAGGGACCATTGGGGACAGTGTGATGCTAATGTCTGTAAAGCGCTGCGGAATATGTCAGCGCTATATAAGTGCATTCATTTAATTATAGACTAGTATTTGCACAGCAGTGTAATGTCTACATGTGTCCACTAGATGGCAGCAGATTACAGAAGCAGGATGAGCCTTTTCCTTTACTAAAGGGGTTCTCCGATCCCACAATCATGACGCATCAATGTAATATACCTATAAGGGTTCAGCTACACCGCGTCTTGGTCTTATCTCAGCTGTCACGCCCAAGGATCGCTAGTAGAGAGGAGCATACAAGGTTCGCGTTATCTAAGAATTCCGTTATGGATTCCGCTTCCATGGACCATAAGTTATGGTCGGTGGTAGCCGAATCCATAATGAAATCCTTAGATAACCCGAACCTTGTACCCAGAATCTGACAACACAAGTTGGCTCATCCCTAACCGCTAGCATAAAATGGGGTCGCAATAAGACTCGCCCGTGTGCCACGACTGCAACTCCAGAATCACAAAAAATCCAACACTGCTGGTTTTTTTTTTGCCATTCTGGGGTCGTGGTAATTGTGCAAGTTGTGCTGCAACCCCTTTGTATGGTGGCACCCCTACTCTACGATCTTTGTCGCGCCACCAAGATCGCCTTGCAGCCGAACCCTTAATGTGTGGTGGGCAAAAGCTGGGGTCCCTTCTAATCCTCCAAACCGGGGGTGGGGTGGGTGGGTTTGCAGGCCCTAGTTCCTGATCCGGGAACTTCAATGCATTATTTAAAGGGGTCTCCTTACATTATATAATGTCCTCCACCTATTGTGGCGGGCCGTGTTCTCCTGGTTCAGGCTACGGATCCAGCCTCCATTTTTTGCTGGAGTTACATAATGTTTGGAACAGATCTGTTATGGGATCACAGTGCCCCCCCCCCCCCCCTCCTCGTCTGGTGCCCCCTGCAGGCTGAAGTGAGAGTGACACCCCCATCCCACCTGTCACTACATCTACCAGGTGTAGCGCACACAATCTGCACTTTGCTGACTGATGTCACTGCAGGGGTCAGACCTTTCAGACCGTGTTAATCTGATGACCCCCAAAAAAAAATATAATAATAATAGAAAATAAAAAAAGGAGAAATGACAATGGCAAAAGTGACAGCCACAGCATCCTAAGAAGTGACAGCCATAGCATCCTAAGAAGTGACAGCCATAGCATCCTAAGAAGTGACAGCCATAGCATCCCAAAAAGTGACAGCCATAGCATCCCAAAAAGTGACAGCCACAGCATCCTAAGAAGTGACAGCCATAGCATCCCAAAAAGTGACAGCCATAGCATCCCAAAAAGTGACAGCCATAGCATCCTAAAAAGTGACAGCCACAGCATCCTAAGAAGTGACAGCCACAGCATCCTAAGAAGTGACAGCCATAGCATCCCAAAAAGTGACAGCCATAGCATCCTAAAAAGTGACAGCCACAGCATCCTAAGAAGTGACAGCCACAGCATCCTAAGAAGTGACAGCCATAGCATCCTAAAACGTGACAGCCACAGCATCCTAAGAAGTGACAGCCATAGCATCCCAAAAAGTGACAGCCATAGCATCCTAAAAAGTGACAGCCACAGCATCCTAAAAAGTGACAGCCATAGCATCCCAAAAAGTGACAGCCATAGCATTCTAAAAAGTGACAGCCACAGCATCCCAAGAAGTGACAGCCATAGCATCCCAAAAAGTGACAGCCATAGCATCCTAAAACGTGACAGCCACAGCATCCTAAAAAGTGACAGCCATAGTATCCTAAAAAGTGACAGCCATAGTATCCTAAAAAGTGACAGCCACAGCATCCTAAAAAGTGACAGCCACAGCATCCTAAAAAGTGACAGCCACAGCATCCTAAAAAGTGACAGCCACAGCATCCTAAAAAGTGACAGCCACAGCATCCTAAAAAGTGACAGCCGTAGCATCCTAAAAAGTGACAGCCGTAGCATCCTAAAACGAGACAGCCACAGCATTCTAAAAAGTGACAGCCATAGCATCCTAAAAAGGTAACAGTCACAGCATTCTAAAAAATGACAATTCTGGCACCCTAAATAAGAGACAGCCACAGCACAGCCAAAGAAAACACTAGCCCACAACACCCTAAAAGGTGACAGCCAGAGCACCTGAAAAAGTGCCCTAAATTGTACCATGCACAGCACTCTGAAAAAAAAGGGACATACATCTCGGTATAAATGACCAAAGCTCAGGCGGCAGGCAGGACACACAGGGCAGATTTTGCACAGCGCAGGTTTTGCTGCAATGTATCCGCTGCATAATCTGCATGTGTTATATTAGATTTCCAGGGACTTTGCTGCAGATTTCACCCCATGAGCTGCAAATCAGGAGCGTAAAATCCATCTGTTGTGCGTTTCATGTCCGGATTAGAGGTCGGTTTCCGCTGCAGATTTTTTTACGCCGCACCTGGATGAGAAAACGTAAAAATCCCCTCCACTGTCCGGGAATGTAATGCACTACATATACTCCACCCCAAATCTGTACGGACACTCCGCAGCGTATCCACCGCGTGTGATACTGTTCATTGTATCTAAACTGATGTGTGATACTGTTCATTGTATCTAAACTGATGTGTGATACTGTTCATTGTATCTACACTTATCATGTGTGATACTGCTGCACTGCACCTAAACCTATTGTGTGTGCTGCTGTTTCCGTCTGTCCAGGTCCAGCATGTGTTACATTGTGTATTTGTACAGTCTGATCAAACACGCAGCCAGCACTACATTCCCCATCATGTGCCGCTCCTGGCTTTCCCTCTTCTTCGGCTGCTTCCTGCTGGCACTTGCAGTTCTCTTCCAGACCACTGTGCCCATGCTGCAGTACAAGGTTCTGCCACCAGGGGGCGCTGCTGGCCTGGACAGGGCGCCTGGCTCCCCCTTCCATTCCTTGCAGCCTCCTCCGGAAGCCTTTTGTACAGGAGCTAGAAGGAGCAGGGCTTTCCAGACTGCAGCCTGGCACTACCCCTCACCTGTGAGCCTGGCACTGCCAGCTGCCTCCACTCCCCTGCAACCAGTGCCTGGTGGACCCTACATGGCCTGGGGTTGTCTGCAGCCTAGAAGAGAGGATCTCCGGGGTGCTGGGAGGTGAGTGCAGATTTTGGGGAGGGCTGGGTTCCAGTCCTGACTGTGTGCACCATTCTCCAGCCCTGCTGCCTATCCCCGGGGGCAGGCTGCACTCCCAGGTCAGATTATCCTTCTCTGGTCAGTGATGTCATGCTGGGTGCCCAGATATACGCCGGCGCAGAGTGACAGAGTCACAGCCAGGGATGATGGGCATTGTAGTCCTAAAACAGCCAGAAGTTACCGGGGCTGAGTCTCCATCCCCCCTGTTGCTGTTTCATGTCGCCCCGCTGTGCCTCCTAATTTGGGGTCCCCCTTTAGTCCCTGTTGATACATAATATTGGGGTCACAGGGTAAGGGCAGGCTGATAGTTGGGGTCCAAACACCAGGTTGTTACATTATTCTGTCTCCATGGAAGCTGAGATATGCGATGCTGTTTGTCATGTTTATACCCTAGGGAGCCACCAGTATATTTTCTTCCCCCCCCCCTTTTTTTTTTTTTGGCTTCTTCACACTGCAAGTAAAAAAAACTCCTGGTGACGTCCTCGTCTCTGGTCTCTGGTACATGGTCCTTACAAACAGCTCCCCGTATCTCGGCTTCCGTCGATGTGACGTGTCTGGATATTTATTTTATTTTTTTTAGCCCTCACCACAAAATTTGGGCAAAACTGACATAAACCCTCATATCCAGGCACGTCACACTGACTGAAGCTGAGATACGGGGAGCTGTTTGTAAGGACCATGTACCAGAGACGATGACGTCACCAGGAGTTTTATTTTTTCCAATGTGAAGAAGCCCCCCCAAAAAATTAGGGGAAGAAAATATACTGGTGGCCCCCTAGGGTATATATGTGACAAACAGCATCACATATCTCAGCTTCCTGGGAACGCGAGGTTCACTACCTGATTTTATTTTGCTTAGACCCCAAATATCAACCTGCCCTCACCCTGTAACCCTAATATAATGTATACATACGGGAGTTGCCTTACAAACAGCTCCCCGTATCTCATCTTCCATCAGTGTGACGTGTCCAGATATGAGGGTTAATGTCAGTTTTGCCCAAATTTAGTAGTTAGGACAAAAAATGTTTTACATTTTATATATTTTATAGAAGCGTCCTACATTTAAAGGGCACAGGTCGCATATATTGGGATAACCGGTCCCTTATCCCAATATATGCGACCTGTGCCCTTTAAATGTAGGACGCTTCTATAAAATATATAAAATGTAAAACATTTTTTGTCCTAACTACTAAATTTGGGCAAAACTGACATTAACCCTCATATCTGGACACACAGGAAATTCGGTGACGTTAACAGATTTGTGACCTGAATTTAGGGCGACCCCCGGGAACAAAACGCTGGTGGCGGCAGGTGTGAGGGGACTATACCTGTGACTGGTATACGGATATATATTACTGCGCGGTGCAGATGTGTCGGGGGAGCGCGGCTAATGACCTAATTTGCTGCGCCCGCCAGGGATGGCTTTTACCTTAGGGAGCGTTGCCTACGGTGTGTATATTTGTGGCTGCCATTCCATCCGGCTGCTCTATATGGAATTACAGGAAGATGTGGGAGATGGAAGTATTCACGGCGGCGGGAAGCTCTCACCGCTAAAAACTCACATATATATAAAGTTTAAAGGGGAACTCCCGTAAATAAATAAAACTTCCCACTGTTAAAAGTCTTGGAGTCGTTTAGGGCAATCCTGATGTATGGTGGCGCTGGGAAGTATATGGCGGCTTGGTATTTACATATGTATATTCTAATGGCGCTGTTATAAAGAGGAGCTGGTGGCCCCTCTTTTCCTCACTTCCTAAAACCAGAGCCGATCGATAAATCAAATGATGGTTTCTGACCAATGTAAATTATTGCTTTCATATTTTTCGAACTCTTCGCGGTGAACCCTATACTTGATATTTTTTGCTCTATCAACGGTTTACCCGAGGAAGAATGGGGAATAATCAGGGCAAAAATTGGCCATATTATGACTGGTCTATAGGCCCCTCCTCCTGGTCGATAGGCCCCTCCCCTTACTGAGGCCCCTCCTCTCAGTCTATGTGCTATTCTGGCGGTTTCTTCATCTCTTCATAAACTAACATCGTGCAGAGCTTGTGCTTATATGCACAATTGCAGTATAAAGCATGGGGGGAAGCAGAGCAGTAGCCTGAGCCTCTGATATGTCATGACGTTGATTTTTGTTTGCCTAAGACTAACAGAGGCCGACGCGATAAACAATCAGTGGATGGGATTTCTGATCTTAGAGGAAAACTTATGGATCATGGGTACATACCAGTGGAGCGCCACCTGACAACCAATCAGATGCTTTCCCTCATACTCTTTTGACCCGAAAAATGAGAGCTGCAATCTAGTCTTGGTTGGCGCGGACAGTGGCCCAGATTCAGGTAGATTTGCCCATTACTTACACCTGAGCCGCTCAGCTGAATTTCTCTGCGCTGGAGCAATTTTGCCAAATTGCCACCTGATTCAGGAATCGTTTGTTCATTTAATTTGCTCCTGTTTAAGGCAAAGCTGAGGGCGCAAGGCCGTGCAAGTCAAAGTGGGTGTGCCCCTATGTAAATGAGGAATTTTCGGCTCAGCAGAGGTTTGCTAGCATAATTTCAGGGCAAATCCTGCTCAGCTGCTTGCACTGAGCAAATAAATAGGAGCAGACTTGCGCAGGTTCTTTGCTGAATTTCATCCTGCTTTTTCCTACCCCCCCCTGAGCAAGGAAATTCAGCCCTTTTGCAAGACATGGCACCTCCCAAAGGGACCAAAATAAGGAAGGCCAACTTTGTGGCTGCAGAGATGGACATCCTGATTGCTGCACTCCAGCAGCATAAGGAAGTCCTATATGGTGCCCAGCGGGCAAACACCACCATTGCCCAAAGGAGGGCTATATATGAAGCCATTGCCCTGGACATCAATGCCCTGGGTAATGAAGTGCGTACCTGGGATGACATCCAGAAGAAATTAAATGATATGAGACATTTGGCCATCTTTTGCTAACTTGCCCCTGCTTTTAACAGGAGCAAGTTTGCCCAGGGAAAAAAGCTTGCACGCTTCCAGCGCAAGATGCGCATCACACGCGCATGTTTCTGAATCATCGGCAGTACCTAATTTGCATATTCGCTGAGGGAATTCCATGAAGGCGCAACTTACACCCCGCGCAAAATTGCACGAAAATTGCGCAGGAACAGCTAGGCTGCGTGCGCGGGAAAATGGCCGCATTTCAGGCTTAACTGGTTTACAGAATCAGCCGCAAATTTGCATAGGAGCAAATCAGTACTTGCGCGGCGCAAATCACACTTGTTCCCGCGCAAGTGCTTCTTGAATCTGGGCCAGTGTCTGTAGTCTTCATTTCTATGGACTGAATTTTTAGTCTTGGTTGCTATGGAGAGTATAGCCTGCCTAGCTTGTTATAGACAGTATTGCCATTCTAGGTTGTTATGGGCAGTGTCTCTAGTCTTGGTTGTTTAGTTACTATGAACAATATTGCCAGCCTTGGTTGCTATGGTGGGCAGTATCTCCAGTCTTGGTTTCTATGGATGCCATCTCTAGTCATGGTTGCAACTTGCTATGAACAGTGTCTGTAGTCTTGGTTGCTATGGTTTATCTCCAGTCACGGTTGCTATGGACAGTGTCTGTAGTCTTGGTTGCTATCGTGGACAGTATTGCCAGTGTTGGTTGTTATGGACGGTATCTCCAGTCTTAGTTCCTATGGTTTATCTCCAGTCTTTGTTGCTATGGATGGTATCTCCAGTTGCGGTTCCTATGGACAGTGTCTGTAGTCTTGGTTGCTATGGTGGACAGCATTGCCAGTGTTAGTTGTTATGGACAGTATCTCCAGTCTTGGTTGCTATGGACAGTGTCTGTAGTCTTGGTTGCTTTCATGTACAGTATTGCCAGTGTTGGTTGTTATGGACGGTATCTCCAGTCTTGGTTTATCTTCAGTCTTGGTTGCTATGGATGGTAGCTCCAGTTGCGGTTGCTATGGACGGTATCTCCAGTTGTGGTTGCTATGGACAGTGTCTGTAGTCTTGATTGCTATGTTGGACAGTACTGCCAGTGTTGCTTGTTATGGATGGTATCTCCAGTCTTGGTTGCTATGGACGGTATTTCCAGTCTTGGTTGCTATGGTGGACAGTATCTCCATTCTTGGTTGCTATGGATGGTATTTCCAGTCTTGGTTGCTATGGATGGTATTTCCAGTCTTGGTTGCTATGGATGGTATCTCCAGTCTTGGTTGCTATGGATGGTATCTCCAGTCTTGGTTGCTATGGATGGTATCGCCAGTCTTAGTTGCTATGGTGGACAGTATCTCCATTCTTGGTTGCTATGGATGGTATTTCCAGTCTTGGTTGCTATGGATGGTATCTCCAGTCTTGGTTGCTATGGATGGTATCTCCAGTCTTGGTTGCTATGGATGGTATCTCCAGTCTTGGTTGCTATGGATGGTATCTCCAGTCTTAGTTGCTATGGTGGACAGTATCTCCATTCTTGGTTGCTATGGACGGTATTTCCAGTCTTGGTTGCTATGGATGGTATCTCCAGTCTTAATTACTATGGACAGTATCTGGGTGGTATACCTGGCGTCTCCCTTCAGATCAGTCAAGGTCCTGGGGAGGAATATTATTTACCTCCTGTTGGCCACTTCAATTAAGTGGTCATGGACCCCCTTTCTCTTCCGAGGTGAGGGTCCAAGGGATGAGGTCCGCACCTATCAGGCGTTTGCGGCCTATCCCTCAGGGGCAGGATGCATCTGTTACCCCTGCACTCCTTACACTGAGATAAGCGAGGTGTGTCTGGCAGCCGCTTATCTCCATCCTGAAAAATGAGGCAGGACAAAGGATAGATGCGTGTGAAGCATGGATTTATTTTTTAACCAGTTCCTCCCCGGGCGGGTGTTGTATGGTCAGCGGGTTACCGTCCAGTCGCTCTCAGCTGTTTCGTGTGAGCAGCTGCCGGTTGTGCGCTCCGCTCTTAGCCGCCTTCTCCCCCCAGAGAGAGAGGAGTGAGGAGGCTTTGATAAAAGAACTAGACGGCTTTTATTATTCCCTTGAGGCGAGCAAAGGAAATCTATACTGGAATCTCTCAGTAACACTAAGCGGACTTTTTTATCCTTGGCGGTTTTAATTGAGAGGGCTGAGTGCCTCAGCGCGGATGGAAATATCTGGAATGAAAAACATATATATATATTCTTAACCCCTACTTGGCTGGCGCCCCACAATTTGCAATCACTCCAGAATCCGTCAAATTCTCAGACAGCCTAATTGTTTGGGGATTAGATCAGTGGAACATGAGGCATTAGCAGGCAGCAGTCTGGGGAGGCCAAATGGCCTGGTCTGTAACCTCCTGAGAGGGGACGGCTGGGTCAGCAGCACAGTTGTTTTGCGGTTTGCAGTCTGGAGCTTTGCACATTGCAGTAAAAAAAAAAATGACATAAGTCTGTACAGAGGGAACTGGAAGGAGGTATAATATTAGAAACAGCTCCGAGTAGCGTCTGAAAAATATTTTTCGGATTGCATGTTCTTCTATGGAGGGGGGTGTACTATAGTGTCCAATTTCTTCTTAAAAGGCAATTACAGTCATTATTGATATTGATGTGGAGCATAAATTATTCATGAGATACATGGTATGGACATTATTAAACTACTATTGTACTGCCCCTATGTACAAGAATATAACTACTATAATACTGCCATCTATGTACAAGAATATAACTACTATAATACTGCCTCCTATGTACAAGAATATATCTACTATAATACTGCCCCTATATACAAGAATATAACTACTATAATACTGCTCCTATGTACAAGAATATAACTACTATAATACTGCTCCTATGTACAGGAATATAACTACTATAATACTGCCTCCTATGTACAAGAATATAGCTACTATAATACTGCTCCTATGTACAAGAATATAGCTACTATAATACTGCTCCTATGTACAAGAATATAACTGCTATAATACTGCCTCCTATGTACAAGAATATAACTACTATAATACTTTCTCCTATGTACAAGAATATAACTACTATAATACTGCTCTTATGTACAAGAATATAACTACTATAATACTGCTCCTATGTACAAGAGTATAACTACTATAATACTGTCTCCTATGTACAATTATATAACTACTATAATACTGTCTCCTATGTGCATGAATATAACTACTATAATACTGTCTCCTATGTACAAGAATATAACTACTATAATACTGCCCCTATGTACAAGAACGTAACTACTATAATACTGCTCCTATGTACAAGAACATAACTACTATAATACTACCTCCTATGTACAGGAATATAACTACTATAATACTGCTCCTATGTACAAGAATATAACTACTATAATACTGTCTCCTATGTACAAGAATATAACTACTATAATACTGTCTCCTATGTGCATGAATATAACTACTATAATACTGCTCCTATGTACAAGAATATAACTACTATAATACTGCTTCTATGTACAAGAATATAACTACTATAATACTGCCTCCTATGTACAAGAATATAACTACTATAATACTGCCTCCCATGTACAAGAATATAACTACTATAATACTGCTCCTATGTACAAGAATATAACTACTATAATACTGCTCCTATGTACAAGAATATAACTACTATAATACTGCTCCTATGTGCATGAATATAACTACTATAATACTGCTCCTATGTGCATGAATATAACTACTATAATACTGCTTCTATGTCCAAGAATATAACTACTATAATACTGCCTCCTATGTACAAGAATATAACTACTATAATACTGCTCCTATGTACAAGAATATAACTACTATAATACTGCTCCTATGTGCATGAATATAACTACTATAATACTGCTTCTATGTCCAAGAATATAACTACTATAATACTGCTCCTATGTACAAGAATACAACTACTATAATACTGCTTCTATGTACAAGAATATAACTACTATAATACTGCTCCTATGTACAAGAATATAACTACTATAATACTGCCTCCTATGTACAAGAATATAACTACTATAATACTGCCTCCTATGTTCAAGAATATAACTACTATAATACTGCCTCCTATGTACAGGGATATAACTACTATAATACTGCTCCTATGTACAAGAATATAACTACTATAATACTGCTCCTATGTACAAGAATATAACTACTATAATACTGCCTCCTATGTACAAGAATATAACTACTATAATACTGCCTCCTATGTACAAGAATATAACTACTATAATACTGCCTCCTATGTACAGGAATATAACTACTATAATACTGCCTCCTATGTACAAGAATATAACTACTATAATACTGCCTCCTATGTACAAGAATATAACTACTATAATACTGCCTCCTATGTACAAGAATATAACTACTATAATACTGCCCCTATGTACAAGAATATAACTACTATAGTACTGCCTCCTATGTACAAGAATCTAACTACTATAATACTGCCTCCTATGGACAAGAATATAACTGCTATAATACTGCCCCCTATGTACAAGAATATAACTACTATAATACTGCCCCCTATGGACAAGAATACAACTACTATAATACTGCTCCTATGTACAAGAATATAACTACTATAATACTGCTCCTATGTACAAGAATATAACTACTATAATACTGCCTCCTATGTACAAGAATATAACTACTATAATACTGCCTCCTATGTTCAAGAATATAACTACTATAATACTGCCTCCTATGTACAGGGATATAACTACTATAATACTGCTCCTATGTACAAGAATATAACTACTATAATACTGCTCCTATGTACAAGAATATAACTACTATAATACTGCCTCCTATGTACAAGAATATAACTACTATAATACTGCCTCCTATGTACAGGAATATAACTACTATAATACTGCCTCCTATGTACAAGAATATAACTACTATAATACTGCCTCCTATGTACAAGAATATAACTACTATAATACTGCCCCTATGTACAAGAATATAACTACTATAGTACTGCCTCCTATGTACAAGAATCTAACTACTATAATACTGCCTCCTATGGACAAGAATATAACTGCTATAATACTGCCCCCTATGTACAAGAATATAACTACTATAATACTGCCCCCTATGTACAGGAATATAACTACTATAATACTGCTCCTATGGACAAGAATATAACTACTATAATACTGCTCCTATGTACAAGAATATAACTACTATAATACTCCTCCTATGTACAAGACTATAACTACTATAATACTGCTCCTATGTACCACAATGTAAATGATTGGCGTCTCTCATTGATCCTGTAAGGTGCTAGTTGGTTGCACTTGCACACATTGCCGTGCACATAGCAGTAAGATATGATATAGTATATGGCACTTTGTCTTTTACGAGTCCTGTTGTTTGAGAATGGAATCAGAAGTGCAATTTAGCTTTTTCACATTGGCTCGGTATGGAAGTGGATCTGGGGGGGTTAAATTTCTGGCATGCTCGCGGTAATCAGAGGCAGGCACAGTAGGGCTGCGGCTTAAAATCATGTCCTCGGGAGTTCCTGGGCAGAGAAATCCATGGATCTCACCACAAAACCCATCTCTCAGGCGGATGTAACCGCACGCCGAGAGATTCACCTGGATTAACCCATGTCTGATTGGGGGGGTCCTGGAGAAAGCAGGGGGTCTCCTGTTAGCTCTGCCCGCTCCTGGAAGTCTTGCCTTGGCTCTGATAGCGGGATTTTTATGATACAGCAGTGCAGACTTGTTATTGCGGCAGTGGAGTACAGAGGGGGCTTCATAGCAAACCCAAAATGTGGCCCCCTGCTGGTCTGCCTCACGCTATCACGTCAACATCCCAGGCCCATGGCTTGTTGCCCGAGCACTCCCTTCTCACCCCCTAAAGCAGATATGGGGCGGTATTACCCACCGAATCCCCCCCTCACTTGTTCGGAAGTATTACTGTAGATGTGGAGAGGTGGAGCGCTATGCAGGTTCAAATGACCCATAGGAAAGGGGGGGGGGGTGGCACCAGTCTCAGGGGGCCCCCCTCTTGTCATGGGCACCAGCTGCATGGGTCACCGCTCCTTGTAGGTAAATTTGCTCTTTACTCTTGGGACTGAATGGACAATTAAAGGTTCCACCACGTGAGGGGCCCTTAGTAAAACACCACAGGGGCCAGAATGCACATAAATCTACCAGAGGCGGATAAATGTTCTCCTGCGCACGTCCCGCCTGTCTGTAGGACCGCTGAAGCGCGTTGCCGTCAGTCACTTTTAGATGACATTTGCTGGAATGATTGATAACAGAAAGCAATAGTTCACACTCTGCTGCATCAGGGAGATATTATAGACTGTGAGATTCCTGTCATCTGGAACCCGGTGATCCGGAACGCCAGGAGAAACTGCTGAGGGCAATAATCGTCACATCATCGGGCGTTACGTGAGGGCGAGATATCGCCTCCTGTATCATGGCCACTTACCCCTGATATTAATCTAGTGCAATGGTGGCGAACCTATGGCACGGGTGCTAGAGGCGGCACTCGGAGCCCTCTCTGTGGGCACCCACGCCCTGGAAAAAGTCTATGCTGTACCAATATGCCTTTTCCTGCCCTTTATCAGCGCAGGGCGCACTATGAACGGCGCAGGCGGCGCACTGAATGTAGGCTAGAGGATATACTAGATTAGACTGTAGTATTCAGGTTAAATTGCCATATTGGAACTTTGTGATAAATAAGTGGGTTTTGGGTTGCAGTTTGGGCACTCGGCCTGTAAAAGGTTAGCAATCTAGTGGATGTGAATACATTTATGGGGTCTGGTCTGGGGTCTGATATTAATACTAAGGTATATTCTGGGTTCTGATGTTAATACTAAGGTCTAGTCTGGAGTCTGATATTAATACTGAGATCTGGTCTGCGGTCTAATATTAATATAGAGGTCTGGTCTGAGGTCTGATATTAATACTGAGGTCTGGTCTGGAGTCTGATATTAATACTGAGGTCTGGTCTGGAGTCTGATATTAATACTGAGTTCTGGTCTGGAGTCTGATATTAATACTGAGGTCTGGTCTGGAGTCTGATATTAATACTGAGGTCTGGTCTGGAGTCTGATATTAATACTAAGGTCTAGTCTGGAGTCTGATATTAATACTAAGGTCTAGTCTGGAGTCTGATATTAATACTGAGGTCTGGTCTGGAGTCTGATATTAATACTGAGGTCTGGTCTGGAGTCTGATATTAATACTGAGGTCTGGTCTGGAGTCTGATATTAATACTGAGGTCTGGTCTGGAGTCTGATATTAATACTGAGGTCTGGTCTGGAGTCTGATATTAATACTGAGGTCTGGTCTGGAGTCTGATATTAATACTGAGGTCTGGTCTGGAGTCTGATATTAATACTGAGGTCTGGTCTGGAGTCTGATATTAATACTGAGGTCTGGTCTGGAGTCTGATATTAATACTGAGGTCTGGTCTGGAGTCTGATATTAATACTGAGGTCTGGTCTGGAGTCTGATATTAATACTGAGGTCTGGTCTGGAGTCTGATATTAATACTGAGGTCTGGTCTGGAGTCTGATATTAATACTGAGGTCTGGTCTGGAGTCTGATATTAATACTGAGGTCTGGTCTGGAGTCTGATATTAATACTGAGGTCTGGTCTGGAGTCTGATATTAATACTGAGGTCTGGTCTGGAGTCTGATATTAATACTGAGGTCTGGTCTGGAGTCTGATTATAATACTGAGGTCTGGTCTGGAGTCTGATTATAATACTGAGATCTGGCATGGAGTCTGATATTAATACTGAGGTCTGGCATGGAGTCTGATATTAATACTGAGGTCTGGTCTGCAGTCTGATATTAATACCAAGGTCTGGTCTGCAGTCTGAAATTAATATAGGGTCCAAAGGCGGGCTGGGAACTTAAAGTGGTCCTGGAAAAAACCTACAAGTGGTCCCATGTTGTAGGTGGATCCAAATGACAAAAGGTAGGGCAACAAGTAGGTGGGGTCAGCAATACCATAGTGCAAAATCCCATCCCATCAGAACCTTATCCACATTGAAGCACAATATATTGCCCCAAAAGCCGTCCCTCTGTGGTGGCCATCAATAGATGCCATTTGCTGGCCTCCTCCTATCTAACTAAGGTATGGAGCAGGGGGCTTAATAGGTGAGATGAGGGCCACAGCAGTTGAGTTCAGAAGGATATTTGTGGTCGTTGGACAAGTATATGAGTACTTGATTTTCACAGCCAGAGGCAGAGAGGAACACTTGAGCGGCCCCCTGGGCATCGGCCCACTGGGAAATTGTAGGCGTCTGGTCTGGGGTCTGAATATATTTAGTGGTCTGGGGTCTGAATACATTAAGGGGTCTGGTCTGGGGTCTGAATACATTTAGGGGTCTGGTCTGGGGTCTGAATACATTTAGGGGTCTGGTCTGGGGTCTGAATACATTTAGGGGTCTGGTCTGGGGTCTGAATACATTTAGGGGTCTGGTCTGGGGTCTGAATACATTTAGGGGTCTGGTCTGGGGTCTGAATACATTTAGGGGTCTGGTCTGGGGTCTGAATACATTTAGGGGTCTGGGGTCTGAATATATTTAGTGGTCTGGTCTGAGGTGTCATATTAATATAGAGGTCAGGGGTTTGATATTGATATAGGGGTCTGAATAGCCATGCCACTCCCACAGAAGGCCATTCCCATTCTGCCCGGCTTCCCCAGGTTGACGTCTCCGTAATTGACCGAGTTTTTTGTTATAATAGGGTTCATGCCCTTTAAGGTTATTTTGAAGCCTAGTCGCGGGCACCAGGCCGCGTTCCATTACGTCGCCAGACTGCAGAGGACGCGGAGGAGCTTCTGAATCATTTGACAGAGTTCAGCGCATCTCAGCGGGGAGTTGATGGTATGAGCAGGACATTCTGCTGCAGAGCTAAACGCTCGCCTCCTACAAAGCAGCTTTGTCTCGCTCGCCGCCTTCTCATCTGTGATCCAGGGCTGATAACGCTGCGCCGCCGACAGATTTTTCCGTTGCCAGGCAGATGTGCCGTCACCGTCCTTGGGGCTGGTACCGGCAGCCCGGCGTCCATGTGGAGGTCTCAGAGTGGCGTATGCAGCTGCTGCCTTAAGTCTCTTTCCCTTTTGTGAGTAGGATGCAGGCGCGGCGGTGTCACCGTGCGCTGCCAGCTAGCAGAGTACACCAAAGCCTGCCAACTCTATCGCTTGTAGCGCGCAGTGTATGGTGCCACCGCCACGTCGCCGTCTTATCTCCAGCTGCCTATATATAAAACAAAAGACAGAAATGATCAGCAATATTCCGACGCCATATAAAACTGTATTTCTGGCTTTATTCCTATAATCCGGCGCCTGATCCAGAAATTCTGCTAATCCAGGCCTAGTCTCATGTAGATTGGATCAGAACCTGCAGGAAAGGATGGGAACCTCAACCTCGTAACTGAGATGACACGGTCCATACTCACCGACGTTGGTAAATTCGGGGACACAAACCCACCTGGGAGCACCCACTTCTGGGTGCGGCTTCCCTAACCCACACCCATTTTTAGCCCAGGACTGCTTGAATTTGCCAAGATTGTCTCTGAAAAATGAGTGACAGTCCAAGAAAGTTCAGGAGTTTTGGCAAGTATCCAGGGAGTAATTGTTAGCCCGTGCTTGAAATTTTGAATCATTTGTCATAATCATGCCGGATTATTGGAATGTTCCTGTAAAAGCTGCGGGACACAGGTGTCAACTGTCAGGACTCCATGTAATTAGGCCCTGGAGAACCTGCAACATATTGATGTTACCCATTGCGACCAATCAAATTACAGATTTCATATGGAGGCTAGGAAACCAGCCCAGAAAACCCAGAAGGTGTATACAGCCCTCGCCAAGGGGAGCTCAGGAACTTACTGCATGCAGAATATTACAGCCACCACTAGGGGGAGCTTAGGAGATTATTGTATACAGATATATACAGCCACCACTAGGGAGAGCTAGAGCGCACAGGATCTTACTGCATGTAGATATATGCAGCCTTCACTAGGGGGAGCTCAGGAGATTACTGTAAAAAGTTATATACAGCCACTACTAGGGAGAGCTAGGGGAGCGCAGGATCTTTCTGCATATAGATATATACAGCTTCCACTAGGAAGTGCTAGGGAGCGCAGGATCTTACTGCATGTAGATATATACAGCTTCCACTAGGGGGAGCTCAGGAGATTACTGTAAAAAGATATACACAGCCTTCACTAGGGGGACCTCATGAGATTACAGCCACCACTAGGAGGAGCTCAGGAATTTACTGCATACAGATAAAGACAGCCCCCACTGAGGGAGCTCAGGAGCTTACTGCATACAGATATATACATCTACTACTAGGGGATCTCAGGAGCCTACTGCATACATAAATACAACATCCACTAGGGGGAGCTCAGGACATTAATGCATGCATATATATACAGCCACCACTAAAGGGAGCTCAGGAGATTACTGCATGCAGATATATACAGCCACCACTAGAGGGAGCTCAGGAGATTACTGCGTACAGATATATACAGCCACCACTAGGGGGAGCTCAGGACATTAATGCATGCATATATATACAGCCACCACTAGAGGGAGCTCAGGAGATTACTGCGTACAAATATATACAGCCACCACTAGGGAGAGCTCAGGAGCTTACTGCATACAGATAAATACAGCCACCACTAGGGGAAGTTCAGGAGCTTACTGCATATAGATATATACAGCCACCACTAGAGGGAGCTCACAATCTTACTGAATGCAGATTTATAAAGCCACCAGTAGGGAGAGCTAGGGAGTACAAGATCTTATTGCATGTAGATAAATACAGCCACCACTAGGGAGAG
This sequence comes from Bufo gargarizans, assembly GCF_014858855.1. Lineage (NCBI taxonomy): Eukaryota > Metazoa > Chordata > Amphibia > Anura > Bufonidae > Bufo > Bufo gargarizans. Next base: position 184,520,080 of record NC_058087.1, on the reverse strand, counting down.
CTAGAGCGCACAGGAAATTACTGCATGCAGATATATGCAGCCACCACTAGGGAGCGCAGGATCTTACTGCATGTAGATATATACAGCCACCACTAGGGGGAGCTCAGGAGATTACTGTAAAAAGTTATATACAGCCACTACTAGGGAGAGCTAGGGAGCGCAGGATCTTTCTGCATATAGATATATACAGCTTCCACTAGGAAGTGCTAGGGAGCGCAGGATCTTACTGCATGTAGATATATACAGCTTCCACTAGGGGGAGCTCAGGAGATTACTGTAAAAAGATATACACAGCCTTCACTAGGGGGACCTCATGAGATTACAGCCACCACTAGGAGGAGCTCAGGAATTTACTGCATACAGATAAAGACAGCCCCCACTGAGGGAGCGCAGGATCTTACTGCATGTAGATATATACAGCTTCCACTAGGGGGAGCTCAGGAGATTACTGTAAAAAGATATACACAGCCTTCACTAGGGGGACCTCATGAGATTACAGCCACCACTAGGGGGAGCTCAGGAATTTACTGCATACAGATAAAGACAGCCCCCACTGAGGGAGCTCAGGAGCTTACTGTATACAGATATATACATCTACTACTAGGGGATCTCAGGAGCCTACTGCATACATAAATACAACATCCACTAGGGGGAGCTCAGGAGATTACTACATACAGATATATACAGCCACCACTAGAGGGAGCTCAGGAGCTTACTGCATACAGATATATACAGCCACCACTAGGGAGAGCTCAGGAGATTACTACATACAGATATATACAGCCACCACTAGGGGGAGCTCAGGAGATTACTGCATACAGATATATGCAGCCACCACTAGGGGAAGCTCAGGAGATTACTGCATACGGATATATACAGCCACAACTAGAGGGAGCTCAGGAGATTACTGCATACAGATATATACAGCCACCACTAGAGGGTGCTCAGGAGCTTACTACATACAGATATATACAGCCACCACTAGGGGGAGCTCAGGAGATTACTATATACAGCCACCACTAGAGGGAGCTCAGGAGATTACTGCATACAGATATATACAGCCACCACTAGGGGGGAGCTCAGGAGCTTACTATATACAGCCACCATTAGAGGGAGCTTAGGAGATTACTGCATACAGGTATATACAGCCACCACTAGGGGGGAGCTCAGGAGCTTACTGCATACAGATATATACAGCCACCACTAGGGAGAGCTCAGGAGATTACTGCATACATAAATACAACATCCACTAGGGGGAGCACAGGAGATTACTACCTACAGATATGTATAGCTACCACTAGGGGGAGCTCAGGAGATTACTGCATACAGATATATACAGCCACCACTCAAGGGAGCTCAGAATCCAGATATATACAGCTTCCGTTAGGGGCAGCTCAGGAGCATAGTTTTTTATTGAGTTCACTGTATAAACTGTTTGCAGTGAGCTCCTGAGCTCCCTCTAGTGGTGGCTGTAGATATTACAACTTTTAGCATTTAGCGCTATGTCTATGCAGGGGATTCAGGCCAACGAGGTTAAGAGGTAGACATTTGCTTCAATGAATTCTTTTTACCCCGTGATCTATCCTACGCATCCCCCCAGTTTCCACGTATGTGATACGCCCTCTGCCAGCACATGAAGGGTTAGCCCCCCTTGTAGATCAGAGCTGTATATACATCCATTTTCTCTGAGATTTTCATCTTACGAGCTCAGAAAGTGCCTGAAATTGCAGCATTCCCCGAGCGCCATAACAAAAGAAGCCATCGGGTTGCTATGGGTTACCGCACGATTTCTACCTCCGATTTCTACTCCTTTTATACAAAACCTGGAATCGTTTAAGTCTCCATTATATAAAGCCAGAGATTTATTAGACGGAGAGGAGCCTGAAATAAATGGCGCTTATAGATTGCGGGAAAAATAAAACGTGAGGTGAAGGGAAATAGCGAGATCAAAGGAAGCCCCGTCGGCCAGACATCTGGATTCATTTTATCCGCTTTTCCGTATATCGCGGCTCCGCTCTGTCCCTGGATTCTATTTCGCTTAAAGTCTATGGCTGGAGCTCACCCCAATATCCCTCTCGTCTCATGTCACAGGGGGCAGGAAGCTGAGGTATGAGGGGCTGTCTGGTGGGGTCCTCACACTGTTCTGGGGGTAACTGTGCAAGGTAGTCACAGGGATGCAGGAAGCTGAGATATGAGGGGCTGTCTGGTGGGGTCCTCACGCTGTTCTAGGGGTCCCTGTGCTGTGACATGGGGAGAATGAGGTAGTCATCAGTATTTTAGCTCCTCTGCTACGATTTAATATCAATATATGATTGGGGGGGGTCTGACTTTTGGGGTTGCTTCAAAAAGCAGTATCCTCCCTGAAAACAGCACTTTATGAACGTTTTCTGTGCCTGGCGCCAGGATGCCGCATCATCAGCCGCACATTCAGGGAGTCGCCATGTGTTGTTGGGGGCGTGGCTTACAAAGTGGGTGTGGCCTGCGAAGGGGGCATGTTTATGACCCAAAAAATTCTCTGTTGCAATCTTCTGAAATCAGTATGGCTTATGACAGGTCACCAATGTTTGGTCATTGGGGTGGGGGTCAGACCTCCAGGACTCCTGGCGATCACCGTAATTAAAGGGGGGGGTCCCATTTGTACATCAATAGGATAGGTGATAAATGTCCGATAGGAGTGGGTCCCATCCAGAACAGGACTCCGCCTTCTCCATTCACTGCTTTGGGACCTCTGAACATAGCTGATCACCAACCCGAATATTTTTGGCGGTGAATAGTGAAAGCCGCGCATGTGCGGTGTGCTCATCGTCTGCGTTGGGACCTCTTTCTTGATATAGGAGCGGGTGCCAGAGACGGTACCCGCACCTATGGGACATTTACGAAATATCCTATCAATATGTAACTTGTGTCTAGATGGGAAACCGCCTTTAAGGGGCGCTGTGCCCCCTTCATTGTTTACAATGACACAACGGCTTGTCCTATTCAGTCACGGATTAACTGCGTTACCAGGTACAGACCCTCTGTTGTAGTGATCATTGGGGGTCCGGATGTTGTTACCCCACTGAACATGGATAAGGGGATTAGAGATAAGATTAGGTCGTCGGAGGACCCCTTTAGCGCCACAACCTAGTGATACATCATCAGTCACCATTACCCCGAGCCTCATCATACAGATTTTGCATGGGAGTCCCAGATCCTAAGTTAGCCCCCTGCATTGAGTGCATGGTGGGGTCCATGTTAAATAAAGGGGGCATCGGGAAAACTTTTCTGTCCCTTTAAGAGGAATCAGCTTTGGTGCCACATGCCAAGGGCAGCAATAGAATAACCTAGAATGGGATTCTCACCTCCCCATCCATACATCTGCATTTGTGTGAACTGACGCGTTTCGCGGCTCGGTCATGACACACATAGCGTTAATAACGCTACAGTATGCGCCCACTTTTGTCCTGCCCGGCAGCAGCCTCCCTGTGCATGCTCGGTCTGCCGCGTGTGTTTCTGAGGATGTGTGTGGGGCACGGAGCCCGCTAATCTCTTTTTAATTGGTGTGCTCGGAACGGCTGGGTAGAGAAATGACAAAACCCTTCGACAAGAAGGCTCATGCCTCTGCAACACATTCATCTTCTGTTCTGTAGCGCACGGGGAACAGGCACCTTCTGCAAAGGAACAGCTAATCCCCAGCTCAGCGCTCGCAGGGCGCACCGCGTGTGAGGCCGAATCAGGAGGAAGTTCTGATATTTATTTTCAGGTCCTTAGAGGTCCGGCGAAACGCGTTGCGGCATTGATTCCTGTCTCCTCTGCTGAGAGAACCCGCAGACATTTTCTTTTGGTTTCTCCTTCTTTGTCAACAGGAAAAGGAAAAAAAAAAAAAGGCTTTTTATTATGAGGGGGTTTCCATTTGGAAGCATCATTGATTATAATGGAGCCGGGTCAGGCACAACTGAAATCACTGACCCTTCTGAAGGAGCGAGATCCCCGACATGCATTACTGAGCACCACAGCCCTATTGTTCTAGAAACAAATGAGGTCTATCTATCATTATCTATCTATCTATCTATCTATCATCATATCTATCCAATATCTACACTGAACAAAAAATTAAACACAACACTTTCGGTTTTGCTCCAATTTTGCATGAGCTGAACTCAAAGATCTGAAACATTTTCTACAGACACAAAAGACCCATTACTCTCAAATATTGTTCACAAATCCATGTTAGTGAGAACTTCTCCTTTGCCGAGATAATCCATCCCACCTCACAGGTGTGGCATATCAAGGTGCTGATTAGACAGCATGAATATTGCACAGGTGTGCCTTAGACTGCCCACAATAAAAGGCCACTCTGAAATGTGCACCTTTTGCCTTACTGGGGGGGGTCAGAAAACCAGTCTGTATCTGGTGTGGCCACTATTTTACATCTCCGTGGTATAGAGTTGATCAGGTTGGTGATTGTGGCCGGTTGAATGGTGGTCCACTCCTCTTCAATAGCTGCGAAGTTGCAGAATATTGGCAGGAACTGGAACACGCTGTCGTATGCGCCGATCCAGAGCGTCCCAAACATGCTCAATGGGTGACGTGTCCGGTGAGTATGCTGGCCGTGCAATAACTGGGATGTTTTCAGCTTCCAGGAATTGTGTACAGATCCTTGCAATATGGGGCCGTGCATTATCCTGCTGCAACATGAGGCGATGGTCGTGGATGAACGGCACAACAATGGGCCTCAGGATCTGGTCACGGTATCTCCGTGCATTCACAATGCCATCAATAAAATGCCCCTGTGTTCGTTGTCCATAACATACACCTGCCCATACCACAACCCCACCGCCACCATGGGCCACTCCATCCACAACGCTGACGTCAGCAAACCGCTCACCCACACGACGCCACACACGCTGTCTGCCATCTGCCCTGAACAGTGAAAACCGGGACTCATCTGTGAACAGAACGCCTCTCCAACGTGCCAGACGCCATCGAATGTGAGCATTTGCCCACTTAAGTCGGTTACGACGACAAACTGCAGTCAGGTCCAGACCCCGATGAGGACGACGAGCAGATGAGCTTCCCCGAGACGGTTTCTGACAGTTTGTGCAGAAATTCTTTGGTTATGCGAACCGACTGTTGCTGCAGCTGTCCGGGTGGCTGGTCTCAGACAATCATGGAGGTGAACATGCTGGATGTGGAGGTCCTAGGCTGGTGTGGTTACACATGGTCTGCGGTTGTGAGGCCGGTTGGATGTACTGCCAAATTCTCTGAAACGCCTTTGGAGACGGCTTATGGTAGAGAAATGAACATTCATTGCACGGGCAACAGCTCTGATAGACATTCCTGCAGTCAGCATGCCAATTGCACGCTCCCTCAAACGTTGCGACATCTGTGGCATTAAGCTGCGTGATCAAACTGCACATTTCAGAGTGGGCTTTTATTGTGGGCAGTCTAAGGCACACCTGTGCAATATTCATGCTGTCTAATCAGCGCCTTGATATGCCACACCTGTGAGGTGGGATGGATTATCTCGGCAAAGGAGAAGTGCTCACTGACACAGATTTAGACAGATTTGTGAACAATATTTGGGAGTAATGGGTCTTTTGTGTCTGTAGAAAATGTTTCAGATCTTTGAGTTCAGCTCATGCAAAATGGGAGCAAAACCGAAAGTGTTGTGTTTATATTTTTATCCAGTGTATCAATCCAATATCTATCTCCTATCTAACTCAGATAGATAGATATTAAAAATACGAGTACCGCGGCACTTCCATAAAGTGACATGTGCTTTATTCACCAATAAGGCGCGACGTTTTGGTTCACTCCATGGAACTTTTTTAAGCAGGGATAGATAGATAGATAGATAGATATGAGAGATAGATATTAGATAGATAGATATGAGAGATAGATAGATAGATAGATAGATAATAGATATTAGGTAGATAGATATATGAGATAGATAGTTAGATCTTTTCTGCACCCGTTGCTCTTGTATGTATGGATATGTCTTCACAGTGCTGGATGCTGTATATAGCTCCATGTAAAATAAAGCATGTTTTATATTTAGCACAAATGCTCATTTTCGCCCCCATTTCTGACATATTCCCGCTGGGACAGGAAGCGTACGCAGCAAACTGCAGCAGACAGTGAAGCGCTGCCACTCGCCAGATCATCTCCCAGAGACCGCTGGGGAGCCGCTTATGCGTCATCTTTCAGTAAATCCCATAAATATATTGCTAATATATCACATTAATTGAGCCTTCTTCAGCCCGGAGCAGGAACAGAAAACAAAAATGCCCTAAATATTTCTTGAAGGAGTAACACGTCTTGGTTACAGGCCCTTTCATACATCCCTCTGGTCCCTTTAGGGAAAAGATGAGAGAAAGGCTTGTATTAACCCTTTGAGGGAATGAGTTGTATGGCAGACACTCATTTGGCGGGAAGAAGCCATACAATAGCCACCACAGCCTTGTAGTTGTTATGGGGGTTGTCCTTGCCCCCAGTGAGTGGCTGATGTTACCATGCCAATAAGGGGTTGTCACACAACTAAGACCCTGTGTGCCAAGCATCATTATATTCTGCATTACTCCATCCTGTGGCTTCGTTATTATATGTGACAGTCTTTACTGTAGTTCTAGTGTTATATTTATGAACAATAAAACTCAGGATGGGCAAGGAATATAGGCCTCACACACTTAGGGAAAACTGCAGTGTATGAAAGTTATGCTCCGCAACTCTATTGTATTTTTTCTGGAATGGGGTCACTGGTGAAACACGCTTGAACATTTCTCTTATAACATAATGTTTGATGAGAATTCATCAGTCGAGTTCTGATAATAATGTACATTTGACCACTCAGGTAAAATGTCAGAAAATCTGCAGACCAATCGAATACAGCTCCTAAATTATTTTAATATAGACTGTAGCTAAACATAACCTATCAATGGCTATAGCTTATAAATGACTGCAGCCTATAACTAAATACAGACTGTAAATGAATACAGGCTATAAATGTATACAGCTTATAATCAAACACAGTCTATTAATGAGCACAGCCTGTAACTAAACATAACTTGTAAATGACTACAGCCTATACCTAAATACAGTCTGTAAACTAATATGGCTTATAACGAAACACAGTCTATAAATGACCACAGCCTATAAGTGAATATATGTCATGACCATGTTTATGGCCGTGACTCCAGGGGAGCCGCATACAGTTGCCCGCGGTTTTGGGTTGTTGTGTCAACCGCAGCTGGAGGCATAAGGTTGTTAGCCTCAAGTGCGGTTGCCGCGGACAACAGCTATGTGTGTGGTTCCCTTGGAGTTGTGTGCATGTTTGTATGCACTGTTGTAGGTCTGTGTGCACTCTGTGTTATGTGTGGTGTGCACTTACCTCTTCCCCTCACTGTGGTTGCCCGTGGCAACGTTTGGTCGTTGTGTACATGTGGTGGCAGTGTCCCGGCCTTTGGGCTGACTCCCAGGACATGGTTGCCACCCATGTCGTTGCCTCCGGCAACAGCCACTGTGTGTTCTTGTGTTGGACACTTTCCCTTTAAGTTGGTGTTTCCCTTCCCTGGTGCTGGAAGGGTTAACTCCCTTCCCAGTGTGTGTGTGAGTCACTGGGTGTGTCTGACTGTGGGGTGTGGCTACATGGGCTATAAAGTCTCAGTCCAGAGCAGTTCTCTGGTGGGGTACTCCAGGCATGTTGCTGGAGTCGTCCTCCTGTTACCCTGTAACCGTCCTCCTAGTAAGGGCCACCCTTCCGGTCATAAATCCATAACCTTGATGTTTTGTTGATGTCCTATGTCTTTGGTTTTTAGTGCAGCTATGGATGTCCTGGTTCCTGAGTGTTCTTATGTGTGTGCTGTTTGTCTTATGTTTCTGTGGACAGCGTTTTCTGAGCACGGGTTCCAGTCAGCAAGGCTGTGGCAGGTTAGTGTGGAACTGTTGGGTTCACCTGTCATGTCCATAGTTCTGTTCATGTTTCCCTTCTTTCATGCTGCTTGGCCAGTGAGACTCCTGCTCCTCCGTGCCTAGGAGGAGTGGGTTGTCTTACCCTGCTCCTTAGTTCAGGGCCATCCTGAGGGCTTGCAGGGACTATTAGGTTCCAGAGTATGAGACCTCCTACCACCAGGGTCGGCTCATACGGACAGGAGACAGGGTCAGCGTTAGGGACGCTATAGGAGGTGACCTGCTCCCTAATTCTGTTGCCCTGATCGAGTAGCAACTGGACATTTCTGAGCATCGCACGGCTGAGGGTTTTCCCCATCCTCAGCCGTGACAATATAACTTATAACTATGCACACCCTTTTAATGATCAAAGCCTGTAACTAAACATAACTTGTAAATAACTACAGCCTATAACAGTGATGCTGAACCTTTTAGAGACCGAGTGCCCAAACTGCAACCCAAAACCCACTTTTTTATCGCAAAGTGCCAACACGGCAATGTAACTATATGAATGAATTATATCTTCCATGTACTTCATCACTATAATAGCCGCCTAATTCAGTGCGCTGCCTGTGCTGTTCATAGTACCCCTTGCGCTGCTTAATGGTAGCAAAAGTCTAAGGCATATTGGTACACCATAGACTTTTTCCAGGGTGCGGGTGCCCACAGAGAGGGCTCTAGGTTCGCCATCACTGGCCTATAACTAAATACAGACTGTAAATGAATACAGCATATACCTAAATACAGTCTGTAAATAAATATGGCTTATAACCAAACACAGTCTATAAATGACCACAGCCTATAAGTGAATAGAACTTATAACTAAGCACAGCCTATGACTCAATACAGCCTATAAATGATGACATCCTATAACTAAACACTGACTATTAGTGATCATGGCCTATAAATTAATGCAGTCTGTATGTGACCACAGTGAATAACTAAACACACCCTTTAAATGACCATAGCCTGTAACTAAACACATCCTAGCTGTAGTAACCCTGAACAGTAAGTAAATTGAATAATATTTTTCTGCTTGTGTAGTGAATATTTTTGGCACAAGTGTTTTTTATGTGTCCACCATAATTTTGCTGTTGCACCCTCTCTTTTTGTAGAATTCTTTAAAAAAAAGCTTCGGAAACGGATGAAAAATAAGGAATAATTGACGAGGTGTTGGAGGCTGAGCGCCGTCTCTGTCTTCCCTCTCATCCATTCACCATGCTGATTTTCTTTCCTCTCTCAGTAGCAAATGCATCAGCCTCACTTCCTTCCTAATGAGCTTGCAAGTGGCCCTATGGGAAATGTACCTTTCTGTAGACTGGGTCCCCCCTCCTTCTTTCTCCAGTTAAGGAGGTCTCATAACACGGCGTGCAGCCGGGGATGTGTGGTTTACATAGAATGCGCAATACATCCGAGTGCAGAGGAACCAGCCAGGTAATATTCTGGTTTCATCAATGTTACTGGAGGACGTAGAAGAGAGAGAGAGAGAGAGAGAGAGAGAGAGACAGCCGTGGACTCTCTGAGATGGTCCTTACAGTACAGTAATTCCAGGAGAGACAGATGTTTTCCAAATGATGTGAGACATTCACACATCTGGCTGCTCTCCATATACTGTATTCAGATATTGTCTGCTGCAAATGTATCCTATAGATAGACAGATAGATATGAGAGATAGATTATAGGAGATAGATATGATAGATAGATAAATAGATAGACATGAGAGATAGATATGAGATAGATAGATATGAGAGATAGATATAAAAGATAGATAGATAGAAATAAGATAGATAGATAGATACATGATAGGAGATAGATAGATAGATAGATAAAAGGTCGAGACTAGAGAGATACATAGCCCAAAATAAATAGGCCAAAATGGTGACTAGTAAGCGGTAGTTGGTACATATTGGGCCAGTTTGGTAACTAGTTAGTTTATACTTGACCAGTCTGGTTGCTAATTAGTTTATTTTAGTCTAATGACTAGTTAGTATATATTATGCCAGCCTGGTGACTAGTTAGTTTATACTGAACCAGTCTGATGGTTTCTTTATACTGAACCAGTCTGGTGGTTTCTTTATACTGGACCAGTCTGGTGGTTAGTTTATATTTAACCAGTCTCAAGGTTAATTTATACTGGACCGGTCTGGTGGTTACGTTATACTGGACCAGTCTCGTGGTTAGTTTATACTGGACCGGTCTGGTGGTTACGTTATACTGGACCAGTCTCGTGGTTAGTGTATACTGGACCGGTCTGGTGGTTACGTTATACTGGACCGGTCTGGTGGTTATGTTATACTGGACCGGTCTGGTGGTTACGTTATACTGGACCGGTCTGGTGGTTACGTTATACTGGACCGGTCTGGTGGTTACGTTATACTGGACCGGTCTCGTGGTTAGTTTATACTGGACCAGTCTGGTGGCTAGTTAGGTTACCTGGTATATTTATGTGCACAGAGCTGCTGATAGACGAGGCCATTATCAGCCGCCCGTCTCCTCTACATCTTCGTCTCGTAATGAGGTACATCACAGCTTAATGAGTGCGAGAGGGTGGCGTTAATTGCACCTGTGTGTTGTGGGGGCAGGGCAGTGTGCGTGATTACAGTTCCCAGAACCGGACGTGCCAGGTGCTGCGATGGCACAACCTTATAGCAAATTGCTGGGTATAAGAGCTGGGTATAAGCTTAATGTTCACACTTCGCAGCAGTGCAGGAAAGCGCTCAATGTAACCTGTGATCCTGACAAGGTGGCAATATGGCGGAGATTTATCTAAGCTGGTACAAAAAGGAAAACTGGCTTAGCATAGTTGTCCATACCAACCAATCACATTCCACCTTTCATATTTCAAAGCTCCTTTAGAAAATGAAAGGAGGAATATGATTGGTTGCTATGGGCAACTAAGCCAGCTTCCTTTTGCACCAGTTTTGATAAATCTCCCTCATTGTTTTCATCTAGCCCCTTTTCCCCCTCCATGTTGTCTGTATATTCTCTGTGTGTGTGTGGAGCAGCCCCTCAAATTGAACCCTAACCAGTGCCTAAAACCTTATATTTTTTGTTGCCTATTTTGGCTCAGTTTTCACAACTGCAGCAAAACTGTGCTGGTTTTGCAGCGATTTCACAGCAAAAAAAGGTAATCGCCCCACCAGTACATGCTCTTCCTCCTCCATGACTTGCCCGATTTGCCATTTTCCTGATCACACCAGTCACCCAATACAGCGCCCGCCACCGTTTTACAACAAATTCTCGCTATAGCACCTCCAGAGTTTAGGAGGTCTTATGACAGGTGTCGATAAGAAAGCTACTCTATAAGCTGCCTATTAAAAAGAAAAATGGTGGATGCTAAGACATTTCAGTCAGAATGCTGTCAACCGTTGGGATCTGTTCCCATATCGCAAAGTATTTTCGAGATTTTGCCGCAGCGTGCCTATTAAAGGGCTATTCCTCGAAGCCGATTCTATCATATTTTTTTTTTTTAGTTTCCACACACTTCAACCTGAGATTCCTGATTCATGAATAGAATGCAAGTGACTGACACACAGCCGGATGGCTGTAGGGAAGAGCCTATGACTGCCATCAGTGTCCGACCTGAAGAGACTGAAATGGAGGACTCAAGAAGATGCTAACGCTCTGGTGGAGTGCGAGCGTGACCTCTCCTGGTAGTGAACGAGCGGACGGCGGTTCAGTGGTCTGTGAAATTCGCGGCGAGGAGCAGGTTGAGTCGCCCTCCCTCTCCTGCCCTCTGCGTCCTGTCACTCACCGGGAGGGGGGGAGAGGACCGCCCCACTGCTCAGTCCTCAGCGCGCAGGGTCTGCGCTGCAGGTAGTTGAGCTTGTCATCCTCTGGCTGCTGGTAATTAGCCGGAGAACACGAGTCGTCGCTCGTTAGGAGCTCCTTTATAAGCGCAGCTTGAAGGGAAACGACAATGGGAATAAAGATGGGGTTGTCAAGCCAACTCCAGCGCTAGATGAGGTGGGCTATTTCTGCTCACGTTTGGGGTCTCAGGCGGGTGGGGGGTTGGGGGACGCTGGGACTTCAATGAACCATAGGCAGTAATGATGGTAATAGGATGCGCGGCGGCGGTCGCTGTGAGACTTTATGTGTGGTCGCTCGACTCCATCGCAGCTCTTCTTGCTCCTATTGATGAAACCATTTCCCAGAAGACACGTGTTTTTGTTATATTTTTATTTTTTGGGGCTCTTACACCCGTGCTTGAGCTCGCCCGCGTTCTTACTACCGTCCCTCAGTCACTGACTGACGACCGTCTGCATCGACCGCCATGTGGTAACCGAACAACTAAGTGGAAAATGTATGAAAAATGTTGTAAAAAAAAAATAAAAATCACCAAAGCTGGCCTCGTCAGCATCCACGTAGGGTATGAATTATAACTTGGGAGATTCCGTTTTTTTTTGCGGTGTCTTGAAAACATACATTTGATCAATGTTTGGGATTTTTTGGTGAGAGATAAATGGAGATGCTCTGCGGCTGCTCTCTGTTGCTCAGAGCCTGCAGAACATTGCGGCGGTCTGTTACCGTTAAAGGTTTTCGAAGCTGAACGGGACGATGATTGACGGGCGCGTTACGCCAAGGACTGTGATGCAGATGCCGGCGCGGCTCTGTGACAGCCTCTGCCTCCCTCCGCCATGGGAATGTCTGATTGGTGCTGTGCAGGAGTGTTTTTTTTTTATTATACTAAAGAGGCAGGCATGTCCTGATGGGAGTTGTAGTACCAAAGATTTTTGTTAAATCAGTGTCGGGCATTGCCCGCCGCCAGGCATAGAAACTGTTCCAGCAAAAATCCCGGTAGCAACCAATCAGATCACTGCTTAGGTTTTCAAAACCTGTTCTGGAAAGATGAAAGCTGGAATCTGATTGGTTGCCATGAGCAACAATGACAACTTGTGTCAGGTTACTATGAGCAACGGCTGCAATCTGATTGGTTGCTCTAAGCGAAAATCTGGTTGCTTTGAGCAACACTGAGAATAGGAATCTTGTTGCTATGAGCAACACAGAGCTGGAATATGATTGGTTGATAAGCGCAACACCAACAGCTAGAATGTGATTGGTTGCTATGAGAAACACTGACACCTGGAATCTGGTTGCTAAAAGACAGCTGGAATCGAATTGGTTGCTGTGACAACACTTCCAGCTGGAGTTCTGATTGGTTGCTAGGAGAAACACCGACAGCTAGAATGGGATTGGTTGTTATGGGAAACACTGACATCTGGAATCTAGTTGCCATGAGCAACATAGAGCTAGAATCTGATTGGGTGCTATGAGCAACGCTGACAGCTAGAATTTAATTGGATGCTATGAGAAAAACTGACAGCTGGAATCTGGTTGCTATGAGCAACAGTGACAGATGGAATCTACTCTGTTGCCATGGTAACACTCACAGCTGGAATCTGATTGGTTGCGATAAGCCACACAGACCCCACAATGGCTGAAATATTTACAACCGTCTAATTAACACTTTATTTCTCGGCTGGACACGCACCTGCCATATCTAAATACTTGAGCGTCTCCTGTGGAAAGCAAATGGCGGCCGGGCACAAAGACCGTGAATCCACCCCGGATTGACAGATTTCATTGCGATATTTTTTATTAGTTCGGACGGTCACACACGCCACAAAGATGTTTTTTTTTTCCCTATAAATCCCAATAATATTGATGGCATAAACACAAAAAATGGCGCAGGAAAGTATTTACGTTTACCTATAAGACTGTCCCCAGATATGTGCGGCAGTCAAAAATAACATCATTAAATACAGCGTTAAAAAGTCAGTGTTACGCCATTTTTCTCCAGGGGTCTCCTGTACTAACACAGCTATTAAATGTTGCCAAACATGCGGACGTTTTCAGCGCCGCAAAATTATGGCAATCTAAGGATCTAACGTCTAATTTGGGATAAGAGAATTAACCCTTTCATTGTTTTGCCAGCAGACCCCATGAGCTATACAGAGAATACAGTTTGTGTATTGTTTTTTTTTTGGTGGGGGGGGGATGCGGCAGGTTGGGGGTGGAGTGGCGGTTTTCGTGAACGAGGGGTTTAGTTAGGGATTGAAATCAGCAGATATCGCGCGTGAGACATCGGTTAGAAAACGGCTTAAGCCCTTTGATTTCATAGCAAAACTATAAGTAAATAACTGGATTATGTTCAGATGTTGAAAATGGAGGACATGAAAAAAAAAGATTACATAAAAGCCTGTAGCGGCCGCCGTTCCCTGCGCGGCAAATTACCTCTGATTTCTCAGTGCGCTGCCTGCTGTATGAATACATAGATTTATTTTTTTATTTTTGTATTATTTGGATAAATTTGTGGAAAAATTAATTACAGACAAGATGGTGGTTATCCGGTCACAGGCGTTGGAGAGGGTGGCGACATTGCGGATGCCCCTGTCGCGGGCAGGGAGGTGACAGTCGTATCAGCGATGAGAATTAGCAATTTGACGCAGAGATGGAAGGAGAGATAGACGGGCATACGGCGTGACAGCGAGGAAGAGGAGACACAGAAGACGGAAGTAAGGAAGAAGGAGCGGACGTGAGGATGAGGGACGGAAAAAGGGACATTGAGGACGAGGAAAAACGAACGGAGAACCGTTAACAAAAATTAGATACAGAAAATGGCTTTTAATCTGGCATCTGATAGTCTGCCATGGTTTGTGAGGGGAAACCCCATCGAAGGGTCACATTTTAAATCTGCGTACGATTCCCACCACACACACTGAGACAAGGGCTCAACAGGGAACGCTCGCCGAAATCCACAGAAAATTACCGCCGCAAGAACGTACCTTTTTAAACCATTTTCTGTCACTTTCTGATAATCTGTAATAATCTGGGCTATGCTGGATTACCAGCCTCATCGGTTTTTGTTTTGCTTATTGCTGGTGACACAGGGAGTATCTAGTCGATGTCTTGTTGCCCTTAGCAACCATTCGGTGACCACCTTCTATATTCCCAGTCCCATTTGGAAAATAAAAGCTGAACTGTCATTGGCTGAAATAGACAGCGAGTGATACCTTCCATAGCCCAGAGGTAAGAATTCCTGGAATCGTCTCCTGACTGTGAAGGAGCGGGCATCATATTCCCATGCGCTGGCAGTGTTAAAATATCCAGGTAGCACTTATCTGCTATAAGTACACCGGCTGCAACATCATCCTCACAGCATTCCAGCTTTTAGTGAGATTGATATGTCTCCGGGGGTTTCCTAATGCCTTGTTTAATCCTCGAGGTGTGATCAGGAAGTAACCTTGTCTGCTGGCGAAACGTGCGTCATACCGACCAAAATTAGAAAGAACGACCCTACAGCAGTGACTCTGAGATGCCAGGCTGTTCATGGGGGCAGAGCGCAGGCAAGAGTGGCAGGGTGTGTGCCCATGAGAAGAGAAAAGTGATATATGCATGGTAACCACATGGGAGGCAATAGCCTAAACGGTGCCTCATGTGTGTTTGCTTCAGTGTGCCCATCCCAATACAGCTTACCATAGCTAGGGCACTCAGAAAATAGGGGCAGAAGGTACAAACTCCAGCAAGTGATGCATACTGATGGTTTTCCCGTATTACAAGTTCTATACATGTCTATATGTAGAATAGGTGGAGAAGATACAAACAACATGCAAATTCTATATATAACACTAAAATACTGCCTCTTATGTACCAGAATATAACTACGATAATACTTCTATGTACAGGAATATAACTACTACAACACTGTCCCTTTATGTAAAAGAATATAACTGCTATAATACTGCTCCTATGTAAAAGAATATAACTACTATAATACTGCTCCTATGTACAAGAATATAACTACTATAATACTGCTCCTATGTACAAGAATATAACTACTATAATACTGCCTCCTATGTAAAAGAATATAACTACTATTATACTGCTCTTATATACAAGAATATAACTACTACAACACTGTCCCTTTATGTAAAAGAATATAACTGCTATAATACTGCTCCTATGTACAAGAATATAACTACTATAATACTGCTCCTATGTAAAAGAATATAACTACTATAATACTGCTCCTATGTAAAAGAATATAACTACTATAATACTGCTCCTATGTACAAGAATATAACTACTATAATACTGCTCCTATGTAAAAGAATATAACTACTATAATACTGCTCCTATGTACAAGAATATAACTACTATAATACTGCTCCTATGTACAAGAATATAACTACTATAATACTGCTTCTATGTACAAGAATATACTGTAACTACTATAATACTGCTCCTATGTACAATAATACAACTACTATAATACTACCCCTATGTATAGGAATATAACTACTATAACACTGTCCCTTATGTACAAGAATATAACTAGTATAATACTACTCCTATGTACAAGAATAGTTAGTACTCAGAAAATAGGGGCAGACGGTACAAACTCCAGCTAGTGATGCATACTGATGGTTTTCCCGTATTACAAGTTCTATACATGTTTAGATAGAATAGGTGGAGAAGATACAAACAACATGCAAATTCTATATATAACACTATAATACTGCCTCATATGTACCAGAATATAACTACTATAATACTGCTCCTATGTACAAGAATATAACTACTATAATACTGCTTCCTATGTACAAGAATATTACTACTATAATACTGCTCCTATGTACAAGAATATAACTACTATAATACTGCTCCTATGTACAAGAATATAACTACTATAATACTGCTCCTATGTAAAAGAATATAACTACTATAATACTGCCTCTTATGTGCAAGAATATAACTACTATAATACTGCCTCCTATGTGCAAGAATATAACTACTATAATACTGCTCCTATGTACAAGAATATAACTACTATAATACTGCTCCTATGTACAAGAATATAACTACTATAATACTGCCTCCTATGTACAAGAATATAACTACTATAATACTGCCTCCTATGTGCAAGAATATAACTACTATAATACTGCTCCTGTGTACAAGAATATAACTACTATAATACTGCTCCTATGTAGAAGAATATAACTACTACACTACGTGCAGAATTATTAGGCAAATGAGTATTTTGACCACATCATCCTCTTTATGCATGTTGTCTTACTCCAAGCTGTATAGGCTCGAAAGCCTACTACCAATTAAGCATATTAGGTGATGTGCATCTCTGTAATGAGAAGGGGTGTGGTCTAATGACATCAACACCCTATATCAGGTGTGCATAATTATTAGGCAACTTCCTTTCCTTTGGCAAAATGGGTCAAAAGAAGGACTTGACAGGCTCAGAAAAGTCAAAAATAGTGAGATATCTTGCAGAGGGATGCAGCACTCTTAAAATTGCAAAGCTTCTGAAGCGTGATCATCGAACAATCAAGCGTTTCATTCAAAATAGTCAACAGGGTCGCAAGAAGCGTGTGGAAAAACCAAGGCGCAAAATAACTGCCCATGAACTGAGAAAAGTCAAGCGTGCAGCTGCCAAGATGCCACTTGCCACCAGTTTGGCCATATTTCAGAGCTGCAACATCACTGGAGTGCCCAAAAGCACAAGGTGTGCAATACTCAGAAACATGGCCAAGGTAAGAAAGGCTGAAAGACGACCACCACTGAACAAGACACACAAGCTGAAACGTCAAGACTGGGCCAAGAAATATCTCAAGACTGATTTTTCTAAGGTTTTATGGACTGATGAAATGAGAGTGAGTCTTGATGGGCCAGATGGATGGGCCCGTGGCTGGATTGGTAAAGGGCAGAGAGCTCCAGTCCGACTCAGACGCCAGCAAGGTGGAGGTGGAGTACTGGTTTGGGCTGGTATCATCAAAGATGAGCTTGTGGGGCCTTTTCGGGTTGAGGATGGAGTCAAGCTCAACTCCCAGTCCTACTGCCAGTTTCTGGAAGACACCTTCTTCAAGCAGTGGTACAGGAAGAAGTCTGCATCCTTCAAGAAAAACATGATTTTCATGCAGGACAATGCTCCATCACACGCGTCCAAGTACTCCACAGCGTGGCTGGCAAGAAAGGGTATAAAAGAAGAAAATCTAATGACATGGCCTCCTTGTTCACCTGATCTGAACCCCATTGAGAACCTGTGGTCCATCATCAAATGTGAGATTTACAAGGAGGGAAAACAGTACATCTCTCTGAACAGTGTCTGGGAGGCTGTGGTTGCTGCTGCACGCAATGTTGATGGTGAACAGATCAAAACACTGACAGAATCCATGGATGGCAGGCTTTTGAGTGTCCTTGCAAAGAAAGGTGGCTATATTGGTCACTGATTTGTTTTTGTTTTGTTTTTGAATGTCAGAAATGTATATTTGTGAATGTTGAGATGTTATATTGGTTTCACTGGTAAAAATAAATAATTGAAATGGGTATATATTTGTTTTTTGTTAAGTTGCCTAATAATTATGCACAGTAATAGTCACCTGCACACACAGATATCCCCCTAAAATAGCTAAAACTAAAAACAAACTAAAAACTACTTCCAAAAATATTCGGCTTTGATATTAATGAGTTTTTTGGGTTCATTGAGAACATGGTTGTTGTTCAATAATAAAGTTAATCCTCAAAAATACAACTTGCCTAATAATTCTGCACTCCCTGTAATACTGTCTCATATGTACAAGAATATAACTACTATAATACTGCTCCTATGTACAAGAATATAACTACTATAATACTGCTCCTATGTACAAGAATATAACTACTATAATACTGCTCCTATGTACAAGAATATAACTACTATAATACTGCTCCTATGTACAAGTATATAACTACTATAATACTGCTCCTATGTACAAGAATATAACTACTATAATACTGCTCCTATGTACAAGAATATAACTACTATATTACTGCTCCTATGTACAAGAATATAACTACTATAATACTGCTCCTATGTACAAGAATATAACTACTATAATACTGCTCCTATGTACAAGAATACAACTACTATAATTAGGGATCGACCGATTATTGGATTTACCGATATTATCGGCCGATATTCAGGATTTTGAACGCTATCGGTATCGGCATTTATTTTGCCGATATTCCGATAGCGTATGGGGAACACAGATCGCGCTGCTGACAGCGCTCTCCGTGTTCCCCTTAGCAGCACAGGGGAGAAGGAAGCAGTGTCTCCTCCCCCTGTGCTGCTGCTGCCGCTGCCGCCAATGAAAGGACAGGGGACAAGAGGAGGGGGAGGAGCGATGGCCACTGCTCCACCAATGAAGCTTAATCTCTCATTTATTCATATACAGGAGGCGGGAGCTGCAGGATCACATAGCCGGCTCCCGACCTCTATGAGCTGTAGCTGCGATCTACGTTAACCCCTCAGGTGCCGCGGATCGCAGCTACTGCTCATAGAGGTCGGGAGCCGGCTATGTGATCCTGCAGCTCCCGCCTTCTGTATATAAATAAATGAGAGAGGGGTTGTCCAAGTTATATTTATTGATGACCTATCCTCAGGATAGGTCATCAATATCAGATCGGCTGGGGTCCGACACCCGGCACCCCCTCCGATCAGCTGTCAGCGCTGCCTCCTCTTCACTGTTTACCTTCTAGCCGTTGCATCTGCAGTGGTGAGCAGGTGTAATTACACCCAAGCCTTCCTATTGAAATGAATGGGATGGCTTGGGTGTAATTACACCTGCTCACCACTGCAGATGCAACGGCTAGAAGGAAAACAGTGAAGAGGAGGCAGCGCTGACACCCTGCGAGTGTCCTCTTCAAACAGCTGATCGGAGGGGGTGCGGGGTGATCTGATATTGATGACCTATCCTGGGGATAGGTCATCAATAAATATAACTTGGACAACCCCTTTAATCTTCATTGGTGGCGCAGTGCGCCCCCCAACCCCAGTATTAGACATTGGCGCCTCCCCCACCCCAGTATTAAGCATTGGCGGCGCAGTGCGCCTCCCCCCCAAGCCCCCCAGTATTAAGCATTGGTGGCGCAGTGCGCCTCCCCCCCAAGCCCCCCAGTATTAAGCATTGGCGGCGCAGTGCGCCTCCCCCCCAAGCCCCCCAGTATTAAGCATTGGTGGCGCAGTGCGCCCCCCCCCCCACCCCAGTATTAAAAACATTGGTGGCGCAGTGCGCCCCTCCACAGGATCCCCTCTCCCCTGCTCTTCCGATCGGAGCCCCAGCAGTGTAATGCTGGGGCTCCGATCGGTTACCATGGCAGCCAGGACGCTATTGAAGCCCTGGCTGCCATGGTAAGCTCCATGCTGCTGTGTGCACAAAGCACAGAGCAGCAGGGACAGTGTGAGCTCCTATTCACTCTGATAGATCTCTATCAGGGTGAATAGGACAAGGGTTCTAGTCCCTAAGGGGGCTAAAAGTTAGTAAAAAAAAAAAAAAAGTTACAAAAATAAAACACCAAAATATTAAGTATAAATGAAAAAGGAAAGATTTACAAAAAAAAACTACACATTAACAATAAACATTAATTTTCAGCAAATTTGTGGGAATTTTTATTTTTTTTCAAAAATAAAAATTCCCAGAATATCGGTATAAATTATCGGCTATCGGCCTGAAAGTTCACAAATTATCGGTATCGGCCCTAAAAAATCTATATCGGTCGATCCCTAACTATAAATACTGCTCCTATGTACAAGAATATAACTACCATAATACTGCTCCTATGTACAAGAATATAACTACTATAATACTGCCTCCTATGTACAAGAATATAACTACTATAATACTGCCTCCTATGTACAAGAATATAACTACTATAATACTGCTCCTATGTACAAGAATATAACTACTATAATACTTCCTCCTATGTACAAGAATATAACTACTATATTACTGCCTCCTATGTACAAGAATATAACTACTATAATACTGCTCCTATGTACAAGAATATAACTACTATAATACTGCCTCCTATGTACAAGAATATAACTACTATAATACTGCCTCCTATGTATAAGAATATAACCACTATATTACTGCTCCTATGTACAAGAATATAACTACTATAATACTGCCTCCTATGTATAAGAATATAACCACTATATTACTGCTCCTATGTACAAGAATATAACCACTATATTACTGCTCCTATGTACAAGAATATAACTACTATAATACTTCCTCCTATGTACAAGAATATAACTACTATATTACTGCCTCCTATGTACAAGAATATAACTACTATAATACTGCTCCTATGTACAAGAATATAACTACTATAATACTGCCTCCTATGTACAAGAATATAACTACTATAATACTGCCTCCTGTGTACAATAATATAACTACTATAATACTGCTCCTATGTACAAGAATATAACTACTATAATACTGCCTCCTATGTACAAGAATATAACTACTATAATACTGCCTCCTATGTACAAGAATATAACTACTATAATACTGCCTCCTATGTACAAGAATATAACTACTATAATACTGCTCCTATGTACAAGAATATAACTACTATAATACTGCTCCTATGTACAAGAATATAACTACTATAATACTGCCTCCTATGTACAAGAATATAACTACTATAATACTGCCTCCTATGTACAAGAATATAACTACTATAATACTGCTCCTATGTACAAGAATATAACTACTATAATACTGCCTCCTATGTACAAGAATATAACTACTATAATACTGCTCCTATGTACAAGAATATAACTACTATAATACTGCCTCCTATGTACAAGAATATAACTACTATAATACTGCTCCTATGTACAAGAATATAACTACTATTAAACTTGTGTAAATTGTTGAAGGCTTGCTCCATCTTCCAGTCTCGGAAGAGTTAATGCCTGGCTGCTGTTACCCTGTGATGTTGTTGCGGTTCCTCTTTTACTGATTTTTATTTCATGATTATTATTATACCAGGATAGGCGTCGGGCGTTCCGGTGAGGCCCTGTGCTCCGGTCTCTGTCAGATATGGAGTAGGATCCGTATTTTGCTCGCTCCGTCGCCCCCTGACTGCACTGATGCTCTGTGACCTCCGCCGCAGTCGGCTCGCTCTATCGGAGGAGGTGGCGTTAGAAGCCGCTCCGACTCCATCTCTGTCTCTCATGGACTAATGACTTATAAGCCGTGTGACATTTTTGGAGTCAGGAGCCGTCACACACAGATTCTCCTGGAATATGGCTGCTCGCATTCAGCGCAGGATGTTGGTCCCTAGGGGACGACGCATTCCCCTCCCCCATCCCTTTATCATTTCTTACCATCCCAGGTGGACTGATGCTCTATAATCATCTAGCAAAGATATAGCAGAGCTGGGTTTGTCTTTGGGGCCGTGTTGTTTGACGCTTTCCTGCAGTCCTATGTAAAACCACGTATAATCGCTTATAATATCATTACTAAAATAAGGTAGCAAATGTACCTGCAGTCCTGTGTAAAATAGATGATAGGGTTAACAAGAAGTACTAAAAATAACAGGCTTCCCTGCAGTCCTATGTAAAACCAAAAATGGTGAATTTCATTAATAGTAAGATGTCATGTAAATCCACAATGAATGTTATATTAGAATTATATGGTAGATTTTCCTGCAGTCCTATGCAAAACTGAAAATGATAGCATATTAACAGGTAACACATATACACACCCAGTCCTATGTAAAATAGTAATAGATTATGCTTTCTCGCTTAACTACGATAATAGGTTTACCTGCAGTCCTATGTATAAGAAATGGCACACTATGGTCTCATGCTGAATAATAAGTATGCCTGCAGTCCTATGTAAAAACACAAATAAATCATTATAATATAACTAAGAGTGCAGTCCTGTGTAAGCTGCAGTCTTGTGTAATATAGTAATACCTTATGATAGGTTTACCTGCAGTCCTATGTAAAAGAAATGGCACACTATGCTCTCGCGATGAATAATAAGTATCCTTGTAGTCCTATGTAAGACCACAAATAAAGCCTCATTCACACGTCCGTCTCAAATCCGTGAGCAGATGGTCAGTGATGCATCCGTGAAGGATCCGTGTGCCCGTTTTTTTGCTGTCTGTGTTGCATCCGTGTTAGGCCTCATGCACACGGCTGTTGTTTGGGTCCGCATCCGAGCCGCCGTTTTGGCGGCTCGGATGCGGACCCATTCACATCAATGGGGCCGCAAAAAATGCGGACAGCACTCAATGTGCTGTCCGCATCCGTTGCTCCGTTCCGTGGCCCGCAAAAAAATAGAACATGTCCTATTCTTGTCCGTTTTGCAGACAAGAATAGGCATTTCTACAATGGGCCGCCCGTTCTTTTCCGCAAATTGCGGAAGGCACGCGGGCGGCTTCCGTTTTTTGCGGATCGGCGGTTTGCGGACCGCAAAAAACGGAACGGTTGTGTGCATGCCTTTCACTGACACTGAACAGCTGAAAAATAATTTTCAAAGCATCTCTTCTTATTGATCCGTGAAACACGGATGCAACACGGATGGCATCTGTGTTGCATCCGTGGTTTTCACAGACCCATAAACTGTAAGGCTACATGCACACGACCGTATGTGTTTTGCGGTCTGTATGGCATCTGGTTTTTTTTTTTTGCGGATCCATTGTAATAATGCCTATTTTTGCACTTTTTTTTGGCGGGGCAACGGAACGGACATACTGATGCGGACAGCCCACGGTGGGCTGTCCGCGCTTTTTTGCGGACCCATTGATATGAATAGGTCCGCATCCTATCCGCAAAAAAAACGGAACGGACACGGAAACAAACAACGTTCGTGTGCATGTAGCCTAATGGAACACGGACAAAATAGGGCATGCATCCATGCTAAAAACACGGACCCACGGACCGTGCTAAAAACACGGAAACACGGACCGTGCTAAAACACTGGTGTGTGAATGAGGCGTAATTCATTATAATATCATAACTAATAGTGCAGTCCTACGTAAACTGCAGTCCTATGTAAAACACATGGTAAAATAATATAATATGCCTGCAGTCCTATGTAAAACAAATGGTAAAATAATATAATAATATGCCTGCAGTCCTATGTAAAACCACACAGAACATATTATGCCAAACGACATATTCAGCTCTGCTACATACGTTCAGTGAAATCTTACAACCCCTGGCTTCAGTTGGGGGGCCGGGGCTCTGCTACGAAGGTTAAATCCTCTGATGGGGAGTTTTTTATGTAACACAGAGGCCTGTTTGAGGAGGAGATCAGCGAGGGCCCCTCCGAAGCGAATTCTCTGTGGGTGGGCGAATCCAGCGTCTCAGAAAGCTCCCCACGGCCGCCAAGCTGGTCAAATTGAGGCCGAAAATGAGGTCTGCTGGTTATAAAGAGGGGGTCCAGGAGTGAGAGGGGGGCCGTGTGGGGTATGGCCGGTGTGAAAGGAAATGGCATTAGACGTGTGGGATGATTCCTTACCTCTAAAAAAAAAATATCTGAAATCGTCACGCTTTCACAGAATCCCGCAGGCTCTGCAAAGGCCACAGTAATTGGCAGAGAAGATTTTTTTTCATTTGAATTATAATTTACTGCATTGAATATTAATATTTCAATGTTAAGATATATATATATTTTTTTTATAATTTTTTTTTGGGGGGGGGGGCACAATCGCTGAAATAACAATTCCTTATATTCTTCCGTTCAGTTTCACAATTTTGTGTCTGGAAAAGTTGGGTGACAACTGATACCGCCGCTGCTACTTCTTACTTCGGGGTTGTCACTCAGTTCTTAAAGGGGCATTCCCACTTATAGTTTAAAAAAATGGACAATCTTTTTAAAGGGGTATTCCAATTTCTGACTTCTGTGACCCCCACCTATTCGGAAAATGAAGGGTTAACGGTGCTGGTCTAGCGACGTCTATGTTTTCCCTGCAGTTCTACAACCTTCTCTGGATCCTGGCGAAGGGGGACCCAGTGGGATGACCCCCACGATCATAAAGTGATGTCAGAGTGATGATATAAGATGCAAATACTTGTTTAAAGGGGTTGTCCATTTTTTTATCTGAAGATAAGCTGATCACTGGGACCTTACAGCAGTCAGATGGCAGTAAGTGTTCAGTTTCCCTACAGCTCCTCCGCAGGCGAAATGAAGCATTACACCGTTTTCAGTGAAATCAATGGGCTCTCTGTGTAATGCATGGACGTGCCCGGTCCTCCAGAGCAGGAGATGCTCTTTGTAGCTGCTGTTTGCTCTGTATGGAAAAGCTGGGTGACAACCAGTCCCCGAGTACGCTGTAACGGCAGCCAAGTTGGTTGTCACCCAGCTTTCCTATGTGTGCTGTAAACTTCCATCAGGAAGTGGTATAGAAATGCAATGGTTCTTCTCCATGCTGGAGGAGGCGGAGCTACAGAAAGAGAGAAGGTGGGCGGAGACAGCAGGGGCTGTGCATTTCTATGAAGCCTGGGTGACTCTGTGACTAAATCCAGACTCCCTCCCTAGGTATTCCGGGAGCCATCTTCCGCACCAAGATCTCTGCTTGCTTTCAGTGAATGGACAGACCTAATAGGTCTCACAGCTGAGGGTTTGTTACAATTGTATCCAGTCTAGGCAATCCTCTGTGAGCTAAGCACCCATTGTCCTGATAGCTGGTTACAACGTATCAGTGCAGGTAGGAGATATGTTTGTATAGACTGGATACATTGTAGCAAAGCCTCAGCTGTGCAAAGTCTAAGGTTTTTCAGCCCCTCTGTGGGGGCCTAACTATAGCCATAGCATTTGCTATTGGGCCCAGAACAATATGGCGTTTTTTTTCTGTATGTGGTTTTCTGATATATGGCGCTATTATACATACCTGTAATTATTGCTGTTTATGCTGCCGTTTCTTACACTAGGTGGTGGGGCCCCTTCTTATTTTGCTGTGGGGCCCTATGTATGATAGTTACGCCCCTGCAGCTAGGTTTTATCTATAGACGGTTTTTGTGTAATAACCTTGAGTTTTTTATTTGCATCAGCTCAGTTATCCCCGCGCTGGGCGCCTATTGTAAAGGAGTCCTCCGTGCAGGGGCCCGGCGGCTGCCTCCGCCGCGTCTCTGGTGGCCTTCTGGAGAAGGCCGGCTCTGTCATCGTGAGTCATGTGCAAGAAGGGACAAGGCTACATCTGTTGTGCAGACAGATCTGGCACACAAAGCTCCCCCCCCCCCCCCCCCCTCTACCACCCAGCGAATGGAAATCAGTCGTGTGGCCTGAGCCCGCATGTCAGTCCTGGCAGGATGGAGGGGGCCCCACAGTGTACACCGCCTGCCCATTATTCCGCCATTAGTCGCCTGGCACTGGATGCACTTATAGTGTACATCACTCTGCAGAATCTTCCTGCTCAGTAAGTGAGACACTCCACCAATTTCCCCGGAGACTCGTGAAGCTGGAATGTAATAGGGACAGCAGACAGAGCGGTACCGCGCGGTAATAAGGCACTTACCGGGCGCACGTCGTGTCACATCACAAGGTTCACCATTAGATCCTTCTTCCTCACGCCAAAAGTTATCCGTTACAAGGTTTTACTGCTAAGTGAATTTGCCCTTTAAAGATATTTTACAAGAAATTTCCACTTTTCAAACCTTTTTAAAGATTATATATGGATATAATTACTATAAAACATGGGGTCACTGTGCATCTAACTTACATCCTGTATTATACTCCAGAGCTGCACTCACTATTCTGCTGGTGGAGTCACTGTGTACATTACATTACTTATCCTGTACTGACCCTGAGTCACATCCTGTATTATACTCCAGAGCTGCACTCACTATTCTGCTGGTGCAGTCACTGTGTGCATACATTACATTACTTATCCTGTACTGACCCTGAGTCACATCCTGTATTATACTCCAGAGCTGAACTCACTATTCTGCTGGTGGAGTCACTGTGTACATACATTACATTACTTATCCTGTACTGACCCTGAGTCACATCCTGTATTATACTCCAGAGCTGCACTCACTATTCTGCTGGTGCAGTCACTGTGTGCATACATTACATTACTTATCCTGTACTGACCCTGAGTCACATCCTGTATTATACTCCAGAGCTGAACTCACTATTCTGCTGGTGGAGTCACTGTGTACATACATTACATTACTTATCCTGTACTGACCCTGAGTCACATCCTGTATTATACTCCAGAGCTGCACTCACTATTCTGCTGGTGCAGTCACTGTGTACATACATTACATTACTTATCCTGTACTGACCCTGAGTCACATCCTGTATTATACTCCAGAGCTGAACTCCCTATTCTGCTGGTGCAGTCACTTTGTACATACATTACATTACTTATCCTGTACTGATCCTGAGTTACATCCTGTTTTATAATCCAGAGCTGCACTCACTATTCTGCTGGTGCAGTCACTGTGTACATACATTACATTACTTATCCTGTACTGATCCTGAGTTACATCCTGTTTTATAATCCAGAGCTGCACTCACTATTCTGCTGGTGCAGTCACTGTGTACATACATTACATTACTTATCCTGTACTGACCCTGAGTCACATCCTGTATTATACTCCAGAGCTGAACTCACTATTCTGCTGGTGGAGTCACTGTGTACATACATTACATTACTTATCCTGTACTGACCCTGAGTCACATCCTGTATTATACTCCAGAGCTGCACTCACTATTCTGCTGGTGCAGTCACTTTGTACATACATTACATTACTTATCCTGTACTGATCCTGAGTTACATCCTGTTTTATAATCCAGAGCTGCACTCACTATTCTGCTG
This sequence comes from Bufo gargarizans, assembly GCF_014858855.1. Taxonomy (NCBI): domain Eukaryota; kingdom Metazoa; phylum Chordata; class Amphibia; order Anura; family Bufonidae; genus Bufo; species Bufo gargarizans. The sequence goes on along the minus strand of NC_058087.1, from coordinate 184,492,528 downwards.
GTGCAGTCACTGTGTACATACATTACATTACTTATCCTGTACTGACCCTGAGTCACATCCTGTATTATACTCCAGAGCTGCACTCACTATTCTGCTGGTGGAGTCACTGTGTACATTACATTACTTATCCTGTACTGACCCTGAGTCACATCCTGTATTATACTCCAGAGCTGCACTCACTATTCTGCTGGTGCAGTCACTGTGTGCATACATTACATTACTTATCCTGTACTGACCCTGAGTCACATCCTGTATTATACTCCAGAGCTGAACTCACTATTCTGCTGGTGGAGTCACTGTGTACATACATTACATTACTTATCCTGTACTGACCCTGAGTCACATCCTGTATTATACTCCAGAGCTGCACTCACTATTCTGCTGGTGCAGTCACTGTGTGCATACATTACATTACTTATCCTGTACTGACCCTGAGTCACATCCTGTATTATACTCCAGAGCTGAACTCACTATTCTGCTGGTGGAGTCACTGTGTACATACATTACATTACTTATCCTGTACTGACCCTGAGTCACATCCTGTATTATACTCCAGAGCTGCACTCACTATTCTGCTGGTGCAGTCACTGTGTACATACATTACATTACTTATCCTGTACTGACCCTGAGTCACATCCTGTATTATACTCCAGAGCTGAACTCCCTATTCTGCTGGTGCAGTCACTTTGTACATACATTACATTACTTATCCTGTACTGATCCTGAGTTACATCCTGTTTTATAATCCAGAGCTGCACTCACTATTCTGCTGGTGCAGTCACTGTGTACATACATTACATTACTTATCCTGTACTGATCCTGAGTTACATCCTGTTTTATAATCCAGAGCTGCACTCACTATTCTGCTGGTGCAGTCACTGTGTACATACATTACATTACTTATCCTGTACTGACCCTGAGTCACATCCTGTATTATACTCCAGAGCTGAACTCACTATTCTGCTGGTGGAGTCACTGTGTACATACATTACATTACTTATCCTGTACTGACCCTGAGTCACATCCTGTATTATACTCCAGAGCTGCACTCACTATTCTGCTGGTGCAGTCACTTTGTACATACATTACATTACTTATCCTGTACTGATCCTGAGTTACATCCTGTTTTATAATCCAGAGCTGCACTCACTATTCCACAGCTGTAGAGTACACAGGATATAACTCAGGATCAGTACAGGATAAGTAATGTATGTACACAGTGACTGCACCAGCAGAATAGTGAGTGCAGCTCTGGAGTATAATACAGGATGTAACTCAGGATCGGCACAGGATTAGTAATGTAATGTCTGTACACAGTGACTCCACCAGCAGAATAGTGAGTGCTGCTCTGGAGTATAATACAGGATGTAACTCAGGGTCAGTACAGGATAAGTAATGTAATGTATGTACACAGTGACTCTACCAGCAGAATAGTGAGTGCAGCTCTGGAGTATAATACTGGATGTAACTCATGATAAGTACAGGATAACTAATGTATGTACACAGTGACTCCACCAGCAGAATAGTAAGTGCAGCTCTGGAGTATAATACAGGATGTAACTCAGGATCAGTACAGGATAAGTAATGTAATGTATGTACACAGTGACTGCACCAGCAGAATAGTGAGTGCAGCTCTGGAGTATAATACAGGATGTAACTCAGGATCAGTACAGGATAAGTAATGTAATGTCTGTACACAGTGACTGCACCAGCAGAATAGTGAGTGCAGCTCTGGAGTATAATACAGTAAGTAGCTCAGGATCAGTACAGGATAAGTAATGTAATGTATGTACACAGTGACTCCACCAGCAGAATAGTGAGTGCAGCTCTGGAGTATAATACAGGATGTAACTCAGGATCAGTACAGGATAAGTAATGTAATGTATGTACACAGTGACTGCACCAGCAGAATAGTGAGTGCAGCTCTGGAGTATAATACAGGATGTAACTCAGGATCAGTACAGGATAAGTAATGTAATGTCTGTACACAGTGACTGCACCAGCAGAATAGTGAGTGCAGCTCTGGAGTATAATACAGTAAGTAGCTCAGGATCAGTACAGGATAAGTAATGTAATGTATGTACACAGTGACTCCACCAGCAGAATAGTGAGTGCAGCTCTGGAGTATAATACAGGATGTAACTCAGGATCAGTACAGGATAAGTAATGTATGTACACAGTGACTCCACCAGCAGAATAGTGAGTGCAGCTCTGGAGTATAATACAGGATGTAACTCAGGATCAGTATAGGATAAGTAATGTAATGTATGTACACAGTGGCTGCACCAGCAGAATAGTGAGCGCAGCTCTGGAGCATAATACAGGATGTAACTCAGGATCAGTACAGTACTGTATGTACAGTGATTCTGCGTCTTTTGATTATTACTTTTACCTATATACTGTATAAACTGCCTCCTGAATTACAGAACATTATTGGAGCTGAGCTCTTAGAAGTATATCTGATGACCAGCTTGTTGACTGTTTCCAGTCTCACTTCATAGCTAGGCCGTTTTGCCATACAGGACTCTGACAACCCCTGTGGGATCTGTAATGGTACAGCCATATTGATCACATTGCTTTTCTGGAATTAAATTATTTTTTTTTTCAAGTAGTCGCCACCCTACCCAATAGTTGTCACAGCCCCTTCCCAGTATGAGGATTTAAAAAAAGTGTCCTTTATAATAATAATCCATTTTAACCCTTCGATAAAACCAGTTGTGTACTAACTGAGCCTTTTAGTTTGTGACAGCAGAAATTCTGACTTGTGAATTTTTCCTGAAATGTTCGTGTATTTCCGCCATGTAGCCATCGTCCGCGTCGCCGCTTTAATTCGCTGCTGAGAATAGCTGCCACATTTGGGGACCTGATCTCGGCTGTCTAATGATGTGTCATTTCTAACTGTCCTTGAATCCACGCTCACACTGAGCCATTGAAGTCGAGCGGTTGGCTATAGAACGCACTGATAATAAGAGGTTTCATTAAAACGGAATATATGTATGGGGTGGGAGGGAGCGGGCGAGCTGTATACCGCCTGCGTCATCATAGACAGTGCTGTATACTGTATCCTGTGCAGCAGGCTGCCTAGATAGGTAAAAACCCAGACCTGCTGCTCATCCTGAGCTTTCTGGTTCATACACTAAGCAAAAATATAAACACAACACTTTCGGTTTTGCTCCCATTTTGCATGAGCTGAACTCAAAGATCTGAAACATTTTCTACATACACAGAAGACCCATAAGGCTACATGCACACGACCGTTGTGTGTTTTGCGGTCCGAAAATCGCAGATCCGCAAAACACTGATGACGTCCGTGTGCGTTCCGCAATTTGCGGAACGGAACGGGCAGCCTTTAATATAACTACCTATTCTTGTCCGCAAAGCGCGGAGAAGAATAGGACAGGTTATATATTTTTTGCGGACCACGGAACTGAGCAACGGATGCGGACAGCACACGGATTGCTGTCCGCATCCTTTGCGGCCCCATTGAAGTGAATTGGGTCCGCCTCCGAGCCACCAAAACTGCGGCTCGGATGCGGACCAAAACAACGGCCGTGTGCATGAGGCCTCAGGCTACATGCACACGAATGTTGTTTGTTTCCGTGTCCGTTCCGTTTGTTTTTTTTTGCGGATAGAATGCGGACCCATTCATTTCAATGGGTCCGCAAAAAATGTGTACAGCACATCATGTGCTGTCTGTATCAGTATGTCCGTTCCATAGCCCCGCAAAAAAAATAGAACCTGACCTATTCTTGTCCGTTTTGGTTAATGAATCCGCAAAAAAAAGAAAATGATGGCATACAGATGTCATCCGTTTTCTTTTGTGGATCCGCAATTTGGAATAACTCCACCTGGCAGTACATATTTCTAGCCCCTTTAGGTTCCGTGGAAGGTTGGGTGACACGCCCCAGGGTGGCACCTAGACTTTCTGCTGCCTGAGGCGAAAACTGAAACGGTGCCCCTCCCTGCCCAATGCCAATTTCTTAACCTAACCCCTTCCCTTATGCCCATGGACCTTTGGCTGCCCTCCTCTTGCCCCTACCCTACACTTTCATGGGTCTAGATCAGGCATCCTCAAACTGCGGCCCTCCAGCTGTTGTAAAACTACAACTCCCACAATGCCCTGCTGTAGGCTGATACCTGTAGGCTGTTCGGGCACGCTGGGAGTTGTAGTTTTGCAACAGCTGGAGGGCCGCAGTTTGAGGATGCCTGGTCTAGATCTTGGATACGACACAGAACGGCTCTGCATATTGAATACATATATGGGGTACAGAGCAAAATGTAATCTCCAAGGGAGCCGACAAGAAATGCAAACACTTTAAAGGGTTAAGACTGAGAAAATGGAAGCAGAAGGAAACGTGCAATCACATTGATGCTATGCAGAGACACTGGTGCACAGAGCAGTTCTGTAGCATCCAAGGGCATTGGCAATAAGTGGTTAGCGGTCTATACTGTTTACACTGAGAACCTTGGATATGACACGAGATTACAGTGTATACATGTATAAAGCATAGTTGCCATGTCCAAGGGCACCGACAATAAGACAGCCTTGCACATGACACGACGCCACTCTATAAACTGCATACATCCCTATAGCGGGGATGAGCACTCCAGCTGTTCTGAAAGTACAACGACTGCTGGGAGTTGTAGTTTCACAGGTTGCTGACCCCTGACCTATACATAAAGCATTGTTGCGAGATCCAAGGGAAATGATTCTTCAAGATTCCAAGCTGGACACATTGGATAGGACACAGCACCACTCTGTGAACTATTCTGATTCTGCATGTCATGTCCAAGGGCCCAGAGAATGAAGCACTGCACGTCTCGGATGTGGCACAGCCCCACTTCACATACCGTACGGAGACGTTTTGGCGCCTCCAAGGGCTCTCACCATAAACACCCCCACACCAGACAGACAGCTTTGGATACGGCACAGAACCTCTGCTTGTACTTTATATTACTCTATGCCCGGAGCATATTCGCCATGTACAAGGGTACTGTCCATAAATGACTCCAGACTAGTCAACCAACCAGATCTGCTATAGGCACAGAAGATATTTGCCATATCAAAGGGAACTGACACCTTCTAAGGATTGAAAGAGAAAAATTGTCACCTAAAAGTTGGAGTAGGACGCCGGCAAAGTTGTCAGAAGGTGACTCCGCGGGCCTCTTTATACCGTATTATATACTATATAGATCCGTATACTGTATGATATGGTAGCGGGTTAGGAGAGGGGCACGGAATTGCGGTAATTCTCGGATTCTGTGGAATTCATTTTTAATCACAGCGTTCAGTGAGTATCTGTAATGGGAAAGTGCTCGGGGCGTTCACAAAGGACCCTCTGATCTGGAGTCGCTTTGGTGTCTCCTCTAATCAGAGAAAGTCGCACCTGGTGACAGAGCAAAGGCGCCCTCCTCGGTCTGCCATCATTATAATCAGTCAGTGCATCTGGGAATTCTCCCCCTCCCTTTAAAGGGGGCTCCCTTCGAGGGGCATTTCTTAAAGGGACCACACTGTGATATATTGGAGAATTGTATACATGGAAATTCGCATAATTATTGGGAGTATGCGCCATTAAAATGAATAGGGGGCAGGTTCCCCCGTCTTCGGGATCTGTCAGATATGTAGGTCCCTGCATTCTAGGATAGGACTCCTCTACGGAGAACCACATTGCGCACTGTTTTCCTTCTTTCAGGGGCGTTCTGGCTCTCATTGAAGAGACTTTTTTTTTCCAGGCAGTGCTTCATGGGAAAAAAATATGCTAATTAGCTCATATCAGCCAAACCAGAGACCCAGCGTGGCACATAGCATGAAAAATAGGGCATGCCCAGAGCACTTCCCCAAAACCCGTCAACAACTTCACCCAGCTGTCCCCTTTGTTAAAAGAGTTCCTGGGAAAGCAGAGTGACCACCAACATCTGGGTGGAGACAAAGCGGAGCTGTCGCTGTAAGCCCCGCCCCTTTCTTAAAGTGAAAAACGTATTATTATCTTTTTTTAATCTATCATATCTGCCTCTGACATATTGTAAAAGGGGTTAAGGCTCAACCACCCAACCAACATGGCCTCTTTTAGAGGTTGTCAATCAGATTTCCAAGGCCAAATCTTCCTGTTATGCAGCATTACATCCCCTTCTCCTGAGCCGCCATGTAAATTTAAAATTTGCTAAAAATATTTTAGATTTTTGAATTTTTTTGCGCCAATGCAATTTTTGGGAGAAAAAAAATGTCTAAGCAAGGGGCAAATCGTTGGGTTTTTGGTCAACGCTTTAGTGCTCCTTGGGTATTGTCTGTCCCTGCCCGTGGTCATCTCTGCACCTTGCTATAGGTGACCTTGGAAGAGTTAATGACTGATAGAATTTCGGATGTTTTATTGATGGAGCCAGGGAATAGAATCTGGATGAGAGCAGGAGAAGTCGCCCCCCCCCCCAATCTCCTTCTCCCTCCTGAGGATAGCAAGCAAAGAGCAGAGCTCTCCGTCTCTCCCTGACCCTTCTCGTTGGCATTTCGCTTCCTTGCTTTCTATTCCTGGCACAAACAGGCAGCCACACACTCATCCACACAAACACGGCACACGAGAGGGTAAGAGGGAGGGGGGCACGCCACCTACTCCCCAAACAAAGGCTGCCGTGCCAGCAGCATCTCCACATATCCAAGCCCCCGACCTGATGTCTCAATAGACACTGTCAATGACCCCCCCCCCCCACTCCTCGCCCCAACCTCGCACTCTCCTCCCCACTATGCTGTCTACTCTCACACCCCTCCTACTTCTGCCTCTACATTTTCAGGCTGGATGCTACAGCGGCCGTTCCTAATTACCTCCTATCCCCAGTGGTTTGTGAATAATCACCGCTGAGAAGCATTGAAGGGGTCGTCGCGGAGGAGGATGAAAAATATGATTTGTGCCATTTTTCACGTCTAAGGACATAACCTGGTCACTGTGCTGTGTTGGACGGCGAGGAGACATCTCAGGTACCTTTCCCTTATCTTCTCTGCTGTGTATTTCTATGTGTTTTGGGGTTATTTTCGCGTTATGAAAGGGGGAGGGGGTATGGAGGGGTCAGCGTTCTTCGTAGTTGACTTTCTCAACAATGCGGAGGTAGGCTTTGCGGTCAGTGGTTGGGATGGTCATGAAACAGACCTTATGACACGAAGGTATAGGGTGATACAGAGGATGACTATGGAATGTGGAGGTCCTTCTGTGGTGCTCGTGTGGTTGTGAACTGGTCCGGTAGGTGACACCTGGAAGTTCCTGCACTAGATGCCCTTTTTTATGAGCCATTCGCTTGCACCAGAGTCCATCTGTGGTTGGTGTAGAGTGCATGTTCTTCATCCTACAGTCTATCGATGGTTGGTTTAGAGTGCGTGTTGTTCATCCTACAGTCCATTGATGGTTGAAGTAGAGTGCATGTTCTTCATCCTACAGTCTATTGATGGTTCAAATACAGTGCACGTTCTTCATCCTACAGTCCATCAGTGGTTGGTGTAGAGTGCATGTTCTTCATCCTACAGTCCATCGATGGTTGGTTTAGAGTGTTTTTCATCCTACAGTCCATCGATGGTTGAAGTAGAGTGCACGTTCTTCATCCTACAGTCTATTGATGGTTCAAACACAGTGCACGTTCTTCATCCTACAGTCCATCGGTGGTTGGTGTAGAGTGCATGTTCTTCCTCCTACAGTCCATCGGTGGTTGGTGTAGAGTGCATGTTCTTCATCCTACAGTCCATCGATGGTTGCAGTAGAGTGCATGTTCATCATCCTACAGTCCTTCGATGGCTGGAGTAGAGTGCATGTTCTTTATCATACAGTCCATCAATGGTTGGAGTATAGTGAACATTTTTCACCCTATGGTCCATCAGTGATTGTAGTAGAGTGCATGTTTTTCATCCTATTGTCCATCAACGGTTGAAGTACAGTGCATATTCTTCATCCTATGATCCATTAATGGTTGGAATAGAGTGCACGTTCTTCATTCTACGTGGGTTTTCATATGCGTTGTATTGTAAACCTTTTGGCTCACTTTAGGTCAAGGGTCCTTATCAACAAGGACAGTTGCTTGGCCAATAACCCCATCTATGCTGATCCCTTTAGGGTCATCTATGTATGAGAGTCAGTTCTGAATCAGTCTCCATTTCTGTGTTGGTCATGAGTCTACCTTGACATACATATGTGCCTTTAGGGAGGGGGCACCCATTGGTATAAGAACCAAGGTGTTACATTCACTGCAGTGGTCCCTTACTTAAGGGATGAATTCAAACGTATATCACACCTTGTCCCTTGAAAGTTATAGCCTGGGAAAGGAAGGAGTTAAGATTTTTGCAAGCCATTAGCTGATGGCATCCATCATCGGTGCTCTTCCATTAACTCTTATGTGGCCGAAGATAGGCGTCGGGGAGGGGGGAGATGATGAGGAATGGACAGGGCTGCTCTGCCGCTTTTACGACTTGAGTGACAGCATTATAATAAATTGCACCTGCCTAAATCTCCCCTCATAGACAGTCCTCCCAGGGTGATGATATAGGAGCCACTTAACGTGTCACTGGGACATGACATCATTCTGGGCTCTCCAGCGCCGTCACATGACCTTCATTTTTGGCCGTAGCATTTAGAACTTTTTGCAGTCCTCCTTAATGGACTCTTAATGTATTGCCTCGCCGGATGGGGCATAGCATCAGGATCCTATTTTTTTTTTTGCTATAACTAATGCGTTTTGATGGGTCATCATGCCCCCGAAAAGCGTCACCTCCTGTTCAGTTTGGAGTCTGGACCCTTAATGTATTGTCTCACGAGTAGGACAGTATCAGGGTTTTGATGGGTCACTGTGCCCTCGAAATGCGTCACCTCCAGTTCAGCCTGGACCCTTAATGTATTGCCTCACTGGATAGGACATAGTATGATTATCCAAGGGCTAAATAACTAATTTTGATGGGTCATCATGCTCCCGAAGCGTTGTGTCTTTGTTGTTGACCTGCGTTCGTATCCGTTTTTTTTTATTTTTACTTTACATCTGATATCTTCAAATTCAACTTCATATTCCCTCTCCTCCTCCTGTGCAATATTTCGCTCTGGGTTGCTTAGGCTGCAGTCCAGAAGGGGTTAAAGCCGTGCTATCCCCCTGGTAGTGATAGAGCAGACATCCGTAGCCGTACACAGACCTTGATCCCGGGGAGATTTGCCTCTCATCTTCCCGCTGCTGACACATGAAGGGCTCGAAAGTTTCTGTAGATTGTCCAATATCAGCATTCCTCTTCAAAGTCTTGTTTCCTAGCAACTGATCGCGGTGCCAACGAGTGTTTCATTCAGAATGGACCGACGCCGGGCTGTCCAGATGATGGCACATGGGCCGTATGGGAGCGCCGGGGGCGTTTTTATGGCTCACTTAATATTGCATGCTCCCTTCTCATCCCTGCTTGGCACCAAGCTTGCCATCATAGACACTGACATTCTGTCCTTTGGGATGTACATGCTAGATACATTCTTTTTATAGATGCCCATGGTGGGATCCCATTACTACCCCACTTAAAGGGATGGTCCTGGAGCCCGGATAAATTGCAGTTACTGATCCGGCATGGTGACAAAAAAAAATATCATCCTTTTTTATTCATTTTTCTTTCTATCCTCTTACAATTTGCTTATGTGTTCATCCTGATCCTCCTGTTTCATGAATGTAACGATCGAGATGTATAACTACAGAAAGCAGTGAGGAAGAAGGGGGTTTAACTCTGCATGACAACGGCTCAGAACTATTAAAAAACATTTAAATAACAGTTAGGACTGTGCATTAATGTTCCCTGAACTACCTTTACTTGATGGTTAGCAGATTGCAGACTGGTCTAGTTCTACATTCATTTCATAATATATCTTTATTGTGCTTTCTGATACACAGATCCAAACCCTCTGCATAGACACAGAGAGAAATTGTAAATTCTGTCTGCCTGCAGCCACCACTAGAGGGAGCTCAGGGTCTTACTGCAGGCTGTCTAATACAGTCAGCTCCTAAGCTCCCTCTAGTGGTGACTACAGGTAGACAGAATATATCATTTATTTCTATGTCTATTCAAGGGGTTTGGAGTTTAAGGGATTGCTATTTTAGCATTTCCCTAATTCATTCTTCATAGAGGACACCATAAGAAAGAGAGGGCCAACTTAGCATTGGCTCATAAGCCTTTTGCTTGGACCAAGTCTGTGTGCAAAGTATTGGCGCCCCCTAGTACAGCAGAGCCGTCTGATTTCAGGTAGTAGCAATATATCTGTATCTAGAAAAATCAAAATCCCTGTCAATCGCTGACACTTCTGCATCAGGGGGTTAATGGATTTGCCCTTTAGGCCGCCCGGGGTAAAGGGCATCGGGTACAGCTGTGCGTAGTGAGCCCCATAGAGGTCCGGACTTCCCACCGGTCACCCGGTTAGATTCCAGTTGACTGATTCCTCTTCCTCATGTGTGGCTTCACAATCACACGAAGATTCATACAAGCTGTTACCTGAAAGGGGTCGTCCAGTTTAGGAAACCCATTTTCATACACCCTATTAGGGAATTCTGGGTTAATAGAGGGGAAGAGCGGTTACAAAGAGTGTCTCTCGCTCTGGAGGACCCGTCCTGTCCTGTATTACACAGACAACGTGAATGGACACCGTGTAATGCTTTATTTCCCCTGTGGTGGCGCTGCAGGGAAAAGGAACACTTACTGCCAGCTTTCTTCACAGATCACAGCTGATCGCTGAGGGAGTCCCAGCAGGAGAACACTTTGTGATCTGATTATTGTCTAGGGAACCTTCTAATAAAAAGTAGGGATTGTCCAAAGCGGAGAACCCCTTTAAAGGGTAACTCCAACTTAGTCTGAAAAGTAATATTTGAGTATGGTTACTCCCAATCTCCCAGCGCCCCTCGTTATTCTAAATCCGTTTCTTGATTGCTGGCCATTCTGGAGCCACCGTTTCCTCCTTTTTTTTTTTTTTTACTTTAAAGGTGTCGACAAAGCAGAGATGTCGCTGTAAGGCCCACCCCTTTAAGAGGAACCTTTTTTCCTTGATTCATCATATCTTTCTGTAAAGTGCTGTAAAAAGGGAGATGAAAAGACTCAAGAATCCGCCACCCTGAAATAGACGTCCGATCTGCTTTGAAGAAAGCTGGGTGACAGCCAGTGTGGCCACCGTTACAGTTTCAAATGGATGGATGGTCACTTAAAGGGGTTGTCCAGGATTTAAAAAAACATGGCTGCTTTCTTCCAAAGACAGCATGGATGGTGTCTGGTATTGCAGCTCATCCCCATTGGAGCCAGTGGGGCAGAGCTGCAGTACTGCATACAACCTGTGGACATGGGTGGTGCTGTTTTTGAGAGAAAGCAGCCATGTTTTTCTAATTCTGGACAAGCCCTTTAAGTTTCTATTAGAAGCCTTAGTGGCAACTGAAGATATATCATGGCATTGCTAAACAGATGTGACATTTTGGACCTCAGAAATACAACATGACTACCCCCTGTGGAAGCTGTCATGGTCGCCATATTGGTTGTCACTTAAAGGAACATCTGATGGGAGAGGAAGACTCAAAGGATTGATTTTATTACTAAAAAAATTTGAGATGTGAAAATCTCTTTAAGGGCAAGACCTGAATACTGTATCATGCCAGGCGGACGGGAAGACACTGTGCAGGATTCTGCCAGCACGTAAGTGTTCAGACGAGCAGAATCCTCTTCCTGACTGTGATTATCTCTGGTGGCCAAGGACATCAGCGAAATGATCCACAAATTAATTAAAAATTATTAGATCCTGATTGAGCGTCTCCTGCATCACCTCTGCAAGAAGGAAGGAGACTTCTTCCTGCCAGGCTGCGGGAAGGAAGGCTTCATCCGAGCGGGCGAGGGGCCGAAAGTACCTGAAAACGGCCGACAACATCTTGGTATATTAACACAAAAAAAAAAAGATCTAGACAAAATAAAAAACAAAATTTTTATTTTTTTCAAAAACAAAATCCGGGTACTTTCACACTAGCATTGTGAGGATCCGGCAGGCAGTTCTGGTAAGGCCTCCTGCACGCGAACGTGTGCGCTCCGTGGCCATATTCACTTCAATGGGTCCACAAATCCGCAGATGCGGAATGGTGCGGAACGGAACCCTACGGGAGCACTACAGAGTGCTTCCGTGGGGTTTTGTCCCCGTACTTCCGTTCCGCAAAAAGATACAACATGTCCTATCTTTTTGCGGGACGGCCGGATCGCAGACCCATTAAAGTGAATGGGTCCGCGATCCGCTGCGGCTGCCCCACGGACAGTGTTCGTGCATTGCGGCCCGCATTTTGCAGTACGACCATGGGGTGCACACGTTCGTGTGCAGGAGGCCTAATGGAAATGACTGCCGGACCCGGCAAACCTTATGTAAACGGATATCGATTTTTATTTTTTTTCTGGATCTGTCTCATCCGGAATAACGGATACAGTATTAAATTTTTTTCAAAGATCAAAAGCAAAACTACCTCCTCCTATATCCCAGCGCAGGCGCAGACCAGAAAACCAGATCCGGCAACGCAGCAATTTCCGGAACACTTGGTACCAGATCCGGCATTAATACATCTCTATGGAGATTAATGCCGGATCCGGCAAGTGCAGTAGTGTTCCAGGATTTTGGCCCGAGAAAAACAAAACGCAGCAAGCTGCGGTATTTTGTCTGGGCAAATACCGTACAAGGGACGGAACGGAAGACATCCTGATGCATCCTGAACGGAATGCTCTCCATTCAGAATGCATTAGGACAAAACTGATGCGTTTTTTCTGGTATTGAGTCCCTTTACCGGATTTGAATACCGGAAAAGAATAACGCTAGTGTGAAAGTACCCTAAAAAAATAAAAAAAATTAAAAGATTTGAAAAAACCCCAAAAATTAAAAAAAACTAATTCTGAAATAAAAAAAATATATATCTTTTTTTTTCCATTTTTGTCTTTTTTATGGCCTGGCGAGGACTAAAAGCTGCCAAGTTATCTTCTCTTGGACTATAAGTCCTAGGGCGACACATTAGGAGGCGTCTGGTGGATCCTCCAGCCCTCCTGGCTGCCTGCCCTGACATTATAACACCAGCGGATGCTTCTTACTGCTGTTCCGGTCATAAAGGCAGAATATTCAGCTCTGCAGAACGCACCTCCATTAATCCCCAGCCCTGCACAGAGCCGCAGATCTGCAGCAAAAAAAAAAGGCCTTGTTGTGAGGAGAAGGTCAATCCTGCAAGTTTAGAGGGGCAGGAGCAGCGGGCAGTGGGGGTCTTCAGTGGTGTCCTTGCTTTGGATGAAAGCACTGCCCGCGCTGCTGCCGACGGAGAATTACAGTAGGCAGGAGAGCAGCAGCAATAGGATACTGTCATAGTGTCATACCCACATGGGGGGGGGGCAGATTGGGGACTGGCATGTAATGAATAGTGCAGGGGCATCAGGACCAGTGCCCAGAGCGGGCATCGGGTGAGAAGGTGAATGAATGGCATCAGCCTGGATGGGTCATGTTGGCTGGTGGGGTGGCAGAGCCAGGCATAGCATTGGCACCCATGGCCTCAATCTACCAAGAACATAGGCATGCTGGCACGACCTGCTAAAAGGAGTTGTCTTTTTTTTCCGGATTGTGCCCGACTTCGGAGACGGGCGATAGGTACCATTGATTGGCTCCAGGACGTGGGTTTCGGGGTACTGAGAGGATATCATTCATTACAGTGTCCAAAGGTTTCTGAACGAGGGGGATGCTCAGGATGAACAGTGCTGTCAGTTCCCTCTGCTTGTGTGTCACTCTTAGCTTATTTATGAACCAGGGTGCTCAGGATGAATGTGGTTTTAGATCTTCTTCAACCTGTGTGTGTCACTGACAGAGTATTCATGAATCAGGTTGCCCAGGATGAGCATGGTGTTTAATCTACCACTACCTGTGCAAATGTAACTGAAAAGCTGTTCATGAATCAGGAGGCCCTGGGTGAAAGTTCTGTTGCTCTGCTCTACCTGTGTGAACTAGAAAGCGCAGGATGAACGCTGTGTTTATCTCCTCCGCCTGTGTAAATGTCACTGGCAGGCTATTCATGAATCAAGAGGCTCAGTATGAAAGTTCTATTTCTCTGTTCTACCTGTGTGTTACTTACAGTCTGTCCATGAATCAGGAAGCCCAGGATGAACATGGCTTTAATGGCTACCTGTTTAAATGTCACTGACAGCTTATTTGTGAATCAGGAGGCTCAGGATGAACAGTCCTATTGATCTGCTCTACCTTTGTGTCATGGAGAGGCCCAGGGTTCACATGGTTTTTATCTCCTCCTGGCTCTGCAAGTGTCACTAGCTTTATGAATCCTTTGGGAGAAGACTATAGCGCTCTTCAAGGTTCATCAATAGAATTCCAGAACTACAGTAAAGACTGACACCCGCAGAGACTTTGCAGTGGATGAAAGGTGGCGCTGTGATTGCTGCCATTACTAGTGGTTGCCCAGTGTCGGTCACCCGTGCTGCAGATACACATAAGTCGGAGGCTGATATTTCTGGGTCATTTGTTTGATTTTCGGAGGAAATGCGGAGATTACGTCAATAATGGATTGTCCGGTAATAAATCAGGCGATTATACACCGGTGACCTTTCTTCTCTGGCATTTGTATAATGGTGCGGCTCGTGCGAGCTTCATATTTTATCCGTACCTCATACGTGATCTGTCAGGAGTGCGCTCCATAATGTCACGGACTCCACAACTTGCACCCCTGTATGGGGGCGTTCACCGCACTCAGGGCGTCCCGGGGCGGGCACATGTGCCACTGACCATTATACTGACCGGCCCACTGATGAGCTTCTAATGGTACCGCCTGGTGGTGCGTCACTGCATAAGGAACTCATTCTCCCATTCAGGAGCCTGGGAAAGCTGGGTGACTGCCTAAATACCTGTCAGTGCTGCCCTTAATACATTTTGGCTATATAGTTTGGCACCCAGCTTTCCCAGGAAAAGATGTAACCCGAACCCACTGACAAATCTGCCTAGTTAGGTGGCAATATATCTCAAATTGGCCATTCAGGACCCCAAAATCTATCATGGAGGCCAGTACTCTGGGAAGGCTGGGTGAACTCTATTAGAGCTGTAATGGCGGCCACATTGGTTGTCACTCAGGACTCTAAGAAAGCTGTAATGGCGGCCACATTGGTTGTCACTCAGGACTCTAAGAAAGCTGTAATGGCGGCCACATTGGTTGTCACTCAGGACTCTAAGAAAGCTGTAATGGCGGCCATATTGGTTGTCACTCAAAAATCTAGGAGAGCTGTAATGGCGGCCATATTGGTTGTCACTCAGGACTCTAAGAAAGCTATAATGGCGGCCACATTGGTTGTCACTTAGGACTCTAAGAAAGCTGTAATGGCGGCCACATTGGTTGTCACTCAGGACTCTAAGAAAGCTGTAATGGCGGCCACATTGGTTGTCACTCAGGACTCTAAGAAAGCTGTAATGGCGGCCATATTGGTTGTCACTCAAAAATCTAGGAGAGCTGTAATGGCGGCCATATTGGTTGTCACTCAAAAATCTAGGAGAGCTGTAATGGCGGCCATATTGGTTGTCACTCAGGACTCTAAGAAAGCTGTAATGGCGGCCACATTGGTTGTCACTTAGGACTCTAAGAAAGCTGTAATGGAGGCCATGTTGGTTGTCAGTCAGGACTGTATGTAAGTTATAATGGTGACCATATTGGTTGTCACTCAGGGCTCTAGGAATGCAGTAATGGCGGCCATATTAGTTGTCATCCAGCTTTGCCAGACAAAGATATACATTTTTGACAACTTTCTGGGATTTTACAGTTGCTGTAGTGACTCAGTCCTGCTGTGAAGCCGCAGCGTCTCGGAGTTCAAGGTTTCTTCCATTTATGTCCTGTTCTCAAGGTTAAAACGACCCAAATGGCGTCCCGGCCCTGACAACGAGCCTGGAGAAATGTATTATTCATGGAGCTGCTGTCATCACAGAGGAATGTAACGTTACATAATGGGGCGGATTAAAGAAGGTGCCGGGTTTTATGTCTGCCTGACATACATTCGTGCATGGCTGACAGCTATTTCTCCTGACACCCCCCACTCATACACATGCACGCTCAGCTCGGCCGAGCCTGCATGTGTTCTCAATGCGTTTGGCCAGCTTTAGGTCATTGGTGGACCATCCTCAGCTTCTTCTGGAACTGGTCTACTTCTGCAGCACCAGGAAGCCTCGTGATCTGCTGAGACTTGTAGTTCCACCAATGACTGATGTCTACACCACTCGTCACTTGCATTGAAGGCGTTTTCCAGGATTTTACACGGGATGACGTTGGATATCCTCAGGATAGGCCATCACTATCTGATCAGCTGATCGTGAGGGTGCGGGGTGTCAGACCCCACCAGATCAGATAGCGATGACCTATCCTCAGGGTAGGCTATCACTTGTAAAATCCCAAACAACCCCTTTAAGGCCATGTGACCTGAGTGACACCTCAGCCTGAGTGTTTTTTTTGTTTTTTTTTACCAAGGCCCTTCTGACCATTGGTAAAGACAGCTCTGGGCCCCCAGGTCCACTGGTTCTGCTGGGATGTGTAGTTCCACAGGAAGCCGTAGACTTTCATTTTCTGCATTATGATCCCTGGATTACTGGCCAAGAACGGGGAGGGGGAGAATCTAGAAACCATTAGATGACGGATTAGGCGGGTACCGGGTTCTTAAAAGGATTGTGTCTGAATCCTCTATTGATCAGGCTGATGAGGGCAGGTGGACGGGGGAGGGAAGCGGAGGACGCCTGGGTCAGGACTCATTATCCCACCCAGAGGACAGAGAAACAAGTTCAAAGCATCGCCTTGCTTAGCTGCACTGTCACGTCTCTGATGAATATCTCGCTGGGAAGGTGCTCGAGCAAACTTCATTTTCATGGCGCTGTGTCATTAGAGCGCAGAACTGCAGCAGTCCTTTAATTATGTGAAGTGTAGCAGTGAATAACACGGATATATATGTTCAAGTGTGATCGCCATCCCTATGTATATGCAGCATTTTGGTCATGTTGCCAGTAAATGCCTTGGACGAGGCTGCAATTTTTGGGCCCGGTGGAGAACAGTGAAAATATTTCCCATCCCCCACTGACTGATGTCTAAAGAGCACTTGTCAGCAGGGTCTAGCCAATTAAGCCAGGCATTCCACCTGTAAGGGTTCTTCCTGCTGATTAAAATGATACCTGTCTTGTGAAAATCGGTTCTGGCGTTCCTGAGAAGAAAAGACGTTTATTCCTTATGCAATGAGGAATGCAGTGTGTGAAGGGGCGGAGCCTAGACACTCCATGCGCCTCAGGTTTACAGCTCTGACCACGCCCCTTCAGGTTACTGAAGCTCTAACTTGCAACTAGAATAAAAGTCATTTTTCTTGGGAACTCTGCAACCAATTTTCACAAGACTGGTATTATTTTAATCAGGAGGATCACCCCTATCAGGCAATATACCTGGTTTGATAGGGTTTCTCCTGCTGACAGGTGCCCTTTAAAGAGAATCTGGCACCTATTTTATGCTGCCCTCTTGTTTTTGGGAGCTTTTGACAATTTATGGAGGTTGGGAGTAAAATGAGGACCCCATAGACAATCTAACCATTGGTCAGAAGCGTTTGTACAGTGAAAGGCACAGGAGACAATGTAACTGATATGGCAGTTGGTTGTATGATGGCGGCATTGAAGACAATGCAAGCGATGTAGATAGATGTTGTAGTACACAGTGTGACGGGTGGTAATGGAGGATGGCTGTACAGTAAGAGCAGCAGTGAATGCTACTGTTAGGCTACGTTTACACTACAGAATTTTCACGCAGATTTTGTCTCATGTCCCACGTGCAATCTGCATGCCGTGCATGAAAATGGGGTTTCACATGATAGAAAAATTTCCGCTCCAATTCCCTTTTTTTTTTTGTGTGCCATTTTACATACTTTGGACAGAAAATGCAAGGATTAGGTCAGCCTCAGATTTTTGCAGCCCGAAAATCAACCATGAAATATCACTACACATTTTTACCCAGATGTTTAGGACAGTTGCGCAGCATAATTATGACCGCATGTGTGAACCTAGCCCAAGGGGCGTTGATACAAGCAGACTATGGCTCTTGGTTACAGAGCATGTGACAAGGGTTGGCGTGAGGTTGGTTGTACAATTGTGGAGCAGATGGGTGCGGGGGATGATTGTACAATGAGGGACCGTCTGACAGTGTTCACTATGGAGGTTGATCCTACAGGTAGACCGTAGTAGGCGTTGTCGGTGTAGCTTTTAATGATGGAGTGCGTTACCACAGAACGGTTGTATAATTTGGGCAGTAAACAATGTAACGGTTGAGAGAACAGCTGACAACGTTACCGTGGATCCTGTCAGCGGATTATACAGCGAGTTGTCAGAGGTTAGTCATGGCGGCCGTTCTGTAGGCAGTCTATTATGTGGGGGCGTACCAGGGAGGACTGGGGAGAAAACGGAATACTTGCTTATGGCAGCTGGCTACATGATCAGGGGCCAAGGTAGTCCACCCGTTAACGAGGCGGCTGTCTAATGAGGGAGACAATGGCGCTGTTGATTACAGAGGGTATAATGAGGAGTAGTGGAGCCAGAGGGTGGCCATATAGTGAATGACTGGCAGACAATGTAACAATTGGATGCTCAAGTGTCTGTATTAGTCCATATAGATGATACATTGTAACAAGGTGGGGGGGCAGTTCGTTAAAAAAAATTGTAACTTCAGGTTCCATTTACTTCAAGTGGGCAACGTTTTACATCTTATTCTTTGTCTATGTGCTGAATAGACCTGTAGCGCCAGGTTCCATAGGCAGCGGGCCTTTGTGTGCGGCGGCGGCGGCGCAGTAGAAGGAGAGGTATTCAGTCGTCCGCCTGTGAATGGGTTAAGAGGTATAATGCTGTAAAATATTCCAGTTTACAGCCCTTAATTAGCTAACATCACCTCTGGCACTGGGATAAGATGAATTAGGAGATTGTGAGCGATGGCGGCGGTGGCGGCGGAGCGCATCTCTCTTCGCCTAGCACCTGAAAGAGGAGCAGCACACGAGGTGTTGGGGCTGAGGAATATTAGCAACGCCGCATGTTGGATGAAATATATCAGGGCCTTGACAGCAGCGCAGCTGAGACGGGAGAGCGAGACGTGATTGACACCCGGGGCACAAAGAGAACAATGATTCCGAGGTAGAAAGGTGATGTTAGGAGCGGCGGTACTGCGCCGGCGGAGGAGCAGCCTTCAGATCTCGGAGGTGTGCTAGAAGAAAGATGGGGTCACCACCAGGGGAAGGTCATGATGAATGGAGGGTAGTGGTGGAAAGGAAGCAGGAGCTTGTTAAAACGCTGTGGAGAGACTCAGGGGGAGCACTCGATGGTAGGAGTCTTATCTCTGGCCGGCTCCAGGAGTATGTGTGCCCCTAGGGCAGCAGAGTCACGCTGAGCCCCCTTCTTGGGCACACAAGGCCTATACCAAGGTATCTCCTGCTTGTAGTCAGATCGGTCCATTGGGGGGGTCTGATGGCCGATGTACGGTTTATGGACCGGGGACAATAGAGGCATAGATCACCCATCTGTCTCAGAGCTGATTTTTTTTGGCGTCACGTGCTCACAGGGCATATTGCGCGCAGATTTTCATGCAGAAAATACATTGCACAATACCGTACCAGCTAAGTGGATGAGATTTTCAAAACTGACATTTTTCAGAAGATTTTCAGTGCAAATCTGCATGTAAAACGAGTGGATTCAGGGCATAAAAGCAGCAAAATAGGCACAAAGAATGCACACAGAAAATCAGCATAAACAAATAAGATACAACACGTTTCGGGCCTCCCTAGAAGTGGCCCCTTTATTAGGCAAATGCATTTGTGAAGCTGGACAATTAGTGGTGGCGCACAGGTCATCATTGCACCGAATTACATAACCCCAAGCCGCATGCGTGATGATGTCAGTTCATCAGGCATCACACAGATGTAGCAAAGCTGAGTTTGCTGTTTTCTGCAAACCCACATAGAGCTGGGCTGCATGACAAACTCAGCTCTACCTCATCTACATGACGAATACAAAGTCGTCGCTCTTTGGGGCCCACGACTAGGGCCCAAGAAGGCCCCCCTGGCTGCTCGCACACATGAGCCCATAAAGGCTCTTATCTTTCAGTTTCTATGGTGAGGACGGGTAAAGGCGATGAGGTTTTTGTGTACAAGGTCATTACAAGGGGGGGGGGGATTAATCGTGTAAAACATGCCGCCATCACGCCTTTGTGTTTTATGTGTGGGACATGCACAGCCCTGAAGGTGACAAGGTGACAAGCGGCAACACCGCAAGCTGCCAAAAACAGCCCCATCCCCATCCATCCTCATCAAAAACGGATCTGCGTCCTGTCACCATATGTCTCTGAACGTGCATCAGGGGATCTGAAGTTGGAGACTGGGGGAGAGGAATTCATAGGAGAGGCGGAGATGTGGAAGGAAACGGATTAAGGGGTTAAATCATGATTCTTTTCTCACAACCTATCACGGACCACAGAAACAATGGCGTCAATTACATAAAACAACAAAATTAAAAAAATATATGTTTTTTTTTCCTTTTCTAACATGCGTTGTATAGCTCTACCATAGATCGTAATTTCCTTAATGGTTTAGTTTCAGTTTAAAAAAAAAATTCACTTCAGAAATCAAATTTTCTATTGTTTTAGTCACAAATCCCAACGACAAAACTGACTAAGGGCCTGTTCACATCTCGTGTTTGCTGTACGTCAGGCGAATACGTTTAGACATACAGTAAAAAAAAAAATCTGTACAGAAACATATGGAATTTTGTCGTTATTAGAGATGAGCGAACTTCTGTTTTAAGTTCGGCGTCTAAAGTTCGGGTTAGGAATAGCGGAGAATCCCGATCTGGAACCGGATATGGATTCCGACTTCCGTTGTGGTCCGTGGTAGCGGAATCAATAATCGGCCATTATTGATTCCGCTACCACGGACCACAACGGAAGTCGGAATCCATATCCGGTTCCAGATCGGGATTCTCCGCTATTCCTAACCCGAACTTTAGACGCCGAACTTAAAACAGAAGTTCGCTCATCTCTAGTCGTTATCTATCCTTTTTTTTAAACGTATTTTCAGTTTTAGAAATGAAAGCTGAGCTCTGATTGGTTGCTAAGGGCAGCTAGGTTTGATAGGTCAAGCCCTCCTTAGGGATCTAAAAGAAAAGCTCTTTGCTGCCCATAGCAACCAATCACAGCGCTGCTTTCATTTCCTATTCCGCTCTTGAAAAATTAAAGCTGATCTCTGATTGGTTGCTGTGGGCAACAAAGACCGTTTTTCTTTTACCCTGGGTTCACACCAGAGCGTTCCTACGCGCTGTAAAACGCTCAACAAGGAGAAACCAATGATTCCCTATGGGAATGGTTCACACCTGGGCGTTTTACAGCGCGTACGATCGCGCTGTAAAACGCCCTACGCTCAAAAAAGTACATGAGCTTCTTTGGGGCGTTTTGTCGCGCGTTCCCGTACATAGACATTCGGGAACGCGCGACAATGGGCGTTCGCTTGTCTCTGTATGCGCGATTGCAAACGCCGGTACAATCGCGCATACAGAGCGCTCCTTTCAGAACGCTCAGGTGTGAACCCAGGGTTAGACAGTTTGCATAAATCTGCATGTTGTTAGAACGGAGGACGCAATTCATTGATAAATATGACGATTCATTTGGTGACTATTGGCTTTGGGATGCTTATTGGCATTTGTGTCCGTCCTTTTGCCATGCTGATTGGCTCTCTTGGGGTAGTTTCCAACCTCTTGGACAAGGTGACGGACAATGTCCATGTTGCCTAAAGGATTTAAGTGTATCACCAATATAGTCCTGGATGGCGTCTCCAACCAGTTATGCAAATATCGTTGTCACTCAGCTCTCTCAGATACAAAATCGGTGAAGCGCGTGTTTCAAGCCTCATTTATAAAATTCTATGGGGGGTATTTATGAAAACTTGTGCTAGGAAAAACCGGCTTAGTTGCCCATAGCAACCAATCAGATCGATTCTTTCATATTCCAAAAGAACTTTGAAAAATTAAACATGGAATCTTATTGGTTTTTAAGGGCCAATTAAGCCAGCTTTTCCTTAGCAACAGATTTGATAAATGGCATCAGGAACCAATCAGATTGCAGCTTTCGCCTTGCCAGTGCAGGTTAGAAAACTGAAAGCTAGCATCTGATTGGTTGCTATATGACAGGCCCGTTGCCACACAGTGGAATAGCACACAAAATGGCCGCTTGATATGGGTCCAAGTGACATTCTGTTTTTGGCCTCCAAAATGGAGGATTTTGCTTTGATCTCTTAAAATTGATATCAGTAGATTATTTCAGGTAGTGGATATCTGCTAAGCTACGGCGTCTTGTTACGCCAAGCCAAAACGTTAGAAAGCTCGCCTCCAAATTGTGCAGGAGCGGGGTCTACGATGAATAGGTGTATGCAAATTAACCCCATTCGCCTGGAAATGTTACATTGCCCTAATCACGGGCAGCTCGCTGTCCACGGGTGTGTCCGGCTGGGCAGCCATACTGAGTTCATTCCTCCAATCAGAATCCACCAGAAGGTGCTACATTTAGCGGACTAGCTTCTTGTAGCGCTCCTGTCATTCATTATAGAGAGTTCCTTTTGTGAGACTGCCACTCCCAGCATGCTCTGCAGCTCTCAAAATACTGAGAGTTGTAGTTTTGCAACAGCTGGAGATCTACGGGTGAGTGGCACCTGCCCTTATGAATAATCTTTCAGCCATACTGCCTGGTAAGCGAGGAGAGAATATCTGACAGGTGTTGCTTAGCACCAGCGACCTCGCTGTGTGGGTGACAACACTAGACCTTCGTGCTGCCAGGTGGTGGCTAGTATGCAGCACTGGACGGAAAGGGGCTGAACTGCAGTACTACATACAAGCTGTAGACAGGCCTGGTGCTGTTTTTTCAAAGAAAGCAGCCATTTTTTTTTTATTCTACACAACCCCTTTAAATGAACATTGTAATAATTAATATATATTGGAACATTTGACCCGTTTTTGTGTTTCTCCTGCTGAACTGTGAAAAAGTGGTTCTCCCTGGCAACCAATCAGAGTTTAGCTTTTATTTCCTAGCCTATCTCGGAAACTTGGACTCCAGTTGCTATGGGCAACAAGACTGAGTTCTGTTATATCTATGCCGCTAAAAGGATCAGTCCTAACTAATCGTAATCTGTTTCTTCGGTTTCCCTGTGAGCTTGTTTACCAAGGTGCGACCTCGTGGCGAATGCCAGCCGCGTCAGTAGCAGCATATATTCACCTCTGTGGCCATGTTTTGTCGTTTATAGCCGCCATTCCCGTAGTCAGTCTGTGACTACTCATGGGTCAGTTGTGTCCAGTTCTATTACGATTTGACCATGGTTGTTTGTTTTCTAAGGCTTAACGCCTTTATGAAAAAAATATCCCCCCCCACCCCTTACAAGAGTAAAGTGGTGGATAATGTGACACTGCGGTGTGCGACCAGGATGAGGGATGGGAAGTGATAAATAAATAAATCACGCAGCGCGTTCGGGAGAGCCGGGATCTAATTGCTTCTCTGTTTGGACGCGGCCGCTCCTGACATCTCATCTAGCGATGTCTTCAATGAGGTAATCACCACCTGTCAATCTCGTGGGCCGCCGCTGCCCCCTCTGACAAAAAGCGCGTCCCACCTTCCCCACGGCACTGTCGCTCCCTTTCTCCAGATGTTCCCCATGTAACTATGGCAGGCGGCTTGTAATGGGGGCAGAGTAAATATGCAGATCAGGTGCGACGAGGGGCTGCGTAATTGGTCATTAGACTTTCTCCTGACTAAAATGGAATTTTTTAAATTTTTTCCCTAAAATATAATAAAAGAATGAAAAATATACACAAAGGTGATGTCATGGCATTAGGCCAGCTGCCCATCCGCCATCTTGAAAATGCAACAGTTTTTTTTCCCCTAATTTTTTTTTAACCCATGATTCACGCTGACAACCCAGTTACTGTTGCCAGGCTGTTGACATGTCAGGAAATGATAGATTTTCTAGATTTCCGTTGTCCTCTGTTTTCCCGCCTTAAAGGGGAACAACACCGAGGCTTGGCACCTCCGAAGAGGATCTGAAATGACTGATAACAGAGAGCAATAGATTGTATCCACCCGAGTGGCGAATGGCGGAAAACTAGACTTTACATGTAGCCATTCCCCTCCCCCAAATGAAGACTGATTGTCATCAAATTAGGCCTCTCTGAATTGTCCATGGCCAGCTGAGCACGCTGGGAGTTATAGTTCTACAGCTATCCCTTCCAGGTTACTCCCTGTGTAGCCAGAGAGATGAGGCCGTACGCCACAACAAGCCGTGGAGCCCCTTGGGTCGTTCTGAATTCCTCTCAATAACCCTCCATTAGACAGGACGCCTCAGAAGAAGAGGTCCTGAAGGGGCTACCGACTTTACAGAGCAACGTGCCCCCTCCCTCCATGGTCTTCACAGTCATTAAAAATGAAGCAGGCATGCGACACGGCGGCATGATTGACACCCACCCCCGACGCCATTTTCTACATAATACATTTTGGAGGGGGGGGGGGGTTTGTACAAAAATACGCAGAATACGCATTATTTCTAGCACCGCCACCTGCATTAATATTTCAGGAGACGCGACAGACGCCAAATCTAAAAATTGCCTAATAATTGTGGGAGCATTGCGAATCCATCACCTGCACGCAGGCAGCTAGTAAATTCACCGGAAATCCGAATTACAGACAGAGCTGCGCACCTCCCGTGATATTGGACGTTCTCTGTGAATTCACAGGCCAGAGTCCTATACCTAAGGGGGGCCATTTATCAAGGCTGGTGCTAAGGAAACGTAGTTAGCCATAGCAACCAATCCGATTCCACCTTTTATCTTCCAGAGCTCCTTTAGCAGATGAAAGGATCCATCTGATTGGTTGCTGTGGGCAACTGCTCCAGTTCTGTGAGAAAGCAAGGGGATGAGGGGGGGAAGCAACTAGAGATGAGCGAATTTCCACTTATGAAATTTGTTCACGCTTCGTTTTCTGGTAAAAGGTGAATTGCATTATGGATTCCGTTACCACGGACCATAACGCAATTCTAAGACGGAATGCCTTTAGAGCAGGGATGCCCAACCCGCGGCCCTCCAGCTGTTGCAAAACTATAATTCCCAGCATGTCTGGGCAGCCTACAGCTACTAGGGCATTCTGGGAGTTGTAGTTTTGAAGCAGCTGGAGGGCCGCAGGTTGAGCATCCCTGCTTTAGAGGCATTCCGTTATTCATTCTGTCATAATAGAAGTCTATGGGCTGCAAAACATTGTGTTCTCTCCTGCATAACGGAAACGGGACGAATCCGTTTTGCAGCCCATAGATTTCTATTATGACGGAATGCCTCTAAAGGCATTCTGTTATGCATTTCGTCATAGAATTGCTTTATGGTCCGTGGTAACAGAATCCATAACTCAATTCAGCTTATACCAGGAAAGGAAGCGTGAACGAATTTCAAAATATGAAATTCGCTCATCTCTAGAAGCAACCATAAAGCCATCCTGTCCTGAGAGGCCAAACCCAGCAGTTTAATGGGGGCCAATTTGGATCTTTGCTATGAGCCCCCCTGTTCTATGTATGGGTTGTGGAAAGGTTTGCAGCTGACATGGGGCTTCTGGCTGCATCGACTCCCCTCACAAAAAATTACTATCTCTACTAATGAGAACGACATCATTTTAAGGGGCTTTCCAAGATTTTTTAACTGATGACCCTTCCAGGTCATAAGTATCTGATCAGTGGGGGTTCGACACCTGAAACCCCCACTGATCAGGCTGCACGGCCTTCTCACAGCTTTTCCTAGGCCAAGTTCATGGGTCCAGGGCCTAGGAGTAGCACAGCCCCATAGAAGTGAATGGGCTGAGCGCAGTACCAAGTACAGCCACTATACATTGTACGGCGCTGTGCTTGGTGAGCAGAGAGAAGGCCGCTGTACTACTGCCTTCTCAAACAGCTGATCAGCGGGGGTTTCGGGTGTGGGACCCACACGATTATATGCTGATGACCTATGCTGAGTCATTGGTTATGTCAGAAAACCCCTTTAAAGGGAATCTGTGATCTACTTTTATTATATTTAGCCAAAGCCAAGCCCTCCTCCTCCAAGAGCCTAAGCCCTCCTCTTCTCTTGTTCCCAATACCTTCCCCTTGCACCTTTCAGTCCACCCTCTCCTCTGCGACATCACCATTTTCATTTAACTCCGCCCCCAGGTCAGCATCTTCCTCAATGAAATCTCATGCAAGTGCAGAAGAAGAAAATTCCTGCACTTGTACAGTGACTTCCCTGCACTGGGCATCTGGCTGTAGGTACAGCGCATGCACCGATCCGTTGAGATGGAGTTTAAAGAAAATAGTGATGTTGCAAAGGAGGGAGTGGACTGGAATTCGCAAGTGGAGATACTAGGAACAAGTGAAGAGGCGGACTTGGGCACTTGAGAGAGGTGGGCTTAGGCTCTTGGAGGAGGCAGGCTTGTGTTCTTGGAGAACGCAGGCTTGGGCTCTTATAGGAGGCAGGCTTAGGCTCTTGTTGTTGGTGGGTTTGAGCTCTTGGAGGAGGCAGTCTTCTGCTCTTAGGAGGAGGCGGTCTTGGGCTCTTGGATTTGGCAGGTTTGGATTCTTTGGGAAGGCAGACTTGGGCTCTTGGAGGAGATGGGTTTGGGCTCTTGGAAGAGATGGGTTTGGGCTCTTGGAGAAGGCGCCTTGGGTTCTTGCAGGAGGCGGGCTTGGGCTCTGGAAGAAGGCACACTTGGGCTCTTGGAGGAGGCGGGCTTGGGCTCTTGGAGGAGGCGGGCTTGGGCTCTTGGAGGAGGCGGGCTTGGGCTCTTGGAGGAGGCGGGCTTGGGCTCTTGGGGGAGGCGGGCTTGGGCTCTTGGAGGAGGCAGCCTTGGACTCTTGGAGTAGGTAGGCTTTGGCTCTTAGGAGGAGGCGGACTTGGGCTCTTGGGGGAGACAGGTGTGGGCTCTTAGAGGAGACTGGTTTGGGCTCTTGGAGGAGACAGGTTTGGGCTCTTGGAGGAGGCAGAATTGGGCTTTTGGAGGAGGCAGAATTGGGCTCTTGAAGTAAGTGGGCTCAGGTTCTTGGAGGAGGTGAGCTTAGGCTTTTGGAGGAAGCAGGCTTGGGCTCTTGGAGGAGGTGGCTTCGGCTCTTGAAGGAAGTGGGCTCAGGTTCTTGGAGGAGGTGAGCTTAGGCTTTTGGAGGAAGAAGGCATGGGCTCTTGGAGGAGGCAGTTTGCGCTACTTGAACTGTTGTTGATGCCCCACTGGGCACTTTGAGGCTCATTAGCATACTGAATACGTCCGGGAAGATAGATAACCCTGATAAAGGTGTAATTTTAATGATGGTATTGCATCAGCATTGGTTAAATACAGTGGAAGGAGGTGACAGAATCCCTTTAAAGAATGTAATAAAAAAACTGACTGTAGGGCAAAAAGCAAAAAAAAATTACTTTTTTCCTTTTATTAGACGGTGCAGCATGACAGAACAGAACAACGGAAATCAATTGCAGGTTTTTTAATAAAAAAAAAGTAATATATTTTTTAACTATACAGTAAAATAGTTTTTTTGCAATACAAATTTGTGAAAAATTAAAGATCATGAAGGAATAAGGCAAAGACAACCTACAGAACCTACCTATGGGCCACCACTGTATATGAGAGGGTGAGTGGGGTCAGGGGTTAAATTGTCCAAAGCGAGTGCCAGTTCGCATTCTAGTCACGTCCCGGGTCAATCACCTATTCGTTGTGCGGAACGGTACTTGAATGGGGAGGGGAGGGGGTCCCCAGCTGTCCCTTTCTTTAGAGGTGACAGGGTCTGTTACTTTTTGGCAGGCGGCCAGTGCATCCCCTTAACGTCATTAGGCGGTGTGTGACATGGTTTTAAAAAATCAGTCTGGAGGTCACGCGAAATCAATCGCAAGGTCGGTGGCGTGCACCCTTAAAGGGACGGCAACACTTATTATGTTTCTAAGGCTTTATTACAGCAGCCTTGCCTTGTGTCCCCGTAGAATAAGTAAAAAAAAAAAATATTTGAAAATTTTGGAAAAGTTTTTGGGAGTAAACATAAGGCCATGATATGTAGGCGTAAGGCATATGTAGGCACATGCCTACATTCATATAGGCATGGCGGTATTTTTTATTTTTTGCAATTTTTGTCACTGGAAGTGAAGGAAAAATCCGAAATTTCAAGAAAAACGAATATGGCTCTAGTCCCTGAAGACCAGTGCTATAGTAGGAGCGTCTATCTGGTATATACAGGGGTATATGTGACTATATTTAAATATGTCCATATTTTTACCCTGTCCCCAGCCGGCCAACAGCTCGCGTGGCGGTCACAATTTTCCTGAGGTGACGTTGCCGTGGTTACCTCATGTCCTTAACACGTAGTGATCTTTACTTCCTGGCTGGTGTTTGCACACCTCCTGTAAGATGGATTAGAGCGTGTTTACTGGAAGGGAACAAGAGCGCGCTGATTCGCTGCACAGATGCGAGGCGATAAAGTTACAGGCGCGATGTTCTGCACGCCTGATAGGAAATGCTCTGCACAGATACGTGTTCCCAGCTCGCCCCCGACAACCTGTTTACAGCTCTGGCTGCCCTTAGTCCCTGCAGGTAAAACAGAGACAACACGGATATTGATCAGCTAGGTAGGAAGACGTAACCTGAAGGAGGCTGTTTTTTTTTCTTTTTTTTTTTACGTATGAGGGTATACTATACGTCCAGGATCCACCATATTGGACAAGATCCATTACCAAGACAGATTTAAAGGGCATTCAAAAAAATGTTGACAGATTTTTGTTAGAGAATGGGGGGGATTTATCATTATTACTAGCGTAAAGGAAAACTAGCTCAGTTGCCCATAGCAACTGTGGGGACTCGCTCTGGTAGACAGGTTTAGCGGACGCAGTATAGAGGCAACAACAAGTTCTTTGGATCAAACAGTTCAGTGTTTTATTCACACTTTAGACAAGTGACAAAACAAACAGTCATATTCAAACAAAAAGTCACCTTGCGGTGTTTGTGGTAATTCACACCATGCGGCAATTCCGCCTCAAAGAGTCCTTGCTGATAGCAGCACCAACCTGTTTTTAAGCCAAACAGGTAGCAAACCTTCATCCAGACACAAGGCTCCCAGATCCCAACACAGAGACCTGGCTTGTGAGCCCAGCTGCCTATTTAAGGACAGCCAGGTGCTGCCAAAACCCGGACCGGCATTTAAAATCCGGTCCGGTATTTGATCTCACCTGGCTGTAAATCAGCCCAGCAGCACATGCTGGGAGGAAAATACCTCTAAAGGGAGTCCACTACAGGCTGCACTTTGGGTAGGTGACTTTCCCAGTCGGTACTGTGGATGACAATATCGTCCAGGTAAGCAGAAGCTTACCGACGATGTGGACGAAGCACGATGTCCATGAGCCATTGAAAGGTGGCGGGCGCCATGCAGACCAAAGGGTAAGACCTTATATTGATACAGCCCCTCAGATGTGATGAAGGCAGTTTTCTCTTTGGCATCCTCCGTTAAGGGCACCTGCCAGTACCCTTTCGTGAGATCCAAAACAGAAAAATACCGGGCTTGTCCTAACCTCTCGATGAGCTCATCCACCCGGGGCATGGGATACGCATTGAATTTTGAAGCCTCGTTACGTTTTCGAAAGTCGTTACAAAACCACAACGTCCCGTCCGGCTTGGTTATCAATACTATAAGACTGGCCCACTCACTTTTTGACTCCTCAATGACATCTAGCTGCAACATTAGCTGCACCTCCTCCGATATGGCTTGTCGC
The DNA here is from genome assembly GCF_014858855.1 of Bufo gargarizans. NCBI lineage: Eukaryota > Metazoa > Chordata > Amphibia > Anura > Bufonidae > Bufo > Bufo gargarizans. The sequence continues at coordinate 184,462,724 of NC_058087.1, read as the reverse complement.
CGAGCCTCGGGCACCCGGTATGGTTTTAGCTCAGTGACAATGTCATACTGAATTATGGAAGTGCGTCCAAGGAGGTCCGAGAACACATCCGTGTTCCGACTAACGAACTCCCTGGCCTCCCGAGTCTGTTTAGAGGAGAGGCTGTCAGCAATTTTTACTGTGGCAGCCACCTCTCATGCATCAGACAGAGGGGCCCGTACCTCTTCTCCTAGAAAACCCGCCCGCGAGCTGCCTTCTGTACAGGTTTCCCTATCTTTCCACGGTTTGAGTAAATTTACATGGTAAACCTGCTTCGGCTTTCGCCGCCCTTGCTGGTGTACCTTGTAGTTTACATCTACAATTTTCTTGAATACCTCGTAGGGCCCCTGCCACCTAGCCAGGAACTTACTGTCCACGGTCGGCACCAGAACCAAAACCTGATTACCCGGGTTAAAGATTCGGACCTGAGCCTGCCGATTATAGACCCAACTCCTGGGCTCGCTGAGCTGCCTCCATATGCTCCCTAACAAGAGTCAACACTGTCTCTATCCGATCTTGCATCTGGGTAACGTACTTAATGACACTTTTATGTGGAGTGGGTTGTTGTTCTCACGCCTCTTTGGCCACGTCCAAGAGACTGCGAGGGTATCTGCCATATAGCAGTTTGATGGGCGAGAACCCAGTAGAGACCTGGGGTACCTCTGGCACTGCGAACATGAGATAGGGCAGAAGGAGGTCCTAGTCCTTCCTATCTTTAGACACTACCTTTTTCAACATATTTTTTAATGTTTGGTTAAACCATTCTACCAGACCGTCCGTTTGCGGATGGTAAACGGACGTCTGTAGTTGTTTTATGTGCAGCAACTTACAGAGTTCCCTCATCACCTTGGACATAAAAGGGGTCCCTTGGTCGGTCAGAACCTCTTTAGGTAGTCCTACTCAGTAAAACATTAATTCCTTAGATATGAGTTCGGCCGAGGTATGTCGCAGTGGCACTGCCTCCGGGTAACGAGTGGCGTAGTCTAGATTGACTAAGATGTGTTGATGCCCGCTGGCGGACTTCGGTATTGGGCCTATGAGGTCCATAGCTATTTGGTCAAACGGTACTTCGATAATCGGGAGAGGTACTAGGGGACTACGGAAATATTGCTGGGGGCTAGTTATCTGGCAGGTTGGGCAAGACTTACAAAACTCTTCCACTTCTTTAAATATGCTGGGCCAGTAAAACCGCTGTAGAATACGATCCTGAGTTTTCTGCAGCCCCAGGTGACCCCCAAGAACGTGTTAGTAGACTAGATCTAACACAAGCTTGCGATAAGCCTTGGGGACCACCAACTGTTCAATAGGCTCACCCCGTAGTTGGTTTACCCGGGGTACCTGTTGCACACAGCTTCCTGGCATACAAGGAGTGTAGCCATAGTTAGTATCCATGGGTTCGCCCCGATGGGGACAGTCGGCCCTTATGTGGCCTCTAGATCTGTAGGGAGTATATCCCGGGCAGGTTTTGCTGGCACAAGTCGCCGGGTCTGGGGTGGAGATTTCCAGGGTTTGACTGCCCCCCTCCAAAAGAACCCCCCTGTAGAGTCGTGGTAGCCTCACAGCACTCCACCATGTCGACCATCTCAAGGGAATTACCAGGAGACACCTGGCCGATCCAGTGCTAGAGAGGGTTCGGCAAAGCCCTCCAGAATACATCATCCAACAGATGGTCCAGCATAGCAGTGGCACGTCAGGCTGCAGCCATTTTTGCAACCGGTGTAACAAATCATAATGCTGAGGTCTCACGGGTTCAGCCGGGTTAAACTCTCATTGATGCACCCGCTGGGCCCGGACCAACACATTCACCCCCCAGTCTTGCCAGAATCTCACCCTTTTCTGTTGTGTAATCGGCCGCTTGATCATCTGGTAAGTCGAAAAGCACCTGCTGGGGTCCGGATGCCAGAAATGGAGCGACAACCTCATCCCACTGATCTTGGGGTAGTCTCTCCCTCACGGCCACCTTTTTGAACACCGCCGGATAGGTCTCGACGTCGTCTGAGGGGGGTCATCTTAGGGATCGCCGTACCTACCGCTTTTCGGGCATAGTGGACGCTCTGGGATGCTCCTGCCGCTTGTAAAGCCATCACATGTTGCAATAGCAGCTGGTTGGTTTCCTGCTGCTGCTTATTAGCCTCCTGCTGTTGCAAGTTAGTCTCCACGAGGGCTTTCACGATAGCTTCCATTTTGTCGAGAGACATGGGTTGTAATCTCACTGGTTTGATGAAAGACATACAACCGTGCCCGGAAAAACAAAAATATTTCGACCTTCACGCCAGCCTCACTGCGCTTGTCCGCATCCTCCACCAATTGTGGGGGCTCGCTCTGGTAGACAGGATTAGCGGACGCAGTACAAGAACAACAAGTTCTTTGGATCCAACAGTTCAGTGTTTTATTCACACTTTAGGCAAGTGACAAAACAAGCAGTCATATTCAAACAAAAAGTCACCTTGTGGTGTAGGTGCTAATTCACACCATGCACCAATTCACTCCTTGCTCATAGCAGCACCAACCTGTTTTTACGCCAAACAGGTAGCAAACCTTCATCCAGACACAAGGCTCCCAGATCCCAACACAGAGACCTGGCTTCTGAGCCCAGCTGCTTATTTAAGGACAGCCAGGTGCTGCCAAAACCCAGACCAGCATTTAAAATCTGGTCCGGTATTTGACCTCGCCTGGTTGTAAATCAGCCCAGCAACACATGCTGGGAGGAAAATACTTGTTTTCCCAGAACAAACCTCTCACTGTGTCACACAACCAATCTAATTGATCCTTTAATCTGTAAATTGAAAGGTCCAATCTGGTTGCAACGGGTAACAAGGCCAGTTTTCTCTTATGCCAATTTTGATCAGTCTCCAATCTGTCTAAAAATTAAGTGCAACAAATTAAGAAATGTTTTTATTTTTTATTCATTTTTGTAAGTTTTTACTTTTTTTTATTCTTTTCTATTTTGATGATTTTTGTGTTTGTTAATATATATATTATCTAAAAAGGTGAAGCCTTTCCTGACGGAAAAATATGAAAAAATAAATAAAAAAATCACGAAATCCAAATGGAATCTGTCAGCAAGTGTTAGAACTTTCCATACCGCCCAGCCACCCTCGTGGTATTGTCCCGTGAAGTTGACCTCTATTAGGCCCCATACACACGACATGGCAAACGGCGAATCCGCAAAACACAGACATGAGCTGCGTGCACCCTGCACTTTCTCGTTCCGCACGTCCTGCACTGTTGTAGAAATGCCTAATCTTCAATACGGACATGTTAAAAATTTTATGGGTGGGCCGTGGAACGGACATACGGATGCGGAGATCCCAATGAACGGGCCCACATCCGATCCACAAAAAATGCTAATTGGACTAAAAATACAGTCCTATGCCTGGGGCCTTAGGCAGACATGCCTGCAGTCCCGAGTTTGGCGGGACTATCCAGCAAACTGTCCGAAAAGGGCGGAGTTTATGCAAATTATACAAAAAGAGCACATTTTGGGGATTTTCCTAACAAGTGCAGGTTAAATGTCCAGATTTGGGGAATTTAAACACTGGTATGTATACTGAGGAGGGGGGTTTAGGCATTGTGACGTTTTATGGACGTTCCCCATGGATTAGGACAGCGCTTAAAATGTCCTGCAAATGGGGATTGAAATCTGCCCAGTTACATAATTAGACCCATTTGCCATTTAGAGGTATGGCGGTGTAGGGTGACAACCACCTGGGTGGAAGTGGCGGCAGAGGCTTTATACTTGCTGGGGGTTGTAGTACTTGAACTGTCGGGCTTTGCTGTGTATTCTGATGAAAATATAAACCTCGATCTGGTCTGAAAGTCACAGGAAAGAATTTGCTGTGTTTTCATGGCACGGGAGAAGTTGTTGGAGCAAGCACTTTTTGCGGTGGCCTCCGCCCAAACACAGCTGCCGGGTTGTCCCGTGTCCTCTGAGCTGGATTAATGGGGGGACCATGTTGTCCGCAGGTAGAAGATGATGATGTCGGGGTTTGCGGTTATAGATTTTTACAAGGTGCAGATTTTTAATTTATTACCCTATTACCCTGCTGTTTTTTTTTTTTTTATATGGGTGGCTCATGGTCAGTACCTTGGGGGGGTCACATCGGGACCACAAGACGAGGCCTATAGCAAAATTAAAGACTACCCCTCCTTCCCCTTCCATGACATAAGCCCCACCCTCAATCCTGGCAATGGAGGGACTAACGCATTTGGTTCCCTTATGTCTTATAGGACTTAACCCCGCCATTATTTGCTAATGTTACAGTGTGGCAGGAAGCCCTCTAGATGTCTACTACAGTCTAGGACGGGGTCAGTCTTCTCTATGGGACCTCTATACTGTACGTGCCATATACATCTTATTTTATCTGTAAGCTCTAAGCCTGATTTCTATAGAAATACAAAATAATTACAAAAAAAAAGTTTTAAAGGGGAACTCCACCCAAATACCATATGTGGAATCTCCTGTGATTTCCTCCCTGCTGGCTGTAATTTCAGTAATGTTGAGGTCATATTATAAATTCCGAGGGGTTGTGGAGATTACTGAATTTTCAGCTTTGGGTGGAGTTGTCCTTTAAGGCACGCATTTTAATAAAACAGTCATTTATTATGAATGACACCCGCTCTTCAATTTAGAAAACCTCTAAAGGCTGAGGGGACAGTCACAGCTTGTATTGGTTGTCAGTTCCCTTCCCCCACACCAGGAGCGGACCGGGAACTTAAAGTAGCCCTGGAAAAATACCACCCCAGCAGAACCAAATAACAGAGTGCAGCACAAAATACCGCCCCAGCAGAACCAAATAACACAGTGCAGCACAAAATACCACCCCAGCAGAACCAAATAACACAGGGCAGCACAAAATACCACCCCAGCAGAACCAAATAACACAGCACAGCACAAAATACCACCCCAGCAGAACCAAATAACACAGGGCAGCACAAAATACCACCCCAGCAGAACCAAATAACACAGCACAGCACAAAATACCACCCCAGCAGAACCAAATAACACAGGGCAGCACAAAATACCGCCCCAGCAGAACCAAATAACACAGTGCAGCACAAAATACCACCCCAGCAGAACCAAATAACACAGGGCAGCACAAAATACCACCCCAGCAGAACCAAATAACACAGCACAGCACAAAATACCACCCCAGCAGAACCAAATAACACAGGGCAGCACAAAATACCACCCCAGCAGAACCAAATAACACAGGGCAGCACAAAATACCACCCCAGCAGAACCAAATAACACAGGGCAGCACAAAATACCGCCCCAGCAGAACCAAATAACACAGGGCAGCACAAAATACCGCCCCAGCAGAACCAAATAACACAGGGCAGCACAAAATACCACCCCAGCAGAACCAAATACCACATTGAAGCACAAAATACTGCCCCAGCAAAACCAAATAACACAGTGCAGCACAAAATACTGCCCCAACAGAACCAGATACCACAGGGCAGCACAAAATACCACCCCAGCAGAACCAAATAACACAGGGCAGCACAAAATACCGCCCCAGCAGAACCAAATAACACAGGGCAGCACAAAATACCGCCCCAGCAGAACCAAATAACACAGTGCAGCACAAAATACCACCCCAGCAGAACCAAATAACACAGTGCAGCACAAAATACCGCCCCAGCAGAACCAAATAACACAGGGCAGCACAAAATACCACCCCAGCAGAACCAAATAACACAGGGCAGCACAAAATACCACCCTAACAGAACCAAATAACACAGGGCAGCACAAAATACCGCCCCAGCAGAACCAAATAACACAGGGCAGCACAGAATACCACCCTAGCAGAACCAAATAACACAGGGCAGCACAAAATACCACCCCAGCAGAACCAAATACCACATTGAAGCACAAAATACTGCCCCAGCAAAAACCAAATAACACAGTGCAGCACAAAATACTGCCCCAACAGAACCAGATAACACGGCACAGCACAAAATACCACCCCAACAGAACCAAATAACACAGTGCAGCACAAAATACCACCCCAGCAGAACCAAATAACACAGTGCAGCACAAAATACCGCCCCAGCAGAACCAAATAACACAGGGCAGCACAAAATACCACCCCAGCAGAACCAAATAACACAGGGCAGCACAAAATACCACCCCAACAGAACCAAATAACACAGGGCAGCACAAAATACCGCCCCAGCAGAACCAAATAACACAGGGCAGCACAGAATACCACCCTAGCAGAACCAAATAACACAGGGCAGCACAAAATACCACCCCGGCAGAACCTAATACCACATTGAAGCACAAAATACCTCCCCAACAGAACCAGATAACACGGCACAGCACAAAATACCACCCCAGCAGAACCAAAAACCACATTTCAGTACAAAATACCAGCCCAGCAGAACCAGATACCACAGGGCAGCACAAAATACCGCCCCAGCAGAACCAAAAAAACAAATTTCAGCAGAACCAAATTTTCCAGACAGCAATGCAGTTGAATTCAGGGGGGCACCTGCAGCCACGGTCCCGGTGCATAAGTACCCCCCTTCCCCTCCCGGGGCATAAGCCGACAGGGAAATTTCACTGTAGGGTCTATGGCCAGTCCACCCTTGCCCTACACAACAGAAAGCCTGAATAGGACGGCCACCGCATTTTTTCACGTATAAGTGTCACATTAGGGACATGATATCATAGTCATGGCACTTCTGCAAGGGGGGTTAAAAAAGTGACAACCCTCACATAGAACGGTTGTCAGGCTTGAAGTAGTCTGAGATGCAGCAAAGCCTCATTCTTGATCCCAAATATTCTGGGGGTGGAAATACTCTTTGTAAAGGGTAGCGAGATTTGGATCCAGGACAGAGTGGTTATGCAACAGTGCCCATGTAATTGGTGTGGGCTGGTAGGCACGACAAGCTGTTCTGCGCGTTCCTGGCGACGTGCCGCAGATTATGCCATGCCCGTGTTCACGTACCCCCCCCCCCCCTCCTCCATTCCCAGGTGCCCGTCTCTTCATATTGCTCCCTGATTCTGTAGCTCAGGATGAGCGCCGATCCTCCCCAGTAATACAATCAGCAGCTGCGGCGGAGACGCTATGATGTGTCTATTCATCCTTTTATGATGGATTCTAATCTAATTCCATAGCAACAACACCAATCCTGCCTGTCCCTCCGTCTAAAGGGAGCGGGGGCCATCATCGCCGCTGCCGCTGCCAAACTCATTCCGATGCTGCCACGTTGTGGCTTTCGGCATTTCATTTTAACAAACATGGTGGGAGAGAGGGGGGGGGGTACATCTGGAATCTGTGCTATAATACATATAGTGCAAAGAGGTATCTTCTAGGGAAAGTGAGCCATCTCGCCAGCGCCACCTTGTGGAACTGACTCCCTGTGAGTCAGAGTCCGACTTTCTAACAAGCCTTGGGACATGACAAGGGAGAATAGCCAAGTCAGATATCCATCTGCAAACTGCTAATTCGGGGTGTTTGCCCCTCGTCAGTATGGAGTAGGATTCTGGCAGGCTGAGTGTAATGCCTTGGAAGCAGCTTAGGAAGGATGTTGGCTTATACCATAGAGGGTTAATTCTTATTAAAGGGGCCGGTACCTTAAAGGGGTTGCCCCATGGAAAATATTCTGCATTAATTAATTTCAAACCAGCACCCGGATCCGAATACTTCTGTAATTGCACTGAATTCAATAAAATGTACCTGTATAGCGCCACCTGCTGTTTGCACTTTTCCTTACTTCTCTGTCCACCTCGCTGAGGTGGTCGCACATGCTCAGTTTCCTCCTTAAACTGCCACCAGCCAAGTCTGATAGAAGCTGTGACGGTTACAAGGAGAGAAGGACACGCCGCCTGAGCTTGAGATAAATCTGGCAGAGCAATGAATGAGGAGATCTCTGGATCCATGTGAGGCACAGGGCTGGTTCTAGCTCTGTTAGACGGAGGCTGCCATGTACTGTATGATGTCTCGTTATCATGTTTTACATTAATCGTGGCACAACCCCTTTAGTCCGCCAGTAGAAACATTAGACTAGGGATGGCCAACCTGCGGCTCTCCAGCTGTTGCAAAACCACAACTCCCACCATGCCCTGCTGTAGGCCGATAGCTGTAGGCTGTGTGAGCATGCTGGGAGTTGTAGTTTTGCAACAGCTGGAGAGCCTTAGGTTCAGAGGCGGCTCTAGACTTTGTGAGGCCTTAGGCGAAACTCGAACATGAGGCCCCCACGAACACAAGATATGCCAGCGATAATAAAGATCAACTACAAACAAAAACACTTGGTATAGTATCCTTAGTCCCCCCCCCATGCCATATAACAAAAAATATGTTAAAAGAAATCAAAGTTAAAGCAGTGCCGGATGCAGTAAATTCCGGCAGGCTGTTCTCAGCTGGAACAGCCGCCCGCCAGAATCACTAACGCATATGTGAAGGCAGCCTAATACAGCGCCACATACCTCTTACATCCAGGGACGTCTCCTTTGATGTAGATGTTCTCTTTCTTCATCTTCTCCATTCAGACCAGACCGCCATGATGATTTCTTTCAGCCATCTCTCATCTCTGACAGACGTCTTAGTTTCCTACTTTTCCTCCCACCTTCTCAACATCCCATCATGCACCCCCAATACTTAGACGCTTTCCCCCCGAAACTATACTGTAGAAACAGATAAACCCCCTGAGAATACTAGTTACACACAGATAGCGCCCCCTTCAATAACTATTGGAACACAATGCCCTAAAAAATAACTGCACCCAGCAAATAGTGCCCCTGACACTAATAGTGTAACCATAATGTCCCCCAAAAATAACTGTGCTAGGGTGACCCCACAGTAATAGTGCTCCCCAAAATCCCACCAATAGTAATAATTCTGTGCCAGAGTGCCCCCAACAGTAATTGTGTCCCAGAAGTAATAATGCTCCTATAGTCCCCCAGTTGTAATAAAGCCCCCTTATAATGTGCGCCAGTACAAAAAATAAAATGCCCTGTTGTGTGGCAGTAAAAAAAAAACCTCTCTTAGTACCCCCAGTAGAGCCAATGTCCCCAGAGTGCCCTCATGTGATCAAATAACCCGTACTGTGTGCCACTACAAAAAACACTTAGTGCCCCCGGTTGAGCTAAGGTGCCCATAGTGCCCCTATAATTTGTTGCAGTATAAAATACTCCTATATATTGCCCCCAGAAGAGACCCCCATAGTGCTCCTCCCCGTCCTATATAGTGCCCCCAGAAGATGCCCCCCCAAGGGTTCCTCCCCCGTCCCCATAGTGCCCTTCATAATGTGCCAGTATAAAATGCCCCTATAGACTGCCCCACAATGATGCCCCCATAATGCTTCTCTCCCCCCTTCTCCATAGTGGCAAAATGGGTGCCCCCATAGTGCCCCCCAATAATGTGCTAGTAAGAAGTACCCCATATAATGAGCCAGTAAGTGTCTCCATAGTGCCCCCCAATAATGTGCTAGTAAGAAGTACCCCATATAATGTGCCAGTAAGTGTCACCATAGTGCCTCCAATAATGTGCCAGTAATAAGGGCCCCCATAGATGCCCCCCCTAATCATGTGCCAGTAACAAGTGCCTTTTCCTCCCCAAATCATGTGCCAGTAACAAGTGCCTCTTCCTCCCCAATCATGTGCCTGTAACAAGTGCCTCACCGCCCCCCCCCCCCCCCTCTCTATACTTACCTCCTTATGGCAGCGATGTGATGCAGGCCTCTTCCGGCCTGTGTCCCGCGCTGTACGGCTCAGGCAGCGCGATGACGTCATCTCGCCGCCTGAACCGGCCTCTGATAGGTTGCGGGCCTTGTGCGGACAGCCTATCAGAGGAACAGGGAAGGGAGACGCCTCTCCCTCCCCTCCTCCGCCGCAACACAGTCATCTGTATCGCCGTCCTGAGGACGGCGATACAGATGACTATGGAGATGAGCGCTTCCACAATGGAAGCGCTCATCTCCCTGCGCCCTGCCACCGCCGCCACTGCTGCCTGCCGCACCCCCCTCGCAACGCCACTGGCGAGGCCCCCACCAGCACAAGACCTTAGGCGGTGGCCTAATGGAAGAGCCGCCTCTGCTCAGGTTGGCCATCCCTGCATTAGACGAACAAGGTCCACCCCATGATCAATTTTGTTTTCGTGAATCCAAATAGATCCAGAATTGTTGGCTGATTAATATCTTAGTATATATTATATAGACACAGAGTTAAAGTTGTTGTTCTGAAAAAAATAAAAATAAATAGCATAGCTGCTTTCATCCTAAAACAGCGCCACACATGTCCACAGGTTGTGTGTGGGATTGCAGCTTAGCCACATTCACTTCAATGAAGCTGAGCTGTAATACCAGACACAGCCCATGTCTTCTAATGTTATACAACCCTCATAAAGTATACATGTCTGACTGCAGTCTCCCATTGCTAGAACAGGGCATCCCGCAGTGACAACAGCAGAATAGTGAGTGCAGCTCTGGAGTATAATGCAGGATGTAACTCAGGATCAGTACAGGATAAGTAATGTAATGTATGTACACAGTGACTCCACCAGCAGAATAGTGCGTGCAGCTCTGGAGTATAATGCAGGATGTAACTCAGGATCAGTACAGGATAAGTAATGTAATGTATGTACACAGTGACTGCACCAGCAGAATAGTGAGTGCAGCTCTGGAGTATAATACAGGATGTAACTCAGGATCAGTACAGGATAAGTAATGTATGTACACAGTGACTGCACCAGCAGAATAGTGAGTGCAGCTCTGGAGTATAATACAGGATGTAACTCAGGATCAGTACAGGATAAGTAATGTATGTACACAGTGACTGCACCAGCAGAATAGTGAGTGCAGCTCTGGAGTATAATACAGGATGTAACTCAGGATCAGTACAGGATAAGTAATGTAATGTATGTACACAGTGACTCCACCAGCAGAATAGTGAGTGCAGCTCTGGAGTATAATACAGGATGTAACTCAGGATCAGTACAGGATAAGTAATGTAATGTATGTACACAGTATTGCACGATATTCAAATTTATCGAGTTTCACCTGTATATGTAAGGCTACTTTCACATTAGTGGTTTTTTTGCGGATCCGTCATGGATCTGCAAAAACGCTTCCGTTACAATAATACAACCGCATGCATCCATCATGAACGGATCCGGTTGTATTATGTCTTCTATAGCCATGACGGATCCGACATGAACACCATTTAAAGTGAATTGGGAACAGATCCGTTTTCTATTGTGTCAGAGAAAATGGATCCATCCCCATTGACTTACATTGTGTGTAAGGACGGATCCGTCTTGCTCCGCACCGCATCGTGGACAGAAAAACGCTGCTTGCAGCGTTATTCTGCCCGCGATGGGAGCGCAACCAAACGGAACGGGATGCATTTTGGTGCGTTCGGTTTCGTTCAGTTCGGTTTTGTCCCCATTCATTGTCAAACTGAAGCGTTTTCTTCCGATATTAAGATCCTATGACGGATCTCAATAGCGGAATTGGAAACGCTAATGTGAAAGTAGCCTAACCTATACAATGATGCTTAAACCTGTCTCTACAGCCTTAGTTCACCTTTACCTCTGTGTGTGGGAGGTGGAAATTGACAAGGATCCTTAATAGTCTTTAAAGCTGTTTCTGGCTTCTCAGGCAAATTTTTGTAGCATTAAATAAAAATAAAAGAAAGCAAACCTATGTGGGTCGGTCACAGAGGACAAATGCACCCTATCTAGCCTGAACCTGGCATCACCTTCTGTCTTTCATCTACTTCCTGCTAATCTACCAGGAATGCGTATCTCTGCAGGTTCAGACTACACAGGGTTTGTTTGTTGTCTGTTACCATGGAGACACCTACTTCTGCTGAAACGGTTAAGGCTACTTTCACACTAGCGTTCGGGCGGATCCGTTCTGAACGGATCCGCCCATAATAATGCAGACGGAGGCTCCGTTCAGAACGGATCCGTCTGCATTATATTAGCTAAAAAAAGCTAAGTGTGAAAATAGCCTGGGACGGATCCGTCCAGACTTTCAATGTAAAGTCAATGGGGGACGGATCCGCTTGAAGATTGAGCCACATTGTGGCATCTTCAAACGGATCCGTCCCCATTGACTTACATTGTAAGTCTGGACGGATCCGCACGCCTCCGCACGGCCAGGCGGACACCCGAACGCTGCAAGCAGCGTTCAGCTGTCCGCCTGTCCGTGCGGAGGCGAGCGGAGCGGAGGCTGAACGCCGCCAGACTGATGCAGTCTGAGCGGATCCGCCTCCATTCAGACTGCATCAGGGCTGGACGGCTGCGTTCGGGTCCGCTCGTGAGCTCCTTCAAACGGAGCTCACGAACGGAAACCCGAACGCTAGTGTGAAAGCAGCCTAAGATAGTTTTTGCTTCCCTTTAGATGCCCCTGACCAATAAAAGCAACGTTAGCCAAGCTGAACATATCCCTTAAGGCCTCATGCACACGAACGTTGTTGTGTTCCGTTCCGCAAAATGGGGTTCCATTGTTCCCTGATCCGTTTCCGTTTTTGTTTGCGTGAGTCTTCCTTTATTTTTGGAGGACCACCAGACATGAAGGAAAGTAAAAAAAAAGTCTAAGACAGGTTTGCCATGCAAATGATAGGAAAAAAATGGACGCGCGGACGCGGATGACAATCTTGTGTGCCTCCGTGTTTTTTAGCGGTCCCATTGACTTGAACAGTTTTCCGCGAAAATAATAGGACAGGTTATATTTTTTGGACGACGGACTGGAACCACAGATCACGGACGCGGATGGCAAACAGTGCAATAGCCGAGTTTTCAACGGACCCATTAAAAATCAATGGGTCCGCAGAAAATCACGAAAACGGCGCAACGGACACGGAATAAAACAACGGTCGTGTGCATGAGGCCTAAGGACCAACATTGCGCAGGGTCAATTTCAATCTTTCTGGTGGACTGTGCCTTTAAATATGATATCGAGCTGATAAGTCAGCCGTTCCTCTTCATATAATTTACTGCTTCTGTAAAATCCTATATAACCTGACCGGCCCGCTTTGTGTCTGCGTGACGGGGGGAGCGGTGGGGGGGCTGTCGCCTTCCTGCATATTTCTGCCGCTGCACGAAGGTTGCAAAACATAATATTTTAGCTGCTGCAGTAAAACTGGTGAATTGCGTATTCCTGGCACGGGGGGGATTTCTGCTCAGATTTATTTTTAAAGCTTGGCCGGGGTGAAAAATATCTCTAATTCTCAGTTTCATTGGCTGCAACGATCAGTGGCAAAATTACTCAGCCATGCGGTGGGAATGAACATCCAGACGGGAGGAGGATGGGTCTGTATTCAGATAATGGAGATCTGGCCAGGGAATTTGTACAATACGACGTCTGTGGATTAGGCTGAAGAATACAGAGCGAGCAGCACGCAGGCAGCGAGGAGGCCGCAGCCTCTGCGGGATCTCCGAGGGGGCACACATCCCTCCTTTGTCACTAAGATATTCATCTGCGTGCCGCTGTGTGGCGGGATCAAAATGGAGGTCGCGTTTCTTCAGGCTGTGTCACTATGTACCCCCCCCCCCCCCCCTCCGCCGCCTTCGGTGGATTTGGGGGGGGGGGGTTTCATTGTGTTCCGCTGCCTCCGCTTGTCACAGAAGGAGAACATTTCACACAACGGCAGCTCGTTGCCTTGTGTTCCGGGGCCGCCGTTCCTCGCTGCGAGGTGAATGAGATAGGCGTCGTTTTCCTGTCATGTGGCCGTCAACCGTGCACAAAGGCCTGTGCGTTTCCTGCGCCAAAAAAAAAAAGGTATCTAGGCGTACAGATCTAGATTTACGGTCACGAAAATCAGTCCCATTGAAGGGGCAGGATTTTTCTGCTTCCCGTCCATCGCCTCCTGAGTGGCTGATAACAGTGAACAATAGATCACGTTCAGCCGCTGCGGCAGAAAGCGTGTCTCCGTGTACCCTCAGAAATTGCCATGCACTTTGCGTTAGTTCCGCACCTTTTTCTTGCAGTCAGTGAATAGCAATATTCTTGAAAAAAAAAAAAAAAAAAAAGCCTCCGTTCACATCACGTCAAAAATACTGGAACCTCTTGACGAGTCCCATTAAAGTCAAGAAGGTTCATCGGGATTTGACAATACCTGTTATAAACAGAAATCAGGATGCTATGTGATCAGAAGTCTGCTTGCTGTCAGTGAATGGGAACAAACAAAAGCTAAATGGGTATTTGTCAGCAGATAAGGGTCCATTCACACGTCCGCAAATGGGTCCGCATCCGTTCCGCAATATCGGGAACGGGTGCGGACCCATTCGTTCTCAATGGGGCAGGAATGGATGCGGAGAACACACTATGTGCTCTCCGCATCCGCATTTCCGGAGCGCTGCCCCGAACTTCTGGGCCGATGCTCCGCGAAAAAATAGAACATGTCCTATTCTTGTTCGCAATTGACAAGAATAGGCAGTTCTATGGGGGGTGCCGGCCGGGTGTATTGCGGATCCGAAATTTGTGGATCCGCAATACACCATGGACGTGTGAATGGACCCTAAGGCGTCTTGCACACTTGTTCTGTATTTTGCAGTCCATTTTTCCGTTTTTTTTTTTTTCGTTTCAGTAGTGCTTCCGTTCCGTTTTGCCGTTCCGTTTTTCCATATGGTTTACGTTTGCGTTCGCAAACGGAAGCATACAATAATGTATAAACATAAAAAAATTGAGCTGGGCATAAAATTTTCAATAGATGGTTCCGTAAAAACGGAACGGAAGACATACGGATGCATTTCATATGCATTCGTTTTGTTTTTTTTTGCGGAACCATTGACTTGAATGGAGCCATGGAACGTGATTTGCGGGCAATAATAGGACATGTTCTATCTTTGAACGGAACAAAAATACGGAAATGGAATGCATATGGAGTACCTTCCGTTGTTTTGCGGAATTGAATGGTTCCACATACGGACCGCAAACAGAACACAAAAAACTGAACAGAAACGGAAAAATAAACGTTTGTGTGCAAGAGACTTTATACCTTTGCCAAGAGTGTGGCAGTTGCAGAGAGCAGAGCCTCTAGGTGTAACGGCCACGCCCCGTTGCTCCTGGAGGCTAATTTGCATAGATTAAAACTTCATTTTTCTCAGTAATGCGGGCACATATGATCATGGGACCAACACGGATGCCTTCAGCTGCCCAGTGCACATGTAACAGGTCAACCAGTGTCCTAGGTATAAAACTGCTGACAGATGCCCTTTAAAATCTGGAGCAATCTAACTTTTCTTTCAGATGAGGTTTTGCATTATACAGGCTGAATTGCAGGTTGATACATTTTGCCCGCACTGATACATTGTTACTATCAGGGCAGGAGAAAGATCTGTTTACAGCACAGAAGATTGTCTGGACTGGATACATCGTGGCAAATTCTGTGTTTGTGAACAAGAATGTTGGCATTCGCTGACAGTAAGCAGAGATCTTGTGAAATGTTCTGCGTCTTGGGCAGTAATCAGGGGACTGTTACACCTACTATTTTAGATGTTGGAGGATACAGTAGTAGTCACATGACACTCCGGATGGTGCCACCATCTGGATACCCTGGCTATCTGCGCGGTCACATGACTTGTAGGGATCGGCTCCCTTTCTGCTCAGGATCCAGCCGGGAGGCAGCGGATGAATAATTTATTTTGTACGGGCGCTGAGCGACCTGCACTATTTATAACCGTCCTGTGACCTGGAACACGGAAGAAGCTTGTGTGGATCGTTTACAGATAATTTCGGAATATATTCAGCTGTCTCAGGAGGGATGGGTCCGCATCCCGGCCACCAGGGTAACATCATATGCTATAATCATGCTGGGCCCCTCCAAGGATCCTTCATCAGCCACAAAAGGCCCCCATTATGGTACATACACCCTGTTTATACCTCAAACTCCATGTTAAGTGCTCTATTCCCCCATAGAACAGCCTGAAGGGGACAAATGCCCATGAGTTCCTGAACCTGAGCTTGGGCCCTCTCCATGGGCCCCATATAAGATACCAAGGGCTCCTTCTGTGATGCATGCTCCTTTCTACATGGCAAACCTAATGAGGAGTGCTGTAATCCCCCATGGAACAACCTGAAGGGTACAAATGCCCATTAGTCCCAGGACCGGTGCTTGGGTCTTCCCTTTCCATGGGCCCCATATTAAGATACAAGAGCTCCTAATATGATACTCGGTCCTTTCTACGCGTCAAACCTTATGATAAGTGCTCTAACCCCCCATAGAACGGCCTCAAGGGGACAGATGCTTATAAGTATCAGTACCTGAACTCGGGCCCTCTCTCTTCATGGGTCATATAAAAGATACCAAGGGCTCCTTTTATGATACATTGACCTTTTTATTGGCCAAACCTTCTGATGAGTGCTGTAATCCTCATAGAACAGCCTGAAGGGGACAAATGACCATGCGTCCCAGGACCTGAGCTTGGACCCTCTCTCTCCATGGTCTACATATGAGATACAAGGGCTCCTTCTGTAATACATAGTCCTACTACAAGTCAAACCTTATGATAAGTGCTCTAATCTACCATAGGCCTCAAGGAGACAAATGCCCATAAGTACCAGAACCTGAACTTGGGCCGTCTCTCCATGAGCCCCATGTAAGATACAGGGGGTTCTCCTATGAATCATGGTCCTTTCTACAGGTCAAACCTTCTGATTAGTTCTCTAATCCCCAAAGAACAGCCTGAAGGGGACAAATGCCCTTCAGTCTCAGGACCTGAGCTTGTGCCCTCCTCTCCATTGCTCTATATAAGATACAAGGTCTTCTTCTATGATGCAAGGTCCTTCTACAAGTCAAACCTTATGATAGGTGCTCTGAACTCTCCAAAGAACGGCCTTAAAGGTACAAATGACCATAAGTACCAGTACTTGAACTTGGGCCTTCTCTTTCCATAGGCCACATATAAAATACAAGAGCTCCTTCTGTAGTACATGGTCCTTTCTACAGGTCAAACCTTCCAAGGAGAGCTCTAATCCCCACAGAACAGTATAAGATACAAGGGCCCCATGCAGTATAATATAAAATGGCTCTATACAGTATAAGATACAAGGGTCTTATACTGTGTAAGATACAATGGATCCTTCCATGATACATGGTCCTTTCTGGAAGGTCAAACCTTACGATGAGTGCTGTAATCCTCCATAGATGGCCTCAAGAGGACAGTTGCCCACCAGTCCTGGGAACTGATTACGTGACCCATTAATTCTGCATGATGCCATTCTTTTCTGCCAATATCATGTATGCCGATGTGTGCAGAGCTCGATATCGAGCCTTGGTGACCACATACAGAGTGTGATGCTGTCCTGGCATTATATAGTTGTGTTCAAAATAATAGCAGTCAGACATCACTAACCTGATCAATCACTGTTTTTGGTAGAAATGATATTTCTACATGGCAAATAATTTACTAGCAGGTGTAGTAGAGTAATAGAAATCCAACAGACCCAACAGTCATGACATGCATGCTGCTGATTCTCTGTAATTCAATCACTTATTGAAAGGGGCATGTTCAAAATAATAGCAGTGTGGAGTTCAATGAGTGAGGTCATTCATTCTTTGAAAAACAGGTGGCAATTATTGCCCTTATTTAAGGAAGGAAGGCAGCAAATGTTGTACATTCTGGTTACAGTGCATTTCTCTCTGGAATTCTGAGAATAATGGGTCGTTCCAGACATTGTTCAGAAGAACAGCGTACCTTGATTAAAAGGTTGATTGGAGAGGGGAAAACATATAAAGAAGTGCAGACAATGATAGGCTGCTCAGCTAAACTGATCGCAAATGCTTTAAAATGGTAACCAAAACCTGAAAAACGTGGAAGAAAGCGAAAAACTACCATTCAAATGGATAGAAGAATAGCCAAAATGGCAAGGACTTCGCCAACAATCAGCTCCAGGAAGATGAAAGAAGGACTAAAGTTACCTGTGAGTTCTGTTACTATTAGAAGACGCCTCTGTGAAGCCGAGCGATCTGCAAGAAGCCCCCGCAAAGTCCCACTGTGGAAAAAAAGACCTGTGCTGAAGAGCTTACAATCTGCCGAAGAGCACATTGACCGGCCTCCGTTCATTCCGTGGACTGATGGAAGTAAGATTGTTCTCTTTGGGTCTAGTGGCCGGAGACAGTTTGTCAGACGACCCCCCAAACACTGAATTCAGCCCAGTACACGGTGAAGACTGTGAAGCATGGTGGACAAGCATCATGATATGGGGATGTTCTCAGACTACGGTGTTGGGCCTATTTATCGCAGACCAGGGATCATGGATCAGTCTGAGTCCATCAGAATACTGGAAGAGGTCCTGCTGCCTTATGCTGAAGAGGAAATGCCCCTGAAATGGGTGTTCCAACAAGACAACGACCCCAAACACACCGGTAAACGGGCAACATCTCGGCTCCAGACCAACAAGATTGACGTTATGGAGCGGCCAGCCCAATCCCCGGATCTGAATCCAATAGAAAACTTGTGGGGTGACATCAAAAATGCAGTTTCTGAGGCAAAACCAAGAAATAGAGAAGAACTGTGGGATGTAGTCCAATCCTCCTGGGCCGGAATACCTGGTCACAGGGGCCCGAAGGTGGTGACTCCGAGCAGCACAGACGTCCAGCAGTTCTCAGAGACAGCGGTTATACAACTATTAGTGACGGGATTCAGAGGAAAGGAAATCCTCAGACATTTCTCAGTTTATATAGTGAATGTTTGAGTTTGTAAAGAATACAAACACTGCTATTTTTTTGAACAGTCTAATATTCACTTTTCTTAATTTTTTTTTTAGAGGAACAACACAAATTTGATATATTTTTATTCATGTTTTGATTTGGAATAGAACGTGTAGTGTTCCCAATGTATTTGTGTGTATGGAAATAAAAGCTATTAGAGGGATTTGGAGCTTTATTGACTTTTTTAAACACACTGCTATTATTTTGAACACAACTGTAAATCGGGGGGTATAGATGCCAAGCTTTGTAGATATTACCGTAGACCACCAGGGCTGCCAGCCCGGGTCCTGTACGCCTCGTCTCTCGCTCGAGTCAGCCTGGCCTCTACATCTTCTGATACGCCATTAAGTTGCAGATAATTACAGCAATTCATTCTTCATCAGTAAGCAGCTCCTTAGTGCCAGCCGAGCGGCCCTGCTCTGTCTCATGGGGTGGATCCTGACCATAAAATCCACACACCACAAAGCATGTCCACATCCTCACTGCCAGGCTGCTCCTCGCTCTGATCTCCCTGTGCCCCCCGTGATGCCCGCTCCATGCTAAGTGTATAATGCGCACAGCAAGCTGTGAGGAATATGACAACATAATGGAATTATTAATAAAACACTGTACAGAGACTGGATAACCCCTCGTGCCGAGTCTGCACAGTGCCAGGAGGGGCAGGTAAGGTACTGATGAGGAGAAAGATGGTGGGCCAAGCTAATGGCTGCAGGCCTCCACTAGTGCCCCCCGTCAGCAGCATGGGGGGCAGTCATGGGTTCTTTGCCCCCTAGAAGTGCCTCAACGAGTCTAAGGGTGTCACGTGATGACTGAGGCACTGATGATTGGCTGAAAGGGTTTGCTTAAAGGCATCATCAACCAGTGAGTTGGGTAGAAGAAGACCCCTATAACCTGTGTCGGAATACCCCCAATGGGATTGGACCTGGAAACATGCTGTTTTGAGGTGGACGGGGATCAATCCCCCTGTAGCCAATCATATCATCGGAATATTGTGAAGTGGGCAGGAAGAGAGCGCTCTGTAACCAGTCAGGTCATGGAAAGGATGACAGCAGCAGGAGAAGAGTGTGCTGCTCTTGTAGGAGGCAGTGACCTGTCCTCTCATGGGGTGGCGTTATTGAGGACAGGGCTGCAGGTAACATGGGCTCTGTCATGATCAGACAAATGGGAGATCACAGACTGACAGGAGGAGTGGAAGCAGCAGGGAACCCAGCAGCACAGAGTATTTCAGGAGAGGTGTGTGTTAGCCTTGTAGGAGACAGTGACCTGTCCACTTATGTGATGGTGTTAGTGAGGACAGGGCTACATCCGACATGAGCGGGAGGAGGGACATGGAGAAGAGGGAGGTCCTCAGCAGCACAGAGTATTTCAGGAGAGGTGTGTGTTAGCCTTGTAGGAGACAGTGACCTGTCCACTTATGTGATGGTGTTAGTGAGGACAGGGCTGTATCTGACATGAGCGGGAGAAGGGACATGGAGAAGAGGGAGGTCCTCAGCAGCACAGAGTATTTAAGCAGAGAAGCTGATATTGAAGGGGGGCTATAGACTGATGGTTACATAGTGGAAGGCGTTAGGTCCTGAGCAGCACAAAGTATTTCAGCCAAGAAGTGTGCTGATATTAAGGGAGGCTGTAGATGGATAGTTACATGATGGAAGGAGGCAGTCCCCAGCAGCACAGAGTATTTCAGGAGAGGAGTTCGCTGATCCTATAGGAGGCTACAGGCTGAGCGTTCCATAGTGGAAGGAATGAAGGTCCACAACAGCACAGAGTATTACAGGAGAGGAGGCTACTGCCTGAAAGTTACGTAGTGGAAGGAGTGGGGTGTCCCAGCAGTACAGAGGATTTCAGGAGATGTGCTGGCTGAACTTGTGGGAAGAAGTTGACTCGTGATGACGTGGGTAAGGACAGGCCTGTATGTGCGGGGTCATGGCATCTAGCCGCATGGGGTGGAAAACTTTCCAAGGAACCTGCGGATATCTTTGAAAGTTATCAGCGCAGAGAAAGGACTCAATGGCGGAAGATGTGCAGGAAACGGAGGGGGTGCACCAGCAGTTTGTCGGATTAATGGGCGGGTGCGTGATGTTGTATCTTTCTGATCTCATACATGTACAGTGTATGTCCGTGGACAGAAGCCTTTGTATATGTATGTGCAGAGAAGAAGGTATACATAGTGCATCCTGCACATCGAATCACCCCCCCCCCCTTTCCCCCTCATGGACTTCGGCCAAACTCCCAGCCTACCTCCAGACTGACTTGGAGCTTCCGGATTTCTGGAGAAGTATAAGAGATCTTCTGTATCCTGCAGGCCTCTCCCGCAATCCTCTGCAGTTTAAGATTATGTTCCTTTTATCTGAATCTTAAAGGGACCATCTGTTTCCAAAGGATGTTAAAAAAAAAAGACCTTGGGGAAAGGCAATTGTGAGACAGTCCTCCTGACAGGAGACTGGTAACGAAATAAGCATGGCCGGGAGCCCAAACTCATGATGCCCTGTGCCTGGCGTTCCCTGCCACCTTTACATGGAAGAGTGGGCTGACAGCTCCAGATTGCAGAGCTGCGCTGGTAATCTGCTGCTCCGCTACACCCTGCCGTATCCGCCCGTGCTGGGAAACGGTGGCCCCATCTGCATTAGCTCCATGCGGATTTTTCGTGGTATTGGCTCGGATTTCCATGTCAAAGGGTTAAATCAGGTGGCAGAAATCTGACATGCTGGGGGTTTAAAATCCGCAAGAGGTGGACGAGATTCCTTTTTCCATTTTTTCCCGTGACGCAGAATGAAAATCTACAGCGCTCTTTGTATGCTTAGGAGTCATGTGGGCGGTCCTTCTCAATGACTGGTAGCTGTCACTCACTAAATGGGTCCGCCCACATGACTCTTAATCAGTTACATCATATAGTCAGGGGTGCACCACCAATGAGGCCAGGTGAAGCGATTGCCTCAGGCAGCAGCAGGTAGGGGCCAGAGGGGGGCAGCGGAAGGGCCATGGGCAATGAGTGCTTTCATTCTGGCAAAGGGGTTAGGTTAAGAAATTGGCATTGGGTGGGGGGGGGGGCTGTTTCAGTTTTCGCCTCAGACAGCAGAAAGGCTAGGTGCACCCCTGCATATAGTACATGATCATCTTTCTAAAAAATAAAAAAGCTAGAAGCAGCTCAGGGGATGTGTCCTTTCAGCTGCAGCTCTCTCCCTCTAACTGCCACATATGGCTGGCGGCAATTGAAGAGTTAAACTGAGCACGCTCGACCAGCTCATTGAGGTTGACATAAAAAATAAGGAAAACAACAAACAGCAGGTGGCGCTGTACAGATACGTTTTATTGAATAACTCAGAGGCTACAATACATTTTTAATTACATGCAATTACAAAAGTATTCAGATCCAGGTGCTGCGTTGAAAAATGTAGAATATGTTTAGTGACATAACCCCTTAAAAAGCTGAAAAGCAAGGATTTTAATGATTATGATCTATGTTTTACTGAATTCTTTCCACAAAACTATGTTGGGAGGTTTATCAAAACTGGTGTAAAGGAAAACTGGCTTAGTTGCCCATCGCAACCAGTCACATTCCACCTTTCATTTTTTTACAGCATCTTTTGAAAATGAAAGGTGGAATCTGATTGGTTGCTACGGGCAACTAAGCCAGTTTTCCTTTACACCAGTTTTGATAAATCTCCTCCTATATATTTATCTGTTCAGCTCCTCCTGCTGCCTCCAAATGCCGTACGCAGAGCGCCACTGACCCCGAAAACACGACTACTATGTCACTGTAGACTTGAATGTACTTTTAATCCATATGCAAATGAGCAGTTAAGTGCACCAAGGGGCGGGGCCAAGCAACTCTGTGCACCTTTGCTCCTCCTGCTTCCTCTGCCAACCCACGATGAATGACTTTACAGGAAAGAGAGGGAGGGGCTGGAAGAGGAAGCAGGAGGAGCAAGGGTGCAAAGAGTGGCTTGGACCCGCCCTCGGTGCACTTCGATGCTCATTTGCATATGGATTACAATGGATCGCTACGTGAAAGGTATCGATACGTTCGACTGAGCTCGTCCTACACGGTTTATCGGTGAATTTCCTGCTGACGGGTTCCCTTTAGGTCACCTCTATTCATCTTCCTCTGCAGACCATGTTTTCCTTCACTCCCGGAGGTCGGTAGGAGGCACGGAGCGCTAATTCTCTGCGTCTCGCCTCCTTTCCCTGTATCAGCAGGTGACCTGAGGCGGAGTTGCTCGCCTGTGCTTCCCTCTCGTGCTCCGCTCTGATTGTTCTGCCGCCAGCAGGTGTGGGAGTTACAGACCCTAGGGCAGAGGACGCTACACAGGTAAAAGTGTGTCAGCTCCGCTCAGCCAGAGCTCGTCTGCTCCGACATGTTCACCATTTTACCACCAGATCAGCCTGCAGCAGAAGGCAATTACCGGGGACTCAGACTGCGCTCCCTCCGTCCCCCTCCTCCCCCCAAAATGCACAGATGTTTACTGGCGCACAGTGCCTTCCTCCCTGAGACTCTCATCAGGACCCATTGATTGCGAGGAACCTTCCATTCTCGAGCTTTCTATACAGTGGAGCATGACACGACGGGGCCTCATTTATCCGACCTGTCCTGATCACCTCAATCAGAGTTCAGTCTCCATTTCTTAAACTGCTGAGGTAAAATGAAAGCTGTGCTGTGATTGGTCTCCTGGGCATCCAAAACCTTTCTCCTGTTTTGATAGCATCGACCAATCAAAGCTGAGTCTCGATTTCTTAAACTACTGAGGTAAAACGAAATCTGTGCCGTGATTGGTCTCCCTGGGCATCTAAGGCCTTTCTTTTGTTTTGATAGCATCGACCAATCAGAGCTTAGCTTCCATTTCTTAACCTGCTGAGGTAAAATGAAATCTGTGCCATGATTGGTTGCCCTGGGCAACTAAGACCTTTCTCCCGTGTTGATAGCATCGACCAATGAGAGCTTAGTTTCCGTTTCTTAAACTGCTGAGGTAAAACGAAATCTGTGCAGTGATTGGTCTCCCTGGGCATCCAAAACCTTTCTCCAGTTTTGATAGCATCGACGAATCAGAGCTCAGCTTCTATTTCTTTAACTGCTGAGGTAAAACAAAAGCTGTGCCGTGATAGGTCGCCCTGGACATCCAAGACATTTCTCCTGTTTTGGTATCATTAACCAATCAGAGCTCAGCTTCCATTTCTCAAACTGCTGAGGTAAAACGAAGGCTGCACTGTGATTGGTCGCTCTGAGCATCCAAGACCTTTCTCCTATTTTGTTAGCATTGACAGAACATATATGGCAGAGGATATGGAGTCTGAAACATCTGCGCCATATTCTCAGCCCAGGCATGCTTAAAGTGGCTGTCACACTATGGCAGCATACAGAAAAGACTCTACAGACTTCTTCGTCATCCCTTTAAGACAACACTTTGTAACTGAACAGGGGGGATGGGGGGGAGCATTGTTTGTTTACGTGCATTCCCCGTATGTATCCCATCCATATAGAGCAGACACGACCAATCAATCCCGCAGGGAACGAGTGTAAACAAACGACGCACGTAAACAAATGGCACCGAGTGTGGGGGACGACTTTTAACCCTGTCAGCAGAACCCCTTTATATGTCGTGCGATGAGCCTTTCTTTCTACCTATCCAGGCACTAACAGGTTAACCAATGAAATTCACAGGGCATTTTCTTCCATGCCGAATGTTTTGCCTCCGCATGGCACACCGCATAGTATTAACCCCTACCCTGCACTGCGTGGCGGTCGCCGTCCCCCCCCCTTCCTCTTCTCCCGCAGCATCGCACAATAGCTAATTTCCAGTTCCATTCCGCCGCTGAAACCTCACACAGCGATTGTGAAAGGATTGCCGATGGATCCTCACTGTGAGTGCCTCTTATTTTTTTTTATATTTTTTTTCTGTGGCGTAGATAGATTTTTATAGCGCCTGGATATTAATTGATCGCTGCTGACTCTGGCGTCTCCTTCTCCCTCCCCCTCTTACAGAACAAAAAATATTCTCAGAAGATACATGGGAGGGAGGGTATAAAAGGCGCTCTGTAGAGCTCAGTACATTTTTCTTCCTGTTATTTTTTTGTATTATTTAGGTTTTTTTTTACAGCTGTCGAGGAACCTTATTTTCCAGCGTGCAGGTTCCCCCTGTGGCAGCAAAGGGGTTAAGCGCTAATAGGCCGATGCCTGGAATTCATCCTGCACCTTGCGATATTGGCAGCGTTGCAGCAGCACGAATGGCTCGCACTCCTCTACATTTCATTTGTATGCAGCGTCTGGCTCCACCAAAGCACCTTCTGTGCTGCTTCAAACATAGATCATGTAAAATGTTGCTGATCTTCCCCTGCACAAATCACTGGGAGGGAACCAGCTGACTGCATGGGGGGAGGGAGGACGGCCTGTCCTGCTGGCGCAGGCTCTACAGAAAAGTACTGGGTAACCTTAGCTAATGAGGGGCACAGGTGCTGGCATGGTGGGCACATTCGCAGAACGTGTGCACTGGGGAACGTGTGCAGACTTTTCTGCCTGCTACGCGATTGGGATCTCTCTGAGGGCAGCCACTATCTCGCCATCTGTCAAGCTAGAGAACTGAGGCAGGGGTGCACCTAGCCTTTCTGCTAGCCCCCATGCCAATTTATTAATCTAACCCCTTCCCTTCAGCTTATGGCCCTTCGGCTTCCCCCCCTCTTGCCCCTACATGGTGCTGCCTGAGGCAAGCGCCTCACCTGGCCTCATTGGTGGTGCACCCCTGAACTTAGGTTGCTTGGTTCCAGCGCAACCCCTGTGCTCAACAGCAACATGGATTTGGCAGCCCCTGATATTTTTTCCGACCCTTTACAGGATCATTGTGAGATGTCGCAACCTTCATACAGTTAGGCCACGTCCATGAAAAGCTCAGTTACAAGATAGTCAATGGTTCATCCATGAAGAATCCGTTCTTTCGCCTTTCACGTGTGGTCCGTATGATGCGGACGCTGCTAAGCTAAAAATGAGTGTCCACGATGAAAATCATGGATAAAGCATGGATGGTGTCCTCCATGTTTATTCCATGGTTTTCACCGAGCCATAGAATATAATGTTCGCGAGGGATCTCTCATCACAGACAAAAGTAGGGCATTCTCCCATGGTATTGTCTGTGGAAAACACACATTAATTTAAAGTCAATGGATACGTGCACGGTTCGTGGAGACCACAGACAGCACATGTAGGCGGTTCACTGACGTGTGAAAGGGGCCTTGTTGATACGGTCTTTGCTTCTGTATTGCCACCAAAACTTTGGAGACCTATTGTAAAGAGCAGTCGATCTCTACAACAAGCTGGTATGTGTAGTAAGTCTGTGTATACACAGGAGCTAGCTGAAGTGTGAAGGTCGAAGGTGCCTCATCTCTCTGTGATAGGGCAGGATGCATGCACATGCAGGTTCTTTGACTGGAAATTGCAGCTTTGGGTTGAATTTTAGGAATTCCTATAGTTTTGAAGAGCAGTAGGAGTCGGTAAGTCGGCAGTGACAGGGTATAGCAGGATTAGCGTGCTAGCAGGTGAAAGCCTCCTATCTGAATCTCTTCTGTTCTATTTTTTTTCTACAGATAACAAGAGCAAGTCATGCAGTCTTTTCGGGAAAGGTGTGGTTTCCACGGCAACCAGCAGAACTACCAACCATCTTCACAGGATTCCTCACGCCTGGAGAATTATAGGCATCAAAGTCACCCGGGGCTCAACTGTGTGCGTCAGAGACAGATGACCAAAGGGTACTATGCCCAGACGTCCTATCAAGGTTACGAGAACAATACTGGGGAGAAATACCCCCGTGGTGACAAGCACATGAATGTCCAACAGCTTCAAGGCAGGGTCTCTTTTGCTACTTTCCCTGAGGGCAATGTGTATCCTGGACAGTATTCTGGAGAAGATGGGATGCAAAATTGGGGGCAATCTCAGGCTTTGAGTGGGGCAAAATATGAGGAAAACGTAATAAAGAAGACCCCTGGAGAAAACAGAGCGTATCAAGATCCAACTGGACAAATACAGTTCCGTTCCCACTCTCTACACCACCCCCAGCAACCAAACCTTCCTTACACTAAGCTTCCACAGCAGAAGGTCCAGAATGACGTCCCATCTTCCCCACTGCCTTTTTCCCAGTCATCCCACTTCAGCCAAAATTTTCCAACTTCCACATACTCTTCCGTGCCAGGGAACAGCCCCGTATCTCATTCCTTCAAAAGTTGCACATCCCCATCCAACCCTCCACATGAACATGCTATGGCTACTGCCGGTCAACGGGTGCAATCCCTGCATGGCTACCAGTCATCAAGAATGGCTTCCTTTGAGCAAACGCAGCGCCAACATGCACAGGAAACTTTGCACTACCAGAACATGACTAAGTACCATGGGCAACATTACAGCCAACAAGGCCAAGCATATTGTCAACCTGAGACTCCCAGTAGAACTCCAGAGCAGTATTATCAAACCTTCAGTCCAAGTGCCAGCCATTCTCCAGCCCGCTCCGTGGGCAGATCCCCATCTTATAGTTCCACTCCCTCTCCACTAATGCCAAACATTGAGAACTTTCAATACAACCAGCAACAACATAACGCTAATACATTCCCTATGGGTATTTCTGATCACAGCCACTACATGCCTCTCCTCAATCCTTCACCTACAGGCACCTCCAGTCCAGAGTCTCAAACAAAAAGTTTGCAGAATGACAAAATTCCAGAGACCTTGCTATCTGACCTCAGTTTGCAAAGCCTTACAGCTCTTACTTCACAAGTAGAGAACATCTCAACAACTGTTCAGCAACTTCTTATGACCAAGTCTGGAATTCCACAGAAGAAAGCGATTAAGACTTCTCCAAGGACCCCTGAGCAAATGAAAGGACAGCATTGCAGTTCAGAGAGTAGTGCTTACTCATCTGAACCAATGGGGACACCTCTTTCAGAAACCCTTGGTACTCCACAATCTGTCCATGCCGAGGTCCAAGATACAGACTACCTTAGCGGTTCTGATGACCAGCTAGAGAGGAATTACTTGTATTGTGGTCCAGGACGAAGCACAGCCAGGGCCAACAGTACCAAAATGAAGCCAGAATCCATCTCCACATGTTCTGTGACGTCGCCTGACAACATGTCTACAAAGTCTGATGATTCATTTCAGAGCATCAACGCCAATCTCCCATTGGAGACTTTTGCAAAACTGGTGAGCAGCGAAAGAGAGTGTCCACACTTACTGGTTAATGCTTTGTCCCAAGAGGAGTTGTCTACAGAAATCATTGCTCTACAAGATGCCATTGATAATGAGAAAGCAGAAAAAGCTTGGGTCGATTCTCCGGAATTGGATAATAATTCACCCAAATCCCCATTCAACTTAGAAAATCATACTTGCGTGGAATCAGTGGTCAAAAACACGTGGTCAGATCAGGAGAATGTACAGATGTTTTCAGAAGCTTTGAAGAAAGGTGCACCAGAAAAAACTCATGATAACTTCAATGAGGACTATTACGAAAAAAATGAATTTCAATCACCTACTGAAAAGGTTGTCGAAGAAAACACAGAAAATTCAAAAGGTTTGGGCACAGAGAAGAATGTGGACACTGTGACATCTAGCGCTAGCTATACCAGTTACTCAAATACACTGGCAAATTGCGCAAGAAATTCTGATCCCTTTGACTGGCCAGATAAAAACATGACCGAGTCTTGCCTTCGGTGGAAAGAAATTGAGCTAACTCTTCATTCTACTGATCTCCAGAAAGGTTTGTTTCAAATCAAGGAAAGTAAAGTTGATAGTCAGCCTGATGTTCCTGATATGGAGACACCCCTGGAAAACGACTCTGGGGAGGATTTCAATAAAGAGGGGGCTGAAGAGATGGCGTACCAAGAAGACAGCAAAGAAGACAATGTTAAGTGGTTGGAAGACACTAGGGACTGCTACACTGAAGAGGATTTCCATGACATACCCGATCTTCCCTCCCAGAAAGAATCAAATCTAGAACCAGAAGACTATTCCTCACTCTGTGACTTCTCTGAAAGAAAATCTTTCATTTATGATGAATCTATTACAAAACCGGCCAGAGGTTCTGAAGCATTATCTTCCATTGATACACCAGAGTCCATAGAAAATCCAAGTACCGAAGAAAAGGAGAATTTGGTGGCATCATCACATTTGTCATGTAATTCTATTATGTTGCTCGGTCCTGCCGTTGAAACAGAGTCGAAAGTGAAAAGCTGGTTTGAATCCACAATACCGCACATTGACGACACAAAAGAAAAAGTTGAAGAAGACATCGAAGACAGTGTGCTAGAATCAGGAGCCATTCAAGAAGCAGAAGAAAAAAAAACTGAAACAATAAATAATCAGCCAACTCCAAAAACGGAAGAAGTCACTGAAAAGAAATCTCTGAGAGGTCGAAGGAGTCAATGCAAAATTGCTGAAAGTTCTGTGCCTAGTGCTCCTGTCCAGACTCCGACAGATCTGAATAGTAAATCTGTGACCAAAATCACTCCAGCAAGGATGTGCACCCGTTCCACTACCGCCAAGGTAGAACCTCAAGGATGTGGAACTAGTACAAAGACACCTCTTCAAGAGAAGATGACTAAGAAAGGAGCATTTGGTGAAAAGGAGAGGGCCCCATATAAAACTGGTAGGAGAGGTGGTAAAAATGCCCTGAAAATAGCACCAGCACCTAATGACGAAAATGTGTTCCTTCTGCAAAATACCTCGCCAACAGTCCTTGACAGCACTCAGAAATCAAATAAAAATGGCTTCAGTATTCTGAGGGATGAGCGATCTATGATTCTAAGGTCAAGAAGCAAGAAGCAGGAGCTCTTCCCAGCAAAGAGAAGAAGAGGAAAGAAGGGAATGAACTTTGTCCTGAAGAAGCGTTCATACTTAAAGAAAATAATCGCCAACAATTGCTCTGCTGGGGATACATTTCAGATGATACCAAAAATCAGGAAAAGGATGAAGCTCTCAGACACAGCAGTGGGAATAAGTGTAAAAAATTCAGAACGGCCTTTGCATTCTCTGAAGAGGAAGTCAAGCTTAATTTCTCCGATTCCGGCCAAAAAGCGAAACCTGATCATACGTGGCAAAAAGACTAAAAAGCCAAAGTTAGAGGCCCCTCCCAAATTATTCAAAAAAATTAAGCCAGTCAAAAAAGAGAAGGTCAAGTTAGCAATAACTTCGAAGAAGAACTGTAAGGTTATCCTAAGTGCCCCTTCTGTCCGAATAACCCAAGATGTTTGCCTGAAGGTGACCTCACGCGCATCATATCATGGGCCAATGAAGACAAAGGTCTTGCCTCCGAGAAAGGGCAGAGGTTTGAAACTGGAAGCCATAGTTCAAAAAATGACATCGCCAAACCAAAAGAAACAAGGTGCTGCCATGGCAGGAACAACACATGTTTTAGCTATTAACAGCAGTAGTGTTGCCCAAGGAAGAGAAAATAAAGATGGCACCTTACTAGGGGCAGATGCCAACACCAAGGTAATGGTTCATGATCTGAGCCGTACCGAATCTTCGAAGCTGAAGAATGAACAACATAATGGGAATTGTCATGGGTCAAGCAACAAGACTCCTCTCAAAGGAAAACCCTTCTACAAGAAGAAAGGAGCTCCAAAACTACATAGAGAGGCTGGCTTACGGAATATGGCCAAGAGACAAGCCAACTGTCTAGGTTCGAAAAAGCCTAGTTCTATCCCCAAAAAGAAGTTTAGAAGAGGTAGATCCAAAAGTTCTCCGAGCACTTCTAAAGTGACAGTAAAGAAGTTGCTTGGTTCCTCTCCATCTGTGCCTCTTACGTCTAAAAATAAAGCTCTATCGGACAATGTTCTCTTGACCAATAAGTCTCGCTCAAGTGAGTGCAAACAGGTGAGGGCCAAAGAGATCTCCATTGTCCCTGAGACATCTGGGGACGTCTTGTCCCAAACCAGAACTAGAAAAAAATCTAAGAATCCAGCCTTCAATGGCTACACCAAGAGGCAACGTAAGTGTTCTCCCCGAAACAGGTCCACCAGCCAAGCTCCTGGAACCAAGCGAAGGTCAAAGAGGCAAAACATTCCTCTTGTTACACCCAAAGAGCCAGAAATTAAATTGAAGTATGTGTCCTCTAAACCGGCCCGGGCTGAAAGCAGAGTTCAACTCTTCTCCCCATATATTCAGGTGGAGAAAAAAAATGCTTTCACTACTACTTGTACCATCGTCAATTCTGCTGGCGACGAAATGAGATTATTGAAGGAGAGAAGTACAGTCCACTCTTCGTCTCCGGTCACATTTTCTAGCCAAGGTTCAATACCGCTTTCTTCTAGGATGCAGTTGGGACCTCTCATCTGCAAGTCGGTGAGCTCCGGTTGTCTTCTCTGTTGCCTGTGCCGTTGCCCTGCCAACTATAAAGACTTGGGTGATCTTTATGGCCCATATTACCCCATGGACTGTTTACCTAACAAGAAACCCCGGCCGAAAGATAAAGTCAAACCAGAGGACACGTCGACAGAGAAGCCCTCCAAGATGGTAGAACCTCTTTGCACAGCAGTGAGCGGGAGGACGTCTTGCACGGACAGTGGAGCCACTGAGCCAGTCAAACACAGTAGTCTCCGTTCTAGCACCCGTGCATTGCTCAGGAAGCTGCCCAGCTGTTACTGCTGTAATAAAAAGGCAGAGGGGACAGACGCTGAAAAGCCCAAGAGGCACCATTGCACCAAAAGCTCCGAGTCTCATTCACTGGAAGTAGAGACAAAGGAGCACTGGGTCCATGAAGCTTGTGCGGTGTGGACCAGCGGAGTTTACCTAGTGGCTGGAAAACTTTATGGTGTCCATGAAGCTATACAGATGGCAGCTTCAGGAGTGAGTAGCACTGTCAGTTTTGCATGAAAGTTATAAAATAAATTTTGGGAAACTTTTGAAGCTTAATGCATCATGCACACGAACGTATGTATTTTGCGGTCCGCAAAAACGGATCCGCAATGTATACGGATGACGTCCGTGTGCATTCCGTATTTTGCGGAACGGAACACCTGGCCCCTAATAGAACCGTATTATCCTTGTCCGTTATGCGGACAATAAAAGGACATGCTTTTTTTTGGGCGGAACGGACGTACGGAAACGGAATGCACATGGAATACCTTCCTTTTTTTTTTTTGCGGACCCACTAAAACGAATGGTTCCGCATACGGTCGGGAAAAAATCGGAACGGACATGGAAAGAAAATACGTTTGTGTGCATGAGGCCTTATATTCTACATCGGCACTGAATTTGAGTTGTCACTACAACAAATCTATTCATCTCTATTGGACTGCTGAAGAGAAGCATAGCTCATCGCTATCTCCGGCAGTCCCATAGAAATAAATGGAGCGGCTGCGCATATTTGCGACCATCAGTCCAGAGACTCCAAGACCCCCTTCTCATTATTAGCGGTGGTCCTAGAGTGAAACGTTCTTTGGGACAATCCTTTTACGTATCCTCTAAATCAGGGATGCTCAACCTGCGGCCCTCCATCTGTTGTAAAACTACAACTCCCACCATGCTTTGCTGTGGGCTGATAGCTGTAGGCTGTTGAGGCATGCTGGGAATTGTAGTTTTGCAACAGCTGGAAGGCCGCAGGTTGGGCATCCCTGCTCTAAATCAAAGGCTCTGCAGCTTTCTAATACATTTTAGGTTTCAGTTTCTCTGCCATTTTCAAAATCTCTCTTTGCTATTTATGAACGGGAGTATTCCTGCTCCCAACTGAAATGGAATGCACCTCACAGCTGAAGGTTTGTTACAGTCATAGCCGGTCTAGACACTTGGGGATCATTTATTAAGGGACTTGCAACTATTTTAGTTGTAAACGTGGTCGCAAGTCGCTACAATATTTAGTCACACGCCCGGTTTTATGCCGTGTTCGGGAGTTGGGCGGAGTGGGGTCATGTCGGGGGCCGTGCCAGCCTTGGCATAGTTACCAGGTGGATATGTTGGCAAAAAACTACTCCAGCCAGGAGCGGCACAGACTGCTGTGCTCACTTCTGTCGGGTTTCTCTCCGTGCCTCTGCATCAATTATTTTTTTGGGAGGACGTGGGTCTGGATCTGTCTGCAGAATCCGCACGGATGTTGCCCGTGCATTAGGGATAGCAAATTGCGGTCCCTAAGGCACGGAACGGACGTGTGCACGAGGCCTCACTGATGGAAATCGCTGACCCAATCACTGAAGTGTGAACTAGGCCTTACAGTGATAAAGCTTGATTCGACTATAACCGGTTCAAGTTGTAACGCCTATAAACAAGCAAAAATGACCAAATATATCCGACCCAACCTAATTCTTGTTCTGCCTGGCATGTGACTTAGGTTGCAGAAGCAAAATAGAATCATCTCCCCTTTAATTTTGTGGCGTCGCAGCCTGGTCTGCACCATAACACAATGCCGCCACCTAGTGGCCAAGAGGGGTGACTGCGTCAGTCTGCAGCCATTGTGCGCTGTTGTAGATTCTTATATAATGATTGCATAAAAGGGTTTATATAATGTTCTGTATGAGCTCCAGACGGCAGGACTCTGTTAGATTTAGTGATTAAAAAGGGAACCACGGGGTGCGATCATTGAGGGACAATGTGGTCAGTGAGTGTATAGGGATAGTATGGGGGGGAGGGGGGTCACAATCGGCATATCTACTGACAATGGCAGTCAGTAAGTCATCAGTCCACCCCCCATCCCACGCACTAAGTGCTGGTGGATCTCCATCTCCTTTGGGTACTGTTTTTTGCCCTAGCAACCCCTCTGCACCAGAAATGTGGACATTTTGGGAAGTACTGGCAGAAGACCCGCTGTCATACGATAGTCCTCCTCGTGCTCCGCTCCTGTACCTCCATCTGTATTCTGTGCCCCAGATTTTTTTCCGTCTGCATCAAAGCTACAATCCACAGGGTTAAGACGCCCACGCAGGGAGCTATAATTTTTTGCTGCGCTGTGATCATACTTGATGAGGTTGGATGGCACTGCTACATCTGTAGAGCAGACATGAGACCGAAATCATACAGAGCGGTTCATTCTCAGCCTTTAGTTAAAGGGCAACTCCATCCCAATAAATAGTTTATTCCCAGTGCTACCAGTACAGCCATTACATGAAAAGGATAGGTCAGCATCCGATGTGAACAAGGCCTTATCTGTCAGCAAGTCTGACTCAATCTGCTTCAGTGCGAGTCTGTAAGTCCGTTTTTCCCACTAGCTGCACAGCAGACTTAATCTGTCAGTATCCTGTCCTGTCACATGTGTCTGGCAGAGCGGCTCCCCAGCGGCAGTGCTGAGTGTCACACTGACGCTGATTGTCTCCGATTTACTGACAGTATGTGGTCAGTGCCGGTGAGAGACCAAAGAAGCAAATAACAAAAGAAGCCAACTGATCCTAAGGCCTCTTGCACACAAACGTATTTTATTTCCGTTTTTGCGGTTTCCATTTGCGGTCCGTATGCAGAACCATTCATTTTAATGGTTCCGCAAATTTTTTTTTAATGTATTTCGTGTGCATTCCGTTTCCGTATTTCCGTTCCGCTAAAAGATAGAACTTGTCCTATTATTGTCCGCATAATGGACAAGGGTAGTTCTGTTCTGTTAGGGGACAACTGTTCCGATCCGCAAAATATGGAATGCACATAGATGTCATCCGCATTTTTTACGGATCCGTTTTTTTGCGGACCGTAAAATACATACGGTCGTGTGCAAGAGGCCTAAGGGTGCATTTTCACGACTGTATTTTCGGTCCTTGTCCGATCCTAATTTTTTACAGATTGCACACGGACCCATTTGTTTCTTTGGGGCCGCAAAAAATGCAGACCACACACAGATGTCATCCATGCGGCCGAGCCACAAATTATAGACTATGTCCTATTCTTTTTCGTTTTGCGGACAAGAATAGGCATTTTTTCCATGGGGCCCATAATAACTGCAGGATGCACATTGACCACATCCATATATTGCAGATCCATGATTAGCAAAATTGAAACGGTCATGTGAATGCCCCCTAAGTTACATCCTGTATTATACTTCAAAGCTGCACTCACTATTCTGCTCGGAGAGTCATTGTGTACATACATTACATTACTTATCCTGTACTGATCCTGAGTTATATCCTGTATTATACTCCAGAGCTGCACTCACTATTCTGCTGGTACAGTCACTGATGCCTGGCTGCATCTGCTGAGTATTACTCCCTGGGTTGTGCCTTGTGTTCATTAAAGTGGACTTTATACAAGCTGGGCGAGTGTTTTGGATTATATCTACTTTGTTGGATTATAGTCCAGAGCTGCACTCACTATTCTGCTGGTGCAGTCACTGTGTACATACATTACATTACTTACCCAGTACTGATCCAGAATTACATCTGGTATTATACTCCAGAGCTGCACTCACTATTCTGCTGGTGCAGTTAATTTAAAGATCACAGCAATAGAGCTTCAGTTGAAATGCTTTTATTTTTGCATCAATCAGATAGACATGTGGCAATTTCGTGTGTTAACGTTTTCGGCAGATAGGCCTTCGTCAGACACTATGCCGCAGTCGGTAGCCTGGATAGAAGGAGGTGTACACACCTGGTGAGATGGTGCATGTAGCACTACAGAGTAAGTGGTATCCACTTACTCTGTAGTGCTACATGCACCATCTCACCAGGTGTGTACACCTCCTTCTATCCAGGCTACCGACTGCGGCATAGTGTCTGACGAAGGCCTATCTGCCGAAAACGTTAACACACGAAATTGCCACATGTCTATCTGATTGATGCAAAAATAAAAGCATTTCAACTGAAGCTCTATTGCTGTGATCTTTAAATTAACTGCACCAGCAGAATAGTGAGTGCAGCTCTGGAGTATAATACAGGATGTAACTCAGGATGAGTACAGGATAAGTAAAGTTTGTAGACAGTGACTCCACCACCAGCAGAATACTGAGTACAGCTCTGGAGTATGATATAGAGTGAGTACAGGATGTATGTAGACAGTGAATCTTTATAAAACCCTTATGTTACAGACACGACCTCATCTGTAGATTTCACTGTGAATAAAGGATTCCACGGTTTTCTCAGACAAGTCCACACAGAAAAAAACTTTAGATTTGCAGCGGAGCCTTCTGGGTAGAGACATAGAATCGCGATGAATCACCTTCTGCTTATTATATTTTTGCGCTGACCCTGTATAAACTTGTCCTAGAACGACCTTGTCTGACAAACGACTCCTTAACTTACAGCTCTGTCCCAGGTGTCAAAAGCCAGGAGCGACTGTGGGCTGCAGTCACAAGGGATGCACGCAGACCTACCACTACACGTGCGCAACGGAGGCAGGTGAGTCACTGCACTGCATTCTGGGTAGCGTGTATTCACTTGTTTAATGGTCTTGAATCGTCTTCTTCTGTCAGGTCAATAAAGTCTAACTCCACGCAGAACCTGAAAATGCCCCCAGGATGCACTCGGGGAGTCCGGGAAGCTTAGCTTTATGGAGCAGTTTTATGGGCTCTTCAAGGTGCTGCCATTTTCTACTGTTCTTTAATAGAAGTCGCCATCAAACAGCTCCACATATCACAGCTTCCCGTGAGTGTGTCATGAAGGAAATGGATATAAGGGTTGACTGCGATCCCACCATGTAGTGGTTGCAGTGTGGTTGTGAGACACGAAGCGTAGTGCGGTTGAACCATCAAGCACCGTGGTGTCCCCAATCCGCAAGATACAGTACGTTTTGCACCGCAAAAAAAATGGAACATGTTCTATTTTTTGGTGGTGCAGGGGCACGGACCAAAATCTCATGGAATCGCTTCGTAGTGCTTCCGTTCAGTACCTCCACTCCAAATCTTGTAAATTGCTGACCCATTCAGGTCAATGGGTCAGTGCACATGGCCGGTGCCCACTATATCGCAGACCTGCTGTTTGTGGTCCGCAATATGGGCACGGGGTCCACACACTCGTGTACATGAGCCCTGACTCTCCAACTGACACAGCATCTTATGTGTGGACAGGAAGCCAGTGTCTCTATTTATTCCTATGGGAGCCTCAATGTCAGTCTCACAGGAATGAATAGAGAAGTAACTGACTTCCCGTCCTGTGTTGTCACATGACACAGCTGAGGATCAGAAGGGAGGTTGTAACTCACAAATGCAGTCACTGGTAAGAAGATTACGAGCACGGGCACAGGGCACACACGCTCGTGTACATGAGCCCTCAGAGTGTTGGTTGTATAGCACAGCTGAGGATCAGAAGGGAGGTTATAACTCACAAATACAGTCACCAGTAAAGAAAAATTACCTTCACTATAATTTACATCATGTACTTTTCTAACAGGTCAGAGATTTTTTGTGGGAGTGCTTCTTTAAGAAGGCTACCCCCTCACTAGCACAAGTCGTATAGAGTGAGTTATTGGAAGGGTTTTTGAGCCCAGCGGTCCAGACGCTCCGTACTCCTTGGCTGAATCTCAGCTTGTAGAACAAGACAAGTATCTTATTTCCCCGGCTCGCTTTGTCCCCCCAGAGAGGAGATTTGGGGAGCAGCGCTGTCTCTTCTTATTTTTCTACGGTCTGTTTTGCAGTCGTACTTCTCATGTTTTACATCCCGGAGCTTACATTGACATTTCTCCAAGTCCAGAAACAACAGGAAAATTTCCTAGAGAAGGAAATCAATTAGACAAGCGTCGTGCGGCTTGTATACTCGGTGGCTCTGCTCCCTGGCTATACCACCCCTGGACAAACCCCAATTAAGTATTCCCCCCCCCCCCCGCTAATACATTGGACGATTTTCCTGTGGGAAGGACGAGGAAGTGCAAAAAACACCAGATTTTTGTGTCTTCAAAATGAATTTAAAGTGAACACACGACCAATGGGAAGTCGTCGCCTCTTAAAGTGAAAATGTCCACTGTCTAGTCCCCCAGCTCCACGATGGGGACGCCATACACTGAGAGTTATTTCCTGTACAGATTTCTGAAGTAACAGAGCCCACTACCTACCATGTGCTATATATTCACAGGTGTCTTCGGGCCCCCTTAGACACCAGGGCCTGGGTGCGATTGCCACCTACCCCCCTACTTATGAATTGTGGGGGCTTGGTAAGTATAACTTTGATGGCAGGGCAGATGCCTTTCCTGCAGTTTATTAGCTATTTCCTGACATTTTGGCAGCCATATTGTCGGAGACCTTGCTTCTATCACACGGCAAGCAGATCTGGAGGTTGTCAGATAGCCAGGATATAATAAATATTCACGCCGTGTGAAGCGCCATTCATAGGGGATCATTTCTGGTTTTATCTTTGTAACCGTTTTCGTACCACCATTTGCAGATTGTGTCACCGTCATTATGAGGACGTACCGATTGGATCCATTTTCGATCCGCAGACTGATATTTGGTTTGCTTTCTGTTCTAGGTTGCTTGTTAAATGAAGAGAACTTCTCATTAAGATGTCCTAAACATAAGGTATTGTACCATCTATATTTTTTATTACTTAAAGGGGGGGAACTCCAGTTTCAGGAAATAAACATGAGGAATGATATAGAAAGCATATTGGAAAGTTACATAACTTTTCATCATACAATGAATAAGATTGATTTTCTGAAACTGGAATATCTCCTTAAAGGGCAACTGGCTGACCTGCTGCATGTGCGCTTGGCATCTGAAGACATCCGTGTTGGTCCCATGTTCATATGTGCCCGCATTGCTGAGTATAATGAAGTTTAAATATATGCAAATTAGACTCTAGGAGCAACGGGGGCGTTGCCATTACACCTAGAGGCTCTGCTCTCTCTGCAACTGCTGCGCACCCCGATTGACAGGGCCAGGCAGTCGTGGTCACGTTTTCACTGCCTGGTCCTGTCACTCAGAGTGCAGAGGGTGCGGCAGTTGCAGAGAGACAGAGCCTCTAGGTGTAACAGCAACGCCCACGTTGCTCCTAGAGGCTCATTTGAATATAATAAATCATAATTTTTCTCAGCAATGCGGGCACATATGAACATGGGACCAACACAGATGCCTTCAGCTACCAAGGGCACATGCATCAGGTCAGCCATTTTCATAGGTACAAATCTGCTGACAGATTACCTTTAATGTAGATGAAGCTTGTTCAGCATTGTAGGTAAAAAGGGGCGCAGACTTCATTGTTGCCATAAAAAAATCTTTGTATCACCATTTTGGTACCATGGGATTGATCCAGTCACTCAAGGGTTATTTCAGAATCTGTTCCAGAATTGGTTACCTACAGACCCATAAGCATCCTCTACGCTGTGACCATCCCGCCTGGCTCGCCAACTCACCAGACGACCGCATGCTTAAAGGGGTTCTGCAGTTTTTTTTAAACTGATGATCTATCCTCTAGATAGATCATCAGCATCTAATCGGCAGGGGTCCGACACCCGGGACCCGTGCCGATCAGCTGTTTGAGAAGGCAGTGGCGCCGCGGCCTTCTCGCTGTTTACCGCAGGACCAGTGACGTCACAACTAGTATCTCTGGCCTGGGCGCGGCTAAGCTCCATTCATGTGAACAGAGCTTAGCCGCGCCCAGGCCAGTGATACTAGTTGTGACGTCACTGGGCCTGCGGTAAACAGCGAGAAGGGCAGTCGGACCCCTGCCGATCAAGATGCTGATGATCTATCTAGAGGATAGATCATCAGTTAAAAAAAAACTGCAGAACCCCTTTAAGGGAGGGAGGTCCACGTCATAACATTTTTGTTAGAAGGCTACCATTTTGTTGGCTGAATCATAAAAAGACAGGGATTTTCCATTTGCTGAAATCCCAAAATTTCACTTTACAGTCGGGAGGTCAAATTACTAATTAAAGGTTATAGGCCACCAAATAGCGCCAGGGGCACATTGAAATTAATATTATTTTCTAGCTTTCAAGTACTGTTCCATATTTGACTACACCCCCTCCTAAATG
Organism: Bufo gargarizans; assembly: GCF_014858855.1. Classification (NCBI taxonomy): domain Eukaryota; kingdom Metazoa; phylum Chordata; class Amphibia; order Anura; family Bufonidae; genus Bufo; species Bufo gargarizans. The sequence continues at coordinate 184,423,194 of NC_058087.1, read as the reverse complement.
AATACCCGTCATGACCAGCAGGTGGCAGTTTTGTTCTAGTCTTTGGGATGGAATTAGCTATTCTATTGAAGTTTCACTTCCACTCTTCCATTTTTAGCCTGTATAAAGCCCTGTTCAGACCAGGCCTCTGGTTAGTGTGCAAAGCTACCAACATACATGGCTAGCATGTCCTTAAATTCCAATGAAGGTCGGAAGAGAGTCCTGTTGGGCCAGTATATGTCGGTATACAACAAAACAGAGAACACAATAGCATAGTTGTACCTCCGCGACTACTACGGTGTTCACAGCCGTGTGGGGTTCTACTATAGTCACACCTGGCGTTTCAGGACATGTTGCTAGGCAACCACCCATCGTAATGACCAACACATTGTTTTTGGCTTATTTCGTTGTCATGAAAGGCTTAGCTCTCTCTTAACTTTCCTTTGCTGTCTTCCAGAGGCACCTGGTGTAATCGTCTTTGAAATAAACATTACCATCATCACACCCGGGATCTTTCATTCGCTCCTCAGCACTGTCACACCGCCAAGCAGGGGAGTATAATCTGCCAGCCTCCATTGTAACTACAGTCGGTTCAGGCCCTACCATGTCCATGTGTAGACAGTGCAGGAATAAGAGGTGTCTCGTCACGCAGCTGATGACTTAAGAACGGCGGCATCAGGCGTACACCAGGATGGCGGTTGTATCATGGTGTAATAAAGCCGAAGCAGGATTTGCACTGATACGGCTGACGGCGGTTTCCAGGTTGTGCCCGTCGCGGGCAAACCAGTAACCAGAATTTATTTGACGTCAAACCTGTGCTCCTAACACATATCAAAGGAGAGAGCGGAAGTTGTAGTGTTCCAATACCCGGCTCCAGGTGTGACGCAGACATTGGAGGAGGGCACGGCTTTTGTCAAGAAAGCTGACAAGATGACCGCCATCTGCGCCTCGAACTGTGCGTTTTATGGAGGTTCCTGCAAGAAAGAGACCGATAACCACCAACCAAAAGGGATTTTTTTGAATGTTTGTTCCCAGCTGTTGTATGTTATGTGTATTAATACTACATCACTCATCTGATCTGACAACCTCCCCACCATGGTCCTTGTCCTCGTGTCTTATTTTGTGCTGTCATCGGCCATTTTGACTGCCCCCCCCCCCCCCCTCTCCCCGCTTCATCATCCTGTCACTTCTTGCTGTTAAAGATTCTGGAGTGGAGCACATTATTGGCGACACACGGCTGCAAAAGAAAAAAACTGCGGGGCCACATTCCAAGAAGTCAGCTGACCACTAAACCACCACATTTCGCTGCCCTCACGATCCTTCCCCCTGCTGTAAATACAAAGTGTTTGACTGTCAGAGTACGGACAATGCCTCATTTTATGGTGTGTGTATATATATATGTGTATACATATGCATATATATAATATATGAAGACTGTAAATGTTTAACCCCCGCAGCTGCCGGAAAGGCCTGCAAACGTTGCGCCTCGGCCGGCCCTGCCGGCAGCTTAGGGGTTAAAGCTAGTGTTCTTTTTAGTAAATTTGCTTCACACTGAAGACTGTGTGTACCGAGCTTTCTAAAAGATGTTTATTTTCTTTAAGAGTAAAAGAGGCTATTGGGAATGTCAATAAAATCTACAATGAACCGTTCTCGGTCTGTGTCGGCCATCTTTGAAACGGGCGTCGGGGTCCTGATGGTTGTTGGCACAGAGCGTCTCCAGGAAATGTCGCCTTGATTGGCTGAGGTGTGATTCTACATAGTGCCAGCAGGGGGCAGTGGACAATAAGCATTCGTCCTAGCCTCCGCATGAAATGGCTGATAACAGGAAACATTATGTGGCGTTCATTTTTTACGCCCTCAGATAAACATTATATATTCGGTGAGGGCGGCCATCCTCCAAGGACCTTCTCACCTGACTTGTCAGTTTCAGTGGGATCTTAGGGACCATCCTCTGAGGAAAATAGGATTTTTGAAACTGTAAAAGTAAAGTAAGATGGTTCTCCGTTGCCCAACCAATCACAGTGCAGCTTTCCCTTTTTACTGTGCTCTTGAAAAATAAAATCTGCACTGTGATTGGATGCCCCCCAATAGGCTTGCCCCTATTTGTTTGGGTTATTTTCGCCCTGGATCTGACTACCCTTTAAGGGCTTATTTCATGACTATTGTATAGTATAAAATGCAAATCGGACAACATATTGTACATGACAAGCCCTGTACCTCACATGGATCCAGAGATCTTCTCATTCATTGATTCTCCGCGGGAAGGGGGGTCCTTTTTGTTGCAGCCCTTTCCCTGTCACAGCACAATGAGTGTAACCATTCTACTGCAGCTCGGGGAAGCATGTCCTTTCTGCTGCAGCTCTTTCCCTGCCACAGCATAGCGGATGTGTTCATTTTGCTACAGCTGTGTCTCCCTATCACAGCTCAGGGGGCATGTTCTTTCTGCAGCTCTCAGCCCATCACAACTGTGAGGTGTGTCCTTTCTCAGGGGGGGCTGTTCTTTCTGCTGCAGCTCTCTCCCTGTAAGGGCTCATTCAGACGGCTGTATGTTGCAGAACGGGTGTGAACTCATTCATTTTAATGGGGCCGCAAAAGATGCGGACAGCATCTGTAGGATATTTTTCATGGAATAACCCCTTCAAAATAAGGGAAGCAGCCAAGTTAGGTTGGGCCCTCGTCCCATAGCAGCTGCCTTGTATGCCCTTGGCAGCAGAAAAGACTAAGTCAAGCCGAAGCTGAATGTTAATGGAGGTGGTAGTTGCTGTATATATTAGCAGCCATGTATTTCTCACGTACATCCCCTTTAAGGGGGTTTTCCTTTTTGGACAACTTCTTACCAAGTGCCTAAGGCTTCGTTCACATCACCGTTCAGCCTTTCGTTCTCCTGCTCCGTTTAGGGGCAGGAGAACGGAAAGGACGGATAAGCACATAACTGACGCCAAACGGAGTCAAACGGAGCCTGAGGACGCCATAGACTTTAATGGGGTCCGTTATGTTTCCGCTCAGAAGATGATTTTTAAGCGGATACAAAAGTTGTGCATGCAGGAAACATAACGGACCCCATTATAGTCAATGGGGTCCTAAGGGCTCCGTTTGGCGTCAGTTATGTGCTTATCTGTCCTTTCCGTTCTCCTGCCCCTAAACGGAGCAGGAGAACGGAAAGGCTGAACGGTGATGTGAATGAAGCCTTAAAGGGGTTTATGGAGGTAACAGACCATGGGACCCTCTTTGTTAAACCAGTGGGGGGTTCCAGCAGTGGGATGATCCATAATCAGACAGATAAGCGACCCGCCCACTGGTTGTTCAAAATGGACATCCCCTTTATATTGATGCTTCTCACCAGTTTAAAAGAATAAAATGAAGAGCCGGGAGCCGAAGGGCAAAGCAAAAAAAATCTACTTTATTATTATTTTTCCTTACAAAAGAAAATTATAAATATTTCAGAATAAAATCCTCTGTACAAAAAACACTAAGAAAATAAGATCTGAGAAGAAGTCGTATAATCGCCCATTGTCCCAGTGGTCGGGGGGTCCTTTGTGTGATATGTACAAGGTGAGAGGTCAGCCTAAAGTAACGGACATGTGTCAGCTTAGAACTGGACTTGGTGAAGGGGGGGGGGGGGGGGGGGGGAGTTGGAAACAGTCCTTAATTTGCAGGGACTGTTCCTAATTTTCCGAGACAGGGCTTGTGTAAACTGCTCCCAATATTGAGTGTTCTCAATGGATTGGGCGTTCCCCGGATTAAATTTACCAATGAGAATGTTGAGTTCAGTTCTCAATGACAGGGCCCCGAAGTAGTGAGGGGGCCAACCCTGCCCCATGACCAGAGATTTTCAATATAGAGATGGCCAGACTATATAGTGCAGTTACGTATGGAGTAGAAAGATGCAGCAAATCGGTGGAAGGACCACAGATCCCAGCAGTAAGGGACCACAGAAATCTAGCTGGACATCAGGCATGAAAGAACTACTAGGGGTACTAGGAGGGAAACTGAGCCTTAGGCTCCATTCACACGTCCGCAGAATGTGTCCGCATCTGTTCCGCAATTTTGCAGAACGGGTGCGGACCCATTCATTCTCTATGGGGACGGAATGGATGCGGACAGAACACAGTGTGCTGTCTGCATCCGCAATTGCGGAGCGCGGGCCCGATCTTCGGGTCCGCAGCTCCGCAAAAGATAGAACATGTCCTATTTTTGTCCGCAGCTTGCATGGGGGTGCCGGGCTGGTGTGTTGCGGACCCGCAACACATCACGGACGTGTGAATGGAGCCTTATGGTGATCGTCATTCACTGACTGACGGGCCAGAGGCAGCTATTTTGTTTCAAAATGATTGTCTCACAGTATATATTAATGAAGCTTAGATAAATATCAGACAAAATGGCTGCCCCTGCCACATCTGCAGGACTCCTGACATGGCTTCACATGCAGGAGGTCTATTTGAAGTGCCGGTGATGACAGCTCTGGAAAATCTTATACTCAAAATGTACAATCGGTCCATTTTTATAAGCGTGATTCTCCCACGATGCATCATTTCCACCCCCCTGTTCTCCAATCAGTGCCGTTGTAGGCGGAGCTTAGTTGGAGCGCAACTGCACTGACCATGATTGTACTGACCTGTTGTATATTCTCAGTATGTTTCGGTGTAGCTCATTTTTAGGCGGCGTTGTGCCTTAAAGGAGTTACTTGCTTTATGAGGCTATGCTGATCTATTGTCCAGATCTATTAGTCCCTGTGAAAGCAATGGACGTCAATTGATTACAAAGACCCCTGAAACCAGCAGAGAACCACGTGCAATCAACTTGTAGAAAGAGGACCTGCAATAGAAAAATGTGATGGAGAGCCCCTTTAAATTGTGCGAACAGAAATAGATAGAAACTGCTCTAGCGCTGTGTGTCTGTCTCTGTGGGGGTCGTGTCCTCTACGCATCATAGAGGCAGCCATATTGTTTGCTCAGTATATGACCGACACCTAAGGACAGGGATAACAGTGTGTAAACAGCCTGTAAAATGGCGCCCCACATCTGGAGATACATAAATATTTGGCAACCATTTAAACATGGCCGCCACTTACTAAATCTTAGTGAATGCTTGACAAGCAAATACTGGAGAGCGCTGTGGTCGTCGGCCATGTCTCTTTCTTGTCCGCACAGCGATGTTAGGGCTATGAGGAGAAGCCCCTAACTGGACGTGACAGCTGTCCCGCTGCCTAAGCTCAGGATAAATTGCTGACAGTCCTGCAGCGTACGTTTGTCCCCGAGCTTCTCCAGGGTGCGGGCAGCTTCTGCCAACATGCCCACTCTTTGCCCCGGGGCCGATAGGAATGTGGGGGGTAAATAGCGGCAAGCTAAGAGAAGAGCTTCAGCATGTTCCCGGGTCGGCGGAGTCACCTCACAGATCCCTGGAGGAAAGAGAAATGACAAGAGCATCACCAAGTGTCCCTGTCCTGTACCCCAAGAGTCAGTGTCCTTATCCTGTACTCCAAGTGTCAGTGTCATTATCCCGTACCCCAGGTATCAGTGTCATTATCCTGTACCCCAAGAGTCAGTGTCCTTATCCTGTACTCCAAGTGTCAGCGTCATTATCCTGTACCCCAAGAGTCAGTGTCATTATCCTGTACCCCAAGTGTCATTGTCCTGTACCCCAAGTGTCAACGTCATTGTCCTGTACCCCAAGTGTCATTGTCCTGTACCCCAAGTGTCAGCGTCATTATCCTGTACCCCAAGTGTCGGCGTCATTGTCCTGTACCCCAAGAGTCAGTGTCATTATCCTGTACTCCAAGTGTCAGTGTCATTATCCTGTACCCCAAGTGTCATTGTCATTATCCTGTACCCCAAGTGTCAGTGTAAGTGTCAGTGTCATTATCCTGTACCCCAAGTGTCAGCTTTATTGTCCTGTACCCCAAGTGTCAGTGTCATTATCCTGTACCCCAAGTGTCGGCGTCATTGTCCTGTACAACAAGTGTCGGTGTCATTATCCTGTACCCCAAGTGTCAGTGTCATTATCCTGTACCCCAAGTGTCAGTGTCATTATCCTGTACCCCAAGTGTCAGTGTAAGTGTCAGTGTCATTATCCTGTACCCCAAGTGTCAGCTTTATTGTCCTGTACCCCAAGTGTCAGTGTCATTATCCTGTACCCCAAGTGTCAGTGTCATTATCCTGTACCCCAAGTGTCAGTGTAAGTGTCAGTGTCATTATCCTGTACCCCAAGTGTCAGTGTAAGTGTCAGTGTCATTATCCTGTACCCCAAGTGTCAGTGTAAGTGTCAGTGTCATTATCCTGTACCCCAAGTGTCAGTGTCATTATCCTGTACCCCAAGTGTCAGTGTCATTATCCTGTACCCCAAGTGTCAGTGTCATTATCCTGTACCCCAAGTGTAAGTGTCAGTGTCATTATCCTGTACCCCAAGTGTCAGCTTTATTGTCCTGTACCCCAAGTGTCAGTGTCATTATCCTGTACCCCAAGTGTCGGCGTCATTGTCCTGTACAACAAGTGTCGGTGTCATTATCCTGTACCCCAAGTGTCAGTGTCATTATCGTGTACCCCAAGTGTCAGTGTCATTATCCTGTACCCCAAGTGTCAGTGTAAGTGTCAGTGTCATTATCCTGTACCCCAAGTGTCAGCTTTATTGTCCTGTACCCCAAGTGTCAGTGTCATTATCCTGTACCCCAAGTGTCAGTGTCATTATCCTGTACCCCAAGTGTCAGTGTAAGTGTCAGTGTCATTATCCTGTACCCCAAGTGTCAGTGTAAGTGTCAGTGTCATTATCCTGTACCCCAAGTGTCAGTGTCAGTGTCATTATCCTGTACCCCAAGTGTCAGTGTCATTATCCTGTACCACAAGTGTCAGTGTAAGTGTCAGTGTCATTATCCTGTACCCCAAGTGTAAGTGTCAGTGTCATTATCCTGTACCCCAAGTGTCAGCTTTATTGTCCTGTACCCCAAGTGTCAGCGTCATCATCCTGTACCCCAAGTGTCAGTGTCATTATCCTGTACCCCAATTGTCAGTGTCATTGTCCTGTACAACAAGTGTCGGCGTCATTATCCTGTACCCCAAGTGTCATTGTCCTGTACCCCAAGTGGCAGCGTCATTATTCTGTACCCAAAGTGTCAGTGTTATTATCCTTAGGGATGAGCGAATCGACTTTGGATGAAACATCCAAAGTCGATTCGCATAAAACTTTGTTCTAATACTGTACGGAGCAGGAGCTCCGTATAGTATTAGAATGTATTGGCTCCGATGAGCCAAATTTATTACTTCGAGAAGTCTCGCGAGACTTTGTGCAATAACTTCATAAATTTATTTATACTGTAAAAAAAAACATTTCCCAAACTCGGGTTTGGTTCCAAGGTACCACTTGGAAATGAACCCGAGTTCGGGAAATGTTTTTTTTACAGTATAAATTAATTTATGAAGTTATTGCACAAAGTCTTGCGAGACTTCGCGAAGCAATAACTTCGGCTCATCAGAGTCCATACATTCTAATACTGTACAGAGCTCCTGTTTCATCCGAAGTCGATTCACTCATCCCTAATTATCCTGTACCCCAAGTGTCAGTGTCATTATCCTGTACCCCAAGTGTCAGTGTGTCATTATCCTGTACCCCAAGTGTCGGTGTCATTATCCTGTACCCCAAGTGTCAGTGTCATTATCCTGTACCCCAAGTGTCAGTGTCATTATCCTGTACCCCAAGTGTCAGTGTCATTATCCTGTACCCCAAGTGTCAGTGTCATTATCCTGTACCCCAAGTGTCGGTGTCATTATCCTGTACCCCAAGTGTCGGCGTCATTATCCTGTACCCCAAGTGTCGGCGTCATTATCCTGTACCCCAAGTGTCGGCGTCATTATCCTGTACCCCAAGTGTCGGCGTCATTATCCTGTACCCCAAGTGTCGGCGTCATTATCCTGTACCCCAAGTGTCGGCGTCATTATCCTGTACCCCAAGTGTCGGCGTCATTATCCTGTACCCCAAGTGTCGGCGTCATTATCCTGTACCCCAAGTGTCAGTGTGTCATTATCCTGTACCCCAAGTGTCAGCGTCATCATCCTGTACCCCGAGTGTCAGTGTCATCATCCTGTACCCCGAGTGTCAGTGTCATTATCCTGTACCCCAAGTGTCAGTGTGTCATTATCCTGTACCCCAAGTGTCAGTGTCATTATCCTGTACCCCAAGTGTCAGTGTCATTATCCTGTACCCCACATCTGAGCCATAGGATGAAATCTATAAATGCTCCAGTTGAATGACCACAAGCAGAGATCCTGGACAGCACAAGGAGCTGACGCAGGACATTCTACATACATGGGGACATTTCTTATTACAGGAGGAATAACATTTATCGGATGAAACTGACATTTCTGCTTCACTTGCACACATTAGGCCTCGCTGCCCATAGCAACCAATCAGAGTTCAGCTTACAGTTTCCAGTCTGCACCACAGAAAGCTGATTAATTACAATGGGCCAATCAGAAAGCAGCTGTCATTTCTGTCTCTTAGAAGCAGTGATCTGATTGGTTGCTATGGGCAAAACCTCAACCTCTTCTGGCCTGTGTGCAGCCATGTTTGTCCATCACCACCCTAGATCTGAACAGTGATCTCATGAACACAGAGAGGCAGCTGCAGTCAATTCTTCATTTCAAAACCATTTAATAGAAAGATCAAACGCCAGATATATAATATATATTTACAAGCACTGAAACATGACGTCTGCTCCAGAATAAACTGAAACCCTGTGTTATGCCTAGCACAGGGCCTAAGTGGGCGGGGTCTGACACGGGATTCTCCGCTTGCTGTTCTTTCATCCCTGTGTCATGCTCCACCCCCCTCCCCTTCAGACTTGAAAGTGGCCGCTCAACACACACAAGTTGGCCCGATCCATAAGTTGCGACCAAACAAAAGACCAATTGTCCCACGCGGTGATTATCTTTAAATTTCCTTCTCTCCTGTGCTTCAGGGGCTGCATTGCAGCCGTACACCAAAAACATTAAAAATAAAAAACATTAAAAGAGGAAACAAAGGTTTTGTGATATGATATTCTCTGCTATTGAAAATAGAGTCCCTTCCATGCCGACTTCCCGCACAGAGTCCTCTCTCTGCTCCCGTGTGTCCGCCATGCCGTGAGGGGCAGAATAACGGAACCCGACAAGTATGCGTCACTGATGGACATTACTGACAGGGCAGGGTCGGGAGGGTGACGCTGCAGCTGACAAGCCGCGCTATATCTGTAAATGAAAGAGAAGTAGCTTCAGTATCAACTGCTCTAACACTTTGTTTATCTGCCCCCCTACAAGGCACATTTAAAGGGGAAATCCAACCCACTGGCCAATTATAAATGGATGCAATCAGTATCCATGAAGAAATGCAGCAGTCATTGGAAGTCATGTCCGAACATTTTTATGCCAGTTCCCTTTTTGCGACTTTTTACACGCCCATGGCGGTAGTTGGGCTGGGGTTTCAGCTCTGGTAAATTTACTATCTGTTATGTCCGAAATCAGGCATAAAGGACTGAAGTAGTTTTTACTCCAAGAGCACAGACTGCCGGAGGTGCACCTCATTTATGACGAGTTGCGCGCAAATCCTCCGCAGTGCAGGGGGAAGAAGACCAGCGTAAAAAGCTGATATTTGTAAATGACCCCCATTGACTTTTTGATGGTCTCAAACCACAAAAGCATGGTGCCACAGATTTGGACATTTACTAGCATGGCACGCCCATTGTGTAGGGGAGACTCTAATGGTTTAGGTAATTATTCCAATTACATTTCAAGCTCAGAGGTAAGAATTTAGAATGGATCCCCAGCAACAGGAAGAGGTGACCACATGGGATCTCCATGCCCTTACGTGGTCACCAAGCAGGACCATGAGATGGCTACTGAATAGGCCATCAATGAGTGATCTTTGGTGGGTCAGACCTCTTGTACCCCACACACCAGCAGAGTGAAGGCGCTCCCAGCACTCTCTTCTTCCCCAGAAAATCCCTTTAAATTTAGATTTAGGTGAAACTGCCAATATCTTTAGCAAACTAAACCTATTCAGATGCAGACATTTTTCGCCAAGCACAGCACCGTACATTGTATATGCATTTGCTTCAATGGAGCTGAACTGCTCCTAGGCCACATGTCTGATGAACGTGTCATCACTTGGCCTAAGGAAAGCTGCGAGAAGGCTGTAGAGCTACTGCAAGCACCGCTGCCTTCTCAGCGGGGTCCAGGGTGTCGGACCCCCACGATCATATGATAGGTAGCTGAGGAGCTCTACCAGACAGTACCCCAAGGACAGGGGTGGCACTGTTTCTGGAATGTTTTATACTGATGACCTATCCTAAGGACAGATCATCAGTAGTGTTGAGCGAACTTGTGTTTTAAGTTCGGCGTCTAAAGTTCGGGTTCGGGTTATCAAAGAATCGCGTTATGGATTCCGCTACCACGGACCATAACTTGGTCCGGGGTAGCGGAATCCATAACGCGATTCTTCGATAACCTGATCCCGAACTTTAGACGCCGAACTTAAAACACAAGTTCGCTCAACACTAATCATCAGTATGTGATTGGTTGGGGGTCCGACTTCCGGCACCCCCACCGATCAGCAGTTTGTAGAGGCAGCTGCTCTCCAGTGGGGCCTCCTTGCAGTTTACCTGCCAGTGACATCACGTACATCGGTCACATGACCTAGACACAGCTCAGCCCCATTCAAATGAAATGGCTGAGCTGCAATACGAAGCATAGCCACTATACAATGTACGGCGCTGTGTTTGATAAGCTGCAAGGAGGCTGCAGAGCTCTCAGGAGCAGCCATGGCCTCCTCAAACCCAGGTGTCGGGCCCCCATCGATCAGATCCTGATGACCTATCCACCAGAGGATAGGTCATTAGTATAAAACACAAAAAAAAAAAAACTTTAAACCTGGTCAATCCCTTTAAATTTTGGAACCATTACCTTTTTTTATTTACTTCAATTCTGATTGCATTCATGTTTTAAGCACAGATTAGTGACATTACTTTTTAGGCCCCGCCTTCTGGTTACTAGCATTATAATGGTTGACCCATACCCTGCCCCCCCCCCCCCCCCAAAAAAAAAAAAAGTTTGCCATGTCATGGTCAATCCACCTAATAAAAGATGATCACCATGAGCAGCAGTCCACCGATGAGATGGATGGCGTTAGCTTTCCTCGTTAATAACCATGCACTACGTGTCAGCGAGCTGGGTGACTATCCCTTAATCATTCTACATCACTTCCGACAGGAAACATTAAGGATCGAAATGAACCATATTTTTCCATTTACAAAGCGATAATTGATCTGCATTGCCTCTCTGTTAGCATGCGTCCTCACAGTCATCCTTATTAACCCTTTCACCATGCGGGTCCATTGCACAACACAGGGGTGGCTTTTTAAAGGGTTAATCAGGACGATGAAGTATAAAAATAATGGTGCAAACATAAGGCGTCATTGCCCAGACCGACTAATCAGCTTCCACATATCATTTGCAAAAGTGGAATGGGAAATGCAAGCAAATATCTGATTGGTTGCACCAATTTTTATACAGGCCCCGGCCAGGGTTGTGTGTACATTATCACAGCATGGAGTACAACCAGCAACTGCCATGCCAGTGATATCCATGATGCTACAAGCTTAGGGTCTATGTAAAGAAGACAACCTACCTTCTGTACTTGATGGAGCCACCCTCCTACGAAGGCTCCGGTCCAACAACTGATGTGTCCGTGTTGGGCTGGCACCCGCCATGAGACGAGCTGTGGCTTCGTGAAGGAAGACCTAAAAAGTCACAAAAGAGAGCGGACTTAGTGCAGTGCTATGGTCACCAACGGGGGTCACGTGAAGAGCATTTTAGTTTTTAAAGGGATTTTCCATCTTCGGGGGCCTTTTGGGCATACTTACCTGGCCCCCGCTGCTGGGTTCCAGCTTCTTTGCTATCTGCCACTGCTGCAGCTCTCTGGTCCCCAGATGTCAACATCCAGTTTGACAGCTGCTGCAGCCAATCGTGGGCCTTAGAGGTGACATGTCCCCCTAGCATCACTTTTACCATTGACTTGACCAGCGGTATAAATAAGAATGAGTGGGCCCCACTGCAAATTTTTTAATGCCCCCCCCCCCATCAACTTTTTCGCAACCCCCTCCTCCCATGCAACCCCAACTCCTGTGGTTAGTCAAGACCGCTCTCTCAGACGAGGCCCAGCAGCTGCTCTGTCCGTTTTCTACACGTATATACTGTATGTCATGTCACTATATATAGTGTCTCTGGATAAAATGTCATTGTATAATACTGTTGACGGGGACCGGACAATAAAATCTTTTAGCCCTCCTCCTGGGTGGGCCCCTTCTGATTTCGGGCCACAAAGCAGCCACTTCCCCTGCTTCCCTTATAGCTACGCCCCTGGACTTGACGCAAAGAGGACATGTCCCCGCTGCAGCAGTAATTGGAGCGCTGCAGCGACAGTGGGGTTGCAAGGGAGCTGGACCCCAGCAGGTAAGCATGCTTCCCTCCAAAGATCTGGCCATGTGAGGGGTCTGCCTGACTATAGAAACCCCCTTTAAGGTGGACCGGCCCTTTTATGTACATTTACCATACATTTCATACAATGACGACATCCCCATCAGATCACCCCAGCACGGAGAGGACTTACAACACGGCACTCACCCTGCGCATGGCGGGCCGGAAGGATTGTGCTAATCTGCGTAAACTGCTCAGATCTAACTGGAACCCCCTGAGCTCCTGGGGAGACGCAGGGTGGACGTGACTCGGATGCTGTCCTGTAGAGTTCTGCTGCTGCTGCCAGATGTTAGTCCTGGTCACCAACAGAAGGTCGCACATGAGGAACTGCACTGCCTGAGGCAAGAAAGGAGGAAAGTACAACTGTAAGACAGAAAGTGCTCTCCAGCAATCACCCATGTGACATAATTTCAGGCACGCACATAGCCCTTGTAATGTTAGCACAGGTTTGGTAGGTATTACTTACACCATCAACGCCGCAGTCAGCCATGTCTCAGAGGTCGTAGGTCAGACGCTGCCTCTGTATTGCACTGCAGATACATTGCACACAGAGAATAGAACATGCAATGCAACTACAATGCACCACAGCCACAGTGATCGTCAGCCTCTGCGAACTGAAGACGTTCAGGAAAGTTTATGCCACCCCCCTCCCATCCTGCTCACCTTATCCACACTGCCGTTACTGGACGGACTGGAGTTCAGGCTGTCTCTGAGGTATCCACTGGCCTTCTCACACTGACTCAGGCTGACCTGCGTGCTGTCCTGCTTCCCAAAGAGAGTCCGCACTGCTTTGAAGGTGTACAGAGCAGCTTTTGGCAACATGTTTCTATAGAGGAAAGAGATGAAGCTGTACAATTACCTGTGTGCGGCCATCGTCTTACCTGGTAAAATGGCTGACAAGGAATCCAGTCAATAAGCTCAAGTGTCTCAGAAGACCTGCCATACAAATAAGCATCGGGTGGAATGTGTCTGACCAGTCGCCCAACAATCTGATCGTCCACATGTCAGATTAAAACTGCCAGATCAGGGAGATAAAACAACACGGTGGGCTGGGGCAAAGTTGCCGATTTCCAGCCGCATTTGGTCATTGCTTCTGACAATATCCGATCAGATCCAGCTACTATCAGCCATCGCTAATGTTCACATATAATTTCTAAGCGATAGTTAGCCAAAATCAGACATTTCAGCCAACATGTTTATCTGACGTGTAAGGGCAGATTAAAGGGGTTATCCAGGAATTTGATATTGATGGCCTATCCACAGGATAAGTCATCAATATTACATCAGTGGGGTCCAAGTCCCGGGACCCCCATTGCAGGTCATTGCTGCGGCCATCTCACAACTTACCAAGCACAGCGCCTTACATTGAATAGTGGCTGTGCTTGGCATTGCAGCTCTGCCCCATTCACTTGAATGGGACTGAGCTGCACATAGTCTCACACAACCGATGTACTAAGTCACTGGCCTAGGATGTGGCGACGGATCAGTGAGGATGAGTATGGATTCTTTTTTTGGACAGCCCCTTTAAGATAAATGCTTATATCATATAAAACATACAGACATGGTTACAGTCCCTTGGAAGAGAACTACTATATACGGTATATTTTCTTGCACTCACTCGGAGGCATGAAGTGATTTCGGCATGTACTCCACCACTGGGTATAACCTCTGTGCTGCCTCGTCATCTCCTTGAAGCCAGTTAATAGCCACAATAATTATGGACGCCCACCACTTGGCGACTGGATCTGTGCCTGTACAGGAAAATAATGGGTGACAATAAAATACCCCACTTTTATTTTAAACGCTCCTCAATGGCGGCACAAACCACACTGCAGACCATATATGTCTGCACGTGGCATCTTTGCATTGCCAGGCCATTGTCAAACACGTTTTTCTCTGAATCATGACAATGTGTGACTTTGCATACATTGCAGTGTAGAAATTAGATTTTATTGCGACAGGTAAAATAAGTGCAATATATTAGTGCGTGTGTACTGAACTTACCTGTGACGGCGGCCATACTGGAACTGATGGAGAAGGTGTGATTTGTGACAGCTGCAGCATCTGAGCAACCATTCAGAAGCTGCAGATATTCCAGGGCATCTGAGAACTCACTACGGGGAGAGCAAACAGAACTGATGTGAGTAACTACATACAGGATATATAGCAATCACAATGGAGGACGTACATGATCAGGCATAACATTAAAACAGTTTTTCTAACATTGTGTAGGCCTGCTTAAGCTGCCCAAACAGATCAAGACATAGATTCCAGAATCCTTTGGAAGGTGTCCACCATTAAAGGGGCTGGCCCAACTGGGATAATGATGACATATCGCTAGGCTATGCCATCAATGTCAGCTAGGTGCAGGCTCCACCTCTAGGACCCGCTCCTAGCTAGAGAATCTAGAGAATGGAGAACGGCGGGCTCTCTATTCATCACTATGGGATTTCCGAAAATAGACAAGCAGTGAATGGAGAACGCCTTGCACAAGCGTGGCCACCTCTACTTTTGCTGGAAATAGCTGAGCCAACGGCCTGATATTTTCAGAACTCCCAAAGCGGTGGGTGGCCGCGCATGCGTGGCTCTTCTCTGTTCACTTCGGGGGTCCTGTTATGGAAAAAGAAGCGGGTCCCTGACATTGATATCCTAGCAATATGCCATCAATGTTCCAGATAGGAATACCCCTTTAACTTTTTCAGCAGTTTTCTCTAGAGTAGCCCTTCTATAGGACTGGACCAGACGGGCTAGCCTTCGCTCCCAAAACGCATCAATGAGCCTTGGTCGCTCATGACCCAGTCAACAGGTCAGCGGTTGTCCTTCCTTGGTCTGATTTCACTTTTGGCAAGTTCTAACCATTACATAACGGGAACACCCCAAAAGACCGGCCAGTTTGGAGATGTCCCGACCCTGCGGTCTAGACCAGGGATGTCAAATTCGTGGCCCTCCAGTTGTTCTAAATCTACAACTTCTATTATGTCCAGACAGTCTTCACCTACCAGGGCATGCTGTGAGTTGCAGTTTTGCAACAGCTGGAGGGTCACGAGTTTGACATCCCTGGTCTAGACATCACAATCTGACCCCACAGTGATTCAGATCCATACGCTTGCTCATTTCTCCTGATTTCAACACATTAACTTCAAGAACTGAAGATTCTCAGGCCACCTTCCCACCGCTAGACATCTGGATACCAAACAGCAATGTATACACATTCAGTGTGGGACTCACCCCTCTCCTTCTGTCAGCGGCTTGCTTTGTTCTGGCTGGGCCACACAATACAACGCTTTCTCCAGGAGATGTTCACGGAAAGCCTGGGTCACCTGAGCGAGCGGGTCCACTGCGCCCAACAAAAAATACAACTCATTACCAATCCAATGCTACAAGGAGATGCAGCAACGGCCATATACTATTTTCTTCAAAAAGCATTCTTGTATCCTTAAGGTATAAATTTGTTACCAGACTTTTGCTTGCTGTCAACGAATAAAATATTCAATATACATATCATTATACAGTAGCTCTCATTGCTGTCTCGTAATGAACCCTATACCTATGTCCCTTGAGCATGATCAGGGGAGGTTTCTTTTCCCTGATAGCCAGCAGAGATCTTGAAAATGGTGTTACAGTGGACTATAAATTAGCTTAAAAGGGTTTTCTGAGATTTTTTTACTGATGACCTATTCTCTGAATAGGTCATCAATACCTGATCCGGTCAAACACCTGGGACCCCCAACTGTTTTGAGAAGGCAGTGGTGCTGCCTTCTCACTGTGCCATACATTGTATGGAGGCTGTGCTTGGTATTGCACTCAGTCCCATTCACTTCTATGGGGCTGAGCTGCTCCTAGGCCGCGTGAACAATGAACGTCATCACTTGGCCTAGGAAAAGCATAGACAAGGCTGCGGCAATCACAAGAGCGCCACTGCCTTCTCGAACAGCTGATCGGTGGGGGTCCTTATTCTGAGGCTAGGTCATCAGTAAAAAAAAGATCCAAGAAAACCCCACATAAAACTAGGCATGTATGTACAGAAGCAGGGCACAAAGTATGTAGCATATTATATGTAAGTACCTGCACTGCCCGCTGTACTGTATATCGTGTCTCGGGGAGAGCTCCTCACACTCCAGTCACCATCTACAAAAAAGCGATGTCCTAGAGGGTGGCATAGCCACTGCATGGCAGGAGGGATGGTCACGCTCTCTGCCAGACACACCTGGCGTGCGCTGCAGAGGAAGAAGCGCTGTGGAGAAGAGAGAAGTTTAGACCCAAGTGGGAAAACAGTGACAGCCATGTACAGGATATATATATAGACACACATATGGCAGGGAATTTTGCTTTGTTTACCGCAAAGAAATGGAAGCGCCGATGCAGGCTTGCTTTAACTCGTAATGCGGCCCCCACATAGATCTCTGCCAGCGTGGCCACCGAGAGGGTGTTCCCTGCGCAGTCTGCTAGGTTGACTGCGCTGAGGGCCATATTGATGGCTGCGAGGTGACCTCCTGCATGCTTCCCTAATGAAAAACATGGGATGAATCAACACGGTGCACGCGTGTAGAGCGGTAGCCTCATTTATAGCTGTGCTCTCCACCTACCTGTCATGTGCAGCTGGTGTAAGCGATGGTAAACCAGGGCAGCCTCCCTGCAGCTCTTGCGCACGTCATCTTTTAGCTGGTGGTCTCTACGGAAGCCTCCAGCCCGTCCTGCCAGCCAGCGGCCTACCCACAGCCGCTGTAATACATAGCGGATGATGCTCCATGTAAGGCTGCAGCAAAGATCGAAATTGGAGGTGGGAAGGGGTCTCCCAAGAGCTTTTAGAGCTTTCCAGAGATGAAGTGAGGCTTGAGCAAAGTCACCCTAGAGAAAGGAAAGGCCAACATTTTATTCTTCTTCCTCCGATATCACGCTAAAAGCAACATAATTTACATTCCCCAAAGATGTGGTCTGAAATGTGTGAATTTCTATCGGACATCAGCTGCAAAATGGAGGTATAAGGTTTTCCTGGACTATTCCTTTAAAGGGTATAGTGGTAAGAACAAATGATCCCCTATCCGCTGGATATCCCGGCATTCCCATAGACTATGAATGGAGTGATCGTGAGCATGCTCAACCATGGCTCCATTCAAATGGGGTGGAGATAGCACCCTCATTCCTGTGATCGGTGGGGGTCCCATTGGTTGGAACATCTTATTCCTTATCCATTGTTTTTTTGTTTTGTTTTTTGCAATGGTTGCAAGTTTTTTTGCATAGAGAAATTCCCTGTCATTTCAAGATCTCTGCTTGCTAACAGTAAATAACAATATTCTGGTTTACATCCGGAGCATCTGTCCTGTCCTTATCCTGCTCACACAACCAATTACAGCAGAGAGCTCCAATACACTGTAACGAGCCATGCAGCTCTGTCAGTGGGACACGATCAGGATAGTTTTTCAGCCTTTAAAGAATATTCCCATTCACTGACAGAAAGCAGATATCTGGTAAATGGTGAGGATATTAGAAAGTTGCAGATTTTTTTTTTTTCTACAATTTTATGTTTACTCTGAGTTTATTGAAATTACCAATTTCAAAAATGAATAGTGACAGTTGATGTACAAGAATATTACATTGGAACCATTTAGGGTCCAGCGCATAAAGTAACAATGAGAAAGTTGTTATTAATACAACAAATATAAAGAGTGTATACAATCTTCAAAAAGTGAATACAGATATAGACTCTCTTGCACCATTGTATCCATGTTAAACACTACTCATGAAGCATTGTGGCCTATGTAGCCAATTGTCAATCTCAGTATATTCCTTGTGGCTATACGTTTATCTCACTGGAAATTATCACCATTTAGTAAGACAATAACATGGGGAGGAACAAAGGAGACATAAGGAAGGAGGGGGATGGAAGGGGAAGACAACATTGAGAGATGTTAAAACAAATGGACCTGACCTAAAGATACTGTGAGAGATCTTATAAGTTCTAAAACGCATTACGCTCCTAGTAAGTCATTAAATTCCGGTGAGTCCAGAAACTGGAGTAAGGGGTCACAGCTACGTGCAAAAGATTCAGCTCTTTCTTGCTCGTTTGCTATCAACTCTTCCATACGTAATATAAATCTTAGCTCTCTTGACCATTCAAGCAATGTGGGTGGAGAACTGGACTTCCAATGTCTAGGGATAACCATCCTCGCAGCGGACAGGAAATGTCACAGAACCCCTTTCTTGACCTGGGCAAGAGAGCCAGGAATCAGGGATAGTAGGGTAAGCTGTGGAGTGTTAGGGATCGTCCTGTTTGAGTATTTGGCATAGATCTGCAAGATTCACTCCCAGAACGAGTGGATTTTCGGAAAGCTCCACCAAATATGTAACAAGGAACCCCTATAATTCTCGCATCTTCAGCACTTTTCTGACACCGTAGGGAACATCTGATGTAATTTAGTAGGATAGTAGTACCATCTCGAGAGAATTTTGTAATTGTTTTCTTTGACCTGTGACGCCAGTGAGATTCCATGGGAGAACGTACACATCTTCTCTACCTCTACGTCTGTGAACCGGGTCTGCAAATCAGATTCCCATCTATCGAAAAATGGTGCCCTTTCTCCACTATGTATATCAAGGAGCACTCTGTGAAGTGTGGACAAAGTACCTTCAATTGTGCCCTGTTGCAGATATAACCTATCAAAACCTGTCATTGGGTTCACTGTTCCTCTGGAAAATGTGGTTCCAAAAAAGGCACTTAATTGAGCATATCCCAGCCAGGAAGTCGTGCTAATTGCTACGCTCTGGCGTAGATTCTCAAAAGAGGATAGTGTCTCCTCTGACAGAACATCTCTAATTCTCATTAGATCATTATGTGTGGTTTTGATGAGAAAGGATGACTGAGTCATGCCCGGGATAAACGCTGGATTCCCATGACGTTGAGTCATGGGACCTGGTCTGAAGGTAATTTGGGATTTATTGATCCATTCCTCCCAGACTGCTAGAACATGTCTCACAAGAAATGGACATTCTTCCTGAGAGGGTCTATCCTTTATATTTAGCCAGGGTATGGCTTGAAGGGGGAGAGGTGATAAAGATTGTTCCAGAGTGACCCAAAGCTTCTTTAAGCCTTTATGTTTCCAATCTAAAAGTCTAGCAAGTATCGCCGCTTCATGATATAGGCGAACATCTGGTAAACTAAACCCCCCTAGGGATTTATGTTTGATCAGGACCTTTTTATTCAATCTAGGTTTACTGGTGTGCCAAATGAACCTGTTAAGGGCCTTTTGGATCTCTAAGAAGCATTTTTTAGGTACATGAATAGGTATAGTTTGAAATAGGTATAAAAACCTCAGCAAGATGTCCATTTTGACTGTATTCATACAACCGAACCATTAGAGATGTTTAAGTTTGTATGTCTGAAGTTCCTCAAGGGTTCTTTTCTGTAGAGGTATGTAGTTTAAGGGGAATAACTGGTGTAGCTGAGCTGGAACCTGGATACCTAGATATGATAAGCTAATCAGCTTTCCATTTAAATGGGAAATTATGTTTGAGAGATTCAGTCATCTCTTGAGAGAGAGAAATATTTAACATTTCAGTCTTATCCATGTTTATCTTAAAGTTGCTAAGATGGCTAAATCTATCGAACTCCTTAAAGGGGTTGTCCAGGTTCAGAGCTGAACCTGGACAGCCCTCCATTTTCACCCCGGCAGCCCCCCTGACATGAGCATCGGAGCAGTTCATGCTCCGATGCTCTCCTTTGCCCTGCGCTAAATCGCGCAGGGCAAAGGCATTTTTCAGAGTTCCGGTGACGTACCGGGCTCTCTATGGGGCTAACAGGAACCCCGGTGACGTCACCAGCACTGATGGGCGGGATTTAGCGCTGCCCTAGCCAGTAAAACGGCTAGGGCAGAGCTAAAGCCCGCCCCTCAGAGCCGGTGACGTCACCGAACACACTGCTGGGCGGAAGTTACCGCCCGGCAGTGTGTTATTGAAAACACAAGAGCCCGTGCCCTGCGCGATCTAGCGCAGGGCACGGGAGCGCATCGGAGCATGAGATGCTCCGATGCTAGGCTCAGGGGGGCTGCCGGGGTGAAAATAACGGTATGTCCGGGTTCAGCTCTGAACCCGGACAACCCCTTTAAGCAAGGATGGAATGGAGGTGTGGGAGTTTTTTTACAACTTTAACACAAAGCCAGAAACTCTTTTTTGCAAATCGACATCAGATTCCACTTCCGGTTCGTCTTACCCGAGACAGATCGACGTCAGCTTGTTTCCGATGACACCAGAACTTGACAGATGATTCCGAGTGCAGACGGGTGACTGGCTCGCCATAGATGAAGAGCCGGATGAACACGGCCAGGACGATGATGAGGTTGATGGGCCAGAGAAGAGCAGAAGGGCTTAACCAACTTAACCAAGAAGACGTCTCTACGGGTCAACCAGATAAATCACATACAGAATATTCCACCGTCATACAGAACCCCAGACCCTTCAGACCATAAAGAATTTACCTGAGCCTACTTCCAGCATACTCCTTCCATTACCATGAAAAGTGGAACTTTCGGAGGCCTTTTGGCTTGTGGATCCTCCCATCAAGAAGGATAACGGATTGAAGGAGAGACATAGGAAGACGAAAACACAAAGCGCCATACGGGACCGATCCAGCATGCCAGAACTGGGAGAAGAAGGCATCTCTTGCTTGACCTGCACCTAAAACATAGACTAGTGAATGTTAGTTATACCCTATAAAATTACACCCAATTATTATATGTGCTCTCATAATACTACTCAACACCTCCCTCTCCCCCATCCGTTATTATTTATGGGTACATTAAGGTGGATAGCGACTGTAAGGGAGGACTTAGGTCACCTTGGCTTCATCGTTGAATGGACTGTCCGGCTCCGAGTCACTGCTACACTGAGATAAGGGACTGCCAGTGTGAGACGGGGACCCGACGTCCGATGGAGGTGGAGTTAGGATCTCCATCATTTCTGCCTTCATTCCATCCATATTGACCCCAGGACCGGCAACAAGATCTTTTAATGTATCTGCAATGGAAAAAGAAGGCATTACGAAAAGACAATGAACTTATATACTGAGTGGGGGAACTCTTTTATGAAATGCCAGTGCTTTGCTCAATCAAATGCCTCTCTACTTGTGTTCCTCCTCCCCTCTCACAGCATGTAGTCCCAGAGACACAGGGTAAACTGCAGCTGCATACCCTCCTCCCCTCTCACAGCATGTAGTCCCAGAGACACAGGGTAAACTGCAGCTGCATCCCCTCCTCCCCTCTCACAGCATGTAGTCCCAGAGACACAGGGTAAACTGCAGCTGCATCCCCTCCTCCCCTCTCACAGCATGTAGTCCCAGAGACACAGGGTAAACTGCAGCTGCATCCCCTCCTCCCCTCTCACAGCATGTAGTCCCAGAGACACAGGGTAAACTGCAGCTGCATCCCCTCCTCCCCGTCCCCTATAATTTTGTAAATATACACAGACAGTCTACACACAGGGATGGAAAACTACAGGGAAATACATCAGGTCATGTACCGGCTGCTTAGCACTGTATGAGCGATTAGTGTAATCTGAATCAGCCCATCATCGACTGTCATTAACTCATATAAAATGCACCCCCCCTCCCAACCGTATTGGACAGAAAGCCCTCCTTACTGTTTTTCTGAGCCGCCATTTTCAGCATCATGTTCTCCTGTTTTAGTTTCACATTGCTTTGCTGCAGATAGCGAATGTAGTCGATGGCCTTCTTCAAAATGGACGACTTGTTCAACTGTTAAAAGGCAGAAGAATTTTTATCTACACCTTCTTATAAACAAAACAAAAAAAAACATTACCACCGCTAACTCCATTAAAACCAATCCAATTCCAGATGTCATCTCAAAAAGTAAAAGAAGACATCTGGTTGCCAGGAGTACCGCTACTTATTTACCCAAACATGTGTTGTATTTTGGGGTCAGTCACGTACCTTGGCCTCCGTTCCCATCACAAGATCTTTCAGTTCAATAATTTTGTCATTGATAGAAGACCTGTAGCGCTTTTCTATGGCATTGTGCGCAGTTCGTTTCTCCCCCTTACTGTTCAGCATGGCCATCTTGCCATTGACATTTAGACGGTTAATTGGCAGCTTGTCCGTGTCCACCATCACGGTGGTTAAAAAGGTCCCACCACTCATCAGGGTCTAAAATCAAGAGCAAAACCGTTCAAGAAAACAGCAGTGAAGTAAGGAAGGTCCTGCATAGTCCAGGCCGATCTGAGAATTCAAGTTTTCATGGAGTGACCCATATGCCCGTCCCCCAGTGATTCTAACGGGGCTTTGAGGAGCAGAGATTTAAGCTGCTGTAGGAATGTTCCTCACAATGGAGAACAGGTCAAGATGTGCCTACAGAACTGACATGGAAGGCACCATCAGCAAAAGCACAGGGACAAGTGTTCTTTGTTGCAAGGACCCTGCATACAGCACCCCGAATCTAAGCTTCCTGCACCCCTATGAATAGGATTTGAGTTTAGCTCCAGTTCAACCTCAATTTTTAGACTTTAGGTGAAGAAGTTCTTTGAAGTATTTAAGTATAGGTTTCAAGGGCACCCTGTGTTTCCTTCTTGATGACTCAAGATGGTGGGGAGACGTCATCATCATGAGTGTACAGATGGCAGTAGGAATGTCAAGTATTGCAGGCGAGTATTCCCGCTCCCCCATAAAGCTTTCTGTATCTGCAGCCACATTCCCCTCCTCTGTCTAGTTTACAGTTTTACTCTAGATGGACTTTCGGTGGCTGAGAAGGTTTGTGAATATTTACAGAGAAGCTGCAGGCAGCGAAGAAGGAGCTCCCCACATATTGCAAAGTTTTAGCGTTTAGCTTTGTAGCACCTTTTTGCTACTTACCTGCAGCGGAGTGGTCTGTATGGTGGTGCTAGTTGGTGTGGTTTTCATTCCGGTCATCCCCATTGTGTCAGTCTTTACAGCAGTAAGCAGCAGAGACTCCGCTTTGATAAAGTGAGGCTGGAGCAGAACCTGTCAAGAGAGGTCATCTCAGTAATCATATCCATGGACTGTCAATGAAAATGGCAGACGGGTGTCAGCTCACTCACCGGAACCTGCTGGATTTGTGAGGTTATGGAAGCTGTGCTGGTGGCAGTGGTCAGGAAATGGGGAGACAGGCTCTGGGTGTTGATGGTCAAGGGTTGCTGGATTTGGGGTGAAGAGTGCATCTGCAGAGGTTGGGCAGCTATAGTCTGCAGGGTCGGGGCCTGGGTCACAACATTCTGAATCGGCTGGCTTACAACGCTCTGCAAGGGTTGCGTGGCAATGCTCTGCAGTGGCTGACCTGGGATGTTCAGCAGAGGCTGACCAGAGATGTTCTGCAGAGGCTGGCTTGTAGTATTTTGCTGAGACGGAGCACTTTGCGCTACTGCAAAATAAGATGTTTCATAAGTTATTGAGAATGCTGCATTGATGATATTCTCTTCCTGCAGCGCGGCCACCTACAGCCGCATCAGTCACCTCATAATTACCTGTGTAGGAAGTCTGCTCTGCATACCCAGTCACAGGCTGGCTGTTATACAGAGGTTGCACAGGTGTCACCATGTTCTTCCCAAATGCCATGCTCTGCATCTGCTGCGGCACCGGCTGGAGTTTGCTCTGCTGTGGAGACGGGCTGATCTGCATGGGCTCATCCTTCAACAAGTTCTGTACCCTAGGTTTCAGCTGCTGTGTCAGATTCTCCTGTGGCTGGGACACAGTAGGTGGGCTTTGGAAACCGGGGGTGGAAAGCGGTAACATCTTCATGGGGGTCGAATGTGTAGGTGCCGCCAGTAATCCCTCCAGGGAGCTGAGTGCTGCACCTCCAGCAAGGTCCACATTAGGGGCAGCATCCTGGGTGGGGGTACTGATCGGTCCGAAGGGGCTATCGAAAAAGCCGGGAAAGTCATGGTCTTGATTGTGGATGAGCTGAAGCATATCTGGAGAGGGGAATGAAGACATGCAAATCTTTACACTGAATTCAGATTTCACATGCTTTGAATGCCGGAGGGCGGCCATTTTGTGGATTATGGCCGGTTAGAGGCAGGAGTCATATGGCACAGATGGAACTAGCTGGCTGTCACCTGTGGCACAGCTTTTTTTTTTTTTTTTTTTTTATATAAATTTTTATTAGATAATCAAAAGTCAGTAGTGTATACATATACAATGAGTTCAGGTACATAATCAATACTGTCACAGACATTATAACATGGCACAGCTTTTCACATAAAATACATGAAGATCACATAAGATTCAATCTTTCAGATCCTAGATTCCCCTGACGAGAGACACCTATGGCAGATACAATACTGGTGGATACCTATGGCCTGGGTGTCCATCATTTTTAGATGCTCACCACCGCCAACACTGACCTTGCCACCATTATACTGACCTCACTGCTGGCCACTGAGCAGCTCTGGACTGGACTATTGGGTCAGCATTGGGGACTTTAGCAGGAATTTTGGACTATCAGATAACAAACTAAAAGACATCTATACACGTAATAATAGACTGCGGCCTAGTATCAAACCTAGACCAGACAATCACTGCAGTGTCCCATAGCAACCAATCAGATCACTGCTTTCATTTCCAAACCAGCACTTTTAAAATGAGAGCTGGAATCTGATTGATTGCTATGAGAAACACCTCATAATACTGTTTAATGGCAATACTATTGTCAGGCCGGGGACCACGGGGACGGGGGAAAACATAAAGCGTCCACTCATTACTTATTATATCCATGTATAATAGGATTAGTATGAAGTGTAACTTAAAGCTCTGGGGCCCCAGTGCACTATTAGTAACTGGGCCCCTCACCTAACATGAGGGATGTCTAAGGCACCAGGAATGACTGCTACCTCTTCCCCCCTATAGCTATGCCCCTGTATCCAGGTTGCCATTAATATGTATGACAATTACATATACAATATTTGCACCTCAAATGTATTAAAAAAAAATCTGTTGGGTTTTGAAAAGAAGTTTAAATGATCCCCTATAATAAAGATATTATATATATATATATAGTTGCAAGAAAAAGTATGTGAACCCTTTGGAATGATATGGATTTCTGCACAAATTGGTCATAAAATGTGATCTGATCTTCATCTAAGTCACAACAATAGACAATCACAGTCGGCTTAACCTAATAACACACAAAGAATTAAATGTACCATGTAAACATTTACAGAGCAGGTGGAAAAAGTATGTGAACCCTTGGATTTAATAACTGGTTGAACCTCCTTTGGCAGCAATAACTTCAACCAAACGTTCCCTGCAGTTGCAGATCAGACGCGCACAACGGTCAGGAGTAATTCTTGACCATTCCTCTTTACAGAACTGTTTCAGTTCAGCAATATTCTTGGGATGTCTGGTGTGAATCGCTTTCTTGAGGTCATGCCATAGCATCTCACTCGGGTTGAGGTCAGGACTCTGACTGGGCCACTCCAGAAGGCGGATTTCCTTCTGTTTAAGCCATTCTGTTGTTGATTTACTTCTATGCTTTGGGTTGTTGTCCTGTTGCAACGCCCATCTTCTGTTGAGCTCCAGCTGGTGGACAGATGGCCTTAAGTTCTCCTGCAAAATGTCTTGATAAACTTGGGAATTACATTTTCCTTTGATGATAGCAATCCGTCCAGGACCTGACGCAGCAGAGCAGCCCCAAACCATGATGCCCCCACCACCATACCTCACAGTTGGGATGAGGGTTTGATGTTTATGTGCTGTGCCTCTTTTTCTCCACACATAGTGTTGTGTGTTTCTTCCAAACAACTCAACTTTGGTTTCATCTGTCCACAGAATATTTTGCCAGTGCTGCTGTGGGACATCCAGGTGCTCTTGTGCAAACTGTAAACGTGCAGCAATGTTTTTTTTGGACAGTAGTGGCTTCCTCTGTGGTATCCTCCCATGAAATCCATTCTTCTTTAGTGTTTTACGTATCGTAGATTCGCTAACAGGGATGTCAGCATATGCCAGAGGCTTTTGTAAGTCTTTAGCTGACACTCTAGAATTCTTCTTCACCTCATTGAGGAGTCTGCGCTGTGCTCTTACAGTCATCTTTACAGGACGGCCACTCCTAGGGAGAGTAGCAGCAGTGCTGAACTTTCTCCATTTATAGACAATTTGTCTTACCGTGGACTGATGAACAGCAAGGCTTTTGGAGATACTTTTATAACCCTTTCCAGCTTCATGCAAGTCAACAATTCTTAATCGTAGGTCTTCTGAGAGCTCTTTTGTGCGAGGCATCATTCACATCAGGCAATGCTTCTTGTGATAAGCAAACCCAGAACTGGTGTGTGTTTTATAGGGCAGGGCAGCTGTAACCAACACCTCCAATCTCATCTCATTGATTGGACTCCAGTTAACTGACACCTCACTCCAATTAGCTCTTGGAGATGTCATTAGTCTAGGGGTTCACATACTTTTTCTACCTGCACTGTGAATGTTTACATGGTGTGTTCAATAAAAACATGGTAACATTTAATTCTTTGTGTGTTATTAGTTAAGCAGACTGTGATTGTCTATAGTTGTGACTTAGATGAAGATCAGATCACATTTTATGACCAATTTGTGCAGAAATCCGTATCATTCCAAAGGGTTCACATACGTTTTCTTGCAACTGTATATATATATATATATATATATATATATATATATATATATATATATATCTAGGGTACTTAATTTGACATCAGGGATTTTTTTTTCAGAAAATTAATTAGCAGTATTTTTTATATATTTTTTCTTTTTTCATGTATTTTTCCCAAAACATTTATAAAACTGACCCGTAAACCACAATATAGGTGCAAAAAGCTACAAAAGACCTTCAAAAGTACAGTCCATAGGCACGGTGAAGGAGGGGGAGAAGAGCAAGGTTCCCCGAATTCCCTAAACCTCCCCTTCCCAGACCCCTAAGAGATGCTTCACTAAATGCTGCTGCTGCAGTTCTGACAACTCTCCCCCTGACCTGTGCAGCTAATAATACAATACGATGAGGCAGGTTGCTTTGATATTGTGTGTATATATATATATACAGAGGGTACCACATTTGTATAAGTCATAATATGGGCATTTTCAAAAATTTATTTCCAGTAATATTTTTATGCTTTTTCTGTTTTCCCAAATTCTTTCTAAAACCATGATACGGGTGAAAAAAAACTACAAAAAACCTTCAAAAGAGCACTCCATAGGCACTCTGGAGAAAGGCGGAGGATCCAGACGGTCCAAATACCATGGGACAGGGTATATATATATCTACACATACACACACAGGGTACCACATTTGTAAGGGAATTTTAAAAAAAAATAATTCCAATCAATTTTAATGCTTTTTCCATTTTCATGTATTTTTCCCAAAATCTTTCTAAAAACGACCAGTAACCCACAATACGGGTGCTAAAAGCTGCAAAAGATTTTGGAGACGATTCTGTACCTTCAAAAGTGCACTCCATGGGCACGCTGGAGGAGGGAGGAAGAGCCAGGCTCCCCGAATTCCCTAAGCCTCCCCTTCCCAGACCCCTAAGAGATGCTTCACTAAATGCTGCTGCTGCAGTTCTGACAACTCTTTGCCTCTCCTGGGCATCTATTGCTTTTCTTTTTTTTCCCACACCCTCCTCTTCCTCCTCCTTGTGGTGGAGCAGCTCCACCTCTTGTGGATGGAGTTATGGGGACAGGAGAATGAATCAGGGCTGTGAAGATGAGGTGACTGTGGAGGGCCAATCAGGGCGAGATGTAAGAAGCGGCCCAGCCTGGCCATAGACTGAGGAGGACCCAGCCTCCACTCTCAAGGTTACTAGCGTTCAGTGAGGGTGCGGGTTATTAGAGGACGTTCACAGGCGGCATGTCACTACATTACTACAAGTCACCTACATACAGGCATTGTGCAAGGAAAAGCTACAAGGTCATTGACATGACAGGATCTATCACTTCACAACAACCAATACCATATTCCTGAAGTACTCCCATTAATTGTATACATATCGACAAATGTAGCAAAGCCGAATTTGTTATTTGGCACCAGTCATAATAGGAAGATGTGTAAGGTGCTGCGCAAATATATCGTTTTGTGTATCTTGTTGGCGCCCATTTGTGTCATGCACCACTCCTTCTTTATATAACCTATATTGCAAATATTTGGCATCACTGTGCTCTACCAGCTCTTTTTTTACAATAACACTACTCAGGATGGCTGCCGCCGCCGCCGCCATCTACGCCTATACAGCCGACTCCCATCTAAATTGTAAATTTCCCTTTAAACGACAAACTCAGCTCTGCACAGTCTGCCTACAGAACGCGCAATATTTACAGGATCAGAGGTCAGTGTCCATTACTAGTCTGACCTAATATTTGCTTTCCAAAGTTTTCTGCAAAAATATTTAGTCTGAGCATATCATGCGGGTGAACAGACTAAGAGGCGAATAAAGACGGCGAATATTAAAAGAATTAATGAAAATGGGCCACAAGGCGAAACATGGACAGCCATATTGAACTTAAATATAACCTGTGGTCGAGCTTCACCCACCAAAATTGGATTTATGGGAATGGGAAGGTTTGGGTTCTGTTTTTGGCAGTCATGGGTTGTCTTGGCCTCCAATTTTTTATTTTATTATACCTCTTGGTATTGAAAAGGCGGCCATATTGTCAGACACCTAGCTTTCCACGTTTTTTCTTCACACTAATACGTACTGTAATGGTGGCCATATTGTCAGGCACCAGGCTTCCCGCCATTTTTCTTTAAACCAATTTGTAATGTAATGGCGGCCATATCATCCGACACCCAGCTTCCTAACATTTTTTTTTACACCGTTATGTACTGTAATGGTGGCCATATTGTCAGGTAGCAGGCTTCCCACCATTTTTCTTTACAGCCATGTTATCAGACACCCAGCTTCCTAACATTTTTCTTCACACCGATATGAACTGTAATGGTGGCCATATTGTCAGGCAGCAGGCTTCCCACCATTGTTCTTTACGGCCATGTTATCAGACACCCAGCTTCCTAACATTTTTCTTTACACCGATACATACTGTAATGGTGGCCATATTGTCAGGCAGCAGGCTTCCCACCATTTTTCTTTACATCCATGTTATCAGACACCCAGCTTCCTAACATTTTTCTTCACACCGTTATGTACTGTAATGGTGGCCATATTGTGAGGCAGCAGGCGTCCCACCATTTTTCTTTACGGCCATGTTATCAGACACCCAGCTTCCCAACATTTTTCTTCACACCAATATGTACTGTAATGGTGGCCATATTGTCACACACCAAGTTCCCACCATTTTTCTTCACACCCATTTGTATTGTAAAGGCGGCCTAATGGCTTTCCTTCCACATAAAAACAACAATCATATCATTTGATGGTCGGGGGACCCCGATGCAGATTTTGAACTGGGCCCCGGTAGGCGCAGGGGGTTACTGTACCACTCACTATACCTTGGCACAAACATGGCACTGGTTTGGAAGCAGTTTGTGTTACCCTGCTGCTCAGGAAGGGCCGGGCCTAGCTACATAATCAGCCATGTTTACCAGCTGCCAGAAGCCCCCTCTGGACTGTTCTAGTCAGGGGCAGGAAACCTGGCTCGGCAAAATCCTTTGTGACGGGCACCTGAGATAAACATGGGGCTTTGTGTCGTCGTCTGAATCAGCACAGCGGCGGTGTCCCACAGAATGGAAAGGCGCTGATCCATGGATACGGCATAGAGTTGTCACCCAGCTTTTCTAGAGCCCCGAGAGGCAAATGTGCCTCCTTATGGAGCGATATGGGTTACATTACAGCACAGCAGGACACAAGGATCTTGGAACCTTGAACGACCTGTTGGAGCTGATATGGCGGTCATATTGTTGGAAGCCCAGCTTTCCCAGAAGCAGATAACTTAAGAAATGATTGAAGGACACGGTGACGGCACTGAATGACCACAGATGAGGAAACCCGACCTCTACTAATTAGTATGTGGCTCAATATCACCAACCACAGCCTTCACCTCAGCGACATTTTGGTTCCTATCTATACAAAGGGACGGTGACCTATGACAGGTTGTAGGGGAAAGGGGCACAAAAAGTAAAATTTCTCGCAAGGTTAGAAATTAGAACTGATAGAAATTTTAATAATAAATCATTTTCTAAGAATGACTACTACTGCCACCATGTTGGAGTCCCTGCGGCAGCGCGCACGGTGCTGCTGACGAACAGCCCAGCACTGGAGCATTGACCGGCAGTAACCCTAACGTGACGTCACACGAGGGGCAGGGTCTCAGCCAGCAGCCCTAGGGAAGCTTTTAGGATTCCACATAGACAAGACGCACATGGAGAACCTGAAATACAGCCTTTAACCCATACACCTACCACCCCCAACAATCTGTGGAACTACAAGTCCCAGAAAAAACACTCAAATACACACCTATTACCATAGAGTGGTTGTAGGACTACAAGCCCCAGTATTGTCCTACTATTAATAGGTGCCCGGGTGGCATTCAGTTACACCCATGCGACCACTTTTTACCATGCACTGGAATGCAATGCGCGACGAAACGTGCAGCTTTGGCGCAATTGCGCTCCACTGTAGTCTATAGCAAATTAGATAGATGCCCAACAATTCCTTTAAGGTCTATGGGCAGCAATTTTAAAAAAATATAATAATCACATGGCTGAAATCGTACAGGAAAGTCGCACCATGTGACTCAAAACGCGTTACGTTTTTGCAAGAATACAGTGAGGACACCACCATGTCCACTCTTCAAGATTATTATTATTTTTTTTGGCCCCGCTCTGGTCAATCAAACCAGCTCCGGCACCCATCGAGTGGCATGGGTCACCTACCATCTATGTCGCTCAGCAAGGCGGTGTCGATGTCGCTGCTCTCCTGCAGAGACAGAGAGGGGTCCAGGTGGTCCAAGGAGCTCTCATCATAGGCAATGCTGTTCATTTTTGGTACTTTGTAGTCCTCTTCTTCTAGGAAGGGTCCTCAGGATCTCAGCCCTGTGTCAGGCATGTGCATTATTCCCATAGAAATCTATGGAACTGACAGGTCGCAGGTTGTGGGAGGAGGGGTGTCTAATGCTGAAGCCCCCCCATATGTACAACAAGCACCAAGGAACTTCAGGCAAACTGTAGCTGCTTGGAGCTGGTCAGTAGGAGGCGCCTAGATGTTCGGGCTCTGCCCAGTGCACCCCCTGCGCCCAGCTCCCTCCCCCATACCCTGCCTCCTTCCTCCCATAATATCCTCACCCCCCCCTCTCTGCACAGCAAGCAGAGCCTTTTCAGCAGCTTCAGGAGGCTCCTTAACCCTCGCACTGCAGGAAACAAAAGGCAACATATGATATCATGTAACACGTCAGATTAGATTACATTACAACAGTTCAGATCCTATGACATCACGTTGTAAAATTCCTTTAATCCGACATCATAAAACTCTTACACGAGGGGATAGATTTTTCAAGAAATTTTGAGATTTCTGGACTATCAAATGCCAGATTAAAGTAATATCACTTTAATGTCAATGATCCGTCTCACTGACACCCATATGCAGGGTGCTGCTTTATATAGGGTGGCGCTTTCTACGGCGGTCTTGATATGCACTGCACCTCTGGGGGGTGCGCGTAATTTATGATGAGGCGCACGAGGTGAAAACCATGGACACAACACAGGGACTATTTGTGTCTAGTCCGTGGTTTTCACGGATCATTGGTAGAACATGCTACGGAAATTCTTTTTCAGCCTAGCGGAGTCCGTGGAATACGGATGACGCGCGGAGGGCAAAAAACAGACACACAGACCAAACACAGACATGAACCATTGACCATCTTGTCACATATGTCATCATCACGTGTGAACAAGGCCTTAGGGTTCATGCACACGAATGTGTGGCGCCATATCCGTGCACTGGGGACCGCAAATTGTATCTTCTGGATTGTGGACCCGCGGTGCCCGATTTGAAAGCCGCAATACAGGCACCGGCCAACAACGGCCGTGGGCTCGAGTCCTTTTTCTAATGCAGGTTTTTAGCACAAATACTACAAAACTGTGAAAACAATGGAGGATGCGATAAAAAAAAAAAAGCACCTGCTACCCTTATGGACATTCCTTGCACATGATGGAAAAGTAGTACATGATCACCTGCGACCAATTAAAGTCTACAATATTTATAAAAACTAAATTATGAGGGCCCCTGAGAAGCAGCTGATCAATAAAGGCCTGTGGTGCTGCGGTGGCCCTTGCCATGGGAGACCTGGAGCTGCCCATTCGTTTTTAATGAGTGTTTTGAAAGGGGGGGGGGGGGGGTCCAGGAGGTTTTCCCCCAAAATGCTAAATGAAATCAAAAGGAGAAGTAAGGGGACCCCCATGGGGTACTGCCTCGCTGCATCCACCACTAGCGCACCGCAGACAGTATACGAACCCGTGCATCCAGTATATAGAGCCTCCTGTTAATGGTTAACGATTCTTTACATAACCCCAAAACCAGACAGCAATCTGGAAGCAAAACACGCGTAATGCTTCCATGTATATCTCCTGTTATCAGCGGACATCTGGTCAACCCTCTGAGGAATGCCAGGACTCCAACACACTCACATCTGCCGCAAACTATGTCCCTTCAAAGGGAACCTCCTGCTAGGTTTGGTTTCCACTTGCTCCACTATCTGGCACCATCATCGCCACCAAACAGCCCATCAAAATGCCAGTTATAAAGTCTACTTCACACCAGTCATACGAGCAACCCAATTATCCCCCCCCCCCCCAAAAAAAACAAAAAAAAAAACAACACACACATATATATATGATATAAACCTGTAAATAATACAGCCATATACCCCACGAGAGTACACAGGGTGTGCTTTAGCTCCACAGGCCATATCCTCAGCTGTGAGGGCTCAGGCAGGCCCCCATACCCTCAGCTGTGAGGGCTCAGGCAGGCCTCCGTACCTTCAGTTGTGGGGACTCGAGCAGACCTCCATACCTTCAGCTATGGGGACTCGAGCAGACCTCCATACCTTCAGCTGTGAGGACTCAGGCAGGCCCCAATATCCTCAGTGCTGGGGACTCAGGCAGGCCCCATACCCTCAGCTGTGAGGACTCAGGCAGGCCCCCATATCCTCAGTGCTGGGGACTCAGGCAGGCCCCATACCCTCAGCTGTGAGGACTCAGGCAGGCCCCCATACCCTCAGCTGTGAGCACTCAGGCAGGCCCCCATATCCTCAGTGCTGGGGACTCAGGCAGGCCACATACCCTCAGCTGTGAGGACTCAGGCAGGCCCCCATACCCTCAGCTGTGAGGACTAAGGCAGGCCTCCATACCCTCAGCTGTGAGGACTAAGGCAGGCCTCCATATCCTCAGTGCTGGAGACTCAGGTAGGCCCCCATACCCTCAGTTGTGAGCACTGAGGCAGGCCTCTGTACCTTCAGTTGTGGGGACTCGAGCAGACCTCCATACCCTCAGGTGTGAGGACTCAGGCAGGCCCCCATATCCTCAGTGCTGGAGACTCAGGCAGGCCCCCATACCCTCAGTGCTTGAGACAGGCAGGCCCCCATACCCTCAGGTGTGAGCACTCAGGCAGGCTTCTATACTTCCAGCTGTGAGGACTCAGGCAGGCCCCCATACCCTCAGGTGTGAGGACTCAGGCAGGCCCCCATACCCTCAGGTGTGAGGACTCAGGCAGGCCCCCATACCCCCAGGTGTGAGCACTCAGGCAGGCCCCCATACCCCCATGTGTGAGCACTCAGGCAGGCTTCCATACTTCCAGCTGTGAGGACTCAGGCAGGCCCCCATACCCCCAGGTGTGAGCACTCAGGCAGGCCCCCATACCCCCAGGTGTGAGCACTCAGGCAGGCTTCTATACTTCCAGCTGTGAGGACTCAGGCAGGCCCCCATTCCCCCGACCTGGTCACGGTCACACCCCCTGCAAGTACATTGGTTTGGGCATGCTGAAATCGAACTGCCTGATCCGTATTTCTCAGATAGGTCACTGTAAAATGGCCGGACTACAGTGGCCTCCACGTTTCCATGCCGTACCCTCTGCAGCGAACTCAAGGTACACAATAAAGCTCCTGTAACATTTAAAGGGGTGTTCCACTTTCAGAAATGAATGCAACTATAGGTATAATGAAGTTATGTAATTTCCCAATACACTTTCTGGGTCAATTCCCAATGATTTTCAAAATCTCTGCTTGCTGTCATTCACTGTTGACTCCCATGGTATACGGATCCGCCCTGGTCATATGACGGGCACAGGGGCCCTTGGCTCCTTACACCTTGGGCATCAGAGATCTGTCTTCTAGCAAAAGGTTCCTCATGAACGACAGCAAGCAGAGATCTTGAAAATGATCAATTGATACAGAAATTCTACAGGAAAATGGCGCGACTTTTCGTTCCACAAAGGATAACATTTATCAATTTTGTCCACATTTCGCACATGACCACTTGTCGCCACCCCAACCTAAGACCTGCGAAAACCTGACATGGCAGACATCACAAATCTGCTCAAGGCGACCAAATTCTTTGCAATCTGCTTTTCCAATTATGAAAAATATATTTTAAAAAAAATCCACAAAAACACCTTGTTAGACGTCACCAGTGTGCATCACACTTCATCTCAGCAACGTAAGGGTTAACTTTTATACACAACACGGTTTTAACTTAGCCCCGCCTCTTCGCCTTATAAGGAACTGCATGCAGCACGGGCGCGCGACGTACACACACACACACACACACACACATCCACTACGGAAATGAAACTCGCTCCTGAATATTCATCAGGTCCTATTTTACATGTTTAAAAAAATAAATAAAAAAAATCCAACTCCTTTCACCAATCGACAGCACTGGGCGGGGTTTCTTTTCCAGGCTTGGTTGAGCCAGCAAAGGGAAAACCCCTGCCTGTAGAACGAGTCGATTCGTCCTATCAGAGCGCGAGAGGCGAGTGGGGTGACTCCGCGTCATCCGCCGAGCTCTGATTACATCATGTGGTCCTCCAAGGAGTTAATGATTGGTCACATGGTTCTCCTGCTTCGCATTCCACCGCCGACGCGCGGGAGGGCGAATTTTTTTTTTTTTTTTTGTGTACCGTAGCCTACACAAGCGTCCTGTATTATTCTCACAGGATTGTGGGACATAAAATTATCGTAATAAACCAGAATTATAAACATTATTGAGTGTGACCCAAAATGGTTGCCCTTATTAGTCACGAAACCATTGAAATACATATTTTCAGACATTTTTGAGGCACGTGACGCTTATTTTCCGCCATAACGTATCTGTAACCCATAGACGTAAATATTCCCTGACGAGCGCTTCTAATTTTTGGGTGGAAAAAGTTGAATCCACGATAATCGTATGCTGCCATAATACCGTGTGTTGAGAAATATCGCATTTTTACCTCAAATGCTATAATTATAAAAGTTTTACCGCTAACGATGAAAAATAAAATGATGCGTGTCCTTTATTACATGGATCTCAGCCATGAGGTGAAAACTGCGTCACAAACACAGCATATGTGAATACGCCTCTAAACAGCTTCCAGCCCCCCCTTCCAGTTAATGAACTGTACCAGATCGCCTTAGGATTCTATGGTGATCCCAGATTAGTCCATTTGGAATGCGGGGGGGGGGGGGGGGGGTAAGGGGTCATTCTTGGATATGCTTTGCTGCTGTCTGACTGAAGCCTAAGAAATATTAGTGTAAGGCAAAGTTCACATTATGACGGCATCTTTTATCTGCCCACAGACTTCTGCCCTCTCGCTGGCCCATAGAAGTCTCCCAGACCAGGGATCGGCAACCCTTATGCAAATTTCCTAAAAATCAGCCTTGAGCCTGTATATAAAAGTACCGTCATTACGGCATTTTTTCCGAATACGTCTGGTACAGGGATTGGCAACCTTCAGCGCGCCAGCTGCTGTGACACTACAATACCCAGCATGCACACTCGCTCGTTTGTTCTTGTAAATCCCATACAAGTGAAAGGAGGATTATGGGAGTTGTAGTTTCAAAAACAGCTCGAGTGCCGGAGGTTGTCGATCCCTGTCCCAGACGTATACGGAAAAAGTGCCATAAAGACGGTACTATTATATACGGCCTCGAGGGTGAATTTTAGGAAATTTGCGTAAAGTCACCTTTAAGACGCCCAGGGTGGTGCCCAGGCTTTGGGGGAGCCACTTCGATCTACTGAGGATTAATTAACCCTTTATGTAAACAAACTGGGGGAGATTTATCAAAATGTGGTACAAAAGGCTTAGTTTAGTTGCCCATAGCAACCAATGAGCTCTGTGAAAAATGAAAAGGTGGAATCTGGGTGGTTGCTATGGCAACTAAACTAAGCCAGTTTCCCTTTGCACCAATTTTGATAAATCTCTTCCAATTTTCTATGCAGCCACATCAGACCTATGCTGAACAGAATGACAGAAGTCACGTATCTCCAGTGCCGAGAACCTGTGTGACCGACGTCAGCCGCTTATCTTATAACGCTGCTGGACTGTAATAAGGTCTGGGCTTTAGGGTTACTGCCCCTTTAACAATAGCTCTATCTATTCAGTCATTCAAGTAATAGTATAACTGCGAGTATAGATAGAAGTATATGGGTGCACCTGAGCGCGGTAATAACCAGAACGTCACATGTTAATGGAAAAGATCCATAGAGTAAAGTTTATTTGAAGTCACATCCTTGTACATAGGAGCAGTATTATAGTAGTTATATTCTTGTACATAGGAGCAGTATTATAGTAGTTATATTCTTGTACATAGGAGGCAGTATTATAGTAGTTATATTCTTGTACATAGGAGCAGTATTATAGTAGTTATATTCTTGTACATAGGAGCAGTATTATAGTAGTTATAATTTTGTACATAGGAGGCAGTATTATAGTAGTTATATTCTTGTACATAGGAGACAGTAATATAGTAGTTATATTCTTGTACATAGGAGACAGTAATATAGTAGTTATATTCTTGTACATAGGAGGCAGTATTATAGTAGTTATATTCTTGTACATAGGAGGCAGTATTATAGTAGTTATATTTCTTGTACATAGGAGGCAGTATTATAGTAGTTATATTCTTGTACATAGGAGCAGTATTATAGTAGTTATAATTTTGTACATAGGAGGCAGTATTATAGTAGTTATATTCTTGTACATAGGAGACAGTAATATAGTAGTTATATTCTTGTACATAGGAGACAGTAATATAGTAGTTATATTCTTGTACATAGGAGGCAGTATTATAGTAGTTATATTCTTGTACATAGGAGGCAGTATTATAGTAGTTATATTCTTGTACATAGGAGGCAGTATTATAGTAGTTATATTCTTGTACATAGGAGGCAGTATTATAGTAGCTATATTCTTGTACATAGGAGGCAGTATTATAGTAGCTATATTCTTGTACATAGGAGGCAGTATTATAGTAGTTATATTCTTGTACATAGGAGCAGTATTATAGTAGTTGTATTCTTCTACATAGGAGGCTGTATTATAGTAGTTATGTATATTCTTGCACATAGAAGGCAGTATTATAGTAGTTATATTCTTGTACATAGGAGCAGTATTATAGTAATTATATTCTTGTACATAGGAGAAGTATTATAGTAGTTATATTCTTGTACATAGGAGGCAGTATTATAGTAGTTATATTCTTGTACATAGGAGCAGTATTATAGTAGTCCTATTCTTGTACATAGGAGGCAGTATTATAGTAGTTCTATTCTTGTACATAGAAGCAGTATTATAGTAGTTATATTCTTGTACATAGGAGGCAGTATTATAGTAGTTATATTCTTGTACATAGGAGCAGTATTATAGTAGTTATATTCTTGTACATAGGAGGCAGTATTATATTAGTTATATTCATGTACATAGGAGCAGTATTATAGTAGTTCTATTCTTGTACATAGGAGCAGTATTATAGTAGTTACCGGTATATTCTTCTACATAGGAGCAGTATATAGTAGTTATATTCTTGTACATAGGGGGCAGTATTATAGTAGTTATATTCTTGTACATAGGAGGCAGTATTATAGTAGTTATATTCTTGTACATAGGAGGCAGTATTATAGTAGTTATATTCTTGTACATAGGAGGCAGTATTATAGTAGTTATATTCTTGTACATAGGAGGCAGTATTATAGTAGTGATATTCTTGTACATAGGAGGCGGTATTATAGTAGTTATATTCTTGTACATAGGAGGCAATATTATAGTAGTTATATTCTTGCACATAGGGGCAGTATTATAGTAATTATATTTCTGTACATAGGGGCAGTATTTAACCAATTCTCTATGATAGAATGTCTATTTTTCATAGTCCTGCAATGCTATTATTACTAATGGCTGGATTTCCTCGGATGGCCTCTCTGTATACCATAGTTGTAGAGCTCCTCATTCACTTTCCCTCCGTCCTGCACATGAAGTGATTCAGTACATTGGCTCAGAGATTGACGCCTGGATATGGTAAAGTCTCGTACGTGTTTGTGTCATTGTCACAAAGGAATTTTAAGATTATGCAAATAATAATATATGGATAACGCACACTGGTATGACGACCTCTACCCAATGGCTGAGCCGTTTATAATCTGGTCCCAGTCACGAGGGGTATGCTGATCTGCTCCTAATAACATGAAGTGACTTTGTGTTATCCGGTGCCTAAGAATCTACATGTTACCGACTTGAGATAATCTGATGTGAAGTCCAGTTCGGGGTATTTGAACACTGTTTCTGATTGTCTTCTGACACGGGGAGTGTGATGAGTGCTTACAACCATCTTACTGATGAGGCGTACAATTACACCACATAAGAGCCCCCAAAATTGCCTCCTGGTTCTGTGGAGTCACATGGTGCAGTATAAACCAGCGAGCAGCTCTTTTAAAAGGATCAAGTGCCCTTTAAAAGGAGGAGCTTGATAAAACAGAGAGCAGGGGCAATGCATCTATGAGGAGTCGCAGTGACCCATTGACTAAACGATAGCTCCTTAGGGGGCTGCTTTAATTCTGCTACTTACTTTTCGGGAGGTTGGAAGAAACCACTTGCCATGCCAGCAAACTTGGGCTCTGAGGGGGGCCACTCAGGAAGACCCCAGTATTATAAATGATACACGGTAGGTGTGAGGCCCTGGTGCATTAGGGCCCTGGAGCTTCAAGTTCCACCTCTGATTACCAGTTCCAAGAATCACACGAGATAGCGGCTGCTTGTTACGGTTTTATTAGACATAGTCTTACTTATTATCTCTACAGCAGGACATTTCCGGCAGACAGACATTATACTAGCGGACGGGGTTAATAACTTCACAACGTCATCGACTGTAAAATATTTATTATTTTCCACAGCTTAGAAATCACAGACACGGGGAGAACGCGACAAATAAATAACCTCTTTAACATTAAGAATCTACAATTAGTGTTCGCATGTATAAAATATAAAATAATTTAAGATATTTCATATACAGGTTACGGGGACAGCAGCCTGGCACTATGGATGGGGGGGGATGCGAGGTTTTCGAGGAATATTCCGTTATTTACAAACATCCTTTCCCTCTAATCCTGGAGGATTCCTTATGATTTGTCTGAATATAAGCCTCCTGCACACGACCGCAAACCACGGATCCACAAAATACAGACACCCTCCGTCTGCAAAACGCAATTTTTCCGCCCACATCACAATTTTTTTTTACTATTCCTGTCCACAGTATGGACATGATTTGTGGTGCAGACAGACGGATGCGGCCACCACATGGGTAACATTTGTGCGCCATACTTTTTTTTTTCCCGTAGAAATGAATGGGTCCATGTGCAATCTGTCAAAAAAATAAATAAAAAAAATCGATGCAAAATACGATCGTGGGTATGAGGCCTATACCATGGAAAGGCTAAAAATGCTAATTCCTTCAGGCTACATTCACACAAATGTATTTTGTTTCCACGTCCGTTCCGTTTTTTTATTTTTTTTTCGGATTGGATGAGGACCCATTCATGCGGACAGCACACCGTGTGGACCCAGCAGGTCCTCCAGATATGGGGGGCCGCCACCCTGGAGGACACGGAAGGTCCTCCAGATATGGGGGGCCGCCACCCTGGTGGACACGGCAGGTCCTCCAGATATGGGGAGCCGCCACCCTGGTGGACACGGCAGGTCCTCCAGATATGGGGGGCCGCCACCCTGGTGGACACGGCAGGTCCTCCAGATATGGGGGGCCGCCACCCTGGTGGACACGGCAGGACCTCCAGATATGAAGGGCCGCCACCCTGGTGGACACGGCAGGTCCATATAATGACATGATTGGCCAAATGTATGTGTACAAACATACCAAATGTATGACCGGGCGCCATTTCTCTGGTGACAACAGCGGACATTCGACAAAGCGGGATTCCTGGCGATCAACTGGTAGTCAGGTCAGCTTCTATTCCATGACAGGATCCCTTTATCCAAAGATATTCTGAAAGCCATACACGTAAGGGAGAGTAGGACTTACACGCAAGATCAAGTCTGTGATTGGTCTGCGACTTGCCTTTGCACTGGTTACACGACCATCTCAGGGGGCAAGTTCTGTGCAATTTAGGATCGCAGACATGCTGGTAAAATTGCTTGTACGTTGCGATCTGCCACCAAAATGTTGGGATTTCGCAAGAACTGGTTGCATCCCCGTTCTGGTAGTAGTGATCAAGATGCCGTAAAGTAAAGCGCCCTCCATCACAAACCAGAGGAGTCTGTGCGAAATTGCTAGGAAGGGACCCCTGACGGGAACCGCCTTTAGCCTCAGCGGCGACCTGTTTCATTGTGGCGGGGGCAATCAGTTGTCATAGTAGAGCTCACTCTTGCCAGGGCGGCTAACATATAGGTAGATTATATGGTAAGAGCCAAAAATCATGGGCCGCAAA
Source organism: Bufo gargarizans (assembly GCF_014858855.1). Classification (NCBI taxonomy): domain Eukaryota; kingdom Metazoa; phylum Chordata; class Amphibia; order Anura; family Bufonidae; genus Bufo; species Bufo gargarizans. The sequence continues at coordinate 184,381,880 of NC_058087.1, read as the reverse complement.
CTGCTACAATGTAGAAACCAAATTGCAAAAGCGCCTACATACAAATACTATGTAACAGACAATTTTTCTTGCTCCATTTGGCTGGAGCTCCCCTTTATAAATCCCTAGCAGAAACGTCCCTTTAAATATAAAATAAATAAATAAAGCGCTATGCTGTGCATCCTGTGCTCAGCTTAACGTTGCGGCCATTTCTATTTTTTGACACCTATGGCAATGGGACGCGGGGAAACCAACGCACCAGTAACGGGCCTAATGAATACAGGACTCTCTTAGAAGACCTACCCTCTGGACGTCTGTACTGGGTTGTGCTAGGGAGCCACCCGATGCCTCAAACCTCTCACCTGGGATCTATATTCCAATGAGCTATGCTAACATTCATGTCCTAAAAAGAAAAAGCCACAGCCAGGCCATTTTTTCTCCCCTCTATATCAAGGCCGGAAGTGGCGTTTCGGGGGGGGGGGGGGGGGGGGGGGTGTCCAGGCTGCTGACATTCAGTGTAGTGAAAACGATCAGGCGGCGACTGCGATCCATCGGCAGCAGTCATGAACAGGCACGTCATCCCCTGCGTGTGTTAAACCGGTAGAAATAAAGCTGTGTGGCATACAAGGGGTTAAGCGGGCGGGTGAGCCGAGGCTTGCATGTGCATGCTGTACTGACGTCCGCCATGACGGACCCCGATGCTGGATAATAATATGCAGAAATTAAATGCTGTGGAATGGCGGATGCTCGCCTAAGAGGTAAGAAAGCTGTGCAAACATTGCAGTTCAGGTATACAGTATATTCTCACTCTCGCCCCCTCTCTCTATATACACGGCTATATATATTTTTATATATATATGAGAAAAGAAAACAAGAGTTTTCCCGAGAGATGAGACATGCAGTGCTATTACCAGGGGAAGCGGGGAAAGGACCATATACAAGGAAGTGAAGGAATGCGTATGGCGCCACCTAGGGTAACAATACCGTGGAATACTATGCGGCAGGGCAGGCGCCTGAATGCCCTCCTGGGTTCTAGCTACTGACACTAGGTCAATGGGGGAGGACGTCTGTGACTACAGGTGATGGGACGGCCTGGACCTTATTAATTCATCGTTAATTATGTGAGCTTCACCACAGTGAGGCAGCCATTTTGTAAACCGCGTGCACTCAGTGATGTCATTAGTCCCTGCTGAATGAACGCGTTCCATTGATCTGCGGGTTTATAGCTGCAGTCCACAAAATGTCCGCCCTCATCTGCTTTCTATGAACGACAGATGTAGTGTTGGGGTATGAGGGGCTTTATGCAGCAGGAGTGTGGCGGGAGCTAGGAGGCCATTATTTACAACGCAAACAGGGTGTCGTCCGCTCGCTCCTGCTTCTTCCGGGTTGCGGGGTTCACTGTCAGGGAGGGCTCTGTGGAGGGGGGAGAAGGGAGGTCCGGGAGCCTTTCTACTGCTTTGGCTCGTTCTTCAAGAAACTTGTCAAATTCTGAAAAATAGAAAGATGGAACAATGAAAGCCTATTGCACTGCACCAGCCTCACCTGTCCTCCTCTCATACTGCACCGGCCTCACCTGTCCTCCCATTACACTGCACAGGCCTCCCCTGTCCTCCCATTACATCGCACTGCACCGGTCTCCCCTGTCCTACCATTACACTGCACCGGCCTCCCCTGTCCTACCATTACACTGCACCGGCCTCCCCTGTCCTACCATTACACTGCACCGGCCTCCCCTGTCCTACCATTACACTGCACCGGCCTCCCCTGTCCTACCATTACACTGCACCGGCCTCCCCTGTCCTACCATTACACTGCACCTGCCTCCCCGGTCCTACCATTACACTGCACCGGCCTCCCCTGTCCTCCCATTACACTGCACCATCCTCCCATTACACAGTGCACCGTCCTCCCCTGTCCTACCATTACACTGCACCGGCCTCCCCTGTCCTACCATTACACTGCACCGGCCTCCCCTGTCCTACCATTACACTGCACCATCCTCCCATTACACACTGCACCGTCCTCCCCTGTCCTCCCATTACACTGCACCGTCCTCCCCTGTCCTCCCATTACACACTGCACCGGCCTCCCCGTCCTACCATTACACTGCACCAGCCTCCTCCGTCCTCCCATTACACTGCACCAGCCTCCCCCGTCCTCCCATTACACTGCACCAGCCTCCCCCGTCCTCCCATTACACTGCGCCAGCCTCCCCTGTCCTCCCATTACACTGCGCCAGCCTCCCCTGTCCTCCCATTACACTGCGCCAGCCTCCTCTGTCCTCCCATTACACTGCACCGTCCTCCCCTATCCTCCCATTACACTGCACCGTCCTCCCCTATCCTCCCATTACACTGCACCGTCCTCCCCTGTCCTCCCATTACACTGCACCGTTCTCCCCTGTCCTCCCATTACACACTGCACCGTCCTCCCCTGTCGTCCCATTACACACTGCACCGTCCTCCCCTGTCCTCCCATTACACACTGCACCGTCCTCCCATTACACACTGCACCGTCCTCCCCTGTCCTCCCATTACACACTGCACCGTCCTCCCCTGTCCTCCCACTACACACTGCACCGTCCTCCCCTGTCCTCCCACTACACACTGCACCGTCCTCCCCTGTCCTCCCACTACACACTGCACCGTCCTCCCCTGTCCTCCCACTACACACTGCACCGTCCTCCCCTGTCCTCCCACTACACACTGCACCGTCCTCCCCTGTCCTCCCACTACACACTGCACCGTCCTCCCCTGTCCTCCCACTACACACTGCACCGTCCTCCCCTGTCCTCCCACTACACACTGCACCGTCCTCCCCTGTCCTCCCACTACACACTGCACCGTCCTCCCCTGTCCTCCCATTACACACTGCACCGTCCTCCCCTGTCCTCCCATTACACACTGCACCGTCCTCCCCTGTCCTCCCATTACACACTGCACCGTCCTCCCCTGTCCTCCCATTACACACTGCACCGTCCTCCCCTTACACACTGCACCGTCCTCCCCTGTCCTCCCATTACACACTGCACCGTCCTCCCCTGTCCTCCCATTACACACTGCACCGTCCTCCCCTGTCCTCCCATTACACACTGCACCGTCCTCCCCTGTCCTCCCATTACACACTGCACCGTCCTCCCCCGTCCTACCATTACACTGCACCGGCCTCCCCTGTCCTCCCATTACAATGCACCAGACTCCCCTGTCCTCCCATTACACTGCACTGTCCTCCCCTGTCCTCCTATTACACTGCACCGTCCTCCCTAGTCTTCCAATCACAAGGTGTGGAACAAAACAGATATTACCTTATTCTATTATGTCTATGTAGTATATCTATCATGCACATAAAGGACACACTGAACACTTACCTTCACTGGTCACTCCTTCCTCCAGTTCATCTCCCTTCTGTAAAAATAAAGAGGACATTATTCTATAATTAAGATGACCACTGTAAGAATGGGCCCAGATGTACAGAGAGGGCCAGAGTGGCTCCACAGGCGACTACTATATGCCTGGACCGGCAGACCAATACAGCTCTGATAACCCCTCCCACCAATGACATCACATCATACATTCACCTAAAAACCCCTCCCACCAGTGACATCATATCATACAGCTGATAATCCCTCGCGCCAGTGACATCATATCAAGCCTTCGGACTCATAAAAAAAAATTCCAATTTTATACTTCTGACATAAGTTACATCCTGTTCTGGGAAAGCAGGGTGACAACAGTAATGCCCCCATTACAGCTCACAAAGGGGTTGTCGCCCTCTCTGGGCGTGATCCTCTCTGGGTCCTGTAACAGAGGCCATACTAACTTCTGACTGAGTGAAGAGTAGAAGAGGATCTCACCACATCTGTCTCGAGCCACTCCTCGAGGTCATCCATGTCTGAGGCCTGCGGCACGGGAATCTGCGGCAAGCACGAGCAGCCAAAATACATCCAGAAGCATGAGGCGAGGTGGAATGGCAAAACGGGGGAAATGAAGTAACATAAATAAAATGGATAAAAGAAGCAGAAAAAACACAAAAGCAAAAAACGTGACAACATAAAATGTGCCGTAGATGAGAAAATAACATGGAGGATGGAGTTAACGTCATAGCCGGGCGGTGGCATAGCGTGTGACCAGGTTATAATGGACATGTTAGGAACCTATGGTTATAGATGACCGGTCAGATCTCACTTTAGTTGTCCATCACAGGGACCTTCATGGACACCCTTGACCAAGCGGCAGAAATTCTTCTGACCAGGACCTGTCCAGAATGGACCAGAAGCTTCTGCTGTCGGGAACCCAGTAAACCAAATATTAAAGGGCTCATTCACTGAAATGGGGCTGAGCTGCATTACCAGATCATAATTGGGCTTGTCCATAGATGTATGTTTATCACCATATAGGACAGGTGACAAGAGCCTAATCGAAGGTGGTCCCTCTGCTGGGACCCCCATGATTTCAAAAATGAGCAGGGGGTCCCGTGCCCCCCCATGTGAATGGAGCAATGGCTGCCCTCTACCCAAAGTCTATGGGACTGATGAAGGTAGCAGAGTACAGCACTCGCCTACCTTCATCAGGCCCACAGCGTGCATGCTCGACCACCGCTGCAGTAACCTGGGGGGCACCATTCTCATGAACGGCGAGACCCCCAGCCTGTCCTGTGGATAGGTGATAAGTTAATCTTGGGACAAAGCGTTCCATCACTATCATGAAAAACTCTCCAACTTTTTAATTTTATTTAATATGCTTTGTGTTTTAATCTTCTCGCCATATTCAAGATCTCTACTTGCTGTCAGTGAACCTAAACACTCAGACATATTCAAAGGCTGGCAAGCTGTCCTAACCTAGTGCGACTCACTAAGTCGCTTCTCTTGGAAATGATTGTTTTCTCTGGACCTAGAAGAGTGTTTCTATTCACTGACAGCAAACAGAGACGGTGAAAATAGTAAGACCCTGAAACATTATTTACTCTATTATTTATGCAGGAGTTAAAAGCTTTATGTGTGTGTTCATTAGATAAAACACAGACATGACAAACGAAGGGTTAAACACTAACGGCAGAGGCGTCAGCGGAGATTAGCGGGCAGTGACAGCGCTACGGGCAGCGTCTCCTCTCCTCGTATAAGCACAAGTTTGCTTTCTTGTGGCTACGGTGTGATGGCGGGATGACGACTATTATTTAACCCCTCCACCAAATGAAAACCTTCGCTTTGCATTCCCAGTATAGGGCACTGGCGGCCATCTTGCCTGCAAAAAGCCCAACACTCACGTTTCTGCAAACAACTGACAACTCTGGTCAGACAGGATTAGAGAGCACTAGAGTTGTCACCTGCTTTCTGCAGTATTGGTTGCTAGGTGACAGGCCGAACATATTTATTAAAGGGGGTTTCCTGGATATTGATGGCGTATCCTTGCGATCAGATCAGTGGGAGTCTGACACCTGACCGTTTATACATTAGACACAGGGTCCATCCACCAGGAGCGGAGCTGCAGTACGCCAGCACCGGAATCTCTACACAATAATTGGAGCCTTTTAGCGCCGACCCAGAAAAGCTGGAGCTGCAGGGTATCGGACCCCTAAAGATCTGATATTGATGGCCTCTATCTAAGTACCGAAAATCCCTTTAAGTCCTGATCCATATCACATAGGCTACTGCAGCAGAACGCAAGATACCTAGGCCATCTCCTGCGTAGAACTATAAATCCCAGCATCTCTTTATGGTTGGAAAAATGATAATTACACTTACTGGATTTTCCAGAACCCATGACAGCACCATAGAGAGATGGATTCACCCCCACAACTGGACAGGAAGCCCCAGAGCAATCAAAAAGGGAATACCCACTTCCTCCCTCAGTGTTACTTTCAAAGTACCGTATTTTTCGCCCCATAAGACGCAGTACCCCCCCCTGCGTCTTATAGGGCGAATACTAATGAAGCACTTCCATTTTGGAAGCGCTTCATTAGGCTTCATTCAAACGTCCGCAACGTGTTTTGCGGATCCACAAAGCACGGAAAGTGGCAATGTGCGTTCCGCATTTTGTGGACCGCACATTGCCGGCACTAATAGAATATGTCTGTTCTTGATCACAATTGCGGACAAGAATAGGACATGTTCTATTTTTTTGCGGAACGGAAGTGCGGACCTGGAAGTGCGGACCTAGAAATGAATGGGTCTGCAATTTCGTTTCTGCAAAATGTGGAACAAAATTGCGGACGTGTGAATAGAGCCTAGTACCGGGAAGCGGTGAAGAATCTGTAATCACCGCTTCCTGGTCCTCCACTCAGATGTCTGCTGTGCAAGGCTGCGCACCATGAGACCTCACTGTGCGCAGCCGTCACAGCTAACAGCCGAGAACCAGGAAGAAAAGAGAGAGCAGTGGTGCTGAGGAGCGGCGGCGTCCAGGAGAGGTAAGTTATTATATTTTTTTTTTATTTGCGCTGTTGGCTGACGTGGGGGGGGCCATGATGGCTGACGTGGGGGGGGGCCATGATGGCTGACGTGGGGGGGCAGGAGACTCAAAAGGCATCCGGCAAGCCAGGCAGGCAGAGACTAAAAAGGCATCGAGCCAGCCAGGCAGGCAGAGACTCAAAAGGCATCGGGCCAGCCAGGCAGGCAGAGACTCAAAGGCAGGCAGTCGACCAGGCGCAGACTCAAAGGCAGCCGGCCAGACAGGCATAGACCCAAATGCTGTCAGCTGACTCAGCATGGACACACAAGTGTTCAACCAATAGATGCACAGGCGCTCAGCCTACCAGGCTTTCAACGAAGCAGGTATATATGCAAGACATTCAGCTAAGCAAGCATAGATGCACAGGTGGACCGCCAACCAGGCGTTCAACAAAGCCGGCATAGATGCAAAAATGTTCAGCCAGACAGGCATACAGCCAAGCATGCACAGGGCATCAGAAGCCAAGAGGCGGTCGACCAGGCCCTTGAAGCCAAGAGGCGGTCGACCAGGCCCTTGAAGCCAAGAGGCGGTCGACCAGGCCCTTGAAGCCAAGAGGCGGTCGACCAGGCCCTTGAAGCCAAGAGGCGGTCGACCAGGCCCTTGAAGCCAAGAGGCGGTCGACCAGGCCCTTGAAGCCAAGAGGCGGTCAACCAGGCCCTTGAAGCCAAGAGGCGGTCAACCAGGCCCTTGAAGCCAAGAGGCGGTCAACCAGGCCCTTGAAGCCAAGAGGCGGTCAACCAGGCCCTTGAAGCCAAGAGGCGGTCAACCAGGCCCTTGAAGCCAAGAGGCGGTCAACCAGGCCCTTGAAGCCAAGAGGCGGTCAACCAGGCCCTTGAAGCCAAGAGGCGGTCAACCAGGCCCTTGAAGCCAAGAGGCGGTCAACCAGGCCCTTGAAGCCAAGAGGCGGTCAACCAGGCCCTTGAAGCCAAGAGGCGGTCAACCAGGCCCTTGAAGCCAAGAGGCGGTCAAAAAGGCCCTTGAAGCCAAGAGGCGGTCAACCAGGCCCTTGAAGCCAAGAGGCGGTCAACCAGGCCCTTGAAGCCAAGAGGCGGTCAACCAGGCCCTTGAAGCCAAGAGGCGGTCAACCAGGCCCTTGAAGCCAAGAGGCGGTCAACCAGGCCCTTGAAGCCAAGAGGCGGTCAACCAGGCCCTTGAAGCCAAGAGGCGGTCAACCAGGCCCTTGAAGCCAAGAGGCGGTCAACCAGGCCCTTGAAGCCAAGAGGCGGTCAACCAGGCCCTTGAAGCCAAGAGGCGGTCAACCAGGCCCTTGAAGCCAAGAGGCGGTCAACCAGGCCCTTGAAGCCAAGAGGCGGTCAACCAGGCCCTTGAAGCCAAGAGGCGGTCAACCAGGCCCTTGAAGCCAAGAGGCGGTCAACCAGGCCCTTGAAGCCAAGAGGCGGTCAACCAGGCCCTTGAAGCCAAGAGGCGGTCAACCAGGCCCTTGAAGCCAAGAGGCGGTCAACCAGGCCCTTGAAGCCAAGAGGCGGTCAACCAGGCCCTTGAAGCCAAGAGGCGGTCAACCAGGCCCTTGAAGCCAAGAGGCGGTCAACCAGGCCCTTGAAGCCAAGAGGCGGTCAACCAGGCCCTTGAAGCCAAGAGGCGGTCAACCAGGCCCTTGAAGCCAAGAGGCGGTCAACCAGGCCCTTGAAGCCAAGAGGCGGTCAACCAGGCCCTTGAAGCCAAGAGGCGGTCAACCAGGCCCTTGAAGCCAAGAGGCGGTCAACCAGGCCCTTGAAGCCAAGAGGCGGTCAACCAGGCCCTTGAAGCCAAGAGGCGGTCAACCAGGCCCTTGAAGCCAAGAGGCGGTCAACCAGGCCCTTGAAGCCAAGAGGCGGTCAACCAGGCCCTTGAAGCCAAGAGGCGGTCAACCAGGCCCTTGAAGCCATGGGGCGGTCAACCAGGCCCTTGAAGCCATGGGGCGGACAACCAGGCCCTGAAGCCATGGGGCGGTCAACCAGGCCCTTGAAGCCAAGAGGCGGTCAACCAGGCCCTTGAAGCCAAGAGGCGGTCAACCAGGCCCTTGAAGCCAAGAGGCGGTCAACCAGGCCCGTGAAGCCAAGAGGCGGTCAACCAGGCCCTTGAAGCCAAGAGGCGGTCAACCAGGCCCTTGAAGCCAAGAGGCGGTCAACCAGGCCCTTGAAGCCAAGAGGCGGTCAACCAGGCCCTTGAAGCCAAGAGGCGGTCAACCAGGCCCTTGAAGCCAAGAGGCGGTCAACCAGGCCCTTGAAGCCAAGAGGCGGTCAACCAGGCCCTTGAAGCCAAGAGGCGGTCAACCAGGCCCTTGAAGCCAAGAGGCGGTCAACCAGGCCCTGAAGCCATGGGGCGGACAACCAGGCCCTGAAGCCATGGGGCGGACAACCAGGCCCTGAAGCCAAGAGGCAGACAACCAGGCTCTTAAGACCGACAAATATTCAAACCTATCAATCATGCTAAAGGCACCAAACAGATTCATACCAACCACACAACACAAATATTCGCTGTATAATCTAAGTTCATAAAGTGTTCCTTGTTTCACAGCCCTGGAGGCTGCATGCTCACTTGGGTGTTCCCTTTTTGATTGCTCTGGGGCTTCCTGTCCAGTTGTGGGGGCGGATCCATCTCTCTATGGTGCTGTCATGGGTGAAGGGAAAAGCACAGTTTACATAGCAGTGGCGTGTGCGGGGGTGGCATGAGAACCAGGACTTCACACGTGTCTGGGACTTTAGACTGGAATTAGCCGTGTACACACAGGTGCTGTCACAAGGGAATTTGGACTTGTCATCCTGGCTGTAATCAGCTGGGCATTGTGTCCTGTGATAAGCAGCGCCACCAGAAGATGAGCGGCAAATAACCTAACCCCTCGCCTGTATGTTAGATCCTGTACAGGACATTATTTTACAGGGTGCACTTATTTTAGGCTCCCTCACAGGTTCTTCTAGGCTCTTCCTTTCTGGGAGGTCTTATATCAGGCTCCTCCCTCTAGAATCCTCTCGTATGGACCTTCCTCTGAGTTCCCCATATTTGCCTCCCCACTAGGAACACATATGACACACTCGTTTGCGGTACTTATTCCTAAAGGTGGACAATGCTGGTATCATTCCGTGTCTGTCAGGTATTGACCCCCCACATACGTGCTTGGCCATAAATGTGCCCTCAGTGGGCAGTAAGCCACATATCTCTGGCATCAGCTTATTTCCCCCGATAACAAAAGGACAGGGCATGTTGAAATCCAACATGCCCACTCCCTTCTTTCCCCTGACATCCCCCATTGAGGATAGCCAGAAAACCCCCACAGACACAGGATGGTTGGTCAGTCCCACCAAAATCGTCTGACCGTCATTCATCTAATGACCCCCTTAAGACACAAGGGCATGGCTGACTATTTCAGACCACTGGCATTTTGGGGAAGCATTTAGTGGGTGCAGTTGTGTCCACCAGTTCAGCTTTAGATTCCCTAATCTAAATGGTACCCAGGACCATAGGATCAGACTACACTGGGTTTGCTTGTAGTCTGTTACCATGGAGACACAATTGCATTTTCCATGCATTCGAAAACATAAAATCCTAATCATAAAATATATATAAATTTTAATTAAAACTTGTGTTTATTCCAGGAGTTTAGATAGACATGTTGAGGATCAGCACAGCAGAGGTATGGGGTTACAGCCGGATATCTGCTGTCGTGGATCGCACTTACCGTCAATATAGCCGTCACACGTAGACCGCCATCAGAGGATGGGGGTCTCCCTGCATCCCGAGCTAATGGGTCAGAAGCACTTGCCTGGGAAATTATATTTTTTATGAAGATTCCCTTTTAATATAATTTCCAAATCCCTTAACGTGACCCTATAGGGGCCCAGTGGTGTACAGCTACACACAAGGCTGGTCCGTGCAGTGCCCGCAGATATTCGGCTGCTCACGTCTCTGCTCGGTTAGGTGGGTAAGATCTTGGAGGTAATGTGGAGGGTGAGGTGGTTATGGGGGGGATGGGGGGCTAACTGCTGGCGAACTGCTCACCATTCCTTGAGTAATGAGCCACTTGTCTATGGGCTCCATGGCTGAGCCTCCGGCTCTACCTCTCCTCTGGATCAAAACCCACACATTTCACAGCACAGAGAAGGAAAATGGCGGCAGAAAAACAGAAAGAGATTATACACCATGAAACAGCGTGACGAGGCCTGAGGAAAAGTCCATGACGGGGACAGAAGCCTCAGCCGGGGAGGTGGTGGAATACCTCAATTTCTGTTACTCTATACCCCATCCACATATCCATATCTATCTATCTATCATATTATCTATCATCTATCTCTCTCATATCTATCTGATCTAATATATCCCTTTTGTGGTCCATTCTGTACTCAGTCTAGACATGGCCTGGGTCAGTCCACCATCCAGTCCTGTACCGGGGAAGTATCTCTCTAAAGCCTCATTCACACGTCAGTGTTCGGTCAGTGATTTCCATCAGTGATTGTGAGCCTAAACCAGGTGCGGCTCTAGACACAGAACAGGTGCAGATCTTTCCCTTAGGGCTCATGCACACGAACATATTTTCTTTCCGTGTCCATTCCGTTTCGTTTGCGAAACCATTCATTTCAATGGGTCCGCAAAAAAAAACTTAAGTTATTCCGCGTGCATTCCGTTTCCGTATGTCCGTTCCGCAAAGAAATAGAACATGTCCTATTATTGTCCGCATTACGGACAAGGATACGACTGTTCTATTAGGGGCCAGCTGTTCCGTTCCGCAAAATACAGACAGTTGTGTGCATGAGCCCTTATACCTTACATCTGTGGAGGCTCCAATCCTGGGTTTGGCTCACAATCACTGATGGAAATCACTGACCAAACACTGACGTGTGAATGAGGCTTTAGGCTTGGTGCAAAATGTGTGGAAAGGACTTCTGCAAGCAGCACCTGTCTCACTGACCCCCCAGCCGGGAGCACCTCTAATCATACCTCAGACAGAGCCAGTCCCCTATATGCCCCAGTATATAGCGTCTGTAGTCCGTGCACGTGATCCATCATTCCTTGAGATTATTAGAGAGCGCAGCTCTATAGCTGAGGTCAGCACAACCGGCAGCTTCTAGGGACTAATCAATACTGCACCGTCTGGCCTGATGGATCAGTGTACGCCTGTTTTGATCAGCGTTGTAAGGAACAGTACCAGTCTATGACATGAAACATCCTATTACAGCAATGCGGTCACACCCCCTAGTGCTCCTAGGTGGAACTGCAAGCCATTTGCAATTGTGGCAGAAGTCATGTCATGAACACTGGCTATCGTTAGAAGGTTAGTGCCAAGGTATAAACATATTCCCTGTCTAAAAGTATGACTGGTGGGGGTCCGACAGCTGGGCTGGAGTGGTGGTCGAGCATGCAGGTGCTGTTCCATTCATCTCTATAGGACTGCGGGAGATTACTGAGCACTGTACTTGGTTATCTCCAGCAGTCCTGTTGAAATTAATGGGGTGGAAGTGCGCATGCTCGGCTGCTGCTCCATTCGTATGGGGAGACAACAGACCCCCACTCTTGAGATCAGTGGGGGTCCCAGCAGTCAGACCACCACTGATCAGACCCTTCCCACTATCCTGTGGCTAAAACTTGGCACAAACCTTTTAAACAAAAGAATCAAGGATCTAGCAAGTAACTACGTACCCCTCCTGTGTTCTGCTGCCGGACATCTAAAGCAGTTGCCAGCCCGCCGAGAGCCTGGGGATCCTCGTAAGTCACACTGCCAGACAGAGAAGTGTCAGTCATATGTAGAAGTCACAAGAAAACCATGCAAGACTGCAGAAATTATTATTTTTTTGTTTGTTTCATAGCCTTCAAGATCTGATCACAGAGAAACTCTACACCCTTCCCACTGACCATCAATCAAGAGCATCCCTAGAGATAAGCCGTCTCAGTGAGATTCCTAATATTAGTAAAAGTCTAGTTACCTGCAGCCACCACTAGGGGGAGCTCAGGAGCTTACTGTCTAGGGTTTCTTATTGGTAGCGTCTAAAGGACCTTGTGACACCCACAGGGTCACATGACATTGGAAGCCTTGATCCCAAACTCACCATAAACACCACAATTAGGGTTAGTTATTATTATTTTACTAATCATTATTACCCCAGCACATGAGATGTAGATGTTACCCTGCTGCTACATCAAATCCACGTAACTTTAGCATGTCAGGTGACATTAAGGTGCACAGGATTTAGACGCTATGGTTTATTATTGAGCTCAATGTATATTCAGTACGCAGTGAGCTCCCTCTAGTGGTGGCTGTAGGTAGCCAGGATTTTATCATTCAGTGCTTTGTCTATACAGGAGATCTTTAGGATAAAAAATGGAGCCATGACTGCTCTCAACATATAGAATTAAATGAATTTAGCACAGAACTTGGGATGAACATGAAAGACTCTGGCAGCATGATCAACCCTATTAAACCAAGCACACTGCCTGGTAGGGGTGATCATACTGATTAAAATCAATGCTGCCTTTTTTTTTTTTCTGTATGTTTAACAGCTGCAGAGATATAATTGTTTTTATGCATATGCTTTTGTAATACCCTCTGCACACTCCCCCCTCCCCTTGATGGTCAGCATGTACATATCCTATACACTACTTAATATAACCTTACCATCTTGAGAATAGAGGTTTTCTTTATTTAGAAAGCTAATATACACATTACTGCTTTATTCACAGGAACAATATATGATTATAAAGGCACCAGTAATGTGTATTAGCTTTCTAAGTGTAAAAAAACACTCTTCTTAATATGATAAGGGTATAGCCTGGAGGTAAGTGGTCAGCCTTGCATGTAAATGTCCCAAGTCCAAATACCAGTGGAGACTTCTCATTTTAATCAGCATGGTCAACCCTACCAGGCAGTATGCCTGGTTTAATAGGGTTGATCATGCTGACAGAGGCATTTCAACACTATGCAGCAGGCCTCACACTATATTGGGTTATTAGGACTCCCTTTGACAACAGCGTAGTCGATAGTAAATCACAACAGACAGATCTCATACTCACTCCTTTCTCTGCTCAGCCAGGGAGCTGCCCCTCGTCTGTGCAAACATATCAAAGTCATCCCGTGGGTTGGTGGCGGGGAGGGCACTGAGCGTGGCGCTCACACTATTTGTACCGACATCTGAAAAAGAGTGCATAGGATCAGTGTATATCAGGGAGGCCCTCCAGCTGTTGCAAAACTAGAACTCCCAGCATGCCCTAATAGCTGTAGACTCTCCAGGAATGCTGGGAGTTGCAGTTTTGCAACAGCTGGAGGGCCGCAGGTGGGACATCTCTGGTGTATATGGATGTCAGGTCACCAGGTTGGCTGCGACTGTACAACCAACGACTTTCCTAGTCAGTCTGAGCTACAAGACGATTAGAAGCCAAGATGTCGTATCATTGTATTCTCAAAGAGACGAGCGACAACCAATATGGCCGCCGTCACCCCATCTCCCTAGTTAGCTCCCCTGTTTCGTAATGTAGTGACACATCCCTATATAACTAGCAATGTGCAGTTCAGGTCAGGAGGGAAGTTGGGTGGCTGACACTGCGGGCGCTGGAACAGAGGCCAAGTTAGTTTTTTTTTTTTTTTGTAACTAGATTTTCCGCCATTACAGCTCCTACAGGGTTTGTCATGTGCTGTGACAGATCCTTCAGGGGGAAATCTGCCTAATTATGTACTGACATATGCTCAATTCCTGTACTACAGCACAAACTGGCAGATTTGACATCCTGGGGCGGTGGAGTCGCTGCTGTTGCCGCCATATTGGTTGTCATTCCGCCCTAGAGAATCTAAGCTTTTAAAAACAAGCTTGTGTGGGCCTTAAAGAGAACCGGTCTGCCCTCCAGACAAGTCCTTTACAAGTCCCCAGGGCTTACTCCCCAGCATCCAAACGCGTCACCAGGACTGGATCTCTGCACTCCGGTCAGCTTACCAGAATTCAGGAGGAGGGTGATCGAGGGACATGAAGGGAGGCCCCTCCAATCGCTCAGATGTTGCTATTGACCGCAGCATGTCAGTGTAGGACAGGCATCCTCAAACTGCGCCCCTCCAGCTGTTGTAAAACTACAACTCCCACAATGCCCTGCTGTAGGCTTTTCGGGAATGCTGGGAGTTGTAGTTTTGCAACAGCTGGAGGGCCACAGATTGAGGATGCCTGGTGTAGGAGGTTGTCAGCCACATAACACAGCTTGCACCTGATTTGTCTGGCGCAGGCTCACCTCAGGAGCTGAGTCCACCCCATACATTTTATTCCAACTTCTGCTGTGCATGTATGGCGGATGCTAGGGAGGGGGTTAAAGGGCTTCTGTCACCCCACAACAGTCATTTTATTTTTTTGGGCTAGTTACATTCATTATAGCGCGATATATGAGAATATAATGTTGTCACTTACTTTCATGCGGCCGTTTCTTGTGAAAACGAAGTTTTATAATATGCAAATCCGGTCTCTACCAGCAAGTAGGGCGTCTACTTGCTGGTAGCCGCCGCAGAAAACCGCCCCCTCGTCGTGTTGATTGACAGGGCCAGCCGTGATCTCCTCCTCCGGCCGGCCCTGTCAGTATTTCAAAAATCGCGCGCCTCTGTTCATTCGGCGCAGGCGCTCTGAGATGAGGAGGCTCGTCTCCTCAGAACTCCCTCAGTGCGCCTGCGCCGATGACGTCTTCTCTTTCGGTGATGTCATCGGCGCAGGCGCACTGAGGGAGTTCTGAGGAGACGAGCCTCCTCATCTCAGAGCGCCTGCGCCGAATAAACAGAGGCGTGCGATTTTTGAAATACTGACAGGGCCGGCCGGAGGAGGAGATCACGGCTGGCCCTGTCAATCAACACGACGAGGGGGCGGTTTTCTGCGGCGGCTCATATGCTGCGGTTTTCTGCATATTCTCATATATCGCGCTATAATGAATGTAACTAGCCCAAAAAAAAAAAAAATGACTGTTGTGGGGTGACAGAAGCCCTTTAAAGAGTTATAGCCATCTTGGACATTGGGGAGCATATCATTAGGATATGCCCTCAATGTCTGATAGGTGCGGGTCCCACCTCTGGGACCCGCATCTATACTTAGAACAGAGCCTGCAAAGTGCTGGAGGGTGCACCACGCATGCGCAGCCGCCCTCCATTCTTTTTCTATGGGAGCGCTTGCCTATTTTCAGAAGCCCCATTGAAATCAATGAGAAGCGCACAGCGCAAGTGCGGCCCCCGCTCCATTCACTTCTGTGCGGCTGACGGAAGTAGCCAAGCCAGCTCGGCTATTTTCAACGATCCCATAGGAATGAATGGAGGGCGTCCGCAACCTGCACCTATTGGACATTTGGGGCATGCAGTGTCCAAGATGGGAATACCCCTTTAATTAATGACTGCCATAAAAAAGGTGTATCAGTGGTCATTATGGGGTTAACTAAATTTCATTTGCAAATTCATTCATTGTAAATGTATTCACTTTCAAGGAGACAGAGCGTTAATTACCAAGTCCACCCAGTTGGGTTGTAAGGGACGCCGGGGCAGTGTTCACAACCATCGGACTCACGACTGCAGGGGATCCGGGTCCTAGATCTATTAGATTATCCTCCGTGACCTCACTCAGCACCTGCAGCATCAAAGACAATATCCCCTCAGTCGCTATTCACTAGGAGGAGCTACTTGGTGAACGCGGTGCAGTCTTACCCCATTGGTGTTCTGTGCGGTGCGGCCTGACCTGTAGCGCTCGAACCTGAAGAAGATCAGCCATTAGTCAGGAGAACATGTCAGACCAGTACCCGGACTATACAATCTTTCCTCGCTCACCTTTCATATCGGAGGAAGACATTATTCAGGTCGTCATTGACATGCAGCAGCTCCTCGGTCACCTCCTCATTGGACACGCGAGAGATGAGCTCCACAATCCTTTGCTGCATCGCTCGGCAGGTTCGATTCAGATCCTATAGAAACAGACCGAAAGCAGTCAGACTAAAGCCGCCGTCGTGTTTTTTGCAGCTACAGAGCGCCCCCCTACCTGCAGTAGCTCAAGGTCTGAAGCATCTTCCTGTCCAGGAGTCATCTCAGTCAACATCTCAGACATGACCTTAGTGTTGCCACGGACTATATCAAGCTCGCTCCTCAAGCGGCCGATCTGGAGAGTAAGGGTCAGACATTACCAGACTACCGCTCAGATGCGGCCCACCCAAAAATCGCCATTACCCATGAACACTTGCTGCTTACCTGTTCTGAGTTGGCGGTGATCGGACCACCCACGCTTGGCGGAGGTGCTGCTGGGGCGTTGTACGGTGTCTGAGGAGTCGAGAAAGAGCCGGAGCTAGGCCGCTGGTGGGACTGGGGAGTATTCATGGTCATAGCAGGATCCACCTCCGGGACACTCTGGATTATATTAACAACACGAAAAATATTGGAAGCTAGATTCCAGGAATCCGACATGTGAGTAGAGGGACCCTGGACTAAAGGGATTCTGCACTAAAAATCCAGGGCTGCGCTCCCCAGGATCCAATCCTGCCAGTCAAATGGTTCTGGATGATCAACCGAAATTTTACAATGTCCTAAATATTTAGTTTTCCTTCTGCTAGTGATCTAGAAACCCCTGAATCTTGTGTCCCAGCTGCTCGCTGCCCTTAATAATGTAGACTAAGACGGAGAACGAGCAGGAGTTCTTGTCTCCGATACACTGCAGCTATGAATTATTGATCCTGCAAGGAAAATCAGCCGTGACAAGGCAGCCACCAGGACGTTGCAGGCTTTGAACTGCCGGAGGCTCGGAGGCACCCTCTTAAAGGGACGCTGTGAGCAGGACAGACTCCTAGATGCCAGGATCTGTTCCTTTAAAGTGCCATAGGAGCAAAGCAAGACCCGTCCCGTTTCACATAGGGCCTGTAGAATACAACGTTTTTCCAGGGGGAGCAGCACTTGGGAAGGAAGACCAGAGGACAAAATGAAAGCCTAACTAAACTTTCAGAAAACTTTTAGAGATGGTGATATGTCAGAAGTTTTGATCAGTGGGGTTATGGTGGAGACCCCCTCTTCCCCCCCACTGATCATTTAAATGAAGGGGCAGAAGCTGAGTGAAGTGGCCCCTTCAGCTCTCCCTAAAGAATCATAGACTGTTTGATCCGAGGAGAGGCGATCACAGGAAAAAGGGCACCGCACTCAGCTTCTGCCCCTTCGTTTGAATGACTAGGGGAAAGGGGTCTCAGTACCTGGTCCCTACTTATCAAAATTTCTGACACATCAAAAGTTTAGTTACACTTTAAGCCCTCTGTACGATTTCCTTTTTAGACGGATTTGTCCTGGTCCTTTTAAAAAGGGGTTGTCCGAGGTTATAAAAACATGGCTGCTTTCTTCCAAAAAACAGCACCACCCCTGTTCACAGGTTATGTGCGGTATTGCAGCTCTGTCCTATTGACTCCGATGGAGCTAGGCTGCAATACCACACACAAGCCATAGACGGGGTTGGTGCTGTTTTTGGAAGAAAGTAGACATGTTTTTTCTAACCCTGGATCGCCCCTTTAAAGGGAACCTGTCACCTGGATTTTGGGTATAGAGCTGAGGACATGGGTTGCTAGATCGCCGCTAGCACATCCGCAATACCCAGTCCCCATAGCTCTGTGTGCTTTTATTGTGTAAAAAAAACTATTTGATACATATGCAAATTAACCTGAGATGAGTCAGAGCTTGAAAATATGACTTCTCTTGTCACACAAGTAAGATATGACTCTTATGTTAATTTGCATATGTATCAAATCGTTTTTTTTTTTACACAATAAAAGCACACAGAGCTATGGGGACTGGGTATTGCGGATGTGCTAGCGGCCATCTAGCAACCCATGTCCTCAGCTCTATACCCAAAATCCCGGTGACAGGTTCCCTTTAAGACCTGTCCTACGGTGATATCATAGGGCAGGGGGGTTTATGTGACGATTTCTAGAAATCGGACACCAGCACAATCTTACCCTCTGTGGTGTGTGAATTGGCGACAGAGCATCCAGATCTGCCATAGGAAACTCAATCCCTTTTCGCTTCAGTTCTTCATAAATATGCACAACTCCGGTGAGGTCAGGGCTGCTCCGAAACGCGTCTGCCCAAGCCTGGAAGACAAGAGCGGAGAGTCGTGAGATGCAAGGGATCGCGGAGCTGCAGCATCATCCACAAATACAAATGGCAGGTGAGTGATTAGAGAACCTAATGCACCAGGAGCAATGTGGCTCCTAAGAGTGGGTGACCCAAAAACATTGGGGGTTCTGCCGTCTAACCAGCAACATGGATGGATTAAATCTGTCATGTGATGACCGGCTATGAGCTCTAACCACCCATGGACGATATAAAACCTTATACACTGCCGGGACAGCGGGGGAGGGAGTGGTCACTAACATGTCTTATTTATCAGCTAATTAACTAACTACATCGCCTACAACAAAAGTGTGTATACCCAAAAATCATTCATAATCCAAAAACGCCATAAAACAATATGTTCTTTATTTAATCATCATATTAAAACCAAGAAGAGTCCACACAACGTTGGTGAAACAAATAAGTGATGGGCCACTGGAAAAAGGCTAGCAATAGGTATATACACATAAGGCTACATGCACACGAACGTTGTTTGTTTCTGTGTCCATTCAGTTTTTTTTACGGATAGGATGCGGACCCATTCATTTCAATGAGTCCGCAAAAAATGCATCAGTATGTCCGATCCGTAGCCCCGCAAAAAAAGTAGAACATGTTCTATTCTTGTCCATTTTCAGCATTGTTACAATAGATCCGCAAAAAAAAATAAAAAATGGACAGCATCCTTTTTTGGGCGGATCCGCAATTTGCGGACCGCAAAACACATACGGTCGTGTGCATGTAGCCTAAGAAACTAGACTTATATAGGACAGATAGGATAGGATCTGCCTAGTCCTAACAACTGTCCAACCCATAAGGACAATGTGTAAGCCAGTAAATATATCTACCACACCAGTGCCCCTCACCAGTGCCACCAACTAACTAACTAGTTCTGGTTAACAGGATTCAGAAGTAGAGCTCGGAAGATTAGGGTCCTAGAAAAGATGCTAGAGCGAGCACAAGAGAGAAGGGGTGAGATATAGAGAGCACCTGGGAAGAGAGCGAGCACAAGAGAGACGGGGTGAGATATAGAGAGCACCTGGGAAGAGAGCGAGCACAAGAGAGACGGGGTGAGATATAGAGAGCACCTGGGAAGAGAGCGAGCACAAGAGAGAAGGGGTGAGATATAGAGAGCACCGGGGAAGAGAGCGAGCACAAGAGAGAAGGGGTGAGATATAGAGAGCACCGGGGAAGAGAGCAAGCACAAGAGAGAAGGGGTGAGATATAGAGAGCACCGGGAAAGAGAGCGAGCACAAGAGAGACGGGGTGAGATATAGAGAGCACCTGGGAAGAGAGCGAGCACAAGAGAGAAGGGGTGAGATATAGAGAGCACCTGGGAAGAGAGCGAGCACAAGAGAGAAGGGGTGAGATATAGAGAGCACCGGGGAAGAGAGCGAGCACAAGAGAGAAGGGGTGAGATATAGAGAGCACCGGGAAAGAGAGCGAGCACAAGAGAGACGGGGTGAGATATAGAGAGCACCTGGGAAGAGAGCGAGCACAAGAGAGACGGGGTGAGATATAGAGAGCACCGGGAAAGAGAGCAAGCACAAGAGAGACGGGGTGAGATATAGAGAGCACCGGGGAAGAGAGCAAGCACAAGAGAGAAGGGGTGAGATATAGAGAGCACCGGGGAAGAGAGCGAGCACAAGAGAGAAGGGGTGAGATATAGAGAGCACCGGGAAAGAGAGCAAGCACAAGAGAGAAGGGGTGAGATATAGAGAGCACCGGGGAAGAGAGCGAGCACAAGAGAGACGGGATGAGATATAGAGAGCACCGGGGAAGAGAGCGAGCACAAGAGAGACGGGGTGAGATATAGAGAGCACCGGGGAAGAGAGCGAGCACAAGAGAGACGGGGTGAGATATAGAGAGCACCGGGGAAGAGAACAAGAATGAGGGAGAAAAAGAGAACAAGGAAGAAAGGGGGCGCAAGGAAGAATGGGGGGTGAAAGGGAACGAGGAAGAAAGGGGGGGCAATGGCACGAAGAAGAAAGGGGGTGCAACGGTGTGAGGAAGAAAAGGGGCACAACAGGGCGAGGAAGAAAGGGGGCGCAACGGTGTGAGGAAGAAAAGGGGCACAACAGGGCGAGGAAGAAAAGGGGCGCAACAGGGCGAGGAAGAAAGGGGGCGCAACAGGGCGAGGAAGAAAGGGGGCGCAACAGGGCGAGGAAGAAAGGGGGCGCAACAGGGCGAGGAAGAAAGGGGGCGCAACAGGGCGAGGAAGAAAGGGGGCGCAACAGGGCGAGGAAGAAAGGGGGCGCAACAGGGCGAGGAAGAAAGGGGGCGCAACAGGGCGAGGAAGAAAGGGGGCGCAACAGGGCGAGGAAGAAAGGGGGCGCAACAGGGCGAGGAAGAAAGGGGGCGCAACAGGGCGAGGAAGAAAGGGGGCGCAACAGGGCGAGGAAGAAAGGGGGCGCAACAGGGCGAGGAAGAAAGGGGGCGCAACAGGGCGAGGAAGAAAGGGGGCGCAACAGGGCGAGGAAGAAAGGGGGCGCAACAGGGCGAGGAAGAAAGGGGGCGCAACAGGGCGAGGAAGAAAGGGGGCGCAACAGGGCGAGGAAGAAAGGGGGCGCAACAGGGCGAGGAAGAAAGGGGGCGCAACAGGGCGAGGAAGAAAGGGGGCGCAACAGGGCGAGGAAGAAAGGGGGCGCAACAGGGCGAGGAAGAAAGGGGGCGCAACAGGGCGAGGAAGAAAGGGGGCGCAACAGGGCGAGGAAGAAAGGGGGCGCAACAGGGCGAGGAAGAAAGGGGGCGCAACAGGGCGAGGAAGAAAGGGGGCGCAACAGGGCGAGGAAGAAAGGGGGCGCAACAGGGCGAGGAAGAAAGGGGGCGCAACAGGGCGAGGAAGAAAGGGGGCGCAACAGGGCGAGGAAGAAAGGGGGCGCAACAGGGCGAGGAAGAAAGGGGGCGCAACAGGGCGAGGAAGAAAGGGGGCGCAACAGGGCGAGGAAGAAAGGGGGCGCAACAGGGCGAGGAAGAAAGGGGGCGCAACAGGGCGAGGAAGAAAGGGGGCGCAACAGGGCGAGGAAGAAAGGGGGCGCAACAGGGCGAGGAAGAAAGGGGGCGCAACAGGGCGAGGAAGAAAGGGGGCGCAACAGGGCGAGGAAGAAAGGGGGCGCAACAGGGCGAGGAAGAAAGGGGGCGCAACAGGGCGAGGAAGAAAGGGGGCGCAACAGGGCGAGGAAGAAAGGGGGCGCAACAGGGCGAGGAAGAAAGGGGGCGCAACAGGGCGAGGAAGAAAGGGGGCGCAACAGGGCGAGGAAGAAAGGGGGCGCAACAGGGCGAGGAAGAAAGGGGGCGCAACAGGGCGAGGAAGAAAGGGGGCGCAACAGGGCGAGGAAGAAAGGGGGCGCAACAGGGCGAGGAAGAAAGGGGGCGCAACAGGGCGAGGAAGAAAGGGGGCGCAACAGGGCGAGGAAGAAAGGGGGCGCAACAGGGCGAGGAAGAAAGGGGGCGCAACAGGGCGAGGAAGAAAGGGGGCTCGAGAGCACCAGGGAGAAAGGGGGCATCCCGGCCCCCGCAGCGTAGCGCTCTGTATGTCCTATAGTTGCATTCTCACACTGATCACAAGCGTCTCCTGTTCCCGCTACATTGAGTCGCCCCATGTTTTTTCTTGCCCAGACAGGTTGAGGACAGAGCTGCCAAACATCCCATGTGCAGAGACTGAGGAGTGAGCGGCAGACCGCGCAGTGAGATCACGGCGGTACGCAGGAGCCGCGCTGCTCACCTGTATCAGGGCCAGCACTTTATTCTGCACGATGGTCGGGGGGTTGTTCTTAGGAGAGATGATTTTCACCAGGACCCCGTCTATAAAGTCGCGGTGCGTCACAAGCACATGGAAGCGGTGGCCGCAATTCTTCACGCACGTCTCTAACACCTGACAAAAACACAAAAACATTGAAGAGAAGAGATCTTTACTTGCCTGTGACCATTTTTAAGATCTCTGCTTGCTGTCAGTGAATGGGATCATTCTTATTTTGATCCAACAGCTGAGTGTCTGACACAATTGCGCTTTCCAATGTCTACCCTGTCTAGCACCAATCTCCTCCTGTCCTGGCAGGAGGTCGTGACAATGTATCAGTGCAGGTAAAATGTATCAGCCTGGGGTCCAGAATTGTGTAGACTGAGTATAATTGTTTGAAACCCTCAGTGGCGAGAAATATTAGGTACGGACAGGTTTTCAGCCTGTGGATGTAAACAGGAATGTTCTCATACACTGACAGCAAGCAGAATTATTGAAAACGGTGAAGAACTGAAACACAAAGTCTATCGCAAAGTAGCGGAACCTTTAATGAAAAAATGATCAGGTGACCACAATCCGTAC
Organism: Bufo gargarizans; assembly: GCF_014858855.1. Lineage (NCBI taxonomy): Eukaryota > Metazoa > Chordata > Amphibia > Anura > Bufonidae > Bufo > Bufo gargarizans. Next base: position 184,359,070 of record NC_058087.1, on the reverse strand, counting down.
CGTCAACGCCAGCATCACCTCCCGGTAATTCTTGTTACCGTTCAGCCTCTTCTTCAAGGCACGGATCGCATCTTTTGGCCTAGAGGGGAAAACATGTTAAAAAAATAATAAAAAATGGGGTTCAAGTTAAAGGGGTTGTCCATGATTTACTTTTTTTTTTTTTATTCTACCCTCAACTATAAATACCTGCTCCATGCCAGGCCCTGCATGTAAACTTCCTGCATGAACGGGGTCACGTATGCCGCTGCAGCCAATCCCTGGCCTCAGCTCTGACGTGTGCCCAAGCAGCACGTGACCCAACCACAGAGCTGAACAGAGTGGCACGGAGCATGTAAGTCCGACTGTGTGTGTGTGTGGGGGGGGGGGGGGGGGGTGTTAACAAAAAAAAAAGCAGCAATTGTGGAAAACCCCTTTAAGTTCTTGTTTTCCTAACAAATTTTCCATGGTCAACCCCCCACCAACCCCGGCCAAATCAGGGCAATAAATGTCTGATCGGTGAGAGTCTGACCACTAGGGCCCCCACCGACCACAAAAATTTGGTTCCTACGTTCACCTATTTGAATGGGGTAATGGTCGCCGAGAGAGGTGAGCGCTGCACACATGGGCGACCACCGCTCATTTCAAACGGGACAACATGGGATCTCCATTATGGTGATTGGCAGGGACCCCCAACTACCAGACAGTTATACGAGCCCCTTTAACAAAATGACAGTGACTGTTCTGTGTGTCCTGAAACGCCCGATTCCCACTAATGGAAATTTTGGTGTAACGGAGCTGAGTTTGTCATTAAAGAGGTACTCCCATCTTATAGAGTGATGGTACTTTGCCAGGATATGCTATTACTTCACCGATCCTGAGAATGAAGGGGCCGCACCGCCAGCGTATTGCCGCATCCCCTAACCGCTTTTCCCGGCACAGCGGCGCCCCCCCGTTCTCCCGTACACTCACCCTTCTTCCGTCTCGTTGATGATGTCACAGATCTCCATGTTCAGCGTCCAGTCCTCGCTCTGCAGGGAGCCATCTGTAGCTTTTTCTGTCAAGAAACAGAAAAAAAAAAAGGGTTAATGGTTTGCATTTTTTTCAATTTTATCAGGTTTTTCTTCTCTGGAAAAGCTGGGTGGTGACCATCAACATGGTGGTCATTAGCTGGGTGACAACCCCTGAGGAAGCACCACCTCGATACCTATAGTCCTGAATGGCGTCTGCCTTGCTGTACGCTGATATACTCCAGACCATCACATTGCTGACGATTTGCCGCTCAGGACTCTGGGAAAGCTGGGTGGTGGCTCCTGTCACCTAACACACCTATAGTCCTGACCGTCATATGTGCTGACCGTCATATGTGCTACTCACATACTGCTGCATATGTAGGTGGATTGGCCGTTCAGGACTCTGGGAAAGCCGGGTGACAAGACAATCCCTACCAGACATGAGTAGATGATCAGATCCCAGCTGCTGCAGCACCTCTTTCAAGTGTGAAGTAACACACACGTGCATTAGGGAATGGCATGTATTGCAACTCGCTAAACGGCCATCTGTTGTCGGACCCCCGCTGTAACGCACCCATCAGCGCCGGTGGCCCCCACTCCGGCGGCCTCCACTCCGTCGCCCTCAGCTCCGCAGTGATGATATATCTCCAGGCGAGACGCAGAGTAGAGTGCACCCAGTACAGAGTGATCATCTCTTCCCCGGGGCGGCCGAGGCGCACCGCTCTTCATCCCCCGCAGGACGTCACTTGCATAATACGGTCAGCGATGCGCTGGTTGTCGGGCACCCCTGGACGGTGCTGGGGCGAGAGGAGCTGTAGGCTGGCGCAGCCAGGAGACGAGCCTGTCACTGCAGCACACGTCTACAGACGGGCAGCTCCGGAGGATACGGGGGACTGCAGAGCTCAGCTCCACCCAGATGCAGCACCAGGAGCTTCTGCATTACGGGGGTCCCTGCCCTGCACCCCTATAACAGCCACCCTGAGCGCCGCACATACACACAGGGGGCGGAGCTGTGACCACCCTGCAAGGGTGTTCTCTCCCGTTCCAGGGAAAGTTAGGTGACAACCAAGGCGGACGCCCCTGCTCATACACCAGTAACCAGATTGGCCCCTCTGGACTCTAGAAAAGATTGGTGACATCTCTTCGTCACATGGAGGGGGGGGGGGGGGTACACAGTTGTCAGAGCTGTAATGTCAGCAGCCGTACGGACGGTCACCCAGCTTTCCAAGGAGCAACTATAACAAATTATTATCTGTTTCTGGGAAAGCTGGGTGATTAGCTCCTACTGAGATTGTCACCCATCTAATTCCCCTGCATTGCAGCCAGGCGGGTGCGTCGTTCAGGAGCATAAGAAAGCTGGGTGCCAGCGAGGTCCTATGGGTGACATGTCCACCGCTGTACTACTATAAGCCAATTAGGGTTACTGCCCCTTTAAATATAGTCAGGGTCAATTTGTCAATGACAAATCCGCCCGGTATGGAAGCGTTGAATGTTCTGCTTTACTGCCAAGCATATATGTGTCGTTCAGGACCATAAGAAAGCTGGGTGCCATTTCTTTTACAGTGAGGTCCTATGAGTGAACGCTCTTGTAACACTACTGCACTATTTAGGTTACTGTCCCTTTAAATAGTGAGGGCAGTGGAGCTAAGGGCAGGCATAATGCTGATTGCAGCACATGAATCGGTCACCAGCAGAGCGCTGCAGAGCTGGAGGACGTGGAGGTGCAGAGCGATGCAGTGCGGAGATCAATCCGTCACTGCCAGGAAGAGTCATCCTGCACATCAGAGCACGGCTCCTCTCCTGTAACCACTCAGGGTTCACATACTTTTATAATACAGCACCAGTACAGCTTTCCCAGGCTCCTGAATGGCAACCTGAAGGTTTATTGGTACGTACTTAGGTAAATTTGTCTTTCAGGAGTCTTAGAAAGTCGGGTGATGTGTTACGGCCCCTTTAAATAAGTAAATACTGGAGTTCAGGGACACAGACAGGTCATGTGACCTGCCTATGGACTATTTAAAGGGGAATTCCACCCTCACCTCGGAGTATAATGATTTGTCAGCCATAGGCAAAGCAAGAACAAATGGAGAAAAATGACAGGTTGTGTCTGCTGGGTGGAGTAGTCTGCTATGGTGTAAGGCCGCACCTGTAAACCTGCACGTGGCACTGGCATATGTCGCCTGCCTGACATTACGCCCTGGTAATTATTATTATTATCACTGCCTACAAAGTAACTCCGACTAAACCCACAACAGGGGCCCCGACACTAAAAACTGCACTGTATGGAAGACACTGGGGTCCTACTATCCAGAGGGGGTCTTCTCCACACCGTCAACTACTGACCTCATTATCTAATACCACATTTAACCTCAAGGGTTCTAGTGGCAGTTGGCAAAACATGCTGGGAGTTGTTGTTCACAAAAGGTGCATGACCACAAAGGGGCAGACCACTGGAGGTAGAATGCATGTAGTGCTGGGAGGAGACAAGAGGTAAGATGTCCACAGTACCAACACAGCGCCAACGCAGTACCCGCATACCACAGACACAAAACCAACACAGAACACATACAGCACCAACATAAAACAAACCTAGAACCCATACAGCGCCAACATAAAACCAACACAGTAGCCAAACAGTGTCAACATAAAACCAACACAGAACCCATACAGTGCCAACATAAAACCAACACAGAAGCCATACAGTGCCAACATAAAACCAACACAGAACCCATACAGTGCCAACATAAAACAAACCTAGAACCCATACAATGCCAACATAAAACCAACACAGAGCCAACATAAAACCAACACAGTACCCATACAGTGCCAATATAAAACCAACAGAAACCATACAACGCCAACATAAAACCAACCATAGTAATCATACAGCTCTATCATAAAACCAACACAAAACCTATACAGCCCCAAAATAAAACCAACCATAGTACTAATAAAGCGCAAACATAAAACCAACACAGTACCCATAGGCGCCAATATAAAACCAACAAAGAACCCATATAGTACCAAAATAAAACCAAAAAAAGAACCTATATAGTGCCAACATAAACCCAACACAGAAGCCATACAGTGCCAACATAAAACCAACACAGAAGCCATACAGTGCCAACATAAAACCAACACAGAAGCCATACAGTGCCAACATAAAACCAACACAGAAGCCATACAGTGCCAACATAAAACCAACCATAGTAATCGTACAGCTCTATCATAAAACCAACACAGAAGCCATACAGCCCCAACATAAAACCAACCATAGTACTAATAAAGCGCAAACATAAAACCAACACAGTACCCATAGGCGCCAATATAAAACCAGAGACGCCATACAGTGCCAACATAAAACCAACACGGAACCCATATAGTGTCAACATAAACCCAACACAGAAGCCATACGACGCCAACATAAAACCAGAGAAGCCATACAGCGCCAACATAAAACCCAACACGGTACCCAAACAGTGCCAACATAAAACAAACCTAGAACCCATACAGTGCCAACATAAAACAAACACAGAACCTATACAAAGCCAACATAAAACCAACCATAGTACTCATACAGCGCCAACAAAAAACCAACACAGAACCAATACAGCGCCAACATAAAACCAACCATAGTAATCGTACAGCGCCAACATAAAACCAACACAGAACCCATACAGTGCCAACATAAAACCAACCATAGTAATCATACAGCGCCCACATAATACCAAAACAGAACCCATACAAAGCCAACATAAAACCAACCATAGTAATCGTACAGCGCCAACAAAAAACCAACACAGAACCCATACAGGGCAAACATAAAACCAACCATAGTAATCATACAGCGCCAACATTATACCAACACAGAACCCATACAGCGCCAACATAAAACCAACCATAGTAATCATACAGCGCCAACATTACACCAACACAGTACTCACACTGCGCCAACATAAAACCAACACAGTACCCATACGACGCCAACATAAAATCAGAGAAGCCATACAGTGCTAACATAAAACCAACCATAGTAATCATAGAGAACTTACAGAATACATATAGGTCAAACCTCCTCCCAGCAGGACGATGAGGGTGGCACTTGTGATACCAGCACTGGTTACATAACATGTGATTACAACATATAACAGGGCGAGCGGTGCGCACAGTATACAGACATCAGAGGGTGCGCACAGTATACAGACATCAGAGGGTGCGCACAGTATACAGACATCAGAGGGTGCGCACAGTATACAGACATCAGAGGGTGCGCACAGTATACAGACCTCAGAGGGTGCGCACAGTATACAGACATCAGAGGGTGCGCACAGTATACAGACATCAGAGGTGCGCACAGTATACTGACATCAGGGGTGCGCACAGTATACAGACATCAGAGGTGCGCACAGTATACAGACATCAGAGGTGCGCACAGTATACAGACATCAGAGGGTGCGCACAGTATACAGACATCAGAGGGTGCGCACAGTATACAGACATCAGAGGGTGCGCACAGTATACAGACATCAGAGGTGCGCACAGTATACAGACATCAGAGGTGCGCACAGTATACAGACATCAGAGGTGCGCACAGTATACAGACATCAGAGGGTGCGCACAGTATACAGACATCAGAGGGTGCGCACAGTATACAGACATCAGAGGTGCGCACAGTATACAGACATCAGAGGGTGCGCACAGTATACAGACATCAGAGGTGCGCACAGTATACAGACATCAGAGGTGCGCACAGTATACAGACATCAGAGGTGCGCACAGTATACAGACATCAGAGGGTGCGCACAGTATACAGACATCAGAGGGTGCGCACAGTATACAGACATCAGAGGTGCGCACAGTATACAGACATCAGAGGTGCGCACAGTATACAGACATCAGAGGTGCGCACAGTATACAGACATCAGAGGTGCGCACAGTATACAGACATCAGAGGTGCGCACAGTATACAGACATCAGAGGTGCGCACAGTATACAGACATCAGAGGTGCGCACAGTATACAGACATCAGAGGTGCGCACAGTATACAGACATCAGAGGGTGCGCACAGTATACAGACATCAGAGGGTGCACACAGTATACAGACATCAGAGGGTGCGCACAGTATACAGACATCAGAGGGTGCGCACAGTATACAGACATCAGAGGTGCGCACAGTATACTGACATCAGGGGTGCGCACAGTATACTGACATCAGAGGTGCGCACAGGTGCATCTACACACAGTCTACAGGACATGTATATAGCATGGGGTATATATGCTATAGCTACATTTCCTCTAAATACAGAGGGAGCAGTATACAGAGGACACGCTGTATGGATACAGGAGATGTACAAGGACGCAGTGAACACATATCTGTAGTGAAGTACATTCAGTATATACAGCAGCACAGTATATAGGAGAGGTGTTATCAATATTTTAGGTGTAAATTAAGCTTTATGCAACCAATAATGAATGTACTTGGTGCATACACGGTATATCACGTTCTATGTATATACACCACCTATCTATTCATAAAATATATATAGCAGGTGTACAGCAGTATATAGGGGAGGTACATATAGGGAATATATTGTGTTGTATACAGCAGTATATAGGGGAGGTACATATAGGGAATATAATGGGGTGTATACAGCAGTATATAGGGGGTGCATATAGGGAATATAATGGGGTGTATACAGCAGTATATAGGGGAGGTGCATATAGGGAATATAATGGAGTGTATACAGCAGTATATAGGGAATATATCGGGGTGTATGCAGCAGTATATAGGGGAGGTACATATAGGTAATATAATGGGGTGTATACAGCAGTATATAGGGGGGTGCATATAGGGAATATAATGGGGTGTATACAGCAGTATATAGGGAATATATTGTGGTGTATACAGCAGTATATAAAGGAGGTACATATAGGAAATATATATTGGGGTGTATAAAGCAGTATATAGAGGAGGTACATATAGGGAATATATCAAGGTGTACACAGCAGTATATAGAGGAGGTACATAAAGGGAATATATCAGGGTGTATACAGCAGTATATAGGGGAGGTATATATAGGGAATATATCAGGGTGTATACAGCAGTATATAGAGGAGGTACATATAGGAAATATATATTGGGGTGTATAAAGCAGTATATAGAGGAGGTACATATAGGGAATATATCAGGGTGTATACAGCAGTATATAGGGGAGGTACATATAGTGAATATATCAGGGTGTATACAGCAGTATACAGGGGTGGGTACATATAGGGAATATATCGGGTGTATACAGCATTATATAGGGGAGGTACATATAGTGAATATATCAGGGTGTATACAGCAGTATACAGGGGTGGGTACATATAGGGAATATATCGGGTGTATACAGCATTATATAGGGGAGGGTACCTATAGGGAATATATCAGGGTGTATACAGCAGTATATAGTGAATATATTGGGGTGCATACAGCAGTATATAGGGGAGGTACATATAGGGAATATATCGGGATGTATACAGCAGCATATAGAGCAGTGATGGGCAAACTGTGGAAGCGCTCATCTCCATATTCATCTGTATTGCCGTCCTCAGGAGAGCGATACAGATGAACGGTGTGAAGCAGGGGAGGGGCCTCTCCCTTGCCCTTTCCTCTGATAGGCTACAGACCTAGTGCATGCAGCCTATCAGAGGCCGATGCAGGCGCCATCGCGCCGCCTGAGCCGTACACAGGCCGGAAGAGGCCTGCATCGCATCACTGACAGCAGCATAAGGTAAGTATATGTGTTTATTGTTTTTATTATTTATAGTATACTGTGGCAAGAAGGGGGATGGGGGACGTGTATACTGGCACAATATGGGGGGGCACTATGGGGGGGGCCCTATATACTGCCAAAATATGAGGGGGCACTATGGAGAAGAGGGGAAGCACTATGGGGGCCCTATATACTGGCACAATATGGGGGCACTATGGAGAAGAGGGGAACCCTATATACTGGCACAATATGAGAGGGCACTATGGAGAAGAGGGGAAGCACTATGGGGGCCCTATATACTGGCACAATATGGCGGGCACTATGGAGAAGAGGGGAAGCACTATGGGTGCCCTATATACTGGCACATCATCGGGGGAACTATGGGGGCCCTATATACTAGCACATTATGGGGGGCACTATGGGCACCATATATACTGGCACAGTATCTATTCTGCGAATTGCAACAACAAAGCTAACTCCAGACTTTGATGCCTTAGCAGAAAACGGAGACCAACAACACTGTTCCCACAAAAATTGAAGGCGAGTTATACCTACTATGTTATGAAAGAAATACATTGCATAAAAGTTTTGTACAATAACTCTTTTTATGCTTTTCTACCTTGAATTAAACTAAACCTTTAATCTTACAAAATGTAAATTTTATTTATATTAATTTACACAAACGCCCCGTCCATCTACTCTTCGTCCGGCCCCTGGGTCCAATATATGAACCCATTGTGGCCCACAAGTCAAAAAGTTTGCCCACCTCTAATATAAGGGTTACATATAGGGAATATATCGGGGTGTATACAGCAGTATATAGGGGAGGTATATATAGTGAATATATCAGGGTGTATACAGCAGTATATAGGGGAGGTACATATAGGGAATATATTGGGATGTATACAGCAGTATATAGGGGAGGTACATATAGGGAATATATCGGGTGTATACAGCAGTATATAGGGAATATATCGGGGTGTATACAGCAGTATACAGGGGAGGTACATATAGGGAATATATTGGGGGTGTATACAGCAGTATACAGGGGAGGTACATGTAGGGAATATATCGGGGTATATACAGCAGAATATAGAGGAGGTACATGTAGGGAATATATCGGGGTGTATACAGCAGTATATAGAGGAGGTACATGTAGGGAATATATCGGGGTGTATACAGCAGTATATAGAGGAGGTACATGTAGGGAATATATCAGAGCGTATACAGCAGTATATAGAGGAGGTACATGTAGGGAATTTATCGGGGTGTATACAGCAGTATACAGGGGAGGTACATATAGGGAATATATCGGGGTGTATACAGCAGTATATAGGGGAGGTACATGTAGGGAATATATCGGGATTTATACAGCAGTATATAGGGGAGGTACATGTAGGAATATATGGGGTGTATACAGCAGTATATAGGGGAGGTACATATAGGGAATATATGGGGTGTATACAGCAGTATATAGGGGAGGTACATATAGGGAATATATCGGGGTGTATACAGCAGTATACAGGGGTGGGTACATATAGGGAATATATTGGGGTGTATACAGCAGTATATAAAGGAGGTACATATAGGGAATATATAGTGTTGTATACAGCAGTATATAGGGAATATATTGGGGTGTATACAGCAGTATATAGAGGAGGTACATATAGGGAATATATTGGGATGTATACAGTAGTATATAGGGGAGGTACATAGAAGGAATATATCAGAGTGTATACAGCAGTATATGGGGGGTACATACAGGAAATAAATTGGGGGTGTATACAGCAGTATATAGAGGAGGTACATAAAGGGAATATATCGGGGTGTATACAGCAGTATATAGAGGAGGTACATATAGGGAATATATCGGGGTGTATACAGCAGTATACAGGGGAGGTACATGTAGGGAATATATCGGGGTGTATACAGCAGTATATAGAGGAGGTACATGTAGGGAATATATCAGAGTGTATACAGCAGTATATGGGGGGTACATACAGGAAATAAATTGGGGGTGTATACAGCAGTATATAGAGGAGGTACATAAAGGGAATATATCGGGGTGTATACAGCAGTATATAGGAGGAGGTACATATAGGGAATATATCGGGGTGTATACAGCAGTATATAGGAGGAGGTACATATAGGGACTATATCGGGGTGTATACAGCAGTATACAGGGGAGGTACATGTAGGGAATATATCGGGGTGTATACAGCAGAATATAGAGGAGGTACATATAGGGAATATATCGGGGTGTATACAGCAGTATATAGGGGAGGTACATGTAGGGAATATATGGGGTGTATACAGCAGTATATAGGGGAGGTACATATAGGGAATATATCGGGGTGTATACAGCAGTATATAGGGGAGGTATAGATAGTGAATATATCAGGGTGTATACAGCAGTATATAGGGGAGGTACATATAGGGAATATATTGGGATGTATATAGCAGTATATAGAGGAGGTACATATAGGGAATATATCGGGTGTATACAGCAGTATATAGGGAATATATCGGGGTGTATACAGCAGTATACAGGGGAGGTACATATAGGGAATATATTGGGGGTGTATACAGCAGTATACAGGGGAGGTACATGTAGGGAATATATCGGGGTGTATACAGCAGAATATAGAGGAGGTACATGTAGGGAATATATCGGGGTGTATACAGCAGTATATAGAGGAGGTACATGTAGGGAATATATCGGGGTGTATACAGCAGTATATAGAGGAGGTACATGTAGGGAATATATCGGGGTGTATACAGCAGTATATAGAGGAGGTACATGTAGGGAATTTATCGGGGTGTATACAGCAGTATATAGGGGAGGTACATATAGGGAATATATCGGGATTTATACAGCAGTATATAGGGGAGGTACATATAGGGAATATATCGGGGTGTATACAGCAGTATACAGGGGTGGGTACATATAGGGAATATATTGGGGTGTATACAGCAGTATATAAAGGAGGTACATATAGGGAATATATAGTGTTGTATACAGCAGTATATAGGGAATATATTGGGGTGTATACAGCAGTATATAGAGGAGGTACATATAGGGAATATATTGGGATGTATACAGTAGTATATAGGGGAGGTACATAGAAGGAATATATCGGAGTGTATACAGCAGTATATGGGGGGTACATACAGGAAATAAATTGGGGGTGTATACAGCAGTATATAGAGGAGGTACATAAAGGGAATATATCGGGGTGTATACAGCAGTATACAGGGGAGGTACATGCAGGGAATATATCGGGGTGTATACAGCAGAATATAGAGGAGGTACATGTAGGGAATATATCGGGGTGTATACAGCAGTATATAGAGGAGGTACATGTAGGGAATATATCGGGGTGTATACAGCAGTATATAGAGGAGGTACATGTAGGGACTATATCAGAGTGTATACAGCAGTATATGGGGGGGTACATACAGGAAATAAATTGGGGGTGTATACAGCAGTATATAGAGGAGGTACATAAAGGGAATATATCGGGGTATATACCGCAGTATATAGGAGGAGGTACATATAGGGACTATATCGGGGTGTATACAGCAGTATACAGGGGAGGTACATGTAGGGAATATATCGGGGTGTATACAGCAGAATATAGAGGAGGTACATATAGGGAATATATCGGGATGTATACAGCAGTATATAGGGGAGGTACATATAGGGAATATATCGGGTGTATACAGCATTATATAGAGGAGGTACATATAGGGAATATATCGGGATGTATACAGCAGTATATAGAGGAGGTACATATAGGGAATATATCGGGATGTATACAGCAGTATATAGGGGAGGTACATATAGGGAATATATGAGGTGTATACAGCAGTATATAGGGGGAGGTACATATAGGGAATATATGGGGTGTATACAGCAGTATATAGGGGAGGTACATATAGGGAATATATCGGGGTGTATACAGCAGTATATAGGGGAGGTACATATAGGGAATATATGGGGTGTATACAGCAGTATATAGGGGAGGTACATATAGGGAATATATGAGGTGTATACAGCAGTATATAGGGGGAGGTACATATAGGGAATATATGGGGTGTATACAGCAGTATATAGGGGAGGTACATATAGGGAATATATGGGGTGTATACAGCAGTATATAGGGGAGGTACATATAGGGAATATATCGGGGTGTATACAGCAGTATACAGGGGTGGGTACATATAGGGAATATATTGGGGTGTATACAGCAGTATATAAAGGAGGTACATATAGGGAATATATAGTGTTGTATACAGCAGTATATAGGGAATATATTGGGGTGTATACAGCAGTATATAGGGGAGGTACATATAGGGAATATATGAGGTGTATACAGCAGTATATAGGGGGAGGTACATATAGGGAATATATGGGGTGTATACAGCAGTATATAGGGGAGGTACATATAGGGAATATATGGGGTGTATACAGCAGTATACAGAGGTGGGTACATATAGAGAATATATCGGGGTGTATACAGCAGTATATAAAGGAGGTACATATAGGGAATATATAGTGTTGTATACAGCAGTATATAGGGAATATATTGGGGTGTATACAGCAGTATATAGAGGAGGTACATATAGGGAATATATGGGGTGTATACAGCAGTATATAGAGGAGGTACATATAGGGAATATATCGGGGTGTATACAGCAGTATATAGGGAAGGTACATATAGGGAATATATTGGGGTGTATACAGGGGAGGTACATATAGGGAATATATCGGGGTGTATACAGCGGAGGTACATATAGGGAATATATTGGGGTGTATACAGGGGAGGTACATACAGGGAATATATGGGGTGTATACAGCAGTATATGGGGAGGTACATATAGGGAATATATCAGGGTGTATACGGCTGTATATAAAAGGAGGTACATACAGGGAATATATAGGGTGTATACAGGGGAGGTACATACAGGGAATATATGGGGTGTATACAGCAGTATATGGGGGAGGTACATACAGGGAATATATAGGGTGTATACAGGGGAGGTACATATAGGGTGTATACAGGGGAGGTACATACAGGGAATATATAGGGTGTATACAGGGGAGGTACATATAGGGAATATATAGGGTGTATACAGGGGAGGTACATATATGGAATATATCGGGGTGTATACAGGGGAGGTACATATAGGGAATATATCGGGGTGTATACAGGGGAGGTACATATAGGGAATATATCGGGGTGTATACAGGGGAGGTACATATAGGGAATATATCGGGGTGTATACAGGGGAGGTACATATAGGGAATATATCGGGGTGTATACAGGGGAGGTACATAGAGGGAATATATGGGGTGTATACAGCAGTATATGGGGGAGGTACATATAGGGAATATATAGGGTGTATACAGGGGAGGTACATACAGGGAATATATGGGGTGTATACAGCAGTATATGGGGGAGGTACATACAGGGAATATATAGGGTGTATACGGCTGTATCTAAAAGGAGGTACATACAGGGAATATATAGGGTGTATACAGGGGAGGTACATACAGGGAATATATGGGGTGTATACAGCAGTATATGGGGGAGGTACATACAGGGAATATATAGGGTGTATACAGGGGAGGTACATATAGGGAATATATGGGGTGTATACAGCAGTATATAGGGAATATATGGGGTGTATACAGCAGCAGCACAGAGGTCACACACAATGAATCAGGGGGCTCTGCATTCCATACGTAGAGGATAAAGCAGACAGAGCCGGATCTGCGGGTTTCTTACCGATACACTGCCCCACCGGGGTGCTGTACGGGTTCCCCAGTAGAAACTCCATCTTGATGACAACAAACAGCCGGCCTCTGCAATGGTTCACACAGACAAGACGATGTCCCGCCCTCTCACTAAGACAATTGGATGAATTTACTGCTAATCTAACACTATTGGTCTATTCCAGTGTCTATCAAACAGAGAACCCGCCCATTCCCCCCACGGAACGAGCATAACTGACATCGGATAGGACCATGTCATTGTCAGTTGTTTTGATTTACAGAAGCAGCGACCAATCAGAAATGAACTTGAACTGCCCTAAATATCGTCTTATCCCGCCTCCCTTGTGGATGACAGGAACTGACCCCGCCTATTGACGCTGATTGGTCAACGGTCCGTGACATTCCTTGGTCACCATGCATGCCCACCTTCCCTTGACATTCTTCAGCCAGCTTTCCTATTGGCTAGCTCTTTTTGAAGAGTGAAGCTTTATATGTCCAATTGTTCATTTCTTTGAACGCTCGTTCATTGGTCACTGTTAGTCACGTGGGCCGTTTCTCTTAGCAACTGGACAACGCTCTTGTTATTCTGCGCACAGCACAGGTAATAAAGGATGGGTTTTTTTCAGCTTATTTTTTACTCTGTTTTAGGCAGGATTGATGGGGGAACGAATCCTAAACCGTAGTATACCACAGCGGCGGGCAGATTAGGTTTATGCAGCTGTAGCCTGTGGAACTACAAGTACCAGGAAGCCAGATCAGCCATTCACTGTGGAAAATTACATTAACGAACTTTCCAGTAACTTAAGTTTTTTTTAGATCTCTACTTGCTGTCAGTGAACATACAGCTTCCTAATCTTATCTTCGGAAATATTAAATAGGTATTTTTTTTTTTATCATTTTTCTTTTTTATATTAAATAAAATTATAAATATATTATATTTGATATATAATCAAAAAAATAAATGATATTAAATAAATTTTTATAAATAATGAAATATTTAAATCTTTAAATAAGCAGCTGAACCCGAGCGCCATGTACGACACTGTGGAGCCGAACGTCATAGACGATGAGATGCTGAGAAACGCCGTGGAGGAACAGGGTCCACGGGAGGAAGCCGGCCACATCGCCAAGATGGAGGGCATCAGCTTCAAGGACGTCACTAGCTTACGCCTCGACTTCAAAAGTAAGACGTATAGGCCTCGTGCCCTGCGACACCAGTCACTTCCTGGGGGGCCTCACTGCACCTCCATACGTGTATTTGAAAAAGCCCTTTTAGGAGGTTTTACCCCTTAAAGTGATTTCCCAAAACGACACATAAGTGCAGCCACTTACTGATCAGTGTCTAGTCCGTGGCAGATTAAAGTGGTCGCGCAGCTGTGGGGTCAAGCATACTTACCTGCTGCACGCCTCTGAGTTCAGGCTCCATCACTCCTCCGGTCCCCAGCAGAGATGGGGGTCATGTTGCGCTGCTGCCTCAAGCGTCACATCACGGTATCATTGGGGCACCAGTCACCATCTGCAGCCAGTCACTGGATGCAGCGACGCACTTGACCCCTGTACGTGACGATATTTTACATGCAGGGACCTGAGCGTGACAAACGGAGCAGTGGACCAACGGAGCCAAAACCAAGAGGCAGAGAGCAGGTAAGGATGCTTGACTCCACAGGGTCGACGGGGAGGGGGAAGAATTTTTAAACTTATACAAAGTTGGAAAAACCCTTTAAGTAGATTAAAATACCTCGGCTGCTCCCAAAACTTGGTCTCCACACCCTTTCCCCCCTCTGCCGCCATGTTGTGTCTATAGACTTGGAAATGAGGGGCGGACAGTGCTCCTATTTAAATGTGCGATGGGTGCGCGTCTCCAGGGGAAGTGGCAATTTTCCTCATACTGATCGGACAATCCGTTGCATCTGGAATAAATTCCAAGAAAAGGACGTGCTGTCTCCATACTTCTTCTTGTGTACATGGGCTGCCGTGTCTATAGACGTCACCGCCTCTCTTGACAACTGTGTGTTACCACGTTCCTTGTCAAAGGGCTGCGTCCTTACACAATAACAGCGTCCAGTCGCTGGCCGATCATGCACATGTGACCTGGGTACAGTGGTCACGTGAAGAAGAATGGAGAGTCATCACTTCCGGTAGGGGATCGGTGGCACTGGAGCGGGAAGACATTTAAAAGGAGAGTATGGCTTATTTCATTATTTTATAGGGTTGCCTGTTGAACGACCACTTTAAACAGTTAGGCCTCTTTCACACGAACGATACGGATTAGGTCCTGATGCGTTTAGGGTGCGTTCAGGAAAACTTGCACCATTTCGCAAGCAGTTTCAGTCAGTTTTGCGTTCAGTGGTTCAGTTTTTTTTTCACGCGGGAGAAATGCACATGGAGGCGTTTTTCACGCACGTGATAAAAAACTGAATGTTTACAAACAACATCTCTTAACAACCATCAATGAAAAACGCATCACATCCGCACTTGCTTGCGGATGCAATGCGTTTTTCACACAGCCCCATTCACTTCTATGGGACCAGTGTTGCATGAAAAACGCAGAATATAGAACATGCTGCGATTTTCACGCAACGCACAAGTGATGCGTGAAAAACAACGCTCATGTACACAGACCCATTGAAATGAATGGGTCCGGATTCAGTGCAGGCGCAATGCGTTCGCATCCCGCATTGCACCCGCGCGGAAAACTCGCTCGTCTGAAAGGTGCCTTACCGTCCCCAGATCAGACTCCGTTCAACAAATACCGACCCTCCCCACCAAAACCAGAACCTCTAAATACAGACCAGAGCCAGACCCTACATACCTACACAGCAGTTCACACCCTCCTCTTCTACTCTCCCCCTGACTTCAGGACCTGCACACATTTTGGTCATGTGATCTTATCTGTGCAGGTCCTTCTGCCGGTCCAGAAGCAAGTCTCTGGGTACTTTGGGCCAAACTGCCAACATTATAATCCACCACTGTAACCAGGACCCCCATCTGATGTGGTCCAATGGCGATTGATGAATTTAGGGGGGTTCCTCTGTTTCAGACATCCTGAAGATAGATAACCTATGGCAGTTCCACCATCTGACCAAGCTGCAGCTGGACAACAACATCATCGAGAAGATCCAGGGCCTGGACACATTAGTGCATTTAGTTTGGCTCGGTGAGTAAGATGCTTTCATACACGCTGCACTTAAGACCACCATGAATAAGGCAAATACGGTGACATTCCTTCAATTCGCCATCCGATAATCCAGAAGATTCAATCCTTCAGCACCTGCTTATATTTAAGATGCTTTCTAGGAATAATCCAAATTATTTGGTAATCTCTCAGCTATCCTGGATTAAGAGTGTATTCACACTGCAAACCACAATGGTATCCTTAGGGCCCCACTCACCCGATACCAAAAACTAATAACTGATTTCTTACAGACCTGTCATTCAATAACATTGAGGTGATCGAAGGCCTGAGCGCCCTCACTAGGCTGGAGGACCTCAGTCTGCACAACAACCGCATCTCAGTCCTGGAGAACATGGACCATCTGAAGAATCTGCAGGTCCTGTCCATAGGAAACAACAACCTGACCTCCCTGGAAAATGTAAGGCGGGGCCTGGATTCTGGGGGTAGGGTATGAATTGCCCCTACGCATTAAAGGGGATCATATGGATGATCTATCCTCAGGATAGGCCATTTATATCTGATCAGTGGGGGCCTGACACCCAAGACTCCCCACCGATCAGTTGTATGAATGGGCTGCAGTGATACAGCTCACCAAGCACAGCGCCGTCCATTGTATCGTGGCTGTGCTTGGTATTGCAGCTCAGTCCCATACACTTGAAAGGGGCTGAGCTGCACAAAGGCCATGTGACCGATGAAGGGGATGTCACAGGCAGAGGAAGAGGCAGCAGCGCGGTCAAATGCTACTGTCACTTCTAATGGCTGATCGGAGAGGGTGCTGGAAGTAGGACCCTGACCAATTGGATGTCATGAGGCCATCCATATTTATATCCAGAAAACCCCCATTAATCCCTGATGACAGAGACAATATTTTGGAGAAAGTCCAATAATCGATGGGATTTTCTCCCTGGATTTAACCCTTTGCAGAACAGAGTGCGAAATCCAAGGCCAATCCGCGACAAAATTAGCATACGAAACATGCAGATTTTGCAGAGATTTAACCCAGATTTTCTGGGGCTGATTATTTTTTCTGTTCCATGTTTAGACTTAGGCCACCTGCACATGTTGCGGAATACGCACGTTTTTTTCCACACAGATTCCCGTGTGGGAAACACTGCAGCATATTACAGTACTAGCAAAGTGTATGAGATTACACAAATCTCCTGTAAACTTTGTGGATTTTTTCCATGCAGAAATCGACCTGCGCCTGGGTCTCAAATTTATTAGCATGTCAATAATGTTTGCAGTTTTAGCTGCGAATTTCACCCTTTTCAATGGAAGGACGAGATCTATGGCAAAACCGTCTCAAATCTGCTCCAAAAACCGCTGTTAGACATTGCTGATTATGGTGTGGATATGCTGCAGAAACGCACATAAATCTGCAAGGAAATTAGTGCGGATCTTATGTGCGTTCACCCGCACTCCTGGGCAGGTAGCCGTAAGGCCCCTTTCACACGGGCGAGTTTTCCGCGCGCGTGCAATGCGTGAGGTGAACGCATTGCACTCACACTGAATCCGGACCCTTTCATTTCTATGGGGCTGTGCACACGAGCGGTGATTTTCATGCATCACTTATGCGTTGCGTGAAAATCGCAGCATGCTCTATATTGTGCGTTTATCACGCAACGCAGGCCCCATAGAAGTGAATGGGGCTGCGTGAAAATCGCAAGCATCCGCAAGCAAGTGCGGATGCAGTGCGACTTTCACGCACGGTTGCTAGGTGACGATCGGGATGGAGACCCGATCATTATTATTTTCCCTTATAACATGGTTATTAGGGAAAATAATAGCATTCTTAATACAGAATGCATAGTACAATGGAGCTGGAGGGGTTAAAAAATAATATATAATAAAAATAATAAATAATTTAACTCACCTTAATCCTCTTGCTCGCGCAGCCGGGATCTCTTCTGTCTTCTTATTTGCTGTGCAGGAGGAAAAGGACCTGTGGTGACGTTTCTCCGGTCATCACATGATCCATCACATGATCCATCACCATAGTAAAAGATCATGTGATGACCGGAGTGACGTCACCACAGGTCCTTTTCCTGTACACAGCAAAGAAGAAGACAGAAGGAGATGCCGGCTGTGCGATCAAGTGGATTAAGGTGAGTTAAATTATTATAATTTTTTTTTTTTTTAACCCCTCCAGCCCCATTGTACTATACATTCTGTATTTAGAATGCTATTATTTTCCCTTATAACCATGTTATAAGGGAAAATAATACAATCTACACAACCCCGATCTTCTGTGAAGAAGTTCGGGTCTGGGTACCAAACATGCCGATTTTTCTCACGCGCGTGCAAAACGCATTACAATGTTTTGCACTCGCACAGAAAAATCGCAATCCGGCAACGCACCCGCACCTTTTCCCGCAACGCCCGTGGGAAACCAGCCTAAAGGAATTGTCCAAGGTTAGAAGAACCTGGATGGTTTCTTCCAGAAACAGCCCGTCCATTAGTTGTCTCTGGTATTACATCCGAATTCCATGGAAGTAAACGGAAAAGAGCTGCAATACCTGGAGCTATTTTTTTTTTTTTTTAAAGAAAGCAGCCATGTTTTTCTTACCCTTTTAACCCTCTGTATACGTAACTGCACTGGTGTAGCTTGATTGACACCATTACAGAACAAAGCCTTCATGACAAGTGGTTCATTTGTAGAAATGTCCATGATGGATCCGTGAAAATTAATGTCCAGAACATTTCCTACCAACGATCCGTGAAAACCATGGACCAAACACAGATGGCGTCCGGGTTGTGTCAGTGGTTCTCATGGACCCATAGACTATAACGGCTCAGCTACACGATGACATTTCTTAAACAACGTGTTTTTTTTGTAACGATAGTCAATGGTGTTGCTCTGCAACGGTCGACTGTCGCGTTGCAGTCAAAGCATGCCGCAGTGCGACACCGATGACTATCATTACAAAAAATGTCACGTCTTTGTGTAGCCGTACCGTAATGTGCTTGAGGGATAACAATAGGGCGTGTTTCCATGGTGTCACCACAGATCCACGGCCTGTGCAAAACCACTGATGTGTGAATACAGACATTAAAGTCCATGGGTAGGTGAGCGGTCTGAGGAGACCGTGGACAGCACACGTATGTGAAAACGGCACCAACGTCCCACTTTATAGAAGCGATCCCCGGTTGTTCCTTTAGTACACGTATGGGAGTCACTGACCTGTCACCCCGGCCTTAGGGCTCATGCACAAGAACTTATTTTCTTTCCGTGTCCGTTCCATTTTTTTGTGGACCGTACGCGGAACTATTCATTTCAATGGGTCTGCAAAAAAAATTTAAGTTACTCCGTGTGCATTCCGTTTCCGTATGTCCGCTCCGCAAAATGTCCTATTATTGTCTGGATTACGGACAGGGATAGGACTGTTCTATTAGGGACCAGCTGTTCTGTTCGGCAAAATACGGAATGCACATGGACATCATCCGTATTTTTTGCAGATCCGTTTTTTGAGGACCGCAAAATACATACGGTCGTGTGCATGAGGCCTTATTGTATTTTTGTTTTTGTTTCCAGCTTATCTACCTTCGCCAATTCCAGCAGCTGCGGACCCTAAATCTGTCAGGAAATCCACTTTCTGAAGATGAAGAATCTAAGTTATTTGTGGCGGCTCATCTGCCAGACCTGGTGTACCTGGACTTCAGGCTCATCGATGACAATGTAGTATGTATACCGCCCTGCGCTGCCACCAGCCGGGAATAGCACCCCTGCAGTTCTCCTATATACATAACACATAGTTCTCCACTATACATCAAAAATATGGAAGCTTTTTTTAAAGGGTAACTGTCATATTTATTTTTATGTAATTGGATTGGTCTGACTAAGTTTCCCTCAGTTCCCTAGTTAATACTGTTGTATAGGTATTGAATTACAGCATGTTCTTTCCTCCCCCGGCATTTTAGTGGTGCGGCTAAAACAGCGCTGCTAGGTGTCCTCCGTCTCCTAGACGCAGGACGTAGTAGTGGGCAGTCCCGAACGCTCCCATCAAACCAGGATAGTGCGGTTATTCGCGATAAAAATTCATGTTTAAGGCTACTTTCCCACTTGCGGCAGAGTGATCCGGCAAGCAGTTCCGTCGCCAGAACTGCCCGCCGGATCCGGCAATCTGCATGCAAACGGACAGCATTTGTAGACTTATCCGGATGCGTCTCACAAATGCATTGCAAGAACGGATCCGTTTCTATTTTTTTTCACATTTTTAAAGGTCTGCGCATGCGCAGACCGGAAGGACGGATCCGGCATTGCAGTATTTTTACATTTCAATGTAAATGAATGCCGGATCCGGCATTCCGGCAACTGATCCGGAATTTTGGACGGAGATAATACCGCAGCATGCTGCGGTATTTCCTCCGTCCAAAACGCCGTTCAGTGACTGAACTGAAGACATCCTGATGCATCCTGAACAGATTGCTCTCCATTCAGGATGCATGGGGGTGAAACTGATCAGTTGTTTTCCGGTATTGAGCCCCTAGGACGGAACTCGGCGCCGGAAAAGAAAAACGCAAGTGTGAAAGTACCCTAAGTCTGAAGAAAGCTGATTGGTTGGGGTGAGGCTGCGCGTTCCCGAGATGAGCCGAATGAATTCTGGGTGGTTAGTGAGGGAGGTCTTAGCCTCAGGGTAAGGGCATCGGCGGCCATCTTGAGAAGATAGAAAGAAGTCTTGTGAGGAGCGGTTGCTATGGATGGAATCTTATTAAACAAGTGGTAGGTGAACACAATAATTAGTGATTATCACCACAGCAGCAATAATATGTATGAAAATTGAATTTTGGGTGAAAATATGACAGGTATCCTTTAAATAACTCCTTCCTGTGGTAAGATGTAATGGTTCATAGTTACAGGCCCAAAGCCTGAGGCTGCACTACTGAGAGATTTAGTCCTCCTGGCTTGAGTCGAGGTTGTTTTATGGGCGTAGTGGGGATATTGATGGATTTCATCACAATCTGTCAGTAGTGCAGCCTCAGGCATTGGGCCGTAACTTTGAGCGATCATATTTCAGCCTAGAAATAAGATTTTTTTTTTAAATGGTTTTCACATTTCAACAGTAAAGAGGCTTTTTTTGGGACAGATCTCCTGTAATTGCTGTCTCTCTGGCTTGTGTATTGCTGCATAATTAGGAAGATTCGACATTCGGGGGGTCAGGGAAGCTGGCTGACAACTGATGCGAGAGCAGAGAGATTGCACGTATTGATTGTCACTCAGTTTTCTCCCTTTTAGGCCTCTTTCACGCGAACGTGTGCGCTCCGTGGCCGTATTGCGGACCGGATTTGCAGATCCGCAATAGACGGGCGCCGTGGGGTTTCGTCCCGTGGGGTTTCGTCCCGTACTTCCGTTTCGTAAAAAGATAGAACATGTCCTATCTTTTTGTGGAACGGGCGGATCGCGGACCCATTAAAGTGAATGGCTCCGCGATCTGCTGCAGCTGCCCCACGGTTGGTGTTCGTGCATTGTGGCCCGCAGCACGGCCACGGGACGCACACGTTCGTGTGCAAGAGGCCTTACTGGGGATTTTGTTTTCCATTTATATAGAAACCTGCTCCTTCATTTAAAGGGGTTGTCCAGTTTCCATATACCCTATTAGGGAATTCTAGGGAGAGTCCTCAGCTCAGGGTCCTCCCCTCTTGGCCAGAGTGTAGTGCAGTTATAAAGAGCGTCTCCCGCTCTGGAGGACCTGTCCCGTCCTGCGTTACAGACACAGCTCATTGTTATGAATGGACATTGTGTAATGCCTAATTTCGCCTCTGGTGGCGCTGCAGGAAAAGGGAACACTCACTGCCAGGTTTTCGCTGAGTGTTTTAGCAGGGGGGTAACCTTGTGATCTGCTTATTGTCAAGGGACCTTTCTTACAAATATGGATTGCACAAAAGGGGGGGTCCTCTTTAAAGTTTTAAAGGGGTTGTGTCACCTCACACATTGGCGGCATATTGCTAGGATATGCCAGCAATGTCAGATGCGGGTCCCACCTATCTCTAGAACAGAGTGCCCAAAGTGAACGAGAGCTCACTGCGCATGCTCAGCGTGCTCTCCATTCACTTCTATGGTAGCTCTGAAAAGAGCTGAGTAAGTCCCGTAGAAATGAATGGGACGCGCACAGCGCATGTGCGGCCGCCGCTCCATCCACTTCTATGGGACTGCCGGAAAATGCCAAGCCAGCGCCCATAGAAATAAATGGAAAGTGGCCACGCCTGCGCAGTGCTCTCTTGTTCACTGCGGGGGGGGGGGGGGGGCTCGGTTCTAGAGATACAGTAGGTGCAGGTCTCAGAGTGGGACCCGCACCTATCTGACATCGGTGTCACATCCTAGCAATACGCCACCAGTGCATGAGATGGGCCAACCCCTTGAAGTTTCCTAACAGCTCCTGTGACGGCCACTAACTGCCTCCATTTTGTACCCTAGAGGGACATTGCTAATGTGAAGTACCAGTATTCTATCGAGGAGATGAATCACAACGAGACCCTGGAGAGAGTGAAGCGAGAGAAGGAGGAGAAGGATCAGCGAGAGCTGGACAAACACAAGGTGGCCCCCAAATCACACCCCGTCACAAAACGTAACTGGGGGCTGTAATTGTGGGAGAGGCCTGGTATTTACCGCCTCCCTACATCCTTTTTATAGTGGTTTGAAGCCCCCAACCATCCAAGTACCCAATCATATCACAATCTTAACGGTACCCGTTGATGGGCAGACTCTTCTGTATTCATGTAACCCCTGCCATGCCAAATAACCATCGTATCATCCATCCATTCTAAGGCTGCCTACGTGGAGAACCTGAACGGCCCCTTCCTTTTTGAGGGTATGTATGCGGAGGATGTGGAGGGAACCCGGCTGTCATCTCTTCCCGCTGTAGCTGAACTTGTGGAGTCATATCCTTTTATAGTGCCGTCATGATCTATGATGGGAGTTATGTATGGTAATAGTCCTCTAATCCAGCACCAGACCTCCCCTTTTAGAAGGTGGCAAACTAGGCAAGTGCCCATGGCCACCATTCCCTAAAGGGGTCCTGAAGATGTGAACCCCGGGAGCAGACTACAACCATGTATTATTATTTAGCAGTGTATGACGGTATTATTTTGAAACTGATTTAAAGTGCGATATGGGAGCTATATGGCAGTATTATGTGGTCACTTTCACTGTATAATTTGAATACCGTGTATTATTTAGGCACTATATGGTGGTGTTATCTTGGCACTATAAAGTAGTAGTATTTTTGGCACTACTTGGTGGTATTATCTTCACACTATACAGTAGTATTATTTGGGCACTAAATGGTAGCATTTAGTAGCTCTATATTTGGGCACTATATAGTTGTATTTACATGGTACTTTAGGTGGTGTTTTCTTGGAAATATATGGCGGTATGGTACTTCTTTACTTACTTCCTAAAAGTCTTGCTGATATTGACTCCTCCAGTGGTAACAGTACTGCCGGCACTACTAATGTGATTCCTTAGCCTGCACCTCACCTATAGGACTAAGTGCAGCGAAGTCTGCCAGAATATATTCGAGTACGGTCTCAATCACCATGAGAAGAGAGACGCAGAGATGGCGGTCTTCAATGAATGTCTGCAGGAAGCTGTGAGGGAAAACCAGGAGGCCGGAGCCAAGAAAATCCAAGAAGTTCAATCAAGGAACTATGAGGTAAGGAAGATGCTGTTATCCAGGAATCAGAAAATTCTGCAACTTTCCAATATTTGTGGTCCAGTTCCTCGACATTTTCAAGATCTCTGTTTGATGTCATAGAATGAGAACATTCTTGTTTACACCCAGAGGACAAAGACCTGCACAGATCTAAACTTTCTCCCAACCAAGGGTTGTTCAGTGTGTCCAGCCTGTATGGCACTCGTCGGTTGCCTCCTTAGGTACAGCCTAAGGCCTCTTGCACATGAACGTTGTGTGCCCCTGGCCTTATTGCGGCCCCGCATACCGCGGGTCCGCAATACACGGGCACCCGGCCCGTAAGCACTCCGCATCACGGATGCGGACTAGAGATGAGCGAACCTCTGTTTTAAGTTCGGCGTCTAAAGTTCGGGTTTGGATTAGCGGAGAATCCCGATCTGGAACCGGATATGGATTCCGACTTCCGTTGTGGTCCGTGGTAGCGGAATCAATAATGGCCGATTATTGATTCCGCTACCACGGACCACAACGGAAGTCGGAATCCATATCCGGTTCCAGATCGGGATTCTCCGCTAATCCAAACCCGAACTTTAGACGCCGAACTTAAAACAGAAGTTCGCTCATCTCTAATGCGGACCCATTCACTTGAATGGGTCCGCAACCACGGAGATGCGGAATGGAAGCACGACGGAGTGCTTCCAGGGTGTTTCTGTCCGTGTCTCCGAATGGGTCTCGATCCGTCCCGGCCACCGTTCGTGTGCGAGAGGCCTAAGAGCAGACTGATGTGCATCTCCAGTTCTGTGCTGTAGCTGGTATTGTGATCGGTGTGGCAGATCCGTCTCCACAGCGTGTACTCCGCACAGTCTGACGTCCATTCATTTCCCTCGGCAGCTGCTGTATGAGCTCTCCTCCCAGATCACGGATCAGCAGATCCTTGATGCCAAGTCATTGCAGTACAGTCAGGATGTGGCCCAGCTGATGGATGCACTGCTGAACCTGGAGATACAACTGGTGGATCAGCTCGAGGTGAGAGCCCTTAAAAGGGATGTTCCTCTAATATCATGGTATATTGCTGGGATAAGCCATAACTTTATGAGCCCGGAGGCAGAACCCTCACCGATTCTAAGAAAGAAGGGGCTGCGGTGCTGATTTATAACTGTGTACCCTGCACAGCGGCATTACTGGTCACCTGCAGGGCACTGCAGCCAGCTTCATTCATTCATTCGAATGGGGCAAAACTGCAATTCCCTGCAGAGTGAGCGGCTGGGGCACCACTGTCCGGGGAAATGCAGTGAAAGAGATGCCAACGCTCTAGCCCTTACACTGTCAGGATTGTGGGGGTCCTACCTCTAGGCATAGCCTGTGCTATCAATATACAACGGGGGTCATTTACTAAGACCACCTTTTTACGCCGGTTGCGTGTGCCGCATCATAAATTGGGATAATCTATGGTAGTCCGTGCACCTGGAGTAAAAACTACTCTAACCCCTGGCTGGAGTAGTTTTTCTCCAACATTTATGCCTGTTTCCCAATTGCTGAACACGGAGTAAAACCGGCCGTGCAACTAAATATTGTCACATTGCCGGTCAAAAAAGGGACTTGAAACTATTATTAAGACTACAATAGTCCCTTAATAAATGACCCCCAATGACTTTATAAGATAGGCATGCCCCTTTAATTAAAGAGGGCCTGTGTTCTCCCCTGAGATGTCTGGTTTTGACTCTAGAACGCTACGTCGTGTTGTTGTTCCTCTGTTGTTGCTCCTGGAAATGTATGAATTCCTTGATAACTGGGAGTTACCATTCCACTTGGCGCTGCCCGTGCTGTCAGACTGCACACTGATACACCCTATCAACAAGAAGATGGTAACGTCCTGTTATCCATTTAGTCAGACATTTCCAGGACCCCTTGGGCTGCTGATAACCTGTACACTTTCCTCCACGCAGGAAATCATTAAGGAGTATGAGAGAAATATCGGAGAACTGGTGTCCACCTTCCTGGAAACTGCGCAGGGCCTATATCCTTTCTGTTCACGTCTGGTCTGTGAATGGTGACGGCTAAAACCTAGAAATGAAAGGTGTATTGCAATTTCAGCAAATACTCTCTTATCAATTTTTCATGATTTCCAAGATCTCTGCTTGCTGCTGTTCAGTTGTTCACTTCCAAAGGATAACAATCTGTGCCGATCACAGTAACCGCACCAAGTATGTACCCGTCGTCTGCTAGATTATCACAGGACCAGGACACATTAGCGGAGATTTATCAAGACCGGCATTTTCTACGCCATTCTTCCTATCCCCTGCGCTGCCAGAGGATGGGGCTAATGTATGGCGAGGTGCAGGCCTCCTCATAAATGAGGTGCTTCCTCCAGCCATCGGAGCGCCTAAACTGAAATCTATGGCAGCTCAGAGCTTGCGTAGATTTCGGTCTTCATTTATGGCAGTTTTCTGACTCAGCCCAGTCGCAAAAACATCCCCTTTTTGGAAAGCGGTGAGGGCAGCAAACGCAATGTCGCAATGGCATTTAAAAAGTTGCAAACACAGGGTTTGAGACTTTTCCCCCCCAGAAAACTGGCATTAGAGGGATAATAAAATAACACATTTCCCCCAATGTCATTCTCTGGAAGTACATAATGAAGTCTCTAATTTGCTGACAGCAAGCAGAGATCTTGAAACCCATTGGAAATTACATAAAGGGCAGTAGACAATACGTTTTCCTTATTTGCTGAAATCAGAACCCCCCCCTCCCTTTAAGGTGGTACAACAAAGCCATGGTCATAAAAGGAAAACTCCCCATGATGGTAATAAGAGGGCCATACAGATAAAACAAACGCCAGCCAAATCCCGTCACCGGCTAGCCACCTGATGTGTATGGGGTGTCCTGACTCTTTGGCAGGGAAAAGGATTGGGTTGTTGGATTTCATCATGCCCGATTCTTTGAATGTATGATATTTGGGGGCCCCACTGCTGGCCCCCACACGAGTCACAAGAATTGGGGAACCGGAGGCCCCTGTGTGAATGGAGCAGTTGTGCGCATGCGTATCCACCGCTCCATTCACTGTCTTTGGGGCTGTGGAGTACAGCACTTGGCATCTCTGTCCCATAGACAGTGAATGGAGCTGTGGCCACAAACGCGCACAAACCGCTGCATTCACACAGGTAAGGCTACTTTCACACTCGCGTTTGGTGCGGATCCGTCATGGATCTGCACAGACGGATCCGTTCAGATAATACAACCGTCTGCATCCATTTGTATTATCTTTAACACAGCCAAGACGGATCCATCTTGAACACCATTGAAAGTCAATGGAGGACGGATCCGTTTTCTATTGTGTCATAGAAAACGGATCCGTCCCTATTGACTTGCATTGCGTGCCAGGACGGATCCGTTTGGCTCAGTTTCGTCAGACAGACACCAAAGCGGAATGGTGACTGAACGGAGGCAAACTGGTGCTTTCTGAGAGGATCCTTTTCCATTCAGAATGCATTAGGGCAAAACTGATCCGTTTTGGACCGCTGGTGAGAGCCCATGACGGATCTCACAAACGGAAAGCCAAAAGGCCAGTAGTAGCCTAACGCAGGATCAGTGGGCTCCTAGCAGTTGGGGCCCTCAGCTGTCTTACATTTATCACTGGTCCTGTGGATAGACACATGTTTATAGGAAAATCCCTTTAATATCTGGAGTTAGCGATTGTATGTGAAGGGTACAATACCAGACACAACCTATTAACAAAAGTGGCGCTGTTTACACTACAGCCTTAGGGTTCTTTCACACGACCGCAAGTATTTGTGCAGTCCACAAAACGCAAATCCGCAAAAAATACAGATGACGTCCATGTTGCATAATTTTTTTGCGGACCCATACCTATTCTTGTCCGGAGAAGAATAGGGTATGTTCTATCTTTTCTGCAGGACTGCGGAACGGACATACGGATGTGGAAAGCACGTGGTGTGCAGTCTGCATTTTTTGCATATCCATTGAAATGAATGGATCCACATCCAATTTGCAAAAAAAAAAAATGCGGACTAAAAATATGGTTGTGTGAATGGGGCCTTAATGTGTCTGAAGGCTCTCAGCAATGGAGAGATGATGTGACAATAACATAGGCTGATAGCCGGGAAACATACGTTCTGTGGATTTAAAGGGGTTGTCCAGGAGTAGAAAAACATGGCTGCTTTCTTCCAGAAACAGCTCCACCCCTGTCCTCAGGTTGCGTCTGGTATTACTGCTAAGCTCCGTTGAAGTAAATGGGGCTGAGTTGCAATACCACACATATCCTGTGGTCAGGGGTGGCGCTGTTTTTGGAAGAAAGCAGCCATGTTTTTCTGATCCTGGAAAACCCCTTTAATTTCCATGCTCACAGCAGTTGCCTTGACTCCGTGCTGTACAATGGCTCAAGTCAGAGACCTGGAGAACCAGCATCACGAGAAGCTCCTGGAGCTGTGCATCAACATGTTGGAGCAAGTGCTGAAGGGGGAGCTGGATGAAGACATGACAGATGAACTTCGAGCGGTAATGTATTACCAGTGGTCTCCAGAAAGTGTAAAGCATGGCGGACAGGGCAGCTAGGATGGAGTCACTGATCGCTGTCACCCTTTTTCTACAGCTTTTTGTAGACAAAGACACAATCATTAACGCAGTCAGCGCCTCCCACGACATCCACATGCTGAAGATCGACAACCGGGAAGATGAACTGGTCACCAAAATCAACAACTGGGCGACGGATCTCATACAAAAGGTCAGAATTCGATGTTTACAGGAGGTTAGGCAAGGGCGACGTGGAGACGGACAGTCCGACAAAGGTAGTGGTTGGGATCTCTATCATGGCACCTTACGGGTCAGAACACGAGATGTAGTCCTGGGAATACATGCTGCCATATAGTGTATTGCTGTGCCAGGGAGAGCAGTCATAGGGAATTACACTGTGAATGTATGTAGCCCTTCACTGTGACATCACCAGGGTGCGGGGCATGTATAATCATGGTTCCGATCCCTTGATCACATGCATATGGCGGTCATGCGATTGCATCATGTGACCACTCCCTGGTGATGTCACAGCGAGTCATCGCCAGGAACTAATCTTGTGCGTGTCTTGACTTCTGTCCAGGTTCATCAGGAAGAACTGCGAAGGAATCGGAAGCGGGTGGCGGAAATCAACACCTACGTCGATCACTTGAGGGATGAGTTGGACAACCTTGACATCCACGAGCAAATATGAGACTCTCTCCGACCAATCGCGGGGGCTGCGTGTGGCGCCCACTTCCCCTGGTCAGACTGGAAATGGCGCTGTTCTGGGGTTTTATGGAGCTAAGATAGTTTTTAATAGTTTTTTACAAGCCCTAATCGGGTTCCGCGTCACCAGTTATATCACATGGCCGCATCGGTCAATGGCCCTTATTCCCATGTTATAAAATGATGGTATCATTAGGATATGCCGCCACTTTATCACTGCTAAGCGTCTCACCTTTGGGACCCCCACAGTCAAGAGAACAGGGCTGGACTGGCCATAGACCCCACAGGGAAATTTCCCGGTGGGCAGATGCCTGGGGAGGGGGCCACTCAAGCCCTCCAGCCGGGTACATAATGATCTGATTCTCTTCTATGTGCCTTGCCAGCGGCCGCAGGTGCCCTCCGGAATTCAACTGTATCGCCACCCTCAGGACAGTGATACAGCAGAATACTGTGGCGCAGGTGGCAGTATTTTATGCAACACTGTGTTATTTGGTTCTGCTGGGGCGGTATATTGTTCTCCGCTATGGTATTGCTGGCCCTGCCTACTCGTGTGGCCCCGCCTTCTGTGAGTTTAGACCCACCCACAATGTGGGGCCACTTTTAGTTTTTTTGCCAGGATCACTTTAAGTTCCCAGTCCGTCCCTGCATGAAAATGAAGGGGATGCTGAGTTTATTTGGCACTACGTCCCCTTCAGTTTCCCCTGCCCAGTGCCGCCCCCAGGGCACTAAAGACGGCCATTCTTTTCAATTGGGCCAAACTTCACTTCCCTGCACAGCCGGTTGGCTTAGGCGCCGCTGCGCAAGAAAAATCTGAAGAGGGGACGCAGGCGTAAAGCAGCACAGCATCCCCTTCATTCTCAGGATTGGCGGGGGTCCCACTGAACATAAAGTGATGACATATCCTATAAGCCATTGTAAGGACTGATGGTCCCGATATCGCAGCATCTGTGCAGCTGCGGGTGTACAGGAGACGTGGCACCTTTTATAAATCCTTTCTGGTATTTATTTTTTAAGTTATAAAAAAAAATTGTGTTTTTATCATCTTTCCATGAATATTTTGTATTGCTCTGGATCATAAATAACAAAAAAAGACAGGAATCGATCAGTTAATATTGACTAACAGTCTTCAACCCTTTTCTGTCCGCAGCTCCTAGGCAGACCTCTGCGTCTCCATAGCTACAGACTACAAACAGCCCTGTGTAGTCAGGTCCTGCAGGTCGCTTCCTTTCCTCCGACCCCTACTTTATTGTTAACCTACAGAATGTAGGCGACAGCTGACTACACAGAATTAGTTTGTAGTCTGTAACCATGGAGACAGAGGGCCATGTTTACTAAGTGAGTGCACCTCGATTCTGGTGTAAATTACACCAAAACTGGTACATTTAGGTTTAGAAAAATGATCCGTGCCTAGCCCAGCGAGGAGGTGTGGTTTAACGGGAAGGGTGTGGCTTTGTGGGAAAGGGGTGTGGTCTAATATGCAATAGTCAGTGCCACAATTCTGTCTCGAACTAAGCCAGCCAAGAGCCTATCCCTGCCCCACCTTCATCGTCCGGCCAGAGGGGACTGTGCAGGTCCGGATACCATCTACAGGATTAGGAAATCTGCCCCAGCGTTCTGTCTAGGGGCTGTGTACACAAAACGGTAGACTAACTGGAACATTTTTGGGGGGCTTTTGGTGTCTGATACGTGATAAGTTAGGATGATAATTCTGATAGTCGAGGTTGTCCGTCTGTCACTGCGGATCTCGGTGGGGGTCAGTCCTGCAGGAGCTTGTGTTTAATACTGGAGCTTGATGAACAGAGATGGACGAACAAGGTTCCTGCGGCCGTGCGAGCCTGCAACTCCTGCAGCTCATAGTCGTGAGCCCACTCCACGTTACCCCAGCGCTGGATCTGTGACCAGAGAGATGAAGGGGTTAAATGGCCATTATACTACATGGCAGACAGTAATAATCTCACATCATGGCTGCGGCATCAGGTGGAATGGCCCGCTTATTCTCTTCTCCGATACTTAAAGGGGTTGTCCGCTTTTTTATATTGTATAAAATATAAAAAGAAACAAAAAAAAAAGAAAAAGAGGAGGAAAACCCCTTTTAAGGACAGCGATTCCCAACTTAGGGCATGCTGGGAGTTCAAATTTACCAAAAGGTGCAGAGCCACAGGTCGGGGCCACTGCGAAGCCCCAGCATCCCACGTGTGCCACACAGATTTGTGTGCTTCAGGTACAACTGAATGAAAGGTTGCTTCCCGTGTCACTGACGCTACAGTCATGATGACGTTGGTGATTTAGGTCACCGGTGCGGCTACTGTTTACCCGGAAGAAACGCCTCTGTACACATATATCAGACCCCTTTGGTACGACACAGAGATTTCTACTACTGGGTCCCTTTACTTACGATGTCAGGTTTTCAGTAAGAAATCTCTGAGGGGGTCTGATCTCACTATGTCAGTGGTCTCCTCCGTTCTTTCACAGTGGGGGTCCTAGATTGCACACACTACAGTATGATCTTCTCCCCTGTATCTATGACATATCATAACTTCTGACTACATTTCCCTTCATAAGGGGTTCTCCGGGTCTTGTGGATGTGGATGGCCTGTCCTTATCGGATCGCTGGGAGTCCGACTGATCGGAGGGGCCGTGGTGCAGCAGTGACTGCTGCCTTCCCTTTGTTGTTTGCCAGGCACCGGGACGTGGCTGTGCCTGGCAGCGACCGGAATGGAAATGTGCGCATGCCAAGAGTCGGACCCCCGATGACCAAGCAGTCCGTATCAAAGTCCCAGAGAACCCCTCTAAATGAGTAACTCAGCAACAACCTCCACATTTCGGATATGCATTATATCAAAGTTTCACCGTGGCCTCTTCTAGAAATGGAGACTTGCCAAGTGAACGTCCCTTCCATTCTCAATAGTGACACAGTTTTCACCACCATTAACGGCGGGATCAGCTGACAATCTAAGGCTACATTCACACAACGGTTTTCGCTCATTTTCAGAGCCAATTAAAGTCTGTAGGTCTATTCACATGTCCTTTTTTTTTTTACATCTTCACGAGCAGAGGGACTCGATTGAAAACCATTTAGACAGGAATGCACCCGCCTAACAACCATTAAAAACGGGTACACTGTGTAAAAAAAACTCATCCACTTGCACGCGCAGGAACACTCGCCTCTTATTAGGGACAGCAGGACCTCACATGATGTGATGCCACGATGCAGGTCTACCACCTTACTCTGGACGCCATACTGCAGCGCGCTCCTCATCACACCTTGTCGGCGCTATATCCGGAAACG
Organism: Bufo gargarizans; assembly: GCF_014858855.1. Classification (NCBI taxonomy): domain Eukaryota; kingdom Metazoa; phylum Chordata; class Amphibia; order Anura; family Bufonidae; genus Bufo; species Bufo gargarizans. Next base: position 184,326,223 of record NC_058087.1, on the reverse strand, counting down.
GTGCTGTTTGAGGGATCCTGTCTCCAATCATGGGACGCGCACGTATCACTGGCTGTTTATCATGAGTCTGTTATATAAGAGGGGGTCAGATGACCTATTGGCCATAGCGATGGGTGACCCTTTCATTGGTATATCTGTGCTTATTGCATAATAGGGGGCCAGGTGACCTACTGGTCACTACAAATGGCGACTGATTTCTTGCAGTATTGGTTGCTCTTGGTTAGCAGCATTTTGCCGGATCACTATATTTGTGTTACCACTGCTTGAGGGCAGCACCATCGACAGTGACTTTTCCATGGTCCCCTGATGAGCCCTTAAATTATATACGGCGAAACGCGTTGGGACTATAATATTGGAACATTGAATGAGACTAATATTCAATGAGTTGCTAATTAATGGCGACTGAGTACATTTTGCTTCATTGTGAGTGGCAACAGTATCCGACATTTTATTAGTGAATAATTTGTATATCTATGACTGTTGTTTTTGGTATTTTAGGTCATCCAATAAACTTGCTCTAGGCCACACCACCACGGTGCCCGCCTTCCCCTGTTAGGGTCATCCAGGAGGTTCCCGAATACGGGATCGCCCCTGTCGGGGCGGCCATTCCATTTGTAGGAAGGGCCGACAGCATAGGGGCAGGATTAGGGTAAGTCTCCATTTAGGGACTATCTATATCTACATAATAGCCCTAATCTTCACAGCCCACTTGTTATTTTGTATATGTTTATTACCTTCTTTACGTTAAATATTTATTAAAGGCTACGTTTTATTTGGGTGTGAATTGCCCTAGTATATGTACTGCCTGCAGTAACTGTACCCTCTGACGGGTTATAGTCTTAGCTGTGATTTCAGGTCATTTATTAAACAGAAATACGTCTACATTTGCGACTTTTCCCCCGCTCATGGCGTAGGCAATTGTCTAAATGTAGGACAGCAAGGAAGCTAGCCTCTTCATAACTCTGGCGGATCAATCGCCTTATTAAGACCAGAGTCTAGAACGCCGCTCTTAATAAATGTGCCCCTTTTATTTTTTTGGTCACTATAAGGGGGACTATGAGGGCTATTATAGATTCTGGGGGCACTAAAAAGGGGTAATATATATATATATATATATATATATATATATATATATATATATATTGAGGGCACTTTGGGGGGGGGGAATAATGTATACTGAGGGCACTTCAGGGGGGTTAGGGTTTAAAAAGATAAATATTCATCCGTTTTTAACAGCCATCAAAAACGGATATAAAATGGCCATTGAAGATGGATGATACACGGCCAGAAAATGGATGCACACGCTGATGCAAAATGGCCATGGAAAGTTGACAACGTGTCCGTTTATTTTTTTTCACTGTTGTGTGAATGTAGCCTAATGTGGATGATATTGAGGGACAGAATTTACACCCAATCCTTTTCTTCTTCTGGGAGATAAGCCCCCACAGGAGTTGTCTGCCCATTGAAAACACATGCATACTTGGCCGAGCTGAGCATGTGTATATGTATGGGAGAACTCGGGATAGATAGCTACTGGACGTGTATGGGCTGAGAAAACAGACAGGCACAGTGGTTACTACATGATGGACCCCCTAAGGGTCAGGTTTACCTGATACTCCTCCTCCAGGCGGGACAGCAGCACGGCCTTCTGCACAGTCAGGTATCGGTCTAAAAGGCCCATGGCGAGTACGAATGATTTCAGCTGCGACACCATAAACTCGATGCCTGAGGAGCAGAAACCATCAAGTCAGTTATAGATGGCGCCATGGCTGTACGTAAATGTACGGCAGCACTGACCTAGCAATGACCAGGAGTTGTGGGAGGCCAGATGCCGATGAAACACCTGTTTGGTGTGATCTGGAATAACCGGACCCATGATGCTGGTGGAAGAGCTGATCTCAACGTCGTACCTAAAGATCAGAACCAGGTTAGGGGGGACGGGGGGACACAGGCCGCACAGTGGTATGCAGAGAGGATATGGGGCGGTAACACAAGAGCGTTGCATCCTCTCACCTATTTTCTGCCCACTTCAGTACAGAGTCCCATTCGTTTGTCTGTAGCTCTACCAGTGCGGGCGGATCCTCTACTCTGTAACTGCAGAAAAACAAGGGTTGTGACAATAGTGAGGAGCTGTTTGCCACAGCAGCACAGAGTATTTCAGGAGTTGAGTATGCTAGTCTCAGAGGGGAAGTGGCCTGTCACATGACGATATCCGTGAGGACAGGGGTGTATGTGACGTGAGAAATAAGTAGGAGAACACAAAAAGAGGCAGCGGCAGCAGTGTGCAACAGCAGCACAGAGTGCTTCAGGAGACGAGGGTGCTGATCGTGTAGGAGGCAGTGACCTGTCCTCTCATATAATGGTGAGATCAGGGAGGGGACAGAAATGTAATACAAAAATGCCTGTATTTTTCGGCAGTTGATCGTTAACAAACGTTCGTTATGAATGCTCATTAGCAATTATCTGGCAGTATAATACTGCCGATTGCCTTCTAAGCGAGGAAACCCGATTATCGGGCAATCCAAATCTTTTGACATGTTAAAAGATTAGCGTTTGCAGGCGGCAGATCGTGGTGTCCACTATACAGCATGGGGACGAGCGATGGCATAGCGATGCTGCGGAGGAGATCGCTGCGTGTAATGGCAGTGGTCTCCTCCACTAGTGAGCAAGCGATTGCTGGGAAGGGGACATATGCTGATCTTGCAGGATAATGTGAACGGAGGCAAGTGAGAGGGTCCAGAATGGTCATTTGAGACTGGTGGTCGGGAGAAGAGACTTACCATACAGTATCTGTGTCGAGGAACTTCAGCGAGGCCGCAATCAGCGCCTCCTTACTCTTCTGTGTGGGGTTATCCAGGGCCGTGTTACACAGAGTGGTCTGCGGAATGACAGAATAGAGGGGACAGAGGTGATGATGGATGGAGGGATAGACGGATAGATTGGAGATGGATAGAGAGATAATCAGTTACCAGATGCATTGTGAAGAATTTGATCGTCTCGCGCTGGACGTCCCACTCCGCCGCCACAGCTGTTGCTAAGGGTTCACTTGGGACAGTGAAGATCTTCCCCTGGGGGGTCCTTAACTTCCTTTGATCCAGGTTAATCTCAAATCCTCCTGAAGGTTACACAATGCAACAAATTACCTCACGTGTTTCGAGGGAAAGACATGACATTGAACGGTGATATCCCAATCCAAAGCCCACCAGGGGTAGAAACTCATCCCCTACCCTGGAAAGACACTTAAAGGGGTTCTCCCATCATTAATGTCAAAAATGAAAATCAGACATCATTTAGAACATGCAAAACAAGGGGGTCAGTCAGCACATCCCAATGCGCAGGTGCAAACACAAATAAAGTACAATACATTCTGGTGCTAATGCTGCGCTTATTTAGCAAATTTGAGATTCTTGGCAAATACATTTTGTACAAAATTATTTGGGCCCGTCTGCCAAACGTCAAGGTGATCTCTATAAGACGGGAACCTAACACTAAATACTACCTGTTATGTGCCAAAATGGCCACCATAAAATTCAGGGAGTGCAGGTTCCACATGCATGCTGGGTCCACTCGGCTTTTTACCATTTTTTGGTGCCATAACGGCCTCCATTAAATCCAGGGATGCAGGTACCAACATGCATGCTGAGCCCACGCTATGCCACTCAATTTATTGTATTTGCCGAGAATCTCAAATTTGCAAAAAAGGCGTAGCATTAGCACCAGAATATGTTCTACAATTATGGCATTATTGTACTTTATTTGTGTTTGAATTGTCTTCTTTTTTCATCATATAGAACATGGCAATCTAAAGCTAGAATCGGGCCTTAACCTCACATGGATCCAGAGATCTCCCCATTTATTGCTCTGCTAGATTTAATTCAGGTTGGAACCTTAGGGGGCCTGTCTTTTCTGCAGCAGCTCTCTCCCTATCAGAGCTCTGAGGTGTGTGTTTTCTGCAGCAGCTCTCTCCCCATCATAGCTCTGAGGTGTGTCTTTTCTGCAGCAGCTCTCTCCCCATCATAGCTCTGAGGTGTCCTTTCTGCAGCAGCTCTCTCCCCATCATAGCTCTGAGGTGTGTCCTTTCTGCAGCAGCTCTCTCCCTATCATAGCTCTGAGGTGTGTCTTTTCTGCAGCAGCTCTCTCCCCATCATAGCTCTGAGGTGTGTCTTTTCTGCAGCAGCTCTCTCCCCATCATAGCTCTGAGGTGTGTCCTTTCTGCAGCAGCTCTCTCCCTATCATAGCTCAGAGGTGTGTCTTTTCTGCAGCAGCTCTCTCCCCATCATAGCTCTGAGGTGTGTCCTTTCTGCAGCAGCTCTCTCCCCATCATAGCTCTGATGTGTGTCCTTTCTGCAGCAGCTCTCTCCCTATCAGAGCTCTGAGGTGTGTCTTTTCTGCAGCAGCTCTCTCCCCATCATAGCTCTGAGGTGTGTCTTTTCTGCAGCAGCTCTCTCCCCATCATAGCTCTGAGGTGTCCTTTCTGCAGCAGCTCTCTCCCCATCATAGCTCTGAGGTGTGTCCTTTCTGCAGCAGCTCTCTCCCTATCATAGCTCTGAGGTGTGTCTTTTCTGCAGCAGCTCTCTCCCCATCATAGCTCTGAGGTGTGTCTTTTCTGCAGCAGCTCTCTCCCCATCATAGCTCTGAGGTGTGTCCTTTCTGCAGCAGCTCTCTCCCTATCATAGCTCAGAGTTGTGTCTTTTCTGCAGCAGCTCTCTCCCCATCATAGCTCTGAGGTGTGTCCTTTCTGCAGCAGCTCTCTCCCCATCATAGCTCTGAGGTGTGTCCTTTCTGCAGCAGCTCTCTCCCTATCATAGCTCTGAGGTGTGCCCTTTTTGCAGCAGCTCTCTCCCTATTATAGCTCTGAGGTGTGTCCTTTCTGCAGCAGCTCTCTCCCCATCATAGCTCTGAGGTGTGTCCTTTCTGCAGCAGCTCTCTCCCTATCAGAGCTCTGAGGTCTGTCCTTTCTGCAGCAGCTCTCTCCCTATCATAGCTCCAGGGTGTGTCCTTTCTGCAGCAGCTCTCTCCCCATCATAGCTCTGAGGTGTGTCCTTTCTGCAGCAGCTCTCTCGCTATCATAGCTCTGAGGTGTCCTTTCTGCAGCAGCTCTCTCCCCATCATAGCTCTGAGGTGTGTCCTTTCTGCAGCAGCTCTCTCCCTATCATAGCTCCAGGGTGTGTCCTTTCTGCAGCAGCTCTCTCCCCATCATAGCTCTGAGGTGTGTCCTTTCTGCAGCAGCTCTCTCCCCATCATAGCTCTGAGGTGTGTCCTTTCTGCAGCAGCTCTCTCCCTATCATAGCTCCAGGGTGTGTCCTTTCTGCAGCAGCTCTCTCCCCATCATAGCTCTGAGGTGTGTCCTTTCTGCAGCAGCTCTCTCGCTGTAACTGGCACAGTAGATCTGACTGGTGGCAGTTAAAGGATAGAACTGAGCATGTGTGACCAACTCAGCGATGTCATTGAGGTAGACAGAGAAATAAGACAGTAAAAACAGCAGGAGACGCACTACGAATATATCTTATTGAATAGCTCAGTGGCTATACTACACTTTTAATCACATGCAATTACAAAAGTATTCAGATCCAGGGGCTGGTTTGAAAAACGTAGAATATTTTTCATGGGACGACTCCTATAAAGGGGTATTCCAGCTTTAGGAAACGTTTTACTTTTGGCCAGTACTGCATTGAACCTGAAGGAAGAACTCCATCGCCTGCTCCCTGACGCTCGGTCCTAGGCATGTACACATGAGGATGAGGTCACGTGTGCTGCTGCAGCCAATCCCTGGCCTCAGCAGTGATGTGTCCCCAGCAGCATGTGACCGGCAAATTATAACCGCTGATGTCACCTTTTTACTGGATTCTGTGGACCTAGAAGACAGGGGTGCGCCACTCACCTTCACCCTGAGAGATGCTGACATTTTCATAGAACCTCTTTCTTTCTAAAACAATAAAGAAAAGAAACATAAATCACACACAACTTCTAATTCACAAAGGAAAACATTAAAGGCTCTTTACTCAGGGACCATGGCTCCTACAATGGCATTGACTGTCCAGGATTAGAATAATATGACCGCATTCTCACAAGAAACAGCGCCACAGCTGTCCACAGGTTGGGTGTGGTATTGCAGCTTAGCCCCATGACCTTCAATGGAGCAGAAATGCAATACCAGATATAACCTGAGGACAGGTATGGCACTGGTTCTGAAAGTAAGAAGCCATGTTATTTTTAACCCCTCTCTATTGTCGGAGTGCGGTGATCACATACTTGGGGGGTCTATGGCAGGGTCTTGAAGAATCACAGCCCTGCACTTCTCAACACTCACCAATAGAGGGCGCATAGGATCTCTTCTGCATGAATGCACTTTCCAATGACCACAGTCCCCGGCAGAGGCCACTGTTCAGTGTCACGGGCCGCGCGGTGACCATGCGATGGAGGCTCGGCAGCATCTTTAATGATTTTTGGCAATTCATACCGAAATCTGGAAGTAAAAACATAAAATATTTACTGTGAACAGACAAAACAGTCACCGGGAGGACGTCTGTCTCGTCTAATATCTCACTTCTCTGTACTTGAAGATACAGGCCCAAAGCCTGAGTCTGCACTACTGAGAGATCCTGATGACATCATGCTCCCTTGCCATGGCTATAAATCATCATCTACATCAGGGATCAGCAACCTCCAGCACTGCAGCGGCTCTGAAACTACAACCCCCAGAATCCTCCTTTCACTTCTAACAGCCAAGAAAGTGTGCATGCTGGGAGTTGTAGTTTCACAGCAGCTGGAATTCCAAAGTTTGCTGATCCCTGATCTACATCCAGAGGAGGCAAACCCTGCACAGACCTAATACCTCTAACTGCTGAGGGGTCGCTACAATTGTATCCAGTCTGGACAAAGGGCTTTTTCTCACCCAGCCCTCGGAGCAGTGGTACCTGTTGAAAGACTCGTACCCACCTGCCCCCAGCTGTTCCGTTTGGCGATCTTCTGGGGTACAGATGGGGTCACATGCGCCGCTGCAGCCAATCACAGTCTCCAAGGAGCAAGTGACTGAGCAGTGATGTGCTGTTTGGGGGGGACAAGTCACTGCTGCAGCCTGTCATTGACTGCAACGAGGAGGGGGGGGTTTGACCCCCCCATCCAGTCCAAAAGGTGATGGCGCCGCAACCAAACATCTGGGTGCAGGCCTCCACAGGCTGCCCAAAGGGTTTGAAAGCTGGACAGCCCCTTTAAAGGTCACAGAAGCTTGAACAGACTGGATACAGTTGTAACAAACCCTCTGCTGTGAATAATATTAGGTCGGTGCAGGGTTTGTAGCGCCTGACTGGCTTCTATTCATTGACAGCAAGCAGAAATCTAGAAAGTCGTGAGGAAGTGCGACAAAAAGCATATCAGGACGTGGCAGAGCTTTCCATTGCAGAGTGATTCAGCTTTAATTATGATGAGAGGAGGATGGGTGTAGCAGCTGTGACTCACAGCGAGGGACCATGAGCTGGACATGGCAGGTGATAGCTCACACAGGTACCTGGTCCTAGAATGCACAGCCTGGGACGCTTGTCAATGACAGGAGCCTCGCACGATACTGATCACCCCAAGCGCCATGCTGCCATCGAAAATCGCTGCACTTCATTCCATGGGCGCAGCCATGTTGTTGACCCTGGCTTGTCCTCCTACGTCACATCCTGCATTCCATTCCGCAGGCGAGGACTACATCTCCCGGCGTTCCGCACTCACTTCCTCAACCAATCATAGCGCGAGTTAGAGGATGGGTGGGGAGTCAGTCTACCAATCGCCGCACTCGGTTGTGAAGAGGCCCGAGCACTCAGGCCGGGAGCGGAGAAGCGGCCGAGCCCTGCGGGACGAGCTGTGCCCAGCGGCGGGGGGGCCGGCCCTGGACATGCCGGTCCGAACCGAGGCCTGCAGCACGGCCTCCGGCTCCGCGTCCCTCTTCCCGCCACCTCCCATCAACACGCAGCAGCCCGGGGTGGCCACCACCCTGCTGTACAGCGGCTCCAAGTTCCGGGGACACCAGAAGAGCAAAGGCAACTCGTACGATGTGGAGGTGGTGCTGCAGGTGAGCCCGGGGAGGCGTGGGCTGCTGCCTGGTACCCAGGAGTGGGGGGCAGGGTACCATCTATCTACCTGTATAAGGCCCCGGAGAGACCCCGCGCCGCAGGGTCCGCCCCGGAGAGACCCCGCGCCGCAGGGTCCGCCCCGGAGAGACCCCGCGCCGCAGGGTCCGCCCCGGAGAGACCCCGCGCCGCAGGGTCCGCCCCGGAGAGACCCCGCGCCGCAGGGTCCGCCCCGGAGAGACCCCGCGCCGCAGGGTCCGCCCCGGAGAGACCCCGCGCCGCAGGGTCCGCCCCGGAGAGACCCCGCGCCGCAGGGTCCGCCCCGGAGAGACCCCGCGCCGCAGGGTCCGCCCCGGAGAGACCCTCATGTGGTATCGTGAAGACGGCCGCTTATTACGATCAGCGTGAGCAGCCGTTCTGTGTGTCTTCCCAGGACTGTCATGGCTGCGTTGTCCTCGTGTGACTCCCCAGCCCCCGTTGTCGGCACGCTGCCCTCCTCCTCCCGCTGCCGCATCATCGTTATCATTATTGATTTCTGCATTGCTTCGGACGTGGGGGTCGCCTCTCTGATCCGCCATAGAGACTGTAGAAGAAATCCCTATGTGGGCTCCAGCCTGATACATTTACCTGCGCTGATACATTGTAACAAACCGTCCCTTTGTGCTGCTGATTTATTTAGTTCACAGAAGATTGTCTACACTGGATACAATTGTTACAAACCCCCAGCTGTAGCTATTAGCAGGGTTAACTATTGGATGAGAAGCAGGTTCCATTCACCTCCAGAAAGCAGAGATGCAGTAACAATGAAGGAAGCTGCAGAATTTCTCATTGTGCTCACGGTGAGAGGATGGATCCCTAATCCTATTGACTCCCTTCATGAGGCGGGGGTGGGGCGGTCAGTCGGAGCGCTGACATTTGCTGTGAGTCACCTGTGGCGACTGATGACTCCTGCACTTGGCAGCCGTGATGTTCCTGACCCTGGGGTCACATGACTCTTCTGTCCCAAAAGCTTAAAGGGGAAGGACTGGAGCCCAGAGAGACTCTGTGCCTGCGTCCCTATGACAATGAGGTGTTACGTTGGGGGCAGGAATTGTTGCCATGGACACAAGCCTTTTGCTGTGATTTTTCGAGCCTCCGAGTAACCTCCCCTCTTCTGCTCCGCAGCACGTGGACATGGAGAACGCTTATCTGTGCGGATACTTGAAGATAAAAGGCCTTACTGAGGTAAGTGACCCCCCCCCCCCCCCCCTGCTCCGTAGGCGTGGATGGTTGTAGCTGTCAAAAAAAGAAAAACCTACTAAACCCCCCTCAGCAAATGAAAGTAAAAACACTACCTACTACAGTAAAAAAAAAAAACTCTAGAACCCCCCCCCCCCCCCCAAAAAAAAGTAATGACCTATCCAAAACACTAATGACCCCTTTCCAAAAAGAAAACAACAAAAAACTATTGACCCCCAGCAAAAAAAGGCTACCTACTCTCCGAAGAAACGTCAGAAAAACACCACCCCATAAGATAAATAACAGCAGGGGGAAAAAAACACTATTGACCCCATAAGAAAACAGTAGCAAAAAAACACTAAAAGGCCTCATGCCCACGGCCGCTGGGCAGCCATGGCCGTATTGCGGCCTGCAAACGGCGGGTTGGCAATCCACAGCCGCCGGCTGTGTGCATCACTGATGCGGACCCATTCACTTGAATGGGTCCGTAGATGCGGAACAGAGTCACGGAACACCGGAAACACTACGGCGTGCTTCTGTGGTGTTTCTTTCCGTGGTTCCACACCGCCAATAAATGACGGACATACCACGGACCCTTTCAAGTTGAATGGGTCCGGCCCGCTGCACGGATGTTGCCCAGAAAAAGGCAGGAAAAAAACACTGATCCACAGGAAAATATCAGTTCTCGTTCCTCCAGGTCACTGAATATCAGTAGTGATAAGTTGACTGATAAACAGGAAAATAACCCCCTGGGTAAAACCAAACTGCAGAATGATGGAGAGGTGTGAACGCGCCCGTACTGTTCCCTTGAGTGGCAGGTGGAATGTTGAGCAGGTATAATACCGCCCTCCGCTTCTCGCAGGAATACCCGACCCTCACCACCTTCTTTGAAGGGGAGATCATTAGCAGAAAACATCCTTTCCTAACGAGAAAGTGGGACGCGGATGAAGACGTGGACAGGAAGCACTGGGTGAGTGAGGGGTGCGGCTGGGGCAGTGGGGGTCTCGTCTTCTGTCACCCAGGCGCTGACCCCTCTATTCTCTCCACAGGGGAAGTTCCAGGCTTTCTACCAGTACGCGAAAACCTTCAATTCCGACGACTTCGGCTTTGAGGAGCTGAAAGCTGGAGACTACGTCTTCATGAGATGGAAGGTGCGTTCCCTCTGACATCCCTTAAAGGGGTGTTCCCCTCGCTAGGATATGCCATCAGTGTCAGATAGCAGGGAGTCCCGCAAGCATATCCTAGCAATGGGAATACCCCTTTAAAGGGGCAGTCTCCTATAACCATTTCTTCCAGGAAAGCAGCCACGTTTGTTCTGGTGATGGCCGTGGTTTACACGTTTTTTTTTCCCCTCTCCTCCGCAGGAACAGTTCCTGGTGCCTGATCACACAATCAAAGACATCAGCGGCGCCTCCTTTGCCGGCTTCTACTACATTTGCTTCCAGAAGTCGGCGGCATCTATAGAGGGCTATTATTATCACCGGAGCTCAGAATGGTGAGGACTGCCAGTCTCGGGGCGTTATCTGAGGTCACTGTGCACCCCTGCATCCCAAATTATAGAATACCCAGTCGCCACAAGAGGGCGCTGTTCATTTTCTAAGGCTGCATTGCTCTTGGCACCATAAGGGGCAGCACAGGGAATGCCTGTTGCTCCGTCTGCCACTGGGAACCCTGCAGATTTTACTATAGCATTTAGATATTGAGCAGTTCAGGTAACTAAAGACCAATCGTTGTATGCAAAAAAAAAATCCCCAAAAAATCTGCAGCTTGCTAGTGTGTGTGCGCTGCAATTTTTCACAGTTTTCAAGATCTCTGCTTGCTGTCAGTGAACAGAATAAATATTCAGAGGCTGTAAATCTGGACAAATCCAAAACTTGTGTTTGTTACAGTTGCATCCGGTCTAGACAATCCTCCACGAGCTGAAGACGTCAGCAGCACGAACCTCTCTCCTGTCCTGTCCTGTTTGGTACAATGTATCAGTGCAGGTAATATACCAGCCCGGGGTGTACACTGTTTAGCTCACAGGGGAATGGATACAGCTGTAACAAACCCTCTGCTGTGAGAAGCATGTAAGGTTATGAGCACGACGTGGCTGTAGCGGGCTCTAACGAAGCTCATTAGGAAGGCACTGTTTAGACGCTCTGTATTGTTAATGGCCTCGCAGTATTGCAGGTGCGGTGAGGTCATGAACAGTATAGTGCGGTCATAATTTGCTTAGAGCCCGCTATGTGGTCGTACCCTGACGGCTGCGCCCAAACAGGATGATTCCTTCTTACCTGCACTGATACACAGTAACAAATGATCAGGGAAGGAGACAGATCATTGCTGCTGATGTCTTTAAGGCCTCATGCACACGACCGTTGTTTGGGTCCGCAACCGAGCTGCCGTTTTGGTGGCTCGGGTGCGGACCCATTCACTTCAATGGGGCCGCAAAAGATGCGGACAGCACTCAGTGTGCTGTCCGCATCCGTTGCTCCGTTCCGCGGCCCCGCTAAAAAAAATATAACATGTCCTATTCTTGTCCGCGCTTTGCAGACAAGAATAGGCATAATATTGCCGGCGCCCATTCCGTTCTGTAAATTGCGTAAGGGAACACGGCGGCTTCCATTTTTTGTGGATCCGCGGTTTGTGGACTTCAAAAAACGGCACGGTCGTGTGCATGAGGCCTAACTTGCAGAGGATCGTCTAGCCCCAGATACAGTTGTAACAACCCCTCAGCTGTGAGTTATTGTGCGACCTCTGACTGTCCGTAGGAATGTTCCCAGTCCACTCATTGTCAGCAAGCAGAGTTTCTATAAATGACATCCTGTACATTAAAGGGGTTGTCAGAGAGTTTTAGTACTGGTGACCTATCCTCAGGACGGGTCATCAATATCGGATTGGTTGTGGTCTGACTCCCCCAGCACCCCTGCCGATCAGCTGTTTGAGGAGGCCGCAGCCTAGCACAGCGCCGTCTGTTGTATAGTGGCTGTGCCTGGTATTACAGCATTCACTTTAATGGGACTGAGCAGCGCCTAGGCCTTGTGACTGACGAACTAGTAAATGCCCAGAGCACCAGCAGATCGCCGGGGGTGCTGGGAGTCGGACCAAAAATGATCTTATTGACGACCTATGCCAGTGATGGCGAACCATTTAGAGACGAGTGCCCAAACTGGAACCCAAAACGGCAATTTAACCTGAATATTGAGATTTTAGTTTAGAAAAAAACACTCGCAAACATAAAATGGCTACACAGTGTTTTGGGCCGCGAAGATAAACCTATGTATTATACCGCCCTGGATATGGTGGATGTATGCAAGGAGACTATGACCCATGTATTATACCGCCCTGGATATGGTGGATGTATGCAAGGGGACTATGACCCATGTGTTATACCGCCCTGGATATGGTGGATGTATGCAAGGAGACTATGACCCATGTGTTATACCGCCCTGGATATGGTGGATGTATGCAAGGAGACTATGACCCATGTGTTATACCGCCCTGGATATGGTGGATGTATGCAAGGAGACTATGACCCATGTGTTATACCGCCCTGGATATGGTGGATGTATGCAAGGAGACTATGACCCATGTGTTATACCGCCCTGGATATGGTGGATGTATGCAAGGAGACTATGACCCATGTGTTATACCGCCCTGGATATGGTGGATGTATGCAAGGAGACTATGACCCATGTGTTATACCGCCCTGGATATGGTGGATGTATGCAAGGAGACTATGACCCATGTGTTATACCGCCCTGGATATGGTGGATGTATGCAAGGAGACTATGACCCATGTGTTATACCGCCCTGGATATGGTGGATGTATGCAAGGAGACTATGACCCATGTGTTATACCGCCCTGGATATGGTGGATGTATGCAAGGAGACTATGACCCATGTGTTATACCGCCCTGGATATGGTGGATGTATGCAAGGAGACTATGACCCATGTGTTATACCGCCCTGGATATGGATTCCATATACAGGGCAGTATATCGCATAGCTCATCATCTCCCTACATACATCCTCCAATGAAGGACCTCTAAAGTATGGGGTCCATATACAGGGCTGAGGCCGACCTACTTTGACTGTATGGGAGTCCACCACGCACTGAGGCTGCAGGTGGGAGCCGGACGTGCAGCAGAGTGTCAGACGTCAGCCCTCCTTCCTGCACACAGTAATGTTACTGACAGCCCACGCAGAGCTAGTGGGGGATAGATCATCCCATTCATTTGTTTTTTTTCCCCCCACCTTGCAGGTATCAGTCATTAAACCTGACTCACGTCCCAGAACACAGCGCACCAATCTACGAATTCCGGTGACAGAAGCCCGACCTCACCGCCCCACAGACAGGACGGAGCTGTCCGCCCCGAGCTGGGCTGTTTCTTCTGTGACAGAGAGACTCTTAAGAAGAATGTACGAGTGTTAAAGCAATGATGCGTGCAGCGGCGCCCCCTCTCTGTGCGCAGTTTTTATTTTAATCTGCTGCGTTTTTCTTGTTTTTTTTTATTTTATTTTTTTCCTGCTTGACATTACTGTTCCAGCTTTCTCCCCTCCCCTGCTGCCAGCAACATGGATACCGTACCAAAACCTAATCTACCCCCTCCTATCCCTGAACATGGATTCTTGCAACCCCCAAGTGTGGTTCTGAGGAACAGGCAGTCTCCCCCTTAGACAGGGGTGTGTGCAGAACATACCTGAGCTACACACTCCAGACATGGGGGTCTACCCCACTCCTATCCCTAATATCTTACAAAGATTAGTAAATCTCTCCCCCCCCCCCCCCAAATCCCAATGTCAAAAGGAAAGCTTATTCCGGACTGCAATACATGTCCCCGTTTTCACATTGAAAATGGCGAATGTCAGATTTTTTTCTATATCTATAAATATATATTCTAAATGCACATATATTTAATCAGAAGTATAGATCTATGGATGCCTCCTGAGCGCAGAGGGAGCTGCCGAAGATTCAGCGATGTATTCTGCGGTGGCCTATTTTTCCAGGGTATACGTGACGGGGGACGGAAATGCGTTGCACCCCCTGATAATTCAGTCTCATCAATGAATCCCATCCATCCTGCTTCTCGAGGGTCTAGTGCAAAGGAGGGAACAGCGCCATCTGCTGTCAGACTGTGCTCACCACAGGCAGCCGAAGAGGCCCTGACCAGCGGCGAGGCGGACTGTTAGCGCAAGCGACCGGTTTTGCGAAGAGCCGCTTGGAGTTGTTGTCGTATTTGCTATGTGTCATGGATTAAAGCGTGGCTGGCATTTCTCTCTGATTTCTGCAAAATCTCCAGACTTTAACGTCTATCGCACAGTCGCCGAGAAACACGTTCATCCTTTTTAATTTTTTTTTTTTTCCAGTTAAAGAAAAACTCTTGCTGTTACACTGCTGATGTGTTGCTTCAATGTTTCATTTATCTGCAAACAAAAAACCACAGAAGTTTGACTGGATTGAGAGGCCAAGTCTGGTTCTTACACTCCAGCGTACTGTCGGGGTTAAATCTAGAGAGGATTGAGATTCAGGAGGGGCTAGAGTAGCCTGATCTGAAAGGGGTTGCTTGGTTTCAGGAGAAAATAAAAAACAGACAACCCCTTTAAATGACATGGAGGGTCTTGCGGTGCCCCATTTCCTCAGGTTACGTGGTGGCATTGCGCCGATCGGTGCCAGTGCTGCTCAAAGGGATACAACGTGGACATATTTTCATTGCTACAACTCTCCTAAGGCCGTGTTCACATGGTGGAGTTTGGTGCATTTCCTGCACTGATATCCATGTGGAATCTGTCTCCTAATATTTTTAATGGGAAATTTATATGGACTGGGTAATCTGCATCGTGGGAAAAAACACAAAAGGTTAATTCTTGGAGCAGATTCTGCGTGGAACTCAATGGGAGGTGTCAAAACCACAGGATCAGAGAAAAATAAAAATCAGAAACGCGTGCAATTTTAACGTAGATTCCGTGTGTGTAATTTTCAGCAAGTTTAATACCGTACCCTAATGCTATGATTACAGTAGAGGTTTCCAAATTGTATCCTCAGATCATTTTTTTTTTTTTGTCTCTTCAAGGCTCCATTCACACGCCCGTATAGTGGGTCCGCATCCGTTCTGGAAATTGCGGAACGGGTGCGGACCCATTCATTCTCTATGGGGACAGAATGGATGCGGCGAGCACAGGATGTGCTATCCACATCTGCATTTCCGGAGCGCGCCCCTGATCTTCTGGCCCGTGGCTCTGGGAAAAAAATAGAACATGTCCTATTCTTGTCCGCAATTGCGAACAAGAATAGGCAGTTCTATGGGGGTGCCGGCCGGGTGTATTGCGGATCCGTCTGAATGGACCCTTAAGGATATGTACACCTTTAGGGGCAATTTTTATTTATTTTTTTGTATTTTATTATTATTGCATTGTACTCCAATTTGAGATAAAAAATTTTTTTTCAATTGCTCTTTATTACAAAAATGTTGAACCCCTGTCTCTGTACAGCCTTGAGATTCTCTAGTAGCAGGCTCTGAATTTTCACTGTTCCGTTAGGCAGCTCAACTGACGGCTCCTTATCTCCAACATTATAAATGCTCATTATAGCTCAGTTCTTATCTTACTGGTAAGAATGTGGCTTAATTAAGTGTTTATGACTTTTAGAGATAAAGGTTTTTGAAAGTACAGTCACAGAGCTAGACAGTTAACCCTTTGTGACAGAACGACTCAATATTTTTTAATAAAGACCAATTGAAAAAATGATTTTTAGCCCCAAATGAGTAAAATGCAATCTTAAAAAAAAACAACTATTGCCCGTGAAGGTGTACGTAGCCTTTAAGGATACCTGCACACATTGTGGATTACAGGATAACCACAGCACTAGCAAAGTGTATGAGATAAGACGAGGGTCGTGTGCACTTTGCTTTTTTTTTTTTTAAAGAAATCCTCAGGAATTCAGTTGTTTGTGAGATTTTTTTGTGTAGTTGCGGATTTCAGCCTTTGCAATGCGAGGATGAGATCTGCAGTAAATCTGCATCAAATCTGGCAAAAAAAAAAAACGTAAGTGATGCATCCAGTTTTTGGTGTGAAAATGCACACGTGGCTTTTGCTGTGCATTGCAAAGGGTGAGATCTGCAGCATAAATTGACAAGCTGTGGATTTAAAGGGGTTCTCCAAAGCCAGGAACCCATGGGGGAGGGGTGCGGAATGGACCTGCCGTGCGGATTTCACCCTTTTAAATGCAAGCGTGAGATCTGCGGCAAATCTGCACCAAGTAATGTGGATTTTGGTGTTTGAAATATGTATGGAATTTCTGCAAGACAGCAGCCCGTAGCCTGAGACTAGCTGCGCACTGCGTTTCAAAACAGAAAATCCAAGCGTTTTTTAGTACTTATTTCTGTACATATCTGCACCAAAACCGCATATGTTACTTGCGGATTTTGCACGTTGAAAAGGGTGAAATCCATGAAGCAGGTCAATTTCCGCACTGAAAAAAAAGCAAGGTGTACATTGGATTTGCCCTAATCTCGTTCACTTTGCTGGTGCTGTTACGCTACGTTTTTTCTGTATGATAAATGCAAGAAAGCTGCGTGTAACCCACCACGTGTGCAGACAGCCTTAGGGTTGTGGCGGTTTTTGCAGCAATTTTAGAGAAACTGCGCCAAAGATAGTGACAACCCTTAAAAAAAATGCCGGTTGTAATTTTGGCGCATTTGAACTTCTGTTTTACAGCTGAAAACCTGACCTAACAACCCACACTAACAGCATGAGAGGGACCTATGATGAAGTACGCTCGCATCATTAGACGTTGCAGCTGTTATGCCAATGCTAAAATGCGCCCACGTCGCAGGCCAGTTTCAGACTTGAGTGTTAACGCTATGCGGGCGTGAATTGCTGTAGTGAATTCTGCTCTTGTATCGGAACCTCGCAGCACTGTAATGATTTATAATGCTGTGTGTCTCTGCCCAACCTCTGCTGTAATGATTTGTACTTACATAATGCTGTCAAGTTGAGTTTAGGCAGAGGCTCACAGCGTTATAAGTCATTAGAGTGCTGCGAGGTCCCAATACAAGAGCAGGGTTCACTGCGGCCATTCGTGCTCCCATAAGGAATATGTTTCATGCAGTGTACGCGCTCATCTGAAACTGGCCTTAGGGCTCTTTCACACCTGCGTTCTTGTCTTCCGGCATAGAGTTCCGTCGTCGGGGCTCTATGCCGGAAGAATCCTGATCAGTTTTATCCTAATGCATTCTGAATGGAGTGAAATCCGTTCAGGATGCATCAGGATGTCTTCAGTTCCGGAACGGAACGTTTTTTGGCCGGAGAAAATACCGCAGCATGCTGCGCTTTTTGCTCCGGCCAAAAATCCTGAACACTTGCCGCAAGGCCGGATCCGGAATGAATGCCCATTGAAAGGCATTGATCCGGATCCGGCCTTAAGCTAAACGTCGTTTCGGCGCATTGCCGGATGCGACGTTTCGCTTTTTCTGAATGGTTACCATGGCTGCCGGGACGCTAAAGTCCTGGCAGCCATGGTAAAGTGTAGCGGGGGAGCAGCATACTTGCCGTCCGGATGGCTCCCGGGGCGCTCCAGAGTGACGTCAGGGCCCCCCAGGCGCATGGATGACGTGATCGCATGGCACGTCATCCATGCGCATGGGGCGCTCTGACGTCATTCTGGAGCGCCCCGGGAGCCATGCGGACTGTAAGTATACCGCTCCCCCGCTCCTACTATGGCAACCAGTACTTTAATAGCGTCCTGGGTGCCATAGTAACACTGAACGCATTTTGAAGACGGATCCGTCTTCAAATGCTTTCAGTACACTTGCGTTTTTCCGGATCCGGCGTGTAATTCCGGCAAGTGGAGTACACGCCGGATCTGGACAACGCAAGTGTGAAAGAGGCCTAACCTGGGGCTGCCAATAAGGGTGCTTTCACACTTGCGTTTTTCTTTTCCGGCACTGAGTTCGGTCAAAAGGTCCCAATGCCGGAAAAGAACTGATCAGTTTTGTCCACATGCATTCTGAATAGAGAGCAGTCCGTTCAGGATGCATCAGTTCAGTCATTTTGACTGATCAGGCAAAAGATAAAACCGAAGCATGCTACGGTTTTATCTCCGGCCCAAAAACTGAAGACTTGCCTGAATGCCGGCATTTTTTTAAATAGGAATGTATTAGTGCCGGATCCGCGCAGACTGAAAAAAAGGTAAAACAAATAAATGCCGGATCCGTTTTGCCGGATGACACCGGAAAGACGGATCTGGCATTTCAATGCATTTTTCGGACTGATCAGTCTTACAAATGCCATCAGTTGGCATACGTTTTGCCGGATCCTGCAGGCAGTTCCGGCGACGTAACTGCTCGCCAGATTACTCTGCCGCAAGTGTGAAAGTAGCCGAAGACGGATAATTGTCGGCTGCACAAGTTATCATTAGAATAAGGGCTCATTCACCCGGCCGTGCCTGTATTGTGGGTCTGCAAAATGTGGGCACCGGTCATGTGCACCCCGCATCATGGATGGGGACCCATTCACTACGGAGTGCTTCCGTGGAGTTCCTCTCTGTGCCTCCACACTGCAAAAAAGTAGTTCATGCACAATTTTTTTGCAGTGTGGATGGCCCACAGACCCATTCAAGTTAAATGGGTCTGGATCCGTCTGCGGAATCCGCACATATGTTGCCTGTGCATTGGGGGCTGCAAATTCCGACCAACGGCCGTGTGCATGAGCCCTAAGGGCATGGCGTGTGAGCGAAAACTCGCCCCCGCTGGCCGTACAATTTTGTGGGTAAAACGTGCCACGTGGGTGGTGTTTTGGCAGCACGTGGATGCAGCGATTTGTGTCTCTATTTTAAAGCACTCGTTTGGCCGACAGCTAATCCTCCCCATAAACAATCTCAGCCGAGCATGCATGTGTTCACGGTAGGGAGAGGGGAATAAACTGCTTTGGACTACTTAGGTGGTGACTTACCTCTTACCTCTGGTGACTTACCCCCCCCCCCCCCCCCCCCCCCGCACGTTTGTCTCTTGTGGGGCAGCACTATACACATTAGATGGTCTGCCTGCTGAAATCTTCAGCTGACGTGTGTATGGCCACCTTAAGGCCCCTTTCACACGGGCGAGATTTCCGCGCGGGTGCAATGCGTGAGTTGATTACATTGCACCCGCACTGAATCCGGACCCATTCATTTCTATGGGGCTGTGCACATGAGCGGTGATTTTCACGCATCACTTGTGTGTTGCGTGAAAATCGCAGCATGCTCTATATTGTGCGTTTTCCACGCAACGCAGGCCCCATAGAAGTGAACGGGGCTGCGTGAAAATCGCAAGCCGATGCGGTGCGATTTTCATGCACGGTTGCTAGGAGACGATCGGGATGGAGACCCGATCATTATTATTTTCCCTTATAACATGGTTATAAGGGAAAATAATAGCATTCTGAATACAGAATGCATAGTACAATAGCGCTGGAGGGGTTAAAAATAAATAATTTAACTCACCTTAATCCACTTGCTCGCGCAGCCGGCATCTCTTCTGTCTTCTGTGCTGTGTGCAGGAAAAGGACCTGTGGTGACGTCACTCCGATCATCACATGATCTTTTACCATGGCGATGGACCATGTGATGACCGGAGTGACGTCACCACAGGTCCTTTAACTGCACACAGCACAGAAGACAGACAGAAAAGATGCCGGCTGAGCGAGCAAGTGCATTATTTATTTATTTTTTAACCCCTCCATCGCTGTTTTACTATGCATTCTGTATTTAGAATGCTATTATAACCATGTTATAAGGGAAAATAATACAATCTACAGAACACCGATCCCAAGCCCGAACTTCTGTGAAGAAGTTCGGGTTTGGGTACCAAACATGCCGATTTTTCTCACGCGCGTGCAAAACGCATTACAATGTTTTGCACTCGCGTGGAAAAATCGTGCATGTTCCTGCCACGCACCTATTCTTGCAACGCCCGTCTGAAAGAGGCCTAAAGGGGTCCTCTCACTTCAGCAAATAGCATTTATTATGTAGAGTAAGCCACTTACTAATGTATTGTTATTATCCACATTGCTTCCTTTGCTGGCTGGATTCATTTTTCCATCACATGTCTCGTTTCCATGGTTACAGACCACCCTGCAATCCAGCAGTGGTGGTCGGGCTTGCACACTATTGGATAAAGCACCTGTCTCTCTGGTGCCCAGGACAGTGGGAGCGCACATAAGAACTTTTGCTATAGGGTGTATAGGAAAATACCCTGCTATTAACATTGTCTACATGATAGATGCCATGTGAGACAACCCCTTTAATGGAGTATTTCCATCTTTTATGGTATATCCATGCCATCAGTGCCTGATAAATGTGGGTCCCACCTCTTGGATCTGCACCGATCTCTATAATATTCCTCTCCATAACCTGTCGGGCCCTGGACGTGGCAGCCAGAGGTGGTTGTGGATATGGTGCGGGCATGCAGGCCAATGCTGAGATGCAGATACCCCTTTAAGAGTAGGTAGGGGTAGTGTTACTGCTCCATACCAGATCCCTAATACGGCCTCGGGGCATCCCTATAACCAGTTTGTCACATGAATCCTTCTGATGCATTTTGGGTATTAGATGCCATATCTGCCTTATAAAACATATGGGCAGAATATCACGGCTGAGGATCGGCATTCATGAACCTACGTCCATATAGTAATACAGGTGTACTGCGGGTGGACATGGTATGGAGTATACATCACAATACAGTGAGCGCCCCCTATAGACGCTCCAGGGCCGATCCAATCTGTACAATCAGAAGGATCGGCCATGTGACTCCATTGTGAGTCTCTGGCTAGGAGAGCTTGAGGTCATGGGCATGAAAAGTGGCATTGCAGTGGGCAGAGTGGTATTCTGGCATCATGGAAGGAGTAACTGGAGGCTTTATAGAGGCGAATGGCTCCTCCAGAGCTGGAAGATCTCAGCTGAATCCAGACTCATCTGATGAAAGTGTATGGTGAGCGGGCAGATGGCGCCATTGGGAATAAGTGACGTGGAAACTGCGGAGCACCACGTGCCATTGATGTGAGAGGTGGACGTCGGGTATGAAGGTGTGAGAAGGCGGACTGACACCCTACAGTGGAGCCATAAATGCTGATGGTCTTCCATGGGGTGGATGGGATCTTCCAGCAAGACAATATGACATTGAGCATGACCAAGACATCCAAGAACAACCCTGGCCCCCTAATTCCCCAGACTTGAACCCAGTCAAGCATCTGTAGGACCACCTCGATGGTCCTGTTCGCTCTATGGATCTTCCCCCGCACACCCTCCAGCAGCTGTGGGTCTGCATGGCTCCAGATACCTGTGACAACCCACCAGGACCTTATGGAGTCACTCCGGGCCCATCTTTCCACTGTCCATGCTGCACACTGCGGTTACTTTGAATATTAGCTGCTGGTCATAATTATGGGGCTCGACTGTGTATATTACACATATATGCCTGCAGCGGGTGCCTCCCAGGGCCCTCTATATGACGCCCGTCCCAGGTTTAGGAAATGCCAAGTGGTAAAGTACGGCCTAAAATGTCTCTTTGTGTGTCACAGTGCTCCTACCTGGATATGGCTGGACCCCAGGCTTTGGCTTCGATGCAATAAATAGGGGGAATAATTGAGGGATTTGAAAGAAAGACCTTGCATGTAGTTGAACAGCAGCTTTACTTCGCATAGACGTTTTTTCCAAAACAGTTTCAGGCTTTTGTCTTGGTCCCAGCAGGCTTTAGCATGTAACTGGCAGGCAAACTCCACTCTGCTATATCTGTTTCTCTCTGACTCTGCTGTACTGACAGGCTTAAATAGAATCTTTGCTTTCTTCTTGATGCTGCACTTTCTCTCTCTAGCCTGACTCTAGGTGATGCCAGGGAACTTTCCTCCTGGCTCCTGAGGTTTAAAATTGTGGCCTACATGGCCAGCAGAGCTTAGGCTCCATTCAGATGTCCGAAAATGGGTCCGCATCCGTTCTGCAATAATGGGAACGGGTGCGGACCTATTCATTCTCAATGGGGCAAAACGGGATGCGGAGAGCACACTATGTACTCTCCGCATCCGCATTTCCGGGCCGCGGCTCCGCAAAAAAATAGAACATGTCCTATTCTTGTCTGCAATTTATTGTAGACAAGAATAGGCAGTTCTATGGGGGGGGTGCCGGCCGGGTGTATTGCGGATCCGCGATACACCACGGACGTGTGGATGGACCCTTAAGGTGCTCAAGGTGGCGTGGGCACGTCCAGCAGAGACGTGCACCTGTACACTCTTCCCCTAGCTGGGGGTAAGCTAAACTAACTGGAACTTCTGCCCCACCCTTCCTGTAGGAAGTAGGACTCACCCACTTCTCTCCAGAGGGGGGTTGGAATGAAATGGTAAGTTTCATTCTATCTAAGTACATCTCTGCCGTGTTTGCTGCCACCTGCTGGTAAACCAGGCACATTACATGAACATAACAGTTTCAAAAAGATTAGGAATGCACATTGTGGAGGACCTAGAATAAATACATAAGATGACATGAGGTTAGACCAATAAATACAGTAGCAAGGTGCACAAGTGGTAACACCACTCTGGGGTGTTACATGCCCCATGATGGGTGTAGGTGTGCCCCATACATCTCATATATGCCCCATGATGGGGTAGGTGTTCCCTATACATCTCATATATGCCCCATGATGGGTGTAGGTGTGCCCCATACATCTCATATATGCCCCATGATGGTGTAGGTGTGCCCCATACATCTCATATATGCCCCATACATCTCATATATGCCCCATGATGGGGTAGGTGTGCCCCATACATCTCATATATGCCCCATGATGGGGTAGGTGTGCCCCATACATCTCATATATGCCCCATGATGGGGTAGGTGTTCCCCATACATCTCATATATGCCCCATGATGGGGTAGGTGTGCCCTATACATCTCATATGTGCCCCATGATGGGGTAGTTTGGCTCAGTAGAATATTGTGAGATATACATTTTTCTAGCTTCTTTGCTGGGATCTGGGGAACAATCTTGGGAAAGGCAGACATTTTCTATATTTTCATGGATTTTACTTTCAATCAAGGGTCACACTACCATTCCCAGAATGAGACATGACAACAAGGATCAGGCTGGGCAGAGTGCCCTCACCTAAGATGGCCGCCGCAGGCGGGCGCCTGATGATGAGGTCACGTAGAAGCCCCGCCCTTCCCCGGCTCCTGCGCTCACTGCTTCCTTTCCTGTCTCTGCTGGCTTCAGTCGGGAGGCCGCAGACATGGGGATCCTGGAGAAAATCTCCGAGATCGAGAAGGAGATCGCCAGGACCCAGAAGAATAAGGGTGAGAGGCCGGGGTCATGTGCTGTCCTGTACGGGGTCACACGTGGAGAGCGCAGGGGCAGAATTTATCTTCAACATGACATTGTTTTTCATTTGTTGCTGAAGTGATGCTCTACACTGCAGCTGCTCTCTATAAAAGAGGGGAGACCTGCACTGACCAGTATAAGGGGGGCTATAGTGGTGAGGTCTGGGGGAGCCTTGCAATGACCAGTATAAGGGGGGCTATAGTGGTGAGGACTGGGGGGAGCCCTGCGCTGATCAGTATAAAGGGGGCTATAGTGGTCAGGACTGGGGGAGCCCTGCACTGACCAGTATAAGGGGGGCTATAGTGGTGAGGACAGGGGGAAGCCTTGCAATGACCAGTTATAAGGGGGGCTATAGTGATGAGGACTGGGGGAGCCCTGCGCTGATCAGTATAAAGGGGGCTATAGTGGTGAGGACTGGGGGAGCCCTGCACTGACCAGTATAAGGGGGGCTATAGTGGTGAGGACAGGGGGAAGCCTTGCAATGACCAGTTATAAGGGGGGCTATAGTGGTGAGGACTGGGGGGAGCCCTGTGCTGATCAGTATAAAGGGGGCTATAGTGGTCAGGACTGGGGGAGCCCTGCACTGACCAGTATAAGGGGGGCTATAGTGGTGAGGACTGGGGGGAGCCCTGCGCTGATCAGTATAAAGGGGGCTATAGTGGTGAGGACTGGGGGAGCCCTGCACTGACCAGTATAAGGGGGTTTATAGTGGGGAGCCCTGCACTAACCAGTATAAGGAGGACTATAGTGGTCAGGACTGGGGGGGAGCCCTGTGCTGACCATTATAAGGGGGGTTATAGTGGAGAGGACTGGGGGGAGCCCTGCGCTGACCATTATGAGGGGGGCTATAGTGGTCAGGACTGGGGGGAGCCCTGCGCTGACCATTATGAGGGGGGCTATAGTGGTCAGGACTGGGGGGGCCCTGCGCTGACCATTATAAGGGGGGCTATAGTGGGGATCACTGGGGTAGCCCTGCACTGACCAGTATAAGGAGGGCTATAGTGGTCAGGACTGGGGGGAGCCCTGCGCTGACCATTATAAGGGGGGCTTTAGTGGGGATCACTGGGGTAGCCCTGCACTGACCAGTATAAAGAGGGCTATAGTGGTGAGGACTGGGGGGAGCGTAGCACAGACCAAAATAAGGGGGACTATAGTGGTAGTTGCTGGGGCCCCTGCAGATTTCACATGTGGCCCCCCATTCTCCATGTTGGGGGTAAGGGCTCAGACTGCAGGATACTGATTATTGATATGGGGGTGCTGTGTCTCCTTTGGGGGTGTAGGGTGTCAGTTTGTATGATGGGGTCTATTTAGTGGCCCTGTATAATAAGGGGGCGCTTGTGGGGTTCAGTTGCACAGGTCCCTGTTTTCCGCGCTGCGTCCTATTCGCCGCCATGACGCTGCTCCCGTCTTCTCTTCCAGCCACTGAGTATCACTTGGGATTGCTGAAGGCCAAACTCGCCAAGTACAGAGCCCAGCTCCTGGAGCCCCCCAAATCAGCAGCCGGTAAGGGCGATGGCTTCGATGTGATGAAATCCGGAGATGCCCGAGTGGCGCTGATCGGGTTCCCCTCTGTGGGTAAGGTCGGTAAGCCCCCCCCCCCGAACCCCTTGTACTCCCATCCTGCATAGCTGCAGCGTGGCGCCTGTGTGCTCTGAGCTGTTCCTCCAGTCACCTCCAGAGCTGCAGCCCAGATTTTGCTGCCCACCCCCTGTCTACACAATGCTGACACTATTATAAGGTTAGATGCTGTCTACTCTCCTGCGTTGTGGAGCATGCAGTGTATAGGACCTTGTGTTGCTGCACAGCGGGGTCTTACATAAAGCCAGCAGGGGCAGCAGTGAGGTGTAAGAACTCAGGGGTATCAGGGGTTAGATCAATGGGGGTCCAATCAATCTCTAGAACTAGGACCTCTGCCCCCCACCCCAACCACAGTGGTGGTCGAGCATTACCTGCTGCTCCTCCATCCCGACTCTCGGGAAGTCCTGGAGACATCTACAGCACAGACAATGGTGAATGCAGCTCTGGATGTGACTGGAGTAAAGCACAGGGTATTGCATGTCATATTCATAAAGAAGGCTAGGTTTTCATGTCCCTCATTTTCAGTGATTTTGGGATTCCTTCTCTTTTCCAGTCCACGTTTTTGAGTCTGATGACCTCCACGGCCAGTGAGGCGGCCTCCTACGAGTTCACGACGCTGACCTGCATCCCTGGCGTGATAGAGGTGAGGCTGCATGTACCAGGACGTTGGGGCCCAGGCAGTGTTCTGCAGCTTTCCAATAGACTTTCTGTTTATATTTTTTACTATTTTCCCCAGTGCTGATAGTTTGCTACAATGTATCTGTGCAGGTAGCATCTATCAGTCCAGACTGTTTATGCCATGGAGGATTTCCTGGGCTGGATACAATTCTTAGAGACCCTTGGCTGGGAGAAGTATCTGTACTCTGCAGGCTGTCAGCCTCTGGATGTAGCGGATTTTTTGAACTATAAGACGCACCTATGATTTAGAGGAGGAAAATAAGAAAAACATTATTTTCGTTCATAAGACCTCAGATAAGACCCCCAATCTTCATCAAACCTCAGATCAGGCCCTCATCAGCATCCCAAACTCCAAAAGCCTCATATCAGAACCCACCAGTCTCCATCAGCTTCATATTATCTCCCCCCCCCATGTAGGATCCGATAATACTTTAATTAAAATGACTTACAAGATTAAAACTTGGTATTCAGCATATAAAACTCATAGTGCCCGACTGGTTGCAGCCTTCTCATTGGCATTGGGTGCGTGTCTTCTGCTTCCAATCTATATACAGACAAACTGGCCAGGAGGAATAATAGAGGAACAATCTTGTATTGTATAGCTGGCTGCTATGACTGCGCACGGTCTCAGATCAGGCCCACCCCCCGTCCCCCCCGTCGGTCTCAGATCAGGCCGCGTCCCCCCCCCCCCCGCGGCGGTCTTATATCAGGCCGCCGCCCCCCCCCCCCCCCCCGCGTCGGTCTCAGATCCTCCGTCGGTCTCAGATCAGAACCCCCCCCAGCCTCCGTTGGTCTCAGATCAGAAACCCCCCACCCCAGCCTCCGTGTCGGTGTCAGATCAGAAACCCCCCCCCAGCCTCCGTCGGTCTCAGATCAGAACATCCCCCCCCCCCCCCCCCCAGCCTCCGTCGGTCTCAGGTCAGCTGCCCTCTGTAGATCCACTCACCGCTCCCTGGTCTTCTTCCGGCCCACACTGCACTGTGACCATAGTACGCACCTACGTGAACTTACACAGTCAGAAGCAGAACGGGGTCCAGAAGACGACTAGGGGAGGTGAGTACAGCCAGAGCACTGCTTCCCTCCCCGAGCCTCCCGCATACTAATGACCACTTCCATAATGGAAGCGATCGGTAGCATTCAGACTATGACGCACTGCCATTTTCCATCACTTTTGGGGGAAGGGGGGGGGGGGGGAGAAGTGCTTCTTATAGTCAGAAAAATACGGTAACTTGAATGTCCCCGTTCACTGACATCAAGCATTGATCTTGAGATTGGTGAAGAATGGAAACACGAAGTCTATCAGAAAGCTGCAGAACATTCCATTGGACAGACTGGGACACCGTGTGAGGTGGGGGCCGCAGGTGGCTTTTAATAGCGTGCTACTTCTCTTTACTTCAGTACAAAGGAGCGAATATTCAGCTTCTGGATCTGCCGGGAATCATTGAAGGTGCATCGCAAGGTGAGTGCTAGCTCTTGTGTTCAGATTACTACATTTATTTTAAAGTGCCTGGAAGATGTCCAGTGAAGAAAGTCCGCATACAGACAGGACAGTCTACCCATCAGAATGTATTTGCAGCCCCCCCCCATGCGGATATTGCCCCTGATCTGATTTGTGGGCTTGTTGCCCATTAGGACTCCATACAGATCAGACATGACTAATCGATCCACATTCGTTCTACTAGATTGGTAGGTCATGTAAAGACGCTTAATTAAAGGGGTTGTCCTATGAAGAGAACATATCCCCTATCATGGGGTAAGGGATCATTGTCTGATTAGTGGGGGTCTGACCACTGGGGCCCCCATCAGCCCCTGTGCCTCCTGCTTGAATGGAGCGGCAGACGCACACGAGCGCCCGGCTCTCCTTTCATATCTATGTGATTGCCCAAGATAGCCAAGTACAAGTCAGCTATCCTATAAAGCTAAATGACCGCTGTGGGGGAAAGGGGGCCCCCCCCGCTTTTGTGATTGGCGTGGACCCCTGCCGATCAGACACTTGTCCCCTTTCCCTTTAAGGGGTATTATCTAACCCTGTGTGAGACTGGTACAGATGGCATGAGACGCCAATGACCATCATTGGCCTTATACACTCGTATATTTGCATTGCAGGGAAGGGCAGAGGTCGCCAGGTCATCGCTGTCGCTCGGACCTCGGACGTGGTCATCATGATGCTGGATGCCACAAAGGGTGAAGTCCAGAGGTGAGCGCTCCATGGCGGGCCCCGTAGTAACTGCAGGGTCAGCGCCAGTATCTGCACCTCCATGCCGCAATCTCACACCCCTGTTGAAAAATTCCCAGCATTCCTTTCTAATAATTCGATGGTTTAGGGTGCATTCACACATCCGTGTGTGTTTTGCGGATCCGCAAAACACAGACAGCGGCAATGTGCGTTCCGCATTTTGCGGACCGCACATTGCCGGCACTAAGAGACTATGCCTATTCTATTTTTTTCAGGATCGGAAGTGCGGGTCTGCAATTCCAGATCGGGGCCGCACGTCGTGCGGCCCCATAGAAATGTATGGGTCAGCAATTCCGTTCCGCAAAATTCGGAATGGAATTGCGGATGTGTGACTGGAGCCTTATCGTAAGAGATGCTGATTTATGTGGTTTCATCACCAGATGCTTATTGGAGAAAGAGCTGGAGTCTGTGGGCATCCGGCTGAACAAGAACAAGCCCAATATCTACTTCAAGGTAAGTGGTCCCCGAAAAATACATTGTCACGAATCAGCATTCATAGTAATGTACCGTATATTTCACCCTATAAGACGCACCTCGTTTTTAGGGACAATAAGAAAAAAATGATTTTTTTTCATTAGACCTCAGATCAGATCCCCAATGTTTATCAGATCTCAGCCCCAATCAGACGCCCAGTGTTAATAAGACCCCCATACCTCATATCAGCCCCCTATGCCACAGACCAAATAAAAAAAAAAAAAAAAACACCTCTCCAGCTCTGGACGCCGCCGCTCCTCACCGCCAGCGCTGTCTCTTTTCTTCCTGCCACGGCTGTGCTGTGACCCGAGGTGCACAGCGTGAGGCCACAGAGCACCCTCATGCTGTGCACAGCCAAGGACTAAGAAGCGGTGAGTACAGAGCCTTCACCGATTTCCGGTCTTCCGGTACTAAAGAGCGCTTCCGTAATGGAATCGCTCCTTAGCATTAGTCCCATAAGACGCAGGGACAAAAAATTGCGTCTTATGGTGTGAAAAATATGGTCTATCCCTGATCACAACACTCTCATTGAAGAGACTCAGCAGTCTCCAAACTAGAGACCCCTCAGTAACCAGCACGGTTTCAGGGTTCTTGCCCCTCATTAGTGCAGAGCAAGCTGTTTAAATGAGGTGTCTTAGATGCAGCTCAGCCAGTACCCTGCATTGATGAGGGGCAAGAACCCCAAAACCTGTTTACAAGGGGGGGGGGGGGCTCTGCTTTGGTTGACATGAGCTGCTTTGATCTCTCCACATACCTTTGGTGAACCATTGTCTGGTTGGCGGTCGTTCAGCCCAGACTCCTCCAGTTCTGCTGAGCATACATGTTATTTCTACAAAGGAGGAGATGAGCGGCGCCCAGGTACCTCCGCTGCCGCTTATCCCGATACAAATCAGTTGGAAAACCTGGCCAATCTCTGATAATTTACCACTTCCTCTTGATATTTTGGGCAACTTCGGTCCTTCCTGGCTACGGCCATGACAGTTTATGGGGGCGTTGAGGGCAAGGCCACCCACTAAGGATGCACAGCTTTGCTGTGGAGTTTCCCTTTAATTCCTATATTGACTCTGTTCTATGCAGGGGGAGGGGCGCTGAGAAGGCTGCTTTCATTTTATTATTATTATCATTATTAAAATGATTATTAATATTATATATAATCTATATATTTTTTACTTTTAGCCCAAGAAAGGAGGCGGCATCTCCTTCAACTCCACCGTGCCCCTGACCCAGTGCTCCGAGAAGCTGGTGCAGCTCATCCTCCATGAATACAGTATCCTTCCTGCACCCGTCTTGTCTCTATCATGTATTATTTCGATTTCCCTTTTGGTTTTGCTCCTTGGAAAATACCAGCACCGACGGGTCCGATTAAAGGGACATCACCAATCTCGCACTTTTATTGTAGGAACATTTCTTTTTATAGATGTAGTCATTTCTATGAAAGGGACATCATATGGCGGCTCCGCTGAGGTATAGGATGGGCTGGAGACTTGTGACTGTAACTTACAGGGCTTGTGCACTGTATACGACGGCGGCCATATTGGTCTTAGGAAGCAGTCGTTTGCCCCAGGGATGGGACGCGGATCGGTTGCTGCACCAGCCTCTTTCTGTAGGGGTACTGCCAGGGTTCATACAGAATACATTACAGTTTGGACCTTAATGAGGTTTTTTCCCCCAGAAATGTTTAACGCAGAGGTTCTGTTCCGGGAGGACTGCAGCCCAGATGACTTCATCGATGTGATTTTGGGGAACCGAGTGTACCTGGCCTGTCTCTACGTGAGTCCAGACCGTCCCTGGGGTATCTGGCAGCACGATGGAGATGTGTCCATACTAGGTCTAGTCATAGAGATGGTAAAGGAGGTGTCATACGGAGGGTCTGACACGGACGTCCTTAGGACTCTACCTAAAGGGGTTTGCGTTGCCGGGACCATTGTTTAGTCCCATCTTGGCGTGGAAACGTCAAGATGGGACGACCCCTTTAACGACGATGAGTTTTATTTCCAGCTTATTCTAGTCCGTTTTTTTTAAGTTGGAAATATACCTTTAAATAATTCTGAGCTTCGAGCGGATACCTGTTACCTGCACTGATACACTGCAACAAAATATCAGGACTTGTGTAAGGCCTTATTCACACGTCCATTTTCCATCCATGGGGAACACGGATCGTACACGTCTGTGACTCACTGACATGTGAACAAGGCCTTAACGAGGAGTCCATCATCCGTGAGACGTAGCAGATCTGTACAGATTTCTCAGCCTTTGAATGTGAAGCAAGAATGTTTACATTCACTGACAGCAAGCAGAGATCTTGGGGGAAAAAGAAATGTAGAGGAATTGAAAAAAAATTAAAAGGTTTCATAACTTGATTTGACTGAACGAGCCCTTTAATAGTAGAGTCTGCCCGCTTTTCCAGTGAAGGTGTACACAGGATTCCAGTATGTCTGTGGGCCCTCAGGTCAGGAACGTCTTCTCTATATTTCTACAGGTTTATAACAAGATCGATCAGATCTCCATGGAGGAGGTGGACAGACTAGCCCGGCAGCCGCACAGCGTGGTCATCAGGTGACTGCAAAGGGTGGGATCCAGTGAAGGGGGATATGTATGATCTGATGAGGGGGCGTCCATTGTGTAGATATGTATGATCCAGTGAGGGGGGCGTCCATTGTGTAGATATGTATGATCCAGTGAGGGGGGCGTCCAATGTGTAGATATGTATGATCTAGTGAGGGGGGGCGTCAATTGTGTAGATATGTATGATCTAGTGAGGGGGGGCGTCAATTGTGTAGATATGTATGATCTAGTGAGGGGGGCGTCCATTGTGTAGATATGTATGATCTGATGAGGGGGCGTCCCTTGTGTAGATATGTATGATCTGATGAGGGGGGCGTCCCTTGTGTAGATATGTATGATCTGATGAGGGGGGCGTCCCTTGTGTAGATATGTATGATCTGATGAGGGGGGCGTCCCTTGTGTAGATATGTATGATCTGATGAGGGGGGCGTCCCTTGTGTAGATATGTATGATCTGATGAGGGGGGCGTCCATTGTGTAGATATGTATGATCTAGTGAGGGGGGCGTCCCTTGTGTAGATATGTATGATCTGATGAGGGGGGCGTCCCTTGTGTAGATATGTATGATCTGATGAGGGGGGCGTCCCTTGTGTAGATATGTATGATCTGATGAGGGGGGCGTCCCTTGTGTAGATATGTATGATCTGATGAGGGGGGCGTCCCTTGTGTAGATATGTATGATCTGATGAGGGGGGCGTCCCTTGTGTAGATATGTATGATCTGATGAGGGGGGCGTCCCTTGTGTAGATATGTATGATCTGATGAGGGGGCGTCCATTGTGTAGATATGTATGATCCAGTGACGGGGGTGTCCATTGTGTAGATATGTATGATCTAGTGAGGGGGGGGCGTCCATTGTGTAGATATGTATGATCCAGTGAGGGGGGGCGTCCCCTGTGTAGATATGTATGATCCAGTGAGGGGGGGCGTCCCCTGTGTAGATATGTATGATCCAGTGAGGGGGGGCGTCCCCTGTGTAGATATGTATGATCCAGTGAGGGGGGCGTCCATTGTGTAGATATGTATGATCCAGTGAGGGGGGTGTCCATTGTGTAGATATGTATGATCTAGTGAGGGGGGGCGTCCATTGTGTAGATATGTATGATCTAGTGAGGGGGGGGGCGTCCATTGTGTAGATATGTATGATCTAGTGAGGGGGGGGCGTCCATTGTGTAGATATGTATGATCCAGTGAGGGGGGGCGTCCCCTGTGTAGATATGTATGATCCAGTGAGGGGGGGGCGTCCCCTGTGTAGATATGTATGATCCAGTGAGGGGGGCATCCATTGTGTAGATATGTATGATCCAGTGAGGGGGGGCGTCCCCTGTGTAGATATGTATGATCCAGTGAGGGGGGGCGTCCCCTGTGTAGATATGTATGATCCAGTGAGGGGGGCGTCCATTGTGTAGATATGTATGATCCAGTGAGGGGGGTGTCCATTGTGTAGATATGTATGATCTAGTGAGGGGGGGGGCGTCCATTGTGTAGATATGTATGATCTAGTGAGGGGGGGGCGTCCATTGTGTAGATATGTATGATCCAGTGAGGGGGCGTCCCCTGTGTAGATATGTATGATCCAGTGAGGGGGCGTCCCCTGTGTAGATGTGTATGATCCAGTGAGGGGGGCGTCCCCTGTGTAGATATGTATGATCCAGTGAGGGGGGGCGTCCCCTGTGTAGATATGTATGATCCAGTGAGGGGGGCGTCCCCTGTGTAGATATGTATGATCCAGTGAGGGGGGGGCGTCCCCTGTGTAGATATGTATGATCCAGTGAGGGGGGTGTCCCTTGTGCAGTGTGTATGGGGACTGCAGTAGAGACAGTAACTTGCCTTGTTAGACAGAAGGAAGTAACCGCCATATACATGTACACGGTACCTTTTCTGGGCTGAGTCTCATCACTTTCCTCCTTGTCTTGCAGTTGTGGGATGAAGCTGAACCTGGACTATTTGCTGGAGACATTATGGGAATATTTGGCACTTACCTGCATCTACACCAAGAAGCGAGGACGTAAGAGATTTTCTGTTACCCCCTCCACCCTCCAGGAGTCAGATATAAGTCTCTTAACCACGGATCAAGCAAGTTCCTTCCCCCTTTACTGTGTGCCATAAGACATAGCGCCCATCCTGTTCTGGAGGACCTGACATCCATGCATCATCAGCATGGTCCATTGATTCCAGTGGGAACTGTGTAATGCTTCATTTGCCCTGAAGAAGCGCTGCAGGGTAACTGAACACTTGCTGCTAGCTTCCCCACAGATTGTAACTGATCGTTCTCCCATCAATGGGATAACCTATGATCATATTATCTGGGACACCTCTAACAGACAAAGGGTACGGCAGTGCTCGAGGGTTCCGGGGGTGCTCGAGGACACGGAGGGCCCCGGGGGTGCTCGAGGACAGAGGGTCAAGGAGATGCTCGGGGGGGCTCGAGGACAGAGGGTCAAGGAGATGCTCGAGGACACAGAGGGCCCCGGGGGTTCTCCAAGACAGGGTATTTTTCTGTTGGTTCTTGAGTGCTAAAGGTGCTCTGTAGTAATGAACACCTGCAAATTATCTTCACAGAGAGGCCGGATTTTTCAGACGCCATCATCCTCCGGAAAGGCGCTTCTGTGGAGCACGTGGTAAGAGTTCCTTTCCTTTTGCTGATTGCTGAGGGTGCGACCACTGGGACCTCAACCCATCCTGACAACAGGGGCCCCATTCCCTCGATTTGCTGGAGCAGCAGGTCGGGGTGACTCTTTGACTAGGTCACAGCTCCATGGCCGCTCATAGGACAGCGGCTCAGGTTAAGGGAGCATTTACATGACCGTGTTTTTCTTCCGCGTCCGTTCCGCAATTTTTGCGGACAATGCACGGACCCATTCATTTCTATGGACAATTGCGGAATGCCTTTCATTGTCATCCGTGTGCTGTCCGTTCCGTGTGTCCGTTCCTTTTATTTTAGAACATGTCCTATACTTGCCCGCAAATTGCGGTCTGTGGCTTCATAGAAAGTCATTGGGTCTGTAAAAAACGGATAGCACATGGAAATGCATCCGTATGTCATCTGTTTTTTGCGGACCCTGGACTGAAAACATTCTAGGATACCCCATTTCAATTTTTCGCGGACCGCGAAAAACAGGTGACACACGGAAGCACCACGTCCGTATTATACGGACTTACAGAACGGAAACGGAAAGATAACTGAAGACATACTAAACACACGGATCCGTGATTTGCGGACCACAAAACCAACACTTTCGTGTGAATGCTCCCTAATGGTTTCTTATTTTGTCATGTTGCAGTGTCATCGGATTCACAGGACGCTTACCAGTCAGTTTAAATATGCCCTGGTTTGGGTAAGTCATTTTAAGGTGAACCTATTGTGCTGCTTTATTAAGGTGACAGGCTGCAGGAGAACCACGGTGTAGGCCGAGACCCTTCCTCCTTACTGCTTTCAGAAGTTTTCACTTTGTAATAGTAACAATACTTGCCTTCTACTGATCCTGAGATACATCTGTAATATACTCCAGAGCTGCACTCATAAATCTGCAGGTTGCTATTGGAAACAGCACATTTGTGAATGCGCCCCCTATGAGGTTATAGTAGGACAGTTCTTTCTAAATCACATTTATGTACAGTGTCTGGTGTAAAGACGATACTGACCACCACAAGATCTGTGCAGACACTGAACAAGAAGGGGACGCTGAGTGATTTTGGTTCTAAAACTGCAGAATGCAGCTCTGGAGTATAATACAGGATGTAACTCAGGATCAGTACAGGATAAGTAATGTAATGTATGTACACAGTGACTGCACGAGCAGAATAGTGAGTGCAGCTCTGGAGTGTATTACAGGATGTAACTCAGGATCAGTACAGGATAAGTAATGTAATGTATGTAGACAGTGACTGCACCAGCAGAATAGTGAGTGCAGCTCTGGAGTATAATACTGGATGTAACTCAGGATCAGTACAGGATAAGTAATGTAATGTATGTACATAGTAACTCCACCAGCAGAATAGTGAGTGCAGCTCTGGAGTATAAAATAAGATGTAACTCAGGATCAGTACAGGATAAGTAATGTAATGTATGTACACAGTGACTGCACCAGCAGAATAGTGAGTGCAGCTCTGGAGTATAATACAGGATGTAACTCAGGATCAGTACAGGATAAGTAATGTAATGTACACAGTGACTGCACCAGCAGAATAGTGAGTGCAGCTCTGGAGTATAATACAGGATGTAACTCAGGATCAGTACAGGATAAGTAATGTAATGTATGTACACAGTGACTCCACCAGCAGAACAGTGAGTGAATTTTTTAGGTTTCTCTGACTTCATTTATTTTATTATATTTAAAGGGAACGAGCACCAAGTACAGCCCTCAAAGAGTAGGACTGACCCACAACATGGAGCACGAAGACGTCATCCAAATAGTCAAGAAATAAAATGGCCGACAGCCCCGATCCATAGAGGCCACTTACTGCAGCCGTACTCCTTCTGATTAAATGCCATTAAAACCCACACAGAACACGTCGGACACAACAGCTGCCATTACCACAGCCGTGAACTGTAAGCAACATCTGCACCAGGATCATCAACCTCTGAAACTACAACTCCCAGCATGCTCCATTCACTTCTGTGGGAGATACAGAACAACTAAGCAAGTGTGCATCTTGGGAGTTGTAGTTTCACAGCAGTTGGAGTGCAGATGGGATGGGGGCTGACCCCTGCTCTATCTACACAGACCCATTAGAACTGTACAAACACCCGCCATCTTACTTCATGCAATATCTGTGTTTTTTTTTGTTTTGTTTTTTATTAAACTGGAAATATTTTCTGGTATATATGATAGCAAATAAACCAAATATTGGTGCACTGTGTTTTGTTTTTTTTGTAATAAACTCCAAGTTTGTCAGACAAGGTGATAAATTCTTTCTATGGAGGAATAATATACAGAGGGAAGAACACCATAGTACAAGTTCATGATGGCGCCATTGCTGGGCCTGAGCTGTTCTGTGAGGTGCCCAATAAGAGGCGGAGCCACCAGAGTGACAGGGAGATACGGCCAATAGGAAGGCAGAAGTTTTGGAGGGAAAGCAGAGGCAGAGTATGTGGAGGAGCGCATCTGAACGGCGACCTGAATCCTGACTGGAAAATGGAAGATCTGAGAGGAAAAACTGAAGCTACAGACAGGGAAGAGTTTAAAAGCAAGAAAATAAACTTAAAATGGCATCGACAACCAAATTAATAAGGGCAAATAACTGCTGTATCTATACAGTCACAATATGGTTGACAGTCATCACAAACACCACATACATAACCCAGCAGCCATATTTTTCTTTGAGGCGCTGAGGGTGTACATTTGTCCAGTGGTGACCACTGCAGGCGAATATATTACAGGGGACCATGTTATACATTGAGGGGGTGTCAGGGCAGGCAGAGCATCTGGCTCTTAGACGGGGGTCCCGGGTGGTTAACCGTTACCTCCATCACATATATACACTAATGGAAGATATATAAAGGGTTGAGCTAAAATAACCCCTTTAAAGCAGCAAGTACTAAAATTACTAAACCTTTTCAGGTCATTAAAGGGGTTGTGCCACTAAGGTAATCTCCTGTTGTGAAACTACAACTCCCAGCATGCACACCCGATCAACTGTTCTCTGAACTGCCATAGAAATAAATAGAGCATGCTGGGAATTGTAGTTTCACAGCTGGAGTGCAGAAGGTTGCTGATCCCTGCACTAAGGGCTTATGCACAAGACTGTGTTCGGTCTTTCATTTCAATGGGTCGTGTGCTGTCCGCATCCGCGCATCCATTCTGTGCCATCCGCAAAAAAGATAGAACATTTCCTATTTCTATTGAAGTGAAAAATAAAATGGCGGCATGCAAAACGGATCCGGTTGTATGCATGAGCCCTTATACACAGGATTGGGGATAGGTCTGACCCTCAGGCAGCGATCACAGGAACGGATGTCCACAAGTGCCGCCATGCTGCCTCATGGGAACGGATCAGTTTTGCACACGCCTGTCCACCTCTCCATCCACTCTTATGAGACATCTCATAGAAGTCAATGGAGCTGTAGACACGTGCGCAACAGGTAAATGCTGCTCCGCTGTATAGTATAGTTTATCATTATCACAGCCATACACATAGGTACTTCATGAGTGTCCAGGCCCCCAGCTGGTGGAGAGGCCGGGTCTATCAAAACAGGCTGAGCTAATGATCTTTCTCCAATTTAAAGGGATTGTACAAATATAGTGAAAATACCTGCAACTTTCTAATATACTTTTTGTTTTAATCACTTCTTGCTGTCAGTGAATGGAAACTCAAATTCTTGTTTATGTCTAGGAGCTGAAAACGTATGTTGTGCTGACGCAGGTGCAGGGCTCGTACAGTACATCAGAGCTCTCTCTTCTGCTAGGCTGTCAGCTGTCTCCCTACCAAACATGCACATGCACACTGGGCTCAGCTGAGCATGCTTGTGTTCTGAAGGGGGAGAGGGGAGAAAGCAGCTGGATACCTCAAAAGGGTTGGACATGTTGAAAACAACTGCCTGATCCTTCCCCCTCTTGATATCTGCCGCCGAGGAATAGTCAGAAGGCCCTCATACACATAGGCTACTGACTGAATACTGAAGTATGTACCATGATGTTCTGCAGCAGCTGAGGTGTGTAAATTATGAGGTTCTGCAGCAACTGAGGTGTGTATTATCAGGTTCTGCAGCAACTGAGGTGTGTTATGATGTTCTGCTGCAGCTGAGGTGTGTACTATGAGGTTCTGCAGCAGCTGAGGTGTGTATTATAAGGTTCTGCAGCAGCTGAGGTATGTAGTATGAGGTTCTGCAGCAGCTGAGGTGTGTATTATAAGGTTCTGCAGCAGATGAGGTGTGTATTATGAGGTTCTGCAGTAGCTGAGGTGTGTATTATGAGGTTCTGCAGCAGCTGAGGTGTGTACTATGAGGTTCTGCAGCAGCTGAGGTGTGTATTATAAGGTTCTGCAGCAGCTGAGGTGTGTATTAGGAGGTTCTGCAGTAGCTGAGGTGTGTATTATGAGGTTCTGCAGCAGCTGAGGTGTGTATTATAAGGTTCTGCAGCAGCTGAGGTGTGTATTATGAGGCTCTTCAGAAGCTGAGATGTGTATTATGAGGTTCTGCAGCAGGTGAGGTGTGTATTATGAGGTTCTGCAGCAGCTGAGGTGTGTATTATGAGGTTCTGCAGCAGCTGAGGTGTGTATTATAAGGTTCTGCAGCAGCTGAGGTGTGTAGTATGAAGTTCTGCAGCAGCTGACGTGTGTATTACGAGGTTCTGCTGCAGCTGAGGTGTGTACTATGAGGTTCTGCAGCAGCTGAGGTGTGTACTATGGGGTTCTGCAGCAGCTGAGGTGTGTATTATAAGGTTCTGCAGCAGGTGAGGTGTGTATTATGAGGTTCTGCAGTAGCTGAGGTGTGTATTATGAGGTTCTGCAGCAGGTGAGGTGTGTATTATGAGGTTCTGCAGCAGGTGAGTTGTGTATTATGAGGTTCTGCAGTAGCTGAGGTGTGTATTATGTGGTTCTGCAGCAGGTGAGGTGTGTATTATGAGGTTCTGCAGCAGCTGAGGTGTGTATTATAAGGTTCTGCAGCAGCTGAGGTGTGTATTATGTGGTTCTTCAGAAGCTGAGATGTGTACTATGAGGTTCTGCAGCAGCTGAGGTGTGTATTATGAGGTTCTGCAGCAGGTGAGGTGTGTATTATGAGGTTCTGCAGCAGCTGAGGTGTGTATTATGAGGTTCTGCAGCAGCTGAGGTGTGTATTATAAGGTTCTGCAGCAGCTGAGGTGTGTAGTATGAAGTTCTGCAGCAGCTGACGTGTGTATTACGAGGTTCTGCTGCAGCTGAGGTGTGTACTATGAGGTTCTTCAGCAGCTGAGGTGTGTACTATGAGGTTCTGCAGCAGCTGAGGTGTGTACTATGGGGTTCTGCAGCAGCTGAGGTGTGTATTATAAGGTTCTGCAGCAGGTGAGGTGTGTATTATGAGGTTCTGCAGCAGGTGAGGTGTGTATTATGAGGTTCTGCAGCAGGTGAGGTGTGTATTATGAGGTTCTGCAGCAGGTGAGTTGTGTATTATGAGGTTCTGCAGTAGCTGAGGTGTGTATTATAAGGTTCTGCAGCAGGTGAGGTGTGTATTATGAGGTTCTGCAGCAGCTGAGGTGTGTATTATAAGGTTCTGCAGCAGCTGAGGTGTGTATTATGTGGTTCTTCAGAAGCTGAGATGTGTACTATGAGGTTCTGCAGCAGCTGAGGTGTGTACTATGAGGTTCTGCAGCAGCTGAGGTGTGTACTATGGGGTTCTGCAGCAGCTGAGGTGTGTATTATAAGGTTCTGCAGCAGGTGAGGTGTGTATTATGAGGTTCTGCAGTAGCTGAGGTGTGTATTATGAGGTTCTGCAGCAGGTGAGTTGTGTATTATGAGGTTCTGCAGCAGGTGAGTTGTGTATTATGAGGTCCTGCAGCAGCAGAGGTGTGTACTATGAGGTTCTGCAGCAGCTGAGGTGTGTATTAGGAGGTTCTGCAGCAGCTGAGGTGTGTATTATGAGGTTCTTCAGAAGCTGAGGTGTGTATTATGAGGTTCTGCAGCAGCTGCGGTGTGTATTATGAGGTTCTGCAGCAGCTGAGGTGTGTATTATGAGGTTCTGCAGCAGCTGATGTGTGTATTATGTATTATTAAGAAGAAACTTCTATTTTTGCAGGAAGAGATAAGCAGCGCCTATCCGGCACCGCTCTTCTCTGTATAACTCCCAGGTCCTGACATCAGAACGTGATGTTGATAGGAATATTATTTTCAGGCGCCGGTATAATTCTACTGTTACTTCTTCAGGTTTCCTGGAGCGTCTTGAAGGATGCAGCTGCTGAGGGGTTAAGTGCAGAGCAGCGGCGCCCTCTCCATCCATGGCTGATCTGAGAATAATAGCTGTCATCAAATATGCAACGGGAAGGAAGGAAGGCCAGTGTGCGGTGTGCGGGGCCATGGCTACGGGGGTCTCCTAACCCTACCATCAGAATTAAAGGACACCTCCGGAGGGGGGAGGTGCCAGCGCCTGGCTTTAGGACTGCGGCCCTGGTGGACATGTGGGAGTTGTAGTAAAGGTAAGCGCTGTCCTGTCGTTATCTGATCCGGCCGCACCAGTGGCTTTTGTTTGTGGATGCGATGGGCTCCAGGTTACGGGAAGCTGCTGTTTCCAGGCGACTCCGCTTTTAATGTATACAGTCCTTAAAGGTGTCCGCACCTGTCGTCGGTGCCGCTGCTGTCTATAGGATACTGGGGTGGGTCTGCAGGGGTTAAATTAGTCTCCTAGGAAGGTATAAATAAAGTTTATTGAAGAGGGCACAGCGTGCACCTTGTCGTATGTCGACTGGTATCTATTTTACTGCATCGATGTACGCAGAATGATGGGGGTTGTAGTGGTATACGGCCCTGAGACTGGGTTATATACACCAGTGCAATGTCCCTGGAGATTACATTATGGGGAGAGTAGTGCTGTGTGGTTCTCCTAGACTGTATCACACCACATGATAGGCTTAGATACAGCAGCTTAGCACTATGGTATAGCCCGATCGGCAGACAGTATCACCAGCAATAGGCTTAGATACAGCAGCACACTGCCCCAATAATTGCCTTATAATGAATGGGGAGTGTAGTACTGCATGATTCTCAAAGACTGTATCATAGGCTTAGATACACTGAGACACGTGACATTGTCGTGCAGGATAGGCTGAGCCTCTGCAGACATTATCACCCATGATAGGCTTAGATACACTGGCTCAACTGACAGTATCACACATGATAGGTTCAGATACAGCAGCTCAGCAGACAATGTAACACAATAGGTTTAGATACACTGGCTCAGCAGACAGTATCACTCACTCATGATAGGTTTAGATACAGCATCTCAGCAGACAGTATCACACATGACAGGCTAAGACACACCAGGTGTGCAGTCTGTATCACACATGATAGGCTTGGATACAGTAGGCCAGCAGACAGTATCACTCATGAGGCTTTAGATACACCAGGTCAGCAAACAGTATCACACATGATAAAAATTATATATAGCAGCTCAGCAGACAGTATCACACATGGTAGACTTAGATACACCAGATCAGCAGACAGTATCACGCATGACAGAATTACATACAGCAGCTCAGCAGTACAGTGTCACACATGATAGATTTAGATACACCAGCTCAGAAGACAGTATCACACATGATAGATTTAGATACACCAGCTCAGCAGTACAGTATCACACATGGTTGACTTAGATACACCAGCCCGGCACTACAGTATCACACATAATAGGCTTAGATACTGCAGCTCAACAGTAAAGCATCACACATGGTAGGCTTAGATACAGGAGCCCAGCACTACAGTATCATACATGACAGAGTTACACACAGCAGCTCAGCAAACAGTATCACACATAAAAGATTTAGATACAACGGCTCAGCAGTACAGTATCGCACATGGTAGGCTTAGACACATGAGCTCAGCAGTACAGTTTCAGACACAGTGGACTTAGATACACCAGGCCAGCACGAAAGTATCACACATGATAGGCTTAGATACAGCAGCTCAGTGGTAAAGTATCACACATGGTAGGCTTAGATACAGGAGCTCAGCACACAGTTTTGCACATGGTAGGCTTAGATACAGGAGCTCAGCAAACAGTATCACACATGGTAGGCTTAGATACAGCAGTAAAGTATCACACATGGTAGGCTTAGATACAGCAGCTCAGCAGTAAAGTATCACACATGGTAGATTCAGATACACCAGCCCAGCACTACAGTATCACACATGATAAGCTTAGATACAGGAGCTCAGCAGACAGTAGACTTAGATACAGCAGCTCAGCAGACAGTATCGCACATGGTAGGCTTAGATTCAGCAGCTTGGCACAAGTATCACATGTGGAAGGCTTAGATACCGGAGCCAAGCAGACAGTATCGCACATGGTAGGCTTAGATACAGCAGCTCATCAGACAGTATCAAACATGATAGATTCAGATACACCAGCCCAGCACTACAGTATCACACATGATAAGCTTAGATACAGGAGCTGAGCAGACAGTAGACTTAGATACAGCAGCTCAGGAGACAGTATCGCACATGGTAGGCTTAGATACAGCAGCTCAGCAGAGAGTATCGCACATGGCAGGCTTAGATTCAGCAGACAGTATCGCACATGGTAGGCTTAGATACAGCAGCTCATCAGACAGTAGCAAACATGATAGATTCAGATACACCAGCCCAGCACTACAGTATCACACATGATAAGCTTAGATACAGCAGCTCAGCAGACAGTATCACACATGGTAGGCTTAGATTCAGCAGACAGTATCGCACATGGTAGGCTTAGATACAGCAGCTCATCAGACAGTATCAAACATGGTAGATTCAGATACACCAGCCCAGCACTACAGTATCACACATGATAAGCTTAGATACAGGAGCTGAGCAGACAGTAGACTTAGATACAGCAGCTCAGCAGACAGTATCGCACATGGTAGGCTTAGATTCAGCAGACAGTATCGCACATGGTAGGCTTAGATTCAGTAGACCGTATCGCACATGGTAGGCTTAGATACAGCAGCTCAGCACAAGTATCACACATGGAAGGCTTAGATACAGGAGGCCGGCAGCTGGGGATGGTCATGTCACTGGATCTGTGGAGCCATCAATAACTCTGCTGCTGCTCTGGTGTCACCTGCAGCATTGTCCTCCCCGGGCAGCAGGTGACGGCAGATCCCTGGCTGCAGATGTAGGGGCTCTTTTTGATGTAAATCAGGCACATGCAGGGCCCTTTCTTGTCAGGCCATTGTCATTGTTATTTACTTGTGACGTGCGGCCTCTCCTGCCAGCAGCCAGAGGACGAGCAGTGACAGGAGGCTGTGGGGTCAGGAATCAGCCTCCATCTACAATGTCCGGAGGGGTCACTGTCTCTTCTGATCCGTGGACTGCTGCCATCTTGTATCACCAAGTCCACCGTCCAGTCTAGAGCCAGCCGGCAGGTAATAATGCTGAGGATTTTTCGGGTTCCTGTCACTTCAGAACATCTGCTGCTGTAAGGAGCAGGTGCTGGTGACCTCATGAATAATGCGGGGTGCCTCCATAAGGGCAAGGACGCTGACTGGACAAGCGACATGTTGGCGCCATTGCATTCAGCTTTCTAATATACTTCATGTTTCAATTCCTCACCATTTTCAAGATCTCTGCTTGCTGTGGACAGCTGAGAGTTGCTACAATTGTTTCCAGTCTACAACAGCAAGAGCAGCACACATCACTTTTCTGTGCTCATGGTTTGTTACAATGTATCAGTCTGTTTAGCTCCCAGCAGATTGTCTAGACTGGATACAATTGTAACAAACATTTCTGTACCAGTTTTCTTCCCATTCACTGGCAGCAAGCAGATATTTTGAAAACGGTGAGGAATTGAAACACAAAGAGCCACAATTACTAATGTCAGTGCAACAAGATTTTGGAGTAAATTGCACCATAATGTGGCATAATTTGGCACGTTTAGGTTTCGAGAAATTTTTGCACCTAGTCCAACAAGGGGGCGTGGTGTGACGGGAAAAGGG
The DNA here is from genome assembly GCF_014858855.1 of Bufo gargarizans. NCBI lineage: Eukaryota > Metazoa > Chordata > Amphibia > Anura > Bufonidae > Bufo > Bufo gargarizans. Next base: position 184,282,497 of record NC_058087.1, on the reverse strand, counting down.
GCGTGCCCTACTATGCATCATTTTGAGCCAAAATTTCACCACGATTCTAGTGTCAAATTCTCCCTCAAACTAACTAGTTAGTACAGAGGTAAACACAATCCTGTATCCCTGCGTCACATTTCTCCGCCTGAGCCCCTGTGATAACTCTGGTGTCGGTCTAGACCGTCGAGCTAAGATTACGCCATCTTTAGGGTTAGAAAATCTGCTGCAAACTCCATTAGAAAGCTGCAGAACTTCTTGATACAGTAACAGCTTGTTTTACCGAAAAATGCCCGTCAGTCCTGATGAGGCCATTCTGCTGTAGGTTATGTTCACACACGGCGGATGCGCTTTGGATTTGCGGAACTGCAGACGGAAAATCCACCGTGTATTTCCCTACCAGCAAAGCGGATGAGAGGTTACCAAATCGAAAAAATGGGGAAAAATCTGCAACAAATCTGCATGTAATTTATGAATTTTGCTACTTACTCGTTGCAAAAACTGCTAGAAATGTTCTTTCCACTCAATTTACTTCCCATGTGGACTTAGGGTACTTTCACACTAGCGTTAGTGTGATCCGGCAGGCAGTTCCGTCGTCGGATCTAACTGCCGGATCCGCCGATCCGGGTGCAGATCTGTCTACAAATGCATTGCAAGAACGGATCCGTCTCTCCGTTTGTCATGCGGATGGACGGATCTGTCTTGCAGTCTTTTTAAAATTTTTACCGGTCTGCGCATGCAGTTTTTCCGTCCTTCAGTTGTTTTGCAATGCCCGATCCGGCACTAATGCAAGTCAATGGGAATCCGGCGCCTGATCAGGCATTTTGAAAGGACATAATACCGCAGCATGCTGCGGTATTATGTCCGGCCAAAACGCCTGACAGTGACTGAACGGAAGGCATACTGATGCAAACTGAACGGATTTCTATCTATTCAGTTCATTTCTGGCATAGAGCCCTTTTGATGGAACTCTATGCCGGAAAAGAATAATGCAAGTGTGAAAGTACCCTTACCCTTATACAGCAGTATTCCTGCTGCGGTTGTAATTAATTTATTAGTAAGTAGTAATTATTAATGGCATCGTAAGGGAAGAGGGAGGTCAGAGGTCATTACGTGCCTTGTGTCACATGACCTGCATGTTAGTCCTTGACCCCCATTGCAGCAGAAAGGATACAGGAGGAGAGGGCCAGTGAGTTGCCTGCACATACAGTCTCCATTGTGTGCCAGCTGTGCCCATGCTGCGGACTGCAAATTGCGATCCGCAATGCACGGGCACCAACCGTAGGGCAATCCACAGCCAACGGTCCGCACCCCAAAAAAGAAGTGCATGCACTACTTCTCTGCGGTGTGGAGGCACGGACAGAAACCCCATGGAAGCACTCTGTTCCATGCCGGAACTTCCGGATTGCGAACCCATTTAAGTGAATGGGTCCGCATCCATGATGCGGTGCAAAAACAGCCAGGGTCCGTATATTGCAGACCTGCTGTTTGCGGGCTGCGATACGGGCCCGGCCGGCACACGGTCGTGTGCATGAGGCCTTAGGGCCCTTGCAGATGAGCATTGGTCATGCTGCTAGTCCGCAGCGCAGCACTCGGCCTGAACTCACAGCGCTGCGGGGTCACATAGCATTATATTGATTTATGATGCTATGTAACCCTTACAGTTCTGGAATGTATCGGATAACACTGACATAATGCTGCCAGTGTTATCCAATACATTCCAGAACTGTAAGGGTTACATAGCATCATAAATCAATACAATGCTGTGACCCCCGGCAGCGCTGAGAGTTCAGGCCGGGAGCTGCGCTGCGGACTCGCAGCATGACCAATGCTCATCTGCAAGGGCCCTTAGTCTGTATGTCCACCTATTGCACAAAGCGCCTATCGGTTTTGTTTCCCCTGTGGAGAGGCTGCAGAGAAATAGAACCTTTGTGGCTGGGTTCTGATGTAATTCTTAATTTCCCCTGTGGTGGCGCTGCTGTAAAATTGAATGTTTGCTGCTGGGTTCCCCTATAGAGTACAGCTGATCACGGGAGATCCCTGCAGTGGGAAACCTTGCAATCAGCTTATTAAAGGACCCTTCTAACAAAAGTGGATCGTCCAAATGGAAAACCCCTTTAATTGACAGTAAGGATCCTTAAAGCCAATGATTTAATTCCCAGAACCACCGTTCCTGCACTACCCTATTATTCCTACATGTGACATCATAAGGTCTGGATGATCTCCGCCTGTTCACGGGAGGATGAGACACAGCTCCTTGTGATACTTAAGGAGCCCCTGACATCACCTCTCTGTATATTTGATGAGGACGACGAGGTGAGGGCAGCGCAGTCACAAAGAATAGGCTGTGAGTCAAAATGTCAATTTATGGAGTAACGTGATAAGTGGGATCTGTAGGGTGACGCTGAGAACAGTTACGGTAGGTTTTAGTCTCCTTTTCTTCTGCTTAAAAGATCTCCCTTTGTGTCTAGGAAAGCAATATGAAAGCCGTGTACATCAAAACAGATGGAGGTCAAATGGTTTGGCCTTTAAGGGGCATCTGTCAGCAGTTTTGTACCTATGACACCGGCTGACCTGTTCCATGTGCACTTGGCAGCTGAAGGCATCTGTGTTGGTCCTACATTCATATGTGCCCGCATTGCTGAGAAAAAAATGTTTTTAATATATGCAAATGAGCCTCTAGGAGCAACGGGGGTGTCGCTGTTACACCTAGAGGCTCTGCTCTCTCTGCATTATAACACAGCACACGGTAGGTGGAGGGGACCCTTTACAGATGTTGCATTGGGCCCAGGAGCTTACAGTTACATCTCTTTCTTTCTAGAGGGCCCTGCACATTTATGTGTTACATTGACAGCCTGCTGTAGACAGACTGAACAGCAGGGCATTATGTGGCCATCTTATTTTTTGGCAGACCAAAAAGGAAAAAATTAAAAGCTCATTAAGGTGGTCGTAGTCAATGGATATTTTGTAGATTCAGACAAATCTAATGGTCTGTAAAATTGTCTAGACCTGACAACAAATACCTAGCGTCTATATGGGCCACCTCAGCTACATGCAGGCCCTGTGGTGGTGAAGCTAAGACTGGCTGACCATCTACCATGTTTGTCCAGATTGGTAGAGGCCCACCCAAGCCCAGTAGGCCTTAGCATCTGCTGAGGTTTGCCTGGCACTGCCGCCAGCCCTGATCTATGGCCGCCCGCAGGGACCCAGGTAGAAGTGAGTGACGGCATTCCTTCACAGCTGAGTGGGCGCACAGGTTGCCGGAGGCGCTCGCTCAGACGTCTTTCACAATATATTTCCTGTCGAGATGAGAATCCGATCTGTTCAGACAAAACAAAAGACAAATTTGGAAACATCTCTGATTAAAGTTGTATGAATTGGAGGAGACCTGAATCCGAAGCTTTCATTAATTTTTCACCGCTCTCCAGCAGCAGAAAATTATTGAAAAGGTATCAGAAAAATTTAAGTGGTTTGTAAAGCGGATACTTGGCTGTCATTATACTCAAGACACTCCTCACCTTCTTCTTCCTAATAATCATGGCGAGCGTCATACACTATATGTATATGATCGTGTGCATCAAGCCTTGGGATACTTTCACACAAAATTTGTAGTGGGATTTTCTGTGCTTTTGTGTTTTTAGTGGTGTTTTTTTTTTTTTTTGCATTAAAACCACCAGCTCCAGGTGCTAGCGGAAGGCAGGGGTGTAGCTATAGGAGAAACCAAACTCATAAGGGGCCCACTTGGGAGGAGAACTAAGGCCCCCTCAACTGTATTATACAATGACATTTTATACAGAGACACTGTAGAAAACGGACGGAGCGGCTACCGGGCCTTGTCTGAGAGCACAATGTTGACTAGCCTCAGAAGTGGGGGATTGCACAGGAGTCGGGAGTTGTGAAGAAGTTGCTGGGGGAGAAGACCCGTTCAAAAATTTGCTGTGGGGCCTGGTCATTTGTAGTTACGCCACTGGTTGAAGGTCTATAAAAAATATAAAATGCAAGAAGTTTTTGTCTATAGTGGTAGAAAAGCCACAAAATTCATGTGTATAGGCTCCCTAGGGCCTCCTTTACACACATTGTTGGTGACTTTTTTCCCTCAGTAATGGATCCAACAGTAAGGAGAAATATCAGCCCTTTTATACTTACTATTCCTTTTGTATCCGTTCCTTAACTTTGGCTGAAAAAACTACATTTGTGTGATTCCCCCCAACACTTAGACAGTCAAAAGATGCGCTGAATTTATCAAGTTGGCTCATGCTGGATGGTAAACGTGGTGCATCTTTAAATATTGTTTTGCGTCACTGTACACCATCTGCTGGTGGTCTTACTTTGTGCCCTTTCTTTGCCCCCTTGTCAAAAAGGAGGAGCAAAAATGGTCAAACACATAATAAATGGCATACAGAGTATGTGTGCCTTTCTTGGGGTACATTAAATCAGAATTCTGGTGCATTTAGCTTAGCAAATCATATAGGGTCTATTCACACATCCGTAGTCTATTGCGGATCTGCAAACACCCGACCGGCACCCTCATAAAAATGCCTATTGTCCGCAATTGCGGACAAAAATAGGACATGTTCTATTTGTTTCTGGAGCCGCGGACCGGAAGATCGGGGGCGCGCCGCGGAAATGCGGATGCGGAGAGCACATAGTGTGCTCTCCGCATCTATTCCGTCCCCATAGAGAATGAATGGGTCCGCAAATTGCGGAACAGATGAGGACCCATTATATGGACGTGTGAATGGAGCCTAAATCTAATATTTCCCCCCAAAACACAGCAGTACTAGTGTATTTTTTTGTGTGTTTTTTCTTCAAATAAATAGGAAAAATTGCAGCATGTTGTGGGTACAGCATTTTTTCCTCCAGGTGTTTTCTTATAGATTTCTCTATAGGAAAAAAAAGTATTGCATTAAAATGTGTGACCATAAAGTCACAGTTCACGTGGACACTATAAGTATTCCGTGAACTTTTCCCAATGTATCAAACTTGTGTTCACGATGGTGCATTTGTAAGTTAGATCTACGGGATATTGTGTCTTGCTTCATTCTTTAAAATGCAGAGGGTTAATCCACGACCACGTGCTCTTCCAGTCCTCCTTCATCCACATTCAGGTTCTTGCGTCTTAACACTTAACTCATTTCATTAGAAAAGTCTCAGGGTGATGAAGTAGGAATGGTACAGGCTACTTGCATTATTCATATTAAACTGAGCCAAGAATATAGTGTTACAGCACAAGAGCACTGCCACTATATCTTGGCTTCCGACTTCTCAGAGCTCTGCAGAAACCGTCACTACGGCTTGATGACAGGAATCTCCCTGGACTTATACTGAGAGCCTCTGGATTTTCTGAGTGAAGAAGAATGATGCACTTACATGGATCTATCTGTTTGCCTGGAATATAACTTGGAAACTGGAGAAAACTTTTGTGGATTCTTGCAAAGAAAGGACAGTTTAAGAAGTGACTTTCCTCTGAGCCCAGGATGGCTGATTGGGTCACCATACCACAACCTGAGCCAGGTAACTGAAGATGTTAATTGCAATGAGATTGACATTCATGGACATTTTGCATTGCTCTCGGCAAAGAGTATTTTTTTCTTAATTAATGCAAAGACATTGGTTGCTCTTACCTTTCCGGGATCACTTAACAGCATGAGCATTCCATTTCACACAGTTTTAGATCTAAAATTTGCTTCCCGTGTCCTCAACCAGTGTGCATACAGTACGCTGCCGCGTCTGATCTCAAAGACGGCAGAGGAGTTACCCTATTTAGTATCAAGAGAGGAACATTAGCATGAGCTTGGACAGTTGTCATTATGGGAGGCAAAAAAGGTGATGCGAAACCAGCCAAGAAAGGTGGTGGAAGGGAATCGCCCTCCAAGGCTGACCCCAAGAACAAAAATGAGAAGAAAGGGGGAAAAGGTAAAGAAAAAGATGAGAAAAAGAAAGATGCCAAGAAAGCGAAGAAAGAAATAGCAAGTGAAGAGGAAGAGGAGGAAGAAGTGTCAGAGACAGAAAAGGGTAAAAGCGAAGAAAACAAAAATGAAGAAGAAGAAGAAGATGAAGATATTGCACCAGTGCCTAGAGGTAGGAGAGGGAGAGAAAAAGGTGTAGCAGCCCTAAAGGGGGCTTCTAAAGCGGTGGCTGGTATGAACAAAGGTAGAGGTAAAAGTGATCCAGTACAAGAACCAGAAGTCTCTAAAGCAAAGGGACAAAAAAGAGATTTAGCAAGAGCTCAACTGAAAGGAGCAACCAAGGCCATGGCTGGACTGGCCAAAAAAACAGCAGCTCCTCCTCCGAGGAAAAAGAGTCTGAAGGCGACATCAAAACTTTTCATGAAATTCAGCAATCTAAAACCAAAGAGATCAAAAAAAGGTCACTTCAAGACAGCATCAAAACTATTTATGGGCTTGAGAAGAAAGTTTGCTGCTTCATCTCTACTAGATAAGAAGAAGAAGTCAGCTGCAATGTTGAAAAAAACATCCAAGCTTATGGTTGGTTTACGGAAAAGCTCAAAGAAACCATTGCCAAAAGATAAAGGACCTAGCGACGATGGATCAAGACAAAAGCCTTCGTTTTTACTTATACGATTAGGAGGTAATGCTCCAAAACCTGACCCACTAGAAAAGAAAGGACCCGGGAAACTGTTTGGGGGTTTATTTGGCCGAAAAAAAGCAAAAGCTAAATTCAAACCGAAAGCTAAATTGCTTTCTAAAGTATCCACAGCTGCCAACTGGTTGACCAGAAGATTTCTGTCCAAAAGGAATAGATATTTTCAGAATGAGTTTGCCATACAAGATGCTTGGCTTAGTAGGATGGGAGCACACAAGCTCCCATTCCCTTCACAGGAGGAACTTGAAAGACATAGGGAAAATATGAAACGGTTTCCAGGTGAACACAGATTCTATGGCCAATATGAAGATGTTTATGGACATCCTAAGAACTTTGAAGCCTATCGACACCAAAGATTCCCAACGCAAAGATATTTACAAAATGGGCCTGGAAGACATGATGATGCGTCCGTTGGCTATTACAACTACGAGGACGAAGGGTATGATTTTGATGAAAATGGATATTACAATGAGGATGAGGAATTTCCATTTGCACATAATGGTCAATTTCCAGCATATGCTGGAGCAGATGAAGAGTATAATGATTATTCTGGGTACCCTATGGAAGATGACTACACTTCATATCAAGAGAGTATGGAGTATTGTGATGAAGGCAGCCATCTGCTTAAGAGTCAAAACTCGCATTTTCAATATGAGGTAGATGTCCATAATCCCCACAATGTATATTCAACATACGGTTATGATGGGAATCAGATGAGTTACTCTCAGGATCCAAGGAATCCATATGATCCACGGGAAAATGAGAGTGAGTCATTTGGTAATTTTGAAGGACACCCTCCTTATTCTGACATGGAAGAATCAGATGACTACAATAACTACCCGGGTGCAATGAACCACACTGACTACATGATATCTCCATATGCAGAGCCATTAAACCCATACGCTCAACCTATGGATGATATCATAGACCATGATGATCCAGAAGAAATGGAACAAAGTCATCATCGATATTATGAATCTGAAGACCAGCTAGAAGAACACTCTTCAACTTTATCCCAAAATAGAAAATATAAACTGTTCCCAAGACCACAAGTGAAACTTTTTGGGCGAGAGAAATTAGATGTTCCACTACCTCCATCTCCACGTATATCGTTTACAGATTTTGATTATGAAGAAGATCAAGATGGTGAAGACGAACCTTTACTTTCACCACAACAGCCTAGAAATACAAGACCACTTGTTGGTAAATCTCTTTTCGCAAAATCAATTCAAAGGAATTTAAGCCAGCCACATCCAAGAGGAGTGCAAAAGATGCTCTCTACAAAACCAATTGGAAAAAAAGTAAATACATCCCATTATCAAGACAATTACCAGGAGTCTGAGTTGCAAGAGTACTCCCCAAGAGCATTCGGTAGCCCTTTGGGACAATTTATGAAAAAGTCCCTTTTCCCTAAGCCAATCTTAAAACGTAACGAGCAGCAGTTTCAAAGACGGACACTTTCTCCACCACCGAGGAATCCCTTCGCAGAGACATCATTTGAAAGGTCACAGTCTCCTGTTCCTTTCCTAAAACGTGCTCAAATGCCATCTCCTAATAATGACCATCGGATGGGCAAAAACCACTCAGCACAACAATTAGAGTCCTTGCAGAAAGATTTGGCAGATGAGCAGAATTCCACTTTACCATACCATAAACGATTCGGCCATAAACTGGCCGGTATGGATTCATCAAATCTTTTAAGAAAAAACTACTTTTTGTCTTCTAAAACAAATCCTGAAATAAGTCCTACATTACACCACAAGAAGCAAAATTTTCCCCAATCACCTACTGTTTCAAGATTTGGAAACAAAGGTAAAGAAATATCTATGCCCTCATCTCCTAACCTTTCCACAAGACAGAGACCACTTTCTCCAAACCCCACAATGAAAGCATTTAGCAAAGGAAAAGAAATCTCCATGCCCCTGTCTCCCAACCTTTCCACAAGGCAGAGACCACTTTCGCCGAGGCCTACAATGAATGCATTTGGCTTAAACAAATCTAGTAATTTCTCTCAAAATCAAACTGGACACAAGCAATCTGAAATTCGTTCCTCTTTAAGGGACAGAGGAACGTTGCCATCACCTCAGTTGGACAGAACGAATTTTCCAAGGCAAAGGTCACCTTCCCCTACAAGAATGACACATTGGTCTTCCAATTCTAGCAATCGAAATGAACCTGTTTCCAGTAATATTGGTCCTGTACCCTCATCACCAATGTCTACTATGAGAAGAGAAAACAATTTTCTTAGAAATAATCATGGCAATCCACAATATTTTCAACCATCCATGAATTCGAGAAGCGCCTCTCCATCACCCTCAGCAAGCCCAATATCTCAAAGAGCTGGTCATTTTGCAAAAAAGGACTTTCAAATGTCTCCAATCTCAACAAAAAAATCTTTCGAAAGTTCCAGTTTTTATCCCGAAAATCAGCAGAAATCTCCACAAGTGGGAAGAAGAATGCATGGAAAAGTAAATGATCACCAAGGAGGTTCAATGAAAAGATGGGGGAATGAAACTGAGTCAAGAGGAGAAATCACACCACTAACATTGAATCCATTTATGAAACATCTAAGACGCATTGGTGATATGAAACCACAAAATCCACCACCAGAGAGACATCCAATGTCACAGATACCACCTTATAGAGAAGATAACTTTAGACCATCACATCAAATGCCTCAACAGCCACAAAATAGGTATGGAGTACCTAGTTCACCATCTGAACAGAGAAAGTCACCACTATTGGACAGATATGGCAGTATGAGAAGTTCTTCCAGTCTGTGTCCACCTAGCCCTTTATCAAACACCTTAAGGCAAGAAAGTAACTCTTCCATGGGCAGAGAATTTCAGGAAAATTCTTTGGAATCTCCTCCTTCCTTTGATCCTCCAAGGTCCCCACTATTGGGGAGACACAACAGTATGAGGGGACCAGCAAGGTCAATGCCACCTAGCCCAGCACCGCAAGGGCGTGATCATGGTTTTTACACACCACGAGAATCTCATGAACCTTCTGCAAATTCTGTCTCATTTAACGATCCCTCACAATCACCAGGGATGGGAAGATCTGGTAGCATGAGAGGGACTTTAAATCGGTCTTCCCGAGGTCCACTTTCGCAGCTAACAAATAGGCAGGGAAACAACCATATGCTAAGTAGAGAAGTCTTTGAGGGCTCTTTGGTAGCACCAACTGATTCAGCTCCAAATTCTAAAAGTCCTTTCTGGAAGCGATTTGGACAGCCACTTGCAGGAATGTCTCAAGGTCCCCCTCCATCACAACAGATGTTATACAGAGAAGAACCCCCATTAGCCAACCGTCTCCCAAAAAAAACTACTTCAAATCCGTTTGTAAAAAGATTTGGCCAGGTGGCAAGTAACCAAATACAAAGGCCAAAGTCTCCAGAACATCTAGGTAGTGTTAAACCTCCCTCTCAACAAAATATTAGACACCCTCATAGTGACATGAGGACTATACCAAGCCAGTCACCAAAATGGAATCCCATGTTCTATCGCGAAGACATAAGCCAACCAAGACCTCCATCTCCTCAACCTGGGTTGAAGTCGTTAGGTGGGTTTATGTCTGAGTCATTAAACCAAACAAACCATGGCTCTTTGAATGGATCTAGTATTTATCTAAAATTTCGGGGGTCCCCAACTTTGGCTGGTGCCAACAATTCATTACCCCGGCAGCCACCACCAAGGGATTCATATATGTGGAATGGTCCACCAAAACACCCACCAGAATACAATGACGGTGACTTTGAAGATGGTATGGGAAGGTATGCTGTGGTCATGCCCCAAATTCAACAAATGGAAAACTTTAGAGGTCGTGGTAGTCTACGGAATCGGCCTAGGTCAAGGCACCATATAGGGAATTCCCGCAACATGCCAGGAATGCGACCATCTGATAAACCCATGCATATGCCATGGACTGAATCCCTTACAAGAGGTTCACAGAGGGCCAAAGAAAAAGTTGCCAATTATCTTACACATGGAAGCCCACAGTCCCCAAAAAACTGGCAACAAATGGTCGGAGTAAGAGGGAGGCATCCAATGAACAACAAGGTACAGTTACTTAATTTTGTAATTTCGTGTCGTTTCTCAATCTCTTCTATCTTTAGAAAGTTTACATAATGGGTGATGTAGACGTACTTACTAACACCAGGACAGTAAAGGGGTTTTCTGAGATTGGAATACTGCATAGGTGATCAGTATCTTATTGGTAGGGGTATGACACATGGGACCTCTGCAGATCAGCTGTTTGAGAAGGCAGCGTGCTCAGAGTAGCGCCGCAAACTTCTCCAGATTTTCCTAGGCCAGTGACAACACCTTCATGGGTCACGTGGCCTAGGAGCAGATCAGCCCCATAGAAGTGAATGGGGATGAGTGCAATACTAAGCACGGCCACTATACAATGTACGGCACTGTGCTTGTGAGTATAGAGAGAAGGCCGCCGCCGGTGCCGTCTCAAACAGCTGATCGGCGGGGTTCCCAGCTGTCGGACCCCTGCCAATGTGATTCTGATGACTAATCCAGAGGATAGATTATCAGTTATAAAATCCTGAAAAACCTTTTTAATACTCCACATAATGCCCACGTTTTGGGGGTAAATTTGCATAAAAACTACCCCTTTTTAGCCAAGCTAATGTGATTGCCCCACCAGGTGTGGGACTGTTAGTATGTATGTGAAGATTAATATCTATCTATCTATCTATCTATCATTAGTTAATGTCGGTATATAAACTACATCCCATTGAAATAGATGAAATATACCTGATCGAAGCCGAGTCCTTCATATATATAATCAGATCATGACTGAAAAATATACATCATTTAATTCTAAAAGTAGGGAGACTCAGGTAGCCCTAAATAAATATTAGCATCCCATTGAAATATAGAACTATGCTACTGTAGAAAGATAGATAAATGGGAGAGAGAGAGATATAAAGACAGACAGATAGATAGATAGATAAACAGGAGATAGATAGATAGATAAATGGGAGAGAGAGAGATAGATAGATAAACAGGAGATAGATAGATAGATAGATAGACTTTGGTCAATGTTGGAGCTGAAAACTGTCTTCTTGTTCCCCGGGGAGTTAGTCTCTGCCCTCCGTCCACCCCGGTTATCAGTTTCAATCTGCGATTATTTGACAGCAGCACAAAGCGCTGTGATTTCGCTCATAGTACACAGCATAAAGGGAAGTCTATGGGAGATTGGAGGCCGGGCACCGATCCCCACAACACAAAGAGGGTTATGTAAATCTGGAGAAATGATCCCGGTGTAAGTCACAGCCTTAGAAAAGAGAGGAGATATTTAATTAGGAAAATGGATGAGATGAGGTCATACAAGGGGGACATATCAAACTGAAAGAGGGACTGACATTCACTGTAAATAAAGTATACATATACAGTATATATACAGCCGGTATAACCTGGGCATCTCCTGTATATAATGATATATGTACAGCTGGTATAAGTTATATATCTTCCTGTATACAGTGATATGGAGCATGCTGGTATAACCTGGGCATCTCCTGTATATAATTATATATGTACAGCTGGTATAAGTTATACATCTTCCTGTATATAGTGATATGGACCATGCTGGTATAACCTGGGCATCTCCTGTATATAATTAAATATGTACAGCCGGTATAAGTGATACATCTTCCTGTATATAGTGATATGGAGCATGCTGGTATAACCTGGGCATCTCCTGTATATAATTATATATGTACACCTGGTATAAGTTATACATCTTCCTGTATATAGTGATATGGAGCATGCTGGTATAACCTGGGCATCTCCTGTATATAATTATATATGTACAGCTGGTATAAGTTATACATCTTCTTGTATATAGTGATATGGAGCATGCTGGTATAACCTGGGCATCGCCTGTATATAATTATATATGTACAGCTGGTATAAGTTATACATCTTCTTGTATATAGTGATATGGACCATGCTGGTATAACCCGGGCATCTCCTGTATATAATTATATATGTACAGCTGGTATAAGTTATACATCTTCCTGTATATAGTGATATGGAGCATGCTGGTATAACCTGGGTATCTCCTGTATATAATTATATATGTACAGCCGGTATAAGTTATACATCTTCCTGTATATAGTGATACGGACCATGCTGGTATAACCTGGGTATCTCCTGTATATAATTATATATTTATAGCTCTATGTCATATACCGTACATATATTTATGTACATTTGATATTTTGCAGCTGTGGGACTGGTACATGGTGAGATTTGTTTCTGGATTATTTTAACCCTTCATTTGGCATGCTATGTACCTACTAAATGTATCCAAATCAAGAAAAATTATTAGCATACTGAATGATGTAATATTTTATTGCTCTACTCCACGATTAGAGGGTTTTATAAAGGTGAAAGATTGATGTGCTCCATAAATGCCAAATGTTTAGGGTTTATCGGTAGAAAAAAAACCATTTTCAAACGGGAATATCTCCTAATGTTCTGAAATGTACTTAAATTCCTTGAATCCAACCGGCACCAAAAAGATGCAAAAATGCCTGAATTACCAAATATTCTGGATCATCAGACTTAGGGCTCGTGCACACGGGCGTTGCCGTTTTTCGGATGCATAAAACATGGACACCGGCCGTGTGTGTTCCGCAGTTTGTGGAATGTAACGTCCTGCCCTCTGTAGAACTGTCCTATCCTTGTCCGTAGAACCCATCCGACCTGGACCTACTTTTGAGATTCTCCAGAATGCAGTCCAATGAAAATTTGTGTAAAAAGGAACAACAACTAAAAATATATACTGTTATGAAATTTATATAAAAATTCTGGATTATCAGGCCATTATTTACAGGCTCAGGCTACATGCACACGACCGTATGTGTTTTTTGCGGTCCACAAATAAAAAACGGATAACATTTTTTTGGGCAGATCCATTGTAACAATGCCTAAAACGGACAAGAATAGGAAGTTTTTTGTTTTTTTTTGCATAGCTATGGAACGGACATACTGATGTGGACAACACATGGAGTGAATAGGTCCACGTCCTATCCACAAAAAAAAACTGAACTGACACAGAGACAAAGAACGTTCATGTGCATGTAGCCTCAAGCAGCAGATTATCAGAATTAGGGGTGCTGGATTTAAGGACTTTTGTAGTACATGTGACTAATTGGTGCATTTTTCATCCCTTAAAAAAGTGGGAAAAAAATATATATCGTTTGTTACACCTAATATTGCAGCAGCTGTGTAGAAAAATGTGCACCAAATAGCTACAATGTGAACAGAGTCAATATATCTCAGGAAAATACGTTTCTACTGGGGGTCATTTGCTAATACGGTGCAATGCATTAATATAAAGCAATGATCACGTCAACCAGCTAGATGCATGGACACCGCAGACTAAAAGGTCGGCAGGTAAGGATTTCCCAAAACTTATTTGTAAAATTTTTAGAGGCCCAAGGGACATCATCATCCTAGCTAATTAGAAGGCAAATATGGTGTCGCTGCGTGTGCAGAGCCTGGAGGGCCATGGCCCGTGAACGCTCTCTTCTTTGAATCCGTATCATCATCAGTGTTCCTTAGAGGGTATTTCCAGAGCTTAAAGGGGTTGGCCCATTTTAGACATCGATGGCTTATCGCTAGGACCTGCTCACCACTTGGACCTGCTCCAATCTCCAGAACAGCGCACGCGCAGAGTGCTCTCCATTCACTGCTATGGGAGTTTTTAAAATAGCTGAGCAAGCGCTCCATTCACTACTGTGGGGACTGCCGAAAAACAGTAGAGCTTTCCCTTTGCAGTTCATGGAGGGTGTCCGCAATTGCTCGGTGCAACCTCTTTCGCTTTGAGGGGCCAATTCTTGAGATCCGATCGTGTCCTAGAGGTGAAGCCCGTACCTATCTGACTCTGATATCTTAGAGATATGCCATTAATGTCTGAGATGAGACAACCTCTTGAGGTTATCAATATCATTTTGGAAGAGGTCCCACTCCCGGCACCCCCGCCGATCAGCAGTTTAAAGGGGCTGCTACATTCAAGTAAGCGCTGCGGCCTCTTCTGCGGCCTGTGACATCACGTCCATCGGCCACACGGCCTTTCTGCATCCCAGTTCCAATAGTCAGCTGTTATTATCAGGAGTTTCAGTCCTAGTAGTTGCTGAGATCTACCTTGATTTGAGGAGGAGTTATCCAGATGGGACAACCCCTTTAAAGAGACATTACTTTAAGACATGACCCCAATTCGGAGATCCAAAGAACCCAAAAATAATACACCATATTGCACCATTTTAGCAAATGTCTGGTAGCCCGGTGACAACTTTGGGAGCAATGAAGCTGTGGCCGTCCTGCATGCAGAGTCTTATCTTGCTCCTCAGTTACAGAGTATTTCCCTTTAAGGAGACTGAATATTAGGAACATTCTTGGATTGTGAAGCTCTTTACTTACAATTGGAATAGTCCTTACCCTCTAAATCGTAATGCTTCATAAATGAAAACATGCTATTGTATGAAGTTTCTATCCAAAGTTTTCTTAAAGGGGAGTTCTAGTTGTCGACAACCATCATTCTTTCCACTGCATGTAACCCAGTGGTTGGGTAGTAGATCCTGCCAAGAAACCATAATGTGATCAGATGTTGCTTTGTACTTGCCGCCTTTTATTTGGTGCTTCTTAAAGGGCATTTCCACTTGGAATATCTTATGTAAGAGATTCAGTTATTTTCTTTCATCAAGTTTTTTTTTTATATTCCCTTGTCTCAGTTGTTAGTTACTTTTTGTTTCCAGGAAGGACAACAGGAAGTGTCCGCCATTACTGCCCCCACAGAAGTCGTCACCTACTTTCTTCAGACTCGGGGCTTATTCAGATGACCGTATGTGTTTTGTGCAAAACACGAATACCGGCGGCCACGTGCATTCTGAATTTCACGGAACACACATGGCCAGCCCTGTGATAGAGGGGGTCCTTTGCTCACAGCCCCCTATATTAGTCAGAGCAGTTCTCACTTTGGTGGACTCTGCCCGGCCATGGCCTTGGTTGTTGATTTATTGGGATGGGCAATATGTTTCCCTGTGGCCAGTCATCCGTCAGACCTTCAGGGATTAGCTGATCGCAGGGGTGACTTCCCTTTAAATATGGTTAGACAACCCCTTTAAGGAGCAAGATGCATATATGTCATTGGTCTACAGAGTTGTGTCATATATAATTTTAGGATATTTTCAGACATGAAGTCTTGTTCAGCAGATGTTGTCACATTATGGGGGGTTATTACCTGGAGGCAGTGGCGCCCCCTAGTTTAGCTGCCTTCATCTAAAGCGGCAGATTAGACCACAGTTCAGACCGTCCTGTTGTGGCTTCTTGGCAGGAGCTATTACTAATCTGGTAGAAATGTTACAGTCTAAGCACACACCAAAAAAAACCTAAAGGAACTTTTTGAAGACTTTGGTCGTTGTCTTACATTTGTCTTGGTTCATCCAAGATGCAACCCATGAGGAGCCCCCAAAACGCTGGGCCAAGCCAGGAGCAGGACGAGAATGGGGCCCAAGATATGACGCAACTGGAGTGAGTATCACTGAGCGTGTCAAGTAGATTCATGTATGTTTTATGTGCTATCATGTTTGGCTTGACCCCACAGCTATCAGATAACCCCTTAAAGGGTTTCTACCACCAGAAATACTGTTATGTAGCTGACTGACATTAGCAATGCGCCCATGTCAGCACTACATAACAGTATGTTTCTAATGTTAGTCCCTGCGGCCATTTTTGTTAAAAATGCACTTTTATTATATGCTAATGAGCCTCTAGGTGCTATATGGGCGTAAAATCAGCACCTAGAGGCTCCGTCCACTCACCCTGTATTCCGCCCAGGTCCTGTGTTGTGCCCGCCCAGCTCCTCTTGATTGATGCCACTGTTCCCTGCATCGTTGGCTAAATCCTGCGCCGTTCACTTCGGTCTTCGGTGCAGGCGCAGTGAGTGAATGATGCGATCCTGGTGCCGGCTTCCTCACTGTGACGTAGTCGGCGCAGGCGCAGTGAGGAAGCCGGCACCAGGATCGCATCATTCACTCACTGCGCCTGCACCGAAGACCGAAGTGAACGGCGCAGGATTTAGCCAACGATGCAGGGAACAGTGGCATCAATCAAGAGGAGCTGGGCGGGCACAACACAGGACCTGGGCGGAATACAGGGTGAGTGGACGGAGCCTCTAGGTGCTGATTTTACGACCATATAGCACCTAGAGGCTAATTAGCATATAATAAAAGTGCATATTTAACAAAAACAGCCGCAGGGACAAATGTTAGAAACACTGTTATGTAGTGCTGACATGGGCGCATCGCTAATGTCAGTCAGCTACATAACAGTATTTCTGGTGGTAGAAACCCTTTAGAGCACATCAACTCTATTAAAGGGGGTCTCTGGGTTCAGGGTGGAACCCGGATATAAGCTCTTCTTTATTCTTTTACTATATATTTTCTTGCTCCGATGCTCCCCCTTGTCACAGTGCAAGGTGTGTTTCTTTACTGCTCCACTCATATATAGTAAAAGAATAGCTTATATTCAGGTTCAGCCCTGAACCCAGAGAACCCCTTTACACTAGACATACTTCCTGGTAGGGTTGATCCTGCTGATACAATAATTGGTTGCAGCATTATCAAAAATAAATAATATATACATATCTATATACATTTTATGCAAATGAGGGCTTCAGTGCACTGTGGGGCTCGTTGCACGGAAGCCCTCATTAGCAAGAACCAATTACCTACCAGGCAGTATACATGGTTTGATTGTCTTTGGTTTAATAGATAGACATGGGGGGTCATTATAAGGCCATGGAAACCCATCAGCGCCCCTTGATCATCATGTTGCAGTGTGTTGATGGGGTGACAGATGGAGCACCCTTCTCCGACTAACTACATGTGCTTTATTCGGCATTAGATTGTCAGTATCGTCTTTGGGGGTCGTCAGTATATACAGTATAATACAACTGGCACCCATGTGCTGGTGCTGTCATGGCTTCTAGTGAGGAATGGCCAATACTTGAAGGGGTTGTTTCATCTGAGCCCCCAGGGATAGGCCGCCAATGTCAAATATCTCCAGAACGGGACCCTGTAAGTGAGCATCTGAGCGGCCACCTCCATTCCATTTCTAGGGGACTGCTGAAAATAGCCAGGCGTGCATGCTCAGCTATTTTTGTAACTCCCATATAATTAATGGTAAGCGTGCTGCGCATGCATGGCGCACCCTCCTTCATGAGATAGGACCCGCGCCTATCGGGCATTGGTGGCATATCGCTCGCTCAGCTATTTTTGGAACTCCCATAACGATGATTGGAGAGCACGCCACACACGTGCAGTTCGCTCTCCTTCACTTTAGGGGGGGCCCTTTTTGGAAATAGGTGCAGGTACCACCTCTGGGGCTCACACCTATCTGATACCGATAGCATATCCTAGCGATATGCCACCAATGTCTCAGATGAGACAACAACCCCTGATATATCATGTAATGTCTAGTGGAGGGCCTGAAGGGGCGGAGCATGACACAGCCATTCTCTCTTTGGTCTCTGTGGACCATATGCTTTGTCTGTAGTGTTCCTTTAGCAACATGCCATCTATGTATGAGGTAAGCCAATTCCTTTAGAGCAGGCATGTCCAAACTGCGGCCCTCCAGCTGTTGCAAAACTACAACTCCCAGCATGCCCTAATAGCTGTAGGCTTTCCAGGCATGCTGGGAGTTGTAGTTTTGCAACAGCTGGAGGACGGCAGTTTGGACATGCCTGCTTTAGAGTATACCACTAATATTAAAGAGGTGGGATCTGCTCCTATCTTCGGAAACGCCCCCTCAAGGAAGAGGAGAGCATACCGCACATGCACAACGTGCCCTCCATTCATCGCTATGGGAGTTCCGAAAGTAGCTGAGCAAGCGTTCTCAGCTATTTTCGGAAGTCCCATAGTAGAGACCGGAGGGTGGCCGTGCATGCGGGTCTCAAGGCTGGGACTTGCACCTAACATGACTGATCCCAGCGATATGCCTTTAATGTCTGAGATGAGCCAACCCCTTTAAACAGGTCTCTGTATTGATGTTTCATTTGTATCTTTTCAGCATTCTGTAGGATACATTGTATACAGTGTGTGATAGAACCATTGTCATTTTGCAGGGACTTACAGGAGACATCAGTCCTCCACAACCTGAGAAAGCGGTTTGAACGAGAGCTGATATATGTAAGTATATATAAGGCGTCTTCAGATCTTAATGTGTAGAGGTCCCTTTAAGATGTCACTAACAATCCTCTTCTTCCCTTTCCTAGACCTATATTGGTAGCATCCTCCTTTCATTAAACCCATACAGGATGCTGAATATCTATGGGACGGACCATGTGTTGTATTACGAGGGGAAAGCCTTGGGAGAGACTCCTCCGTAAGTCGTCTTCGTGAATGTGTTTATCCTTCTGATGCTGCAATGAGAAACAAAGGAAAGTCTGGGAAATCACAATTTGATGCATCCGTTTCGATGCGGTGCTTGTGCCCACTTAGCTTTTTTTGCAACCACCAATAGAGCGACCTTATTGCATACTGTGTTATTATTGCAGACGGTCAGCTCCTCTGCTCCATCTAGTGGTGGCTGCTGGGAGCTCCCTATGAAAGCTAATGACTCACAATAGTTAGTAGTTTTTTTTCTTTCAGACACCTCTTTGCAATTGCAAACACAGCCTACACCAAACTGATGGATGCCAAACACAACCAGTGTGTTATCATTAGGTGAGTGGGGACTTACTAGGAATACTGCATGCTGCACTTTTTGGAAAACTTTTTTTCCAGCTTGGTAAGATCTATATTGTTATTCATAGGGGGCAGTATTACTATAGTTGTATTCTTGTACATAGGAGCAGTATTATAGTAGTTATATTCTTGTACATAGGAGCAGTATTATAGTAGTTATATTCCTGTACATAGGAGCAGTATTATAGTAGTTATATTCTTGTACATAGGAGGCAGTATTATAGTAGTTATATTCTTGTACATAGGAGCAGTATTATAGTAGTTATATTCTTGTACATAGGAGGCAGTATTATAGCAGTTATATTCTTGCACATAGGAGCAGTATTATAGCAGTTATAGTCTTGTATATAGGAGCAGTATTATAGCAGTTATATTCCTGTACATAGGAGGCAGTATTATAGTAGTTATAGTCTTGTACATAGGAGCAGTATTATAGTAGTTATATTCTTGTACATAGGAGCGGTATTATAATAGTTATATTCTTGTACATAGGGGCAGTATTATAGTAGTTATAATCTTGTACATAGGAGCAGTATTATAGTAGTTATATTCTTGTACATAGGAGCGGTATTATAGTAGTTATATTCTTGTACATAGGAGCGGTGTTATTGTAGTTATATTCTTGTACATAGGAGCAGTATTATAGTAGTTATATTCTTGTACATAGGAGGCAGTATTATAGTAGTTATATTTTTGTACATAGGAGCAGTATTATAGTAGTTATATTCTTGTACATAGGAGCAGTATTATAGTAGTTATATTCTTGTACATAGGAGCAGTATTATAGTAGTTATATTCTTGTACATAGGAGCAGTATTATAGTAGTTATATTCCTGTACATAGGAGGCAGTATTATAGTAGTTATATTCTTGTACATAGGAGCAGTATTATAGTAGTTATATTGTACATAAGAGGCAGTATTATAGTAGTTATATTCTTGTACACAGGAGCAGTATTATAGTAGTTATATTCTTGTACATATGAGGCAGTATTATAGCAGTTATATTCTTGTACATAGGAGCAGTATTATAGTAGTTATATTCTTGTACATAGTAGCAGTATTATAGTAGTTATATTCTTGTACATAGGAGCAGTATTATAGTAGTTATATTGTACATAAGAGGCAGTATTATAGTAGTTATATTCTTGTACATAGGAGCAGTATTATAGTAGTTATATTGTACATAAGAGGCAGTATTATAGTAGTTATATTCTTGTACATGTTATTGTCAGTGGCGAAAGTGGATCTGGTAAAACTGAAGCCACTAAGTTGGTCCTGCGTTACCTGGTAGCGGTTAATCAGAGGCGCGGTGTGACAAACCAGGTGAGTTCTGTACACTAAATCTCATTACATTCTCATTCTATAATTTGCCTGTTAACAAAAGTCAGATACTAATTCATGAGGAGGAAAGGGTTAAAGAGTGTACACTACGCTGACAAGCAGACAATTTTCAAGAGGGAATCGTTCCTTCCCTATATTTGCCTCCTTGTCTTTGGATCACCTCTACTGTATTAAGACGAGCGATGTCTGCTGCTATTGCTCGTCCTCATCCAAATGAATTGTTTCTGGGCAGCAGATCACTGTTCACACAGCATGACTGAGGTGTCCGCACCATAGATCAAGTTTGTTCTCGATAATCTGCCTTTAGACTGTTCCCATTTAAGTAATTTACATGTATCATGTACTAATTGTATTCAATGCTGCTCTAACCATATCTTTCTACTTTCTATATCTACCTATTACTGGATTTTGCAGATAGAGGTATTACATTAGATATCTACCTTCTTAATTCGTGTTTTGAGATCAATTTATTTCGTATCTATCTATCTCATATCTATATATCTCATATCTATCTATCTATCTATCTCATATCTATCTATCTCATATCTATCATCTATCTATCTCATACCTGGGTGATGAGGACTGTATGTGTGATTCTAGACATTCTCCATATTTCTCATGTCCACATTCCGGTGCTCAGATTCTAGAGGCGACACCGCTGCTGGAATCATTTGGAAATGCCAAAACAGTCCGGAACGACAATTCCAGCCGGTTTGGAAAATTTGTGGAAATTTATCTGGAGGAGTGAGTATTACACATATAGGATTCAGTGTTATGTATATTGATGTTTGACCTGCTAACATGTTGTTTCCCCCAAAGAGGTGTCATTTGTGGTGCCATAACATCCCAATACCTGCTTGAGAAATCAAGAATCGTATTTCAGGTAAGTCACTGCTTTCTCTTCCTGCCATCAGTCATGTCGAGCTCCCTGGGTCCCAGCCATTGTATGCTGTGGCATAGGGACCTCAAGCATTAGGACTGCAATCTCAGCACCCTATATTGTTTTGCAGCCTGTCGTACACAATGGCAATTGCCTCTCCTCCATATCTTTAGCTCCGATTTGAGTATTCTCTGTGTGGTTTATTTTCAGGCCAAAAATGAGAGGAATTACCACATTTTCTATGAGATGTTGGCTGGTCTCCCCTCTCAACAGAAGCAGGCGTTCTACCTTCAGGATGCTGAAACCTATTACTACCTAAATCAGGTACAGTGTGACTTAGGGACAGGGGCGAACAGTGACCTGCACCCCTGACATTATACGTCAGGGGCTCATTATCAATACTTGTAGCACTCTTTGTAATGGACTAATGCACCTCTGGCCCTCATGTGCTTTCCTAATTCTCGAATAGTCTACCTCTACCTGTTTAGAACGTAAAGCTCTTGAATTTTTACATTTATCTATGTAGTAAAGGTAGAAAAACATATTTGTAAGGACATAATTATGCGCTGCCCACAGCCGGAAAGGATTCTTTACAGTAAGAGCAGCAGCTTTAGAATAAGAGGTCGCAAGATGTCTCAAAACCAATGACCATGATAAAAAGAAGTAAAAACTAATGACTAAAAATATTGAAATTAATAATCAATTTCTGGGGATAAAAAATATTATTTTGTTTCCCTATAAAGCAAAATTTACAATTGCACCAGAGGTTTCGCATTGCCCTCCTCTGGATCCTGGCGTATGATTGTGGACATATGTCTTTTCCGCCAATCTGACTATATAGACAAGACTGTCAGTACAATACTGCCCCCTGTGGGTAGGAATAGGAATCTAAACATGTCATAGACAAAAGCTGTGCCTGCTTATGTGTGGTTAGATCTGCCAAATGTTGACTGTCTCCATGTTTAGGGAGGTAACTGTGAGATTCCTTCTAAAAGTGACGCTGAAGACTTCCGAAGACTCCTGAATGCCATGGAATCTCTCAGCTTCAACATGGAAGACCAGGATAGCATCTTTCGAATTCTCTCTTCTATCCTGCACTTGGGGAATGTCTATTTTGAGAAATATGAGGTGAGAATCCATAAATCCACATGTAGATGCTTGTCTTCCTGGTGTTTTATGGTCCTCATAACGGAGATGAAAGGTCAGACTACAGTAGCTCTCGTTCATCCCCCCCATATACATATATGCACTGGGCTTGGCCGAGCATGCATATTTTCTCAATAAAAAAAACACTGCCAGACACCCCTGGCAGTGGCTTATCTTGTTTGGGAACAATAGGACCAGACATGTTGATCCACCTACCCGGACCTTCTTTCCCCCTACTGTTTGCTATCAGAGGAGGGTCAGGACACTCCCTTGCACAATAACTGGTTGTCACGGTAGGTGAAGGAAGGGAAGCAAACTAAATACAACAAAAGCAACAAAACACCAGGCAAGGCCCCAAAGCTAGGGAACAGGGAAAGGTCACCACCTGACAATCCCTCAGCCTTTCCCTGACTGCTAACAACATGAGCAAATCCTTAGGGTGGAAGTGCTCATGCTCTGTTAGCTAAGCCTAGCTGAAACTGAAGCAAACCCTCAGCTAGGGAGCTGGAGATAAGACAACCTGTTCCTAGCAGCTAGGTGCAGGAACCAGCGTCTTCCTGAGGCCTAGCTAGAACACTCAACCTGTGGGGAGGTGGGATCCTGACCAAAACCACAACAAAGAGAAACAGAACAATCTGTCAGATAGACTCACGTGTAGCAAGTCTGTCAGATCTTCTCAGGCCTCTCGCAGGGCAGGGTGTGACACTGGTTAGCTGGGTTTGGCAGACAGCCTTCTAAAGTATATGCCCATACACATGAGATACCTATTCCCCCCCCCCCCCCCCCCATACATATGCATGCTAGGGTTGGCTGAGATTGCATGTGTTCTGTAAGGGGAGAGAGGAGAAAGCAACCATCAAACCCCTCTGTTCTTTCCAGACACCTCTAGGGCAGTTTACCTCCTTGAGAACAAAAGGATCAGGAATGTGCAGATACAACAGCCTGATCTCTATTGCTCCCATCATCTGCCACCCAGAGAGAGTCAACACATTAGACGGTCAGCAGGTTTGACCAACATACATCTAATGTGTATGGCCGTCATCAGAGATCCTGCTAAGCAGACTAGCAATGACATGAAGCCGATATCTTTCAGACCGAATCCCAGGAGGTGGCTTCAGTTGTGAGTGCAAGTGAGATTCGAGTGGTGTCTGAACTACTGCAGATATCCCATGAGGGTCTACAGAAAGCCATCACATATAAAGTGACTGTAAGTAGTAGAAAGCAGGTAATAGTAATCCGTCCTGCAACAGGGAGCCTCCTCCAACTCATGTTCTCGGTTCTACAGGAAACAATGAGAGAAAAGATCTTCACTCCCCTCACGGTGGAGAGTGCTGTTGATGCCAGGTGAGCAGAAATGTACGGCACAAGGTTGTCCCCTAAAAGAGCTGTCAATGGCACATTGGGAGGACGGGACACGAGGATATTTTTGACAGTTTCTGTTATTGTCTATTGCAGAGATGCAATTGCCAAGATTTTATACTCCCTGCTCTTCAGCTGGCTGACAGATCGAATTAACAAGCTTGTCTACCCCAAACAAGATGCTCTGTCCATTGCCATACTGGATATTTATGGCTTTGAGGTAATGCGATTGCACAGATTTGCTCTGATTTTTGAGAGAGTGGACTTGCTGGCTGATCCTTGCCTGTCTTGTCTGCAGCACTATGGAGAGAGCACATAGACTGAGACTTGTGTAATGCACACCAGTGATGTCCCTGTAGTGAGCTCTGCTGACATCTAGTGGGGAGGTTTCAAACTACCTTTCTTTACTAGAGTTATTAAATTATTAATATTTTTTTAAAGCATTATTAATTCTAGGGTGCTGTACATAGGAGAAGAGGTATACATACATAATATCATACAAAAAAAGTACAATGAGCATGGATCAGCCTATAAATAAACTGGTAAACTCTGGGGGCCATCTTCTGGTCTAGCCTGACCTGGTTAATTCCCGGTGCATTGTCATTCCTGCCCTTTGTGCGTGTTCCCGTAATAACCCTGTCCTTTAATCCACAGGATCTGAACTTTAACAGTTTTGAACAACTGTGCATCAACTACGCAAACGAGTACCTGCAGTTCTTCTACAATAAGATTGTGTTTAGAGAGGAGCAGGTGAGTGTCAGCAATGACATTGGGTGGTGGAAGAGATGACAGGTTCATGTTCTGTACCTGGATAGGAAATATCCAATGCACCCCTGATTGTTTCCTCCACACTTCTTCACTCCGTATCAATCCTGTGCATCCTTCACTTAAAGGAGGAATACATCCGTGAGCAGATTGATTGGAGGGAAATTTCCTTTGTGGATAATCAGTCCTGTATAGATCTTATTTCCCAGAAGCCTTATGGAATCCTGAGGATCTTGGATGACCAGAGCGGCTTCCCACAGGTAACTCTAGTGATAGGGATTGTCTGGTTTAGGATGAATGTTGGCCAAACCCCTTTGATATTGGCAGGAACAGCTGACCATCTAATGTGTATGGGGCCTCCCAACACTTGGGGAAGAGAAGGATGGGGCTGTTGGATGTCAGCATGCCTGACCCCTTTTATTCAGAGGGGAGATAAGCCACTGACGGGGGAGTCTGTCAGTGGCTTAGTCCCTTCTGATTCATACACTAGGCTGAGCTGATTGTGCATATGTATCAGAGGGGTCGGGAGAGATAGCCGTCA
This sequence comes from Bufo gargarizans, assembly GCF_014858855.1. NCBI lineage: Eukaryota > Metazoa > Chordata > Amphibia > Anura > Bufonidae > Bufo > Bufo gargarizans. The sequence continues at coordinate 184,257,110 of NC_058087.1, read as the reverse complement.
GCCGAGCAAGCGTTCACCTGGCAGGTATCTAATATGTATGGCCAGGCCAAAGTCTGCACTCACTATTCTCTTTCAGGCCACAGACCACACCTTTCTCCAGAAGTGTCACTACCACCATGGCACCCATGAGCTCTACTGCAAGCCAAAGATGCCGCTCCCTGAGTTTGGGATCAAGCATTTTGCTGGGAAAGTTACTTACCAGGTATGTACTATTATAATAATGTCACATCTACTTGCTTCACAACGGGTTCAATGTCATGCCAGAAATGTGGTTGTCTGCCATATGATAGGCTTAGATACTCTGAGCCGGCATCATACATAATAGATGTAGATGTGCAGCGACCGGGCCGCAAGGGCAATATGTGAGTTACGGTGGGCCTATGGGGGTAGTAGTAGTTTACTCTCAGTTCTGTAGATCTCCCTGGGCCGGCGTGCAGTGATTGGAAGAGAGCACCAGTTCCTTTGGGACACACTCTGTTGTCCAGGGACTACCGCCAGATGGTGATTGAGGTGCTCTTGGTGGTATGGTTTTTAAAGTGCCGTGGCGGCAGGTTCTCTGGTGCTTGTGACGCCAGCACCGTAAGGCTGCAATGGAGGATAGTGACAGATAAGGAGAGTCAAAGGCTGATGAACAAAAATGGGAACTTTACTTCCAATTGCCTTGAGGTAGTTAGTAATTACAGGGGAAGTGCTTTGGTTCACAGTGCAATTCCATACAACGGGCTTGGTTTAGTCGTCTCTAACAGGCCTTAGCTTGGCTGCTGTGGAAGAGGCATCTTTCTAAGCGTTGGATCCTCTCACTTAAAATAGACTGAGGCACCTGGATCTTTATCAGAATTCTGCAACCAACATGGCGGTCTCCCTAGCGGCAGGCATCAGTCTTCTGCTCCATTCTTTGGACAGGTTGCTTTTACACACAAAAGTCCACTATGTCCCTCTGTGGTAATGCAATATGACCCTGGGTTCTGAGTCTTGGTTCCCTTCTTTGGTTCCCCTGGCTGGCAAGTCCCAAGGGACACACATCAGCTATATCATGGTGTTCCTTCTCTCCTCACTCCTCAATCTGACTTCCTGCGCAGGGCCTGTTACTTATATATGATAATATGGCATCTAGTGGGGACTAAAGTCTAGTACAACGACCAGCCTGTTGTTAGGAATATGCAGCTTAATACAGACAAAATATCTATTAGCATAAGATGACATTATCAAAGATCTAGGGACCCACAGAGTGGAACACTGCAGATACACTGGCAGTATCACATATGATAGGCTTAGATACTTTGAGGCTGCATCATAACAGCCTTAGGGTCCATTCACATGTCCGCAAAATGGGTCCGCATCCGTCTGCAATTTTGCGGAACGGGTGCAGACCCATTCATTTTTAATGGGGCCGGAATGTTCTGTCTGCATTTGCAGATCCGCATCTGCATTTGCGGATCCGCACTTCCGCATCCGTGCTTCCGTTTCCGCAATTGCAGACAAAATTAGTCATTTTCTATTATAGTGCCGGCGATGTGCGGTCCGCAAATTGTGGCCTGCACATTGCCAGTGTCTGTGTTTTGCGGATCCGCAGAACACTTACGGACTTGTGAATGGATCCTTAGGTACACTCAGAGTATCACATATGATAAGCTTGGATACCCTGAGACTACATACATAAAAGGCTCAGATGCACTGACAGTATCACATGATAGACTTAGATACCCTGAGACTGCATCTTACATAATAGGCTTAGATGCATTGGCAGTATCACATATGATAAGCTTAGATACTCTGAGACTGCATCATACATAGTAGGCTTAGATGCACTGACAGTATCACACGATAGACTTAGATACTCTGAGACTGCATCTTACATAATAGGCTCAGATGCACAGTATCACATATGATGGGCTTACTTTAGATACTCTCATCTCAGCTGCACACTTTCCCTGGAGGTTGTTTTATAAAGAAATTCAGTACCATTGGATGATGGGATGTTAGGGAGAGTAGTACTGTGCTGTTCCTTATTCGCTGTTGATGATATATCGGACAATTAAACCCTTCTAATTTCAGGTCCACAAATTTTTGGATAAAAACTATGACCAAGTGAGACAGGACGTTCTGGAGCTTTTTGTCAGCAGTAAAGTGAAGGTAATGATGTCGTCGGAGACGCCATAAAAGATGGAAGCTGATGTTACGTGAACTGTCCATTGTGTAAAACATCAGTAGGCAAAAAGTGGAAATTACTGAGGCAAATTTAGGAATATTGATGGATCCCAGTTTTCATCCTCTTCCCTTCCTCAGGTGGTGGCCGACCTGTTTTTTAGCCACGCTCAGGTGTTGGCGCAGCAGAAAAGCATGATGGGTAAAAGCAATACTGTGACCCGGAAGATGAAGGCTCAAACCGTAGCCGCAAAGTTCCAGCAATCCCTCCTGGAGCTGGTGGAGAAGATGGAGAGGTATGGAGCAGAGATGTAGTTCGAAGCTCCCAGGCCCTGATGCAAAATGTAGACCAGGGCCCCACAACTATGATGTGGCCCCCACCACTACACTTTTACTAGACCCAGTCATTTCTAAAAAAAATGTGCACAGCTCAAAACTATGTAATCTCATCTAACATCTTATCAACCAACTCTAAGCCATCCCCATTTTATAACCTGACCTAAGTCACATTCTCTGTAGCCCAGGAAGCTGAGATCTGGAGTGCTGTTTGGCACAGTTCTCACACTGTAGACCTGCTTTAGTTGTGCCTTTCCATAGCAAAGAGGGAACACTACACTATAGTCAGGGGTTAATTTATTCCATATCTAAGAAATACTTGTTTTCTCCAAACAGGTGCAATCCATTTTTTATTCGATGCATCAAACCTAACAGCAAAAAGGTAAAAAAAAGCAAAATCCACTTATATTGGGCAAATTTTTAGTAGACATATCGGTATGAATGATGCTATCTTTTTAAAGTGACTTTATCAGGCCTCCTATCTTGGGCAAGATCTATGCTAAAGGATTCATGCAAGGACTCATAGAGAAAGCCTGTGAGTCATACTCCCCCACTCACTCATAGAGAAAGCCTGTGAGATTTCCTTTCCCTCCCCACTCTTAGAGAAATCCTGTGAGTCCTGCTTTACTACCTACTCCTAGTAAAAGCCAGTGAGTCCTGCCCCCCCCCATAGTGAAAGACTGTGAGTTGTGCTTTTTTCACCCACTGATTGAGAAAACTTGTGTAATCTGCTTCCTCACTCACTTATTGAGAAAGCCATAGAGAAAGCCTGTGAGTCCGGCTTCTACCACTAATTCATAGTGAAACCCTGCGAGTCCAGCTTCCTCTGCCCATTCATAGTGAAACCCTGCGAGTCCAGCTTCCTCTGCCCACTCATAGTGAAACCCTGCGAGTCCAGCTTCCTCTGCCCACTCATAGTGAAACCCTGCGAGTCCAGCTTCCTCTGCCCACTCATAGTGAAACCCTGCGAGTCCAGCTTCCTCTGCCCACTCATAGTGAAACCCTGCAAGTCCAGCTTCCTCTGCCCATTCATAGTGAAAGCCTGTGATTCTTGCTTCTTCTGCCCACTCATAGAGAAAGCCTGTGAGTCCTGCTTTCTCCAACCACTCAGAGTGAAAGAAAACCTGTGTGCTCTGCTTCCCCACCCACTTATAAAGTCACAGAAAAAGCCTGTGAGTCCTGCTTCCAACACCTACTCATATAGAAGCCTGTGAGTCCTGCTTTCGACACCCACTCATAGTAAAAGCCTGTGAGTCTTGCTCCCTCACACTTAGAAAAAGCCTGAGTCCTGCCCAATCATAGTGAAAGCCTGTGAGTCCTGCTCCTCCCGCACTCATAGAGAAAGCCTGTGAGTCCTGCCTCTTTCAGAAACTCATATAGAAGCCTGTTAGTCCTGCTTCCACCACCCACTCATATAGAAGCCTGAGTCCTGCTTCCCCTCTCCAATCAGTGAAAGCCTGTGAGTCCTGCTTCCCCTCCCCAATTATAGAGAAAGCCTGTGAGTCCTGCTTCCTCCAGACACTCATATAAAAGCTTGTGAGTCCTGCTTTCCCCACCCACTCATATAGAAGCCTGTGAGTCCTGCTTTTCCCACCCACTCATATAGAAGCCTGTGAGTCCTGCTTTCCCCGCCCACTCATATAGGAAGCCTGTGAGGTCCTTCTTTTCCCACCCACTCATATAGAAGCCTGTGAGTCCTGCTTCCTCCAGACACCCATATAAAAGCATGCGAGTCCTGCTTCCCCTCCCCAATTATAGAGAAAGCCTGTGAGTCCTGCTTTCCCCACCTACTCATATAGAAGCCTGTGAGTCCTTCTTTCCCCACCCACTCATATAGAAGCCTGTGAGTCCTGCTTTCCCCACCTACTCATATAGAAGCCTGTGAGTCCTGCTTTCCCCACCCACTCATATAGAAGCCTGTGAGTCCTGCTTTCCCCACCCACTCATATAGAAGCCTGTGAGTCCTGCTTTCCCCACCTACTCATATAGAAGCCTGTGAGTCCTGCTTTCCCCACCTACTCATATAGAAGCCTGTGAGTCCTGCTTTCCCCACCCACTCATATAGAAGCCTGTGAGTCCTGCTTCCTCCACCTTCTCAGATTGATTGACAGCTTGTCCTGTAGGAGTTTGTATACAGGAAGAGAGCTGTTAATGACTTTGTGTTGGCAGGTGAAGAACGACTCACAGGCTTTCTATATGAAGAGGTGATCGCTGTAACTACATCACTATAATTTATCAGCAACGGTTCATTCAAAAGTGACATTTATTTTCAAGGTAGTGTCTCTGGGATTTAAAATTGATAGTTTATCCTTATGTGTAGTAGACACGTTGTGACTTCCATCTATGTGAATGAGGATGAGTTGTAGTTCCAAAAACTACCACATGGACAACGGTGGCGCTGTGTTAGATGCTGCAGCAAATAGGCTGCAGCACTCCAGACTTCAGAACAATACAATGCATATACCATACCGTGTCGTAGGAGGGATGTCTCCTGTATATGAGCCCTGCACAAATTCATCCCTAGGAACCTTGCCTCTTTGAACCAGACGTTGTGATCAGTCAGCTGAAGTATTCTGGTATTTTAGAGACCATCAGAATCCGGAAAGAGGGATTTCCAGTCCGGATCCCTTTCCACATCTTTCTCAGCAGGTAAGGAGGTATAAAGTTTTCAGAGAGACTGGGGGGGTTTCTTACAATATATAATCCTGCCTATCTAGTCTCCAGCAGACCTGGAGACTAGATATTATAATCTGCACAGCTTTCTGGTAACTTTTCAGTTCTGCGCTATAAAGGAACATGCACTTAGGTAAAGGGCCCCAACTTTACATTGCCTAAAATATTATAAGCATCCAGACAAGGGCCGGTTGCGTCCTCTGGACACCTGTTCTGCCATCATTACCAGTGATCTAAGCAGTGATCTCATCTCCAGGTATCGCTGTGTCATGGACCTCGGACGGAATATCCACGCTGATGGGCCCATATGCGTCACTGTGTTGAGAAAGCTGTGTCCATCTGTTCACCCCACCTCGTACTGCATCGGAGTGAGCAAGGTGACTCCCCATTTAACTTACTTGTCTTACTTGGTACCTACTGATGGTATATGCTGGTGCTATATACCTACTGAGGACGTATTTACACCGCTGGAACCCACTGGGGCAAAATAAGTGAAGCCCCATCTTTTATATCACCTCAATTGTCCCATTACAGTTAATACAAAGCCTATGTGGTTCTGATTTACATGGCACCACCGTTATTATATTATTTGCTTACTTTTAGGTCTGCACAAGCACTTTTCTTTCCTTGCCTATGCATTTTATGGCCAACGGGGGTAATGCAATGTGCCATGATGCCCCTATTTTGCTTCCTTGGAGATCATTTACTCATAGAGCTGACCTTAGGGATTATTCCTCCATTTTAAGAAAAGGCTGAAATAGCAATCTCCCAATATAATGTTATTGTGAGTTTTAAACTGCAGGAACTGTACTGAAACACACAGGAAGTAATGCAGGGAATACAAAATCCCTGTGTCTTCCCTGCACACCAATCAGCAGACACTAAATGTGCTTTCCTTCTCTTTCTCCATTTGAGCTCTTTATGAAGGAGAACCTCTACCAACAGCTAGAGAGCAAACGAGACCAACTGATGAACAAGGCGGCTATAACCCTCCAGCGCTATGGGCGCGGGTACCTGACCCGGAAACGCTACAGGACTCTGCGGTACAGAATCATTCAACTACAGGCCCTGGCCCGTGGTTACCTGGCAAGGTACAAGAACTGTATCATATGCATATATCTATAAAGCAATTGGCAGGGCATTGATGCCATACATCAGGAGATGATTTTACAATGGACTTCCCCTGTAAAGGGGTTGTTTAGCTAAGAGATCCCATTTCTCAGGGGCCCAAAATCAGAAAGGGCCCACCCAGGAGGAAGACGGAAACATTTTATTGTCAGGGGCCCCTCAACAGTATTATCCAATGACAGTATATACAGTCGTGGCCAAAAGTTTTGAGAATGACACAAATATTAGTTTTCACAAGGTTTGCTGCTAAACTGCTTTTAGATCTTTGTTTCCGTTGTTTCTGTGATGTAGTGGAATATAATTACACGCACTTCATACGTTTCAAAGGCTTTTATCGACAATTACATGACATTTATGCAAAGAGTCAGTATTTGCAGTGTTGGCCCTTCTTTTTCAGGACCTCTGCAAATCGACTGGGCATGCTCTCAATCAACTTCTGGGCCAATTCCTGACTGATAGCAACCCATTCTTTCATAATCACTTCTTGGAGTTTGTCAGAATTAGTGGGTTTTTGTTTGTCCACCCGCCTCTTGAGGATTGACCACAAGTTCTCAAAGGGATTAAGATCTGGGGAGTTTCCAGGCCATGGACCCAAAATGTCAACGTTTTGGTCCCCGAGCCACTTAGTTATCACTTTTGCCTTATGGCACGGTGCTCCATCGTGCTGGAAATGCATTGTTCTTCACCAAACTGTTGTTGGATTGTTGGAAGAAGTTGCTGTTGGAGGGTGTTTTGGTTCCATTCTTTATTCATGGCTGTGTTTTTGGGCAAAATTGTGAGTGAGCCCACTCTCTTGGATGAGAAGCAACCCCACACATGAATGGTCTCAGGATGCTTTACTGTTGGCATGACATAGGACTGATAGTAGCGCTCACCTTTTCTTCTCCAGACAAGCCTTTTTCCTGATGCCCCAAACAATCGGAAAGAGGCTTCATCTGAGAATATGACTTTGCCCCAGTCCTCAGCAGTCCATTCACCATATTTTCTGCAGAAGATCAATCTGTCCCTGATGTTTTTTTGGAGAGAAGTGGCTTCTTTGCTGCCCTTCTTGACACCAGACCATCTTCCAAAAGTCTTCACCTCACTGTGCGTGCAGATGCGCTCACACCTGCCTGCTGCCATTCCTGAGCAAGCTCTGCACTGGTGGCACTCCGATCCCGCAGCTGAATCCTCTTTAGGAGACGATCCTGGCGCTTGCTGGACTTTCTTGGACGCCCTGAAGCCTTCTTAACAAGAATTAAACCTCTTTCCTTGAAGTTCTTGATAATCCTATAAATTGTTGATTGAGGTGCAATTTTAGTAGCCACAATATCCTTGCCTGTGAAGCCATTTTTATGCAACGCAATGATGGCTGCACACGTTTCTTTGCAGGTCACCATGGTTAACAATGGAAGAACAATGATTTCAAGCATCACCCTCCTTTTAACAGGTCAAGTCTGCCATTTTAACCCAATCAGCCTGACAATAATCTTCAGCCTTGTGCTCGTCAACATTCTCACCTGAGTTAACAAGACGATTACTGAAATGATCTTAGCAGGTCCTTTAATGACAGCAATGAAATGCTGTCACGGATGGTGTAACAGAAAACAAGAAGTTACAAATAAGGATCCGACTGGCTTGATCCGAAACTAAGGAACAAAAGGGTGACCCCTATTTAAGCCCTGAAACTCTCCCTGTCTTCTCAGCCCATGCAAAGATCTCTATGATAGAAAATTGCATGCCCTCGTGCCTCGACAGTATGACACCTGAACACCTTATAATAGTGAGGGGACACGACCACCGGCTCCCTACACTTAATACGGAGGGAGTCAGGGTCACCTAGGATCAAGCAAACAGGAAAACACAAATCAATGAACAGACTTATCTGTAGAAGGATCAGTAGTAGCATCCAGCATGTACACACTCCGGGAAGTTGTATAAACCGCAAAGTGATGCAGTATGGGAGGGGATTTAAAGGGATGCAATCAGTGCAACTAGATGACAGCTGAGAGAGGGAAACGAGATGATAAAACAAAAGCAAAACAAAAGAACCTCAAGCAGGAGGTTCTGAAGAACGTCTGTCAGAGCTTCTCAGATGTCTGGCGGTGGCAAATGCAGTGGAAAGTTTTTTTTTGGGATTAAGTTCATTTTCATGGCAAAGAAGGACTATGCAATTCATCTGATCACTCTTCATAACATTCTGGAGTATATGCAAATTGCTATTATAAAAACTTAAAGGGATTCTGTCACCTCCCCTAACCCAAAAAACGATTTTAAAGCAGCCATGAAGCACAGCTTACCTTGATTAGGCTGTGCTCTTTTATCTTGTAATCCGTCCAGCAGTTTCTGCAAAAAACGACTTTTATTGATAAGGAAATGCGTCCTGAAGGTGCCCAGAGGGGCGTTTTTTTCTTCTTAGAGAGCCCAGTACCGCCCCTCTTACAGTGCCCAGCCCGCCTTCCTTGCACTGTCTAACCGCCCCCAGCCTGCCACAGCCTCTCCTCCCCCTCCCTCACGCCGAACGAACCCTCTCACAGGACGCAGTACCCACTGAGGGCTGCGCCTGTGCGATCAGCAGGAGACTGAGGGCAGGAGCTTCATCCTCGTCACTGGGCATGCGCCGAGCCCAGTGACGTCCGATGCTCGCTCTTCCCTCAGTCAGCAGGGAAGAGCGAGCATCGGACGTCACTGGGCTCAGCGCATGCCCAGTGACCAGGATGAAGCTCCTGCCCTCAGTCTCCTGCTGATCGCACAGGCGCAGCCCTCAGTGGGTACTGCGCCTGTGCGAGGGTTCGTTCGGCGTGAGGGAGGGGGAGGAGAGGCTGTGGCAGGCTGGGGGCGGTTAGACAGTGCAAGGAAGGCGGGCTGGGCACTGTAAGAGGGGCGGTACTGGGCTCTCTAAGAGGAACAAAACGCCCCTCTGGGCACCTTCAGGACACATTTGCATATCCATAAAAGTCGTTTTTTGCAGAAACTGCTGGACGGATTACAAGATAAAAGAGCACAGCCTAATCAAGGTAAGCTGTGCTTCATGGCTGCTTTAAAATCGTTTTTTGGGTTAGGGGAGGTGACAGAATCCCTTTAAGCAGCAACTTTTCCAATTTCCAATATTTATGTAATTCTCAAAACTTTTGGCCACGACTGTACAGTGACATGACATGCGGTATATACATGTAGGAAATGCATGGAGCGGCCTTATCTGAGACTAGCCACAGGAGTGAGGGTTGCACGGGAAGAGGGGGTTACTGGGTTAGGGAGGGTCCTGTTCAAAAATGTGCTGTGGGGCCCAGTCAGTTCAAGCTACGTCACTGCCATTTCTATAAGGTTGTACATACCGTAGAGGCAGCCCATTTGTCTGCTATGCGGAGAAGGGCCTGGCTCAGTGAGTGAAGGGACCTATAGCTTCTGATAAGGGAGTAAAACATTTCATTACCAGTCTACTCCTTTGCATGTCGGGTTGTGCACTTTTGTCAGATTTTTTTGCATTTATGCACTTGCAGGCAGAAGTTTCACAACTGGAGAAACAGTATGTTGAAATTTCGAGCCCTGGTCCACATGTACGTGAATCGGAGGAGATACCTGAGGGTAAGATGTCATTGCTGTCAATCACTTCTTTGAGAATGGGGGTACCACGTGCGGTCACTCTACAATCGCATACATCCAAGGTGCTGCGGGAAAAATCTGCTGCGAATTGTGCCACAGGTCCGCGGCAAAATCCGCATGCAGATTTGCTACAGATTTAACCCTTTGCATTGCGAAAGGGGGAAAATCCATAGTTGAAATCCACAGCACAAATTAACACGCCACAGATCTTACATTTCCACCGCAGGTCAGTTTCTTTTGCGGATCTCATCTTTTTTGCTGCTGTGGATTTTTCGATCACAATTCCATGAAGGGAAGTCCGCAGTGTATTTACTACAAGGAGATGTCATGTACCTTTTTGTGACTGGGATGTACAAAATCTGCTGAGCGCGCTCATTTCAGGCATCCTTATTAGCCTTGCATGAAGTAGTGGTAGCGCCATTTTAATTTCATCTCTTTTGCTAAGACTGGTTTATAGTATTACGTTGTGGGCAGTGTTTTTTACTCCAGCAGGTGTCTTATAGATCTCTGTACGAACGGCAGGGTGCAACCTGGCTGTGTGTATACATCACAATAGTTTTTCCCTTGGAAATGAGTCAGTAAAGAGCAGTGCCTCGAAAAAGTTTTCATACCCTTTGAACTTTTCCCAATTTTTTTCACCTTACACCCACAACCTTAAATGTATTTATTGGGATTTTATGTGATAGACCAACACAAAGTAGCAAGTGTATGTGAAGTGAAAAGAAAATGATAAATAGTTTTCAAAATGTTTAATAAAAAAAAATCTGGAAAGTGTTGCTTGAGTCAATACTTTTTAGGACCACCTATGGCTGCAATTACAGCTCCAAGTCTTTTGGGGTTTGTATCTACCAGTTTTACCTCTAGAGGCTGACATTTTTGCCCATTCTCCTTTGCAAAATAGCTGAAGCTCAGTCAGATTGGATGGAGAGTGAAAAAATACCTAAAAGTGGCCCCATATTGTAGGAGGGTCTAAAGTGACAGGAGGCGGGGCAACAAAAGTAGGGGAGTCACCAATACCATAGCGCAAAATACTACATCGCCGATATATCGCCCTAAAAGCCGTCCCTCCGTGGTGGCCATCAGTAGAGGCCATTTTCTCTCCTCCTCTTCCAGATATGGAGCAGGGGGCTTAGGAGGTGAGATGCAGGACATGGTTGAATTCAGGAGGGCATGTCGCTGGCCGGGTACACGAGTATCTGATTCTAACAGAATTAATTACCACTGATCACAGCTCATTATGTACCCAGCCAGCGGCAGAGATGGGGGCATCGGCCCACCGGGAAATTTCCCTGTAAGGTCTATGGCCAATCCGCCCCTGTCTGTGAACAGCAATCTTCAAGTCTTGCCACGGATTATTTTTTTTTTTTTTATCAGATAAATCTATATTGAAAATAAAAGGGTTATAAGGATATAATAGGAATATTCAAATAATATTAATAACAAAATAAAATTATTCCATAGTCATTGCAATCATGATATTTGATCTATACTTCGTTCCCACTTAACTCCCCGCATCCCTCTCCAAGGTATGTGCAATCCGGGGTTGTGGCAAATATTTCCATTTTGTTATCTGCTTCCCCCTCATATCGGAGGGCCTGAGTGGGTGAAAACGGGGATATATCCGGGTTCAGCTCTAAACCCGGAAAACCCCTTTAATTTGTTGTATTTTATAAAAAGCATTTTATCGGAATCCATATGGGTGAGTTATGTAATATGTATAGTAACTGTGGCATTAATACCACCTAATTAAATTACTTCTTCCAGCAATGGATAGTGGTACAGTAATTTATACTAAGCAGCAACTTTTTGGTTTAATTTAAGTAATAAGGGTATCAAATTAATTTGTATGGAGATGAGCTCACTACATTTAGATTAGTATGGGACAGGTTCAGCTCCTAGGGGCATTATTACAGACTTATTCCAACTAATAAGCGATGCTAAATGTCTACCAAAATCAGTGTGAACCTGCAGTCTGAAAATGGCAGCACTGATTAGATCAAGTGAGTCTGTGCAGGGACACCCCCCCAACTGGTAACACCCCTCTGTACCCTTGGAATGGCACTAAATAGAGCCATAAGAATAGATGCTTCAGAATTGTTATTACACGAGGAATCCATGAAGCTATTAAAAGAGGCATGTCAGGAGTGGCGAAAGGTCCTCTTAAAATTGACACTTATAATACCCCTCATAGACTTTATGTTATGGGTGAATTGCCCTCGGCTGAATGTCCTGGGTGCTGTATGTTCTGGCAATGTAGAGTCTTACAGGCCGGTTTTTAACCATAAAAATCATCGGCATCCTGAGATAGTTCTCCCCCACCCTAATCATCCTTGTTTTTTTTAAACACCTCCAAGTACTTCCTTTACAGTCCACTTTCGCTTTTTTTAAGTTCCTAACCCCACCTCCAGGTGACAGGATCTAAAGATCCTACCCTCCTCCCGAACTCACGTCCCAAATCCTGCGCGTGTGCAGAACCAGTCACCTCACTCACTGATGAAAAAAAATGTAGAATATTCGCGATTACAAAGATACAGCACTATATTTCAAAGTGACGATATTCGCAATAAAAATTTGCGATTAGAATATTCACGTTCAACACTACTACTGATCATATAATGTATACTGCGCAGCCGCGAGACTTGGGAGAGAAGGGCTGGAGATGAGCAATCGTAGGGGGCGTGTCTTATTTGTTTGTGGGCGTGGCTGCACTCCAAGAGTCAGAGAACGCTGGACTCATCTCTGAAGCATGGAGGAGACAGGACTCAAGGTGCATTTACATATATGGCGGGAACATTTATTTTAGGTTTTTCTCTGAACTGATAGTTCATTCAGAATTGATTTTAATATCATTATTAATGTATTAAAAAGTATTTATAGAAAAGTGAGTGGATAAATAGGCTTAGAAAGTGATGACCGGTTTCCTTTAACCCCTTCCCGACCTTTGACGTACTGTTACGTCATGGGAACCACTGAGTTCCCGCAATTTGACGTAATAGTACGTCATAGTGATCGCGTGGGCACCGGAGCGGTGCGCGAGCGATCACTGCAGGGGCCCGGCAGTCCGTGGTAGTCCGCCGGCATCGCTGTAAAAGCCGGCGGATTAGCCTCTTCTATGCCGCGGTCCGCACTGTCTGTGTCAGGTGAACGATCGCATCGAGTCTCCGCGCTGCTGTGGCAGGGACCCGATGCGACACCAGGCAGCCCGATGCCGTGCAGAGGCTGCCCAATGCCTTGCACGGCATCGGGAACTGCCTTCTACGGGTGCTGAGGAGATTCAGCCTCAGGCCTGGTCTCCTAGGCAACCTGTTAGTGTCATACACTAACAGGCAATGCATTACAATACAGATGTATTGTAATGCATTGTAGAGGGGATCAGACACCCAAAAGTGAATGTCATAAATAAAGTAAAGTAAAAAAAGAAGTGTTTTTAATAAAATTAATAAAGTAATAAAATTAATAAAGTAAAAAAGAAAAAAAAACGCCTCTTTCCCCTTATTTTATAATAAAAAACAGAAAAACAAAAACAAATCCCACACATATTAGGTATCACTGTGTCCGTAATGACCGGCTCTATAAATATATCACATGATCCACCCTGTCTGATAAACACCATAAAAAAATATATAAAAACTGTGTAAAAAAAAGCAATTTTTGTCACCTTACATCACAAAAAGTGCAACACCAAGCGATCAAAAAGGCGTATGCCCCCCATAATGGTAGCAATAAAACCGTCACCTCATCCTGCAAGAAATGAGCCCCTACCTAAGACAATCGCCTTAAAAAATTAAAAACTATAGCTCTCAGAACATGGAGACACTAAAACATCATTTTTTTTGTTTCAAAATTGCTATTATTGTGCTAAAGTGAAATACATAAAAAAAATCTACATATTAGGTATCGCCACGTCCGTAACAACCAGCTCTATAAAAATATTACATGACCTAACCCAGGCATGCTCAACCTGCGGCCCTCCAGCTGTTGCAAAACTACAACTCCCAGCATGCCTGAACAGCCTACAGCTATCAGCCTACAGCGGGGCATTGTGGGAATTGTAGTTTTACAACAGCTGGAGGGCTGCAGGTTGAGCATGCCTGACCTAACCATTCAGGTGAACACCATAAAAAAAAAAAAAAAACCTGTGTAAAAAAAAAAAAGCAATTTTTGTCACATTACATCACAAAAATTGCAACAGCAAGTGATATAGAAGGCGTACTCCCCCCAAAATGGTACCCTACATAAGAGAATTGGTCAAAAAATACAAAAACTATGGCTCTCAGACTATGGAGACACTACAATATGATTATTTTTTTTACTTCAAAACTGCTATTATTGTGCTAAAGTGAAAAAAATAAAATAAAAGTATACTACATATTAGGTATCGCCACGTCCGTAACAACCAGCTCTATAAAAATATTAGATGACCTAACCACTCAGATGAACACTGTAAAAAAAAAAAAATTGGTAAAAAAAGAGGCATTTTTGTCACATTACATCACAAAAATTGCAACAGCAAGTGATCAAAAAGGCGTATACCCCCCAAAATAATACCAGTCAGACCGTCACCTCATCCCGCAAAAAATGAGACCCTACCTAAGAGAGTTGGTCAAATAAAAAAAAAACTATATAGCTCTCAGACTATGGAGACACTAAAATATGATTATTTTTTGCTTCAAAACTGCTATAATTGTGCTTTAGTGAAAAAAAAAAAAAGATACATATTAGGTATCGCCACGTCCGTAACAAACAGCTCTATAAAAATATCACATGACCTAACCACTCAGGTGAACACCGTAAAAAAAAAAGCATTTTTGTCACATTACATCACAAAAATTGCAACAGCAAGTGATCAAAAAGGCGTATGCCCCCCAAAATAGAACCAATCAGACCGTCACCTCATCCCGCAACAAATGAGACCCTACCTGAGAGAATCGGTCAAAAAATAAAAAGCTATGGCTCTCAGACTATGAGACACTAAAATATCATTATTTCGGTTTCAAAAATGCTATTATTGTATAAAACCTAAATAAATAAGAAAAAAATAGACATATTAGATATTGCCACATGCGTAACGATCTGCTCTATAAAAAAGTCACATGACCTAATCCCTCAGGTAAACGCTGTAAAAATAAAAACGGTGCCAAAACATCAATTTTTTTGTTACCTTGCCGCACAAAAAAAACATAATATAGAGCAATAAAAAATCATATGTACCCCAAAATAGTACCAACAAAACTGGCACCTTATCCCGTAGTTTCCAAAATGTGTTCACTTTTTTGAGTTTCTTCTGTAGGGGTGCATCAGAGGGGCTTCAAATGGGACATGGTGTCAAAAAACCAGTCCAGCAAAATCTGCCTTCCAAAAACCGTATGGCATTCCTTTCCTTCTGCGCCCTGCCGTGTGCCTGTACAGCTGTTTACGACCACATATGGGGTGTTTCTGTAAACTACAGAATCAGAGCCATAAATATTGAGTTTTGTTTGGCTGTTAACCCTTGCTTTGTAACTGGAAAAAAATATTAAAATGGAAAATCTGCCAAAAAAATGAAATTTTGAAATTGTATCTCTATTTTCCATTAATTCTTGTGGAACACCTAAAGTTTGTAAAATCAGTTTTGAATACCTTGAGGGGTGTAGTTTCTAGAATGGGGTCATTTTTGGGTGGTTTCTATTATGTAAGCCTCACAAAGTGACTTCAGACCTGAACTGGTCCTTGAAAAGTGGGTTTTTGAAAATTTCCGAAAAATTTGAAGATTTGCTTCTAAACTTTTAAGCCTTGTAACATCCCCAAAAAATAAAATGTCATTCCCAAAATGATCCAAACACGAAGTAGACGAAATGTAAAGTAATAACTATTTTTGTCGGTATTACTATGTATTATAGAAGTAGAGAAATTGAAACTTAGAAATTTGCTAATTTTTCAAAATTTGGGGAAAATTTGGTATTTTTTTTATAAATTATATTTTTTTTTTACTTCATTTTACCAGTGTCATGAAGTACAATATGTGACGAAAAAACAATCTCAGAATGGCCTGGATAAGTCAAAGCGTTTTAAAGTCATCACCACATTAAGTGAAACTGGTCAGATTTGCAAAAAATGGCCTGGGCAGGAAGGTGAAAACAGGCCCGGGGTTGAAGGGGTTAAAGATCTCGCCCACTGGTTTGGGACCTTTAGCTCCTTAGCCTTTATTTCTTTTAGAAGGTCGTTCTTTTTCTTCTCCCCCCCCCCCCTTCTTTTTTCTCTGCTTTCTTGTTCCTTTGTTTTCATTGTTGCTAGGAAAAGTTTCCGATGCTATTGTTGGTAGCGATTGGGCTTCTTGTTGATCTAGATCAGGGGTGCACAACCTGCGGCCCGGGGGCCACATGCGGCCCTCGATACCATTCTGTCCGGCCCCCAAACATCTGGTAAAAAAAAGACATGTAGGTCTATGTCTTATGGCTTCTTACATGTATCTTTCATGTATGCTCCTATTAGATAACAGTTCGAGAACGGTAACTAGACATTTATAGTATATACTGTATGTTCAATATGCCAAAAATACATTATTTCAGTTGGTAATACCCCTTTAAGTTTTACTTTCGGCCCTTGGAATTGGTTCAGGCTGACAATGTGGCCCCCAACCAGAAAAGGTTGTGCACCCCTGATCTAGATCATACACAAGTAACCTCTTACAGATGCTTTTACTTTGATGCCCAAGTGCATAATGTGTCGTTAATTTACATATCTTGGGGTGAGAAAAAGTTTAAGGAAATGGTGTCTTTACTATTGATAGCCAAATGTCCTACTATCTGAAAATGTATACTTGCCATGGCTATGTTTTGTGAATGCTTTATATACTGTATGTTTTTTCATTCCGTTTCTTTGAATAAACGTTCCTTTAAAAAGAAAAGAGAGCTCGGGCCGGGCTGCAATGCACTAATACGGGACGTTCTGAGAAGCAGATCACCTATGCCCTAACACAACTTGTACACCTTGAGCCACATTCAATAAAAAAAAGTTTAAAATTGTAAACGTGAAGAAAAAATTACACATTGCAAACATTTACTAATATTTTCTTCTCCATTCACATCCAAAGCTAAATTCTGAATTTTGCTGGTCTCCTGTTACCGGGGAGCAGTGCATGGTGGAAAGACAAGGATTGGCTGTTAGGTCGCATGTCTGACTGCAGGTGGAGCTAATCTGCTGTCTGTTTCCATGAGCATCCTGTAGAAGTATGAATGCAGCTCTGGATGCGAATGGTGAAAATTTCTTGAAATTCCTCAAAATATGTAAAAAACAAACAAACATGGCTGTTCTGCAATATTAGCTCCAGATGCAGGACTGATGTCTGTAAGCTCCAGCACCTTTTCTTTAGATGCCTATTAATAAGCATGACCTTACCTGGGCTGCGGTGACACCACACCCATCCCAGCTGTGAGGTGACAGGCACAGAACAGGGAGGCCAGCAGGACAGTATGAAGCGTGTACGCTTTGCTCCACAACCGGAGATCCCGGGGCAGCATGCCGGTCTATTTCAGGTACATTAGGTGGCACGGGCACGGATAGTATAAATATAAAGAGCTACAGAGATATGGAGGTGCAGACGTCTTAGTATCATCTTATATAATTGGGGGTTGCTCTTCTTTTGTAGATGAAGTCCGAAGCTCGCAGGCTGGCGGAAGAAGAGCGCAGGAGGGCAGAGCAGGTGAGCGCTGTGCTGGTTGGTACTGGGTCCTTTTATCCTAGACTTTAATTATATAAATCTGCCTAAAAGTAATAAAAAACCTATATTGTTAGAGATCACTTTCTTTTCTGCCGCGGTTCTTTCTCTACTGGGGGAAAGTTGGGTGACAACGAACATGACCGCCATTACAGATTCCACAGGGGTTAACTCTCCTAGACAGGAATCTTGTCTAACTACGCAGCATGTTTGCGTAGATTTACCATTCAGGATCCTGGAAAAGCCTGGTGATCTACCCTGGTTGTCAACAGAAACAAATATGGATAAGTATCAGCTGAATCTCAACCTCGAATTGTATTGTACGATAGCCCCCTTCACCTGGAAATCACCACATGACGGGTAATTATAGTGTATGATAGCCCCCTTCACCTGGAAATCACCACATGACGGGTAAGTATAGTGTATGATAGCCCCCTTCACCTGAAAATCACCACATGACGGGTAAGTATAGTGTATGATAGCCCCCTTCACCTGGAAATCACCACATGACGGGTAAGTATAGTGTATGATAGCCCCCTTCCCCTGAAAATCACCACATGACGGGTAATTATAGTGTATGATAGCCCCCTTCCCCTGAAAATCACCACATGACGGGTAATTATAGTGTATGATAGCCCCCTTCACCTGAAAATCACCACATGACGGGTAATTATAGTGTATGATAGCCCCCTTCACCTGAAAATCACCACATGACGGGTAATTATAGTGTATGATAGCCCCCTTCACCTGAAAATCATCCTATCTGCCTGAATCTGATCATTATTTGTTTTCTCTATCTAGGAGCTGACGAAGAGAGAAGTGTTTAATGTGACTCATCTAGAGATTCCAGCAGAGCTGGCCGGCCTCCTCCGCACAGCGACAGGTACAGTATCTCACCCTGAAATAGTCAATACCCTGCACCATTACCGGAAGTCCTGCCAGAAGAAGGCCCGTAAAAAATTTAAAAACCACTTCTTTAATATCTCACTTTAATGTTAAACAGGCCCAAAGCCTAAGGCTGCACTACTGAGACATCCTGATGATGACATATCTCCTGATTTTATTTACAGATGTAGTGTTGTCAAGGATACCTTGAGTGGATTGAAATCACCATCCACATCAATATCTACATCCTAGTGACAGTTCTTTGAATGTATATGTGGAAATATCAATTCATGTTAGATCCCCATGAGGTGTCCATGTCAACATTAGCCCAGTAGAAGTCAGAAGAGGACATGTCGTCATCAGACTGAGGTCCATTATAAAAATAAACGTAACTGTTCTTCTATAATTTTCCCCTTTTTCCTCCCCAGCCCAGAAGAACATCATGATGGAGTATGTAACGCCTACTCACATCCCAAGGGTGCAGGCCTTCACCCAGCTCACCCTGCCCCTGGACATTAACAACTACCCTATGTTCAAATATGTGCGAGTTTTTTTCAGGGTAAGAGGAGGCACAAGGACAATCTTATAGTAATAGAGCAAATATTAAAGACATCAAATATTACTGTCCACCAGTGGCCCAGAAGGTAATCGGCTGCACTGAGAGCTGCAGGTGGAGTCAGGTGGGAGGGTGGCATCCACCAATAGGTCCTGTCGACAGCTTGGACTAAGAGTCCTAAAGGTCATCTCAGTTTATAGGCCTATTGGCATTTGCACAAATCTCATCTCTGAGCGCATCCCTTCCTTGTAAGAATTTCTAAAACCTTGATATTAATCTTGTAGGAACCTATGTTTGGGATGTTAGCAATGACACTTGGATCTTCACTGCTGCCTGTTGAAGATGATCTGAAGCCACAAGCCATTACTTCCTTCAAACTGGTAAATGTTCTCGGCTAAAAACTAATAATCAAATAGAGAACTGCAAATTTACTTTAGAGACGGGGCTGTACGTTTGGTGCCTACATAATTTATAACAACAGATAAGGATGCAGTACTATCTGTACCTATAAAATTTACAGAGATAGGCAGTACTATCTGCACCTATATAATTTACAGAGAGAGGCATTTAGAAGGAAAGACAGGGAGGCAGTACTATCTGTACCTAGGTCATTTACAAGAAGAGAAAAGGAGGCAGTACTATCTGTTTCTAGGTCATTTAGAGAAAGAGACATGAAGGCAGTACTATCTCTACCTACGTCATTTAGAGGGAGAGCCAGGGGGGCAGTACCCATCTGTACCTACATCATTTACAGGGAGAAACAAGGAGGCAGTACTATCTATACCTACATCATTTACAAGGAGAGACAGAGAGGCACTACTATCTGTACTTACATCATTTACAGGATAGACAGGGAGGCAGTACTATCTGTACCTACATCAATTAGAGAAGGAGACAAGGAGTCAGTACTACCTGTACCTACATCATTTAGAGGACAAGACAAAGAGGCAGTACTATCTGTACCTACGTCATTTACAGGAAGAGACAGGGAGGCAGTACTATTTGTACCTACATCATTAAGAGGAAGAGACAGGGAGGCAGTTATATCTGTACCTACATCATTTACAGAAAGAGACAGGAAGGCAGTACTATCTGTAAGCACTGGAAGGTAAAATGAGGTACTTGTCTCCTTAGCAACATGACCACCACATAACACTGTAACATAAGCACAGATATGGTACGTATCCTTATAAAACAAATAATAATAAAAACAAGAAACTACTCAGATTTGCTTTATCATACATGTCTTGTCTTCTTACAACCCAGGTGTTGAGGTTCATGGGTGACCCGTTTCTCAACGAAGTCCAGGAGATCTTATTTGGCAATTACATCATCCAAAAGGGATTGTCTAATATGGGACTGCGGGATGAGATCCTTGTTCAAATAGCCAATCAGGTGTGGAGGAACACCAACCCAAACAACGAGGAGCGGGGCTGGTACCTACTGGCCTCTTGTCTCAGCAGCTTTGCTCCATCCCCGAACTTGGACAAGTATCTTCTGAAGTAAGACCCCTGGAAATTCTATAAAATATTAGTAATACATAATGCTAATAACGTGTAATATCTCTATACAGTATATAAATATGGCAAGGTACAAATCTGAGGATATTCTATACACTAAATCTAGTACAATTCATTTAATCCGGCATCCAACAGTTAAAAAATCTGATCATCCAGACCTTTAGGGTATGTTCACATGACCTGAAAGTGTTTTTGAGGCAGAATCCTTGGATTTCTGCTGCAGATTTGTATTTCCAATCCATGTGTGGCTCCTTGGTGGATTTCACGTCAAGATTTTCCATGTCACTTCTATACATGGATTTTAAATCTGAAAAATGTCTGCACATGTATGAACAGCAGCACAGATTACCATAGAAAAACACGGGACGTGGATTTTTCACAGATGATGTGGCACAGATTTTGGTACCAGCATACCTGAGGTTAGAGGATACGACATTGAACTGCTCTGTTTTTCAGATACGTCTCCGACTATGCTTATAATGGATATAAGCCGATCTGCCAACACAAGCTGATCCTAGCAATTCAAAAATCTCAGCAGGGCTCCGAAACTGCGAGGACCTTCCCACCCTGTTTAATGGAGTGGACAGCAAGCAGAGAGAGAGCCAACATGGCCTTGGACATTCATTGCTTTGATGGTACGTCATTGAGATCCGCAGCTCAACTTTACACCATTGGTGCATAGTCTATATAAATTAGCCCCACTAGATGGTCTCCACGAGGAAACCAGTACCTTCCAATAGTCTATATATCATTTATCTTCCTTACGGTGTTTCTGAGGGGTTGGCACATGGCACTGGGATTCTCTCTTCTTTGAATCTCTGTGTCCTGCTCCACCCCCTTTAGGCCCTGCACTCAGCATATTACAGTTTTGCTCGGAGTGCTCCTTTAACAGATGAGAGTCCCTTTATAAGCAAAGCCTAGCTCTGACTACCAGTGTAGGGTGTGATGCCAATCTTCAACCATTTTTATGCCTTTTTGCACGTGTAGGCGCTAAGATGTTATGTCCCATCCACTCGTGGACCGATGGCGAGGAGCTGGCAGGGGATGTCCTTCGACACAGGTAGGCCACTGAAGACTGGTAGTTCACTCTAGTTAATGGCAGACGTACAGCTGTGTTTCGTCCCCTTTAGGGGGGTGACTGAAGGCTGGAGAGGATGGTCGTTATGTTTAAAGGATGGCGGACAGTGGTCAGAACTGGCGGGCCATGATTATGTCCTGGATCTGATCTCCAATGTGGAATTGCCCAGAGAATTCCCCAAACAGAAATCGTATTTCATCACTTCAGAAGCAGCGCATGAGAACATTGAAAGACGCAGCGCGTAAGTATCTTACCGACTGTCACGTTTTACGGACAAGGATAGGAACGTTCTATAGAGGGCAAGACGTTCTGTTGTGCAAATTGCGGGAACACACGCGGCTGGTACATGTCCGCAAATTGCGCATGTACATGAGCCCTTGTAGATAATAGAACTCAGATATCAACAGTGACAACCACCCTTGTGAGTCAGAAATGTGCTCAGAACAGTTGTCAGTTCTTTTCCCACACTCCGCTAATTAAAGGGCTATTCTCATTTTATGAAGTGATGAAGTGTATCTGTAGGATTATGCCAGCACTTTATGATCAGTGGAGATCTGACCTCTAGGACCCCCACCTTTCCACCACTCCAGGCCATCCAGGGGTGCAGGGAACAGCTACCGCTCCCATTTACTTGCATGGGGCAGTGTTGTAGTGCAGAAACTGGGAAGGGGATGCAACACTACATCAGTAGGATCAGTGTGGGTCCCAGAGGTCAGATCCCCACCAGTCATAAAGTAATTACAAGTGCGGGTCCCTGAGGTCAGATCCTGACCAATCAAAAAGTGATTACAGGTGCAGGTCCCAGAGGTCAGATCCCCACCAATCAAAAAGTGATTACAAGTGCGGGTCCCTGAGGTCAGATCCTGACCAATCAAAAAGTGATTACAGGTGCAAGTCCCAGAGGTCAGATCCTGACCAATCAAAAAGTGATTACAGGTGCAGGTCCCAGATGTCAGATCCCCACCAGTCATAAAGTAATTGCAAGTGCGGGTCCCTGAGGTCAGATCCTGACCAATCAAAAAGTGATTACAGGTGCGGGTCCCAGAAGTCAGATCCCCACCAGTCATAAAGTAATTACAAGTGCGGGTCCCTGAGGTCAGATCCTGACCAATCAAAAAGTGATTACAGGTGCGGGTCCCAGAGGTCAGATCCTGACCAATCAAAAAGTGATTACAGGTGCAGGTCCCAGATGTCAGATCCCCACCAGTCATAAAGTAATTGCAAGTGCGGG
This sequence comes from Bufo gargarizans, assembly GCF_014858855.1. Lineage (NCBI taxonomy): Eukaryota > Metazoa > Chordata > Amphibia > Anura > Bufonidae > Bufo > Bufo gargarizans. The sequence continues at coordinate 184,234,280 of NC_058087.1, read as the reverse complement.
TCCCTGAGGTCAGATCCTGACCAATCAAAAAGTGATTACAGGTGCGGGTCCCAGATGTCGGATCCTGACCAATCAAAAAGTAATTACAGGTGCAGGTCCCTTAGGGTCAGATCCCCACCAATCAAAAAGAGATTACAAGTGCGGGTCCCTGAGGTCAGATCCTGACCAGTCATAAAGTGATTACAGGTGCGGGTCCCTTAGGGTCAGATCCCCACCAATCAAAAAGAGATTACAAGTGCGGGTTCCAGAGGTCAGATCCTGACCAGTCATAAAGTGATTACAGGTGCGGGTCCCTGAGGTCAGATCCTGACCAGTCATAAAGTGATTACAGGTGCGGGTCCCTGAGGTCATATCCTGACCAATCAAAAAGTGATTACAGGTGCGGGTCCCAGATGTCGGATCTCGACCAGTCATATTTTTTCTGTATGTTCCCATATGGGTGCAGTGTAAAAACAGGGAACGTTGATGCATCTGTAGATCATAGAGACAAAGAGCAATATTCGTACCTATCCATGTGTTGATGTAATATCACTGGTGAATAGAATTGTCTTCCCCTGGTACCAACCTCTCTGTATTCGCCTTTATTTCATAGGGTGTTTGGGAACAAGTCTGAGATGGATGAAAACGTCCCTCCACCACCTATGATGAAAGCGCCATCTCTACCACCGCAGGGGGTTCCAGAGTCAGAAGGTTATTACAGTCATGGTGAGGAAACCTGTAATAAAGCTGCATTTCGTGTTTCCAATTTTAGCAACACAATGGAAGCCATAGAAAGCTTGATAAACTGGAAGTGCTTCTTTCCTCTCTGCAGTTCTCACTTTATGTTTGGGCATTGACTTACAGTATATCTAGAGCCATAGAGGTGAACTGCTTCTCCTGCCTACAGTCACATTGTCAAAATATCAGCCACCACTAGGGGGAGCTCACTGCACGCATTTATACAGCTCCCACTGAATGCAACGGTAGCTGAATACATCCATGTGCAGTGAGCTCCCCCTAGTGGTAGCTGAATGCAAATAGAAGCAACATCAGTTATACAATTTATGAGCACAGTATTTTTGCTTGTATTAGTTAAAAAGGATGATGTTCAAGGCCAATGAAATAATCAGATATTGCTGTGATAACCGGGTTTTAATTGACTGGACTAGTTCTCTTTATCCCAGCAGATTCAGACACGTTCAGCGAGCCGCCTTCACAGAAAGGCATGGATCATTACTTAGACAGCCTGTTTGATCCCGTTCTGTCCTATGGAAATGGGGTAAGAATTGGTGTGATCTCCAGGTAGTAATTTGCAGTCAGTCCAGTGCTTTCTGCTGGCTTAGCATGGCCCCCCGCCTGCCTCGCCCAGTTCCCCCATATATACGTGCGACAATCACTCCCAGGCAATGCAAAGTTCAACCCCAAATTTTTGTTGTTAAGTTTTAGATTACGCAAAATAAATTTTATTTTAAATTAGAATTCATAAAAAAATTCACAGCCACCACTAGGGGGAGCTTAATGCATAGGAATATATGCAGTTATAGTTTGCTGGAAGCTGAAAATAATCTCTTTGCATTGAGCCTCCCCTAGGGGCGGCTGTGTGAAAAATGCAGTGACGAGATAGAAGGAATTCAACACCAGACCCCCCTCCTCCGGGTCCTATAGCGGTTGTATTATTTGCCTCCATTGAAAGTACGCCACTGGCGGAAAGACTGTTCCAACTTTTGCTGTGGATCCATGATGAACTCTGCAACACTTTTGCTGCAAACCCATATGAATGCGCCCTATACATTCTAGCTTGGGTGCACTGCATCGGGTGCAATGTAAGAACTATGTCTTCCACAATGTCACACAGCCAAAAAAGAATAGGGAGATTCTAAAGAGCTCTAGACCCTGAACTTTAAATGCAGCTCTGGCTGTGACTAGAGAGGATAACACTATGTAACTCCAAGTCGCTATCAGTATAGCAAGTCACTCAATACTCTGCGTATAAGAAGTTGCTCATAATAGAAGGTATGCTGTAATCCATCAGACACCAGATCTCTGTGAACTGGGTCAATGCGCTCCACCCTGCGTGGCGCTGTATCCTGTTACACCCCTCTGCTACGTACAATCCTCATACTGCATTTGAACCAGATTTTGAAAGTCGATCATTTTGGGCCTTATAGCTATAAATATGTTATCAATATGTGCATTTGTCCCCACGACAACTCTTCCTGCTCCTGCACTGTATCAGGTCTGTGTTATCGTTAGATCACTGGGCCTCATAGCCACCAGTCAGATCTCTTCTTAGAGTGTATTTTTTTACTTTTGCAGGGCAGGAGGTGTTGTCATAGGGGCATGGACGGACAAGCTCTTCTTACAGGACTTCAGCTTCTGATATAACCTTACCGTTACATTCAGAAAACCAGCCCTTCTGTCTATATAATATTGTGTATTACGGCGCTGGCAGGACTTACGTAGGCACAATGGTGTCCTGCTGCCACCCGATCTCCTTTATCTCGCTCATATCATGTTCCAGCTCATCCCTGTGCGGCTATAGGCCACTTACCTGCATCTCTTCTCCCCTGTAGGATCTGGAAAAGCTGACCGCAATGTCCCAAAAAATGAAAGGTGGCGGAGGCGTGGGAGGCAGGGGTGGCACAGGGGTACCCGGAGAATCCACTTTACCTGGTGAGGCATCACACCGTACAGGTAAGTGCAATTCTACTGGATTTAATATGATGTCCGGTATATCCTTCATATATCCTTCATTGCTTTCTGTAGAGAAGAGCATGTACACTCAGCAACAAGCTTATATCAACCAGCAGGCCATGATACTGGTGAGTATATCCAGACTGACGATATCTAATGTTACCATAGGTACCACCATACTACTGCAAACGGGTCCAATGCTACCCCATTCTGTCCATTAGTATAATGCATCCCGAGGGTTCATGTGTATGGGGAGGACTGGGTCAGATAGCTTCTCATGTGTATGGCCGGCTGTAGAGAGGAGAGAAGAGCAGGGTCGGTGTCTACTTGCATGCAGGTGGGCGACTGGATGACTAAAGACAGTTCTTCGTAGCCTCTGTCATGGTTGACTACGGTTGTAGGTCCATGTTCCTTGTAAATTCATAGTTTTTCTTCGTAGGCAGGGTCCTCACTGTTGGTCATAGATCATGAGAGTCCTATAATTCAGTTACCTGTCCATGTGTTGGGTTTACTGGTCACCCCTTTTTATTAACTGGTTGCCCCATTTATATCTCCAGGCCCAGCAGATGACCATGCAGGCCATGGCTCTGCAGCAGCAAATGGTCAGCAATTCCTCTGTAGGTCCTTCCGTGTCCGGCACCCCAAAACACAGCTTCAGGACTCCATCCAGCAGAGGCAATTCTTACAGGGTGACACCTACAGTGGCCCCGATGCCCAGGGAGCCAAGCCAGGTAAATGGCGAGCATTAGAGATATCGTGGAAAACACAATTTGAGTGACTGACCAAACTTCTCTGCTAATTAGGATATGTCCATACATGATGTAAAAAAAATACTTGCAGATTTTATTGTGGATTTTGATGCTGAATTTGCTGTGGATCCACTCTATAATCTGCCCGTTTTTAATGATTTAGCGGCTAATTTCATCCTATGCATTGCAAAGGGTGAAAGAGTTGACTTGTGGATTTAACTTGTGCTAGCCGCTAGCACATCCGCAATACCCAGTCCCCATAGCTCTGTGTGCTTTTATTGTGTAAAAATACAATTTGATACATATGCAAATTAACCTGAGATGAGTCCTGTAGGTGAGATGAGTCAGGGACAGGACTCCTCTCAGGTTAATTTGCATATGTATCAAATATTATTATTTTTTACACAATAAAAGCACACAGAGCTATGGGGACTGGGTATTGCGGATGTGCTACCGCCATCTAGCAACCCATGTCCTCAGCTCTATGCACAAAATCCCGGTGACAGGTTCCCTTTAAAATCTGCACCACACATGAACTTGATGAAATTTCACCTGCTTTGCTGCAACTGTAATACGCTGCAGATTTTTTGTAATATTATTTGATATTATCATGCAGTAAAATGCAGGAGGGCACGTCTAATTCTATGTTCTCATATACGTACTAGAGAAATGTCGTGAATGGATCTTCCTACAGGACCCAAACACCCCCAACCAGAGGGAGCTCTTTCAGTCAAAGGCCGGGTGAGTTCGCATTATAGGGGTTGTCATAGGTATACAGACATTATACAGGGCCATTCCAAAACTACAATTTCGAGCATGCTCTGATAGCCGCAGGCTGTCAGGGCATGCTGGCAGTCATAGTTTTGCAACAGCAGGAGGTCCCATGTGACTACTAACCAGTCCTATAACATTGTCATTGCAGGCCCCTCCAACCAGGTGAGGCAGGAAGATCTCGTCCATCACAGCGCGCTAAATTCAGAACATTTTTCCGAGCCATCACACAACATTAAGGATATCATAAACCAGTACAAACTGCCGGGAGTGACCAGACCTCCACCTGTTCCAGTAAGGTGAGTTACTTGACCTCCAGTCCTATAGGTTAGTGTTTTGCAACCAGAGTTAAAACTACAACTCCCAACATGGCTGCCATCTGCAGATTGTACACCTGTGCTCACGGACTAGGATGGCTGATGTTTGTATAATTACGAAAATTATTTTTTTGGTTTATAGGAAGGAGCCCCCTAAAATTTTTGGAAGGAAAATGGACCCACACGAGGAAGCTTTAAATATACTTAAAGGGCAAATGTCTAATCGACCACTTGCTGGACCTTCACCGGTCTCCAATATGTCTTATGTCCCTAAGGTAACCAGAAGCGCCAAAAAACTGCTTCAACATCTCTCACTGTGGAGGACTTGGCAAATCCATGCAATAGACTGATTTAAATGGGAATTGTGTAATGCTTCATTTCCCCTGTGGTGGCGCTGCAGGGAAACTAAACACCTGCTATACCACAGATCACAGTTGATTAGTGGTGGACCACCAGCAATACCTTGTGATCAGCTTTTATTAACAATACCTAAAATAGAGGGTGAGAGGGGGATCTTCTACAAGAGATGGAGAAGGAAGAGGGTCAACAAGGTATGCACCATCCTATTGTGGGGGCAACAAGTTGTTCTGAACCAGCAATAGGAGTTGAATTTAGATTTTTTTTTTGTTAGGATGACTCTTTTTAGGAGATGTAGATAATTTGTTTCACGCAGAGCTCCAAATGCCTTGTTTTCTTTTCACATAGTCATTGAGTCAATTTTCTCTTCCTGCAGCCGCCACTAGGGGGGGCTTACTGTAGACTGGTTTATTATTGAGTAAAATACGAGTTAGTGAGTTCAATGGGAGCTCCCCCTAGTGGTGGCTGCAGGCATCTAGAATTTTACAATTTACCTTTATGACTATGAAGGCGATTTGGAGCTCTGTAGCAGAAAAATTGATCTCTGACCCTGATAAAGATATATTAGGAAATTAATGAGCATACCATTTTGGTACTAAAAATGTGACATTTATAGATGGAGGTCTGTGTGACATCAAGATCCCTTAAACAAGTCAGTCTATATCCACAGTTTCTGATTTCCTGACTGGCGCTTTATTTCTGCTGATAATTTAGGCTTCTAGAGACACTGTTGCTTTGGTAAAACCCGTCCCCAGCATCAGACAAAAGAAGCCCGCCAGCCTACCGCCGGTCAGCGCCGTCAGACCCACCACAGCCCCTGCAGGTAATGCCTACACATGGTAATATAAGATTTTTATGAGTTCTGTAACTGAATACTGAAGGCACATGAACTTGGGCAGGTTTGTCCATGTAACAAAATGAGGCAAAAATAAAAATCTACCCATAAAAATGAGGATTTCAAGACTAAAAGTTCATGTTTTATGGACATACGATCAAATTACATATCAGACAACTCGGCAGCTGAAGGCATCTGTGTTGGTCCCATGTTCATGGCAGTTGCAGAGAGGCTCTGCTCTCTCTACAACTGCCGCACCCTCTGTACTTTGATTGACAGGACCAGGAAGTGTGAACGCCATCAGGCTTGGCCCTGTCAAAATGGAGAGGGCGTGCCATTATTAGAGAGAGCAGAGACTCTAGGTGTAATGGTAACGCCCCCGTTGCTCCTAGAGCAAGCATGTCAAACTCAAAGGCTAACATGGGCCAAAAAAAAATAATTTAAGTTTATGTGGGCCGCATAAAAAAAAAACGCCTGGCCGTGCGGAGGCGTGCGGATCCGTCCAGACTTACAATGGAAGTCAATGGGGACGGATCCGTTTGAAGATGACACAATATGGCTCAATCTTCAAACGGATCCGTCCCCCATTGACTTTCAATGTAAAAGTCTGGACGGATCCGTTCAGGCTACTTTCACAGTTAGAATTTTTTTTACAATATAATGCAGACGGATCCGTTCTGAACGGATCCACCGTCTGCATTATATGAGCGGATCCGTCTCAGACGGATCCGCTCTGAACGCAAGTGTGAAAGTAGCCTTAGGGGCGAGAACCTGGGATCTTTCATCCCTTGTCCTATTCAGCTCTATCAGGGTGAATAGGAGTTCACACTGTCCCTACTGCTCTGTGCCTTGTGCACACAGCATCAGGGATGTTACCATGGCAACCAGGGCTTCTGTAGCGTCCTGGCTGCCATGGTAACTGATCGGAGGCCCAGGCTTACACAGCTGGGGCTCCGATCAGAAGCTGCCACTGCACCACCAATGAGGGGGAGGGGAGAGGTCCCTGTGGCCACTGCCACCAATGATTTCAATACTGGGGGGGTTGAGAGGGGCTGGCGCACTGTGCCACCAATGATTTTAATGGGATGGGGGGGTTGAGGGGGGGGGGCACACTGCACCACCAATGATAAATTACCCCTTTATACAGGAGGCGGGTACTGGCAGAACAGCAGTTAACCCCTCAGGTGCGGCACCTAAGGGGTTAACTGCCTCTGATGATCGCAGCTCCCTGTCAGCGGCAGGGTGCCGGCAATGCGATTCTGCTGCCGGCACCCGCCTCCTGTATTGTGTTAAACTACTTTCACTATCAGGCCACACAGAGCGGCGCCCAGCGATGTCTCAGCACTCACCATTAGTCCTGGGCGCCGCTCGTTCGACTGCAGTGCTCCATTACTGTCTCCTCTCCTGCTCCACATGCTGCTGATTACTATCGGAGCGATGGGAGGAGACATCAGCTTCACTAGTGGGCGTTCCTTCTTCCTGGCTGTAGCGCTGTCCAATCGCAGCGCAGGGAGAAGGAACGCCCACTAGTGAAGCTGATGTCTCCTCCCATCGCTCCGATAGTAAGCAGCATGTGGAGCAGGAGAGGAGACAGTAATGGGGCACTGCGGGCGAACGGAGCGGCACCCAGGACTAATGGTGAGTGCTGGGCGCCGCTCTGTATGGAAATAGTCCAATCATTGGTGGCGCAGTGCGCCCCCCCCCCCTATTCTCATTGGTGGCGCAGTGCGCCCGCCCCTCCTCCCCCCTCTATTCTCATTGGTGGCGCAGTGCGCCCGCCCCTCCTCCCCCCCCTCTCTTCTCATTGGTGGCAGCGGCAGCAGCACAGGGGGAGGGAGGACAGCTTCCTTCTCCCCGTGCTGCTGAGAGAACATGAGCGCGCCGATAGCAGCGCGCTCATGTTCAGAAATACTTGCCGGGCCGCAAAAATATTCATTGCGGGCCGCATGCGGCCCGCGGGCCGCATGTTTGACACCCATGTCCTAGAGGCTCATTTGCATATATTAAAACATAATTTTTCTCAGTAATGCGGGCACATATGAACCAATCACATGGCAGTTGCTGCAATGCATGTAGGGTTGTGGTCCTGGTCAAGACAATCTCCTGAACTCCAAACTGAATGTCAGAATGGGAAAGAAAGGTGGGCTACAACAGCAGAAGACCCCACCGGGTACCACTCATCTCCACTACAAATAGGCTACAATTTGCACGAGCTCACCAAAATTGGACTGGAAAAATGTTGCCTGGTCTGATGAGTCTCGATTTCTGTTGAGACATTCAAATGGTAGAGTCCGAATTTGGCGTAAACAGAATGAGAACATGTATCCATCATGCCTTGTTACCACTGTGCAGGCTGGTGGTGGTGGTGTAATGGTGTGAGGGGTGTTTTCTGGGCACACTTTAGGCCCCTTAGTGCCAATTGGCCATCGTTTAAATGCCACGGGCTACCTGAGCATTGTTTCTGACCATGTCCATCCCTTCATGACCACCATGTACCCATCCTCTGATGGCTACTTCCAGCAGGATAATGCACCATGTCACAAAGCTCGAATCATTTCAAATTGGTTTCTTGAACATGACAATGAGTTCACTGCACTAAAATGGCCCCACAGTCACCAGATCTCAACCCAATAGAGCATCTTCGGGATGTGGTGGAACGGGAGCTTCGTACCCTGGATGTGCATCCCTCAAATCTCCATCAACTGCAAGATGCTCTCCTATCAATATGGGCCAACATTTCTAAAGAATGCCATCAGCACCTTGTTGAATCAATGCCACGTAGAATTAAGGCAGTTCTGAAGGCACATGGGGGTCCAACACTGTATTAGTATGGTGTTCCTAATAATTCTTTAGGTGAGTGTATATTGTGGAATTGCTATGCATGCAGTTCACCAATATATGAAAATGATGGGGTCATTATGGAACAAAGACTTGATTACAGCTCTTGTATTTGGGTACTGCCGGTATGTATCCTTTTATATCTGTGCCCTGCAGTGTCAGTGTCACGGGAGCTGTCAGAGGAGCAAGAAAATATCCAGACACAGTTGCACCGGCAGTACAGCGAGGAGTTTTACACCTACAGAAACGTGTCCTGGAGGATCTACATCAGGAAAGAGGTGAGATCCCCCACTTGAGAAAGCTGGATGAAAACCAATATGGCCACCTCTGCAGGTCTCATATGCTTATCCTTAAAGGGGTTGTCTCACTTCAGCAAATGGCATTTATCATGTAGAGAAAGTTAACAGAAGGCACTTACTAATGTATTGTGATTGTCCATATTGCCTCATTTGCTGGCTTTATTCATTTTTCCATCACATTATACAATGTTGGTATCCAAGGGTTACAGACCACTCTGCAATCCTGCGGCGGTGGTCGTGCTTGGAAAAAGCGCCGGCCTCTCTGGTGGCCAGGACCATGGGAGGGCGACAAGGCACGCATGCGCAGCATCCTCTGTCCTGGCCACCTTGGCCCAAAGGATACGAGCAGTGTATAATGCAATGGAAAAACGAAACAAGCCATCAAAGAAGGCAATATGGACAATCACAATACATTAGTAAGTGCCTTGTATTACCTTTGCTGAAGTCCGACAACCCCTTTAAAGGGGTTCTCCAGGAATTAAGAAAATGAAAATACTTAAATATTACTTTTAATACTTATAAATATATTCCCAAATACCTATCATTAGTGATAATGGCTCGTTTTGTCTAGGAAGTAATCATCAGGAGAAATAAAATGGCCGCTGTCCTATTAGTCCACACAAAATCTGTCCTAATCTCACAGAAGGACAAGTTACTTCAGAGCACTGAGCTAAAGAGCTGCCTCATCCTCCTCTCTGCTTGTCAGGGATTATGATCCTGAAAACATCTTCTGCTGAATCTCTGTAGGAATGGAGTTCATGAGGAGACATGAAGTACAGAGAGAAGGGTGGGATGTAGTAATGAGCAGCAGCACTTGTATGCAGTCTCCATTACCACAGTCTGTTCTCCCTGTACTTCATGTCTCCTCATGAGCTCCATTCCTACAGAGATTCAGCTGAAGATTTTATCAGCTGTATTCAGGATCATAATCTCTGAAATCAGGATGATGCAGCTCTTTAGCTCAGTGTCCTGAATTAACTTCTCCTTGTGATTAGGCCAGGTTTTGTGTGTACTAATAGGACGGCAGCCATTTTATTTCCCCTTGCTCCCCAGACAAAACGAGCCATTATAACTAATGAAAGGTATTTGGGAATAGATTTATAATGAAGTAATATTTAAGTATTTTCATTTTCTTAATTCCTGGAGAACCCCTTATAGTTTTCCAAGGCTCCTGAATGGCAATCCAGCCCTGATATCGACAGTATTGTGGTAGGTCACTGTAAAACAGATCTACCATTCAGGATTATAGTTTTCACTATGGGAAGATGTCAACAGGTTTGATCCTCCTGCAGGTTTTCTACCCCAGAGACAGCATCAACAACCCACTAATCCTGGACCTCATCTTCAAGCAGGTGAGACTCCAGATCTTCATAGTCTACCAGCCCAAGCATGTATATATTTTAGATGGCGAGCCTGCACATCTGTTTATTGAAAGAGCTTGATGGAAGTTGTGGTTCCCAACAACCAAAGAGCCACATGTTGCAGACCACTGGCCCAGCATTTCCTTATTTGCCAGCCTGTTCTCTACTACAGATCATTAACGACACCTTGTCCGAGAGCTGCATCAGGATCAACCAGGAGGAGAGACAGAAAATGAGATCTCTCTTAGGTGAGTGCACAGCCATGCACATAATGCATTCCCCGGAAGGATGATGCATTGACGATTTTATGATTATAAACCTTCCAATGGCCTCTTCCTGATCATCCACTCCCCAGGGGATCTCACTATCTCTGCACTCAGTGAATTGTCTGTAGATGAATTTATACCGATAACCAAGTGACTACAATAAGAACCCTACGACCCACATATGACATGGCGTAGTCTGCGGGCTGATACTGGTATATAAAATTAAGGAAACCAGCAGCGAGGAAATTACTATTAGCACTGCAGCCAAACAAATTACAATTCCAAGTGTATGGCCATCATTGTACAGTCTATATACTGAATAATCTAATAACGGTCACTCTGTACATACATTAAGTTACTTATCCTGTACTGATCCTGAGTTACATCCTGTATTATACTCCAGAGCTGCACTCACTATTCTGCTGGTGCAGTCACTGTTTACATACATTACATTACTTATCCTGTACTGATCCTCAGTTACATCCTGCATTATACTTCAGAGCTGCACTCACTATTCTGCTGGTGCAGTCACTGTGTACATACATTACATTACTTATCCTGTACTGATCCTGAGTTACATCCTGTATTATACTCCAGAGCTGCACTCACTATTCTGCTGGTGCAGTCACTGTGTACATACATTACTTATCCTGTACTGATCCTGAGTTACATCCTGTATTATACTCCAGAGCTGCACTCGCTATTCTGCTGGTGCAGTCACTGTGTACATACATTACTTATCCTGTACTGGTCCTATGTTACATCCTGCATTATACTCCAGAGCTGCACTCACTATTCTGCTGGTGCAGTCACTGTGTACATACATTACTTATCCTGTACTGATCCTGAGTTACATCCTGTATTATACTCCAGAGCTGCACTCGCTATTCTGCTGGTGCAGTCACTGTGTACATACATTACTTATCCTGTACTGGTCCTATGTTACATCCTGCATTATACTCCAGAGCTGCACTCACTATTCTGCAGGTGCAGTCACTGTGTACATACATTACATTACTTATCCTGTACTGATCCTGAGTTACATCCTGTATTATACTCCAGAGCTGCACTCACTATTCTGCAGGTGCAGTCACTGTGTACATACATTACATTACTTATCCTGTACTGATCCCGAGTTACATCCTGTATTATACTCCAGAGCTGCACTCACTATTCTGCTGGTGCAGTCACTGTGTACATACATTACATTACTTATCCTGTACTGATCCCGAGTTACATCCTGTATTATACTCCAGAGCTGCACTCACTATTCTGCTGGTGCCATCACTGTGTACACACAGTACATTAGTTTTTTTTAGATTAAGGTGACTGTGATTTCCCTTTATCCATTTGACAATGATGGGAAACAGAAGTCCCCAAGTCCTGGCGGAGGACCATCTCAGAGTAGGAGATCAGCATTTTGGTGACATGGGGCCATGACGATGATGATGCTGAAGTAATCAGATTTTCTCACTTGTAGAATAACCCTCCATCTTTGATGTTCACAGCGGAGTACAGGGTGGATTCAGCCAACGCCATTGCAGATGACATAGTAAAAAAAAAGGTGGTGTCCGCTGCCCGGGAGGAGTGGGAAGTGTATTTCTCAAGGCTTTTCCCGGCTGCTGTGAGTTCCTCATAAGTATGATGTGTCTTATCTCACCGGTGACTTCAGAACTTGAGTGGCAGCTCCTTTTCTTCTATAGGGCAGTGTCGGCACCGGTGTGCAGATTCTCGGGGTTTCTCATATTGGAATAAAGCTCCTGAAGATGCTGAAGAGCGGAGGCAACACCCCGGAACAGCTGCGAGTCCTGAGGAGTTACAGGTATGTGAGGGCTGAGCTTCATACAGTGGCTATAACCTGTCACCACTAGGGGGCAGTACGAGGCAGTAAAGTTTGGACTACTTTCCCATTCTGCTGTACACATCCTTGCCTTCTTTCTCACTCTGTAGTTACACGGATATCATGTTTGTCACCGTACTTTCTAAGAACATGCTGGAGTTTAACATGACCAATGAGAAGCTTATCCTGTTCTCGTCGCGGTCCAGTCAGGTGAAGGGCCTGGTAGATTGCTTCTTAATGGAACTCAAGAAGGTAAGTGGCCATAGGTGTTAAGAAGAGGAGTACAAGGATGGCCGTTGTTAGTGCAGTATCAGCTGTAGTGATCACAAACGCCAGCTCCATCTACGTATAGATTGTATAGATTACATTCTGCAACGTTCTAATATACTTTTTCTTTATTTACATTTTTTAAATGTTTTAATTAGTTATCATTTTAAACATATCTGCTTGCTGACAGTGAATGGGAACATTCTTGTTTACATTCAGAGCCTATGATGTCACAGTATAGGGATTATGCACATAGTGAGGTCACAGTACATGGATAATACACACAGTGATGTCACAGTACAGGGATAATACACACAGTGATGTCACAGTACAGGGATAATAAACACAGTGATGTCACTGTACAGGGATAATAAACACAGTGATGTCACAGTACAGGGATAATAAACACAGTGATGTCACAGTACAGGGATAATAAACACAGTGATGTCACAGTACATGGATAATACACACAGTGATGTCACAGTACAGGGATAATAAACACAGTGATGTCACAGTACAGGGATAATAAACACAGTGATGTCACAGTACAGGGATAATGCACACAGTGATGTCACAGTACAGGGATAATAAACACCATGATGTCACAGTACAGGGATAATATACACACAGTGATGTCACAGTACAGGGATAATAAACACCATGATGTCACAGTACAGGGATAATACACACAGTGATGTCACAGTACAGGGGTAATAAACACCATGATGTCACAGTACAGGGATAATGCACACAGTGATGTCACAGTACAGGGATAATACACACAGTGATGTCACAGTACAGGGATAATAAACACCATGATGTCACAGTACAGGGATAATGCACACAGTGATGTCACAGTACAGGGATAATGCACACAGTGATGTCACAGTACATGGATAATACACAATGATGTCACAGTACAGGGATAATGCACACAGTGATGTCACAGTACAGGGATAATACACACAGTGATGTCACAGTACAGGGATAATAAACACCATGATGTCACAGTACAGGGATAATGCACACAGTGATGTCACAGTACAGGGATAATGCACACAGTGATGTCACAGTACAGGGATAATACACAATGATGTCACAGTACAGAGACAATAAAGGCATTGATATCACAATACAAGTATAACTCACACAGTGAAGTCACAGTACAGGAATAATAGAGATAACAATGTCACAGTACAGGGATAGTGCACACAGTGATATCACAGTACAGGGATAATACACACAGTGATGTCACAGTACAAGGATAATGCAAACAGTGATATCACAGTAAAGGGATCAAGCACACAGTGATGTCACAGTAAACTAATTATGCCCCCTTAAGTAACAGCTGCTATGCCTGCTACCCTGGTCGTTATGTAGCTGTGTGGAACAAGTTTGCATCCATTGGAACTGACTGTCTTTATAGCACAGAGGTCAGGGTCTCCCCTCAGCGTGCTCACTGCTCTCTCAAAATACACTATATAACACGTGCCATTTCTGTCTCTTTCATTTCTCAGGATTCTAACTATGTTGTTGCTGTGCAAAATTATGTAACCGAAGGCAAAAGTTCCCTGAGCTTCCATAAAGGAGACATCATTCGACTGCAGCCTATGGAAGGACTGCAGCAAGGTCAGCGCTTGTGGGGCTGCAGGAAATCTAGATAACGTGAAATACAGGTCCTTCTCAAAAAATTAGCGTATTGTGATAAAGTTCATTATTTTCTGTAATGTACTGATAAACATTAGACTTTCATATATTTTAGATTCATTACACACAACTGAAGTAGTTCAAGCCTTTTATTGTTTTAATATTGATGATTTTGGCATACAGCTCATGAAAACCCAAAATTCCTATTAAAAAAAATTAGCATATCATGAAAAGGTTCTCTAAACGAGCTATTAACCTAATCATCTGAATCAACTAATTAACTCTAAACACCTGCAAAAGATTCCTGAGGCTTTTAAAAACTCCCAGCCTGGTTCATTACTCAAAACCGCAATCATGGGTAAGACTGCCGACCTGACTGCTGTCCAGAAGGCCATCATTGACACCCTCAAGCAAGAGGGTAAGACACAGAAAGACATTTCTGAACGAATAGGCTGTTCCCAGAGCGCTGTATCAAGGCACCTCAGTGGGAAGTCTGTGGGAAGGAAAAAGTGTGGCAGAAAACGCTGCACAACGAGAAGAGGTGACCGGACCCTGAGGAAGATTGTGGAGAAGGACCGATTCCAGACCTTGGGGGACCTGCGGAAGCAGTGGACTGAGTCTGGAGTAGAAACATCCAGAGCCCCCGTGTACAGGCGTGTGCAGGAAATGGGCTACAGGTGCCGCATTCCCCAGAAACAGCGGCAGAAGCGCCTGACCTGGGCTACAGAGAAGCAGCACTGGACTGTTGCATGTCATTCGGAAATCAAGGTGCCAGAGTCTGGAGGAAGACTGGGGAGAGGGAAATGCCAAAATGCCTGAAGTCCAGTGTCAAGTACCCACAGTCAGTGATGGTCTGGGGTGCCATGTCAGCTGCTGGTGTTGGTCCACTGTGTTTTATCAAGGGCAGGGGCAATGCAGCCGCTATCAGGAGATTTTGGAGCACTTCATGCTTCCATCTGCTGAAAAGCTTTATGGAGATGAAGATGTCATTTTTCAGCACGACCTGGCACCTGCTCACAGCGCCAACACCACTGGTACCACTGGTAAATGGTTTACTGACCATGGTATTACTGGGCTCAATTGGCCTGCCAACTCTCCTGACCTGAACCCCATAGAGAATCTGTGGGATATTGGGAAGAGAAAGTTGAGAGACGCAAGACCCAACACTCTGGATGAGCTTAAGGCCGCTATGGAAGCATCCTGGGCCTCCATAACACCTCAGCAGTGCCACAGGCTGATTGCCTCCATGCCACGCCGCATTGAAGCAGTCATTTCTGCAAAAGGATTCCCGACCAAGTATTGAGTGCAGAAATGAACATAATTATTTGAAGGTTGACTTTTTTTGTATTAAAAACACTTTTCTTTTATTGGTCGGATGAAATATGCTAATTTTTTTAGATAGGAATTTGGGGTTTTCATGAGCTGTTTGCCAAAATCATCAATATTAAAACAATAAAAGGCTTGAACTACTTCAGTTGTGTGTAATGAATCTAAAATATATGAAAGTCTAATGTTTATCAGTACATTACAGAAAATAATGAACTTTATCACAATATGCTATTTTTTTTTAAAAGCACCTGTATACTGGCAGTCTGGAACTTGCTCTCATATAAGGGCAGTCCATGGGAACAATATAACTCTCCATGCCATGAGCTCATCCTAGTGGTGGCTGTATAGGGAAAATTCTTACCGGGATTTTACTTTCCTTGAGTCCGAAGGCAGCACAGAATGGGTTAACCTTGTCGTCATCTTTTCCAGGACCGCCCACCTAGAACATACAATTGACAATTAATCAATCAATTCACTCTCCTATAAGGTCTCCTCCCCCACAGTGCCTCCTTGTGTTTTAAAAAATAATAGACTCCGACAAATAGTGGATGCCAAAAAATAGGATTTATTAGGGAGGTTAAACTTGTGCTGCCTTCGGACTCAAGGAAAGTAAAATCCCGGTAAGAATTTTCCCTTTCCCGTTTCGTCCTCCGGCAGCACAGAATGGGATTTTTATAGATCTCAAAGGGGGGGAGTTTCAGAAAGAGCTGCCGACAATACTCCAGTGCCAAAGGCTGAGCTTCTAGCGTTGATGTCCAGACGGTAGTGTTTCACGAAGGTGAGCGATGAAGACCAAGATGCTGCATTGCAGATTTCTTCTATCGGAACTTGTGCCATCTCCGCCCAGGAAGTGGCTGTGGCTCTGGTCGAGTGAGCTCTGACAGGAAATGGAGGAGGTATGGCCTCAAGTGAATACGCTTCCAGAATAGTGGACTTTATCCATCTCGCCAGGGTATCTTTGGAAGGTGAGAGTCCTTTCCTTGGACCAGAGAAAAGGACGAACAGGTTTTCACTGCCTCTGAATTCTCCTGTTCTTTGGAGATAAATTTCTAAAGCTCTTTTCACATCCAAGGTATGGCAAAGATTCTGTTCTTCATTGAGAGGCTCGGGACAGAATACTGGAAGGAACGCTTCTCTATTTCTGTTTACTGAAGACGGAACCTTGGGCACGAAGAATGGCATGGTGCGAAGCAATATTCCATCTGGAAGGAAACGTAAGTATGGAAACTTGGAGGATAAAGCTTGGAGTTCCCCCAGTCTTTTTGCAGACGTGATGGCCGTAAGAAAAAGTGCTTTGTACGAGAGCCACTTGAGGTCAGCTTCTTCCAATGGTTCGAATGGAGAGAGGGTCAGCCTCTTCAGAACCAAGGAGAGATCCCAGACCGGAAACGGATTCCTATGCGTAGGGTTAAGTCTTCTGACCGCCTTAAAAAATCTGAGAACCAACGGATGATGGAGGTATTTATTCTCAGTCATGGAATTAATAGCGGTCATATGTGACCTTAGGGTATTGGGCTTTAGCCCTTTCTGGAATCCATCTTGGAGAAACTGAAGGATGGAGGAAACGCTAATGTTTTTATGGCCAGTCTCCGACATCCAGGACATAAATCTTCTCCAGATTTTAGCGTATTTTCTATTCGTAGAATCTTTTCTGGAAGAAAGCAGCGTATTAACAACTGACTGTGAGAGGCCTTTCCCCTCTAATCTACTTCTTTCAGCCTCCAAGCAGTAAGGTGTAGATGGCCCAGACTCTGGTGATGCAATCCATTCTGAATCAGAAGATCCGGACGCGGAGGAAGTTTCCAGAAGTGGCCTTTGGACAGCTGGAATAGGAGTGGGAACCACGACCTCCTCGGCCAAAAAGGAGCGATTATTATAGCTTGAGGTTTCTCCTCTACTATTTTCCTCAGGACTCTCGGGATAAGGGGGACTGGCGGGAAGATGTAGACCGACAGATGTTTCCAGCTCATAGAAAATGCGTCTACTACAGTGGGGTTGTCGTGACTGTTTAGAGAACAGAACCTGTCCAGCTTCTTGTTTCTTGCTGATGCCATCAGATCCCAGGTCGGTGTCCCCCATCTGGCTATGATCTGGTGAAAGATGATTGGGTTGAGCTCCCAGTCGGCTTGATTGATCGTCTTCCTGCTCAGATGGTCCGCTCGAGTATTGTAGCAAGCTCTGATATGCATCGCTTTTAATTCCAGCAGATGTAACTCCGCCCACTTGAATATTTCCTTGCATAGCTTCAGAAGATGAGAGCTTCTTGTCCCACCTTGTTTGTTTAGATAAAATACGGTTGACAGGTTGTCCGACCGAATCAGCACGGGCTTCCCTGATATGTAGGTTTCGAACCGGTAGAGGGCTAACAGGACTGCTTTCATCTCTTTGTAGTTTGAGGACTCCATCTTCTCCTTGGAAGACCAGAGGCCCTGCACCCATTTGTCCTGGAGGTGAGCCCCCCATCCTTGACCGGAAGCATCCGTGGTGATAATCACTGGGGTGAGGAACTGAAATCTTTTTCCCATAGTCAGATGACTCGTGCGCAACCACCATCTGAGACTCTGGATAGTAGAGGGTCTTATCCTCATTCTTGCGTCCAACTTGAACCCGTTCCGACGCCAAGCCTGTAGCATATCTTGTTGCAGATCTCTGCTGTGAATATTCGCCCAGGGAACAGCATCTGAGACTGATGTGAGATGTCCGAGTGTCCTCATTACTCTGCGGACCGATGGGAAATGAAGAGAAATCAATATTTTTATTTCTCTCTTCAGTGTCCTTATCTTCCCAGGGGGGAGATAGAGCTTCATGGCCTTTGTGTCTATTGTGAAGCCCAAAAAGGTCTTGGAGGTGGCTGGAATGATATCCGACTTCTCCCAGTTCACTAGGAATCCCACTGACTGTAGGAGTTCTATAGCTTTCTTTAAATGGAAACGTAGCAGGGCTTCCGACTCGGCTGCAATTAGCCAGTCGTCCAGGTAGGGGAAGATCTGGACCCCTTGGAGGCGAAGTGCTACTGCAAGTACCACAGCTATCTTCGTAAAGACTCTTGGGGCTGAACATAGCCCAAATGGCAGGGCCTTGAACTGGTAGTGGAGTGTCACCCCATTTCTCCTGATGGCCAGTCTTAAGAATTTTCTCGACTCTTGACTTATTGGGACATGGAGGTATGCGTCCTTTAGGTCTAACGATGCCATAAACACCTTCCTCCTGAGAACCGCTGTGATGGATCTTATCGTCTCCATTTTGAAGCGGATCTTCTTCATATAACGATTCAGGTAGCGGAGGTCTATAATCAACCGACTTTTGCCATCTCTTTTTGGAATACAGAAGATCCTGGAATATACTCCTGAATTTTTCTGAGAATTTGGGACTTCCTCCAGAACCCCTTTGTCTAGGAACTCTTTTAGCAGTAGGAAGACTTGTGGATCTTCCCCCTTGCTGAGTACGAATCTGTTTCTTGGCAAGTAATCGAGTTCTAGTCGATAACCTCTTCTTATAATCCCTAGGACCCAGATGTCTGACGTGATGTGACACCAGCTTTCGTAGAAGAGAGATAACCGACCTCCTACTCTCTGTCTTCTGGCGTCAAAACTCGGATTTTGGGGGTCTGTTGTCCTCTCCCTTCCTCTTAGACTTCTCCGAGGAGGTCCAGGCTTTCCGATCAGATCTCCCCCGTCCAGAACGTCCTCTGAAGTTTGATCTTCCTGAATCTTGTCCCCTATAGGGGCGAAAAAATCTGGTTTTGTCCCTGCGTCTGGGTTGCGGAAAGTTCAAAGCTTTATCTTCTTTGTTAGCTTCCAGCAGTTTATCTAACTGTGATCCAAACAACTTCCCCGGTTCAAAAGGAAGAGCGCATAGGTTGTTTTTCGAAGAGGCGTCACCAGACCAGATCTTCAGCCAGAGAGATCTACGGATCGAGTTGGCCAATGCCATGTTCTTGGCACACAATCGTATCGTATCAACCGGGAAGTCACAGAGAAATTCCGCTGATGATTTGAGTGTAGGCAATTGCTTGAGGAGTTCCTCTCTTGATACTCCATCTTCAATGTCCCTGCCCAGATGGCTGAGCCACACTCTAAGTGCTCGAGCAACAGGAACAGTCGCCATTGCAGCCTTATTAAGAGAGGCGAGGTATGTATGTTGTCTCTTGAGGAGACCATCAGCCTTTTTCTCCATCGGATCCTTCAACAGGGCTGAGTCATCAGAGGGAAAAAAAGATCTTTTTGCTAATCTAGCTACAGCCGGGTCTACTTTAGCCGGGGTTGCCCAGGAGGATGACTTCTGCTGGATCTGTTTTGTATACACTTCTGAACCTGGATCCTAGGTTGATCCTTCCTACCGGACGCTCCCATTCTTTAGACATCACGGCATCCAGGACTGGGTGTCCAGGGAACACTGACGCCTTCTTTTTAGGAAAATAAAAAAGATCCTCTTCATTATGTTTACTGCATTTTTCCTTATTGGCTTCCATAATATTCTTGACCTCTTTAATAAGCTGATTTGTATCTGCTTTGTCAAATAAAAAATTATCTTCAATAACGGGAGAATCCGAAAAGGATGAGACTTCTCCTTCAGAGCGCGACGATTTCTCAGATGAGGATGGGGAGCGCGGTCTTCTTTTAGTACTCTTTTTCTTTGCCTTGGATTTTTTCAGGAAGGCTTTAAAGAGGGAAACCATCTTGCTCGTCTCGTCATCCGAAGAACCATCAGGGTGAGAACATTGCTCACATATATTAGTGGCGTGATTATCCGGTAGGGATTGAAGACAGGAAATGCAGAGGGGTGAGCTAGACCTCCGTTTTTTCCTTGGCGGCGAGGGTTCCTGGGTATCCCGATGGCACCTTATGCAGAGATCCTGAGGGAAGTCATCTGGGAGTGGCTGCTCGCATGACTGACACATCCTGTGCCTGCTTTTGCGGGAACTTTTTTCTCCTCTGCCGGACGCGCTGGACATCTGAATGAAGAAAACAGAGCATTAAAAACAGAATATGCTGCAGACTTCAGAAACATCCAGGTTCCCATATTATCAAAAGGTTTGCCTGACAATAGGACAGGCCTATACCTTTAAAACGCTAGAGCTCGGCTGCCAGGCACAACAGGCACCGAAGCTCAGCAACACCGCTCTTTTACATTCAAATTTGGCGCCAGATCGGGGCAGAGGCCGCTTTAGATGACGTCAGACGCACTGCGCCTGCGTTCCACATGCGTTCCACCAAACCGGAAGTATCGGCACCGGCGCTTCCCAAGCAGGTACTGCGGCTTCTTTAATGGCTGACGGCCGCTTCATACTCCTCGTGGCATCTCTCTCCTGCGCCACGTGCAGCTGCTTGGCTGCATCCACCAGGTAGTCGCGCTTGAATGGGCCCTCGCTGGACTGAGGAAGGTTCAGCAACTGCTAGTTTTAATCCCCGATCTAAAGGCGCTTAGCGGGTCAGACATGGAGCCAGGACACACATGGCTATCCCCATTCTGAGGCCTTGCACCTTGTCACAACAAGGCATAACGGCCGCACAATATCGGTGGGCTTCATCCTCAGATGAGGACAAAAAAAAACACAAGGAGGCACTGTGGGGGAGGAGACCTTATAGGAGAGTGAATTGATTGATTAATTGTCAATTGATATGTTCTAGGTGGGCGGTCCTGGAAAAGATGACGACAAGGTTAACCCATTCTGTGCTGCCGGAGGACGAAATGGGAAAATCTGTATGCAGTGAGCTCCCCCTAGTGGTGGCTGCAGGAAGCTGTAATTATACCATATAACTGTATGACAGAACTCCGACTCCTGTAAAGATTTATAATGAGGTCACTTATATAGTTGTAGCTTTCTAACATTCTCTCTGAATTTTTATGCTGCATCATGGATCCTTACACAGGCCAAAGCTATGGCTGTGTCGTTAGAAAGAAGGTGATGTATTTGGAGGAGCTGAAACGTGGCACTCAGGATTTCGGTGGGTTCTACTGATCTATTTATTTTGTTCTTCTGCGATCTGTGCTGTGAATGACCCCCATTTGCATGACCATTTTCTCCACGTGTGCAGCTTCCAGCGTCTCTTCTTCTGAGTGCTGTACTGTGTAAGGTTAGGGGCTCGTGGTCGGCTCTGCTAAGCACTGTATTTGCAGACATTAATACCACCTGTTCCCCCACAGGCTGGAAATTTGGGGCCCTTCACGGCCGGTCGGGATTGTTTCCGGCTCAGTGTGTCCAGCCAGTAGCCGCTCCAGATTTTGTGAACCTACCAGCGGATAGAAAAGAGGAGCCAAGAAATCGCTATAGTCGAGCGGCTGCATCTGCGGCAGTGGCTGTAGCCGTGGCTTCGACTGCCGTGGCTCATGAATTTGACAAAAAGATGGATGTAAGTTGGAAAAGCGTCTTTGGAGACATCTGTAGAGGTCGCTAGTGGACGTTTATAGACGGGCGTCACTCTTTTTTTCCAGGGATCGCCTACCCCGAGCGAATATGCCGAAAGTTTGGATGAATATACAGAGGTGGACACCTCGGAGATTGTGCTACAGGGAAGCTCGTATAACATGGTGGAATTTGCCAAAAAGTATTTCCGAGAGGGTCAGAGGATGTTGGTGCAAGAAGAGGCGGCTAAGACGCCAGGGTAACGCCTACTTCTTTGGTGTCTTACGCCTGTTCTTGCGCAAAAATTTTCTGCTTTTGTACTGTACAGCCTTTGATAAATTCCAACCATATTTTTAATTTTTTTTTGCTTTTATTCCAGTGAATCTTCTAAACAAGGATCAAAGAAAAGCCAAGAGCTCAGGGACCCGGCCGACATGGTGAAATTTACCAAGGTGAGCTATCCTACGCTCGTAGCATGACTACTTTCAGAGGCGAGGGCTCCACGACAAGATGCCATTGCTTGCAAGTGACGGTAAAATCTCGACTTGTATCTTCTTATGAGAAAGAAATAAGTTACAACATGGTAGGATTTTCCGCAGCAGAATTGCACGCTGCAGTTTTCCCGCAACTCACATCTGGGATGATAGATTTCTATATTAAAAAAATCTGCAACTTTCTAATATACTCTGGCGCACGTTTATTAAGGCTACTTTCACACTAGCGGCAGGACGGATCCGACAGGGTGAACAGCCTGTTGGATCCGTCCTGCCGCTATTTCACCGTGCTGCCGCTCCATCCCCATTGACTATAATGGGGACGGGGGAGAGCTCCGGCGCAGCACGGCAGTGCACGGCGAGAGGCCGCCGGACTAAAAGTACTGCATGTCTGACTTTTTAGTCCGGCAGTCTCTCACCACGCACTGCCGTGCTGCACCGGAGCTCTGCCCCTGTCCCCAATATAGTCAATGGGGACGGAGCGGCGGTCCGGTGGCACAGCGAAATAGCGGCAGGACGGATCCGACAGGGTGAACAGCCTGTCGGATCCGTCCTGCCGCTAGTGTGAAAGTACCCTAAGGGTCCATTCACTCGTCCGTAACGTGTTTTGCGGATCCACGGATCCGCAAAACACGTACACGGCAATGTGCGTTCTGCATTTTGCGGACCGCACATCGCCGCCACTTATAGAATATGCCTATTCTTGTCCGCAAATAGAATAGGACATGTTCTATTTTTTTCAGGAACGAAAATGCAGACCCGGAAGTGCGGGTCCGCATTTACGGAGCCGGGGCCGGGCCGGAATGAATGGGTCCACAATTCCGTTCTGCAAAATGGGGCCTTAGACTGTGCCAGTCTAAAAAAAATGCTGCTGTGAATTACACCCAATTTATCCCCAGTGCACGCCTCACATTTTGTTCTGTCCTTAAAGGGAACCTGTCACCGGGATTTTGTGTATAGAGCTGAGGACATGGGTTGCTAGATGGCCGCTAGCACATCCGCAATACCAAATCCCCATAGCTCTCTGTGCTTTTATTTAGTAAAACAAACAATTTGATGCATATGCAAATTACCCTGAGATGAATCCTGTCTCTGACTCATCTGACGTACAGGACTCATCTCAGGTTAATTTGCATATATATCAAATCGGTTTTTTTACACCATAAAAGCACACAGAGCTATGGGGACTGGGTATTGCGGATGTGCTAGCGGCCATCTAGCAACCCATGTCCTCAGCTCTATACACAAAATCCAGGTGACAGGTTCCCTTTAAGTTAGAAGACATTTTCTGGCTTTAGTAGTAATGAATGTGTCTAAAAGTTTTTGGCCTTGCGCCTCCCAGTAAACAGACCCTACTATTTTGGCTTTTGGCCAGACTGGCAATAACAATAAATGTTCTTGTTTTTGTGCAAATTGTGACTTTTCAAAGCCGAGCATATAAATAAATACCTCTTTGTGCTTCAGTTCCTAATCCTTTTCACAATCTCTGATATCCTTACCTCCAGACTTCTCACATCTGTCAGTTTGTTACAATTGTCTTACATCTGTGGTCCCCTATCTGCTGCTAAACTACAACTCCCAGCATACCCTGGCAGCCGCTGGCAAGTTGTACTTCCTCAGCAGCTGGACATTCACAGGTTTGGGACCTCGGTCTTCTGATTCTTGTGTTGATGGTGTCCTCTGTGTCCGCCTAGAACCCCATACAGGAGTCACTTATAGAGTTCAGTGACAGCAGCATCAACAGAATCGCCTCTGAACTTTTCCTAGGTAAGGCTAATAATACGGCCTCCATATAGATGCCCCTCGTCTCCCCTGTATACTAACCTTTCATGTCCTTTCTTATGCAGCTGTGATGAGGTTTATGGGCGATGCTCCGATGAAGAGTCAGTCTGAGCTGGACGTGGTGGTCACAGTCCTGAAGGTAGACAGGATTTGTCTATGGCCGGCTTTAGATTGTCAGCACACTGACACCAAATGTTTTATAATAACAATCTATTTCTTGGCTTCTGACTGTTCGCTCCTTGTCATTGCAGCTGTGCGGCGACCATGAAGTCTTGAAGGACGAAGGATACTGTCAAATCATCAAACAGATAACAGACAACTCCAGCACAAAGACGTAAGTCATCAAAACCATACCCCATGCTCATATAAATTGCCTGCAAAATCTGCCCCCCCCCCAAAAAAAATAAAAATAAAGATGCCTAGACATGTCAACTCGCCCACCTTTAGCGGGAAGTAACCTACTTTTAGTCGCCCTCACCCAGTGACACAGCTTTCACCCGACTATCGGGAAGAAAGGCCAAAACTAAGGGCTCTTGCATGACTGTATGTACAGAGCCGCAAAAAATACGGATGACGTCCGTGTGCATTCTGTATTTTGCAGGCCCCTAATAGAACAGTCTTATCCTTGTCCGTAATGCGGACAATAATAGGACATGTTCTATTTTTTTTGCAGATCGGACATACAGAAACGTAATGCACACGGAGTAACTTCCGTTTTTTTGCGGACCCATTGAATTGAATGGTTCTGCATACAGTCCGCTAAAAAAGCCGTAATGGACACGGAAAGAAAATACGTTGCATGAGCCCTAATGCACAGTGCCCTGTATACTTACTGCTGATTCTTGTTCAGCTCTGGGTGCCACTGCACTGGGTCCTAATGCATCAGTGCCCAGAGAGGAAAAAGGGCTGGGAGTGAGTCAGGTCTGGGGGGTTGTATTTATGGGGTCTGGTCTGACCAGGAGTCATAATATATTTAGCAATCTGCTCTGGAGTCTGAATATAACAAGCGGTCTGGTCAGGTTTGAAGTTTGATATAGGGGTCTGATGTTAATATAAAGACTCTGAATATATTTAGAGATTCTGGTCTGGGGTCTGAATAAAGTTAGGGGCCTCTAATGGAGTTTGAGATTAGGAGGGACTCTAAATGTCTGAAATTAATATAGAGGGTCTGAATATATTTAATCACTCCCTTTTATATAAGCCATGCCCACAGGCCGCTCCAGGGTCCTTTAAGGTGCACCTTGTCCTTCTGCTGCCTGAGGCGAAAAACTGAAACGGCGCCCCCCCCACCCATGCCAATTTCTTATCCTAACCCTTTTGCCACAATGAAAGCGCTCATTGCCCATGGCCCTTCTGCTGCCCCCCTCTTGCCCCTACCTGGTGCCTCACCTGGCCTCATTGGTGGTGCACCCCAAACCTACACTGCTGACCTGTAGGCCTTGCTCTGATTATAGGGACAGTTGTCAGAGAGGATGGCGGCTCCTGTACATCCTCACCGCCTATCACAGATGCTCTGAAGTCCTCAAGCCATATCTGTTCAAGTTCCTTCAGGACACGTGCCGAAGTCCAGGCCTGCACTTCCAAGGTGACGAGAACCTATGGGCTTACACCTCTCTATACCCTCCAGGAACAAGAACTGTCTGCTGGGTGGTCGTCTGGACCCCCAATATCCATGCATCACCCTGAAAGTCTTTTTGTATAATTAATATTATTTATTCCAACCCCTTATTCTCACCTGTCAAATTTTACCAGGGATCGCAAAAGCCTGTGAGCAAAACCTACGTAAAACCCTGCAGTATGGAGGGCGATCGGAACACCCCAGTGCAATGGAGCTAAAAGCCATGGTGGTAAGTAAAAAAAAAAAATATAATAAATTAATAAACTAATAATAATTAATAAAATAATAATACTAATGTTGAGACAAATTAAGATATGCAAGATGCATTTTTTTTAACTAACAATCTGTAATGAAAAATGACTCGTTGATGGGAGCATGCTTTGTAACATGTGCGGAGGTCATGGCGCAGGGAGGGGGAGGAACTGAGATCTCTCCATTACCCACTTTCAATACTGGATCCTGTCTGTGTTATCTATATATAGACAATACCTGTCATTGTAATCCTGATGATAATGAGATGACTGCTGCTCCTGCCCTCAGTGTACACAACACATGCTGAAAAGTGCCAGAAGGTGGCAGCCTGTTGTGACTTTAACAGGGTATTCCCATCTTATAAAATGTTGGCATATTACTGATGGGGGTCCGACCTACGGGACCTATGTTTTACAATTTGGCAGGTCTCACCACGTCACTATTCCTTATTTTAAGCTTTTTTTTTCCTGTTTAACAAGTAATATATATTTACCCATAGGCCGGGAGAAGCTCCAAGAGGCAGCTCTTCCTTCTGCCCGGAGGAATTGAGCGACATCTCAAGATAAAGACTTGTTCTGTAAGTGAAATTACTGGAAAAAATGACTTAGAACTCAGTCGTATCTTGAGTCTTTATAGAATACGTGGCCTCCCCTGTATAGATGATTGACTCTTGACCTCTGCAGGTGGCGTTCGATGTCATAGAGGAGATCTGCACAGAGATGGGGGTGCACAGGGACGAGGCGTATAACGAATATGCCATCTTTGCTGTGACTAATAGGGGTAAGTACTGAAGACACAGCTTGGGGCCTCATGCACACGGCAGTTCCGTGCGTTGGGGACTGCAATTTGCGGCGGCCGAGACGGATCGAGACCCATTCAACTTGAATGGGTCCGTCATCCATCCGCACCGCAAAAAAAAAAGAACATGTTCTATTTTTTTGCGGTGCGGAGGCACGGACAGAAACACCACGGAAGCACTCCATAGTGCTTTCGTGGGGTTCCGTGCCTCCGTTCCGCACGGACCCAGTCAAGTGAAATACGGCTACGGCCGGGCAACAGCCGTGTGCATGAGGCCTGACTCTGGGCCGCAGAGTAAACCAGTCACCTGATTGTAGTAGTGAAGCGGGATGTCCGAGTTCTGTGGAGTCTCCATCATATAGATTCTGGTAAATGGTTCTGTCCTTCATTGACTCGTTTCAGGTCAAAATGTGAGGCCCATTAACAGGAAGGAGTACATCCTGGACGTGTCTGCAGAGATGGAGCAGATTGACACCAACTACATGTTTTGGTTCAGACGCGTCATCTGGGCGCAACCACTCAAGTTTGAGAACGAGTTATATGTGACCATGCACTACAACCAGGTAAGGCTACTGTCACACTCGCGTTTGGTGCGGATCCGTCATGGATCTGCACAGACGGATCCGTTCAGATAATACAAACGTCTTCATCCGTTCAGGAAGGATCCGTTTGTATTATCTTTAGCCAAGACGGACCCGTCTTCAACACCACTGAAAGTCAATGGGGGACGGATCCGTTTTCTATTGTGCCAGATTGTGTCATAGAAAGGGCGACACTTGGGTACAGCATAATGACAGACGTAGGGTACAGACTTTGATGCGGGGTTCCTCTTTCTCTGCAGGTGTTGCCGGATTATTTGAAGGGACTATTTAATGTCTTTTCTCATGCTAAACCCACTGAGCAGCAGTTTCAGCAGATCTCGAGACTGGCAGCTCTGCAGCATCGTGCCAAGGACAGCGTCTACCTGCCTACTGCGTGCGTATTCCTCTGCTGTCATGTCACCTTGTCTCCGCTACCTGGAGGATCGTTATTTATAGTCATCCTGCTTCTGACTCCAGGTTCTCCTAGATTTAAGCTCTACATTACAGCGCCCCCTACTGACATTAGAATAAGGGCTCATGCACACGAACGTATTATCTTTCCGTTTCCGATCCTTTTTTTTTTTTTTGTGGACCCATTCATTTAAAAAAAAAAATATTGAAGTTACTCCGTGTACATTCCATTTCCGTATGTCCGTTCCGCAAAAGTATAAAACATGTCCCATTATTGTCCGCATTACAGACAAGGATAGGACTGTTCTATTAGGGGCCAGCTGTTCCATTCCGCAAAATACGGACTGCACACAGACTTCATCCGTACTTTTTGCGGATCCGTGTTATGCGGACTACAAAATATATACGGTCGTGTGCATGAGGCCTAATCTGCATGGCTGATCCTGACTGTGCAGTTAGAGTTACCTATAGACAGTTGACTTCCTATGATACATGGTCCATATTTTGATCCTTATGAATGCTCCTTGCTTTTCTTGAACTCACTGCCGATTCTTCTCTAACTTTGCCGATTCCTTCAGGGTTTTGCAGCCAATAGGGGTTGTAGTCCACGATGCCATGCTCTGTCATAAGTCCTTTTCTTCTTGCAGTCGGGAGGTGCAGGACTACATCCCCAGTCAGTACTACAAGGTGGTAAAGCCTCAGTCTTGGCTGAACATGGTGATGCAGCACATGCAACAGATCCAGCCCCTCAGCCCTCACCAGGGGAGGGCGCAGTTCTTAGGTATGAGCTGAAATGGCTTAGGGTTTATTCACATGCAGCAGATTTGTCTCATTCATCTGAACAGAGGCGGCAGAAACCCACGTTCTTGCTGCCAAAACATATGGGGGAAAAAAATCATTACATATATATTTAATAAGGGAAATTGTTTTATAAGCAATTGTCTTACATTCGCAGTCATACACATTGATAAAAAGAGCCATCCGTTTTCTTCATTGCTGGCGCCTTCTCTCCTCTCCGCAGGCCTGGTCAGTGCATTCCCCATGTTTGGCTCATCCTTCTTCTACATCCAGAGCTGCAGCAACAACATGGTCATCTCTCCGTGTATCCTGGCCATCAATCAGAATGGACTGAACTTCCTCAACAAAGAGACCCACGTATGTATCTATGGCCTAAGGGTCTGCGCACCCAAAACATGTATGACCGTATAGGTCCGTATTACAAATGCCGCCATATACGGTGCTTGTATAAAGCCACATTTACCCACTGCACTGCCATAAATAAAGCTTAATTACTGCACCAACATTTCTGCAACTTTCTAATAGATTGTGTTTCAATTTCACATCATTTTAAAATAAATAATCTCTGATTGCTGTCAGTGAATGGAAATGTCCTTGTTTGCGCCCTAAGGCTGAAAACCGATCCCGACTGACACTGCTAGGGAGCAAATTCCAAGAGAGAGCTCGGACACACCATAATGAGAGATTCACCCGCGTCAGTGGCAAATGATCAAAACAGGTTTTCTGCCTTGGGATGTTTCTATTTACTGACAACAAGCAGAGATGGCTGGTACACAATGATAAATGCATGATCTATGGGTTTCAGACTGCGGGAATGGTGCAGTAGTGCGCATGTGTGACCCGAGCTCCATTCAGTGACTGCTGAGAACAGTGCTACATTATCTCAGTCCCATAGAACTGAATGGAGCATTGTTCACACTCAGTGACAGATGGGGGCCCCAGCAGAGGGACCCCAAACGATCATACATTTACGAACATTAGGCTACGATTTCCAATCTCGTTTCACATTTTTCAATGTTTTCCAGGAGCTGATGGTGACGTTCCCCATGAAGGACATCCAGAGCACTAGGACCCAGCGCCCTGCGCCAGGATTCAGCTACCCTTATGTTGACATCATGCTGGGTGATATGATGTCACAGCGGGTAACACAACTGCAGCTGGAGCAGGTAAAGCAGCGGCGTCCTGTTATACGCTGTGCAATATAAAACAAAGCCTCAAAAACGTAACCGTGGTGTAACTAACATTCAGTGCTTGCTTGTGTAAAGGAACTCTGCTTTCTGTGTGACATCCGGAAATGACTGTCCCCACTGCAAATGTTCCAGGGGTATCTTTCAATAAATGAAGCTCAATCGCTGCGTGATGAAAAGTTTCTGCAACTTTCTAATATGCTTTGTGTTTCAATTTCTCCCCTTTCCCAAGATCTCGGCATGCTGTCAGTGAATGGAAACTTCTTCTGAGCGTCGATCAAGGGGGCTGGATAATCTGCCATTATAAGCAGTTACCAGGTCAGGATAATGGCCCATTCGGACGGCCATAGTGCTTTGCGGGTCCGCAATTTGCACATAGTAGAAAATGCCTATTCTTGCGGACAAGAATAGGACATGCTCTATTTTTTCCAAGGAGCCGCGGAACGGAACCACGGATGCGGACAGCACCGCATCTTTTGAGGCCCCCTTGAAATGAATGGGTCCGCACTCGTTCCACTGTCTGAATGAGCCCTTAGAGTTTAGCCTCTGGATTGAAAACAAGAATGATCGCATTCACTGACAGCAAGCGGAGATCTTGAAAATAGCGATGAACTGAATCGTAAAGCCTATTAGAAAGCTGCAGAATATCTCATGACACTTTGGTGACTTGTACAAGGTGTCGTCCTATCTAATCGCGGTGTGTCGCGGCTCGCAGATAGATTTGCTGTAAAGGCTTCCTGCTGTGAATGACGTCTATATAATCTGTCTGTTCTTTCTCTGCAATCTCTCATGTCACTTTCTGTCCTCTGCTGTACCCGCGGACCCCCCGAGTCACACCTAGTGCCTATGGGTATGTTCCAAGCTTCCTCCTGTCACTCACTAATGTTCATTAAACTCATCATTTAGGGTCATTATCAGAACTGGAGCTGTGCCGTCAGGTGGGGGGGGGGGGCCTGGACGATATACCGTAAAGAGGGCCACCCCCCACTTACACATGCATGCTTGTTGCAAAAAACATGTCCTACTCTTGTCCGTTTTGCGGAGGAGTTTGGAAAATAAACTGAGACATGTACACGGCCGGGATCCGCGATTTGCGGACCACAAAACTGATACGGTCGCGTGATGAGGTCTTATACACAGAAGATAAATCATCTGGTTCCACCAAAATTGCCAAATTCAGCTGATTTTGCCCTGTCATCTAGGATCATTCTCACCTGTAGGGGGCGTATTACTCTCAGTGCTTCTCCTAACCTCCTCTCCTTTTCCTGCAGGGTTTGGAGTTGTGCAGGGTGGTCGCTGTTCACATGGAAAACCTCCTTCTGAGTCGCGATAAGCGGCTAACGCTCCCTCCCAGCGAGATCACTCTGCTCTGATCGTCGCCGTGATGGCCGCAACGGTTTCACTCTGCACTTTAAAAACTTGGAAGATTTGTATACGTGTATGAACCTCACGCATGGTGCTAGATGTAATCACAGCAAGGCTATGCTCAGTATAGGGGCAGCCGCTATGGGGCCCATAGATAGAAGGGCCCCAGTTCAGGTTGGTTCCATGCCCTATGGATGATTTTATAGGCACCACCATGTTACGTTGTGATCACTGGAGATGATGGGGATCCCACCTTTATTGAGTTCAATGATAAAATTCTGTCTCCCTGCAGCCACCACTAGAGGGCGCTCACTACATCCTGATTAAAAGGGTTTTCCCAGGACTTTTTTAAAAATCATTATCTGATTGGTAAGGGTCCCACACCCAGGACCTCCGCCGATCAGCTATTTGAGAAGGCACCGGCGGTACCGCCGCAGCCTTCTCTCAGCTTGCCAAGCACAGCGCCGTACATTGTATAACGGCTCTGCTTGGTATCGCGCTCAGCCCCATTCACTTCAATGAGATTGAGCTGCACCTAGGTCATGTGACCGATGAATATGACATCACATTGACTGGGCAAAGCGGCAAGAAGGCTGCGGCTCAAACAGCTGATCGATGGGGGTGCTGGGTGTCACCCAGCACCCACTGATCATCACTTAAAGGGAACCTGTCAGCGGGATTTTGTGCAAAGAGCTGAGGACATGGGCTGCTAGATCGCCGCTAGCACATCTGCAATACCCAGTCCCCATAGCTCTGTGTGCTTCTATTGTGTAAATAAACCGATTTGATACATATGCAAATGAACCTGAGATGAGTCCTGTCCCTGACTCATCTCACATACAGGACTCATCTCAGGTTAATTTGCATATGTATCAAATCGGTTTATTTACACAATAAAAGCACACAGAGCTATGAGGACTGGGTATTGCGGATGTGCTACCGGCCATCTAGCAACCCATGTCCTCAGCTCTATACACAAAATCCTGGTGACTGGTTCCCTTTAAAAATTCTTGAAAAACTCCTGAAAACTATAAGCAGAAAGCTCCTGAGCTCCCCCTAGTGGTGACTGCAGGCAGATATTAATTTCTAGGAATTACACCCATCACAAGTGACTTTCCATCTTCCTTCTTCTGGATCAACACAGCGTGAAGATTATAGGTTGACAGTGTATGACCCATGTAGCGCACACAGGAGGATTTTTTTTTTTTTTCTGGTTTATTGCATAGGTAACTGTTTTATGGTTTCTCGCACATTAAAGGGGGGGTCTCATGTCTGGGGGGAGGGGGGTTCTGGCTTTACACAGGAGATTGACACATCACAATGGTCTATTTTGGACTGTCTCTTTAAATAAATATCCATTTACAATTTCTCCTGTTTTATAGTCAATTTTTGAACGTTTTTTGTTGGTTTTATAGGTTGTGTATTTCATTGAGTAATTGACATTCAATTTTGTAATTTTTTTTTTACTGTGTTGTAATTTTATTGTCTCACATTTACTGACTAATAAATGTTTACCAAAACTTTATTACATTTCTATGTTTGATTTCCCCAATACGAGGCCAAAATTACGGGCAAGTGCTATATATTACATGGAAGGAAATACCGCCATTATTAGACCGGCTGTGGCACCAGGAGCTGATCCCCCGACCACAGGATATGTACCTGATCGGTTAGGGTCTGACCCCTGGGACCCCCGCCGATCCTGAGAATAAGGGGGGTGATGGGAAAGGTGGGGGACACCGTCTATCTGAGATGCAATGGCGGCCATATGGGATGTCACTCAGCTTTCCCGGGAACAGATATAACTAAGAAATCTTTAAATGGGATTTTCAATCACCTGACCGAAAAAAGACAATTCAGGCACAAGAAATCTGCGCCGGGCCTGGAGAAGTCGGGAAGACGAGGATTGGGGTCAGCCGTGCAGCGGTAATGGCACATGCCTGTTCCTGCTGCTTTAACCCTTTGTTGCTCCAGGCTTGCCAAAGGATGACAAAAGGGTGATTCTGTGTGAACCGTGAACCTGTCACAGGGCATCGGGAAGCAGGTTGTGTCGGCTTAATCAGACTGGCAGGCCAGCGAGGAGCAGAAAAACAGAGAGGTTCAAAGCAGGACAAGGAGAGCGGCAGAGCGCGCTGCTATAGATGTCAGGGGACTTGGCGCCGGATCCGATGCCCAGATTTACAGTATGAAGCTCCGGCAAGAGAGATTCGGACGTTATTAGCCTGAAACCTGGTGTACACGGACGTCACACGTCTACCACATACATGTATGTTACCAGGGGCTTACATGTGTAATGGGTGAAGGTCCGGTGGCTGCGAGCCCCGCTGATCGCATGGGCCCAGGGCAAGTGTTCACAGGGGGTCGCTGTCCATCAAGGTCCATTGGGCACAGTCAAGTAGGAGCTCTCTGGCACTGCTATGGGAGCACTCTAACTGTGATTGCTTGAGAGCACTGTTTTGCTGTCACTATTTTTGGGGCACTCTCTAGCAGACACTGTTTATGGGGGCACTCTCTAGCAGACACTGTTTATGGGGGCACTTTCTGGCAGACACTGTCTATGAGGGCACTCTGTAGAGGACACAGTTTATGGGGGGCACTCTCTTGATGATACTGTTATTAGGAGCACTCTCTTCCTGGCGCTGTTTATGGGGGCACTCTCTGGATACTGTTTCTAGGAGCACTCTCTTTCTGGCACTGTTTATGGGGGCACTCTCTTGATGATACTGTTTCTAGGAGCACTCTCTAGCAGACCCTGTTTATGGGGGCACTCCCTTGATGATACTGTTTCTAGGAGCACTCTCTAGCAGACCCTGTTTATGGGGGCACTCTGTTGATGATACTGTTTCTAGGAGCACTCTCTTCCTGGCACTGTTTATGGGGGCACTCTGTTGATGATACTGTTTCTAGGAGCACTCTCTTACTGGCACTCTTTATGGGGGCACTCTCTTGATGATACTGTTTCTAGAAGCACTCTCTTTCTGGCACTGTTTATGGGGGCACTCTCTTGATACTGTTTCTAGGAGCACTCTCTTTCTGGCACTGTTTATGGGGGCACTCTCTTGCTGGGACTATATATGTGACTAATCTCTATCAGACACTGTTTATGGGGCACTCTCTTGATTATACTGTTTCTAGAAGCACTCTTTCTGGCACTTTTTTAGGAACACTCTCTTTCTGGCACTGTTTATGGGGGCACTCTCTTGATGATACTGTTTCTAGGAGCACTCTCTATCAGATCCTGTTTATCGGGCACTCTCTTGATGATACTGTTTCTAGAAGCACTCTCTTTCTTGCACTGTTTATAGGGGCGCTCTCTTGATGATACTGTTTCTAGAAGCACTCTTTCTGGCACTTTTTTAGGAGCACTCTCTTTCTGGCACTGTTTATGGGGGCACTCTCTTGATGATACTGTTTCTAGAAGCACTCTCTTTCTGGCACTGTTTATGGGGGCACTCTATTGATACTGTTTCTAGGAGCACTCTCTTTCTGACACTGTTTATGGGGGCACTCTCTTGATAAAACTATTTCTAGGAGAACTCTCTAGCAGACCCTGTTTATGGGGGCACTCTCTTGATACTGTTTCTAGGAGCACTCTCTTTCTGACACTGTTTATGGGGGCACTCTCTTGATAAAACTATTTCTAGGAGCACTCTCTAGCAGACCCTGTTTATGGGGGCACTCTCTTGATACTGTTTCTAGGAGCACTCTCTTTCTGACACTGTTTATGGGGGCACTCTCTTGATAAAACTATTTCTAGGAGAACTCTCTAGCAGACCCTGTTTATGGGGCACTCTCTTGATGATACTGTTTCTA
Source organism: Bufo gargarizans (assembly GCF_014858855.1). NCBI lineage: Eukaryota > Metazoa > Chordata > Amphibia > Anura > Bufonidae > Bufo > Bufo gargarizans. The sequence continues at coordinate 184,199,286 of NC_058087.1, read as the reverse complement.
GGAGCACTCTCTTACTGGCACTGTTTATGGGGGCACTCTCTTGATGATATTGTGTCTAGAAGCACTCTCTTCTGGCACTATTTATGGGGGCACTCTCTTGCTGGGACTATATATGTGACCACTCTCTATCAGACACTGCTTATGGGGCACTCTCTTGATGATACTGTTTCTAGAAGCACTCTCTAGCAGACCCTGTTTAAGGGGGCACTCTCTTGATGATACTGTTTCTAGGAACACTCTCTAGCAGACCCTGTTTATGGGGGCACTCTCTTGATGATACTGTTTCTAGGAGCACTCTCTAGCAGACCCTGTTTATGGGGGCACTCTCTTGATGATACTGTTTCTAGAAGCACTCTCTTCCTGGCACTGTTTATGGGGGCACTCTGAAGATGATACTGTTTCTAGGCTCACTCTCTTACTGGCACTCTTTATGGGGGCACTCTCTTGATGATACTGTTTCTAGAAGCACTCTCTTTCTGGCACTCTTTATGGGGCACTCTCTTGATTATACTGTTTCTAGAAGCACTCTCTTTCTGACACTGTTTATGGGGGCACTCCCTTGATGATACTGTTTCTAGGAGCACTCTCTAGCAGACCCTGTTTAAGAGGGCACTCTCTTGATGATACTGTTTCTAGGAGCACTCTCTAGCAGACCCTGTTTATGGGGGCACTCCCTTGATGATACTGTTTCTAGGAGCACTCTCTAGCAGACCCTGTTTATGGGGGCACTCTCTTGATGATACTGTTTCTAGAAGCACTCTCTTCCTGGCACTGTTTATGGGGGCACTCTGAAGATGATACTGTTTCTAGGCTCACTCTCTTACTGGCACTCTTTATGGGGGCACTCTCTTGATGATACTGTTTCTAGAAGCACTCTCTTTCTGGCACTCTTTATGGGGCACTCTCTTGATTATACTGTTTCTAGAAGCACTCTCTTTCTGGCACTGTTTCTAGGACCACTCTCTTTCTGGCACTGTTTATGGGGGGGCACTCTCTTGATGATACTGTTTCTAGAAGCACTCTTTCTGGCACTTTTTTAGGAGCACTCTCTTTCTGGCACTGTTTATGGGGGCACTCTCTTGATGATACTGTTTATAGGAGCACTCGCTATCAGATCCTGTTTATCGGGCACTCTCTTGATGATACTGTTTCTAGAAGCACTCTCTTTCTTGCACTGTTTATGGGGGGCACTCTCTTGATGATACTGTTTCTAGAAGCACTCTTTCTGGCACTTTTTTAGGAGCACTCTCTTTCTGGCACTGTTTATGGGGGCACTCTCTTGATTATACTGTTTCTAGAAGCACTCTCTTTCTGGCACTGTTTATGGGGGCACTCTCTTGATACTGTTTCTAGGAGCACTCTCTTTCTGACACTGTTTATGGGGGCACTCTCTTGATAAAACTATTTCTAGGAGAACTCTCTAGCAGACCCTGTTTATGGGGCACTCTCTTGATGATACTGTTTCTAGGAGCACTCTCTTTCTGGCACTGTTTATGGGGGCACTCTCTTGATGATATTGTTTCTAGAAGCACTCTCTTTCTGGCACTGTTTATGGGGGCACTCTCTTGCTGGGACTATATATGTGACCACTCTCTATCAGACACTGTTTATGGGGGCACTCTCTTGATTATACTGTTTCTAGGAGCACTCTCTTACTGGCACTGTTTATGGGGGCACTCTCTTGATGATACTGTTTCTAGGAGCACTCTGTTTCTGGCACTGTTTATGGGGGCACTCTCTTGATGATATTGTTTCTAGAAGCACTCTCTTCTGGCACTGTTTATGGGGGCACTCTCTTGCTGGGACTATATATGTGACCACTCTCTATCAGACACTGTTTATGGGGCACTCTCTTGATGATACTGTTTCTAGAAGCACTCTCTAGCAGACCCTGTTTATGGGGGCACTCCCTTGATGATACTGTTTCTAGGAGCACTCTTTCTGGCACTTTTTTAGGAGCACTCTCTTTCTGGGACTATATATGTGACCACTCTCTATCAGACACTGTTTATGGGGCACTCTCTTGATGATACTGTTTCTAGGAGAACTCTCTAGCAGACCCTGTTTATGGGGGCACTCTCTTGATGATACTGTTTCTAGGAAAACTCTCTAGCAGACCCTGTTTATGGGGGCACTCTCTTGATGATACTGTTTCTAGGAAAACTCTCTAGCAGACCCTGTTTATGGGGGCACTCTCTTGATGATACTGTTTCTAGGAGCACTCTCTTACTGGCACTCTTTATGGGGGCACTCTCTTGATGATACTGTTTCTAGAAGCACTCTCTTTCTGGCACTGTTTATGGGGGCACTCTCTTGATACTGTTTCTAGGAGCACTCTCTTTCTGGCACTGTTTATGGGGGCACTCTCTTGCTGGGACTATATATGTGACTAATCTCTATCAGACACTGTTTATGGGGCACTCTCTTGATTATACTGTTTCTAGAAGCACTCTTTCTGGCACTTTTTTAGGAACACTCTCTTTCTGGCACTGTTTATGGGGGCACTCTCTTGATGATACTGTTTCTAGGAGCACTCTCTATCAGATCCTGTTTATCGGGCACTCTCTTGATGATACTGTTTCTAGAAGCACTCTCTTTCTTGCACTGTTTATAGGGGCGCTCTCTTGATGATACTGTTTCTAGAAGCACTCTTTCTGGCACTTTTTTAGGAGCACTCTCTTTCTGGCACTGTTTATGGGGGCACTCTCTTGATGATACTGTTTCTAGAAGCACTCTCTAACTGGCACTGTTTATGGGGGCACTCTATTGATACTGTTTCTAGGAGCACTCTCTTTCTGACACTGTTTATGGGGGCACTCTCTTGATAAAACTATTTCTAGGAGAACTCTCTAGCAGACCCTGTTTATGGGGGCACTCTCTTGATACTGTTTCTAGGAGCACTCTCTTTCTGACACTGTTTATGGGGGCACTCTCTTGATAAAACTATTTCTAGGAGAACTCTCTAGCAGACCCTGTTTATGGGGCACTCTCTTGATGATACTGTTTCTAGGAGCACTCTCTTACTGGCACTGTTTATGGGGGCACTCTCTTGATGATATTGTGTCTAGAAGCACTCTCTTCTGGCACTATTTATGGGGGCACTCTCTTGCTGGGACTATATATGTGACCACTCTCTATCAGACACTGCTTATGGGGCACTCTCTTGATGATACTGTTTCTAGAAGCACTCTCTAGCAGACCCTGTTTAAGGGGGCACTCTCTTGATGATACTGTTTCTAGGAACACTCTCTAGCAGACCCTGTTTATGGGGGCACTCTCTTGATGATACTGTTTCTAGGAGCACTCTCTAGCAGACCCTGTTTATGGGGGCACTCTCTTGATGATACTGTTTCTAGAAGCACTCTCTTCCTGGCACTGTTTATGGGGGCACTCTGAAGATGATACTGTTTCTAGGCTCACTCTCTTACTGGCACTCTTTATGGGGGCACTCTCTTGATGATACTGTTTCTAGAAGCACTCTCTTTCTGGCACTCTTTATGGGGCACTCTCTTGATTATACTGTTTCTAGAAGCACTCTCTTTCTGACACTGTTTATGGGGGCACTCCCTTGATGATACTGTTTCTAGGAGCACTCTCTAGCAGACCCTGTTTAAGAGGGCACTCTCTTGATGATACTGTTTCTAGGAGCACTCTCTAGCAGACCCTGTTTATGGGGGCACTCCCTTGATGATACTGTTTCTAGGAGCACTCTCTAGCAGACCCTGTTTATGGGGGCACTCTCTTGATGATACTGTTTCTAGAAGCACTCTCTTCCTGGCACTGTTTATGGGGGCACTCTGAAGATGATACTGTTTCTAGGCTCACTCTCTTACTGGCACTCTTTATGGGGGCACTCTCTTGATGATACTGTTTCTAGAAGCACTCTCTTTCTGGCACTCTTTATGGGGCACTCTCTTGATTATACTGTTTCTAGAAGCACTCTCTTTCTGGCACTGTTTCTAGGACCACTCTCTTTCTGGCACTGTTTATGGGGGGGCACTCTCTTGATGATACTGTTTCTAGAAGCACTCTTTCTGGCACTTTTTTAGGAGCACTCTCTTTCTGGCACTGTTTATGGGGGCACTCTCTTGATGATACTGTTTATAGGAGCACTCGCTATCAGATCCTGTTTATCGGGCACTCTCTTGATGATACTGTTTCTAGAAGCACTCTCTTTCTTGCACTGTTTATGGGGGGCACTCTCTTGATGATACTGTTTCTAGAAGCACTCTTTCTGGCACTTTTTTAGGAGCACTCTCTTTCTGGCACTGTTTATGGGGGCACTCTCTTGATTATACTGTTTCTAGAAGCACTCTCTTTCTGGCACTGTTTATGGGGGCACTCTCTTGATACTGTTTCTAGGAGCACTCTCTTTCTGACACTGTTTATGGGGGCACTCTCTTGATAAAACTATTTCTAGGAGAACTCTCTAGCAGACCCTGTTTATGGGGCACTCTCTTGATGATACTGTTTCTAGGAGCACTCTCTTTCTGGCACTGTTTATGGGGGCACTCTCTTGATGATATTGTTTCTAGAAGCACTCTCTTTCTGGCACTGTTTATGGGGGCACTCTCTTGCTGGGACTATATATGTGACCACTCTCTATCAGACACTGTTTATGGGGGCACTCTCTTGATTATACTGTTTCTAGGAGCACTCTCTTACTGGCACTGTTTATGGGGGCACTCTCTTGATGATACTGTTTCTAGGAGCACTCTGTTTCTGGCACTGTTTATGGGGGCACTCTCTTGATGATATTGTTTCTAGAAGCACTCTCTTCTGGCACTGTTTATGGGGGCACTCTCTTGCTGGGACTATATATGTGACCACTCTCTATCAGACCCTGTTTATGGGGGCACTCCCTTGATGATACTGTTTCTAGGAGCACTCTTTCTGGCACTTTTTTAGGAGCACTCTCTTTCTGGGACTATATATGTGACCACTCTCTATCAGACACTGTTTATGGGGCACTCTCTTGATGATACTGTTTCTAGGAGAACTCTCTAGCAGACCCTGTTTATGGGGGCACTCTCTTGATGATACTGTTTCTAGGAAAACTCTCTAGCAGACCCTGTTTATGGGGGCACTCTCTTGATGATACTGTTTCTAGGAAAACTCTCTAGCAGACCCTGTTTATGGGGGCACTCTCTTGATGATACATGTTTCTAGGAGCACTCTCTAGCAGACCCTGTTTATGGGGGCACTCTCTTGATACTGTTTCTAGGAGCACTCTCTATCAGACACTGTTTATGGGGCACTCCCTTGATGATACTGTTTCTAGGAGCACTCTCTAGCAGACCCTGTTTATGGGGGCACTCTCTTGATGATACTGTTTCTAGGAGCACTCTCTAGCAGACCCTGTTTATGGGGGCACTTTCTTGATGATACTGTTTCTAGGAGCACTCTCTTTCTGGCACTGTTTATGGGGGCACTCTGTTGATGATACTGTTTCTAGGAGCACTCTCTTTCTGGCACTGTTTATGGGGGGCACTCTCTTTGATTATACTGTTTCTAGAAGCACTCTCTTCCTGGCACTGTTTATGGGGGCACTCTCTTGATAAAACTGTTTCTAGGAGCACTCTCTAGCAGACCCTGTTTATGGGGGCACTCTGTTGATGATACTGTTTCTAGGAGCACTCTTTCTGGCACTGTTTATGGGGGCACTCTGTTGATGATACTGTTTCTAGGAGCACTCTCTTTCTGGCACTGTTTATGGGGCGCACTCTGTTGATGATACTGTTTCTAGGAGCACTCTCTTTCTGGCACTGTTTATGGGGGCACTCTGTTGATGATACTGTTTCTAGAAGCACTCTCTTTCTGGCACTGTTTATGGGGGCACTCTGTTGATGATACTGTTTCTAGGAGCACTCTCTTTCTGGCACTGTTTATGGGGGGCACTCTCTTGCTGGGACTATATATGTGACTACTTTCTATCAGACACAGATCATATTTTTTCCGCTTTTAGTCCCGTACATAACACATTAGCGCTGCAATAACTAGCAGGCACTAGGACAGACAGACTTACATCTGGGTCCTGATGGCAGTCGCCGTGTCACTAAGCACCTGCCCAATGATAGGGGAGAAGAACCTCGAGCCGGTGTAGGCCCTCAGAAGCCATCTTGGTACACCAGTTGCTGACCTGCAGCCATGTTTGTACTCCACCCCCTGTAAGACGTTACTCTAGTCACGTCGACACTATAGTAAAGCACCAAAACAAAAGGTGCCCCTATGTGCCTGATCCTAGGGAAACATTTCTCAGGCCTAAGGTCGTCAAATAAAAGGCCAAAGCAATGGCATTTGGACACATTTAACGAATGACGGTGTATGTTCTTTATCCTATGGGGACATAAAAGACATTGAATGTCAGTAAATGGGGCAGGCACTAACGAGGACAGCCCCAATCCATTGGGTCTTCCAGTTGCTTTCTGCGTCACACGGTTGCCCCGCCTACTAGTTTGATTGGCATGTCGCCTGACCAATCCTCGTAAGGATCTCCTCAGACCGGGCCTGTCACAGCGGCGGGTCGCTTGCGCAGCGAGAGCCGTTCTTCGGTTGTGTGGATGAGAGGGAACCAGGCGGTGAATGGAAACGGACACCTGACTGACTGAGTCTTCGGCCATGCCCGTCTCCAGCCCCGGGTGAGCCATGTCCGTAAGCGGTTATACCGACCTCCGGGAGAAGCTGCAGTCCTTGTCCCGGGAAACCCCGCCACCTTCCGGCATGAAGAAACGAAAGCAGCCGGCCTCAGACACGGAGGAGGAGGAGGAGGGAGCGCTGTCCGACCAGGAGGAGGAAGAAGCCCGGAAGGTGCGCTCCGGGATCCGCCAGGTCCGCCTCTTCTCCCCGGAGGAGTGCTCCCTTATCGAGTCCAAGATAGACGACGTGGTGTCCCGGGCCGACAAGGGGCTGTACCGGGAGCACACGGTGGACCGCGCGCCGCTGCGCAACAAGTACTTCTTCGGGGAGGGCTACACGTACGGGGCGCAGCTGCAGAAGCGGGGCCCGGGCCAGGAGCGGCTCTACCCCAAGGGCGAGGTGGACGACATCCCGGAGTGGGTGCACGAGCTGGTGATCCGGCGCCTGGTGGAGCAGCGCGTCATCCCGGAGGGCTTCGTCAACAGCGCCGTCATCAACGACTACCAGCCCGGAGGCTGCATCGTCTCGCACGTGGACCCCATCCACATCTTCGAGCGGCCGATCGTCTCCGTCTCCTTCTTCAGCGACTCCGCGCTCTGCTTCGGCTGCAAGTTCCAGTTCAAGCCGATCCGGGTGTCCGAGCCCGTGCTCTTCCTGCCGGTCCGCCGGGGCAGCGTCACCGTGCTCAGGTAACCCCCCCCCCCCAAATTAGCTGGGACTTCTAGTCGCCCTTCCCCCCCCCATTAGCTGGGAGTTGTAGTAGTTCCCCCCCTCCCCAGCTGGGAGTTGTAGTAGTTCCTCCCTCGTCTCCCCCCCCCCCCCAATTAGCTGGGACTTGTAGTCGCCGTTCCCCCTCATTAGCTGGGAGTTGTAGTAGTTCCTCCCTCGTCTCCCCCCCCCCCCCCCCTCATTAGCTGGGAGTTGTAGTAGTTCCTCCCTCGTCTCTCGCCCCCCCCCCCCCCTCATTAGCTGGGAGTTGTAGTAGTTCCTCCCTCGTCTCTCGCCCCCCCCCCCTCATTAGCTGGGAGTTGTAGTAGTTCCTCCCTCGTCTCCCCCCCCCCCCCCCTCTCTAGCTGGGAGTTGTAGTAGTTCCTCCCTCGTCTCCCCCCCCCCCTCTCATTAGCTGGGAGTTGTAGTAGTTCCTCCCTCGTCTCTCCCCCCCCCCCCCTTCCTCATTAGCTGGGAGTTGTAGTAGTTCCTACCTCGTCTCTCTCCCCCCCCCCCCCCCATTAGCTGGGACTTGTAGTAGTTCCTCCCTCATCTCCCCCCTCATTAGCTTTGGGGTCCCCCCACTAATGGCATTCCTAGTGATACAACCTGCTGATCCTTCCTGTGCAGCACAAGCCTATACTGGGGCTCAGTAGTTGGGGGGGGGGGGGGGGTCACATGCTGTCTGAATCCAGTTGTAGCTGACAGCTGCCCCCCCTGACACTAATATGGGGCTCAGCCACTGCAGTAGAGCGGGGGGGCACACAGGTGGCGGAGGGTCTGACGTGTAGATGAGGACAGATGAGATGAGCAGCTGCCAAACGCATCTGATGCCGCCTGTCTAATCAGGGAACTTGGGATTGGTCAGGACCGATCCTGGTGGCATCAGATGAGAGCTCTGTAACCAGCAGGAGAACCACAACTCCCAGCAATGCCCTGATGGCGTCTTCGGTTTCCCAGATCCCGCTGGCACGCTTGTACCAGGACGGAGCGCCTGCCCTGACTCATCATGACTGTCACAGGGCGGCCAAATGTCAGTGACTTGGCCCCGGACCCCCGCGTGTGGGGGAGGGGGCCCTTAATGTGTCTTCCAGGTGCCGGGACTTTCTCGCTGCCAAGTGTTGGTTCCCAGAAGTGCAGAAGCCTCCAGTCTGGGGGCAGGCATCATATGGGGATGGCGTGTGCCAGTCTGACACCCAGAACAAGGGCACCGGCCGCCCATAACCTGACAGGTCGCTCACCTTCTTAGTGCTGATCCGCAGCGATTAGCCGTAAGCCGGATTATATCTAGGGTATAACCAGAACCGGTCCAGCCTCGTCCTGATGAGGGGGTGATCTTTCCCACTATTGGGCTGTTTGTTGTGGGTCAGGACTGTGGAGGGCAGTGCGGCTGTAGAAGAGGTTAAATTGCGGGGTGATCTCCTGTATTTTGGGGTCATCCCTGACCGCGTTCCTTGCGTTATCGCCACCCCTTCCTCATTTATCCCAGCCCTGTGATGACGCGGGCCCCCGGGGGCCCCACATTGTGTTGGTTTCCACTTGTCACTCGTCCGTCATTGGAAAGGTGCAAGCGTGAAATCGGATCACCGGTCCCTGTGCCAGCGGGAGGAGCGGGCCAGTGCATGATGGGTAATGGGTCACTCAGTGAAAGCTGCTTTACTAGCCATTCCCCATCATATTAAGGAATGCAGGTCCAGCGAAAGGGAAATCGCATAACTAGCACTTCCACACAAAGCCACGTGTGAGTTTCACAGGAGATAAGTGTTTGGCAGCTGCTTATCTCCACCCGGCAGCCCCCCTCCCCACTGCAGAGCATCGCTGGGCAGTCACCGCCATCTTGAATCTGAGCTCCCTCTTACATTTGTAGTTGACTTGGATGCACACTATTATTGTTATCAGCCAGCGAGCTGTGTGACTGGGTCTGCTGTATGTCGCTGCAGCTTTGGCTCACTGTGTCTCTTTCTTGCAGTGGATACGCCGCTGACGAGATCACGCACTGCATCCGGCCTCAGGACATCAAGGAGCGCCGCGCTGTCATCATACTAAGGAAGTAAGTCCTTCACCCGTTTCTGCTGCAACGCGGCTTTCACTCGCTCCAGTTTGCAGCCCCACCTCTGTACGTCCATTGCCAAGGCAGTGTGTGGCGCCCACACCCCCTGCATGCCGCATATGTTGCTTGAAGGGCGATGAGGCGAACAGAGGATCAGACACCCCGGCCTTATACAACAAGAATTTCCCTTCAGGCAGACTATCAGGATGTGAAATCCACCAACCACGGGACAGGAGGGTGACGCATCCTGTGACAACGCGCCGTCCTGGCATGCTGAATACATTCATGAGACATTGGATGCGAGGGCTCAGTGTGCGAGTCTGGTTAAAGGGGATCCCCAAAATGGGATTAGCACTGAGCCCAGGCAGAGAAGGGTTAAGGAGAATTGGCAAAACCAGTTGTACCCGTAAGATGACCGTCCCATCCCCGTATTCACACGCATGCTCGGTAGAGAATGTAAGAGTTCTCAGTGGAAAGGAGGAGAAAGCTGCTGCCAGACTCCTCTGCAGTGAGAAGGAAAGGATCGGGCAGTTAAAATCCAACATGCGTGATCTGCCATCAGACGAGAGTCAGGAGGCCCCACATTGTAGATGGTCATGCGGTCCTGACGGAATCTGCATGTTCAGCCCGCTTACAGCTAATGTGTATGGCCGGCTTTAAACCGCGTTTTTTTTTGTACAGAAGGGGGAGGTAGGGGTGTGCTGGAACTTCTTCCTGATGTATTGGGGCGTAAACCTGGCTCGGATGGTCCCACGTGTGGCCTGTAAACACCACGGCTCCTAGATTTTTAGACTTTGCAGTCAAAGGCGCCCATTGAGTTTTCTTTAGCCTGCAGCCCTGCAATCTGTTAATATTGGCAGGGATTGATTATATATGTGTCTCTTGCAGAACAAGAACAGAAGCTCCGCGTCTGGAAGTCAAGACCATGAGCAGCAGTCATCACCCGGAGAGGTTATCTGGTAGTAACAGGCAACATATCCTGAAACCAAAGCGGTCCCACCGCAAGGCTGACCCTGATGCAGCTCACCGGTAAGTGAAGGGATCGCACACGGGGTGAGTGGTACGGAGCCGGCCATACAGCACCTACAGAGCTGTTCTGGTGGATTTTAAGCTTCATATAAGTGAAGCATTATTTTTTTTATCTTTTGGAGGGGAAGGGGGAGGCACATAATATGGCGCCATATGACGGCATCGTACAATGTCTCTGTGCTGCAGTGCCTCTGTACAGCAGAACTGCGTACGTGAGACGTTGTTCTTGTAGGTCTCCAGTTCCTATATTAAAAGGGTTCTCCGGGATTTTAATATTAATGACCTTCTCAGGATAGGGGCATCCATTTCAGATAGGCTGGGGTCCAACACATGGCACCCCAGCTCATCAGCTGTATGAAGGGAAGGTGCGCATGTGCCATCTCTCTTCCTGCTCGCCAGAGTGAGCAAGAAGGGAGACGGAGTGCGCCGTCTCATACAGCTGATCGGCGGGGGTGCCAGTTGTCAGACCCCGATCTGATATTAATGCCCCTTTCCTGTGGATAGGTTATCAATATTAAAATCCCAGAGAACCCCTTTAATCCCTGAGAATACTTGGATTAAAGGGGCTATCCCACTAGATGGGGTCTAAGTGTGATCAGTGGGAGTCTGACTGCTAGAGTAGAGGGGCCCCCACCCTATTTAAATGGAGCGGTGATTGCACATTCCTGCTCTGTTGGCCTCCTGGAGTGCTCTGCCATCTGCAGAGTGGGGCAGTGTGGTAGCGGACATGCACAATCGCCACTTCATTCAAATGGAAATATGGAGCCCCCATTCTCATGATTGTTAGGTGTCCCAGCAGTCAGACCTCAAATGGCCATTATCCCCTATCCTGTGGGTAGGGGGTTCCTATTCCAAATTCATAGGGCATTGTAACTGGAGGAGCACGGCAGTTCTCGGCTTGTAGTGCTGGGTGAACTTAAAGTGGTTGTTCACCCCCAGGGCCCTCTGATCCCTGCCGCTGGGTTCTAGCTCCTTCACTCTACCGCTGTTGATGCAGTTCGGCGCTGGCATCTGATTTGACGCAGGTCACGTGGCCGCTGCAGCCTATCACTTGCCGCAGTGGTGACATGTCGAAAGGCCCAGGGGGTGAACAGCTCCTTTTAAAGGTGTTTTCAGAATTCTTTTTCGTCTGTTTCCATTGTGACGGTGCTATGGGGTCATCTCTCAGCTTTCCTAGAGAACTAAAGGGCAAGAATTCCTAGTCCTCCCTAGATGCATCTCTCTTACGGCAGGTCATTAGCTATTTAGGAGAGGGGGGGGGGGGGTGACATCCCTCATGGTAGAGGAAAGGATTAATAGGGTGTGATGTGTGATCGTGTTATATACCTGACCCCCTCCTGCCTCTCCCCCCACAGACCTCGCATCCTCGAAATGGATAAAGAGGAGAACAGAAGGTCTGTGCTTTTACCAAAACCCAGGAGACGAAGCAACTTCAGCTCTGAGAACTATTGGCGGAGGCCTTATGATTATGTGGACAACTATACGGATATGGGAGAGGACGAGGACAGCCCGGCCCGCAAGGTGAAAATGAGGCGACACTGAGAGCACTCTTCCAAGGACTCTGCTCCCCGCTCGCTGGATTGTGGAACTCCTTATATATACTTTTTTTTTTTTTTTTTTTTTTTTTTTTTTTTCCCTTACTCGGTTGTTGGAAGCCCCAGTCCCGTTTCTTCTCTAAATCGATGCACCACGTTCCGGATCCGGTCTGCAGCGCTCCCCACGAGGCTGCCCCAGCCCAGCATTGTCGCTGCGGTGGCAGCCTGCGCTCACTTTGTAGGAGACCTTCACCCAAGTCTTGGTTGACGACGTTCAGTCCTTTCTTTATTTTATTTTTTCTGTCCCTAAATTGAGGATAAGAGCTACGAGGCGCCAGCCAGTGGGTGCGCCGTCCCCCCCGAGGCAGCGGCGGTCGCCATGTCACCCTCTCTTCTCTTACAAAAAAAAATAAAAAATTTGTTAGGAACTGTCTTCAGTGTTTTTCAGATGATCGATGCAGATGTTTTATTTCTAGCAATATAAGCACTAATAATAATAAAATATACAAGCAGATTTCTTTTTATTCTGTACCGCCTCCATTTGTTTGTAAATTATCCAATTAAATTCTGTTTTGCTGAAATCGCCAAGGCCCTGTTTATCTAAACGCCGGGATGTAAATGTCAAATGTTAAGGGGTTCCTCTGCTGTCATGGGTTGTTGGAGACATATGATACTTCAGTGCCAGATGCAGAATTACTGCTGCTTCCCATCTCTGCCGGGGTTGATTCAGTCCCCTCTCCTGACAGGTCTGTTTTTATTAATTAGTTGCATTCCACATGCTATAATAATTCTGGGCATCTATACTTATGACTGTTTTATTCCTGCTAGAAGTTATGAATGAATTGCTAGCAGTTTGCAATGAAGGTCAAGATGGGTGTTACTGCATTTGGGGGGGGGGGGGGGGGGGGGTTGCCTGCCCTGACTGTATAGTGGCTTACTTACTAAAACAGACTTCTGAGGAAGTGATAGGTCCTACCTGGTTGCTATAGATATATTCCCTAACAACCGTAGTGGAGTGGTTAGGCTTTGCATCCCTAGCAACCATTCAGTCAAGTTAGGGCTCGTTCACACGACTGTGCCAGTTTTTTGCGGTTCCGCAAAAAACGGATGCCGTCCGTGTGCTTTCCACAATTTGCGAAACGGAACAGGAGGCCCATTATAGAAATGCCTATTCTTGTCTGCAAAACGGATAAGAATAGGACAGGACTCCTAATTATTGCGGGCCAACGGGTGCGGACAGCACGCAGAGTGCTATCCGCATCTTTTGCGGACCCATTGACATCAATGGTTCCGTATACGGGCCGTATATGGAACGCAGAAAACGACCTGTATACGGAACGCAAAATAAGTTCGTGTGAATGAGCCCTTACTCAGATATTTTTTTTTTAAAGGTAGAATTGCCACAGGTGGCAGACAATTGGACAGAGATGCTTGGCAGGACGGATACCTAGTTAAGTTCTCTTAGATGCTGGGGGTAACTGGTTTATTTGCTGGTCTGGACATCTGATGGGATCGGCAGGGGTGCGTGGCTTCGCTAACATCTTTTTGTTTCTGTGTCTGGATATTATTTAGCATCTACTGTATTTTTCAGACTGTAAGACGCACCTAGGATTTAGAGGAGAAAAATATTTTTTGTTAGACTTTAGATCAGACCCTGCCCCCCCCCCCCCCCAAACTTTCATGATCCTCAGAGCGTCAGCTCATAGTGCGCACCTATGTGTACTACGTCCTGCGCTGTATGCAATCAGGACAGTGTTCAATGGGGCCCAGAAGAAAACCAGGCAGGGTGAGTACAGGCAACGCAGCGCTTCCCGTGCCTCCATAATAGAAGCTTCCCTCACTTTTTGGTCTTATAGTGCAAAAAATAGAGTACGTTAGGAACCAAGAGCACCATGTGACCTACTCAACCCTCCCGCAAGGTGCCAGGCATAGTTCTGGAAGTTTGCCATACAGAGCTGTGCCCACTGTAAACCTGCTGTAGTGTAGCTGAGGTGATGCCACCCTGCACTGCAGACCTGTTACCCAGGAGGCCCCTGACTGGCACTTTGGGAGGACACATATTGGATACAGCTGTGCCGTCTAGTTAATATCTCATGGGTTTGTGCCGTGCTCCGTAATGCTGTATCCGCCGAGCGGGCTTCCCTCCGGCTATTGACATCTTGTGCTGTTTGTCCCGGTCTGATGTAACCGAGCACATCCTGTTACCAGCTCTGCTTTACAGTAACCCTGCAGCCTCCACATTAACCTTCTCCATGTAGTCCGTGTATTTTTAGCTTCATGCCCCAGATATTGGGTGCAAGTGTATGATCTGCGGCTGCGGAGGAGAACTGGTTCTCTGTAACATTCACCCATATTGATATGGCCATTAGTTACATCCTGTATTATTATTTATTATTAAAGCGGCATTCATTCCATAGCGCTGTACATATGCTAAGCGGTGCACATACATAATACAGACAATTGCACTAAGCATGAACAGGACGAGTTACAGACTGGTACAGAAGGAGAGAGGGCCCTGCCCGCGAGGGCTTACAATCTACATGGTATGGGAGAAGGACACAGTAGGTGCGGGTGAAGCTGGTCATGGCGGTATAGAGGCAGCAGGGTCACTGGTTGTAGGCTTGTCTGAAGAGGTGGGTTTTCAGGTTTCTTTTGCAGGATTTCACTGTAGGTGAGAGTCTGATATGTTGGGGTAGCGAGTTCCAGAGAATGGGGGATGCGCGGGAGAAATCTTGGAGGCGATTGTGGGAAGAGGTGATAAGAGGAGAGAAGGAGGTCTTGTGAGGATCGGAGAGTGCGTGTGGGGAAGTATCGGGAAAGTAGCTCAGAGATGTCGGGAGGGGACAGGTTATGGACGGCCTTGTATGTGTTTGTCAGTACTTTGAATTGAATTAGCTGGGCAATGAGGAGCCAGTGAAAGGATTGGCAGAGGAGTAACAGGGCGGATCAGTCGGGCAGCAGAGTTGAGGACAGATTGGAGGGGTGCGAGAGTGCTAGATGGAAGGTCACAGAGAATGTTGCAGTAGTCTAGGCGGTAGATGATGAGGGCATGAACAAGCATTATTATACTCCAGAGCTGCACTCACTCTTCTGCTGGTGCCGTCACTGTGTACATACATTACATTACTTATCCTGTACAGATCCTGAGTTACATCCTGTATTATACTCCAGAGCTGCACTCACTATTCTGCTGGTGCAGTCACTGTGTACATACATTACTTATCCTGTACTGATCCTGAGTTACATCCTGTATTATACTCCAGAGCTGCACTCACTATTCTGCTGGTGCAGTCACTGTGTACATACATTACTTATCCTGTACTGATCCTGAGTTACATCCTGTATTATACTCCAGAGCTGCACTCACTATTCTGCTGGTGCAGTCACTGTGTACATACATTACTTATCCTGTACTGATCCTGAGTTACATCCTGTATTATACTCCAGAGCTGCACTCACTATTCTGCTGGTGCAGTCACTGTGTACATACATTACTTATCCTGTACTGATCCTGAGTTACATCCTGTATTATACTCCAGAGCTGCCCTCACTATTCTGCTGGTGGAGTCACTGGGTACATACATTACATTACTTATCCTGTACTGATCCTGAGTTACATCCTGTATTATACTCCAGAGCTGCACTCACTATTCTGCTGGTGGAGTCACTGGGTACATACATTACATTACTGATCCCTCATTAAGAGAAACAAAATAAGGCCTCATGCACACTACCGTTTTTTTTAAGGTCCGCAAAAACGGGGTCCATAGGTCCGTGATCCGTGACCGTTTTTTCATCCGTGGGTCTTCCTTGATTTCTGGAGGATCCACGGACATGATAAATTAAAAAGCCATTGAAATGATAGGAAAAAACGGACACGGATCACGGATGCGGATGACAATCTTGTGTGCATCCATAATTTTTCACTGACCCATTGACTTGAATGGGTCCGTGAACCGTTGGCCGTGAAAAAAATAGGACAGGTCATATTTTTTTCACGGCCAGGAAACACGGATCACGGATGCGGCTGCCAAACGGTGCATTTTCCAATTTTTCCACGGACCCATTGAAAGTCAATGGGTCCGCGAAAAAAAACGGCACAACGGCCACGGATGCACACAACGGTCGTGTGCATGAGGCCTTAGAGTATTACAGGTTTGATATTTTTTAATGGCTGACAAAAATAGAAAAAATGATGTTATAGCGAGCTTTTGAGACATCACCGGTCCCTTTATCAGGCGTACTATAAGAATATATGAAGAAGCAGCAATATACAGGTGAAACTCGAAAAATTAGAATATCTTGCAAAAGTTCATTTATTTCAGTAATGCAGCTTAAAATTAGAATTTTGTGAAAAGGTTCAATATTCTAGGCTCAAAGTGTCACCCTCTAGTCAGCTTGCTAATTAATCCATACCCCCTGAGGAAAGGGGACCTGAGATTGTGACTTTGGGGTTTCATAAGCTGTAAGCCATAATCATCCAAATTATAAGGTCTCTTTCACACGGGCGAGTTTTCCGCGCGGGTGCGATGCGTGAGTTGAACGCGTTGCACCCGCACTGAATCCGGACCCATTCATTTCTATGAGGCTGTTCACATGAGCGGAGATTTTCACGCATCACTTGTGCGTTGCGTGAAAATCGCAGGATGTTCTATGTTCTGCATTTTTCACGTAACGCAGGCCCCGTAGAAATGAATGGGGTTGCGTATAAAATCGCAAGCATCCGCAAGCAAGTGCGGATGCGGTGCGATTTTCACGCATGGTTGCTAGGTGACAGTCTATTCACTGTATTATTTTCCCTTATAACATGGTTATAAGGGAAAATAATAGCATTCTGAATACAGAATGCTTAGTAGGTGATCAATTGAGGGTTAAAAAAAAATCAAAAAATGAACTCATCTTCTCCTCTTGATCGCGTAGTTCCCGGTCTCTTCTTTAATGATGAGCTGTCGGCTAAAGGACCTGTGGTGACGTCAGATCACATGCTCCAATCACATGGTCCATCACCACGGTGATGGACCATGTGATTGGAGCATGTGATCTGACGTCACCACAGGTCCTAGCCGGTAGTTCATCATTAAAGAAGTAAAGAAGAGACCGGGAACTACACGATAAAGAGGAGAAGGTGAGTTAATTTTTATTTATTTTTTTAACCCTTAACTGATCACCTACTAAGCATTCTGTATTCAGAATGCTATTATTTTCCCTTATAACCATGTTATATGGGTACCAAACATGTGCGATTTTTCTCACGCGCATGCACTCACGCGGAAAAATCGCACGTGTTCCCGCAACGCACCCGCCACTTATCCGGGCCAAAAATATGACGCCCGTGTGAAAGAGGCCTAAGAAATAAAGGCTTGAAATATCTCACTTTGCCTGTAATGCGTCTCATATGTTAGTTTCACCTTTTAAGTTGCATTACTGAAATAAATAAACTTTGCCCGATATTTTAATTTTTTCACCTGTATGTACAATAAGAACAGAGACAGATGGGGGAATGAATGGACATTTGAAAAATAACAGAACAACATATCAAAGATCTTGAGAACGAGTCCTTAATGATCTGACAGATAAGGGGTGTGAATGTTTTATGGTCTCTAACTTGATGTTATCTCAGAGACCTGGTGCCCCGACTACGTCTATAGAAGGCTCTTTAGATTGTAGTGTCTCATAAATCCCGGGGACAAATTCAATCCAGTATTCAGTGTCCAGCAGTGTTATACATTTGAATTCCCAAATTCTTCTAGCTCTTTGGGATTTGAAGTTACCTTTTAATATGAGAACTTAACACATGTGTTCTTCGTTGTGTCCTGGGCTTTTCCATTCAGAATGCATTAGGGCAAAACTGATCCGTTTTGGAGCGCTTGTGTGAGCCCATGTCGGATCTCACAAACGGAAAGCCAAAACGCCAGTGTGAAAGTAGCCTTGTTGTGTGGCGGTGGGACCTCATCCTTGCATTGAGTTTCTGTCCTGTTTCTCCAAGGTAGAGGCCTCCAACAGGACATTTAGTGCAGAGAATCAGATCAACAACATCAGATGTAGAACATGTGAATGTCCCAGGGGGACCTGATAGTCCTGCTGTGTGTTGGGGATCCGGATCTTATCTGATGTCATTATATGGGAACAGGTTTTGCATCTTCTTATATTACAGGGATGGGTTCCTTTTTCTGTGGCCTTCAACTTGACCTGATCAGAATATTCCTTAGATTTGGAGGTTGTCGGTAAGCTAGTAAGGGGTTGTCGGTAAGCTAGTCGTTCATCCTTACGTAGGACATGATGTCATTTTTTGGGCAGTTTTTCTCAGTACCTCTAGTTGTTGGTTGTAGGTCACAACCAGAGGTACGCGCTGGTTCTGTTTCTTTTCATGGTATTGGAGAAGTTGACTTCTGGGGATCTTGGTGGCTCTTGTGATCTGATCTTCAGTTGAAGCAGGATGATAGCCCTGGTGTAAAAAATGTCCTTTTCAGATGTTGTAAATGCTCGTCTGATGGTCTGGAACAGATTCGGTTATATCTGATGGCTTGACTATAGATGATGGACTTTGTTTGGGGTGGAAGCTGTCCCATTGGAGGTATGTAGGCCGATCAATAGGTTTTCGATACAGGGATGTCTGTATTGAGCCGTCTTGAAGTTTTATGGTGGTCACTTCTGTGTGTGAATAGTTGAGGGTCAGGTTTATGGTGGGATGGAATTGTTCATAAAATGTTATCAGTTCATGTTTAGAGTCGGTCCAGATTATTAGGATGTCATCAATGAAACGGAAGTAGGCCAAGAGTTTTGGCCAGGATACCAAAAAGTCATTTTCCAGTTTAACCATGAAGAGATTTGCATATTGCGGTGCCCATGGCGGTCCCAGTGCACTGTAAATATATCTCCTTATCATAAGAGAAATAGTTATGGGTGAGGATGAATTTGGTCAGTTGTAGTACAGACTCTGAGACGATCCCATTCGCCTCCAGGTATACTCGGCAAGCAGTTAATCCATCATTGTGCGGGGTATTCGAATACAAGGATTCCACATCAATGGTGGCCGAGATTGTGTCTTTAGCCAGGGGACCTATGGTTGACAGTTTGTTCAATAAGTTAGTGCTGTCCTTGAGATAACTTGTGGTGTTCCTCACTAATGGTTTGAGGATGCCCTCTATCCAACCTGAGCTTCCCACACCTGAAATGATCGGCCTCCCTGGATTCCCTGCTTTGAGTATTTTGGGAAGCATGTAGAATACTCCGATCCTGGGATTCTCAGGTACCAAGTCTAAAAGTTGCATGGATCCTGCAGGAAGACCCCTGATGACCTTTTTTTCTAACTCTATTAAATATTTCTGAGTTGAGTCTCCCTCCATTTTGATGTAGTATTGTGTGTCTGTGAGCTGTCGGTGTGCTTCTTCTACATAGTCCAAAGTGTTCAAAAGGACTATAGCACCACCTTTATCTGCAGGTTTTATGGTGATTCCTTTGTTCCTTTTTAAGGTTTGAATCGCCCTCCGTTCCTGTACGTTGATGTTGAATGTTTCTTTTATGTTTGTCCAGTATTGCAGACTGTACTACATTTCTACAGGAGTCAATGTACTGGTCCAAAATGGTATTGCGGCCAGGGGGACGGGTCCAGTCAGTCCTAAAATATTCCTCCATGTCACTACAGAGTTCTGTTTTGTCAAAACTTTTGGTAGGGCAGAATGATAGTCCTCTGGAGAGCACCTTGAGTTCCACATTATTACTGATCCTGAGTTACATCCTGTATTATACTCCAGAGCTGCACTCACTATTCTGCTGGTAGAGTCACTGCCCTGATCCAGGGGGGCATTGAATGGACTAGGTGGCTGTGCATTACTGTGGGTCTCTCCGTTAGGGGGAGAATCCTGAATATCTGGGGTGATAACCGGTAGAGCAATCCTCTTGAGTTACTTGGAATCTAGCGCTGCACGTTCTGGGTTACATGCCCGTTATCGGCATATTGATCGCTCGTGTGGCCCGCAGGCTGCAGCATGCACAAGGTCACATCAATACTACACTGCTGATGGGGGTGAAGCTCAGCTGGCCGAGGTCTGGTCACCGGTGCGTCTTATTTCCGTGGAAAATTTTAGACTTTTCTGGGGGTCATCTTCACGGTGATCAGCATTGTGGCCACAGAGGAGTCCACACAATACTGACAGTGCGGAGATCAGCGGCGTCAGTGCCCATATCTCTGCTTCCTTCACCCGGGTAGCAAAGATTTCGTTCACTGCACTAGACCTGCTGCAGCTAATCAGACAAGGCAGTGGTTTGTAGGAGACCCCCCTGGCATCCAATAACCAGGACACGTGGAGTCCTGGGAGCACGGCTGCTTATGGGGCAAGTGAACTATGGGCAGTCTGTGCGATTTCAGCCATTGAGAGCAAAAATCAGAACAGGCCACTAGGTGGAGCCAGGCCACTATGTCTATATATGTGAATGGTAATCCTCCATAGCCACAGCTTTATCCTATGGAAGGGACCATTAGGCCCTTGTACACAGGGTGGCATCAGTGCAGTAACCACATGAGTCCTGGCCTCTAGGTCAATACTCAACTTCTCAATGAATTGACAGGTAAGAGATTCAGTGACGTGGGCTGTGACAACTGTGACGAGTCCTCAGGCTAGGTCTACACGGCTAAGGCCTCTTTCACATGAACGTGTGCGTTCCATGGCCGTATTGCGGATGGCATTCACTTCCAATGGGTTCGCAAATCCATTCCGCAAAAAGATAGAACATGTCCTATCTTTTTGCGAAACGGCCGGATAGAGGACCCATTAAAGTGAATGGGTTCGCGATCCTCTGTGGCTGCCCCACCATGGGTGTTCGTGCATTGCGGCCCGTAGCACGGCCATGGGGCGCATGCGTTCGTGTGCAAGAGGCCTAAAGGAGAGGTCTGGGATTTGTAGAAAGGAGGAGTCTGGTCTGGGGTCTGTACATATGAGAGGACTGGTCTGGGGTCTATATAAGGGAGGGATTTGTAAAAAGGAGGGGTCTGTATAAAGGAACGGACTAGTTTGGGATCTGCATAAAGGAGGGGTCTGGTCTGAGGTCTGTGTAAAGAGGGGGTCTGGTCTAGGGTCTTTATAAATAGGGGGAGTAGGGGGGGGTCTGCATTTCTTTGAAGTGTCTTGTCTGGGGTCTGTATTAAGGAGTGGTCTACGCTGCTGTCTGCTCCAGCCTGACCACGATTCTACTATCCAGACCTCACAGCCCCATAGATCACTATGATGAATTGAGTTCTGAAACTGTAAAAAAAAAGTAATAAAAAGGTGATGAAAAAACACCTTTGAAACAACGCTTCCATCAATGGCGGACAGAACCGTCAGGGTTAATCTGCACCGCAGACACCGGACCCGCGGTGGCATCATCCTGACCTCAGTATAATCTCACCGAGGCGGCAGATGCTAACAGCTTTGCCTGATCATTAGTCATTAAGGCTAATTACTCCCCATTACACAACATGGGCTCAGGATCTCCACATAAATCTTCATATTCTTAAGAGCTCTGCTTGCAGTCAGTGAATGACAACGTGCATCTTTACCTCCAGCGCCTGCCATGTCGATGTGACATGGGTGAGCTCTGATACACTGCAACAAGCCTCTGGATGAAAATGGGACTGTTTCCATTCACCGACAGCAAGCATGGGTTTGGTTACCATCATCTATTACCTTCAAGGGGTATTCACATCTTATAAAGGGAGATATATGTACACGGCTTTAGGATGTGTGGGGCTCCGCCCTCTTCATCTACAAATGAATCTGTGTCTGGGAAAGCTGGGTGATTGTCCCCGTAGGAGCTGGAATGGCGGCTGCATGGCCTGTCACCCAGCTTTCCCAGACACAGATGTAGTTGTCACTTTTAGGGGCCGCTCCCAGTCGCGGCGGGTGAACTGGAAATGAGATGAAACCAGGAGGAATTTTCAGAGCTCGTTATCTTATTTTTCTGCGATTTAATCAGCTGCAGATGTTGACCTCACGAGGGACGACTACAGGAAGAAGGAGGGACGGACCCGTCCAAACATCAGACCCTGCCCCATGATATCAGCCTGTTATAGGACGCCGCCAGGTCCCTGCGCCAGAAGAGCTGACAATCTAACGTCACAGCAGATGTGAACGCTACCTAAACCAAGACGTCCACTCCTTGTGCTTATCCATACGGGTACAGGGGGCATCCTTAGGGAGCTAGGTGTGCTAAGTTTCCAAAAGTCTGTGCCCCCCCCCCCTCCCTCTAATGAGCCGCCATTTTCAATTCACATCGGCGGTTTGTCTGTGACTTGTCACCTGCAACCAAAAATCCAGCGGGTCTGGATTTTTGGTGACAGGCGTGTCACAGTGGTATTCTGTTGCATGACGCAATTAGGCCGCATCATTAGTCGCTGCGATTTTCATATCGAGGACTGCCCGAATGGCTTGTGATGAAAGCCTTGGTGGTGACCCTAACCCTGGCTTTGGCCATTGGGCACCATCTTGCCAACTAGTCAAATCTTTGACCTGCCAGAGCCGCCCTGAGGTGTACGAGTTGATATTGTGACAGGAAAAGTATCCCAAAATGACCAAGAGACAAAGAACGGGACCTCTGAAATTTGTTGTGCATTAACATCAGGTTTTCATTCACTGACAGTAAGCAGCCATTTTGAAAACGGTGAGAAACACCAAGGCAGACAGATAACCCTGTCTGAAAGGAGGCCTGGCCTTGTTGCCCATAGTAACCAATCACAGCACAGCTTTCATTGCTCAAGATCACTATACGAAATGAAAGCTGAGCTGTGATTGGTCGATATAGACAACAAGCACAGGACTCCTTCTAGTCCAGGGATGCTCAATCTGCGGCACTCCAGCTGTTGCAAAACTAGAACTCCCAGCATACCCATACAGTCTACAGCAGGGATCAGCAACCTTCGGCACTCCAGCTGTTGTGAAACTACAATTCCCAGCATGCTCCATTCATTTCTATGTGAGTTCTTAGAAGAGCAGAGCAAGTATGCATGCTGGGAGTTGTAGTTTCACAACAGCTGGAGTGCCGGAGGTTGCTCACCCCTGGTCTACAGCTATCAGCCTACACCAGGGCATGGTGGGAGTTGTAGTTTTACAATAGCTGGAGGGCCACAGGTTGAGCATCCCTGTTCTAGTCTGTTTTCATAAATGTGCCCCAAAAAAACCTGCGGAACTTTCCATTCCCCTTCGTCACATAAAACTGTCTATAAAGGAGAACTCTAAAAGACGGTTTATTTGTTACTTGGGTCTTCAAGGCCCCTTTAAGAATTGACCTCCTGAAGACCAGACGCGTGAATGATTCACAAGACGACGCGTGGAAGGAAATCACAAGACTATTGTTCCTTTGGACGGGTTCATGACTTTAGAGTAAAAACAGATTTGTGATAGCGCTGGGCCTGTTGTCAGCACCGCTCACTTCCCTCTGCCATCTGACACATGGCGGAGCCGGGTTATTAATGGTGGATCCGTGTTCTGTGGAGATTTTGACAAATAGGAAGGCAGAGATATGAGGTGAAAACACAGAATATAGCATATTATACTGCAATACCATAATGCTACAGTAGAGGGCGCTTTGTGGGCTGGTGCTATGGATGAAGCACAGGTGCAGTGCCACTTTTAGCCACTTGGTAAAGACCAAACATAGCACAACAGCTTTGGACCCCCCCACCATTCATAATCCTTGGGTGAGGGGTAACCTGAAGCTTCAGGATTGGGGGCCACTGCTCAAGCTCCAAAACAAGGGGCCACTGCTCAAGCTTCAGGACAAGGGGCCATTGCTCAAGCTCCAGGACTGGGGGCCACTGCTCAAGCTCCAGGACTGGGGACCACTGCTCAAGCTCCAGTACTGGGGGCCACTGCTCAAGCTCCAGAACAGGGGGCCACTGCTCAAGCTCCAGGACTGGGGACCACTGCTCAAGCTCCAGTACTGGGGGCCACTGCTCAAGCTCCAGGACTGGGGGCCACTGCACAAGCTCCATGACTGGGGGCCACTGCTCAAGCTCCAGGACTGGGGGCCACTGCTCGAGCTCCAGGACTGGGGACCACTGCTCAAGCTCCAGTACTGGGGGCCACTGCTCAAGCTCCAGGACTGGGGGCCACTGCACAAGCTCCATGACTGGGGGCCACTGCTCAAGCTCCAGGACTGGGGGCCACTGCTCGAGCTCCAGGACAGGGGTCACTGCTCGAGCTCCAGGACAGGGGTCCTCTGCTCGAGCTCCAGGACAGGGGGCCACTGCTCAGGCTCCAGGACAGGGGGCCACTGCTTGAGCTCCAGGACAAGGGGGCCACTGCTCGAGCTCCAGGACAGGGGATAGTAACTGCTCAAGCTCCAGGACAAGGGGGCCACTGCTCGAGCTCTAGGACAAGGGGCCACTGCTCGAGCTCCAGGACAGGGGACCACTGCTCAAGCTCCAGGACAGGGGGGCCACTGCTCGAGCTCCAGGACAAGGGGCCACTGCTTGAGCTCCAGGACAGGGGGCCACTGCTTGAGCTCCAGGACAGGGGGCCACTGCTCGAGCTCCAGGACAGGGGGCCACTGCTCGAGCTCCAGGACTGCAACAGCTACCCCTAGCACTGTGGTTGTAGAAGTCCATAGGGTAGGCGATACATGTCTGATTGGTGGGGGTCGGATCTCTGGGACCTTCACAGGAATGGGGTCTTCTGTCCTCTGCTTATATGCTGCTCCATTGAGTTGGGGGCACAGAACCCCCAGTGAAACTGCTGACACTTACCCCCTGTCCTGCCCCTTTAAAGGGCATCTGTCAGCAGATTTGTACCTATGACCTGTTACATGTGAGCTTGGCAACTGAAGGCATCTGTGTTGGTGCCATCTTCATATGTGCCCGCATTGCAGAGAAATATGAAGTTTTAATATATGCAAATGAGCCTCTAGGAGCAACGGGGGCGTTACCATTACACCTTGAGGCTCTGCTCTCTCTGCAACTGCTGCGCCTTCTGCACTTTGATTGGCAAGGCTAGAAGTGATGATGTTTCCACTGCTTGGACCTGTCACTCAAAGTGCAGAGGGCGCAGCAGTTGCAGAGAGAGCAGAGCACATGTAACAGGTCAGACGGGGTCATAGGTACAAAACTGCTGACAGATGCCCTTTAACACGTCCCCATATAAATTGCCAGTATGGGTCCAGGACAGCTGGGTGGCATCCCGGTGGGAGCAGTCACAGTGTAGTGGATATCACCCAGCTTCCCCCCATTTAAGGAATGATTCCAAGGCGTCAATGATGGGGGTATAGGAAAGCTGTGGGAGAGGTAATGTCGGACGGTTTGGTAGTCACCCAGCTTTGCCGGATCTGTAAAAGGGCAGTAATCATCTCTCAGCCGCACATTAGGTCAAAGGCATGAGCAATCACAATACACTAGTGCTATTTACTGAAGTGAGACAACCCCTTTAAGAGGCTCAGTCCATCCACCATGCTTTACACTGCAGCTCATGGAGACAGCAATCTCCCTTTATCATCACAAAATCATGGAACATGGCAGCGGGAATTCCCAACCATCAGCCAGGGGGATAAGGGGGGCTGCCTTTGAATTCAGCAGTTTTCCATTCCCTGGCAGCAAGCAGAGATCTTGAAACTAATAAAGAATCGACAGAAAAAGCAAATGAGAAAGTTCATGAAATTGTCTTTATACAATAATACCAATGGTGTTCATCTTTGCACGCCGTGACAAGGCCTGTTGAGCGTTGTAGTGTCACACCTGCTGGAAGAGTGACCACGGCTATGCCCTGAGGTAAAGGGAGGTGAGCCCCGGGGCTGCCGCAGAGGGAGGCACCACCAGGATGTTGACTAGCACAGCCTAAACAAACTTCTCGTCCCTAAAACTACACTTCCCATGAAGCCTTGCGCCAGGCTGCGCATGCGTGCAGAAGGGGGCTGAATCTTTGAAGCGGAGCTGCGGCTGCCAGATTGCCCGTAGAGAGCGCCGCCAGGATCCGGCGTCTGTGATTGGCTGAGGCGCACGTCAATCACAGCCCGGGCTGGATCAAGTTGCCCGGCCGCTTGTGTGAGTGTGAGCGCTGGCTGCAGAGAGCGGCGGCGGTGGTGTGAGCTCCGGAGCCGGGCAAGATGATGAAGTTTCGCTTTAGGCGGCAGGGGCTCGACCCCCAGAGGGAGAAGATCAAGCAGGAGCTCTTTGCTTTCAACAAGGTGCGGGGCCGGGGGTGCAGGGGGCCCCCAGCTGTGAGGCGGGAGGAGGGGGGCTGTGGCCGTGTGTGGTGTCACCCCCTGCTGGTGAGTGGAGGTGCTGGTACTGGGGAGCCCTCAGCTCTACCGATAATGTACCCCAATACTGGGTCGGAGGTGTACCCCTATATACTGGTCATAGAGGGGGGTGCACCCCATTATACTGAGGCTGAGTGGGGTCTGGGTGCCCTCTCTTTAGGTTGGGGGTACAGGGGTGTGGACCCCTTCTCTGTAGGTTCTGTACTTAACATCACTCTATTGTCTCCATTTAAAAGTGAGTTGTGACCCATCAGTGGGAAGGAGAGTAGTTTGTAGGATCTAGTGGTCCTCTAGAAGAGTGGGACCCCCCACTGTGCTCCTGAGTGGTACCCGTGACTGGCCGAGAGCCCAGTGTACAAGATGCCAGTTCATAGCCGAATCCGGGGACATTGGGGGGCATGTCTGCAGGAGTGTGTGGTACTCTGCTGTTCCCATCCTGTATTATACTCCAGAGCTGCACTCACTATTCTGCTGGTGCAGTCACTGTGTACATACATTACATATCCTGTACTGATCCTGAGTTACATCCTGTATTATACTCCAGAGCTGCACTCACTATTCTGCTGGTGCAGTCACTGTGTACATACATTACATTACTTATCCTGTACTGATCCTGAGTTACATCCTGTATTATACTCCAGAGCTGCACTCACTGTTCTGCTGGTGCAGTCACTGTGTACATTACATTACATTACTTATCCTGTACTGATCCTGACTTGCATCCTGTATTATACTCCAGAGCTGCACTCACTATTCTGCTGGTGCAGTCACTGTGTACATACATTACTTATCCTGTACTGATGCTGAGTTACATCCTGTATTATACTCCAGAGCTGCACTCACTATTCTGCTGGTGCAGTCACTGTGTACATACATTACTTATCCTGTACTGATCCTGAGTTACATCCTGTATTATACTCCAGAGCTGCACTCACTATTCTGCTGGTGCAGTCACTGTGTACATACATTACTTATCCTGTACTGATCCTGAGTTACATCCTGTATTATACTCCAGAGCTGCACTCACTATTCTGCTGGTGCAGTCACTGTGTACATACATTACTTATCCTGTACTGATCCTGAGTTACATCCTGTATTATACTCCAGAGCTGCACTCACTATTCTGATGGTGGAGTCACTGTGTACATTACATTGCTTATCCTGAGTTACAGCCTGTGTTATACTCCAGAGCTGCACTCACTATATTGTGACTTCAGAGCTGAAATCTCACAGCTAGGGAAGCTTTTACACAGGGCACCGTACAGTCATCTGATATGCAGATCTGCCTCTCCCTGCAAAAGAGAGCTGTTGGTGATGTGTCTGGTGACAATCTTGCTGACTGTTTCCAGTAGAACAGTGAGTGCAGCTCTGGGATTTAATGCAGTACAGTATATGGTGATCAGAGGAGGGCATGCTCCTTAGTGTGTCTCTCTCCTACAGGTTTGTCAGTAACGTCCGTTCTTATACACGACATATGCAGCATCTTCTAATAGTCCTGTATATTCATGGGGATGCTTGGTTTTTATTCCTTTTCGAAGATCTCAGCTTGCTGTCAGTGAATGGGGGGAATCTTGTCTAGATACAGTAAACGCCCAGGAACCTAATACTTCTCACAGCTGGTAGTTTGTTCCAATTTTATCCCATCATCTAAAAAGAATGCCCTCCAGACTGACACAGAGTAGGATGAGGCCTGTCCACACTACGGCTGCACTCGGTGACGCACTGATTGGGTCAAGGACATCACTGTCTGCCGGTCGCGGGCTCCTTCCAGCTGTATACTGCCCCGTATTCTGCACTTGCTGGTTTTGCAGCCTTGGACCAGCGCCCTCTCCTCACATCAGGTTACAGGTGGCAAACGTTTCCCTTGGCAGTTGCAGAAAATCTGTAGAGCTTTTCACACGACCGAACCGTGCTCCCCGCACCACTTCCTTAACCTTTCCTTTTTATATTCACAAGACTATTTGTGGCTCCACTCCTGCGCTCTTAGACTACACCTGTTAACCAGTAGGGAGGTCTGACCCGGGACCCCTGCAATGAACTGGAGTAACTCTCCAGCAGAATAGTGAGTGCAGCTCTGGAGTATAGTACAGGATGTAACTGAGGATCAGTACAGGATAAGTAATGTATGTACACAGTGACTGCACCAGCAGAATAGCGAGTGCAGCTCTGGAGTATAATGCAGGATGTAACTCAGGATCAGTACAGGATAACTAATGTATGTACACAGTGACTGCACCAGCAGAATAGCGAGTGCAGCTCTGGAGTATAATGCAGGATG
The DNA here is from genome assembly GCF_014858855.1 of Bufo gargarizans. NCBI lineage: Eukaryota > Metazoa > Chordata > Amphibia > Anura > Bufonidae > Bufo > Bufo gargarizans. The sequence goes on along the minus strand of NC_058087.1, from coordinate 184,170,824 downwards.
TAACTCAGGATCAGTACAGGATAACTAATGTATGTACACAGTGACTCCACCAGCAGAATAGTGAGTGCAGCTCTGGGGTATAGTACAGGATGTAACTCAGGATCAGTACAGGATAAGTAATGTAATGTATGTACACAGTGACTGCACCAGCAGAATAGGGAGTGCAGCTCTGGAGTATAATACAGGATGTAACGCAGTACAGTGACTCCCCAGCATAATGAATTTATATACTGTATATGTGTGGTGTTTTTTTTTATTTTATTTTTTATTGGCGTTCAGCGCCCCCCTGGCACCGTATGGCGTCCTGTATCATCTGATTGTGCTACTAATGAGAGCTGACAGCATCTGTCTTACCGGCTCAGTCCTCGGATCTGGGACATTTTGTCTTTCTATGGACGGATTGTACACTCTTTCCTCTTTCCTTGTTCTATCTGTTTCTGGGAAAGCTGGGTGACGGCAGAGGCTGCTGCCAGTTCAGCTCACAGGTGTTTCTACTCAGATTTCCTTGTCTCTGAAGTATCTTCCAAGGTAAATAATGTTCTAATGGCGCTCTCTGCTCCCACAGGGGCTGTCATCCAGCTTTCCTGGACTCCAGAGTGGCAGATATGTAGTGATTTATCTCCTGCGGATGCTGTAATAGCAACCATCTGCTGGGAGTTGTAGTTTGGCTGATCTGGAGTGTGATTGAGTCAGCACAGATGGAGGGGACGGACGGTTCGGTGCGGACGTCTTGCCCTTCTCGCCCTGTGACTCCACAGCTGCAAGACATTAGCTTTAAGAAGTCCATAAAATGGGAAATTGTGTCAGATCGCAGCAGCGCAGAATTAATTCACTGATATTATGATTAACTTCTGCATTGCCAGAGTTGACCCACAGGGACCCAGCAGGGGCCCCGAGCCCAGGCACGCAGCTCCGGTGGATTTCCTTCTGCTTTGTTTCTTCCTTGCTCTAAAATCCCCTTTCCCTCCTTTCTCTTCCCTATAGTCCTGGGTGCAGCAGCTGGATCCCTCCTACACACTCAGCTGAGTGCCGCTTCCCTGAGTCAGCCTGAGCGTAGCCTCCTGTGTGCCGGAATAGATCCCGTCAGACAGCTGGGAGGCCGACCTCCGATACAATGAACTCCCAAACAAAGCCTCCTCCTTACCTCCTGTCTTACAGGACAGAACCCGTCACTTTATGTAGTGGAAGGTTACTGCATGGTACCTTTTATAAATGAGCTAGCCCTAAAGAACATAACTACTATAATACTGCCTCCTATGTACAAGAATATAACTACTATAATACTGCTCCTATGTACAAGAATATAACTACTACAATACTGCCTCCTATGTACAAGAATATAACTACTACAATACTGCTCCTATGTACAAGAATATAACTACTATAATACTGCTCCTATGTACAAGAATATAACTACTATAATACTGCCTCCTATGTACAAGAATATAACTACTACAATACTGCCTCCTATGTACAAGAATATAACTACTACAATACTGCCTCCTATGTACAAGAATATAACTACTATAATACTTCTCCTATGTACAAGAATATAACTACTATAACACTGCCTCCTATGTACAAGAATATAACTACTACAATACTGCCTCCTATGTACAAGAATATAACTACTACAATACTGCCTCCTATGTACAAGAATATAGCTACTATAATACTGCCCCTATGTACAATAATATAACTACTATAATACTGCCTCCTATGTACAAGAATATAACTACTATAATACTGCCTGATTCTCCTCTGTTTTCTCTGCATTACATGAGGCCTTGTGAATTATTAATGGTTCCGCGCTGCTGTCTGCATTATATATGACATCTTCGCTGTGCAGCGGTTGTGCGGTCGGTTTGTGATCTGCACATGACCCGTCCTCCTGTAGATGATTGCAGATCCTGGAGTAAACATTGTCTTGCGTAATGGGGGAAGATCGATTTGTGTTATGGGTCCTTTTGAGGTGTTGGGGCCCATGGTTGACGTGCCACTAGTCATGTCTTTGACTCCATGCCCCAGTGGTCGTCGTCCTTTTTTGCGCCCATTGCGTTTTCTGCTTAACCCCTTGTTTACCTGCACTGGAACCCCCCCCCCCCTCTCCCGTGGCAAGTAAGTGGTTAATCCTGGGAAGGCTACCTCCGGTCACTGAGCAGAGGCCTCTCTTCCCGGGCGGCATTGTGGCCCGGTCTCTCTGATCTCGCCCTCTTTTCTATGGCCGGATCGGCAGTAATGACCTCCCCCGTCCTCCCCTCCTCTTTGGGGTATTGTGCGCTTTCTATAGAAGACAAAAGCTCCATTTTTCTCCCGTCCTGGATTAGATGCTCCATGGGAACAATAGTCGGCCCTAAACTTCTCCCATTTCCCCCCCCCCCCCCCCCTCCTTCCTCATTCTTTTTGGTTGTCGGAGGATTCGTATATTGTTGGGGGGGGGGGGGGGGGGGGGGCGCTGTGCGCTTTTTATTTTTTTATTTATTTTTATTGGAACTTCCTCTGTGTTTGCGGGTCCTGTATACCTCCCATATGTCCCATATACATCCTCGCCCCCCGCCGATATCCTCCGTCTGCATTGTATGGACGCTGCTGCTGTTTTTAGTTAAACTTCCTTGACCAAGCCTTAGAAATTCCTTAGAAGTTCTTGGTCCCTTAGGGACCGGCGGTTGACCGGCCATCTGTGGGGCTGCCTACGGTCGGCAGGCCTGTATGGCGTCGTGCCCTATAGGGCTGCTGATATACATGTCTATAGATGATGTCATTAAAGGGGCACTTCCCCCCTAGAATTCATAAGCAGAGCTGCCAACGTCTGTGATCACAGGGGGGACGGGTTTTATTGACATCCTGCTGAAGGACACACTCTCCAGTGTTCACGTGTCAGTCTGAACTGCAGTTCTGGCATTCTATTCAGCAATGGGGATGAAATGAGATGTGGTATGGCGGTGATCACCTGCAGGCGGTCTCCACCGGTGCAGACTGTGTGATCTCATGTTTACTCACCGCTCTGTCTGCAGGATCCGACAGACGTGTGTTATCATAGCTCCATGTAAATATCCTACAGCGCAGGAGAGGGTTTGATTTAAAGCTACGGCGCAGGCGTCTGTGTTGTCATGCAGTCACATGTACACAGGCCATGTGCCTGCGGCAGTTTCATAGAGAATGAGCGGAGCATGAGTGCGACTGCTTGATCGCCACTCTTTTCGTTTGGGGGGGATCCTGCACCCCTGTTCTTGTGAGCAGTCAGACCCCCTCCTGTCAGTTTGGATCATTAGACCAACGGTTGGGATTTCCAGGGGTCAAACGGATCCTACACTGGTGCTTGTTACGGCTGCCTGAAGGAAGCCTCGGGCTGTGTTCTCGCACACGGCGGTTTTATTGTGTTGTCATTCAGCTTTTTTGCCCCTTGGAACAACGTACAAAAAAGACAAAGTATTCTGGCTTTAATCAGTTATCAGATCAGTGGGGGTCCTACCACTGGAATGGTATCCCGCAGAGCCCCTCTGAAAGGCATGGGTTGGCTGTACTCGGCTTTTGCTGACGCTCCCATAGAAATGGGTGGGGAGGCGGTGTGCAGGATGTCCTGTGAACGGACAATGTTTCCCTGCAGCGCCTCCGCAGGAGGAAGGCGGAATTACATCATATTACATTACTGTGCTTTCTGACACTGCTGTCACAACTCCCTAGATACCTGCCACCTACACCATGGAGGATCCGCAGACGTCCTCGCTTCTTGACTGAGCACATCCCGGGGGGGGAGAGAAACGACATCTCGCTCTCCCATAATTAGAATCAGATTGTTGCGGAGATGATTGATTCCTGGCGGATGCAGCTGTTTTCTGATCTCACCAAGGGGGTGGATGAGTCGCATGGTTCCCCCTGCTCCTTGCAGGCTATACGTCGCACCCTTGGTCGGGGGGCTCTGCTCGCCTTATTTTCAGCTCTTTACTTTCGGCGTCTCCTCCAGGTTGCTGGCTGCGCTCCGTCCGTCGCTGGCAGCCGCCCAGCTCGGTCTCCCTCTGCGGAGGTCAGGATCCAGGCAAGGGGATGGATTGGGTTTTAATGAGCCGCTCCTACGGCCAGGTGTTGTCCCCTGCCTGCTGAGGTCAGGGCTGAGGTGCCAATTAGTGGACAAGAAATGGGGGGAGAAGAGCACCCCCCCGGTGCCATGTTCACACGTGAAGAGAGGGCTGGGGTGTGTGATTCGCAGTAAGGAGCAGATGAGGCCCGATTAGGACTAACTTTTGGGATCAGTTAGTCCGATACGTTGGGTTGTGGTGGTGCAGAGCGCAAGGGCTGTGTGCAGGGGAAGGAGAATGCATGGCTCAGACCTGTGCCAGGAGGAGTTGTAGAGGGACAAGGGTTGCTTGAAATGTTTCCGTTGGATTCCCTCAAACTTGGTCACCATGCACTTCAATACTCGACTGCAGCCGGAGTGCTAGCATGGCAGCTGGGCACTCAATTTTGGTACATGTAAACCAGTTTCAAGAGCTCTGCTTGCTGCCAGTGAATGGAGTAGAAAAAAGCAAGCAGAGATTTTGAGTGATGAGGAGCTCAAACTGCATCTTAGTCATTGTGCAACTTGTAATGTTCTTAAACCACCAGCAGGGGGGCAGGTTGCAGTATAAGCCAGATGAGGGGGCACTGGGTGTCTGGCAGCCGCTTATCACTTATTGGAGGGTGGGGCGTCTCGGTCACCTTCCAGTTGTAACCAGTAATGATCGACTTCTCACCAGTGATCTCTCTCTTTCTCTTCTCCTGCAGACCGTAGAACATGGATTCCCCAACCAGCCGAGTTCCCTGGCCTTCGACCCCGTGCTGCGGATCATGGCGATCGGCACAAAATCCGGAGCCGTTAAAATGTATCCTTTTTACTACAAGTGACCCGGCGGGAGAGGAGGAAGCCGGGGCGTGCAGCTAGGAAGCTCATCCCCCACCAGGTTGAAGGACCCCTGCCAAAGAGGCTGTCGAGGTGGTAACCCTCTCAGATGCCCAAAGATGGGCACACTTGGGCACTGCAGGTTTGACCCAATGCTTGGCACTTCGTGTCCGTCCTTCAGTGGTGGCATTCCTTCCTAGGTAAGATGAAAGGTCTCGCTTGCTGCCATGTCACAGGTCATTACCTCCTGTTCCTCTTCATGTGGAGGGTCTTCTGTGTCCCCCCCCCCCCCCCCTCTTTTCCAGTGGGATTCACATTTTCGCGTCGTGATGAGACAATCCGGTTTGACAATCCCAGTCGGTGCTGTAATGGCGGCCATGTCAGTCGTCACCCAGCTTTCTTAGGCTCAGAGACTACATGTGTCTGGGTGACAATATGGCCGCCGTTGCTTAGTCACCCAGCTTTCCTGCAATACTGAACGGCACGTAGTCCAGCATAGAGCCGACATGTCGGGGGCTGGATGACGGCTCTGATTTTTCACTAGGCAACGTTCCCCATGAATAGGTCGCCTCTGGCTGTGTACAAGAGATGGGGTGTGCCCCTCCTTCTGCCTGTCGCCATGGAGATGCCAACAATGTGGCCTGAAGGGAAGGGGCGCGATTAGGGGTTCACCCACTGTATGAAGTCTTTGTTGGGTCCCGTCACTGTTTAGTCTTGTGAAGAGCAGTGGCCCTGTCACGACTATTCTGCAAGACTCGTCCATTGCACAGCAGGGGGCAGCAAACGTGGCGGTTGCTTTCTTTCAATAACAGCACCACACTTGTCCTCAGGTTGTGTGTGGTACTGCAGCTCAGTCCCACTCAGTACAGTAGAGCTGCAATACCAGACACAACTTGAGGGCAAGTGGGGCGCTGTTTTTTAGAAGTGCCTCCAAATCCTGGAGAATTTTGCTCTTTATTGGCTCAGGTCATGATTAAGATATTAAACCTCTGCGCAAGAACCCCCCCCCCCCCCCCCGGACATCTATGCACATTCGGTCACCCTCCTTCTGGCCTCGTCCCCTCATCTTATAAGCGATTGTCCCGGGAGGGGGCGTTTACACAGCTGTCAGCGAGAGGGAAGATCCAGGTCACTGTTCTCTACTGGTCCTGTACAAAGGACCATTGTGTAACCGCAGCTGGGCCTGGAGCTTGGGGCGGGGGGCTGTCTCAGCCCATAGGGGTCCCTGGCCTGGTTACTGTCCCTGTATTGGGGGGGTCACTTTCACTTCGACTCGCCTCTGCACTAGAGACCTAAGAAAAATGGCTGCCAGGTTAGGCCCCTTTCACACTTGCGGCAGGACGGATCCGGCAGGCTGGTCTCCCTGTCGGATCCATCCTTCCGCTGTTTCGGCGCTCTGTTCCCATTGACTATAATGGGGACGGGGGCGGAGCTCCGGCGAAAGCCGTCGGACATGCAGGACTTTTTAGTTCGGCGGCTTTCGCCGTGCACCGCCGCACTGCGCCGGAGCTCCGCCCCTGTCCCCATTATAGTCAATGGGGACGGAGCGGCGAAACAGCGGAAGGACGGATCCGACAGGGAGACCAGCCTGCCGGATCCGTCCTGCCGCAAAGGTGAAAGGGGCCTTATAGGTAGGATTTTGACGGCCATGTTGTTTGTCACCCAGACCGCTAGTGTTCGAAAGTCGTTGAGGTCTCCAATCTGTGGCTGTCTTGAGACTACAACTCCCAGCAGAGGCATCTTTAAGTCGCTGTTAAAGTGCACATCTGCCGTCATTTAGTCCAGCATATTACTAGGACTTCATTGCTTTACTCTGCAACACAAAAAACTAAATCTGCTCTCTGGAAACCATCAACAAGCGGGTTGGCTGCTGCTGACGGATCTTATTAGTTTTTTGTTTCTAACTGCGGCTTGTTGTAATCGGTCAGGCAGTAGGGACATTGGGCTGGGTATACACAGCAGTTCTTGGCTACATGATATTACCGCAACTTCCATGTTTTACTTGTAGCCCCCCCCCCCCCCCAATATATGTCAGATCGAGGCGCAGGGGTGGTGGTCCTATGCCCGCTCTTATTAGATGTGGAGATCCAGACCACATTCACTGCAGGGCTTCATTATGCGAAACACAGACTGACCGATCAGGCAACAGCAATTTGTTGATGGTTTCCAAGTAGATCTCATTCTCTTTCAATATCTTATATTGATCCAGTGCAATTCACTATAATTGAGTGCAATGGAGCAGGAAATATTAAAATCCAGACCCATCTATAAAATGTATGTTCTGTGCCGTTCACAACACGTGCTGAGTAAGCAGGACCAGGCCTGTCATCTGCTGTCCCCTTAATGATCCAGTCGTCATGGTAACGAGGCGCAGGAATGTACGGAATAACGCTCTCCATCACCACTGTTCCCCAGATGGCGGGTACTTAATGGAGACTTACAAGTGCGGTATGGAGGACAGAAGTCAGTGCATTGTTCTATCCTTGTACATAGGAGGCAGTGTTGTAGTAGTTATATTCTTGTACATAGGAGCAGTATTATAGTAGTTATATTCTTGTACATAGGAGCAGTATTATAGTAGTTATATTCTTGTACATAGGAGCAGTATTATAGTAGTTATATTCTTGTACATAGGAGCAGTATTATAGTAGTTATATTCTTGTACATAGGAGGCAGTATTATAGCAGTTATATTCTTGTACATAGGAGGCAGTATTATAGCAGTTATATTCTTGTACATAGGAGGCAGTATTATAGCAGTTATATTCCTGTACATAGGAGGCAGTATTATAGTAGTTTTATTCTTGTACATAGGAGGCAGTTTTATAGTAGGTATATTCTTGTACATAGGAGGCAGTATTATAGTAGGTATATTCTTGTACATAGGAGGCAGTATTATAGTAGGTATATTCTTGTACATAGGAGGCAGTATTATAGCAGTTATATTCCTGTACATAGGAGGCAGTATTATAGTAGTTATATTCCTGTACATAGGAGGCAGTATTATAGTAGTTATATTCCTGTACATAGGAGGCAGTATTATAGTAGTTTTATTCTTGTACATAGGAGGCAGTTTTATAGTAGTTTTATTCTTGTACATAGGAGGCAGTTTTATAGTAGGTATATTCTTATATATAGGAGGCAGTATTATAGTTGTTATATTCTTGTATATAGGAGGCAGTTTTATAGTAGGTATATTCTTATATATAGGAGGCAGTATTACAGTGGATGTGCAGACTGGCTAAAGGTGACAACTGATTTTGTGAGGCAGAAAGGTACTTGGAGGTGTCGCTTCCATCCCCCCCACCCCTCCTGGCAGCTGATATAGTGCAGCACTTGGTTGGGGACAGCAATAAGCACACAACAGAGAATATTAAATCTGTTCTGTCCTGCGGCATGATGGGAGTGATGGTAGATAAGTTTTGCAGGGTGTTCTCTGGTAATGGCTGCAGCGGTGGTGCTGTTATCAGTAGTGTCTGGCTTCTCTGCCCCTCTCCGTCCTGCGCTCCTCTCTGCAGCCGTCTCGATGCTGGCAGGCCTCCAGCAGTCTCTGGCCATGAATAGCTTTTTCTGCTTGATTTACTATGTATGCATGCGCTGTGTTCACACGCTGGTCCCTGCCGCCTGATTTGTGAGGGGCTCTCATGGCTGCTGGATGCAGATTCAGAGCTGTTTATAAAAAATAAGCTGGTCTCACCGCTGCAGGCGGTCTTACTATAAAGTTGGGGTGCTCCCATCTTGTCATAACGTTCCAGTGCAGACCATGAATATTATTACTCCATTTAAAGGGGGACAACACCTGTCGACTGCAGCCCTTCGACGTGCTACTGTAATGACCTTCAGAAAAGGGACAGATCTACCTTCATGGCTGCCAGGAAGAGCAATAGAGGACTGTTTATGCAACTGACCTCTTCAATAAGAAATGCTGATCTTCTCCACGGTCAGAAGGTGGCGTAGTTGAGTCATCAGATCCCGACTTCTTGCGGCTCGCACAGCCCGGATCCTCCCGTGTTGTGGGATAGGAAGAATGGCCGACTGTGTGCACAACAAATATCTGATTATGTAATTTTATGCACCACGTGTCGTGTGATTGTTTGTACGTTACACAGACGCACGTGTAATGGCCAAAGTCCATCAGTGCGGCACCGAGGGTGTTGAATGGATGCCGGATTATCGGACGTACAGCCATCACTTAGTGCCCCTTTGACGCTGTGTGCTGGGGAAAAACGGCGAGAAAAAAAATACTCTCGTTCCTCCCTGCTCAGACTGTAGATGCCTTCTTCTCCTTGACCCCTGACCTCCTCCAGATATGGCGCTCCTGGCGTGGAGTTTACCGGATTGCACAAGGAAACCGCCACCGTGACCCAGATGCACTTCTTACCCGGACAGGTAGACCCTCGGAGAGTCCTCTGTCTTCATTCTGTCTGAATCTTGGGAAAAGCTTGGTGACAACCAAAATGGTTAACCTTACCTCTCCCATATGGGTTGTCCCTCACTTTTCCTAGACCTCTGAGTGGCACATCTGCTTAGTATATGGCGTCCTGCAGCATCTTATCTTGGACTAAGCAGCTCTGCCATTCATTAGCTATGTGTAGCGCCCACTAGTGGTAGTGCAGCCTGCCTCTGCCGATCTGTAAGGATCCTTGCTCTCTCCTCCAGGGTCGGCTTCTTACCTTGCTGGACGAGAACACCATCCACCTGTGGGAACTGCAGCAGAAGGACGGCTGCTCCTACCTGGAGGAGACCCGCAGCTTCCTCCTCCCAGGACGACCAGGGTTCGACTGCCCTAAGTACTCACGCCCCCTCTTTCTTTCTCTCTCACGCTTGTCTGTTAGGTGTGGTCTATATGCCTATGTGTGCCTCTCTCCTCTGCCTGACCCTGCTGGGAGTTGTAGTCTCACAACAGTTGGAGAGAGGCACACATTCCGGACCACACATATTTAATAGATGGGGGGGGGGGGACCTTTTGGCCCAAAATGTTAAAAAAGTGCCCATGTAGATCTTACTGTTAATTATAGGGTCGGGTTGCCATGATACATTGCACTAGGGTCTAGTGCTGGCAGAATATTGAATGCAGCTCTGGATGTGACTAGAGTACAAGACGCCATGTAATTCAGCTTCTCTCTTGCTGGTCGGAGTCTGGTTTTGAAACTTTTTTTGGTTGCAAGTCTTTGTCCACCCCCAATATGGGGTCTTGGCTGTAGCTAATGGAGGACTCCCCCCTCCCCCTGCCTAAATTCTGTAAAGATTCAGGGACCATTTAAAAAAAATAAAATAGCTGCTTTGTTACAGAAACGGCGCCCCTGTCGTCCACGGGTTGGGTTGTGGTACTGCAGCTCTATAACACTGAGGTGGTAGGGTGTGGTATTGCAGTTTCCAATCTGTTAACAGCGGTGGCGCTGTTTTTGGTAGAAATCGGCATTTTTTTTTTTTTTTATTTATTTTTTTTTGCTGATCCTGGAGTCCATAACTACCAGGACATCCTTCTGGCCCCTGGAGAGGTGGATGTGGCCCCCTAATGTGTCCAATATATGATCCCGTCCTGTTAGGTTGCAGCATACAAGCGGTGATGGTCACTTTGGAAGGTTTCGTGGTGTCCCAGGTGCCGGTCTCTCGGTGTCTCGTCCCTGACTGTCTCTTTATTGACTTCTATATGGGGTTGAATTGGGGAAACTGGTTACCCCGAGCCGTAGACTATGTTTAAAGCCCATGTTACAGCGGGGGAGGGTAAGTGGTCCTGCTCATTGTAAGCCGCAGGACCCATCACTTCTGTCTAGGCCTGGATAAAAACTAGTGCCATGGGAAAGAGGAGCAGTTGCCTGTAGCAACCAATCAGGTCACTGCTTTCTTTCTCTAAAGGATGTCTGAGGTATGAAAGCTGGAATCTGATTGGAGGAGTCGCTCATGGCAACCAATAAGATTCCAGCTTTCATGTCTCAGAAGACCTTTTATAAAATGAAAGGAGAGACCTGATTGCAGGAGATTTAACAGAACTGCTGCCATGGAAAAGCGAGGTGGTGTCTCATACCAACCAATGAGGTCACTCCCTTCATTTTGTGCAGGACCTGAGACATGAAAACTGGATGCGGTACGCGCCTGCACCAGTCGGCTCTGGTTGCTATGGGTGACTACTCTGCGTAATTTAAAGAGGTTGTCCAGGATTAGAAATAACATGGCTGCTTTCTTCCAGAAACTGTGGTACTGCATATTAGGCCACGGCCAATGGACAGATATGGCACTTCTGTTCGGGTCAGTTTGCGGATCCTTATTGTCACTGTTTGTGTTCAGTTCCCCTCCCAGCATTACTCGCGTGACTGTCATCCTCGTGGCGGCGTCCTGTGACGTGGCTGCTCTCGGGACGGAAGGAGGCGGAGTCTATCTTCTCCAGATCCCAAGCTTGAAGCTCCTGGAAGATCAGACCCTGCTGCAAGATGAGATCCTGCAGAGGTGAGGGCCGGAGGCTCGGGGCATGCTGGGGGTTGTTGGTTTGCAGCGACTGGTGCCTCGGTGCTTATGTTGTGTTTAACCCCTTTACAGCCTTCCAGATGAATACAGGTGCGGGAAGACCCTGGGGCCGGTGGAGTCTCTGCAGCAGCACCCGCAGCAGCCCAGCAAGATGCTGATTGGTTACAGCCGGGGACTGGTGACCTTATGGGACCGGGAGTCCAGGAAAGCTGAGCATCACTTTTTGGGGAACCAGGTGAAGATCTGAAAACCTTGTGTTTCTAGTCCCTGACAATAGTGCAGGGGCGGAGCATGACACAAATGTCATGCTCCGCCCCCCTCTGGCCTTGTCCTGGGCATAACGTCAGATCTGCCTAGAATGTTCCTTTAAAGTCTTTGTATTTATTTATTTTTCTCACCGTTTCTCCCCAGCAACTGGAGAGTCTGTACTGGGAGAGCAACGGGTCGTCCTTTATCAGCTCCCACAGCGACGGGGGGTACATGGTGTGGGCCGAGAGCAGCAATTCCTCCACCACCTCCCAGCCCGTCACCTCTACTATACCATACGGTGGGTTCACATAAACAAAATAGTAGCCAGTTGCTTTGTATCTGACCCTTACATGGTTGCACCCATTTCTGCTGTGGACTACTACTCCCATTGTGTTAAAGGCATATGTTCTGTTGTCCCCTTAGGTCCATTTCCATGCAAAGCGATCAATAAAATCCAGTGGCAGTCCAGCAGCTGCGGGTAGGTCTCTAAGACGTCAATGGTGTGGTCCTGTTTTTGCTTGTGATCTGGGTGGGTCAGCATCGCCCTCCCTGGCGGGGCCCCTCCTCCTGACGGTCAGCCGGGGCCACAGCTGTTTACCTGTTTGTCATCTAGTGCATGTGCTTGACTTCATGTCACCGTCTTACACTTCCTTCCTTGTCCCGGCCGCAGGAATCACTTCATCATGTTCAGCGGGGGGATGCCTCGCGCCAGCTACGGAGACCGCCACTGCGTCACCATAATGCAAGGGAAGAATCTGGTGACCTTGGACTTCACCTCCCGCGTGATCGACTTCTTTACTGTGTGTCCTGTCAAGAGCGAGGACGGTACGTCTTCTTCTTTAAAGGGATACTCCACCTCAGAAATCCTTCCCTTTATGCATCTTGTAGGGTTTCTTCTGCGTTCAGGTCTAAAGCTAAAATCCTGCTTTCTGCCGTGTTTTTTGTACCAGAGAGCGGTGCGCTGTCCGAGCTAATGTGTCAATAAAACTTTCACATGCGGTTAAACTGCTGACTGTTTCCAAGAGCGATCAGCAGTATTTTGAAAGCCGCTTTGGATGTGAACAGAGAGAACTTGACATAATCGTCTATATCGGTGAAATGTTGCAGAAATCCACTCAAATATCTGAATGTTTTGGTTACTTTTTGATTTGCTCTCCACTTGCCTCTAGGTCCTGACAATCCCACAGCCCTGGTGGTCCTGGTGGAGGAAGAGCTGGTTGTCATTGACCTTCAGACCCCTGGCTGGCCCACCATCCCAGCCCCGTATCTTGCCCCGCTCCACTCTTCAGCCATCACCTGCTCCTATCACATTTCCAACGTTGCCCTGAAGCTCTGGGAACGGATAATTCTGTCCGGCGAGCAGCAGAACCCGCACTTCTCATCTGTGGTGAGTGCAGAGACTTCTATAGGGGGGGGGTATGCGATGGCTGCCCCTTCCGCGGTGGGTGGTCTGTCTGCTCCTCTGCTCATGACATGCTTTCTCTTACAGAGCTGGCCCATAGATGGTGGGAAAAGTTTGGCCGAGGAGCCTTCCCAGAGAGGACTTCTACTTACAGGGTAAGGAGCTGGTGGGATTAGGATAGTGGCCATCATTCGGCCTGTGTGTAGGGAGCCTCAACTGGCTGATAACTAGGAGCAATAAGTGGCCCTGGAATATGCAGCAAGGCATATTTCTGCAGTGTAGCCGCTGTCTGGCCTCCCACGTCTGCTCCCTCGCTGTGTAATGCAGCGTCTGGAATCCGGCCTCTTGGACAGGGGTCTTCCTGTGTTATCTGGAGCAGCAGGGGAGGACCGTTGTCTTGTGTGTGGGCTCAGAGCCTCTCCTTTATTTAGAAGCCAAACAGAACATTGGAAAGTAAGATCCTGAGCCTGGAGCTAAACCCCAGGAGCTTGGGAGTGTGGGGCCGAGGGTCAGCGCAAATCCAGATGTGTGGGGGTGCAGCGCCGCTTATCCCTGCACTTCATGTGGTATGACAGGGTCTCCCTTCTGCTTCACACTCCTTTCACTTGTCTTCCAGACATGAAGATGGCACTGTACGTTTCTGGGACGCCTCCGGTGTCGCCCTGCGGCCCCTCTATCGACTCTCCACGGCCGGCATCTTCCAGACAGACTGCGACCACAACGAGAGCTCAAACCAGAGTGGAGACGAGGACTGGCCGCCGTTCCGTAAGGTGTGCAGATGCAGCTTAGACATTAAGTGTCTGATCGCAGGGGGCCCCTGCTGATTACGAGAACGGGGCCCGTGCTCCCAAGTTTGAATAAAGTGGCAGTCGCGCATGCACACTGCACTTCCATGTGGCTCCTGGAGAAAGCCGAGCGCTTGTACTCTATCCCCAGCCATCCCACAGACTTGAGTGGAGCCCCTGACACACTTGCATGTCGTCTGCTCCATTTAAATGGGGAGCGCAGGCACCCACTCTCGTGATCAGCCGGTTCTCCCCGCGTCATGCACTTTTGCCCTCACCTATATTTGTGGCGGACATTATTTCATAACGTGATAGAAAGAAGTGCTGCCGTTTTGGTTGTCACCTTTGTAAATGGTCTCGCTGTGCAAATTCACTCTGTTCCAGAGGGAGGAACACGGCCCCACTAGTGCCCCTGTATGTAGTTGCCCTGTCAATGACTGACCCTTTTTAATAAGCTTTGAAACATGACTGTGGTCTGTAGACATCTGTGCCGGGGTCCGGGCCCCTTGTCGGTACAGTGCATGGTGTTGGCTGGATGAGATGCTTTAAGGTGTACTGTTTCTAGTTCAAGGGTTGGACTTAGGGTTGGGCGATATACCGGTATCACGATATACCGCGGTATTAAAAAAACGGCGATATGGCGATATCGCCATTTCCTAAATATCGCGGTATATCGTGACGTCATAGACCGCTTCTAAATCCGCGGCCGCCCGCCCCAGCGTGAAGTACCGTACGGCACATTTACAGAGTACTTGCGGCGCTCTTATCCATTCGGCTGGCGTGAGGGAGGGAAGGAATACTGTGACTCGCATTCCCGGCACCCGACCTCTGAGAGGACTCTGTGATCCGCGCAATTAATCCCAGCGCGGTGATCACAGCGTCCTCTCAGAGGTCGGGTGCCGGGAATGTTCTTAAGTCCCTGCATTGGTGGCAGTGGGCAGCTCCGATCGGTTACCATGGCAGCCAGGAAGCTACTGAAGCCCTGGCTGCTATGGTATGTTAGTAAGCGGCATTATACTCGCGTGCGCAGTGGCCGCCGGGCGCTCCTTTTTCTCATAGGTCTGTGCGGCGCATTGCTAATGCTATAAGCATTAGCAATGCGCCGTACAGACAGAAGAAGGAGCGCCCGGCGGCCACAGCGCACGTGAGTATAATGCCGCTTACTAACATACCATAGCAGCCAGGGCTTCAGTAGCTTCCTGGCTGCCATGGTAACCGATCGGAGCCCCAGCATTACACTGCTGGGACTCCAATCGGAACTGCCCACTGCCACCAATGATGGGGGACGACCCTGTGGCCTCCAATGATTAATACTGGGGAGGGAGGGGGGCCCACTGCCACCAATGATGGGGGGACGACCCTGTGGCCACTGCCACCAATGATTAATACAATTAACGTCTCCTTGTGGCTGCCTGGCTGCCCCCATACAGTGTAACGTCTCCTTGTGGCTGCCCCCATACAGTGTAACGTCTCCTTGTGGCTGCCCCCATACAGTGTAACGTCTCCTTGTGGCTGCCCCCATACAGTGTAACGTCTCCTTGTGGCTGCCCCCATACAGTGTAACGTCTCCTTGTGGCCCCAAGTGTTTTTTTTTCTTCTAAATGGGCATTTATCGCGATAAATTTCTTAATATCGTTATCGTGGGTATATTTTTGATATCGTCCAACCCTAGTTGGACTCTGACTGTAGGGCAATTTCGCATGAGAAGATTCAGTTCATGAAATGCTCTCCGTATTACAGAGCTATTTCCCAGGCTGAACGCTGCTCCTGTGACTGACCTCACGGCATTATAATGACTTATAATGCAGTGTGCTCCTGCCAGACCTCGGATCTACCAGATTTTACGGACATAATGCCATCAGTACAGTTCAGTAGATCTGAGGTTGGGCAGCGACACACAGCATTATAAATCATTATAATGCTGTGAGTTTGTGGCCCGGGAATTGTCTTCATCACATGGAGTCTATTTCACAGACTGAATTCGCTCGTGTGAAATTTCTTAAGATGAAGCCTTGATTTGATATTCTTAAAGGGATTGTCCACTATGTTAACAAAGATTTTCATATTGAAAAGATCTGCAATTTTCTAATACACCTGTTTTCAACTGGTCACCATTTTCAAGATCTGTGCTTGCTGTCAATAACCGTAAATCTATTCATTCAAAGGCTTAAAATGCCTCCTTGACGTATTCAAGGTATTCTCTTCTGGGTCTCAGCTTCTGTGTTTAACCGAAGTTGTATGACTGACCTTGGTGACTTAGAACGGTGTCAGTCGCCACCTGCTGCGATATTCCGATTGTCCTATGTGACCCAATTGCTGTTCGCGGCTCTGACGTGGATGTGCTTCTGCGTAGCTTGGGCTCCGTCCGCTCTGCTCCAGACTGATGGCTCCTACCTGCACTGACACATTGTCGCCAACTACAGTGAGAACGAGGTCTGGACATGTTCTCGGAATGTAAACATTGAGTCAATTCACTGACAGCAAACAGATCTCGAATATGCTGAGGAATTAAACCACTAAGTAGACTGGAAAGTTATGGATATTTTTATTTTATACAACAGCAAGATCCAGTCTCTGCCTCTCAAGCTGTTGCAAAACTACAACTCCCAGCATGCCCTAACAGCCTGCAGCCGTCAGGGCATGCTGGGAGTTGTTTTTTTCTTTGACACCGCTTGGAGATTTCTATCATACAGGGATTTAGGTTTGGCATGAAACTGGTAAACTATGTAATGCGCAGACCGAGCCCTTTGGACGGCACCAATGTTTACGTGTTGCATTCATGGCTGCAGGCGCTGGAGTCTTCCTCCCTGGATCCCAGATCTGGATACGGTTTACTCTTGGCGCCGCTGTGCGATTCTTTGGCCCGGGCCAAGTCCTAGCATCTGCTGATCAGCCCTTCCCCACGTGCCGCACGCTGATCTCCGCTCTGTAATTTCCCGTCTTCCTCTTGCTCCTTTGCCATAAAATTGATTGAGATCTTGGAGGAGCCGTCGGGAATGTTCTGGATTTAATGCTTTGCTTTTTGCCTCCTGTGACATCGGAGAATCCATCTGCATCATGATGTCACACTAGGGGGGGCGCTATAAACTAATCCAAGGAAAGCAGACGAGTCTCCCACCTGCTGAGCTGAGCACCCGTCCTCTTTGCATTAAGTTGTTTTGAGTCCTCGTAGCTTGCTTTAGGTTACTTTCACTCTAGCGTTTTTTTGCGGATCCGTCGTGCAAAAAACGCTTCCATTACAATAAAACGCATGCATCCGTCGTAAACAGATCCGGTTGTATTATGTCTTCTATAGCCATGACGGATCCGTCTTGAACACCATTAAAAGTCAGTGGGAGACGGATCAGTTTTCTATTATGCCAGAGAAAACTGATCCGTCCCCATTGACTTACATTGTGTGCCAGGACGGATCCGTTTGGCACCGCTTTGTCAGGCGGACACCCAAACGCTGCAGGCAGCCTCCAGAGCGGAATGGAGGCAAACTGATGCATTCTGAGCGGATCCTTTTTCCATTCAGAATTAGGGCAAAAACTGATCCGTTCAGGGCTCTCACAAGCGGTCCAAAACGGATCTCAGAAACGGAAAGCCAAAACGCTAGTATGAAAGTAGCCTTACTTGGGGCCCCCCCCCCCCCCCCCGTTCACACCCAAAGTGACAATGATATATAAATTGCATCCTGGTTCCGAGCAGATGTCATGTGATGGTGACAGTAGGCTGGCAAGATCTTAAACGTATCTTTGGGTGTGAACAGAGACTAAAACTGTAAAAAATTTAGTAAGGAAAGGATTTGCAAAGATATCTGACATATTTTATATGCTGCAGAGTATCCCTTTAACTCTCCCCTATAGCTTCCTTGTGATGGGATGGTGCTTGGTTCCTTGCCACCAGCAGGGGGAGGCTGAATGCTTCCATGTGTCTGCTAGACCTGATGGTTCTCCAGCAGTGCCCTCTGCAGGCAGGAAATGGAATTGCACATTGGATATGATATATTATATACTGTACAAAGTATAACTCGCTGTATTGTACATTTTGTGTTTTGTAGGTCGGCTGCTTTGACCCTTACAGTGATGACCCACGGCTGGGCGTCCAGAAGATCGCCCTCTGCAAGTACAGCAGCAAGCTGGTGGTGGCGGGAACCGCCGGACAGGTAATGGCTGTGACTGCCCCTCTGCAGTGACCTTAATCCTCCGATGATTACTCTTCAGTCACAGGGGTCATGGCGCTAATCCAGCACATGTAGCGTTAAATGGCCAGACCATATTCAGTATGGGGTTGGGGGAAGAACAGTGCATTGTGGGAGCCCAGATTAATACAAATAATTTTTTGCAAACTTCTGTTGCCAAGGGCAACCAATAGGAAATTGAAAGCAGCGATGTAGAGGAATCTGTCCTGTCGGTGACTACTCCCTTCATCTCTTCTAGGTTCTCGTCATGGATCTGAACGATGATAAATCGGATCACATGGTCAGCGTGGCCACAGTCGACCTCC
Source organism: Bufo gargarizans (assembly GCF_014858855.1). NCBI lineage: Eukaryota > Metazoa > Chordata > Amphibia > Anura > Bufonidae > Bufo > Bufo gargarizans. The sequence continues at coordinate 184,152,560 of NC_058087.1, read as the reverse complement.
TGCAGGACCGAGAGGGCTTCACGTGGAAGGGTCACGATCGGTTGACCCCCAGAAACGGCTCCCTGTTTTTCCCGCCTGGATTCCAGACCACCATGCTGGTGCAGTGTGCGCCACCGGCTGCGGTCACCGCCGTCTCGTTACACTCTGAGTGGAATCTGGTGGCGTTCGGCACCAGCCATGGCTTTGGGCTGTTTGACTATCAGCGGAGGAGTCCTGTCCTGGCCAGGTAACTGCCATATTGTCATGTACGGTCCTCTGCTTTTCATTCCGTCCATCTGCCGCTCCTCTTATGGCCTCGTTCACACGGCTGTATTTTCAGTCCAGTTAGCATTTTTGGCCTATCGCACGCGGACTCCTTTATTTCTATGGGTCTGAAAAAAATGCAGTCATCGCACGAATGTCGTCTGTGTACTGTCTGCATCCGTGCGGCTGTTCTTCAAATTATAGAACTTGTGCATATTGCAGACAATCGAATTTTTGCTCATGGGGTCCGCAGAAAGGTGCGGGTTGCACAAAGCCCGGTATCTATATTTGGGATTCTGCGGTTTGCGGACCTAAAAATACATAGTTGTGTAAATGTAGGTCCTGATGCGTTGTGATCGCGTTCAGTTTTTATCGCAAAGGTGCAATGCGATTTTAATGCGTTTTGCACGTGCGTGATAAAAAAAAAAAAAAAACTGAAGGTATACCACCATCTCTTAGCAACCATCCCTGAAGATCCAATTTTCACGCAGCTCCGTTCACTTCTATGGGGTCAGGGTTGTGTGAAAATCACAGAATCTAGAACATGCTGTGATTTTTCACGCAACGCATAAGTGAGGCATGAAAACCAACGCACATGTACACGGCCCTATTGAAATGAATGGGCCCGGATTTCGTGCGGGCGCAATGCGTTCGCATCACGTGCCGAATACTCGCTTGTGTGAAAGGGGCCTAAAGGGCACTACTCCCCAAAACTAAGCAAATCCGAAGTCCTTTAATTGTTGATGAAAAGCCTATGCAGCCATTACTCATCTCTATCTGAGCCTGGAAAAGCTGGGTAATGACCAGAAGGCATCCAGTTGAAATCTCGTAGGGATGTCACCCAGATTTCCTAGACCGATGAATGGCAAAACAATAGTGACGCCTCTCCTCCCCACTTGTTCCCTGTGAACGCTTTAATCATTCGTGCCACCCAACTTTCCCACAGACCAGGGATCAGCAACCTGCGGCTCTTCAGCTGTTGTGAAACTACAATTCCCAGCATGCTCCATTCATTTCTATGAGAGTTCTTAGAAGAGCAGAGCAAGTATGCATACTGGGAGTTGTAGTTTCACAACAGCTGGAGAGCCGGAGGTTGCCTACCCCTGCCACAGACAGACAAGTTTGCCAATTTGTATCCATTTTTACAAGACCTTTTGTAAGGAAGCCGCTTGTGCCCCTTGTGCTGTCCTCTTCCTTGGTGCATCCGTCTCGCCCTCCCCATTAATAATGCACGGCGCTGTCTCTGTGCTGGTCTTGGGAACGCACAGACGTCTTGTATTGTGATACATTAAGTGGTTTACGGTGGAAGCTCTTTAGCTTGGAGAGCGGTTTGTTAGCGGTCGCGGTATGATGTATCCGGCCAGGGTTGCTTGTTTTGACTGTGCCAGTCCCTGGAGGCATGCGGGGGGGGGGGGGGGGGGGAGATGCTCTCCTGTCTGCGGCCTTGGTATATGCAGCTGCCAATATAATGGCTCCTTTGTCCCTACAGGTGCACATTACACCCCAATGACTCCCTGGCCATGGAGGGGCCTCTGTCCCGGGTCAAATCTCTGAAGAAGTCTCTCCGGCAGTCATTCCGGAGAATAAGGAAGAGCAGAGTGTCTGGGAAGAAGAGGCCGAACACTGCGAGCCCCAACAGCAGGGTATGTGGCAGCTGACGGGATCTGCGTTATATAAAACGCCATTTTAGTTCCTGTACTGGTTAACACAATGGCTTAACCAGTGTAATTTTTCATCTAGATAAATTTCTTTGTTTCCTCAGCTCCAAGAGGCAAATGCGCACCTGGCAGAGCAGCCGGGTCCCCATGACCTAGAGGTAGCACCTGTGCAGCGGAGGATTGAGCCACGTTCTGCAGATGACTCTTTGTCCGGCGTGGTGCGATGCTTGTATTTTGCTGATACCTTTCTGCGGGACGGTAAGAAAAGTTCTCTCGTTTGTGGAAAATTGCATCATATTCTTGTACATAGGATACAGAATAATAGGCCTGCAATTTGTACTCAATCAGTTTGGCAGCTGAATATAACTGCTATAATACTGCTCCTATGTACAGAAATATAACTACTATAATACTGCCTCCTATGTACAAGAATATAACTACTATAATACTGCCTCCTATGTACAAGAATATAACTACTATAATACTGCCTCCTATGTACAAGAATATAACTACTATAATACTGCTCCTATGTACAAGAATATAACTGCTATAATACTGCCTCCTATGTACAAGAATATAACTACTATAATACTGCTCCTATGTACAGGAATATAACTGCTATAATACTGCTCCTATGTACAAGAATATAACTACTATAATACTGCTCCTATGTACAAGAATATAACTACTATAATACTGCTCCTATGTACAAGAATATAACTACTATAATACTGCCTCCTATGTACAGGAATATAACTACTATAATACTGCTCCTATGTACAAGAATATAGCTACTATAATACTGCCCCCTATGTACAAGAATATAACTACTATAATACTGCCCCCTATGTACAAGAATATAACTACTATAATACTGCCTCCTATGTACAGGGATATAACTGCTGTGTTCAGGTTAGTTATGCCCTTTGCCTGCGCTCTATTATAGCTGTCCACCATGGCCCCACAATGTGGGCAGGCACCAATTCCGGCTCAGTGTTTGCATACGCGCTGGAAGTTCCTTCGAGGGAGAAGTTCTCGGAGCGCTCTGCAGAAGCCGTGCTGGGGAAGGAGATTCAGCTTATGCATCGAGCACCAGTAGTCTCCATTGCTGTCCTGGACGGACGGGGAAACCCTCTCCCAGAGCCCTTTGAGGTGTCACGAGACTTGGCGAAAGCACCTGACATGCAGGGCACACACTCTGTGCTCATCGCTTCTGAAGAGCAGTTTAAGGTGAGCTGTGGAGATCACATGCAACTAATAAATGCAGAGCCTTGTGCTGCAGCCTGGCACTGAGCGTGTTCTATGCATTTACCTTTCCTGCACGTCCTCTGGCAGCTGTCACTAAAGCTGTGCTTCCTACGGACTACAAGAAATGAAAATTTCAGGTTTATTATAATTTTTTTTTATTTCTTCTGCCTCCTTTTCATCTTCAGATTTTTACCTTGCCCAAAGTCAGGTGCCAAAACAAAATTCAAGCTGACGGCCCATGAAGGCTGTCGGGTACGTAAGGTGGCTCTCACCAGCTTTACCAGTTTGGCATCCGAGGACTACTCTGAGAACTGCCTGACATGTCTGACCAACCTGGGAGACATCCACGTCTTCAGCGTCCCTGGGCTGCGGCCTCAAGTGCGCTACGACTGCGTCCGCAAGGAGGACATTAGTGGGATCGCGTCCTGCGTATTCACCAAGTATGGCCAAGGTCAGACATTGCAGATACTTGTTCTGGGAAAGCTGAGTGCTAGCCAGTATATCGTCTGGAAGAGTAATTTCTGTTCCCTTCCCCCTCAGGATTTTACCTGATCTCCCCCTCGGAATTTGAGCGGTTTTCTCTCAGTGCCAAGAATATCACAGAGCCATTATGCTTGGTGGAATTCGATAGACCCCACGACCCTGTGTATCTCAGGTGAGGAGCCGGGGCCCCGTATTTGGCCCTCCTTGGCTAGATGGTGCAATTTTGATGTTGCATTTGCCAGGGACTCGTCATCGGCATGTTCTGCCCGCAGGGGGCACAAAGTTCTGTTCATTGGGAGTTTATCGCCCTTCTCTTCTTATGCTTTCAGTAATAAGGAAACCTTTGTCCCCCAAAAACAACCAAGCCAACGGCACGCACCTTCCCCGGGAGTGTGACGGCACCCCGCTCATGTCTGAAGGTGAGGTCCCTGACGGTCTTGGTTCATGCTGTGCTGTTGGATTATATTGAGGGGAGGGTGTAACTTCTGTTTCTTTTGTCCAGCAAATTCTCGCGAGCACGGCACCATGTTATTGCCATCTCCTCTGGACTCGCCCTTAAACAGCACGGACACCACGCTGGACACAACCGGCGAAATCACAGTGGAGGATGTGAGGGATATGCTGGGGTGAGCTCCGAAGCATCTGCATGTATTACAGTCCAGATACAATCTGCAGACGACTCCAGATAAAGTGTGTATAGACCCGGCACACAGTGTCGTCTGGTACTGCACGTCAGCCTCATTATTCAAAGGTTACGGATACCTTTTGGGGCTTTTTTTTGCATTTTACTTGTGGGCCAAAAAGCATTTTGTAAATTATATATATATATATATATATATATATATATATATATATATATATATATATTTTTTATATTCTATTGGTCTGTATTAAAAATGTTCAGTTTGAGAGGGGTTAAAAAAAAATCAGTCTGTTTTCTTTGAATCCCATCATCTGATGGCTCATGTGTAGATCTTCTGACCTCATAAACCAGCGGTTGGCAACCTTCCGTACACCAGCTGTGGTGAAACTATAACTCCCAGCTGTTTTCAGAAGGTTACTGAGCCCTAGTGTATGAGATGAGAGCTAAACATGAGCCGTCAGATGACTGGATTCAAAGAAAGTGACAGCTTGCAGGCTTTTTTTTTTTTTTTTCCCTTCACCCTTGTACTTCAGAAAGCGCTGACTGTTTTTAATGAAGACCAATTGAACCAATGATTTCTAGCCCAAAATTAATAAATTACCTTGAAATGTATTACCCAGTACTTGGGTACCACATGGACAAGTAGCCCTGTCTGATACAGTATATTCTCAAGTGTGGTGGCCCCAGACTCCCACTAATGGCCCATTCTCCTATACAATGACTCTATATAGTGATGTCTGGGACCTCCTTCATGTGAGTGCAGCGTCACACCCAGTATATTGCGGAGGTTTAATCCTGCAATGTTTCTTTAGATCTAACGAGGAGTCGGAGAAAAACCTGAAGAATTCGGCAGAGGAGACACGACCCCCAGAGATCCTGATCAAATGAGGTTGGTGCCTCGTGGGGCGCACACTGCCTTGCGTGTGGTGGGCTCCGTTCCTACTTCGATGCCTTGTCATATCCGCAGAACAGTTGTAGATGAGGCAGATATTGCATGAATAGCAGTTCCATAATGTTGTCGCCCAATTTAGAGTGGAGGGAAGCGGGCGCTATAATAGTGAGGTGTTGAGGAATTCACTCACTTGCCTCAGACTGTAACGCTACCAATACGTTATGGAATTGCTGCTCATGCACTTGCCCAGGGTGTAAAATTGTTGCTTCAGCAATTTTTATACCACAAATTTTTTATTTTTTATTTATTTTATTTTTTTCAGGACCGATCCGACTGTGGCCCCCTCGCCTCTCCGACCTGGTTTACACCCGTTCTCGCCACATTGGATTTTACAAAGCCTCGTCCCGATGACGCCCGCTCCCCTCCTTCTGGACTGGTGAGCCCCCTCTACCCAGCTCCATGATGCCTTTTTGTACTGGTGGATGATCACTGCCTCGTGCCTCATTCCATGCATCGACTAATTATATTCTATGTGATACTGGACGGTTGAGGGAAGGAGCCCCCCTCCCCCATACGTCTCTTGAGCCTTTACACCATGGACTATTAAGGACTGTGACGCTTCAGTGCTGGCACCTTTTTTAATGCATCGTTCATCATGGCTGCCGGTCACGGACTGCTGAGCGGAACAGGTTGGTCGCTGAACACGTGACGTACCTGCGTTTGTTTTTTTTATATGGACTTGCTCTATAGATGCAAGGTGCTGATCGCACTACATAACTGCATTGATTTAGTAGAGCCTTAAACCCAGCAATAACCTGCTTGCCTTGTAATAGGGCATGGAAAGGGAGCCTGCCGTTCCCCAGTCGCCCCCAAAGCGCCCCCCCCCCCCCCCGACCCCGCTCGTCGATGACCAAAAGGTAACGTTCTGGCTGCAACGTGAATGTGAACTCTGGGCCAAGAACTCATTACTAGCCAAGGACTGCGAATTGTACACAACTGTGATTATGGACCCCTGCAGCATTTTAGGGGTTAATAATATATTTTTTTTCTCGTGTGACCATGACGCAATTAGATCTATTTTTCTACGCCTTGCCTTCCATTTCTGAGGCTATTTTTTTGGGTACTGATGTTAGCATTTATAATAAAGGGCAGGTCAAGAGATGAGGCAAGCGCTGGTAACGTGTGGCTCTGTGCACCTGGAAGGAACTACTGCTCCCAGCATGGCACTAGACAACAGCAGTCTAGAGCCGCAGGTTCTCCCCCACGGTAAAAGGGGGGGGGGGGGGGGTTTATTTTGCTAACCTTATTGTCTTTGACAAGATTCTTAGAAGAATTATCCAATTTACATGGATTTTATTTTCTTTTGTTTAGGATGTATTATTTCCCTTTTTTTTTTTTTACAGTTTTTCTTTGTTAGATTATAACAGTTTTTATTAAAATAAAGTATTTGTTTTTCATTAAATGTTACGAGGAGGATGCAAGGCCTGTAAATGTGAGAAGTTGATACTGCTTATGGTCCAGTGTCTGCGCCGTGCACACATCATGACACCCCCAATAACTAAACTCTGTCCATGTACTATGTCATTGTTAATAAGGGTTGGTGGGGACATCGATCCAAAAAATCCTCCTGCATCCCGTCTCACACTGCGGGTTAATTGACATTCTGTCTACCTGCTGCCACCACCAGGGGGAGCTAACGGCATTTACATTTATGTAACTGCTATAAAATTCAGTGGAAGCTAAAAAAAACCCCCACAAAAAACAGAGCTCCCCCTGGTGGCAGGTCAGGGTTGTAGGTAAGTGCACTATTCACTGGAGTAGCTAGAATTTCTCCCTAATAGCAGGAAATGCTGGTTTTCGTACTGTTTTTCCAGGACTTGATTCTCAAGAGAGGTCATATCAGGGAGATGGGGGTTTTGACATCCAGCACCCCAATAAATCAGCTGTTTCATCTGGAGCTTGAAGCAGAAGGCTCTGTACCCTGGTTAGTAGTCAGTGGCCCACTTCTTGGTAAAGGGGGGTTTTCCATGACTAAGTTACCAGTGTCAAATCAGTTTAGGTCCAACACCCTGCAGCCCAGATAAATCGGGTGCTTCAGCCGGCGATGTACTGCAGCTCTGCACCCATTCACGTGAATAGCAGCTGAGCTGCAGTACATCGCCGGCTGAAGCGCAGGGTGTTGGAGCTAAACTGATTTGATACCGGTAACTTAGTCATGAAAAACCCCCTTTACCAAGAAGTGTCCCTGGTCTTCATCTGTGCGCCAGGAAAACACATTTACAGCAGCTACAAGTGGTGTGGCATAAAATTTAGAAGCTGAAACCTTTTGCGCAAAATGCAGTTTTAGGCTTTGTTCACACTTATTTCCAGCAGTAGTGAAGCCTACACAGTAGTCGGAACCGACGCAGAGTTCGGTTTCGAAGTGGTTTTCCACTACCACAAAGTCGCACGCAACTTTGCGAAAAACTTACTTTGGCTCATCGGAGCCCATACGTTCTAATTCTGTACAGAGACAAAGCAACTTTGGATGACGCATCTAAAGCTCGCTTCGCTCTACACTACTCACAATCGCCGATGGAAATAACTGAAGTGTGAACTTAGCCTTATGGAAAAGTGACTTTTCTGCAGCATAAAATTGGTGTTTTAAATCTTCACCCTTTAGGCTACATTCACACGTCAGTATTTTTCTATAATCCGAATTTCGGTCTGTTTTTTGCGGATCCGTTGTTCCTGAAAATGTTTCCGTATGTCATCCGTTTTTTGCGGATCCGCAAAAAACGGAAACATGTATACATTCAATAATCAAATAAAGTTGTTTGGATTTCTTTGAAAAAAAATTGAAAAAATAAAATAAGCTATGTGTTTCCAGGAACGGATTCTGCAAAAAACGGAAGACATACGGAATGACATCCGAATGTCTTCCGTTTTTTGCGGATCCATTGACTTTATTGTACCAGGATCCGAATTTTGCGGAAAAGAAGAATAGGACATGTTTTATATTTAAACGGACATGCGGAACGGAACAACGGAAACGGACAGCACACATTTCCAGGACCCATTGAAAATGAATGGGTCCAGATCTGGTCCTGATCTGTTCCGCAAAAAACGGAACAGATCAGGAAAGAAAAAACGGACGTGTGAATGGACCCTTAGTCTTAAAACTTGTATGGCCATTTTCCATGGGCCTAGGCTCGGCACTATAATCGGGGCTGCTTGTATCTTTTCATGTGCCACCTAAAATCCTTGTCAAGCAGCAGAATACTGCTCTGTAACCAGGGATGTGCTGGCAACAGATGTGGAAATGGCATGGGGGATGAATGACCGCAGCAGCAATGGTAGGCCTCTTTCACACGGGCGAGAATTCTGTGCGGGTGCAATGTGTGAGGTGAATGCGGTGCACCCGCACTGAATCCGGACCCATTCACTTCAATGGGGATGTGCACGTGAGCAGTGATTTTTCACTTGTGCGTTGTGTGAAAATCGCAGTATGTTCTATATTTTGCATTTTTCACGCAAAGCATGCCCCATAGAAATTATCGGGGATGCGTGAAAATCACAAGTGCCGATACAATGCGATTTTCACGCATGGTTGCTAGGAGATGTTAAGTAAATTGACTTTGATCAATTTACTTTTTTTTTTTTTTTTTTTCCCCTTATAAGATGGTTATAAAGGAAAATAACAGCACTCTTAATACAGAATGCATAGTACAATAGGGCTGGAGGGGTTAAAAAAAATGAACTCCCCTCATCCTCTTGTTTGCGCAGCCGGCATCGTCTTTACTTCATCTTTCAGGACCTTTTGACATAATTGCGCTCACCACGTGGTCAGTGCAGGTCCTGCTGAATGAAGATAGAAGGATCTTCTATCTTCATTCAGCAGGACCTGCGCTGACCATGTGGTGAGCGTAATTATTTCAAAGGTCCTGAAAGAAGACTATGCTGGCTGTGCGAACAAGAGGATGAGCTAAGTTTATTTTAATTTTTTTTTAACCCCTCAAGCAACATTTTAGTAAGTATTCCGTATTAAGAATGCTATGATTTTCATTTAGAACCATGTTATAAGGGAGAATAATAAAATATACAGAACACTGAAAAAGAAGTTCGGCTCTGGGTACCACATTCAGGTTTTTTTTATCATGTGTGTGCAAAATGCATTGGACTCGTGTAAAAAAAAAAAAAAAGGGAACCACGCAATGCAATAAAAACTGACTAAAATTGTGCGTGCACTCGAGCGGGTATCCCCACAATACGCACATCTGTGATGCCCGTGTGAAAGAGGCCTCACTGGTAGAAAACAAGCTGGTGGTGATCTGGAGCCAACGTTCCTTCCCAATCATTGGCTGCTCCCTGAGCCTTGTGGAAAAGGGCCCTTCGTGAAGTCATCCCAGGTGTCTGTCTACATCATCACTTGCTGAATTAGTTTGGTAAAATAAATCAGTGTTTGAAAGTGAAGTGCAAATTTTATTAAAATATAAAGCTCATACAGTAAATGTTTCCTCCCCTGGCTACAGGGAGAACGGCCTCTGCTTCCCCCTTAGGGCAGCGAGTCAAACGTGTGGCCCTGCAGCTGTTGCAAAACTATAACTTGCATCATGCCTGGCCAGCCTATAGCTATCAAAGCATGCTGGGAGTTGTAGTCTTGCAACAGCCTTTGTGGCTATTTCTTCCAGTGCACTCATGATTCCAACCATCCTTATAAGGGCTCATGCACACACCTGTGGCCATATTGCGGCCCACCATACACAGGCACTGGCCGAGTGCATCCTGCATGCAGACTCATTCACTTGAATGGGTCCACAATCCAGGAGATGTGGTCCGGAGGCACAGATCAGAAGCACTATGGAGTGCTTCTGTGGGGTTTCTGTCCATGCTTCCACACCAGAAAAAAAAAAAAGTAGTGCATGTACTACTTTTTTTTTTTGCAGTGCGGACAGATCACAGACCCATTCAAGTTGAATAGGTCTCTTATCTGTCCTGGCCGCTGCACGGATGTTGCCTGTGCCTTGTGGACTGCAATTTGCGGTCCCCAATGCACAGAACGACCGCACAACAGACGTGTGCATGAGCCCTAACTGTGTTTTACGCTAGAGGAGCCAGGGCTGCACCCCAATAAGTTATCCTGACACCAGAGCCTTCTCCAGGAAGACCGAGTTCCATAAAACACCTGGGGATCTGTGCCATCAACCCGCTATGTTAAATTATAAACTTCAGCTCTACCTACCACTCCCATATCTGATGCTAGCTATATTACACTGTCATGTCACTGAGATCTAATCTATGCCAATGCTGGACCTGCATAGAAAGTATGGGTACTAGTCACCCACAACCAGTAACGGCAGGTATCGATCCATCCTGCTTTGTCCAGGATTACAAAAACATGGCTGCTGTCTTCCAAAAATCACACTTATCTTCAGTATTTGATATTGTAGTAGCCACATTTTTCTAAACCTGGAAAACCCTTTTACCGTAACTGGTTGTGATGGAAAAGATCGTCCTAAACTTCGTGGAGTGTTCATCGCACTGTACGTTACGTGAAGAAATAAAAATGCAGGAGGGAGAATAGCCTCAGCAGTGATCTACAGTATGGTGGACGCAATCGCTTTGGTTACAGTTCTGGAAGATTCATTGCTCCCCTTAGTGTGCAAAAACCCCCCCACCCCAATCCTGCCCGTATTAACCCTTAACACTGTAGAAATGGAGTCGCTGAAGAGACTAAGCTAGCAGTAGTGCAGGCAGTAAGGCCTTGGTTCTGTCCCAGTTTCTGTACAGTAAAGAGTTTGCCAGGAAGGATTAAATATATTAACATCCTCTGTGCCCGAGATGCTTTGGGACCGGCCTAAGATGGCGGCTTGCGAAAGGCACCCCAGGCGTGGAAACAGCGGGTGAAGACGTGAGGTTCGTGTCCCTTACGGACCAGGCGCAGTTTCCGAGGGTGATCAGAATCCTTGGCTCTCATGTGCTGGATGTAAACCTGTAAGGAGAACATATGTATGGGTACACGACCATGCCTCATCTCATCAGAGCCTCAAGGATGCTGAGCTCTCTATACCTCACGCTCTACACTGCTGTGTCAATGCAAAGGAAATCCATCACTTTTATTATATCAAGTGATTATAACCACCACTGAAGGGCTGGGGGAATAAAATATTAGGAAACTATGGGACATAGATCTTACCTGTCCAGTGTAAGAAAAACACAGCCCCAGTCTGTGTGTGATAGTGCAGGCCAGTCCCTTGCACTTTACTGGGGCTGATCTACAATACCTGACCCAACCGGTGGACGTAAGTAGCCATGTTTTACTAATCAGTCACCTACAATGAGGTTTAAAGAAGCAGAAAGCTGGAGTCACTTACCTGACATGCCTTTAAGCTGAGCTTTATTTCCACCTGGCTGGTCTGACTCCCGACCCACATGTAGACCTGGAAACAAAGACAGCCTTATAATTAAGCCCCAGACCCCCAGAACACAGACTTCACCCACACTGCGTCCTCACTCACCTCATTGCCATTGTCTAGAAGCATGATGTCATCGTCAGCCAGGTCGTCCTGACAGAAGTCTGAGCATTTTTCAGACACTGAGAAATAGCCCTTCTCATTGGAGCATCTGAGTGAAAAGAAAAGATCATGGCTCAGGAGAACATCTGTAACAGCAGCCATGTTGGCTGTATTGTCACCATGCTGCATCTGTCTGAACGCCATTAGCTCCCCCTAGTGGTGGCTGCAGGCAGCCAGAATTCTAGCTCTGTGATGGGAAGCGTGACCACGTACCGGAATAAACGGGAGAACTTCATATACTCTGCATCCTCATCATATGGTTTTTGGCCTCCAATGCCCACCCAGAAGAAATTCTCTGGTTCCTCGCCTTCATTTATAACCTGAAGAACAGGAAAAAACGCTCTTAACTCGCTTCACACTATATTTCAAAATATATATATATATATATATATATATATTCTCCCTTCATGCATCGCACCTGTTTACTATACGTGTCATCAAACATGGTGTTCATGATGTCCTCTGCAAGCTTCGCCTCATCAGGGTCTGCGGCTCTTCCTACCCAGGTGTACACAATGCCCTGGTTATCTGTGCTCTCAAAGGGGACCTGAAATATACAGGCGGGTGAGGTGGTAACACGGTGACCAGTCTGTAAGAGATGGCATGGCTGGTGCTGAGGACTTACCTTCAGGAGATAGCAGAACTCAGAATTCAATAGACTGCAGTCGGTGTTGATCTGGATCACCCTGTGGGAGAAGAATAGGAAATTAGCTACGGAACATCTGAAGACGACTTTGCCTCCGCCATACTCCCTTCTTACCTGGTGCACAGTGAACTTCCGTTAGTCCTCATGTGGTATAGGCTCGGCTGCAGCCCAACGTCTCTCATCTTCCGTTTCCCTTTGTGAATGATAAACTTTCTCTTAAAATGAGAGAGGAACTTGGCGTTTTCTTGTTGCTGTGTCATCCTGACAACCTGAGGGAGCAGAACAGAAGGATGACACGGGAGAAGAGGAGGCTTGAGGCTGCGGGTAAGTACTGACACAAGACGTTACCTCCAACTTCCCCGGGAACAGACTCTCAAACTTCTTCTGCAGACTGAATGTGAATGTCAGCCATCCCATGTTGGAGGCCTCTCTGCCCTGCCAGAAATAGACCACACACTGGAAGTCTTCCTCTGGCTGCTTCTCGTCTTCCTCATCCTCCTCATCTTCTCCATCATTATTGATCTTCCTCTTCTTGCTCTTCTGCTGTTCTTCCTCTTCATCGTGTTCTACCGGAACCCAGTACCTGAACAAACATATTGGAAGTGAGGTCCTGCAGCCAAGTATGTGACGACCTGACCACGTCCACCAACCATAAGGGAAGAGGGGCGGGCGACATAAAAGGTCTTGCTACCCCAATTACCTGCACAGGAACACATAGCAATCCTCCGTGTGAAAGTGGCCAAACTCTTCCTCAGGTAACCGTGCAAATTTCTTCCCCTCCAGCACAAATCCTTCCATCCCATCCAGATCTTCATTCCATTCCTCCGTGAGCTGCTCAGCCTGCAATACAAGTGAAAGCATCGGCCATGTGCATCAGGTGGCTCCCCAGCCTGATGGAAGTTGTAGTTCCACCTCTACTAAAGCATTACAAACTGTAGACCACTGAGCTAAAGTTAAATCATATATTGCATGGGACATGGTTGCTACCCTCCCCCTTCTAGAGCCAAGACACAGACAAAGGAGCCTACTTGGTGACTGCAAAAACAGACAAAATCCTGTAGATGTGAGGTGCAAAGTACAGAAAGCTACATGGACAGGCAGGCACGGCATAGTAGTTGTCCATCTCACCTCTGAAGCGGGCATTGGGGGCTGACGTGGCAGGAAGAGCGCAGTGAGGTCGGCTTTCATCTGGTCCTTCTTCTCTGCGTCTTTCTTCACTTTGCCCTGCAGACCAGCGGCCTGCACTACGCTCTCTGCATTCCTGGTGTAGTCCACCTTCAGGACATCGTCCCAGTTCCTAAACTTGGATTTGAAGATCTGGAAAACAAATACAGGTTTCTCTGCAGCAAAATGTTTCTATGCCACTAGTATGAAAGGCCAATCGGTCATGCTGGCCTCCGTACCTGGAACTCTGTGCCCTCCAGGTTCCGGATCACCATGGCATGTTTGGGTCGGTGGAGCATTCCACATAACTCCTGTCCGAGCTTCAAAGCAGCCGCTCTGACCAAACGAGAAGACTTCCTTCCAATCCAGATGAATATGTCGGTGTGACAGTCCAGGATGTACACGGACTTGGTGTCCAGCAGGCTCTGAAGCTGCAGAATATGAAGGAAAAATATCATCAGATCCACCATATCTATATGTAGTCATAAAGCCACATATAGCTCCCTGTGGCTGCTGCCTGGCCACTGACATAGCACATTTACAGTAACTGCAGCACTGTACCAGTATTACAGGATCTGTCGGCTCTCCTGTGTGGTGTAGTATAGAGGATCTGTCGGCTCTCCTGTGTGGTGTAGTATAGAGGATCTGTCAGCTCTCCTGTGTGGTGTAGTATAGAGGATCTGTCAGCTCTCCTGTGCGGTGTAGTATAGAGGATCTGTCGGCTCTCCTGTGCGGTGTAGTATAGAGGATCTGTCGGCTCTCCTGTGTGGTGTAGTATAGAGGATCTGTCGGCTCTCCTGTGTGGTGTAGTATAGAGGATCTGTCGGCTCTCCTGTGTGGTGTAGTATAAAGGATCTGTCAGCTCTCCTGTGCGGTGTAGTATAGAGGATCTGTCGGCTCTCCTGTGTGGTGTAGTATAGAGGATCTGTCGGCTCTCCTGTGTGATGTAGTATAGAGGATCTGTCAGCTCTCCTGTGTGGTGTAGTATAGAGGATCTGTCGGCTCTCCTGTGTGGTGTAGTATAGAGGATCTGTCAGCTCTCCTGTGTGGTGTAGTATAGAGGATCTGTCAGCTCTCCTGTGCGGTGTAGTATAGAGGATCTGTCAGCTCTCCTGTGTGGTGTAGTATAGAGGATCTGTCAGCTCTCCTGTGTGGTGTAGTATAGAGGATCTGTCGGCTCTCCTGTGTGGTGTAGTATAGAGGATCTGTCAGCTCTCCTGTGTGGTGTAGTATAGAGGATCTGTCAGCTCTTCTGTGCGGTGTAGTATAGAGGATCTGTCGGCTCTCCTGTGTGGTGTAGTATAGAGGATCTGTCTGCTCTCCTGTGCGGTGTAGTATAGACAATCTGTCGGCTCCCCTGTGTGGTGTAGTATAGAGGATCTGTCGGCTCTCCTGTGTAGTGTAGTATAGAGGATCTGTCAGCTCTTCTGTGTGGTGTAGTATAGAGGATCTGTCAGCTCTCCTGTGTGGTGTAGTATAGAGGATCTGTCAGCTCTCCTGTGTGGTGTAGTATAGAGGATCTGTCGGCTCTCCTGTGTGGTGTAGTATAGAGGATCTGTCAGCTCTCCTGTGTGGTGTAGTATAGAGGATCTGTCAGCTCTCCTGTGTGATGTAGTATAGAGGATCTGTCAGCTCTCCTGTGTGGTGTAGTATAGAGGATCTGTCAGCTCTCCTGTGTGGTGTAGTATAGAGGATCTGTCGGCTCTCCTGTGCGGTGTAGTATAGAGGATCTGTCGGCTCTCCTGTGTGGTGTAGTATAGAGCATCTGTCAGCTCTCCTGTGTGGTGTAGTATAGAGGATCTGTCGGCTCTCCTGTGTGGTGTAGTATAGAGGATCTGTCAGCTCTCCTGTGTAGTGTAGTATAGAGGATCTGTCAGCTCTCCTGTGTAGTGTAGTATAGAGGATCTGTCGGCTCTCCTGTGTGGTGTAGTATAGAGCATCTGTCAGCTCTCCTGTGTGTAGTATTGATTGATTTCTCACCAGCCTCATCTCTGGCACAATGTCGATTTTTGGTCTCTTTTTATGCTCCACGCAGATCTTGTAGTTTATCTGTGGCAGCTCCAGATAACCCAGACCCAGGCCAACCTACAGGGGGAAGACAAATAACTGGTTAGATGCTGATAGAGTACACCACGTCTCCACTACACCTCTGCGATCTATAAACTACAGTATAGGTCTGTGGAGTTGGTAAGCCAAAGTTCTGACTCCTGCATGATATCACACTCAGCTCTGACTCCTTCATAAATGGCCAATAATTTAGTAATAACACAACTTCTGATGCAGGCACGGCCGCCGCTGCATCTCCTCTTCGTGTGGATGAAAACATCCGGCATTGAGGGGGCAGCCAATAGCAGGTAGAGACGGGAACGAGCCTCCCCGTCATCACCCGCGATGTTAGGGAGGCTTGTTCCTGTTGCGGCCTGCTATTGGCTGCCCCCTGACGCCAGATGTTTTTGTCCAGGCGACGGGAAAATGCAGCAGTGGCAGTGCGGGCATCAAAAGCGACGTGGGTGTCGGGGAGCAAGGTAAGTACAACCTCTGTGAAGGACCTGGGCGTATGGGGGGGGGGGGGGGGGCATTTTAGCGGTTGGATAACCCCATAAAACATATTTATTGGAATACAATTTCCGAAATTCCCAATGTGTATTTAAAAACTGGAAAACACGGTTATACACTTAAAAATTGCAAGAAAGCCATGAACTTGTCCTCGGAAAAAGTTAAAAAAAAAAGCTCCAGGATATACATATTGTACAAGTCTCCACAGCAGTCACTTCACTGGTGACAATGTGACGATCAGATACCTTATAAAGTTTAGGGCGAGGCGGCTGGAAGTCCTCGGGCACCCACGGTTTTATCTCATCCGGCTGTCCCCCCAGCACTTCCCAGAATTCTGGGGTCTCCTGCTCATCGGTAAGAGATATGATTTCTGCCTTGCCCTTCCTCTCGTTCTTGTTGATCTTCTCAGCAAACAGTCTGGAAAAAAAAACAAAAAACAAGATGAGTAAACTTTCAACCGGTGCTCCAGCAGCAGCATTGTAAGACCGGGTTCACACTGTGTTTAGCTCTCTGCTGGGCTTTCCGTTGAAGACAGTATTCAACAATATGCTGAAAAGGATCCATTCACTTCGATACGGTAAATGTAGTCCAAAAGATTGCGTTTTGGACTTCATTGGTCCCGCTTTCTGTTCATGTCAGTTTGATGAAAGAATAGCACAGCCCTTTGGACTCCGCTTGCCTCATTTAAGAGAGTCTTAATGGAGTGGATCTGTCGCTGTATAAACATATACCTACCTACCTAGCTATACTAAGTGTGCACCCGGCCTAAGGACTAGCACCTCTATATCCGTGCAGCCCCTGCCAATACTACTGAATTCTAAATATTAATGCATGC
This sequence comes from Bufo gargarizans, assembly GCF_014858855.1. Lineage (NCBI taxonomy): Eukaryota > Metazoa > Chordata > Amphibia > Anura > Bufonidae > Bufo > Bufo gargarizans. The sequence goes on along the minus strand of NC_058087.1, from coordinate 184,135,638 downwards.
TGCCATCTAGTGGGCAGAACATAAAATGCAGAGTGAATGCAAACGTGACTGTCACTACAGATCAGGTAGCAAACAAGCAGAGGTTTCTGGGTAAAAGACGTGCGGATCCTCGCCATTATACCCATAAAGACAATTAAGTATTTACCTGGCCTTGGTTGTGTTACTGAGCGTGGCTTTGGATCCTCTCCAGATGTAAATTTCCAGACCATGGTCCAGGAGAAACACATACCTGAAACACACAAGGTCAGATGAATGAGCCCTCACCTTCCCTACGACTAACATCAATACCCTCATAGAGGAGAAGGCACTAACCGGGGATCCAGGGAGGAGCCCTTTAAGGGCACAGGCTCCAGGCGGATATTTTTCTTGCCGTAAATTCTGTACAGTCTGGGAGGAGAGAAAAACACAAGAGAGGGGTCAGCAGGTATATCCTGTATCAGTAGAACCAGTGGAGCTTGCCTCTCTAGTCACAGGGCTTCGAGATGGGACCTGCAGCTAGCAGATATTTGCGGCATGTAAATGCCCCCTTAAACCCTTCAGGACATGGCGATTTTCTGTTTTCACGTTTTTTTACTCCCTGCTTTCCCGGAGCCGTAACTTTTTTCCGTATGTATGAGGGCTTGTATTTTAGTTGTACTTTCTATTGGCTTCATTCAATATTGCATACAATGTCGTGGGAAGCTAGAAAGAAATTCCGAATGGGTGGAATTGTAAAAAAAAAATGCAATTGCAACAGTTTTATGGGTTTCATTTTTATGGCGTTCTCTATGTGGTAAACCTGAGCCGGTTACCTTCATTCTCTGGATCAGTACAACTTCAACAACACCATATTTATATAGTTTAATTTTTGTGTTTTAATACAGGAAAAAAAAAATAAAAAAAAAAAACATAGGACCATATTCTGACCGCCATAACTTTTTTATATTTCCATCTACGGAACTGTGTGAGGGCTCACGTTTTGCAGGGCGATCTGTAGTTATTTTATGACTTTTTGAGAGGTGAATCGATGAAAAAACCTGCAAACTAGCCATTTTGATATTTTTTTCTGTTACAGCGTTTACTGTATGGGATAAATACATTAATAGTTCTGGCATTTTAGGACATGGTGGTGCAGATTGTCTTTATTTATTTATTTTTATTATGGGAAAGGATGGCTATTTGAATTTTGATATTTTTAAAACATTTAGTATTTTTTTTAAATTTTTTTTACATTTTGTGTCCTCATTAGGGGACTTGAATATGCGATGTTCAGATCGCTTCTCCCTTACACTACAATAAATTACCATTGCAGTGTATGGCAGATTTGCTATGTTCCTATGGAGACCTGCCGGCATCCATAGGAGCTCTAGCGGAGTTCCGAGAGAGATAGAGAGAGAGATAGACTATTACAGAGAACGAATGGCTTCCCCGATCACCGCGTGGGGAAACAGTTCGGGCCCCAGGGGAAAGCCACCGCTGATGAAACATCACAAATGCCCCTGGCATCTGAGAGGTTAAATGTCTGTGATCAGTGTTATTGCCGATCGCAGACATTACTCCTGGGTGTCTACTATATGAAACAGCAGGCACCAGGCAGGTATGGCTCCCACTCCGGGCGCCATCTTTAAAGAGACGGCATCGGCTGTACATATATGGAGCATGTCAGCTGCCTTACATCTGGTGGCATTAGAGACAGAGCTAGTTAGGGTACTTTCACACTTGCGGCAGGACGGATCCGACAGGCTGTTCACCATGTCGGATCCGTCCTGCGGCTATTTCGCCGTGCCGCCGCTCCGTCCCCATTGACTATAAAGGGGACAGGGGCGGAGCTCCGGCGCAGCACGGAGAAAGCCCGCCGGACTAAAATTACTGCAGGTCAGGCTTTAGTCCGGCGGCTTTCTCCGTGCTGCGCCGGAGCTCCGCCCCGTCCCCATTATAGTCAATGGGGACGGAGCGGCGGTCCACGGGCACGGCGAAATAGCCGCAGGACGGATCCGACATGGTGAACAGCCTGTCGGATCCGTCCTGCCGCAAGTGTGAAAGTAGCCTTAAGAGCTCATTTGCATCCCTTTCTTCCCAGAATTCCAGGAGGAGCATGTATGGCCTATAAGTCTCCTCACACTGATTAAGGTGCTCTCTCCCTAAGGAGAGTTAGTTCTCCCCTCATCATAAAAAGGGCAGGAAGCTCTCACCTGGTGATGTACTGTGAATCCTCCACTGTATAGAAGCCGCTGGCTGAACCTCCTTCTATGTAAGATATCTCATTGCCAAACACCTGAAGGAAGAAGCGAGGAGCTGGTCAAGAACGAGTTTCCTTTTCACTTGTAAGACGTGTTGCATTTATAATTGTTTCTCACCTGACTAAACTCTTCGCTCTCGTCGCCCATCTCTTCCCGGATGCTGCGGCACTCGGCTCCCAGGTAATTCCTCAGATTCACAGCATGGATGGCAGAACAGGCCTTCTTGTCGAGTGAGGCCTCCTGTCCTATCCAGTAGTAAATCTCCCAGTGTAGGCCGCCGTTATCATCCAGGAATGTCTATGGGGTGGAAATCAGCTCGCTGCATTCAATTGTGTAGGGTGATGTTTATGACGGGTCACTGAAACATGGGGATCTGTGAGCGGGGGGGCCAATCTGACTATCAACTAGAGGGGTCTAATGGGCTTGTAATGTGAATGTATCACAGGCCCCTCCACTCAGTGACATGTCAGGAGCCCCAACCTTAACACAAGAGATACTTAAGACTAGGACATGGCGTTCTATGTAATACACCACATACTCACCTTCAGCACAATGTAGCAGTCTGCCTCATAGAACTTCCCATGCAAAGCCTCGTCCAACAGGATAGGGATGAAGTTTTCAATCTGCCAGATGGTGACACCTGGAATCTGTCCCACGTCTTCAGTGAAAAACTCAGAATAGTCTAAGTGTGGCTTTTCCAACCCCTGATCCCACCGCCGGGTCTTCAGATCTGTGTGCTTCATGTCACCATTCTCCTGTAGGGAGGAGGACAGGAATGAAAGTAGATCAGTCGGGGAGGTAATAAACTCATATGTTACTCCTTAAAGACATATAATGACTAAATACCACAAGAGCACTGCACACTGGAGCATAGTGCAGTGTGTGCACAGAGCATATATCGCAGCACACGGATCCACCGACTAATACGGGTGCTGTGTTTGTGCTCATTACATCTCAGCGGTTGGACGGAGACGTGACAAGCTCACCTGTATCTTCTTGTTCTTCTCTTCAGCCACATCGGACATCCCCTTCAGCACCTGCTTGGCCTGGTCATCCTTGGAGGAGTCCTTGAGTCTCCTCAGACGCATCTTTCTTGCTGAAGGGTCCTTTGTCGCACTTCCGGCTGAAAGTTTAGACAACCATCAATGCTTCGCTCTTCTATAAATGCTGTTCATGATCAAGCCAAAAGCAAGCAGGCAAGGAGGAGAAAACACTAAAGACGGCCACTCACCACCTGCAGCGGCGGCAGCAGCAGCAGCGGTGGCTGGAGATGCCCCCGCCAGGCGTAACTGGTTCTGCAAGGAGAAATCAATGTTGTAGAACTCGGAGGTGCGGTCCGCTGGTTTGGGGGGCATCACAAGGTTGGGGTTCTCCCTTACATCCAGGACCTGGAAAGACAGCAATAAATAAAGTATGAAACCAGGCAGCGTTTAAAATGAACACAATAACACATGAGTGTGCCACTACCTACCTCTAAGTCTGGCAAGAAGTGAACGGCCTCTGGCAAGGTGACCAGGCGGTTTTTGTTCAGGACCAGCTTCCGCAATTTGTTTGATCTTGAACAGAACACAATAGACCCATAAACTCATGACATCAATCGCTCCTGGTTAGGACCCTGTCGTCTCTACCGGCGGCTGCATTACCTGCACAGACTCTCAGGGATGAGCTCCAGGTTATTGTTAGAAGCCATAAATTCCTCCAGATTACAGAGTTTGCCTATTCCGGATGGGATCCCATCGAAGTCTAGCTTGTTGGAGTTTAGGTAGAGTTTCTTCAGCTTGGATAACTTGCAGATGGCAGACTGGAACCAAAGCACAGGCAGAGGATAACCATGGCTCGTAGGATACATTACCATACGGACTACAAGCTCCTGCTGCATTATTCATCCCTTCTCATGGGGGAGCGAGCACTTACTGGAAGGGAGGTCAGCTGGTTGCGGGAGAGGTTGAGGGTCTCGAGCTGTGTCCACTGATCGATGCACAAGGAGAGTTCAGAGATTTGGTTGCTGCTGAGGTTCAGGCGTTTCAAGTTGGTAAGTGTGTACAGGCACTCGGGGATCCGACTCAGGTCATTCATGGAAAAGTCGACATCTGGAATCGATTAAAAAAACAAAAGGGCACCTGTCAGCAGTTTTGTACTTATGAGACTGGCTGACCTGTTACATGTGAACTTGGCAGCTGAAGACATCTGTGTTGGTCCCATGTTCATATGTGCCCGTAATGCAGAGAAAAATGATGTTTTAACATATGCAAATTAGCCTCTAGGTGCAACAGGGGCGTGGCCGTTACACCTAGAGGCTCTGCTCTCTCTGCAACTGCCGCGCCCTCTGCACTTTGACAGGACCAGGCAGTGTCAATATCATTACATTCTGGCCCTGCAGAGGGCGCGGCAGTTGCAGAGGAAGTGGAGCCTTTAGGTGTAACAGCTACGCCCCCGTTGCTCCCAGAGGCTCATTTGCATAAATTAAATTATGATTTTTCTCAGCACTATGGGCACACATGAACATGGGACCAACACAGATGTCTTCAGCTGCCAACCACACGTGCAACAGGTCAGCCAGTTTCATACTTGTAAATTTAAAGGGGTTGCCCAATTTTTGGTGGTTGTTTACAGCAGGGACTGGAGCGAAGCAGCCAAGGACAGGGGTGAAGGAGCCGGGGCCCAGTGGCAGGTAGCAGGTAAGTATGCTTCCCTTTTGCATGTCTGGCTAAGAGGGAAGGTTAAAGGGGTTATCCCATCTTAGACAATGGTTGCATATCGGTAGGATATGCCCCCATTGTCTGATAGATGCGGGTCCCACCTCTACAAGGAGAACGGAGCGCAGCCGCCCTCCATTCATTTCTATGGAGCCACCGAAAATAGCCGAGCGATGACTTGGCTATTTCCGTCGGCCCCTTAGAAATAAATGGGAGAGGCGGGGTGCTGCGCCCGGTGGTGGACGGACCCCGGGGTCCTCCAGCCAGAACTCTTCCCGGCTCCGTTCTCCTTGTAGGTGCGGGTCCCAGAGGTGGGACCTGCACCTATCAGACAATGGGGGCATATCCTAGCGATATCCCCCTCCCCCCCATTGTCTATGATGGGATAACCCTTTTAATGCCAAAAAATCCCCCAAAAGGAGGCCGAACCCACAACAGACATTCATGGCATATTTGTCACAGAGGTTACCTGCTAGATTAGTAAGGCCTTCCAGGGATGTAGGCAGATTGTTCTGTGTTCGCTGCGTGTTCCTTAAGTGCAGCGTCTGCAGGGCGACCATTGCAGGAAGCTGCCTGTTAACACAACAGAGAGCAAGCGTTATAAAATGTCACCTGACTGGTGGCCCGAGTTATCGATGAGGCATCCTGACCTGAGCTGGGCGTGCAGCAGGGGGTTATTATTGAGGATGAGGGTCTGCAGGTGCACCAGTCTCCGCATCTGTGGGGGCAAACTGTCCAGCTTGTTGTCACTGAGATCCAGATACAGCAGGTCCGTCAGATTAATGAACAGCTGATTGGGGATGTTGTCAATGCTGAGGAGGAGAACAAAAAGACGTTAAATCGTGCACGCGTCACACGTTCCAAAAGCAGCATTATGTACTGATTAACCCCTTAAGGACCAGACTCATTTTCACCTTAAGGACCAGGCCATTTTTTGCAAATCTGACCAGTGTCACTTTAAGTGCTGATAACTTTAAAACGCTTTTACTTATACAGGCCATTCTGAGATTGTTTTTTCGTCACATATTGTACTTCATGACACTGGTAAAATAAAGTCAAAAAAATTAATTTTTTTGCATAATAAAATACCTAATTTACCAAAAATTTGGAAAAATTTGCAAATTTCAAAGTTTCAGTTTCTCTACTTCTGTAATACATAGTAATACCCCCAAAAATTGTGATGACTTAACATTCCCCATATGTCTACTTCATGTTTGAATTATTTTGGGAATGATATTTTATTTTTTGGGGATGTTACAAGGCTTAGAAGTTTAGAAGCAAATCTTAAAATTTTTCAGAAATTTACAAAAACCCAATTTTTAGGGACCACTACAGCTCTGAAGTCACTTTGCGAGGCTTACATAATAGAAACCGCCCAAAAATGACCCCATTCTATAAACTACACCCCTCAAGGTATTCAAAACTGATTTTACAAACTCCGTTAACCCTTTAGGTGTTGCACAAGAGTTATTGGCAAATGGGGATGAAATTTGAGAATTTCATTTTTTTGCCTAATTTTCCATTTTAACCCATTTTTTCCACTAACAAAGCAAGGGTTAACAGCCAAACAAGACTGTATCTTTATTGCCCTGACTCTGCCGTTTACAGAAACACCCCATATGTGGCCGTAAACTACTGTACGGCCACACAGCGGGGCGTAGAGTGAAAGGTGCGCCGTATGGTTTTTGGAAGCCAGATTTTGCTGGACAGTTTTTTTGACACCATGTCCCATTTGAAGCCCCCTGATGCACCCCTAGAGTAGAAACTCCATAAAAGTGACCCCATCTAAGAAACTACACCCCTCAAGGTATTCAAAACTGATTTTACAAACTTTGTTAACCCTTTAGGTGTTGCACAAGATTTAATGGAAAATAGAGATACAATTTCAAAATTTCACTTTTTTGGCAGATTTTCCATTTTAATATTTTTTTTCCAGTAACAAAGCAAGGGTTAACAGCCAAACAAAACTTATTATTTATGGCCCTGATTCTGTAGTTTACAGAAACACCCCATATGTGGTCGTAAACCACTGTACGGGCACACGGCAGGGCGCAGAAGGAAAGGAATGCCATACGGTTTTTGGAAGGCAGATTTTGCTGGACTGGTTTTTTGACACCATGTCCCATTTGAAGCCCCCCTGATGCACCCCTAGAGTAGAAACTCCAAAAAAGTGACCCCATTTTAGAAAGTACGGAATAGGGTGGCAGTATTGTTGGTACTAGTTCAGGGTAGATATGATTTTTGGTTGCTCTATATTACACTTTTTGTGCGGCAAGGTAACAAGAAATAGCTTTTTTGGCACGTTTTTTTTTTGTTATTTACAACATTCATCTGACCGGTTAGATCATGTGGTAATTTTATAGAGCAGGTTGTCAAGGACGCAGCGATACCTAATATGTATACAATTTTTTTTTATTTATGTAAGTTTTATACAATAACTTCATTTTTAAAACCAAAAAATTGTTTAGTGTCTCCATAGTCTGAGAGCCATAGTTTTTTCAGTTTTTGGGCGATTATCTTAGGTAGGGTCTAATTTTTTGCGGGATGAGATGACAGTTTGATTGGCACTATTTTGGGGTGCATATGACTTTTTGATCGCTTGCTATTACACTTTTTGTGACGTAAGATGGCAAAAAATAGCTTTTTTTACACCGTTTTTTTTTTTTTTTTTTACGGTGGTCACCTGAGGGGTTAGGTCATGTGATATTTATATAGAGCCGGTCGATACGGACGCGGCAATACTTAATATGTATACTTTATTTCTATTTATGTAGGTTTTACACAATGATTTTATTTTTGAAACAAAAAAAATGATGTTTTAGTGTTTCCATAGTCTAAGAGCCATAGTTTTTTCAGTTTTTGGGCGATTATCTTGAGTAGGGTCTCATTTTTTGCGGGATGAGATGACGGTTTGATTGGTACTATTTTGGCGTACATGCGACTTTTTTTATCACTTTTATTACCTTTTTTGGGAAGTAAGGTGGGCAAAATTTCAATTTTCTCATAGTTTTTATTTTTTTATTTTTATGGCGTTCACTGTGCGGGGAAAGTAACATGGCCGTTTTATAGATCAGGTCGTTACGGACGCGGCGATACCTAATATGTGTAGTTTATTTTATTTTTTTAATTTTTATTCAGTGATAAATGTTTTTTTTTTTATCTTAACTTTTTTCACTTATTCTTTTTATTTTTTGACCCAGACCCACTTGGTTCTTGAAGATCCAGTGGGTCTGATGTCTGTAAAATACAGTACAGAAACTATATAGGTTTCTGTACTGTATTTTACTTACACTGAACAGATCTATGCTTTCAGCACAGATCTGTTCAGCACCATGGACAGCAGGACGCCTGAGCAGGCGTCCTGTTGCCATGGGAACCTTCCCCGTCTGCTCAGTTATGGTCAGAACTTCGCAGACGGGGAAGGGTGAGGACGGGGCTTCGGGGGCTCTCTGGGGGCTCTCTCCCTCTCCATCGGGGAGCTGGAAAGGCACAGCAGCCCCCCGATCGGAGAGGGAGGGAGCTCCCTCTTACTGTTAACCTTTTCCATACAGCGGTCCGTACGGACCGCTGTATGGAAAGGGTTAAACGGCTGACATCGCGTCAACGATGTCAGCCGTTTATACCAGGGTGCCAGCAATGTGCTGGCACCCTGGTATACCCACTGTACACCAACGATTACGCAATAGGAGGCGGGCGGGGGATCGCGATCCCGCCTGCCGCACCGCCCGCCTCCCGCAACGCCCCCACCGCCTGCGACACCCCCCCTGCACCACCCGCCGCCATCAAATCATGCAGGGGTGCAGGGGGGGGGTGTACTCTATTGATTTTAGGCACTCTAAAGTTTCTGATCCCCGCGGTCAGGGACCGCAGGGATCAGAAACTGCAAAAAGCGCAGCAAACCGCAGGTCTGAATTGACCTGCGGTTTTCTGCGATCGTCGATGCGGGGGGGTCAAATGACCCCCCCCCTGCATTGTTACAGGATGCCGGCTGAATGATTTCAGCCGGCATCCCGTTCCGATTAACCCCCGCTGCGCCGGCATCGCTATTTAAAGCCATGACGTACCGGTACGTCATGTGTCCTTAAGGACTCGGGAAACATGCCGTACCGGTTTTACTTAAAGATATACCTTTAGAAATCACCACTGCATCTTTTAGTCTGGTTGCTAAGGATATGTGACTTAGCAACCAGATTGTCCCAAATTCCTACAGTCTTCAGTTGCACTGAACTAAGGGAAACTATAGAAAGGGGCAGTTTTATGAAGGGCATATAACTATCATGGGGGGAGGCCATTAGCAGGAGTAGCTCTCCGGACTCGCCCCACCTATGTATTACACGGACGGTAATTCTATATCGCTGGCTGCGGCTTCACCTGAGATAACCGCTTGTTTACGGGGTTTTCTGAAGCTGGCCAGCTGCAATCTTATTTTCAGGACACAACTCCTTGAAATGGAGAACCCCTTTAAGACTCTGAATGCAGGCATCTCACCTGTTATGGCTGAGGTTAAGGACCAGCATGTTCTTTGCATTCTCCAGCTCTCGTGGGCACTCTGTCAGCTGGTTATAACTCAGGTCCTGCAAGGCAGAGTTAGATTTTTTTTTAATCTTTTTTTTTTCACCAAATTTTTTCCCAGTCTAATAGCCAAGGCTGGTGGTAGAGAACTAATCGGATATAACCAATGATATTAGTATTCTAAGCGCCATTCAGGGCAAGCAGGTCACATGGCCTTTGTGCAGCGCTTTACAGTTCTAGCAATACCAAACACAACCACTATACAATGGACGGCGCTGTGCTTGGTATACAATGAAGAGGCTGTAGAGGTCAGGCGTACAGTGACCACTTTTAAGCAGTCGACTGGCAGAACTGCCAGGAGTTGGGTCACCACCGTTCTGGTTTTGATGACCTATCCTGGAGGACATCATCAGTATTTAAAGGGGTTATGTCATCTCGCTAGGATATGCCACCAATGTCTGATAGCTGCGGGTCCCGCCTCTAGGACCTGCAGCTAACTCTAAAACGGAGTCCTCAAAATGAAGGAGAGCGGACACCCCATGTGTGTAATTTCTATGGGAGTGCTGAAAATAGCAGGGCGGCATGCTCACCTATTTTCAGAAGTCTCATAGAAATGAATGGGAAGCGCAAAGCGCAAGCACGGCCACTGCTCCATTCACTTCTATGGGGCTGACGGAAACAGCGAGCCACTTCGGGGGCCCGTTACGAAGATAGGTGCGGGTCTCAGGGGTGGCATATCGCTAGGATATTTGCGAGGACACAACCCCTTTAAAGGGAAAACCCCTTAGAATGCAGGCATTTAAGGTGGTGATGGACGCTGCCCACATCGGTGTCTCCTACCTACCAGTACGGACAGGTCATCCAGCTGGAAGATGTCATCTGGGATCCCAGAATTCTTCAAGCTGTTGGCACGGGCTACAATGGCCTGCGAATGAGAGGAAAGCAACCGATGAGATGGACATAATGAGAAATAGATGCCCTGTATGGCACACTGTGAGGATAACCGGGAAAATGCCAGGGCTACTTACCCGCAGGCAGGGCAGGGATGACAGCTCCCCATGTAACGTGGTCAGGCTGTTGTGGCTAACCGACAGGTGCTCCTGTAGAAGTTGAATACAAAGATTTAAAGGGCACTTTTGTCTTCAATTTTATTATTCCAACGCCCCTAAAATAAAACTGATGCAACATTCTAGACCCCCTTCATTCAGAACCTCCCGCCACTTTGTGTCTACAGCTACTCTGCAGATCTATGTGTCTCCAGGTAGCAGACAACAAACAAACCCTACGTAGTCTGATCCTGCAGCCATTGTGCCTTCCATCTTTCCCCTGTGTCTTACATTCGTTAGGTTACAGATTTTAATTGTCAGATTAGCACCTTTCAGACAAGAGTGAAAAGGACTTTCCAGCAGCTCCTTACACAGCCTGAGCCTGCTGCTTCATAGACAGAGCTACTGTAAACGGTGGCCTGTATTCTTCTGATGGATATGCAGGACAAGGGTGGAGAATTTGATCCGTCCTCCTTTATTATTGGATGACACTTTTTATGTCATATGCTAATGAGATGTTCGGAGTACCTAGGTGCGGGTCTAGTCCCTCGGAGCACCGCTTCACTACTACCTTTCCTCCTTAGCCACTCCCCCTCCCCTTGAGTGACAGGGTCAAGAATCCTTACCGTCTTCCTGCCTGGCCCTGTAGTCCGGCGCATTCACCGGTGAAGGCTCAATCGGTGCACGCGCAGTATTCTCAGTCGACTTTCTCCGATGCTGAGATCTGAACTGTGCATGTATCGACTAAATGTTCAGTAGCGCATGCGCAGGAATAGAGGGCCAGGCAGGAAGGATGCCTGGCCATGTCACTCAAGGGGAGGAAGGAGTGGCTAAGGGGGAAAAGTGGTGGTGAAGCAGTGCTCCGAGGGACTTGGCCTGTCGTTTGGTGCACTGAACACCTAATTAGCATGCGGAATAAACGGCAGATTTCTCTAAAATGGGGCCAGCTATTTCACCTACAGTGGCTGTTTTGCTCAGCAATATCAACCCTAACACGCAGCATGCCTGGTTTAATAGAGTTGATCCTGTACACAGGTGCTCTTTAAGGAGCTATTCTAGTCTTGGCATAGCCTGCTGGAAAATACTGAAGGTTGGCTTGGGGCCTATATCAGACCCCAGCCAGCATATACACACACATCAGCACCCCGTAATCGCACTTTCAGGGTGCCGATAGGAGACAGAGGCAGTCCGCTCTCTCTCTGTCACCGCTTTACATACGGCAGGCACCATTGCCTGCGGCATGTAAACCGCTAAAAACAGCCCAGATTGGCACTCCTACCTGTCCGGGCTGTTAGAGCAGGAGTGCGGCCCAGCCTAAGGCCCCTTAGTGACAGCTGTAAAAAGATGTATGGGGGGTCACTAAGGGCTTAACGGGGCTGTCTGAGTGTTTCAAACTGATCACCTATCCTAGCCGGAGTTCCAGCGGAGGCACGGCAGCACACGGCGAGAGGCTGCCGGAATAAAACTACGACATGTCCGACATTTAATCCGGCAGCCTCTCAACGTGCGCTGCCGTGCCTCCGCTGGAACTCCGCCGCCCACCCCATTATAGTGAATAGGGAAGGAGCGGCAGTCCGGGGGCACACGGTCACTAGTGGCAGGACGGATCCGACAGGCTGTTCACCCGACGGAACAGCCTGCCGGAGGTCCGTGCCACTAGTGTGAATTTTGTGAAAGTAGCCTAACCTGCTTCCATGGAGGAATGAACCTATAGTTTATTTCATCCTGTGCCTCCTAATTCGTGAATGGAATGTCAGTACCAGGGAACGGATAAAGGTGACCTGGACGTTGCAGGTATGGCACAACTAACCCATATGCCACCCAGGGTCTGTAGAAAGATGGCTCCTATTAGTGGCGTCACCTAGAACGTTACCCTGATACTGGAATCAGATGGACAGGACACAGCAGACCTAGATGATCACTTCCGATCCTTTGGCGGGTGCTATAAATCTTACCAGTTTGTGCAGCGAGGACAGCTCCTCCGGCAGGTAGCACAGTCCGGTTCTGTTCAGCTTCAGCCATCGCAGGCTTGACATAGACCTGACATGTTCAGGAAAATATCCACCCTGGAGAAAGAGAGACAACATGGACGTCAACGCTGGACGCTGAACCTTCTGCATCTGCAATGGAGAGTACTACTGAAAACGAATGGTTAAGCTCCGACACACGGTAACAAACCCTCAGCTGTGGGTTATATAAACAACTAACGATCACTGTCAGCAGGCAGAGATCTTGCAAACAACAAGGGATTGAAATGCAAACTATATTAGAAGGCTTTAGAAGTTTTTACGATAGGAGGGTTAAGCTGCATTTATATAGACGGACATTGCGGCCGCCTGTAATCAGGAAAACGAGGCACAAAGGATTACAGGAGAGCGCCTCATGCCTCGTGTGGGCGGAAGGATTCATGGAGGAGCGAAAGACGCCAGGAGGTGGATAAAAAGCACCAGGCTTCACACGGAGAGGCATGGAGGAGGGTCCACATAATCCGCACAGCAGTGCAGAACTACAACACCCAGCATGCCCTGACATTACAGGCCTGGAGAGCGAGGATGGCAAAACTGGTGCCAAGGCAACTGCTCATAGCAATGACTCACAACCCCCATCGGGTGATAATCACCCTGCAGACACCACTATAGATAATGAGTCACCGGGGCTGGAGCGGACACACCCGGGACTACCAGAACCCAAATGTTTATAGGGCTGACCATGTCCCATCAGGCTGGAGGAACACAATGTGCAATGCTCGCCAGCCTGTTACTGTCAGGGCATGCTGGGAGTTGTAGTTTTGCAACAAGTACCGGTCATCAAGCTGTGTCAATAGCTAAGTAATAGAATTCAAGTGGTCTCCTCAGGACCTGACTACTGCAAGTCGGGTCTACAAAGTGAAGTTCTGGTTTGGGGGCGCACAGGACTATGTAGGGTCCCACTGTAAAAGGACGTAAATAGTGCAGAATACGGTTTATTACGGAGCGCTTCTCCGCAGATTAGTGTAGCGCTAGTAAGTACCAATCGCCGCTCACTGGAGCTTACCAAGCACAGCGCCATCCACTGCATAGTGGCTGTGCTTGGTATTGCAGCCCAGGTCCATTCACTTGAATAGGACTGAGCTACGTTTAGGCCACGTTACGGGAATGCCACGGCTTCTTCAAACAGCTCACTGGTGGAGGTGCCAGGAGTTGGACCCCCATCGATCTGATATTGATGATCTATCCTCAGGACATCAATACTCAAATCTAAACCAGAAGGGAATAGATTGCATGTAGCAGAGCTGAGCAGCGGGAGCGTGCAGAGACCGTAAATGAAGCCCCGCCCACAAATAAGGAATACGATCCTCCATGATGCATCGACTCCCATAGAGGCCTCTGTATGCTGGACGCCTGGCTGCATCCATTGTGTGCACGACGGGTGCTTCATACAATCTCTGCGGCTGTGCAGGAATGCAGCGTTACAGTGTGTCAGTCCTAGACTCCCTAATGGAGAGAGGTGAGATTCTGGTCAATATAATTAGTGATTGTACAGTAAGGGTTGGTCCGACCAATGGGTCAGGATCTTTGCCAAGCCCACCATCCGACAGGTATCGTCTGCGCTAATTATACAAGCCACGGCGACCAGAACGGAAATCCTCCTGTGCCCTACGTCATAAGAAATAGGCGCTACAGCAATTCTACCGCAATTTGCACAGAGCCTTGACGACCCTGGAACCGTAAAGGGGGGGGATGGGGGGTTACCGAGGTCAGAGAAACCATAGGCAATGAAAGAGCCCCCCAAAAATGAGCAAGGAAAACTACGATAGAAACCGGGAGATCCCTCAAGATTTGGTGGCAGCGCCTCGTCCGCAGCCCGGTCACTGCACCGATATTTACATGTAAACATCCCGTACACAGGACGCCCTCCACAGCATCAGTCCTGGCCCCGGGAGCTCATAGTCTAATCTCCTTATCACAGACACTGGGGTCAGATGAGAACAAACATCTCAAGTATGTAAATGGAGCGTGGGAGGAAACACAAGCTGCGACACTGTACCGACCCCACATCCAGGACTAAGTCATGGGACCTAGCAGGCTGTAGCGCCCCCTCTAGGAGTCAGCTCCTATATGTTCCTCACATGTACACTGCCCCCGCGGTCACAGCTGCCGCCCTCCATCTCCACCGGGCTAAATATAAAGCCGTGACGGCCGGCGGAAGAGAGCGACTCCCAAATATATATACGTGTAGTGTGTATGTATGACTATGTACACGTGTGTGTGTGTATTACATATGTCGTTATGTATCTGAGTATCTAACATACAGGTGTATGTTATGTATGTACAGGGCATTTAAATTGGAGCCTGTGTTTATGCTCAGCTGGTATGTATCACATGTTATATATGCCAGGATATAAATGACCGTGTACATGTCTATATGTTTGTATGTATTATAAATGTCTGTGTATATTTGAATGCATATATGAGTATACGTGTCATGTATATGTGTATGTTACATGGTATATACACAGGTAATGATATAGCCCGGCCTGTATACTGTATATTACATGGTATATACATGGTATATACACAGGTAATGATGTAGTCCGGCCTGTATACTGTATATTACATGGTATATACACAGGTAATGATATAGTCCGGCCTGTATACTGTATATTACATGCTATATACACTAGTAATGATATAGCCCGGCCTGTATACTGTATATTACATGGTATATACACTAGTAATGATGTAGTCCGGCCTGTATACTGTATATTACATGGTATATACACTAGTAATGATGTAGTCCGGCCTGTATACTGTATATTACATGGTATATACACAGGTAATGATATAGTCCGGCCTGTATACTGTATATTACATGCTATATACACTAGTAATGATATAGCCCGGCCTGTATATTACATTGTATATACACTAGTAATGATATAGCCCGGCCTGTATATTACATTGTATATACACTAGTAATGATATAGCCCGGCGTGTATACTGTATATTACATGGTATATACACAGGTAATGATATAGTCCGGCCTGTATACTGTATATTACATGCTATATACACTAGTAATGATATAGCCCGGCCTGTATATTACATTGTATATACACTAGTAATGATATAGCCCGGCCTGTATACTGTATATTACATCTCATAATATTACATATTATATCTCCTCTCCTCTTATTGCCTCTTCCCACAATCGACTCCAAGATTTCTCCCGTGCATCCCCCATTCTCTGGAACTCGCTACCCCAACATATCAGACTCTCACCTACAGTGGAATCCTTCAAAAGAAACCTGAAAACCCACCTCTTCAGACAAGCCTACAACCAGAGACCCTGCTGCCTCTATACCGCCATGACCAGCTTCACCCGCACCTACTGTGTCCTTCTCCCATACCATGTAGATTGTAAGCCCTCGCGGGCAGGGCCCTCTCCTCCTGTACCAGTCTGTAACTCGTCTTGTTCATGCTTAGTGCAATTGTCTGTATCATGTATGTGCACCGCTTATCATATGTACAGCGCTATGGAATGAATGGCACTTTAATAATAAATAATAATAATAATATTACATGGTATATACACAGGTAATGATATAGCCCGGCCTGTATACTGTATACTGTAATCATGGTATATACACAGGTAATGATATAGCCTGGCCTGTATACTGTATATTACAGGGTATATACACAGGTAATGATATAGCCCGGCCTGTATACGTTATATTACATGGTATATACACAGGTAATGATATAGCCTGGCCTGTATACTGTATATTACAGGGTATATACACAGGTAATGATATAGCCCGGCCTGTATACTGTATATTACATGGCATATACACTAGCAATGATATAACCTGGCCTGTATACTGTATATTACATGGTATATACACAGGTAATGATATAGCCTGGCCTGTATACGTTATATTACATGGTATATACACAGGTAATGATATAGCCTGGCCTGTATACTGTATATTACAGGGTATATACACAGGTAATGATATAGCCCGGCCTGTATACGTTATATTACATGGTATATACACAGGTAATGATATAGCCTGGCCTGTATACTGTATATTACAGGGTATATACACAGGTAATGATATAGCCCGGCCTGTATACTGTATATTACATGGCATATACACTAGCAATGATATAACCTGGCCTGTATACTGTATATTACATGGTATATACACAGGTAATGATATAGCCCGGCCTGTATACGTTATATTACATGGTATATACACAGGTAATGATATAGCCTGGCCTGTATACTGTATATTACATGGTATATACACTAGTAATGATATAGCCTGGCCTGTATACTGTATATTACATGGCATATACACTAGCAATGATATAACCTGGCCTGTATACTGTATATTACATGGTATATACACAGGTAATGATATAGCCTGGCCTGTATACTGTATATAACTGGTATATACACAGGTAATGATATAACCTAGCCTGTATACTGTATATTACATGGTATATACACAGGTAATGATATAGCCCGGCCTGTATACTGTATATAACTGGTATATACACAGGTAATGATATAGCCGGCCCTGTATACTGTATATTACATGGTATATACACAGGTTATGATATAGCCGCCTGTATACTGTATATTACACTGGTATATACACAGGTTATGATATAGCCCGGCCTGTATACGTTCTATACATGGTATATACACAGGTAATGATATAGCCTGGCCTGTAAAATTACATGGTGTATACACAGGTAATGATATAGCCCGGGCCTGTATACGTATATTACATGGTATATTACACAGGTAATGATATAGCCTGCTTGTAAACTGTATATTACAGGGTATATACACGGAATGATATAGCCCTGGCCTGTATACTGTATATACATGGGATCTTACACTAGCAATGATATAACCTGGCCTGTATACTGTATTAACTGGTATATACACAGGTAATATATAGCTGGCCTGTATACTGTATATAACTGGTATATACACTAGTAATGATATAGTCTGGCCTGTATACTGTATATACACTGGTATATACATAGTAATGATATAGTCTGGCCTGTATACTGTATATAACTGGTATATACACTAGTAATGATATAGTCTGGCCTGTATACTGTATATAACTGGTATATACACTAGTAATGATATAGTCCGGCCTGTATACTGTATATAACTGGTATATACACTAGTAATGATATAGCCCGGCCTGTATACTGTATATAACTGGTATATACACTAGTAATGATATAGTCCGGCCTGTATACTGTATATTACTGGCTATACTACACTAGTAATGCTATAGTCCGGCCTGTATACTGTATATAACTGGTATATACACTAGTAATGCTATAGTCCGGCCTGTATACTGTATATAACTGGTATATACACTAGTAATGCTATAGTCCGGCCTGTATACTGTATATAACTGGTATATACACTAGTAATGATATAGCCCGGCCTGTATACTGTATATAACTGGTATATACACTAGTAATGATATAGCCCGGCCTGTATACTGTATATAACTGGTATATACACTAGTAATGATATAGTCTGGCCTGTATACTGTATATAACTGGTATATACACTAGTAATGATATAGTCTGGCCTGTATACTGTATATAACTGGTATATACATTAGTAATGCTATAGTCCGGCCTGTATACTGTATATAACTGGTATATACACTAGTAATGATATAGCCCGGCCTGTATACTGTATATTACATGTATATACACAGCCCTCCCTACACACATAGACATTGATAACAGTTGACTATTACGCCTCCCTCACAGTGTCCCTCAGCCCTTCTGCCGGCCCTCCATGGTCCCCCTCACCTTAAAATCATTGCCGCTCAGGTCCACCCCGCGAATGAAGGGCAGCACCCCGGTAGCCGCCATGTCCCGGTTACAGGGAGGGTCTGTCTGGAGTGAGCAGCAGCAGGAAGCGGTTCAGCCCCGCCCACTCCGCTCACACAACCCTGCACAGAGTGCTGTCACCAACTGTACACACCCTAACCCGGTCGCATTCCGGCTCCGCCCCCTCACAGCCATCAGTCACTGTCACAGCCGTCAGTCCCTGGGTGATTGACAGGTCATGTGACCAATCAGGAGCTCCATAATTGATTTATTTACGCTATTTCTGCTGCGCTTTGTTCTAACAGCAGAGTTCATGAAAAGTTCCAACCCGAAATGACAACCAATGACGTCAGCAGGAGCGTAGCGTGTTGGTTGGTTCCTAGATCTTCTATTTTAGGACACATTCATTTTTTTCTTCTAAGTTGTTTTTAATAAATGCGATACTGATTGGTTGATTCTCCTCGTCTCCTTTTTGATTGGCTGATACTTTTCACCTCCCCGTCGATTGGCTGCTGTTCTTCACCTTACCTGTGATTGGTAAGGGAGCCTCGCACTGACACTTGTGATTGGGAGGCAGGTAGAATGCAGGCGTGTGATTGGTCAGAGCGCTCTGCGACTGCGAGCGGACACCCGGACGTTGCTCGCAGGGAGAGGAGCAAAGGCCGCGGGAAAGGCCGGTGAGAGCTTTGGGTCAACGACGTATTCCGGGCTGGGGAGGCGGGCGGACGGGTAATGGCGGGCTGAGCTCCGAAGAAAGCCCGTCTCATCTAATCTCTATAGTACTACAAGTCCCAGCATCCTCTGGCAGGACGGTAAGTAGACTCTGGTTAGCTGGGCCTGCTGGGACTTGTAGTTTTATAACGTTTGCTGTTGCCCTATGTAAAAAAAAAATGTCAGGTTTTTGGTCTTCCTTTTTTTTTTTTTTTTTTTTTTTTAAACAAAACCTCTATTATTATTATTGGGGGGTCCTGAGCTGACACTGCTCACAGCTGAGGGTTTGTTGCAGTGTCAACCATCTCCTGATGGTTTGTAGTCCTTGCTCACAGAGGATGGATGCAACTGTAGCAAACCCTCAGCTGTGAGAAGGAATAGGTCAGGATAGTTTCCCAGCCCTTGGGTGTAAACAAGAAGCACAAAGCCTGTTAGGAAGTGGCGGGGCTTTTTTTTTTTTATTATTATTATTCAGCTTCATGTATGTCAATATGGAAAACCCCTTTAAAGGGGCTGTCCAAGAATGATGGGTGTGTCCTCAGGAGCGGTCATCAATATCAGATGTGCGGGGGTCTGACTCCGAGCTCCCCCACCATTGCCTGTGTGAAGAGGCCGCTGGGCTCTGGGGAGTGATACGGCCAGGGGCCGACTGGGAACTTGGTGGCCCTGGAAAAAAAAACAAAAAAACTTAAAAAAGTGGGCTTAAGTTGTAGGCGGGGTCAATACAAGTAGGTGGGGCCAACAATACCACAGTGCAGCCCAAAATACCGCCCCAGCATTACCAAATAACCGTGCAGCACACTATACTGCCTCTGAGGATGACTATGCAATAGAATTAAAGGGGTTCTCCGGGCTTTTAATATTGATGACCTATCCTCAGGACCAGCTGTATGAGGAGACGGCGCGCAGTGTGCCGTCTCCCTTCCTGTTCTCCGCTGTGTGTCTATGGGACGGCAGCAGGAAAAGAGACGGCACAGGCACACTGCGCGCCATCTCCTCATACCGTTGATGTCGGACCCCACCCGAGGATAGGTCATCGATATTAAATAGCCCGGAGGACCCCTTTAAACCTGTGCCTGCTGCTCCTGAGAGCTTCAGATCGTTATTTACCCACCCTATGGTCGTGACGAGGGCTCAGGCGGCCCTCTGGGAAGGTTTCCTGTAGAGTCCGTATCCAATCCGCCCCAGGATGAGGCCTCTTCCTAGGCCGGTGACGTCACCGTACATCGGTCACACGGCCTAGGAGCAGCTCAGACCCATAGAAGTGGATGGATGGTGCTGCTGCTGTGCTTGGTAAGTTGCCCGGCCTCGTCAAACAGCTGAGCGGCGGGGGTGCCTGGAATCGGACACTCGCCAATCAGATACTGAGGATGGGTCATCAATATTAAAGGGGTTTTCTGGAAAGTGATCTTGATGACCTCTCCTCATCAGCTGTTAGAAGAGGTCGGGCGCTCAGTGAGTGCCGCGGCCTCTTCCTTGGCCACGTGACGTCACCGAACGTTGCTCACGTGGCCTAATTTAAGCTCAGTCCCATAGAAGTCAATGGGGCTGAGCTGCAATACCAAGCACAGCCACTATACAATGTACGGCGCTGTGTTTGGAGAGCTGCTGGGAGTCCGCAGATCTCCGGTCAGTGAAACAGCTGATTGGCCGGGGTGCCAGGACTCAGACCGCCGCCGATGTGATAATGAGGATGGGCTATCATTATAATTTCCTGGATAACCCCTTTAAGCAGAAGGTGCCCTTTAAATTGATTACATCCAAGTTGCCAAAGGGCGCAGTAACTTTTTATCGGAGATTATCACCCGCGAGCAGCTTAGAGACGTAGCACACTGGCGCCTCTGCCCGTCTGACTGGTGTATATAATGGGGTGCGTAATTATAGACATGGTGGCAGGCAGAGAACATCGCCATCTTCTGCGTCACCAGAGCAGGGTGGAGTTTTCCTACAGTGGCAGTAAATCAGTAAGTAGAGAAGCAGTCCGCTCCCCACCAGTGGCAGAACTACAACTCCCAGCATGTCCTGACAGCCCATGATTAAGACTAAAACTAGAAAACGGGACAAATGCGGAATTGGCATCAGGAGCGACATCAGCCGCACATGTGCCACTACTCGGGCGAAGGGCGGGTCAGTGCAGTCTGATGACATCATCGGGGGGGATGATGTACCCCAAGACGAGGAGGTGACGTGTGAACCGCTCTTCCTTCCTCTGCAGCGCCATCATGGCTGAAAGGCAGCTCCAGAAAAAAGGCAAGAAGTCAGACGATGGCATCGGCAGCGTGGTGGACTTCTTACTGGCCAATGCCAGGCTGGTGCTGGGCGTCGGAGGAGCGGCAGTGCTGGGCATTGCCACGTTGGCAGTAAAACGGGTAAGAAAAATGGGAACTTCAATAGAACATATCAGTGGGGGTCAATAGATTGTGGCGCACTACTGCCGCCTACTGGCTGGACTGGAACCAGCATGGTAGATATAAATAAAAGGCCCAGAATCCATTGCATTGTGGAATCTTAGGGGCGTTATAAGGTGTGGCACTTGCCTGGGTTTTAGATGCAGCTCTGTATGTGACTGGAGTCTAAGACCTAAGTCATGTAAACTAATGCTGCTTCCAGGGGCCCTTTAAAACAGCCATGGTGCCCGCCCTGCACACGATGGGGTCTCATTCTCTTCTTCTTGTCTGCAGCTTATGGACCGAGCGGCGATGCCTCCTGATGAGAAGGACACAGACGAGAAGGCAGAGCAGAAATCCATAGAGGAAAGCTGGAAGGAAGCCGTTCTGATGAAGGCCTCCCCGAAACTAGCACGAAAGGCAAAGCGTGCCGACCTGGGCACCGCACTACCAGCCCCCGAGCCCAGCCAGCCGGTCACAGGTCAGCAAAGGGGCTCTCGTTAGTGTGATCACCGATGGATGCTGTATTGTGTAGTAATGTCTCCTTGTTACATCTCTACTCCAGTCACATCCAAAGCTGCCGACAGAATCTGGTTTTTCCCCTCCCCCACGACAGCACCTTAGAGAGATGGCTCCGCCCCAGGACAGGAAACCTGCAGCATAAAAAAGGTGGAGCCGCTCTCCCACCTCAGTGAGGTTTCCTGTCCTGGTACGGGAGCCTGCAGTGTCGTCCTGACCTTGAAGTCCCGGTAGAAGCCGGAGGGTCGGGGCGGCAGTCGGTACCTGCCCGATTGTTCCCCGCAGGCGCGGGGATGAAGTTCCGGAGGCGGCCGGGCGTCTCACTGGATCCAGGGCAGAAGGTGCTGGTCCCTCAGGCGAGGAGGACGGCGCCGGCGGTTGAAGAAGGCCAGAGGGCCTTGCTGACTTGCAGACTCGCCAGACGCCGCCGGATGTGGATACGGCGAACCGGAAGCGCCATGCGTTCCACGGCCGTGCGTTCCACGGCAGTGCACTTCCGGTCAGGTGACCGGAAGTTCGGCTTCCCGGTAGTTTTTAAACCCGGCTCCAGGCAGGTATGATAACTGGGTGGTTCTGGACGCCAAAGACGGATATCCAGAGGCCGGGAAGTGGACCAGAAGGGTTCCTGGACAAATTTGGCGTGGTGGGTCTGCAGAAGCAGTGATCTCTCAGGTGAGAGTAGCACTTGGTGGCAGTTTATAATGAAGGCATTGTTGTATCAGGGCAGGTTGTTGCCCCCACTATGGACGAAGGAAGAGGTCTGAAAGTGCGGATGTGCAGATCTTGCCACCGGTATTGTGAGTCCTATTCTCGGTTGTCAGAGAGATCTGGACTGTTCCTCAGTGTTGGGTGTGTTCCGTTTTTTCTTAGACGGTGCCTAGGAAGGTGGAGGCAAAGAAAAAGATAAAAGAATTGACTCCTCCCTTAAGAATGCATGGGAGTCTTCTGCGGCTGCTTTCAGACCTAGTATAGCTGCCACAGTTATTGCAAGGTCTATGTCGCTATGGTTTGAAAGGTTAGAAGGGCAGATTAGGGAAAAATGCCCTAGGGAGCAGTTATTGGCTTCAATTCCGACCTTCCAGAAAGCCGCGGATTTTATTGCAGATGCCGCGGTGGACTCGGTAAGGCTGGAAGCAAGGACCGCTTCCCTTTCTAATTCTGCGCGACGTGCTTTGTGGCTGGAGAATTGGAAAGGGGGAGATCTGTCATCCAAGTTGAGGCTTTGTAGCATTCCCTGTGATGGCCAGTTTCTTTTCGGGTCGGAGCTTGACTCTTTACTCGAGAAGGCGGCAGATAGGAAGAAGAAGTTTCCCCAGGAATCTCTTACGCAGTTTAGACAATATAAGCGGGGAATTCCTGCGTTGGCCCGCAGAAAGATTTGTGGTGTCAAGGGTCTTCCCCTGTCATGCTGCAAGAAATAAAAAAAAATTAAAAAAAATTGATAAGCAAGAGGGTGTTGATTCCTGTCCCAGAGCCAGAGCTAGGGCAGGGATTTTATTCCACCCTGGTTTTAGTAAAGAAACCAGATGGGTCATACCGGACCATCATAAATCTCAAATATCTGAACAAGTTCTTAAAAGCCAGAAAATTCAAGATGGAGACTATCAGATCAGAATATATCTTTTATCTCCAGGGTGTCATATGGCGGTTCTGGATTTAAAAGATGCTTACCATCATATTCCGATCCATCCAGATCACCAGAGATTCCTCCGGGTGGCAGTGAGGACCGAGGTTCAGAGGGTTCAGTTAGAACGGAACCTGTCTATAAGGAAAGCTATGTCTCTGTTAGGAGTTCTAACTTCCTGCATACCAGCAGTCCAGTGGGCTCAGAGACATTCCCGCCAGTTACAGGTAGAGATCTTGGCTGCTACAAGACGGGCGGGGGCATCCCTGGAGTCAGTGATGAGCTTGTCAGAGGTGACTCTTTCTTCCCTGGATTGGTGGAAGGAGGTAGAAAATCTGAATCAGGGACTTCCCTGGGCCTTTCCGGAACCGGTGGTGGTTACTACAGACGCCAGCCCCTGGGGTTGGGGGGCTCATGTGGAGGATCGGATCTTTCAGGGAGAGTGGTCCCAGGGTCAGAAACAGTTTTCATCAAATCGGAAGGAGCTGAGGGCAGTCCTGCTGGCCTTGAGAGCGGTTCTTCCGATGATCCTGAACAGACATGTGAGGGTGATGTCCGACAATCGGACAGTGGTCTCATATCTGACTACTGCAGGGTTTAAGAGGACACACTACATCTGCCTGAATGCAATGCACCTGCATAAGTGCTGAAGCGAGCTCAGTTCTTCGTGCAGCTTTAGATGTGACTGGAGTGTAATCTGATCAGTAAGATTAGAGGTGACAAGACTTGATTCTCTTCTTTTGTTTCCACGCTGACAGATGACGCAGCTTCGAGCAGTAATCCGGAGCGGCCCCCTGTTGCCGAGAAGACCCCGATATGCTTCACCTTACAGGAGACGCTCCTGCACTACTACACCCATGAGGCACTTGTGCCAGAAGCCAAGACGCAAGTGGCCAAGCAGCTGGTGCTGGACATCATGAGCGAACTGCAGAACTTCCTAAAGGCTAAACACCCCGAAATGCCCTTCTCCGCCATGCAGCTGGGGGGGTCCCTGGGCAACGGTCTGCCCGTCACCAGCTTGGACCGCGCGCACGTATTGCTGCCCCTGATTCTAGAACCCCATCTATGGACCTTCGTGCCAGGACAGGAAACCATTCTGAATGACCCCCAGTTCTGGATGATTAAAAGGGCTAACCTGGAGTACACAGCCCGGGGGAGCAGTCCCTGGGACCGGTTCATGCTGGGGGGCTACCTATCCACCAGGACCATCGTGGAGTCCCTGCACAAGACCATCCTGGCCTCCGTCAACTGGCCGGCCATTGGGACCGTCCTGGAGTGCAGCGTCTGGCCGGTTGTGGCCCCCGAGGACCTCAGATTGGAGGTCGTCTGCCAGGACTTCAGGGTCACCATCAACATCCTCCCAGTGGCTGAAACCAAAGACGTCGTCCTGCTGGCGTACCCCCACTCCACAGCCCCGGCCGAAAACCTCTGGCGACGGAGCTACTACCGCGAGGAGATGCTCCGCCTCCAGGAGCTGGACCGCAGCGATGCTGGCGTCCGGCAGAAGTGTCTACACGTACTCGGAAGTATTTGCCGCCAACGCCCAGGACTTGGCCGACTGTCTCCAACCCACCTGAGACAAGTCCTCCTACACGTCAGCAACGACTCGTCCGATTGGTCGGAGTCTAACATGGCCGACCGTTTCCTGCAGGTCGTCGAGGAGCTCATTGGCTATCTCGGCAGTGGGACCCTCCCCTGCTATTTTAATGAAAGAGTCAATTTATTCTCCCGCCTGACGGAGGAGGAGATCGATGAGGTCGGCTACGGATTGTATCAGATTTTTTCCGATCCCAACTCGTTGCTGGCAAAATGAGGCTCACGTGGTGCAGAATACTGTGTGTCGATTTGTCAACATTTTTAAGATCTCCGCTTGATGTCAACGAATGGATACATCAAACCTGTCCTGCTCACGGAGACCTATATCGACTTGTATGGCAGCACATGACCTGGACAGGTTTTTTCAGCCCTGGAATGTGAACCATCAATGTTGTCATTCAATGACAGCAAGCAAACGTCTTGATCCTTTAGAGGAGTTGAAGCAAAACATTTTTACAAAGTTGCAGGTTATACCGTGAGGTTGTCAGAATTAGAAAAAACATGGCTGCTGTCTTACGTCGGTCAGTCGGTTGTGTGGTGGCATTTAAATGGATTGGGCTGAGCTGTGGTACCCGACGTAACCTGTGAACAGACGTGGCGCCGTTGTTGAAAGAAAGCAGCCATGTTTTTCTAATCCTGGAGAACCCCTTTAAGCTTGACATGGATAGGGCGTGTCCAGGGATGTACAATAAAGTCAGCTGACCTGCCCCGTCCGTGGGTTGTCATGGTAACCGATGACGGCGGGTGTATCCCGCTCTCGTTCCATTGATCCTTATGTATGCCAACCTGGAAGAGCCCCTTTAATTCCTCTAAGCCAGGCATGCTCAACCTGCGGCCCTCCAGCTGTTGTAAAACTACAACTCCCACCATGCCTTGCTGATAGCTGTAGGCTGTTCAGGCATGCTGGGAGTTGTAGTTTTGCAACAGCTGGAGGGCCGCAGGTTGAGCATGCCTGATCTAAGCAGATCTAGAAGTCATTTCCTGCTGCCAGAACTGGAGCGGCGCGCTGATATGGCGTTCGACGGTCGCGCTCGCACCTCCAGTATTTCAGGATGATCTGGGCAATTCTCTTGCCCTTGTGTGGCGGAATTGGGCTTTTGAATACGAGACTATGAAGCGTACCGTACCCTTTTATGCTCCTGATCCACGTGCGATTAGTCGGCCTGGCAATGCCTGCTGGGAACTGTAGTTCAATCTAAAATGACTGAGATTCCTCCAGAAGCCATGTTTGTAATTGCTGCTATACTGTAGTGAGATGTTTGCAGAGATTCTTACTGACGTGTTTTACAAAAGACGGGCGCCGCTTATCATTTCGTACATGGATTTGTGGTTTACGTTTTTACCCCTCGCACACTCTCAATCGAATTTTTTTTAAAGTATTTTTTGCACTAATCAGGGGGTTTCTTTATGTTCATTAATCCACAGGGTGTGAAAATCTCTTGAAATAGTCCTAATCTTGTGACAGGACTGTGTCGGCCCTTTTTTTTTTTTTTCCTTTTTAGGGTATCTGTTTCTGGGAAAGTTGGGTGACAACCAATATGGCTGCCATTACAGCTCCCAAAAAGTTTTGGCCCAGCTTTCCTTGAATCCTGAATAGCAGATGTTATATTTTTCTAGTTGGGTTTTTTCTGCCCTAGCGGCCATATTAAATGTCACTCAGCTTTCCCAGGCATTTGAAGACTATTTACTATGTAGTGGATAAGGTCACAATATGGCCGCCCTCACCGTGCGTGGGGGGGAGGGGTATCATAACAGCTTTGTCAGTATTTCCCCCCTTGGATTGTTCAGTGACCGATCACATCGAAAAGCTTCATTTCTAGTTTAGAAATTCTCAAGAATTTCTGTAAAAGTGTTTGTTTATAGAAAAATCTGATTATTAAAAGCCGACCTGAGATGGGAGGTGACAGCTGTAAGGCCACTTCTTCCATCTCCTGCTAGCGGTAATGTGCCAAGCCAGAGTCATTTCTGGTTTGGTTGCTAGGGGCACTGCATAACAACCACAGTGTTTCAGATGTGGCGATGACAGACAGTAGGTTCCCAGCAACTAGTCTGGTTTTGATTACTTTGGTCTGAGAGGGGGGGGGGAGGGTTGGCATTCTTTGTCTCTTGCTGCCGTATTAATCAGATTTTTATAGAAACTTCAGGTGGAGGCGCTCTTTAAACCAGTGGAATGCCAGCTTTCTGGAGCTACTACTCTCAGCATGCTCTGCCGTCTTGCAGGGACACCAGTGGAGACAGTTTTATGGGCAGCACTAAACATGAAGTAAATATAACTAAGCAATGAACGGCACAAAATATGGGGTCACTGGGTAAAACACAATGTGGGTGTAACACTAAAGATGGCGCTGTATTGGCACCAGTTTGTATCACAGAGGAGCGATATCGAAGGTTTTCATGCAAACCTGCAAGAGTTAGTGTATTACATGTATACTCTAGTCACATCTAGAGCTGCATTCTGTGAATGTCCTGTTAGCTCAGTCTATAGGACATCACATCTTGTATGCTTTAGTCACAGCCAGAGCTGTATTCTTATTTTCCTGTTGGATTAGTCTATATGAGGTCACATGCAGAGCTGCATCCTTGCTGCAGGACTTAATATATACCCCAGTCAAGGCCAGAGCTGCATTCTGTGGGTTTCCGGTTAGTTCTCAGTCTACAGGATGTCACCTTGTATACTCTAGTTATATCCAGAGCTGCATCCTGTGACTATACTGTTAGCACTCGGAGTATACCTCTCCCTGCCTGTTCAGTATTTGCACAGATTGCGCTCTGATGGGGGTTGTAGTCTTTACACCATACCCTATTCAGTAGTTAGTGATGATGGATTCCAAGAGGCAACCAAGAGAATTTGAATGCAGCTTTGAATGTGAGTGTAGTATCGTCACATCTGATGTTCCTCAGACAGGATGTTTCGGAGTCTATATGTAAGGGCAGCCTGATTTGTATGGGTTAGAACAGGTTTTTACCCATCAGATTTATGTCACGTTGGGAGTAGTAGTTTCCTAACAGCTGGCGAGCCACAACAGGGCAATAAATACCACTGCACCTGCTAGAGATGGAGGCAGCTGCAGTGACTGCGGCACGTTCCCTTGCCTGTGCCAAATTTATTTATAAACCAGATTCCCCTAAAGTGAAAAAAAAAAGGTCCTTGACACTCTGGCAGCCATACTGATTGTCACCCAGCTTTCCCAGAAACAGATACAGCTAGGAAACCCTGTCAGAAGTATGTAGGACCTGGAGTTGTACACTGTGATGATCGGGCGGATGCAGGAGGCTCAGGTGGTCGTGCCGGATCGGCCTGTCTGGGGGTTACGCATCCGCTGCTGCTTTCGATTGTGAATTTTGCTGCTTCTACTTTTATAATTAAGTAAATTGTGATAATAAAGCTTTTCTTTGAACGTCCAAGTAGAATAGTCATTTCTGTCAAACAAAACAGCGACCTGGAAGATGCAATGTATCAGTGTGTACAGAGATCTCTGCTATATACAGTGACCCGGAAGATACAATGTATCAGTGTGTACAGAGAGATCTCCGCTATATACAGCGACCTGGAAGATACAATGTATCAGTGTGTACAGAGATCTCTGCTATATACAGTGACCTGGAAGATACAATGTATCATTGTGTACAGAGAGATCTCCGCTATATACAGCGACCCGGAAGATACAATGTATCAGTGTGTACAGAGAGATCTCTGCTATATACAGTGACCTGGAAGATACAATGTATCATTGTGTACAGAGAGATCTCTGCTATATACAGTGACCTGGAAGATACAATGTATCAGTGTACAGAGAGATCTCCGCTATATACAGTGACCTGGAAGATACAATGTATCAGTGTACAGAGAGATCTCCGCTATATACAGCGACCCGGAAGATACAATGTATCAGTGTGTACAGAGATCTCTGCTATATACAGCGACCCGGAAGATGCAATGTATCAGTGTGTACAGAGAGATCTCCGCAATATACAGCGACCCGGAAGATACAATGTATCAGTGTGTACAGAGAGATCTCCGCTATACACAGCGACCCGGAAGATACAATGTATCAGTGTGTACAGAGAGATCTCCGCAATATACAGCGACCCGGAAGATACAATGTATCAGTTTGTACAGAGAGAGATCTCCGCAATATACAGCGACCCGGAAGATGCAATGTATCAGTGTGTACAGAGAGATCTCCGCTATATACAGCGACCCGGAAGATACATTGTATCAGTGTGTACAGAGAGATCTCCGCTATATACAGCGACCCGGAAGATACAATGTATCAGTTTGTACAGAGAGAGATCTCCGCAATATACAGCGACCCGGAAGATGCAATGTATCAGTGTGTACAGAGAGATCTCCGCTATATACAGCGACCCGGAAGATACAATGTATCAGTGTGTACAGAGAGATCTCCGCTATATACAGCGACCCGGAAGATACAATGTATCAGTGTGTACAGAGAGATCTCCGCTATATACAGCGACCTGGAAGATACATTGTATCAGTGTGTACAGAGAGATCTCTAATATACAGTGACCTGGAAGATACAATGTATCAGTGTGAGCATCCATTGTATACAGAGAGATCTCCCAGTGACCCGGAAAATACAATGGGTGCACACGGCGAGTGCCATGGTCCACAAAAGGGTCACTGCTGTCACACGGTTATGTGAATGTGCCCTAAGACTTTTATCCAAGAAGAGCTCTCGTACTGTTTTCTATCAGCAGCCACCACTAGGGGGAGCAGAAGAGCTTACAGCATACTGATCAGTCCTCCATAGGGCATAACTATGCAATTGCTGGGGGTCCTACCGCTATGACTCCCACTGATCATGAGAATGGGCCATTCCCCTGGACTGGTAGGTCGGGCATGCATGCGGCCAGTCCATTTATGTGAGTTTCTACACTCGGGAGTCCTGCCAGTAGGGGATAACGTTATATAACTGGAATGCCCTTTGTGCAGGAGGTTTGTTTGAATCTCATTCACTTTGCTGCTAATGTAAAATCCTGCAGCTTTTCCGCCCCCAATGTAAAATCTGCAGTGTATCCACCACGTGTGGACGCACCTAATTCTGTGCTCAATGGCTGATCAGTATGCTGCAAGCTCGTCTGCTCCCTCTAGTGGTGGCTGCAGGCAGACACCAATCTGATAGGGGATAACTTTACATAATCGGAATACCCCTTTAACCTGCGGTGTGGAAGTTAAATAGGTCAATTTACGCTGCAGATTTCCCCCTTTGCAATGCAAATCCACATAAAGCTCAAGAAGATCCACAGTAACTTTCTGCCTCCAAATAGGTCTCGTGTGGACATTGGTTTGGATTTTTTACAAATCTGACCCTTTGCAGTACAACGGGTGAAATCTGCAGCAACTCTGTGGTGTAAAACGACAGGTGACTGTCCTATAAAACTGTAGACCTCATGGGGTCAGATTCCCTTCTTCTGTCCTTTTCATTGGCTCTCCAGGGGCTGGTGCCCACATGCCATAGCTGTATATTCAGCTCTAAACTTTATAGGAACCCTGTTTGCCCTTTAAATGAAGATCAGTGCAACCAATGTAACACCGTGATGAGAGGGTCCGGCTATACGCTGGGGTGGGGGCTACGGCCAGAAGGCTTAGAGAAGTTATTTTAGGATGTAGACTGTGGAACAACAGAGAGCAGATCTGATGGTGGCAGCTTTCCAGACGCTTCAGCCAAGATCTTGGGCAATGAGATGTGAAGACTTTTTTGGAGACTGGACAGAGCAAAATTTAATGAAATCAACATATTTGTCCAAATGCAGGGAACAGGATGTCCCCAATGTAGTCCCAAACTCCATGAGACAGAATGACCACGGAAAGATCTATGGCAGGGATGTCAAACTCGTGGCCCTCCAGCTGTTGTAAAACTACAACTTCTATCATATCCGAACAGCTATCAGGTCATGTTGAGAGTTGTAGTTTTGCAA
Organism: Bufo gargarizans; assembly: GCF_014858855.1. NCBI lineage: Eukaryota > Metazoa > Chordata > Amphibia > Anura > Bufonidae > Bufo > Bufo gargarizans. The sequence goes on along the minus strand of NC_058087.1, from coordinate 184,104,523 downwards.
CAGCTGGAGGGTCGCTAGTTTGAACTCCCTGATCCACGGCAAGGGTTTTCCTGGTGCTACATAAATAAAGCTCGACATGTATGAATGCAGCTTTTATCGTCATGTCATTTTTAGGTTCACAATTCTGTGGCAATTCATTTCTTCATATATTTTTATAGTGTAAGGAGCTCCAACCTACCTGCAGCCACCACTAGAGGGAGCTGACTGTACACTGTCTTGTATAGTATAAACGGCTTGCAGGGGAGCTCCCTCTAGTGGTGGCTGCAGGTAACCACAAATCTGTGTAGAGGACTTGGAGCTTTGTATCTGAATAAACAGTTCCAACGGCTGTAAAAATATATTACGAAGTGATTCAGAGCAGAATTCACACCCGTTTTCATTAAATCATTGCTTAAAGGGCTTCCCTAAACCGTTTTTTTTTTGTTTACTTATCCCTATAGTGCGATTTCTGCATACATAAGCTAAATAATCATTTCGGTCCAGTAGAATTTGTTAAAAACGTAATTTTAAAATATGCTAAATTACCTTGCTACCAGCAAGTAGGGCGGCTACTTGCTGGTAGCAGCCGCCGATCCTCAAGACGCCCCCTCCGCATGTTGATTGACAGGGCCAGGGAACGGGATCGTCCTTCTGCTGGCCCTGTTTGGATTCAAAATATCGCGCCTGCGCCGTACCTGTCTTCAATCGGCGCAGGCGCACTGAGAGGCGGCCGCTCCATCCTCAATGCACCTGCGTCGAGTGTAGATGTGACGTCATCGGCGCAGGCGCATTGAGGATGGAGCGGCCGCCTCTCAGTGCGCCTGCGCCGATTGAAGACTGGTACGGCGCAGGCGCAATATTTTGAATCCAAACAGGGCCAGCAGAAGGACGATCCCGTTCCCTGGCCCTGTCAATCAACATGCGGAGGGGGCGTCTTTAGGATCGGAGGATACGGTTTAGTGGGATGACAGAAGCCCTTTAAAAGGATGAACATTCACATACGAGAAAAGTCCTGGACCCTGCCGATGCAGCCGCACCAGAAAAAGCCCTGGGAAACTGTAACTAGCCCTGCACCTAGAGACGGGTTTCAGCCTCTGGCTATAAACAGCAATGTTCTCATTCATTGACAGCTAGCGGCGATATTGAAAATGGTAAGGAACTGAAGTTACCGGTAAAAAAAAAATTAGACGCATAAAAAATGTATATTTTTCATACAGTTTTATTCAACTATATTAAAAGGAAAAAAAACACATTAAAAAAAACTGATGAAAAGACGCACAAAAAGCGAGCAGGGGGGGTGTCCTGATCTGAGCATGGAGGGGGTCCTAATCTGAGCAATGGGGGTCGGGGTTCAGATTTGAGATGGGGGGTCTTGTTTGAGCAAGGGTTGGTCAGGTCTGAGAAGGGGAGAGATCTGAACACTGAGGGTCTGATTTATTTTGTCTGATCCGAGCATTGGGGGTCAGATGAGGTTTGGGGGATCTAATTTAGGAGTCTGATCTGAGGTCTGATGAAAAATATATTTTTTCCTCTTATTTTTCTTTGTTAAATCCTATGTGACTCGTGTGTAAATGTATAGCTTGTAGCTCCTGGTAGTGATACTCTGTGTCTGTAAGGTTGGCCACCCCTGGTCAAGGGGATAACTAACTGATCACTGGGTGTCTGACTGCTGGAACCCCACAATCCGTCCTATGTCCCCATCCTGATAGGGACATTCATTCTGTATGGAACCACTGTAGCAGAGTACAGCACTCCCCTAGTTCCAGCAGTCCCATAGAGAATGAATGGAGTCGCAGGGAGCATGCTCTGGCTGCAGCTCCGTTGGGACCCTGTTTTCGAGATTGGTGGGGGTCCCAGCGCTGTGTTAGTTATCCCCTATCCTACAGCTTTAACAGCTGTTTTCTTTCGCAAACTGATCACAGGCTGCAACCCTCAGCAATCACCTATAAACGGTGGTGGAACCTGGCAACCAGTGTTAGATTCCCCTACAGCGCCGCCACAGGGTAAATGAGGTATTACACCGTTACCACTAAAGGGGTTTTCCAAGACTTTTAAACTAATGACCCAACAAGGGATCCCGGGTGTCGGACCCCCCCACCAATCACAGACTGATGACATGTCCAGAGGTTAGGTCATGAGTTAAAAAATCTCTGAAAAACCCTTTAAAGGTCAGTGTAATACATGGACAGGTCGGGCCCCCCAAAGCAAGAGACGCTCTTTGTAGCAGCCTTCCATTTTGGATAACAGAAGAGTGGCCTGAACAAGAGACCCCGACCCCTCTGTTGACTCAGAATTCCCAGAAAAGAGTATATAAAAATATATATAGTAATATATAAACTGCACTCTCAAAATAAAACTTTTTCTTTCTTCTTTTGGGTATTTGATAAACGACATACAGGTGCGAACGTACCAAGTATGAGGCGGGGAGGCTGCAGGCCGGATCGAGAGGCATACCGCGTTAACGTTAAAAACACAAGAACGTAATAACCATAAAACGCTGGACAATCCTCATCTGTTCTGGGGGCAGTTGGTCCTGTTGTGTCCGGGCTGGTGACATATGCCACAAGTCCGTGGCTTTTTCGCTGTTGGCCCTCGGTCTGAAGAGCCGATGTCAGAGCGTTTGCTCTTTGTGCCGGAGCCCCGCTCTGCTGCGGAGCCCCCTCCAAAGACACTGGGAAAGTTGCTGGAACCCCCTGGAAGAGAATGGGTTAAAGATAAATGTTGCATATAATTGTCCCATTCAGCTCTCCGTCCACTCCGCTGGTAGTCTCCCTCCCAGATTCCTTACCTGGTGGTACATTCTCATCCGCCCACTGGAAGAACCCGCACTGCTGCTCTCTGGGTTTGGAACACGTGTGAAATTGTCGGCCCTTGTTGGCGCCGTCTTTCTGCACCGTCCGAGTGACGGCCGGCTGATTGCACATACACGTTGCCTGACCCTCGGAACTCGCGTCACCGCTTCCACCTCTAGTCCTGAACCCTACAGATTCCCGGGCACTAGTGTATGAAGTCGAAAGATGCCCTCCTGAGCTCTGCGGGGGTGGGGCACTCCTTCCAGCTCCGCCCTCCTGATCCGCCCACAAAAAGAAGTTGCAGTTTCCTCCGTTGCATTTATAAAACGGGCGGCCTTGGTTGGGCCCCTCCTTGCGTACAGTCAGCTGCACGGCACTAACGCCACAGTTGCAGACCACCTCATTATTCTCATCGCCGGATGCTCTGGTTGCCGGGACAGCAGGAGCCACGAGTTTTGGTTGCCTCTCCTTCTTGGCAGGTGGCTGGCGGCTGTGCCCGTCTCTAGAGTTGCCCATGCGGTTGTTGGACTGGTTCATCTGCAGGTGGTTATTCTCCCTTGGGCCGGATTGAGGGGCTGCTCTGTTGCCTCCCTGCAGGTACTTTAGATCTAGGACTTCTCTAAGGGTTTCATCACAGCCACCGATGCACCCCACAAACTCCAGAGGCATCAGCGGGGGCACGCTCCCGCGTTTAAACTTAAACTTCAGCCTAGAGGAGGAGGTGGAAAAAAGGATCATAGACACTGATACATTGTAACAAACGGCAGCGGTGCAAGCAGGACTAGGTCAAGACCGTTGTAACCTTCAAATGGAATGTTTCTATTCAATGACAGCAGCAAAGATCTTGAAAATTGGTGTATAATGTATGTAAAAGTGTCAGCTCACTTGTGCACAGGATGAGGTCTGCATACGTCGCACACGCTCTCGTCTCGCGACACCTCCAAGACGGAGCTGGGGAACCAGACGGATGTCTTACAACTCGGGTATCCCAGGCAGGAAATGTAGAACCTTAAGAGAGATGAGGCCCAGTTATGGTTCAGACAAAGGAAAAATGCATGTTCTCTCTCTCTCCATGCCTGCTGAGTGGGTGGAGACTTCTTTGTGTGATGCATCACATGCTGAGCCAATCAGATGTCTCCTTGATCTACCTCTCTCCTCCCCTCTCACAGCATGAAGCTTCACAGCGAGAGAAGCTGCAGCTGCATCCCCCTCCTCCCTGTCCACTATTTACTCCTTTACCCAAGACAGATTTTTGGGGAGTATGAAGGAGCTTCTGAGCTGCAGGAGGGGAGAGGGGAACCACAGGCTGCTGGAAGATGAGACTTGTCATGCACTACGGACGTACCCTCCATCTCTCTTGGTCTTCAGAACCATATCCCGGTTGCACTGTGGACATTTCCGTACTGGGAGCGGTGTTTCTGCGTAAATCTGCTCTTCCACGGGTTGGGCCTGTCCAAAATACTGGGACAACGCCTCGTCCAGCCTGCAGAGGGAGACACATCCCTTTTCAAACGACCTGGGAACTCTGCCGTGAAGCTGACGGCAAACGGGGGACTACTCACTTGGTGGCCTTGGCCACAGCTTCTATGAAGACCTGCTTGTACTTCTGAACCTGCTGTCTCAAGACGGAGAACTTGTCCTTCTTGCCTTCACAGATCAGCTTGAGGTCGGCCTCCAATTCGGAACGCAGGTCCGGCTTGGACATCTCAAAGCCCATAGAATCATATCCTGTAGAAAAGACCAAAAAGAAGGCAAAGGGAGTGAGGAAGAGGAAGTGTGGTAGGGTGAGGATCAATGAGCAGCTCACTGTCTTTTAGGGGGCTCAAGGTAATGCAAACAATGGAAGGGGTCAGGAGGAAGCAAAAGAGCGTTAGAGGGGCCGAAAAGTTGAACCAGTGGGAGAAGATATAGAAGAGACCTAAACCAGTGGGAGGAGTCATGAAAATCAAGACAATGGCATTGAGATATCCAGATGGTTTCCTCACCTTCCACCAGGCCCATCCCCAGCTCTCCAGGGAGGAACCTCTGCTCTGGGGTCAGACCCACGTACATGCGGGCTTTAATGGTCTCGATGTGCTCCGCGTGGGTGGCGTCAGTCCCTGTAGAAGACAACGAGGACACGCCCAGGTTATAGGCTCTGTAGTGTCTCTCATCACTGGTGGGTGCAGAATTTATATTGCTCTACAGCACAAACCTATGCCATGCTTTTCCATCAAGGAGATGAGATCTGCTTCTGTGAGGAGCTGCGGAGGGCTGGTCTCTCCATCCACCATCTCCACCGTTGTGGGCTGAAATCTAAAACTCATCTCATACACCGGGATTATCTAAGAGTAAAGTGAAAAACCCCACGGTAAATGCGCTGAATGGAAAATGTCCACACGGGGCGCTGCTCTGTTTTCATGAACTCCATTATTTCAAGATTTGGGGGAAACACATCACAAATGTCTCCTTCCTTACCTTAGTGTTCCATTTATCATACGGGTAAACATCGAGATAGTTCCTGGCGATGATCATCAGTCCGTGGGCAACGAACCGCTCAGCAGCAATGTCAATCTCCACTGTGGTCTCCAGGCCCTGAGCATCCTGGGAGCAGCAGGCCAAGAAGTGGCGCACAATAAACTCGTAGATGCGTTGCTCATTACCCTATATACACACATGAATACCGTATTCAGTATTATAGTAGTTATATTATTGTACATAGGAGCAGTATTATAGTAGATATATTCTTGTACATAGGAGACAGTATTATAGTAGTTATATTGTTGTACATAGGGGGCAGTATTATAGTAGTTATATTCTTGTACATAGGCGACAGTATTATAGTAGTTATATTCTTGTACATAGGAGCAGTATTATAGTAGTTATATCCTTGTACATAGGGGGCAGTATTATAGTAGTTATATTCTTGTACATAGGCGACAGTATTATAGTAGTTATATTCTTGTACATAGAAGTGGTATTATAGTAGTTATAGTCTTGTACATAGGAGCAGTATTATAGTAGTTATATTCTTGTACATAGGAGCAGTATTATAGTAGTTATATCCTTGTACATAGGGGGCAGTATTATAGTAGTTATATTCTTGTACATAGGAGCAGTATTATAGTAGTTATATTCCTGTACATAGGAGCAGTATTATAGTAGTTATATTCTTGTACATAGGAGCAGTATTATAGTAGTTATATCCTTGTACATAGGAGGCAGTATTATAGTAGTTATATTCTTGTACATAGGAGGCAGTATTATAGTAGTTATATTCCTGTACATAGGAGCAGTATTATAGTAGTTATATTCCTGTACATAGGTGCAGTATTATAGTAGTTATATCCTTGTACATAGGGGGCAGGCTTACAGTTACATGCTCACCTGCAGACTGTTGGTGTACTTGGTAGGGTGTATGGGGGGATGGGCTTGATCTGTCTTGCTTCCATTTCTTGGAGTTGGCCCACCCCTCTCCAGGATACGTTGTGCAAATCCACCCCACTGCTGATCATTCGTCTGCTGCTCAACCAGTGTTGTGAGGTTCAGATCCTGAGGAAAAATATTGGTTTCTGTGCGGGGGTAGCTGATAAAACTATGAGGGGGGGGAAAAAAAAGAAATTCTGTGAAGTAAAATTAAAAGGATTCTGTAATACAAGTAATGTAATTATTACTTGGGTTAAATAAAAAACACATAGTACGGTTTGTACTAATCAGCTTTGCCGATTCACTTCTCTTCTTGCAGCACCCACTTAATGTACTGTGCACGGTGTTGCAGTTACCTAGCAACCACTTGACTTCCTTTCTGAGTGACTACCATGTGAGCACACGTAGTGTTAAAGGGATATTCCAGTTACATTAAGTTATCCCTTCTGCTCTCTCCAGAATTCCCATAGAAATGAATGGAGTGGACGCACACATGCCCTACCGGCCACTCCGTTCATTTCAGTGAGTACAGGGCCCTCTTTACCATGATTGGTGGGGGTCCATGAGGATATCAGTTAATCTAACTGGAATACCCCTTTAAATACAAAAATGTCCTATGCATTTCTGTCTGCTAAACAACAGACTGCCTCTCCATGCTGAGCAGACTTGTTTTAGGTGCTGTATGGAATGAATGGGCTCATGTGCTTAAACTTGCCATTTGGAGACTCCATTTTGAAGTCTATGCACTGCTGAACAGGAGCATGCACGGGGAAAAAGAGTCCCCAAAAATGGATCTCAGAGAACACCCCAACCCCATAATTTGCAGACTTTTAATTACCCCTGTGTATAGAGCTTCTCCGCAATCTTCATGGTTTCTTTGGCTCCAATTTTCAGTTTTCTAGAGGCCAATTTTTCCATTTCCTGCACAAAGTGAAGAAGGAGGTAAGAAGTAAGCCACAAGGCGGAGACATCAATACAGCAACGGCGCCTCTAGTGGCGGAGCCAGCAAACCACAGCAATGCTCAAAGTGAACTGGAGATAAGCGGCTACGGGAGGTCCGGTCTACCATGTGTACCACAACTATCTACAATGTCTGAGCGGTCATTACTGACTGTTTGTAGGCTGCCACGTACCACGGTGTCCAGAGCCACCGGCCTCCACTTGCTTTTTGGTTTACTCCCGACCTGAACAACAGTAGCGGTGGGATCCTAGAAAACAAAGCAACGGTTTCCATAAAACAGCCTTTTAGACTCAGTCCTACCCCCGCATTGTTGAGGCGGAGGGGATGGGGGATAGCTTCGGACCAGTGCCTCCAGCTGTTCGGACCGCACACAGTCAGAAGCATCCCTCCACGTATAGAAGCGTACCTCCATGCAGATCTGATACAGGACCAGGCAGGCTGTGTGGTTAAAAAGACGATTTCTCTTCCAGTTAAACTCCACATTTCCGTCTTCATGTTCATGAGTCACTGAGCACAAAAAATGTCATGTAAGTGTATAGCAATAAAAGAGCAGATCAATAGGCCACCTAACGGGTCAATGCCCCACATGTCAGGTGCCCCCTTCCCGAAATTAATCATATCCCTGCTGCTTGTAATTTGCAAGGAGACTACTACCACCAATATACTACTACTAGGGTTGCAGCGGGTATTGAACTTTCGATACCCAATCGATACTTTTTCACCCGGATCAATACGAGATGGGGATTTGCTTTTTCTCAATACTAGTCCCTCCAGCCCCACTGTGATGCGGCCTCCACTGCCACCAATTAAAACATTAAGGGGAGGGTACAAATAATTAACCCCTAAATGCAAATGCATGGAGCTGCGGGGAGCCCGCTCCATACGCCAGCAGTATCATACAGCTGACACCCGTCCGCAATGATGGGGAACAGCGATCCCGCCAAACCCGTTATTAAACCCCTCTATTAGGGTGAATAGGACAAGGACCAAAAGATCCCAGGTTCTAGCCCCCTAAGGGGGCTAATAGTTATTAAATAAAAAGTTTAAAAAAAAAAAAAAAAAAAAAAAAAAAAAATATATAAAAGTTTGAAATCACCCCTTTCCCAATTTTACATATAAAAATATATAAACAATAAAAAAATAAACATATTAGGCATCGGTGCTTCCGAAAAAGCCCAAGCTATTAAAAAATATATCCTATGCGGTCAACGCCATAACGGGGGAAAAAATGAAAAACACATAATTCGCCAATTTTTAATCACCTGGATCCCGCCAAAAACAGGATAGGACTGTTCGATTATGTGCCAGACATTCCGAAAAATGTGGATTGCACACGGCTTTTTGGGAGTTTTCTTTTTCCTTTTCGTCGTATCGAGTATCACAATACTTTTTTATGGTATCGAAATTTTGGTATCGTGATGACCCTAACTACTACTAGTAAATCCCTGCAGGAGAACAACTATGGGACCAAATCCTGAATGCAGCAGCTCTCTCTCTATCCTTCACAGCAGGAAATCCCAGCACAATCTGAAGCAGCTGCTTGTAAGGGTAAAACTCCTTCAGGATCCTAACGCTGAGCAGGGGGCCGGCTGGGAGGTCGCCGTTTCATAGGAAAGATGCATCTGTACCGACAGGCGGTCTGGTCACATACACGGGATCCTTCTTACAATCTGGAATTACCTTATTGGATACAAACCTTATAACGTCCCCTGTCAGCAGAATTAACCCTATTATACCGGACATGCTCTCTGGCAGAGCCGATTAAAGCTTTTCCTGGCGACAGGTTCAGAAAGGAGCCCATCAGCAAGAAGACAGACTCACGTAGCCACTCTCATCACCTACCTTTGATTTTATAGAAGGTCTCGGGTATAAAGGCCTGGATGGCTTTGAATCTCTCTACTACAAACCCCAGCGTGGGGAACTGACAACTCCCATAGCTGATGAGCTGACTGGACAGAACAGTGGGAAATATCTTCTGGAGGCGCAGAGTCTGGAAACGGGTGAAAGCGGCGCCTGGGAAGCAGATGAAAATGGTTGGCAAGCATGCATTTAGGGGGGGGTCATTCTACTCTTCCCATAGAGCTTGTTGCTCACCTATTCGAAGATCCAGCTCCATCCGCACATCCACAGCGTCGCTGATGTTCTGGTCGGGAGGAGCGAGGTTCTCGCAGGCTGCTCGGATGGATCGGGGGGTGATCTCAGAGAAGCGCGCCCTGAACACCTGCAGATTAGTCTTCACTGCCGTACGGCGGGATAAGGTCATGATGGGGTTAATGCTGTGGACGATCCACTATATACACAGAATACAGATGATGCACAATACCTGCTTTACAGACGTGGATAATCTCGAAACCGATGTTCTCCCCTTCTCGATCGCAATCCGTCCAGATGATGAGCGCCTGGCACTGCCGCACCTCCCGCTCCAGGGTTTTCTGCAATCGCATGAACAGCAACATGAGATTCAGGCTGAGGCCCCCGCCACCGCAGTATTTCTTTACCGGGGAAGAAGAATGGCGTAAAAACTGCAAGACTTGTGCTGAACGCGAGGATTCGGAAATCTACTGTGACTTTCTCCTTAGAACACCGAGGCGGCTGGGAGGTATTTTTTGGCCTCCGTTCTCCGCACCAGTCTCTGCCGTTTAATGCCCCAATCTGCCATGATCGCTGCATTTAAAGGGTTATGCGGTGGAGATCAGCAGTTACGTACTGCAGGCGACACCCCACTTCTGATCGCATGGGTCACCTGCTCGCCCAGCATTCACGTCCTGCGTCCTCATTGCCCCGCAATATGCAAATAAGTAATAATAATCAGACCCCCCCTATATCAAGAATGTGTCCCAATTCAGGGGGCATGCTTCCTCTGTTCTCCGCTGCCAGTCGCCAGTTGAGCACGCTCACTTAATATTTAAAAGCGTTTTCCAAGATAGGTCATGAGTATTTACATAAGTGGGGGTCCAACACCTGGGACCCCTGCCGATCAGCTACTTGAGAAGGCGCTGGCACTCACAGTAGAGCCTTGGCCTTATCACAGCTTTTTCTAGGCCACGTGACGTCACATTAATCGGTCACGTGGCCTAGGTGCAGCTCAGCCCCATAGAAGTGAATGGAGCTGAGCTGCAATGCCAAGCACGGCCACTCTACAATGTACGGCGCTGTGCTTGGTGGCAGGGAGAAGGTCGTGGTGCTCACAAACACCTGATCGGTGGGGGTCCCGGGTGTCAGACCCCTACCAATCAGATACTGATGATCTATCCAGAGGAAAATATCTGTAAAATATCTTGGAAAACCCTTTTGAAGGGGCTGTCAAGGATTTTACTATGGTCTTTAATATCTGATTGGTGGGACTCCGACACCCCTGCCGATCAGCGGTTTCCGGATACAACTCCGTTCTCACAGTGATGTGAATGGGAGCAGCACTGCAGTTACCAGCTCCGTCCACTACACGAATGGAGCTGAGTAGTTCCAGTACCGGGGTTTCCCCTAAACAGCTGATCATGGGGGTTGTAGGGTGTCAGACCCCCGGCGATCAGATACCGACTATCCTGAGGGTAAGCCATCAATAATAAAATCCTGGGCAACCCCTTTAAAGAAAGTGCGGCTTTGACACAACTATTTACCTTTATGTTCAGATAATCACTCGGACAAAATTTCTCAACTTCTGCATCAAACAGGGAGACAGGGTTACAGCTGTGCCTGCAACACAACACGATGGCGGGTTAGTCCCCTCGCCTGCAGTGTCCCAATGCTGCATATCAGTGCCGCTATATAGTGATCCACACTGGAGACTGTACATCCATGCATTCCACATGGAATAGATCAACTGCCTCCATACTATATAAGTAAATGACCACCAGGGGGCGCCATATTGTACAGAGAATATGACCACCCGCGGGGCGCCATACTGTACAGAGAATATGACCACCCGCGGGGCGCCATACTGTACAGAGAATATGACCACCCGGGGGCACCATACTGTACAGAGAATATGACCACCCGGGGGTGCCATACTATGCAAAGTAAATGACCACCCGGGGGCGCCATACTATACAGAGAATATGACCACCAGGGGGTGCCATACTATGCAAAGTAAATGACGACCAGGGGGCGCCATACTGTACAGAGAATATGACCACCCCGGGGCGCCAAACTATGCAAAGTAAAGGACCACCAGGGGGCGCCATACTGTATAGAGAATATGACTACCAGGGGACACCATACTGTACAAAAAATATGACTACCAGGGGGCGCCATACTATATAAGTAAGAATGGGTTCACATCATCGTTTCGTCTTCCAATCTTCTGATCTGTCAGAAGAGCAGAAAAAAACTGTTTTGCGCATTTTGAATCTGTTTTAGCCATTTCCGCCTGAAGTTTGTTACTTTAGCCGGAAAAAATAAAAATAAAAAATTCCTGTCTGGATTTCAGACGGAAATAGTTAAAACGGATGCAAAATGTGCATAATGTTTTTTTTTCTACTCTTCTGACGGATTAGAAGAACGGAAAAGAAACAGTGATGTGAACCCAGTCTAAATGAACACCAGGTGGCGCCATACTATGTAAGTCAGGGATCAGCAACCTTCGGCACTCCAGCTGTTGTGAAACTACAACTCCCAGCATGCACACTAACATGGCTGTTCTTGTAACTCCCACAGAATTAAAAGGAGGATTCTGGGAGTTGTAGTTTTAGAACAGCTGGAGTGATGATCCCTGATGTAAGTAAATATCATAACTCTTCACTGCATCTAACAGCGTGGAAATGTCAGACAGGCTTCTTATTATGACAGTTAGGTCCATATGTATTAGGACAGGAGACAACATGTTACTAATCTTTGTTCTGTACATCACCACAGTGGATTTTGAACAAAAGGTGAAGTTCAGACTTTCAGCTTTAATTCAGTCGGTCGAACAAAATGATGGCATAAATGTGAGGAACTAAAGCCTTTCTTAAACTCAATCCCTTCACTTCAGGGGCTCAAAAGTAATTGGACAAATTAAATAATTGTAAATAAAATGTTAATTTCTAATACTTGGTTGAAACCCCCTTGTTGGCAATGACTGCCTGAAGTCTTGACCTCATGGACATCACCAGACTCTGCGTTGCCTCCTTTTAATGCCCGGCCTTCAGTTGGTGTTTGTTTGTGGCCTTTCTGTCTGAAGTTTAGTCTTTACCAAGTGAAATGCTCTATTGGGTTCAGATCCGGAGACTCGGCCATTCTAGAATATTCCACTTCTTTGCTTTAATAGACTCCTGGATCGCTTTGGCTTTATGTTTTGGGTCATTGTCCATCTGTATTTTGGAACCCCGACCAATCAGTTTGGCTGGATTTGAGCGCAGTCTGTCTCTGAAAACCCCAGGATTCATCCGGCTGCTTCTGTCCTGTGTCACATCATCAATAAACAATAGGGCCCCGGGGCCACTGGCAGCCATGCATGCCCAAGCATCACCCTGCCTCCGCCGTGTTCTACAGATGATGTGGTACGCTGTGGATCATGAGTTGTACCGAGCCTTCACCGTACTTCTTTCTTTCCATCATTCTGGTAGAGGTTGATCTTGGTTTCATCTGTCTAAAGAATGTTCTTCCAGAAGTGTGCTGATTTTTTTTAAATGTTTTTTTTTTTTTTTTTCTAGCAAAGTCCAATCTATCTAGCCTTCTTATTCTTGAGGCTGATGAGTGGCTGCACCGTGCAGTGAACCCTCTGTAGTTACTTTCATACAGTCTTCTCTCTATGGTAGATTTGGATATTGATACGCCTATAGCCCGGAGAGTGTTGTCACTTGGTCGGCTGTTGGGAAGGGGCTTGTCTTCACCATGGTAATTATTCTGAGCTCATCCTCCACTGTTGTCTTCCGGGGCGTCCAGGTCTTTTTGCATTGTTGAGGTCACCAGGGCTTGCCTTCTTCCTTATAGTGTAGCAATTTCTCGGATGGTTTTTTTCTGTTTTAACAGATGAGAGACGGCTTGTTTCACCTGCATGGAGAGCTCCTTTCACCGCATGTTTACTTCTCAGCAAAATCTTCAAAATGCAAGCACCGCACCTCAAATCAACTCCAGGCCTTTTATGTGCTTAATTGAGAATGAAATAATGAAGGAATCGCCCACACCTTCCCATGAACACAGCCTTGGAGTCAATTGTCCAATTACTTTTGGTTCCTTTAAAAACACATGTAAAGAAGCTGAAACTCCTAAACCCTTCATCCAGTTTTAATGTGGATACCCTCAAATGGAAGCTAAAAGTCTGGACTTTATGTCCATTATATAACTATGACTTGAATATGTTTTAGTAAACAGGTAATAAAAACTAAATTTGTGTCAGTGTCCAAATATATATATGGACCTAACTTTATATAACATGTATGAGATTTTAAGGGATTGTCCCACTATTAAAGGGGTATATCGTTAAGATATGCCATAAATGTCTGATAGGAGTGGGGTCCAGAGGTGGGACCCGCACTTATGTCTAGAACAGTGCCCTGACTTGGATGCATGCATGGTGTCCCTCCATTCACCGCTATAGAACTTCTAACAATATTTCTGAAGCCTCATAGCAGTGAATAGAGAAAACCGTGCACCTGGCTCTTCAGTCAGGGAACCGTTCTTTAGATAGGAGCAGGTACATCTATCGATATGCCATAAATGTCTAGATATACCCCTTTATAGGGGGGACAATCCCTTTAAATAAAACATTTATTAGGGTCCATTCACAAGACTGTAAGTGTTTTGCGGTCCGCAATCACGGACATTAATAGAAATGCCTATTAATGTCCGTGATTGCAGACAAGAATAGGACATGCTCTATCTTTTTTGCGGGCTGCAGAACGGAAGTGCTGATGCAGACAGCACACAGTGCGCTATCCCATCTTTTGTGGCTCAATTGAAATGAACGGGTCTGCACCCGTCCCGCAAGATTGTAAAACAAATGCGGACCCAGAAATACAGTTGTGTGAATGGAGTTTTCTGATCAGAACTATCTCATCTATATGGTCAAAGGACCTTAGATTGCAAGCTCCACAGACAAGGGTGATAGTAGATGTTGCAGGCGTCCCACAACTGCAAGGTGCTCACTACTGGAATAATCCAATGGAAAACCTTCTGATTCCAGATACTGACCAGGATTTCAGGTGACTCTGGAATTCCAGCGCTAGAAGATGTCCGGACACCGAAGTCATCGAGACGGAGACGTCCTGCCGAGAACAGAAATCATTAAGTACGATTCATAAAATGGCGAAACAGGACACACCGTAAACCATTGCGAGATGTGCTGCAAACTAAGGCCACTTTCACAGCTGCAGTATTGCATTGTATTCTGGTTTTGAGATCCAGAAGAGGAAAATCCATTCAGGATGCATCCGTTCAGTTTTTTTCAGTTTTGTGTGCGGTCTGCCAAACGGAACAATGTAAATCAATGGTGCCGGATCTGTTTTTCGGATAAAAAAATAAAAAAAATAAAAAAACGGATCTGTCACCCATTTACTTACAATGATTTTAATTCTAGATCCGGTTTGTTCTGTTTCCATTTAATACAACCGCATCCTGACGGAACGGATGCCTCCTGGTGCATTAAATCAAACGGACCCGTTTTGCTCTGGTTTTGAGATCCTCTGATGGATCTCAAAACCCGAAGGCAAAACCGCAGATGTGAAAGTGGCCTAAAACCTCCGCCTGCTGTCAGTGAAGGGAAACATCCCTGCTTACAATCAGAAGCTACAGACACAGGGGCAGGAGTTGTTACAGATCTGAGCGCGCTCTCTTTGCCCAAGCGCAACGCATTTGTCGGGTTTTCTGGATGTCACGATGAACGGTAGAAGTCCATTCTTCCCTGTCTTCTTTCCTATCACTTACCCGTCCAAAAAGATGATATTCATACTCGTAAATCTTGTTAAACTTTGACAGTCCTTCCCTCTGTAGAAAGAAAACATGAAAAAAAAAATAATTCTAAATTAACCTAATGTACCAAAAAAAACTTAAAGGGGTTGTCCCAGAATGAGGATTTGTCACCTCGTGGACATGTGTTTGATCAGTTGGGCGTCTGACCACTTGACCCCAACTGATACCAACTGCCCCCCCCAATCTAAGTATGAATGGAGCAGTGGCTGAGCATGCACACAGCTTCTCTTTGAAAGGCCCATAGAGATGAATGTGGGCTCGGCCACCCTTACTCGTAGGCGAGGACCCCCGTTCTCGTGATCGATGAGGTTCCACCAATGTCATTCTATCAGAGACCAAAAATTACATTTCACTCCATAGCCCAGCAAATCGACTGATGTTTCAATCAGGAGTCTGGGAAAGCTGGGTGACAACCATGGTGGACGCCGTAATGGAGGCCATACTGTTAGTCACTCAGCTTTTCCATGCACAGAGATAGCGACTAAGACACCCTCGCTATAGTAAGACGCAGCACACAAGGGGTCTCACCCTCCTCATCCTCCCGTTAGACATTATGTCCGCGATCCCCTTGGCGGCGTCGTTCTTCTCGGCCACGCACAGGACCTTCTGGATGGGGGCTCTCGGCGACATGTTTGCGCAGTTCCGGGAACAGGAGCGGACGTTGAAACGTGTCAGTCGTCTGGTGAACAGTAAAATACTTCTCAAGATCATACCGGGAGGAGACGGAGGGCGCTGGCGGCGGTCATGACGGGGCTCTGCAGGAGGCTAGCGGATTAATGAAGGAGGAGAATGATCCCTGTAAAAAAAAAATATATTTATATCAACAGCGAGATGTTCCTATTCCATAAAAACTGGAAAAAATAAATCCAAAACGGTGCTGAAAAGTTGCTTTTTTCACATTTTTCTGTGTGCCGTCATCTTCTGTGACCAGCCTTCTTCCTTGCCTTGTCCTGACAGTTAGTGCCAGGATTTAGTCACAGGGTCACCCAGCCCTGATCAAAATGCACAGCCCCTGCCCGCTCCGCCCTCATTCTGTCACCTTAAAGGGGGGTTCCACTTAACTATAATCCACAGGACAAATGATAAAGATATGATCACAGGGGGTCCGACTGCTGTCACTCTGCCAAACGAGAGAACGGGGATCCCCGTCCCCTGTGTAAAGGCAGCAGGGGTGCGCATGTTTGACGACCGCTCCATTTACTCCTATGGCAGTGCTGGCTATCTCAGTGAGCCCCATAGAAGTTAATGGAGCGGCAGGGGAGCACCTAGCCTTCTGCTGCCTGAGGCGAAAACTGAAACGCGCCCCCCCCCCCCCCCCACATGTCAATTTCTTAACCTAACCCCTTCCCTTCAGCTACCCCTCCTCTTGCCCCTACCTGAGGCGATCGCCTCACCTGTTCTCATTGGTGGTGCCCCCCTGCCCCTACCTGGTGCCTCACCTGACCTCATTGGTGGTGCCCCCCTGCCCCATTCACACAGAGGACTGGATTGGACCCCTCCATTAAAATGTGAGTAAAACTTTATTTTCGTCGTCATTTTTGCTGTCAGTGAATGTAACCGTATCCGCGTACTTCCGTCAGTATAAAGGGGGACTGTGTGATTAAAGGGGGTTTTCTAGCGTCTCAAGTCCTCGCCACATTCACAATTTCTGCTTGCTGTCACTGAATGAGGCTTACATCACAGCAGAGCTGAGCGTTTGATACAATGGACTGACGTCAGACGACCCCGGACTCCAGGCTGATACTTTGTAGAGACGCCTTCTCCGAGAAGTATTAGGGGAGGACGGGTTTCCCACCTCTGGATTCCAATGGGAATGCTCTCATTTACAGCAAGCAAAGATCTTGAAAACAGCAACAACAAAATATAGAAACACAAAGTATTTTTAGAAAACTGCAGAAACTGGCACCAGCAGCTCCAATATCAATGTGACGGAGAAGCAGCGGCGCCCCCCATCCTGCGATCAGACATAACTAATCAATGTACAGTGATCGGTCATCGTAGTTCTAAACTCCTTGGAACAAATGGTCATTGTCCAGCTTTTGGAGAACTACAACTCCCAGCAAAGCTGGCGAAAAGTCTCCCACCACATACAGCATTACTACAGGCTCATGAGCTCGGCCCCTTAAGTCACCATTCCCTCCTAACCCCAACGTTTCCATGGTTACCCATCAGGTCTCTCTCATCACCGTGCACCATGTAATAAGAAGAAATGCTAGTATAATTACACTCCATGTGGTTTCCCGCGCCGCCCGTGACTCCCACTGACCCTCTTCTCCCACCGTAGATCGCTCCTGCCGAAGGCATGCATCACGTGATCCAACCTAGACTACAATTCCCAGCATGCCCTAGCGCCTGGTTTCCCCTTTTTCATCTTTAAGATTTTCGGTTTTTTTTAGGGTTGTCCGAGGACGGTACCTACCACCAACCCCGCGTGGGACCATCAACCTACGAAATTTCGGGTCCCACAGCGTCGCTCGCCGGGGAGGAGTGACGTCACTACACAGTCATGTGACCTGTCACCTAACGCCTTCTCTCAGCATGTCCCTCTTCTCTCTCCGTACATAATTCAGCCGATGACATTTATCACGTGATTGTGCTGGAACTAAGATCCCCGGCATTCCCCGTCCGGTTAAATCCTCCGGGTCCCTCATTGGCAGTGATGCAGGAGGACGGTAATTCCTGGCGGACGGTTATTTGGAGTGGTGTTATCCCCCGGTCTGGGCGATAGGGAAGCCGTGACGTCAGTCGGAGGTCATGTGGTTCGCAATCCAAGATGGCTTCCTCCCTGTGAGGTGTTTGTGAGAAGGAGCAGAGCGCAGGGAGGGGAATGATGATCGGATCGCCGGATCTGGTGGCGTTTACCCGGGACGAGGACTATGACTCCCCGCAGCACAGCTGCCCGGGGCTGCCGGAGGAATACTCGGTGCCGCTCTTCCCGTACTCGGAGGCGGAGAGCAGCCCCTGGTCCCGGCTCTCAGGGGCCAAATTCAGCCGGGACTTCATCCTGATTTCGGAGTTCTCGGAGCAGGTCGGGCCTCAGCCTCTGCTCACCATCCCCGACGACCCCCGGGTGAGGGGCTCCTTTGACCTCAACTACTTCTCCCTCCGTATCATGTCCGTAGATTACCAGGCCTCATTTGTGGGTCACCCCCCAGGCTCCTCTTACCCCAAGCTGAACTTTGTGGAGGACTCCAAGGTGGTCCTGGGGGACTCTAAGGAAGGGGCCTTCGCTTATGTCCACCACCTGACTCTGTACGACCTGGAGGCGCGAGGCTTTGTGCGTCCCTTCTGCATGGCCTACATCTCCACCGACGAGAACAAGATCATGGAGCAGTTCCTGGAGCTCTCCGGCGACTTCTCCAAGGCTTCCGATTGCCTGAAGACGGGAAACCGCAAAGCCTTCGCCAACGAGCTGGAGAAGAAGCTGAAGGACCTGGACTACACCAGGGCCGTCCTGCTGAACGAGATGGAAGAGCAGCAGAAGACTGACCACACCGGCTTCTACACCACCCAGGCCATCGAGAAGGCCAACGAGCTCGCCAACGTGGAGAAGTCCATCATCGAGCACCAGGACCTTCTGAAGCAGATCCAGTCCTATCCGTACAGACATCTGAAAGGAGAAGACTATCAGCCGTACGTGCCCGAGACCTCCCAAGATGAGGCCCAAGACTCCGAACCGGCCAACCACGATGAGACTGAGGTCTACACCCCCCGCCCATCTTACACCCCCAAGTTCATAAAAGCCAAGTCCTCCAAGTGTTTTGACAAAAAACTGAAGACGCTGGAGGAACTTGTTGATGTCTATTTCTTCACGCAGACCATAGACCTGCTGACCTCCGTCGAGAAGCGCTATAGGGGTGACGTGAGCTACTTAATCATGAGCCACCTGGACAAGACTCTCTTGGGCCAACAAGCCATTGCCAACTTTCTGTTCGAGGACATCTCCAGCTGGGGCCCTAAACTGATCGATAGGCAGTATTCAGACCATATAGGTATCCATCAGAACACCCCGAGGTCCAAACCTGCTGAAAAACCTGAAAACCTGAAGCCTTCGGGCAGTATGGAGTCCTACAAGTCCAGCGTAGAGTCCGTCCCTATCAAAATCGAGCAGGAGTTTGGCGACGAGCAAGACGCGACGGACATTTGTGACCCTTCGGGCAATGCTGAGGGTCTGGAGGCGGATACCAAAGGGAGTATAAGTAGTGGAGAGAGCATCGAGGTCTTAAGGACTGAGAAGTCTACTCTTCTTATCCACTCTGAGAGTCAGCCGTGCTTGAGGCTTAATCCGAGCCCGCAGCAGAGGCGGAGGGCGGGCAGCCGGAGGACCATTAGCGAGGACAGCATTGAGGTTCTCAGCACTTGTACTTCTGAAACTGTGATCCCGGAAGATTTTCGAGCCACTTACCAAATAGCCATTAACGAAGAGGAGGCCTTTGCCGAGGACTATGAGAGTGCCAACTATTTTGGTGCAATGCCGGATGACAAAAAAGCCAACCAGGGTGACCCTGCCTGTTGTATAAGATCAGATAGTCCAAACCTTGAAGACTTGGCTGGAGATCTTGTGCCGGGACATTGCGGTGATGGCGTTGTCGTTAGTGTCCCACCACAGCCTGGTGAACACGTGAGCCAGACGTTCGGCCAGGTGAAGTTCTCAGTAGAGCAGGTGGACGATCCCTCTGGGGAAGTCTTCTCTCCTCCAGAGTCCAACTACTTCCTCAGCAGCAAGGATGCGGAAAAAACGACTCTCGACGAGGACTCCACCAGCTTCAGGAGCAGCGCCTCCACCTGCTCTGATAGGACACCTTCCCCTCCCCCCGTGCCCGCCATCACTGAACGTCAGAAAAGAAAATCCGGCCGAAACGCTCTGATGTTTATCAGGCAGTACCCCTTCTCCCACCCCGCCATTTACTCTCTGCTCAGCGGGAGGACCCTCGTGGTGCTGGGTGAAGAGGAAGCCTTTGTGAAAAAACTCGTGACTGCTTTGTCCATCTTTGTCCCTAATTGTGGACATGTTGCCAAACCTATCAAGCCATGGGTGACCTCCCCACTGCACATCATGGATTTCCAGAAGTGGAAACTGATTGGGCTTCAGAGGTAAAGGTCTAAAATAGTAGTTTAAGGGGATGTCCACCGACGGACCCCAGATTATGTATAGAATTAACCTACGTTCCAGGTGCAGTCACTTTGTATGTACTTGTCTTAGGTGGACCATGCATTTTAGATGACCGCTGCCTTACCCCCCTGTACACATGCATGCTCTGCTCGGCTGTGCCTACATGTGTTCTGAATAGGGAGAGGGAATTAAGTTAGTGGCTTATTGCCATGAGAACAAAAGGATCAGACGTGTTGAAACCCAACTGTCCAATCCTTCTTTCCTGTGTTCAGTCATACTGTGGAACCTGCTGGGGTCCGTCCTCGGTACACCAAAACAGCTGACCGTCAGGGGTGCGGAGTGACGGACCTTCACTGATCTGATATTGATGACCTGTCCTGAGGATAGACCATCAATGATTAAATCCTGGGCAACCCCTTTAAGGAATTGCTCACATCATGAGGATCCCAGGTCGGATCTTCACAGGGGTATGGTGTGAACTGCTCCACACTTCAGCTTTAAGACGTTTGATTCAGAGGGAGACTTCACTTCCTCTTTCTCTTGCTAGCTCCAGCCGTTGTCTGCAGATCAGAGGTTATGCCTGGGAAATAACAACTAAACACAGCATGGGTAATAAGTAATGGATCGGGGAGGTCAGTCTCTTAGTGCACATCTTGGTGCATCATTCCCTTCTATTGCTCCATTCCAGTGGGGATACGGGGATGCCTCGTTTTCAGGATTGTGGGGGTCCCAGCGGTCAGACCCCTGTGATCAGTCGGTGCGGTACCAGCAGATTTCCTCAGGCCGTACCCTCTCTACAACAAAGGGTGCAATCAAACTCGGATGTGAATTGACCGGAGTGGAGCAGTTGTGCGCGTTTCAGTCCATTTCAGCAGTGCGCTGCGTACGTCAGTCCCATAGAAGTGAATGGAGTGGTGGACCAAAGCGCGCTCAGAGAAGGGATTCGAGGACACCTCATAGGCGCGTGCATGAGATAAATTTAGATTTTTTTTTTTTGTAAAATCTCATCCATATCGCTTACACTACGTGTGGCCGTAGCCTTAAAGGGGTATTCCGGTGTTTACAAGTTATCCCCTATCCACAGGATAGGGGATAACTATTAGATCAGTGGGGGTCCTAGTGGTCATGAGAACAGGGGCTATCTCCGGAACTCCCATAGAAATGAATGGAGCGGCCGCACGCATGTGTGACCAGCCACTTTGTTCTTTACAGGAGAGCTGCAGGTGGTACGGGGCCCCTTTCTCGTGATCGTTGGGGGTCCCAGTGGTAGGACCCCGACTGATCTAATAGTTATCCCTTATCCTGTGAATAGGGGATAACTTGTAGCAACCGGAATACCCCATCCACAGGATAGGGGATCAGTGTCTGGTCGGTGGGGGTCCGACCGCTCGGGGCTAATGCTCCCTGTTTGAATTGAGCGACAGACACTTTGGTCCATCACTCCGCTCATCTCTATTGGACTGTGCTCTGAGTGGAGCGGTGTTCTTGGGGGAGGATGGGCCCCTGTTCTCATGATCAGTGGGTGCCCCAGTGGTTGGATAGGGGTGAAGTCGCCATCATGGGACAACCCCTTTAGGGTCATCTTCATCTAAGAACCAGGGCATGCTGGGTGTTGTAGTTCTCCAGTATCTCACATCTCTGGTTATGTTTTTACCCTTAGGGGTAGAGTCTGTTCTGTATTATAATCCAATCCCCACAGATCACAGTATTAGATTACTGCTGAATTAGAAGCACCAGATGGCTCTCCTGAAGAGCCGCCCTCCTCCTCCCGCTTCCTCGCCTTCCTTCATTGTATAAGGAAAAGTTCTGCAACTTTCTAATAGACTTGGGGGAGGGGGGGGGGGGGGGAATGTAGAAAAACTGGTCCCCCAAGTGTGTGTTTAAATTTCTCTCCATTTTCAGGATCTCTGCTTGATGTCATGGGAAGTTTGCTTACACTCAGAGGCAGGAGACCTTTTCTGGTCTCATAGTTTGGGCACCTGTATCATCAGGAATATGAACGAGTGTTTTCATTCCTTGACAGCAAGCACCTGGGGATGGTAAGGAATCGAAAACACAAAGGGGGAGATTTATAACAACTGATGTAAAAGGGAAAAAAAACTGGCTTAGTTGCCCATAGCAACCAGAGTCGGCTTTTCATCATCCAATGGAGCTGTGAAAAATGAAAGGTATGATCTGATTGGTTGCTATGGGCGACTAAGCTAGTTCCTTTCTTTACACCAGTTTTGATAAACCTCCCCCCAAAGTTGCTGAAATTTTTAGGAGTAAAACAGAGGAGGACCCCTTTTTTTTTTTTTTTCCTGCTATGACCAGTGATTCCTAGTCTAGGAGTCCAATGGAAGCAGAAATCTGTCCCCCATACTTTACACTGCAGCCCTGCACCTTGTATCAGCAGCAGGAAGTTACAGAACTTTTCATTACACAATTAACAAGCGTCATTTGTATAAAACTGGAAATCTGTGGAAATATAAGCACCGGTTCTCATAAATATGTGCCCTCCTTTCCCGTTAGTTTTGTGACCCTTAGGCTACATGCAGACAACCGTAACAATGCCTAAAACGGACAAGAATAGGACATCTTTTGCAGACCCATTGAAATGAATGGGTCCGCATCCTATCCGCAAAAAAAACTGAACGGACACTGAAACAAACAACGTTCGTGTGCCTGTAGCCTTAACTTTACTTTAACTTTTACTTTCTCATGTTGCAGGGGGGTCTCTCCATCCGGATCCAACACCCTCCACTCCCTGAGCCGATACAGCCGCTACGCCAGCATCCTGGATGCGGACAACAAGACGCTGCGGTGCCCGGTGTATAGGGGCACCCTCCTCCAGAGGCTGGCGGACCACCGCACTCAGATCCGGAAGGGCAGCACCTACTACCTGCATGTGCATAGCGTTCTGACCCAGCTCAGCGCCAAGGCGTTCCTGTTCACTTTCTGCCACCACGTCCACCTGCCCATCCGGGAGAAGGAGGGCGAGGAGTCTATAGCACAGCGCCGGGCCGCCTTCCTCCAGCAGCTCCTCGGCCTCTCACACGAGGACAGTAAAATCGTGGAATACCTCTCCGAGCTTCTCAAAATGCATTATCTAAGGGAATCGGGGACGCCGCTGCTGCCAGTGCTCAGATTTGACTACATCCCCAGCATTTTATACAAGATTTGACAGAACCCCCCCCCCCCCCCAATAGGCACTCATGGATGTAGAAGTCATGGTAGGTCTGCACTGTGGCCCAGAGAAGATTTGTGGGGGTTCATTTACTTTTTGCCTTTTATGTTCGTTACCTATTTATGTGATTTGTTAGATCATCTCAACCAGTTTTAACTACTGAGGACATCGATCGGTGGTCTCCGACCAGTGGCTCTCCAGCTGGTGCAAAAGCACAACTCCAAGCGTGCCAGTGGCTCTCCTGGCCATGCTGGGAGTTGTAGTTTTGCAGCAGCTGGAGACCACTAACCTAGACTGAGAGGTAAAGACGCTGCTGAATGTGCTGCATGCACTTTTTTTTTTTTTTTAAAGGGACACTAACCATAGAGCGTCGCTCTATTTGCAGGCGAATGTCATCTGTTGTTCCCTGTTACCAGTCACTTCGCTAAAACTCTTTTCAATCCAGAAACCTCCCCTCCCCCCACAGTCACATATTTGTAGACACATTTACATCCATGTGAGACATATCAGCCGCTCCTCTGACAACGCTCAGGCCCTTAGGGTGACTTCACACGCGGCAGGTTTATTGCATACATTTATGCGACTGTCTCCAGGTGCAGGCGCAGCCCCCTTCAGATGAACCGAAAAACTGGATTTTCAGTTGCAGAAATTTCTACCTCGTGTGAATTCACCCGTAGTCCGCGTAGAATCACCGCTGACAGGCTGGTTGCTATGGACATACTCAACCACCATCTTGGTGTCTTCTTGTCAGATGGCAGATGTCCCTAGCAACCAGACTCAGATTACATAAGATTTTAGTGCCATAATTGGCACCGGGCAGAGAAGCGACAGGAGCAGAAGTCAGGCTGTTCTCCCATAGTAATCCAATTTTTGGCAACCTGTGAAGAACATGGCAGCCTTCTTCCAGACACAACAACGCCCTACCTGACCATGGTTTGACCAACCGGTGGACAGGTGTGGCGCTGTTTTCTCCCCGATCAGCTGTATGAAGAAGCCGCAGTCCTATGTGAGCACTTAGGCCTCTTTCTAGGTTAAGCCGTTTGCCGGAAAGCTGCAGCCTCCGCAAACAGTTGATTGTCGGGGATTCCGGGGGTCAGATCCCCACCGTTATCGTATTGATGACCTATCCTGAGGAGAGGTCGTCCATACGTAAATTCCAGAGAACCCCTATAAGGCTAGGTCTACATGACATTTTGTCTCACCAATGTCATGCAACAATTTTGATAATGATAGTCTATGGTGTTGCACTGCGACACGACAGTCGCAGTGCAACACCATAGACTACAATTATAAAAATTGTCGCCCGACATTTGTTGCAGTGTAGTTGTGCGACATGTCGTCGTGTAGACCTAGCCTAAATTGTGCTGGCAGAGGATGAATCCAATGGAGATCTGCATGCTTTGCCTTGGCTGTACAGCAGAGGGCGCCAGTAGTGAAGAAACCATTAAAGGGAACCTGTCACCGAGATTTTGTGCATAGAGCTGAGGACATGGGTTGCTAGATCGCCGCTAGCACATCCCCAATACCCAGTCCCAATAGCTCTGTGTGCTTTTATTGTGTAAAAAAACCCCGATTTGATACATATGCAAATTGACCTGAGATGAGTCCTGTCCCTGACTCATCTCACGTACAGGACTCATCTCAGGTTAATTTGCATATGTGTCAAATCGTTTTTTTTACACAATAAAAGCACACAGAGCTATGGGGACTGGGTATTGCGGATGTGCTAGCGGCCATCTAGCAACCCATGTCCTCAGCTCTATACACAAAATCCCGGTGACAGGTTCCCTTTAAAAGGGACATAAAACCTAACCTTTTCAATATAATCTGTTGTTCCCTGCGGATTACACTGCTCGTCAGTGAGAAGTGCAGCAAACCAAGGGGCTGCAAAAAAAAAACGGAAATGACCCTGTGTGCATTGTATGTCCGTTCTGTAAAAAAAGATGACATGTCCTATTATTGTTCGCATTACGGACAGGCATAGGACTGTTCTATTAGGGGTCAGCCGTTCCTTTCCGCAAAATGCACATTAGTGTTTTGTGGACCGCAAAACAACGGTCGTGTGCGTGAGCCCTAACACTGCTGGACTATTATCACCTCAAGTAAATAGGTCTCAAAAACTGTGGCCTTTGGCTGTCAGGGCATCCTGGGACTTGTAGTTTTGCCGCGGGGGGAGAGCGCTGCTTTAGGGTTACTGTCCCTTTCCCGTGTCGCCCCCGTACTCTTGCATGCTCAGTATTATTTAGCGTTTGCACTCGGTTTTTTGTTCCGTGCCCGAGTCACGCGATTTCTCGTTTCTTTCCATGTAATTATTTGCACTAATTGAGATTTGTGGGGCTCATGTGTTTGTCTTGTGACACGTCCGCCATGTAATCTCATTAACTCTGTGTACTGTTTGTTGCCGCGACCAGATGTTCTATTTGTGGTGAGTGGCGTTTTATAAATGCAAGTACGATGGAAATAGGGACACGTAATGTCGCCATATTTTTTTTAAAGTTTGCTATATTGTCACCTGACCTGTAAAACTGTGTATAAGCAAGAGTTCTGCAACTTTCTAATGTACTTTTAGTTTCAATTCATCACCATTTTCAAGATGTCTGCTTGCTGTCACAAAGGACGAGTGAGTTATTGTAGCAACTAGCAAGCACACCACTTGGTAAGCTGAACTAGGTAAGAGCCTGAATAGATTGGGTGAAGGTTTCCATTCACTGATGGCAAGCAGAGATCGGTGAGGAATGAAAACACAAAGTTTTATTAAAAAGCTGCAAAACTTTTTATACTGTATTTCTACAGTGAGTGAGTATGTTGTTGTTTTTTTTTTGTTTTTTGTTGTTTTTTTTTACTGGATCTCTTTAGGGTTTAGGCCCTGGGCTGGATGAGGTCCAGGCTAGATGTAGCAGAGGTGACTAGATCTTATCACATGCGGCACCGTCCCAAATTTGTGTGAACTCTACCCTCTTCTCATAGAAGGTCTAGGAAGGCAAAATGTGTGCGTTATGCCTAATGCAGGGCCCTAAGGGGCGGAGCATGACACCAGGCTTTAAAGAACAGCAAACAGTAAGTCCTTGTGTCACACTCCGCCCCCTCAGAACCTGCACTAGACGTAACACTGTGCATGAGTTTCGCTTGAATCAATAGAGAAATTCTGATCTCAGTTTGTCAATCTATTCCGACAACTTGCAGCACATATAATGTGAACCTAGACTGGCCTGGGGGTAATGCCCCTTTAAGGCCTGGGCTTGTATTTGCACAGGAGCCATAGTGCTATAGGTTTCCGGTGTGTCATAGGAATGACATTAAACCACATCTGCTGATGTTGCAGAGCCCTGCACCTCCTCTCAACACCTCATTGTTTCCAGGATCAGGAAAAATATGCGCCACCCCTGTCCATAGGCCGGATCTGGTATTGCAGCTTAGCTCCATTAAAGTGAATGAGCTGCAATAACACATCTGTGAACAGGTGGGGCGCTGTTCTTGGAATAAAAGCGACAGTCTCTTGTATGTGTCTGGTCTTTCTGCTTGGCACTGACCCCCAACACTGCGAGGCTCAGGGGACCGTTCACACTGCGGATTTTGATGCTGTCAAAATCCACCACGTATAATGCGGCAGAAAGTGCCATGATTTCCACCACAGTTCTTAACTTTAAAGGCCGTTAAGCCGCCAGCAGATGTCAAGAAGGGACGTGTCCCTTCTCGGCGGGATTGCAGCTTTTAACCGCATCTCATTGAACCATGCAACAGAATTTTGGGTATGCGTCAGTGCCAAAATTCCTCCTGCAAAAAAATTCTGTCTGGATGTGCCCTTAGGATGTAATGCTGTGGAGGGTTCCCCTTTAGATGGTATGTATAGCCCGGCCTGCTGTAGCTGTCAGCAGCATATCAAAGCCGCCATAGTTAGTTTTACCTATTTCTCCTATGCTGTATATAAAAATTTTGGTCTCAGGCTGGATGGTGATGATGTCATTGGCTTCCACATCTTCCTTATGACATCAGACTTCTGCAGGGACGAGCTGTGTCCATAGAGAGCCCCTTACACCCCCCAAAACCCCATAGGGAATGAGGCCAATCTGAGGGTCCGCTGTGGCTTTATGAAATCTAACATAAGAACCCAAAGTGGATGAGTTTAAAAAAAAATAAAAAAAAAATTCTTATCCCCAATTTGGGCATGTTAATTTAGGTTGTGGATTTTAACTCTTTGCAATGCCTTGGGTGAGATTTGCAGCAGACCTGAATGTAATATGTGGATTGTTCAGCACATGACGTCCCTTGTGGCTGTATAGGGTATAGTCACACAGGGTAGATTTGATGCTCGCATAAAACCACGTGCTCAATGCAGATGCTTCTCGATTCAAATAAATACAGGTTCTTTGGTTGCAGAAATTTCAGCATTAAATCTGCTGTGTGTGAATTCACCCACATGATACAATTTTTTAGGGCATCTGTATGTACTGGGGCCAGCCTCACGCCGATTACCTGGACACGTTTATTAACCGTCTGCTCTTACTCTCTCCATGGCACTGACTTTGCACTGCTGGTGTTACGGTTCACTTGCATCATCTCTGTAAATGAACACAATGTGAAATATATTTATAGAACTGGTTTCTTCATAAAACTGTGAATCTCTTCGCTCTGGACATTAACGCTCCTAATCGACTAACTGATATTTAGCTGAGACTTCGTATGACAAAGCAACAACCTGATTTTCAGCCATCGCAGCGTTCACGCCGATTTCCGTCCTTCAGCCAAAGCACACTGGAGGGCTGGGGCCTTGCATCAGGACCATAGTGCAAGGTAACCCGACTCCTCCAGTGCCTTCTACTGAACACAACACTCAGGGTTCAAACCACGACTTCAGGCTCTTCAGCAATACAAACCTATAGGACATCTGCTTCCCCTTCCAGCAGCGACAGATCCATAAGGGACTCATGTAAACCTTTGTTACACCAACTGATGGGTGTTGTAGTAGAACAGCTGGTGTACCAAAGACATCCTAGTTATATTGGTGCATGCGAGGACTCGTCTGTGCTCACAAACCGCTGCATGAACCCACATTTGTGTTGTCAGGCCGGAAATCCACCTCAATAAATGGATTTATCACGAGTACGTGGCTGAGTATTGCTCTATCAATGTGTTTGGTTTTGGAAAAGCTGGACGACGACCAATATGTCTGCCAGAAGTGTTGACACCCAGCGTACTCAGAATCCTGAAATCTGGCTAGGCACAGTGTGACGCATTCCCTGCCTACCTAGGCAGATGTTCCATTCAGGAGTCCAGGAAGGCTGTGTGACAATTCCAGGGGTATCAGTAGTGGCTGTCAACACCTCCCCAGAGCTCATAGGGCATCTAATACGGTTTGGGGCTTTGAAAGAGAATTTCTCACACACATGCATACTGGCTTCAGCTGAGCATGCATGTGTTCTCAAAAAGGGAGAGGGGAGTAAGCTGCTACATGTTAATATCCAACACGCCTGATCCTTCTTTCCTGTAAGAATGGACACATTAGACCAGACATGTCCAAACTGCGGCCCTCCAGCTGTTGCAAAACTACAACTCCCAGCATGCCCTAATAGCTGTAATCAATCTATCCAGGCATGCTGGGAGTTGTAGTTTTGCAACAGCTGGAGGGCCGCAGTTTGGACATGCCTGCATTAGACGGTCGGCTGGTCCTTCTGAGATCAGTGGGTTTGGCCAATATTTGTCTAATGTGTATGGCCACCCATAGACAGCACCCACTGAAGTCAACAGGAGACCACACTTAGTTCAGCCTTGTGTTGCAGCAGCATTACACTCTGCCTACTAGTGAGAGCCCCCCTCTATAAGTTATGTCCTAATGGGTGGATGACCCCCTTTAAAAGTATGGGGAATAAAAATAATAGTATGTACAGAAATACAAATGAGAGAAGACAGTTTACTGATGTTTAATCTCATGGAATATGCATCCATGTTGTGACCATTACAAATCTACACTTCAGGACGGCAGCAGCACAATCTAAACAGATTGAAAATAAGCGCTGCAGAGGCAGTAGTGCAGTACAGTGATTTCAAAGGATAGGCCTCGTCTATAAGCTGCAATGTCATCATCTTAGATTAGGGAATCCTCAGTGCAGCTGACAAGTGCCATGGCCACAACCACCATTAGCGTCAGACGCTTTCTTTGTAATGGTACAGATCGTTCATTGGGTGCACAGTTGCTTCATTTAATATTTTAGGGACACTGAAGCAAAATAAAATATAAAATAATAGCATGGGGGGGGGGGGGGGCGATTATCCTGCAAATGCATTGTTGGCTCATTTCTAAATCTTGAGACACCGTCCATGTGACTATGTGCCCAGGACACAGTGAAATCACATTTCCTATTAATAGCCACATTTCCTGAGACTTATCCAGTGTACGTATCCATTTCCTAAGCAGATCAGAGCTCGCGTATAAATCCAGCCCATCTTCCTCCATTATAATCATTTACAGGTCAGGCAGGCCGGGTATAGGAAAAGCGCTTGAGAACTGCTCCACCTCCTCCTTCAGGGAAGAAATCTTCTCTCTGTGCTTGCCGTCTGATGCCAGTTTGTCCCTAAACTCCTCCAGGGTCGCCTTGGGGTTCATGTCGTTCTGGATCTCTAGAGTGAGCAAGATGCCTGGAAAAACGGAGATCAGTCACAAAATGACCGCCTAAGATTAGATGTCATCCGGCTGCTCCTTGTCTTTAGGCTGATATCACCCGAGCGACATGTGACAGCACGTCACAGCAATATAATGCATTGTGTTCCGGCTCGACCTCGGATCTACCTTGTTTTACTGACATAATGCTGTTAGCACAATTCATTAGATCCGAGGTCGGGCAGGGACACACAGCATTATAATGCTGTAAGGTCCTGTCACAGGAGCAGTGTTCAGCCTAGGAAATACCCAACACACAGAGCACATTTTACAGACTGAACATGCTCGTGTGACATTAGCCTTAGGGTCCATTCACACGTCCGTTTTGGTGTTCCGCATCCGTTCCGATTAAAAACGGAACGTTATGCGGATCCATTCATTTTCAATGGAATCAGCAAATAATCGGACAGCACTCATTGTGCTCTCCGATTCCGTTCCGTTCCGTGGGTTCCGTTATTCGGATCCTGGAAAAAAAATATACCCTGTCCTACTATTTTTCCGATTTTGCGTTCCGTCATCCCATTCTAGTCAATGGATCCGTCGAAAATCTGGAAGACATGCTAAAAGCATCCTCATGTCATCCAGATTTTCGGATCCGCAAAAAACAGGAACGTTTATCTGGAAAGGTAAAAATACTGACGTGTGAATGGACCCTTAGGGCTCGTTCACACGAACGTATGGCTTTTTCAGTATTTTGCGGAACAGCTGGCCCCTGATAGAACAGTACTATATCCTTGTCCGTTATTCGGACAATATTAGGACATGTTCTATCTTTGATTGGAACGGAAAGCATACGGAGTACCTTCCGTTATTTTTGCGGATCCATTGAAATGAATGATTCCGTATACGGAACACAAAAAACGAAAGAAAAAAAAAATATTTGCAGTTTGGGGTGTAACACACGAATGCTAGCTGGAAATGAAATGACTCTGCTCCATGGACCTGCTGCTGCTTCCGCATGTGTGACATATAGTCTGCTACCAGCCAATCAATGAGCTCAGCAGTGACCGTGACTGTTTGTGGCATCCCGCTGATCTTTTATAAATGTCAGAAAACACTTTAATGAGCCAGGCAGAACCACAGCCCATTCCCTGCAGGACACCCAGTAAGAACAGATCCGTCAACAGCAGCATGTGGACAGATTCCGGTAATTAAGTATCAATTACTAATGAAATGAAGAAGAAAAAAAAGAGAGCAAAGATCACCCACATAATGTGACTTAACTACAACCCACCTTGGTGGATGAAGTGCGCAACTTTTTTAAAGTCGTCTTCTCTGAATCCTCGAGAAGTCAAGGCGGGGGATCCCAGTCGAAGGCCGCTGGGAGGAAGGGCGCTCTTGTCACCTGCCAGGGGCGCAGATAGAAAATAATGTCATTTATCAGTGACATGGTGCAGAGTGGCGTCATCAGATTGTCAAATGGATTTCACAGCCTGACTGGCATTCATCACTAACAGGATGTTGAACAAGCAAAAGAGCTGCAGGCACACCACCTTCTGCAGTCAAAAATGTGACGACAATTTATTCAAATACAAGACCATAAAATGGGATCATATGCTTGATAAAATGTGAGTGGAAACATACACCCAGTAAAATTAAATAAACAATAAAATCAATCAAATATATAATCACACAAATCCACTAATTGAGGAGGTATAGAAATTGACTGTAGTCTCTAGATAGAGAGTGACAATGTTCACAAATACATCATCATTGTTCACCCGAGGCCCATAAAAATCATCAAAACTCGATATCCAATATAAAGAAGTCTCAATGTTGGAGACACAGCGATATGTGTATAAAGGAAGTGTAGATAGGAACACAGCCGAATGGACAAGATCACAGCCCAGTGTAAATAAGCGCACAGCAATTCAGAGTTGCCTCACTGAGGCTCTTACCGCGCTGTCGGTGATACAGTGTCCGTTCTGTGTAAAGGCGAATGAGCCAACTCACGTGTGAATTCGGGCACTGGTTCCAGGAGACGGAGGGTAATAAAACTCTGTGAGGACAATTCGCCCAGGACGCTGATTCCACGTGATGGAAGCGCTTAGCTCCGATACTTAGTAGGCGTGTGTAACTGTTTCGGAGGTCAGATGATCCGATCAGCTGGTTTGTTCGTCGGTCAGCTGCTATGGTCATGTGACTCTCAGGTCCTGTCAGTCACAGGTCCTATATGGCAATTCTAAAAATGCTATATTTCTATGAGGGTAAAAGTAATTCTTTGCAGGCAAAGGGGATTCTTTTTCTTTCTGGTCCGGACCAGCAGGGAGTATAGGGAAAACGCAGAATGCCAGACGCGTTTCGAGACGACTTGCCTCTTCCTCAGTGGCTACAAAACTGCGTTCCTCCAAAGGTCTTTTATAGGCCTCATAATTGAGGCACAAATAAAACATGGATTGGATTCAGAGGTGTTACCTATGTATAAAACAGTTCTCAAACAAATATAAAGACGAATCCAAATAAAGAGCACATCTATTATATTCATTTAGAAGAATATGCTATATAAAAGACATATGTATAAATATATATATATATATATACGTAAAAAGTGAAAGGTAAAAAATAAAATTTAAATTCGTTGGACAGCTATAGATCCCTTAATGCATAGTTAGCGCGTTATGCGTACGTCGTATTCTGCTGTTGTTAATGCGTTTTTTTCCTTTTTTCTTTCTTTATTGGTGCATTTTTATTCAGTGCATTATATTTTCTCTATTTTTTCCTTGCTCTACTGGGAGCAAGGGGAGATCATATAACAGCCGGACCCTGATGTCCCATCGATCCCAAGTACCCGCGACTCAAAAATCCTCCTTGATTGTATGCAGGACATGTGCATAATATGATTCCCCCCCTTCCCCCCTCCAATTTGGTTCAACTCTCTCTAGGGCCACATATCTTAATGGGTCCTGGTTATGATGCGTCTTAAAGTGTCTTGATACCGTGTGTTTTTCATACCCTTTACGTATGTTGGCAATATGCTCCGAAATTCTTTTCTTTAATGTCCTTTTCGTCCTCCCTATGTATTGTTTATCACGCGTACACTGGAGTAAATAAATGACATCTGTGGTGTTGCATGTTAGAAAATCTTTGATTTCCTATTTATAATTGTTAGTCGTTGATTTAACCTGTTCTATTTTTTACGATTCTTTGTAATTTTACAATTAGAGCAGGTATCCTCAAACTGCGGCCCTCCAGCTGTTGTAAAACTACAACTCCCACAATGCCCTGCTGTAGGCTGATACCTGTAGGCTGTTCGGGGCATGCTGGGAGATGTAGTTTTGCAACAGCTGGAGGGCCGCAGTTTGAGGATGCCTGAATTAGAGCAACTACCACATCGATAAAAGCCCTGTAAACCTGCCCATTTTGTTAAGGTTCCAGAATTGGTTTTATTTTTATTTTTAAAATTTTCACGGCTAAAGAGGGCACTCTTAGATAAGTGATTTCGGGGCAAATTGGTAGGAGAGGGCCAATTATCTTGACCTCACGTAGGAGGCGCCAGTGAGTTTTAATCAGATTTTCTATCTTCCTATACTGTGAATTAAATGGAAGAAGTCTTATCGTCACTTCTGAATCTTCCTTCCCTTCCATATTGTTTTTTTCTTTAGAAAGCTGCTCTATCCATCGCTTTTACTTTATTAATGGAATTTTGTAACAAACTCGATGGATACTGCTTAGCCTCAAAATTCTTCATCTGTTGGGCCTCTTTTTCAAAGTTTTCTTCTAGTGTGCAGTGACGCTTAAGGCGCCTGAACTGAATCATCGGTATGTTGGCTAACCACATGGGGAGGTGGCAGCTAGTCTGTAACATATAGCTGTTCTGTGTCACCGGTTTGTGATATGTGCTGCAAACTAGTTTATCCTCTACTGTAATCAGTAAATCTAGAAACTCAACCTGTTTTTTATTGATGTTAGCGGTAATGGTTAGGTTCTTCTCATTGTGGTTAAGTTCAGATATAAAGCTTATCAAGTCAGCTTCTCCCCCACTCCAGCTAAAAAGGATATCATCGATATACCTACGCCATAGGACCAGCACCATGATATCCCCTTGCTCCCAGGCCCCAAAAACTCTCCCTCATCCGTGATAATAAACAGTAGAACAAGGGGGGGGGGGGGGGGGTAGAGAAAATATAATGAACTGAATAAAAATGCACCAATAAAAAAAAGAAAAAAGGAAAAAACGCATTAACAACAGCAGAATACAACTATGCATTAAGGGATCTATAGCTGTCCAACAAATTTTTATTTTTTACCTTTCACTTTTACATATATATATATATATATATATATATATTTATACATATTATGTCTTTTATATAGCATATTCTTCTAAATTAATATAATAGATGTGCTCTTTAATTGGATTCGTCTTTATATTTGTTTGAGAACTGTTTTATACATAGGTAACACCTCTGAATCCAATCCATGTTTTATTTGTGCCTCAATTATGAGGCCTATAAAAGACCTTTGGAGGAACGCAGTTTTGTAGCCACTGAGGAAGAGGCAAGTCTCCTCGAAACGCGTCTGGCAATCTGCGTTTTCCCTATACTCCCTGCTGGTCCGGAGCAGAAAGAAAAAGGAAAAAGAATCCCCTTTGCCTGCAAAGAATTACTTTTATCCTCATCGAAATACAGCATTTTTAGAATTGCCATATAGGACCTGTGAGTCACATGACCATAGGAGCTGACCGACGAACAAACCAGCTGATCGGATCATCTGACCTCCGCAACAGTTACACACGCCTACTAAGTATCGGAGCTGAGCGCTTCCATCACGTGGAATCAGCGTCCTGGGCGAATTGTCCTCACAGAGTTTTATTACCCTCCGTCCCTGGAACCAGTGCCCGAATTCACACGTGAGTTGGCTCATTTGCCTTTACACAGAACGGACACTGTATCACCGACAGCGCGGTAAGAGCCTCAGTGAGGCAACTCTCATTTGCTGTGCGCTTATTTACACTGGGCTGTGATCGTGTCCATTCGGCTGTGTTCCTATCTACACTTCCTTTATACACATATCGCTGTGTCTCCAACATTGAGACTTCTTTATATTTGATATCGAGTTTGGATGATTTTTATGGGCCTCGGGTGAACAATGATGATGTATTTGTGAACATTGTCACTCTCTATCTAGAGACTACAGTCAATTTCTATACCTCCTCAATTAGTGGATTTGTGTGATTATATATTTGATTGATTTTATTGTTTATTTTATTTTACTGGGTGTATGTTTCCACTCACATTCCACACACATTTTATCAAGCATATGATCCCATTTTATGGTCTTGTATTTGAATAAATTGTCGTCACATTTTTTTACTCCAGAAGGTGGTGTGCCTCCTCTTTTGCTTGTTCATTACCTTTACCTTATACTGGGTGGGTGACCCAGTGAGCAGTGAACCCACCGTTACCCATCCATCTAGGTGTTTGATCCTCCCATTTGTGCACTTATCCACTAGCAGGATGTTGTTCCATGTGAATCCACTAGATACAGATTTTCCGCCTGTACCCTTTACGTCAGGCCTGGGCACTCACCTGGGCAATTGTTCTTGTTGCAAGAAATGGCGCAGGCGTCGAGGACCTTATGTGCTCGTCCTCCATCTGTCTTCTTGTTCCTCAGGTCGACCAGAATGAGATGATTATCAGAACCCCCTGTGAAGAGATGACGCACAAGTTTCAGTAAAGCCAATCATATATTTTTTTTAACGCAGCCGTATGAGGCCTTGTTTTTTGCCGGATGAGTTGTACTATATGTAACAAATTTTCAATAGATCCAGCGCTTTGGAATTTAAAATAAAACGTAACTTTTATTTACATAAATAAAAGAACTCCATGGTGTCCTCGGGGGATTCATCCCTGCTGCCTTTTTCTTCATACTACGGGAGTGTCTGGATTAGGGCTCATTCACGCGAACGTGTGCTGCCCGTAGCCGTTACACGCAATACACGGGCACCGTTCCGTGTGCATTCCGCATCACGGATGCAGACCCATTCACTTCAATGGGTCTGCAAATCCAGAGATGCAGAACGGAACACTACAGAGCGATTTCTGGGGTTCCGTTCCGTGCCTCCGCAACGCAAAAAGATAGAACTTGCTCTATCTTTTTGTGGAACGGACGAATCGCGGACCCATTCAAGTGAATGGGTCTGCGAACCCCATGCGACTGCCCCACAGATGGTGCCCGTGCATTGCGGACCGGAACTTGCGGTCCACAGCACGGGCTTCAGACGGTCGTGTGAAAAAGCCCTTACTCAAATTGAGGGTGAGCAGTGCAAAAAAAAATAATTTTTCTTTTTTCTTGTGCTATATGCAGTTACCAGTTTTTGGTGCATAATTAGTAACTTCCTTTGAATGTCAGAACAGCACGGATTACGGCGTTTAAAAGTTCAGACAGTGGAGAAATGATCTCCGGCATGTATTACAGCATCCCCGCTCCGGCCCGCAAAGGCACACTACTTGAGGTGTCTGAGCAATCGGTCAGAGTAGAGAACTGCTTTCAGAAAGAGGACCCCCTAGCCCCCATGTATTAAACAGACACCCATGGATGTCCCAGCTGCCATACAACTAATTGACGATGCAGGACAAGATGGCAAGGTTTGTTTCACGTTCCCTGCTGACGTGATGCAAGAGAACACCCACTTCATTAATAAAACAGGTCCTTCATCAGTGTGTTGGCTTCTCTACTGCACGACCGGCTCAGCCTCCTCGCAGTTTACTAAGCACAGCACTGTCCAATTAATAGTAGTAGTGCTTGATAAATCGCAGCTAAGCCCCATTGACTTGAATGGGACCGAGCTGCACCTTGGCCTTGTGACTGATGAACATGACGTCACATGACCTAGGAAGAACAGCTGATCGGCAGGGGTGCTCCGAGTCAGTCGCCCCAAATCTCATATTGATGACCTCTACTGAGGACAGACCATCAATATCAAATTCCCAGAAAACCCCTTTAATGCCTATAAAACATTTGCTTCCATAATATACGGTAATTCTGAAGGTTCCTCACCAGTGACGATGTGATAACCAAGTTCTTTCAGCTCGCTTGTCAATGCCCGGCAATTGGCGACGATCCGTGTCTGGTACAACTTGAATTCTGGGCTCATTGCTTGTTTCAGGGCCACAGCAATACCTGTAATAAGTCACGATATGGAATGTAAACATTTGCTGATCTAGTGGATTTCTCATAAGGATGAGTTGACGGAAAACCCTTTAAATTAGCATGGGCTGTACCTGCAATAGCGTGGATATGGGGTCCACCTTGTAAGCCAGGAAATATTGCTTGATTAATCAGACTCTCGTATTTGTACAGGATATCCTTCCCCGTCTTTGGATCCACGCTGCAGACTCCTGAACAAGAGATTGTGTCAGTACGACTAGCATGAATTCAACCCTCTCTCACCCCGAGGTGGACAACTCACCCTTCCGGTAAAAGATCATGCCAGCACGGCAGCCACGCAGGGTCTTGTGGGTTGTGGTGGTCACAATGTCAGAGTGTTCAAAAGGAGAAGGCACGACACCCGCTGCCACCAGGCCACTAATGTGTGCCATGTCTGCCATGAGAACAGCATTGTTTTCATCAGCAATCGTCCTCATCCGAGCATAGTCCAGATTCCGGGAGTAGCAGCTGACACCTTAGAGAAAAAAATAAATAAATGTTATTTTCACCCCCCTAAATATTATGCCAGCAACACATTAGAAAGAGGTCAAATAAATAGATGAAGGCAGTCCTCACCGGCAATGATCAGTTTGGGATGAAACAAGCGGGCGTTTTCTTCCAGTCTGTCGTAGTCTATATAACCAGTGTCTGGATTCACCTGCACAGAAGTGTAAAATCCATAAACCAAACAGGACACTGACCCCACAGGATAAATTCACCTGCCAAAATATTCAGTGCTGCTGGAGGGGCACGATCCTTCCACTATAGGTATCCTATCCTGTTTATCCCCTAATATCATGACACTGCCCCTGTCACTTGAAGATCTGTCCTCACTAACATAATGATTACGTGGTCACTGTCTCTCGCAAGGTCAACACACTCCTCACCTGCTGCTATTGTCATGATCTGACTGGCTAATAGAGGAAACATGTTTTGTAAGAGTCAACTCTTTCCATATGGAGGACTGCCAACGATGTGAAGGGACTGCCAACGATGTTATGGGACTGCAAACGATGTGAAGGGACTGCAAACGATGTGAAGGGACTGCAAACGATGTGAAGGGACTGGCTGTAATGACCGCACTCACCTTGTAGGGCATGGATTCAAAAAAGATGGATGTGGCAGAGATTTTCTTCTTGTCGGTCATGAAGCCATGGGTAAGGTGCCCCCCATCAGGCAGGTCCAACCCCATAATTCTCCCATGTGGCTCCACCAAAGCAGTGTAAACAGCATAATTTGCAGGGGAACCTGGAATCAGAAATTAAAGGGAACGCACTGGTGAAATCCACAGCAAACAGCCCATTACATGTCCACTTACTCTAAAAGGGAATTGTCCGATCCCCACTGCAATTTTAGTTATGGCCCCAAACAAAGAAAGGCACTTATTCATCGGTGCTGAAGATGCCGTCCCTGCTGGACCGGAAGTGTAACCTATAGTCTGTCGTCATGTGCACCGCTGCAGCTCTTTACTGGCCTCTGCAGTCATGTGCTGCTGAGGGACATGCGAACGCCGAGGACATTAAATGGATGCAGCAGTGCACGTGACCATAGATGGGTGGTCACACTTCTGGTCCCCAGGTGACTGATAGGAGCAGGAATGGGACACCTGCCTTTCTGTGTTTAGGTAGAGCAGATTCGGGGGCCATAATTACAACTGCAGTGAGGGAGCGGTCGGACTACCCCTTTAAATTAACATCATCAAAGACAAAAAGGACTGCATAATTATCACATTGTGGCCTCTCACCTGAATACGGCTTCACATTCACCCCCCATTTCTGGGGGTCCAACCTGTACGTTTTTTTAAAGCTCTCTTCTGACACAGCAGTTCCAACTCATCTACGTGCTCTGTGCCGCCATAGTACCTGTCAGGTTACATACAGGAGATGACAACCAAGAACCTATCCCTGGTCTCCTACAGATAGTAGGTAGATGTATTGGAGTAACACATGACTACATGATCGGACTACACAGGGTTCATTTGTCTGTAACCACAGACAGGGCTGCCATCAGAAATTTTGGGGCCCCTTACACAGATCAAGGCCTGGGCCCCCCCTCCTACCCCGCCCCTTTAGAATCCATCCTGACTCCACCTCCCCTCCACCCCCAAGGAACTACCCCCAATTTCATTATTTTTTTACAACTACAAAGACAGTAAAAAATGATAATCAGCGATTTCAGTAAGGAATTATTTTTTGACCAAATAATATGAAGCCTGCTACCACGACAAGGTAGACTCTTTTAACCACTCCAGGACCGCCGTACGCAGGATTGCGTCCTGCCGGCGGCCCTGCTCTTCTGGGTGGACGCATATACGCGTCCTCCCGCGAGAGCCGAGATTTCCTGTGAACGCGCGCACACAGGCGCGCGCGCTCACAGGAACGGAAGGTAAGCGAGTGGATCTCCAGCCTGCCAGCGGCGATCGCTCGCTGGCAGGCTGGAGATGTGATTTTTTTAACCCCTAACAGGTATATTAGACGCTGTTTTGATAACAGCGTCTAATATACCTGCTACCTGGTCCTCTGGTGGTCCCTTTTGTTTGGATCGACCACCAGAGGACTCAGGCAGCTCACTAAAGTAGCACCAAACACCACTACACTACACCCCCCCCCTGTCACTTATTAACCCTTTATGAACCACTGATCACCCCATATAGACTCCCTGATCACCCCCCTGTCATTGATCACCCCCCTGTCATTTATCACCCCCCTGTAAGGCTCCATTCAGACGTCCGTATGATTTTTACGGATCCACGGATACATGGATCGGATCCGCAAAACGCATACGGACGTCTGAATGGAGCCTTACAGGGGGGTGATCAATGACAAGGGCGTGATCACCCATATAGACTTCCTGATCACTTCCCTGTCATTGATCACGCCCCTGTCATTGATCACCCCCCTGTAAGGCTCCATTCAGACGTCCCCATGATTTTTATGGATCCATGGATACATGGATCGGATCCGCAAAACACATGCGGACGTCTGAATGGAGCCTTACAGGGGGGTGATCAATGACAGAGGGGTGATCACCCATATACACTCCCTGATCACCCCCTGTCATTGATCACCCCCCTGTAAGGCTCCATTCAGACGTCCGCATGATTTTTACGGATCTATGGATACATGGATCGGATCCGCAAAACACATGCGGACGTCTGAATGGAGCCTTACAGGGGGGTGATCAATGACAGAGGGGTGATCACCCATATACACTCCCTGATCACCCCCTGTCATTGATCACCCCCCTGTCATTGATCACCCCCCTGTAAGGCTCCATTCAGACGTCCGTATGTGTTTTGCGGATCCGATCCATGTATCCATAGATCCGTAAAAATCATGCGGACGTCTGAATGGAGCCTTACAGGGGGGTGATCAATGACAGGGGGTGATCAGGGAGTGTATATGGGTGATCACCCCTCTGTCATTGATCACCCCCCTGTCATTGATCACCCCCCTGTAAGGCTCCATTCAGACGTCCGTATGTGTTTTGCGGATCCAATCCATGTATCCATAGATCCGTAAAAATCATGCGGACGTCTGAATGGAGCCTTACAGGGGATGAACATTGACAGAGGGGTGATCACCCATATACACTCCCTGATCACCCCCTGTCATTGATCACCCCCCTGTAAGGCTCCATTCAGACGTCCGCAAGGGTTTTGCGGATCCGATCCATGTATCCGTAAAAATCATACGGACGTCTGAATGGAGCCTTACAGGGGGGTGATCAATGACAGGGGGTGATCAGGGAGTGTATATGGGTGATCACCCCTCTGTCATTGATCACCCCCCTGTCATTGATCACCCCCCTGTAAGGCTCCATTCAGACGTCCGCATGTGTTTTGCGGATCCGATCCGTGGATCCGTAAAAATCATACGGACGTCTGAATGGAGCCTTACCAGGGGGGTGATCAATGACAGGGGGGTGATCAGGGAGTCTATATGGGTGATCACCCCCCTGTCATTGATCACCCCCCTGTCATTGATCACCCCCCTGTCATTGATCACCCCCCCTGTCATTGATCACCCCCCCTGTAAGGCTCCATTCAGACATTTTTTTGGCCCAAGTTAGCGGAAATATCTAATTTTTTTTTTGTTTGTTTTTTCTTACAAAGTCTCATATTCCATTAACTTGTGTCAAAAAATTAAATCTCACATGAACTCGCCATACCCCTCACGGAATCCAAATGCGTAAAATTTTTTAGACATTTATATTCCAGACTTCTTCTCACGCTTTAGGGCCCCTAAAAAGCCAGGGCAGTATAAATACCCCACATGTGACCCCATTTTGGAAAGAAGACACCCCAAGGTATTCGCTGAGGGGCATATTGAGTCCATGAAATATTGAAATTTTTGTCCTAAGTTAGCGGAAAGTGAGACTTTGTGAGAAAAAAAACAAAAAAAAAAAAATCAATTTCCGCTAACTTCTGCAAAAAAAAAAAAATTCTATGAACTCGCCATGCCCCTCATTGAGTACCTTGGGGTGTCTTCTTTCCAAAATGGGGTCACATGTGGGGTATTTATACTGCCCTGGCTTTTTAGGGGCCCTAAAGCGTGAGAAGAAGTCTGGGATCCAAATGTCAAAAAATGCCCTCCTAAAAGGAATTTGGGTTGCTTTGCGCATCTAGGCTGCAAAAAAGTGTCACACATCTGGTATCGCCGTACTCAGGAGAAGTTGGGGAATGTGTTTTGGGGTGTCATTTTACATATACCCATGCTGGGTGAGAGAAATATCTTGGTCAAATGCCAACTTTGTATAAAAAAATTGGAAAAGTTGTCTTTTGCCAAGATATTTCTCTCACCCAGCATAGGTATATGTAAAATGACACCCCAAAACACATTCCCCAACTTCTCCTGAGTACGGCGATACCAGATGTGTGACACTTTTTTGCAGCCAAGGTGGGCAAAGGGGCACATATTCCAAAGTGCACCTTTCGGATTTCGCAGGCCATTTTTTACACATTTTTATTGCAAAGTACTTCTCACACATTTGGGCCCCTAAATTGCCAGGGCAGTATAACTACGCCACAAGTGACCCCATTTTGGAAAGAAGACACCCCAAGGTATTCCGTGAGGGGCATGGCGAGTTCCTAGAATTTTTTATTTTTTGTCGCAAGTTAGTGGAATATGAGACTTTGTAAGAAAAAAATAAATAAAATAAAAATCATCATTTTCCGCTAACTTGTGACAAAAAATAAAAAGTTCTATGAACTCACTATGCCCATCAGCGAACACCTTAGGGTGTCTACTTTCCGAAATGGGGTCATTTGTGGGGTTTTTCTACTGTTTGGGCATTGTAGAACCTCAGGAAACATGACAGGTGCTCAGAAAGTCAGAGCTGCTTCAAAAAGCGGAAATTCACATTTTTGTACCATAGTTTGTAAACGCTATAACTTTTACCCAAACCATTATTTTTTTGCCCAAACATTTTTTTTTTATCAAAGACATGTAGAACAATAAATTTAGCGAAAAATTTATATATGGATGTCGTTTTTTTGCAAAATTTTACAGCTGAAAGTGAAAAATGTCATTTTTTTGCAAAAAAACGTAAAATTTCGATTAATAACAAAAAAAGTTAAAATGTCAGCAGCAATAAAATACCACCAAATGAAAGCTCTATTAGTGAGAAGAAAAGGAGGTAAAATTCATTTGGGTGGTAAGTTGCATGACCGAGCGATAAACGGTGAAAGTAGTGTAGTGCAGAAGTGTAAAAAGTGACCTGGTCATGAAGGGGGTTTCAGCTAGCGGGGCTGAAGTGGTTAAGCAGGACCCTACACTAACACTAACTACACTGCCTGTTCTTATCTGCCCTAGCAATCTTCCCCTGGCACATTTAAGAAAAAACACCATAAAAGCACAAGGTTTACTGTTACACTGTTATGGGGGGATCTGTGGATGACACACTGTTATGGGGGAATCTGTGGGTGACACACTGTTATGGGGGAATCTGTGGATGACACACTGTTATGGGGGAATCTGTGGGTGACACACTGTTATGGGGGAATCTGTGGATGACACACTGTTATGGGGGAATCTGTGGGTGACACACTGTTATGGGGGGAATCTGTGGATGACACACTGTTATGGGGGAATCCCCCCATAACAGACTCAGATTCAGAGCTGCTAGTGCTTGCCTTGCCTCAGCTCTGATTGGTTGGTGGGCGGGGAGGGGAGGGGCTGGCAGAAGCAGCTTCCACTCTAGGATCAGATTACACTCCTCCCTGCTGCCAGCGGCTCTGCTATTGTGTGCTAGGTCAGACTGAGCTGTTTCACACGGATCGGCTCAGTCTGAGGAATCGACTCTTCCGGTTCAGTGAACTGAATCGATTCAAATGAACGATTCGTTCATGAACCAGACATCACTAAAGGAATAATCAATTGCCCCCCTCTAGAGATGCAATAAAGTTCAACTCAAGTC
This sequence comes from Bufo gargarizans, assembly GCF_014858855.1. Lineage (NCBI taxonomy): Eukaryota > Metazoa > Chordata > Amphibia > Anura > Bufonidae > Bufo > Bufo gargarizans. The sequence continues at coordinate 184,060,999 of NC_058087.1, read as the reverse complement.
ACTTACTTGGACTTATTTTTTTATTGGAACTGGCTGGGCCCCCCCCCAGGGTCCGGGCCCCTTACTGGGGTATTGGCTGTACCCCCCTGATGGCGGCCCTGACCACAGAGACGCACTGTCCTGTATGAGAGCGGCATACACAAAATGGTTGGAGGTTTTTAAGACTATAACCAGTTCACTTTTTATTTTAAGTGCACTGGAGCAACAAAAAATGGTTGCAAAAGTGTTCATGCCCTGTAAGTAACTCAGCCTTAGGCCTCATGCGCACAAACGTATTTTGTTTCTGTGTCCGTTCCGTTTTTTTTGCGGATAGGATGCAGACCCATTAATTTCAATGGTTCCGCAAAAAATGCGTATAGGACACTGTTCTCGATCCGTCCCGGCCGCCACACGGATGTGCGGTCCCCAATGCTTGGAACGGCCATGTGCATGAGGCCTTATATACAGCCGGCTCGACTGTCGCTGCCAGTACGGCTTTTTGTTATAACTGCAAGAACACGATCCCCAAAATCACAATTCCCTTTATAGGGGTTGTGCCAAGTTTATAAATTACATCCTATCCACAGTATAGGAGATAACTAGACCCCCACCAATCCCGAGAACGGGGACCCTGTTCCCTATTCTGATGTTTAGCATGGGCTCTGCCACTCCGTTCATTCTCTGAGGCGCCACCGGAGATAGCCGAGTACGGTGCTGAGCAATTTCCAGCAGTTCTATAGAGAATGAAGGGAGAGGCAGGGAACATGTTCGACCCGCTGCTCCATCAGAACAGGGATCGGTGGGGGTTCCAGCAGTCGGACCCCTAGCGATCAGCTAGTTATCGATAACTTATAACCTTGGCACAACCCCTTTAAAGACCTGGTCAATATCATAACTGACACTATGTGAAAGCTGGAGGCACAGAACGGGCCTGCCCATTATGTTGCAATGCCCCAGAGTCGCCCTCCCACCTTTGTCCTGGGTAACCCTCGGAATACTTGTTGTTCAGACAAGAACCGAGAGCCTGCAGCACGGCACAGCTGGCAAAGTTCTCAGAGGCGATGAGCTCCAGTCCGTAGCGCTGGCGGTGCTTCTCCTTGCGGATAATTTCGTACACCTTTTACAGATAAAATATAAATAATTGTGATTATTAAACGTAAGAAATGCATCCTTTAATGCAGCACCTGATAGTCCGGAAATGCTGACAACCCCCTCTAGCAAGGACACATATAGTCCCATCAGACCCCAGGCACTAGAATGGGGCTGTGCTGCAGATCCCTAGACAGCTGGGTGGCCGGAGCGCTGCTCTGCAGGAAAAGAGTGTAGGGGAGACATCTGTAAACCAACGCAGCGGCCCCTGCATTCTGAGGATGGGTAGAGGTCCCAGAGGTCGGACCCCCGTGATCATATATTGATATCATATCTAGAGATAAGGTAGGACTATCCCTTTAAGAAAGGTTAACTCTACCATAGAAATCTCCAGTATGAATGCGACATGACCTAATGCAGATTCCTGACATTCAGGGTCCATGGAAAGCTGGGTGACAACCGTAGGGTCACCATAATGGATTCCATTAGCCATCATCACCCGGCCTCTGATGTAGGAAAGCAAGAAAACCTGGACGACTCAGGGACTTGGATTTATATATTCTTAAAGGGGTTGTCTGCTCTTTTATTATCGATGACCTATCCTGAGCATATAAAAAAAAAAAAAAAAAGCAGACAACCCCTTTAAGTCTGGTAAAAGCGAAACTCTTACCTCCGGATCATTTGTTTCCAGAGGCTCCAGTACCATCTGGTTATGACGTGTCCATGGATCATGGTGCCCGCCGTTCATCACAGGAGAGTCGGACATTTTTCTGCCTCAGATATTTTACTCCTTAAACAAATAAAAAAATATTGTATTTCAAATTTCTTTTTTCTAGATCGCTGCTTGCTGTCAATGAATGGGAACGTTCTTTCTTACACCTACCTGAGGTACAGTGGTATCTGGTCTCCTCTAAAACAAGATACTGCTTCAATAAAACGGTGCAGTTATTCTGTGCCGATACATTGTAGCAAACACGGGAAACATACAATTGAATACAACTGTCACAAAAACTCAGCTGCGAGAAGCTTGTACAGGGCTTGTACTCACTGACAGCAAGCAGCGGTCTCGCTCAGTATCAGAGACTGAAGTCTGCGTTCCTTTCAGAGTACTGGTGGCCCCTCGGGCCCCTGCACCCCTAAAACTGCTCCATAGGCACCCAAGCAAGACCAAACCAGCTGCATGGACTGGGTGGCACCATTGAGGGGCACCTTGGCACCAACCTTTGCATCAGCTGCTGCTCACCGACCGAGAAACTTCAGGAGTGAAACAACTCGAAAAACAGACAGATATTTCCCTGTAATAACCTGCGCAGGCGCCGCCCTTACTGAGGAGGGTACTAACCTCAGAGGTATGACTCCTCAGGGCAAAACGGTGCCCACCGAAAGAGTCTCCATCCAGACGTGTCAAAGGTCTAGTAACATAGTAACATAGTACATAAGGCCGAAAAAGCCCTCTGTCCGTCCAGTTCGGCCTGTTATCCTGCAAGTCGATCCAGAGGAAGGCAAAAAAAACAAAAAAAAACTGTGAGGTAGAAGTCAATTTTCCTTACTTTAGGGAAATAAAAAATTCCCGACTCCAATCAGGCATCAGAATAACTCCCTGGATCAGCGACCCCTCTCTAGTAGCTATAGCCTGTAATATTATTACGCTCCAGAAACACATCCAGGCCCCTCTTGAATTCCTTTATTGTACTCACCATCACCACCTCCGCAGGCAGAGAGCTCCATAGTCTCACTGCTCTTACCGTAAAGAATCCTCTTCTATGTTTGTGTACAAACCTTCTTTCCTCCAGACGCAGAGGATGTCCCCTCGTCACAGTCACAGTCCTGGGGATAAATAGATGAGGGTTCTTTTCTGCTGTTATATCTGCTCCTGGGAAAGCTGGGTCATAACCAATATGGCTGCAGCTTCCAAAGGGCCTTTAAGTTTAACTTTTATATATATTTTTATTTTTTATTAAGGTTTCACATAGATCAAAAAATACTTCTAAAGAGAAGAATGTCGAGAGACCCCAAAATGAAGAATCAAGTACATATTTTGACATAAAAAAAAATAGTTCATAAGAAACTGTAAGGTTCTTTAGTTGTGTTCTGCACAGTCCTCATGCACACGAACGTGTCCGTTCAGGGGTCCGCAATGCAAGGGCACCGTCCTTATGTCCCCCATCTAAAACTATAGTCCGCACAGTCAAAAAATTTAGCATGACCTAATTTTTGATGGCACGCACCATGTTTCTTGGATCATGGACCCGTACAAGTGAATGGGATGGGTACGCATATGTGATGCAGTTGACTGTACATTGCACACCAGTTGGTTGCGTGACGCAACACAGCCATAGCTGGCCAACAGACATGTGCACGACTCATAAAGTGACAGTTAGTGACATTTTTATTAGTAACTCTAGAATCTAGGAATGTCCATATGCATATTTTAGAAGTTTTTGGATACGTCTTATAATTTATTTATTTTAAAAGTTTCACATGGAGCAGAAAATACTTCTAAAGAGAAGAATGTCGAGAGACCCCAAAATGAAGAATCAAGTTTTGTACAGGTAGAAAATATATTTTCAGAATTTGGTCTATATTTATATAAGGATAGTGACACTTTTTGATTTTTATCTCCTATCATTGGGGGACACAGGAGACCCATGGGTACAGCTGCTCCCACTAGCAGGCTGCAATAAGCAAAATAGTGTTGGCTCCTCCTCAGCTATATCCCTCCTGCATACACTGAGGGTAATCTGTTTTAGATTAATGTCTGTAGGAGGCAGGGCACCTGTATTCCATTTTCTTTATTTACAGTTTTCCACTTTAGGTGTGGGTAAGGGAGACGCCTGGCCTCTCTTCCCTTCACCGTCCATAAGATGGCAAAGTGGACGAGGGCACCTGCATTTCATTAGTCCCTGTCTCCCTCCTCCCCTTCCACTTCAACCTCCCAACCACTTAAGTGCTATTGGCCGAGGAGGTGATTATGCTGCTCTGTTTCCTCGGGCTGTCTAAGGCCAGTCATGATATTTGCTGTATCCAGCATCACTCGGTCTTCTTTTTATCCTGTAACGGAGGTTGGTTTGGCTACACTCTTATGCCAAATTCATCTGGTGCATGGCTGGTATGCTATTGATCTTGTAGGACAATTTAGTTTTATTCCGCTCCTACTACTCCCCATTTGCCTATGGTTTTTCGGTTTATATCTCAGTTCCCCGTTGTGGCTTTTCATCTCCCTTGCCCGTCCCTTGATGAGTGACCTTATTCCATAATTTTTTTTTCTCTTCTATTGCTGGATTTATTGAAAGTGAGTGGCTACTCTCCCACAGAAGTCCCCTAATCTACCTCGGAGGTCTCCCAAGGAGTGGTACTCTACCTTCTGCCCAGTTGATTCTTTCCAGTTTACTATGTTTTTTCCCTATGTAGAAATATATCTCCCTGGTACTTACATATTGGGTAGGGTTTTTTCCTGGGTACTCATGATGCTTGTTGGCCTGGTCTCATATGTACCCGGATTCTACAGAACCAATTTTTTGGGGGTAGACATCCCTCTGTTCTCCTTGTGGTCTATTGTCATCTAAGATGTCCTGGCTTTCTGGTCAGAACTTCAACTCCTGTTGTGTGGTCCTAGATATCCATAGGTACCTTCTAGACATCATTTGCAGTTGTTACAAATGATTAAACTTTTCTTGGGGATATTCTCAGCTGCTCTACACTTCTTCTGATATATTTTAAACCCTTTGTCTTTGTTTAACTGGTCTTTCCTCTTTCTGGCCAGTTTGTGTCACTGGGTATTGTATGCTCTCTGGCCTTCCTGGTTATGCTCTTCCTGTCCTATTCAGGTTTTACTGTTTATCCGTTCTCCAGATTACCTTGTGGGATCTCATGGCCAGCCTTAAATTTGTTCTGTTTTTTTTATTCACTCCCATGGTATTGCTTTCTGTCCCATGGTCTCCTGTGTTCCCCAATGAACTCAGCGAGAAAGAGATTTTACAGTTGAGTTTTCCCAAAAATCTCGTTTTCCATTTATTTTTTAGGTGTCACACACAGAAGAAAGAAAACAATATTGCTTACCGGTAACCGTTTTTCTCGATACCCATGACGGCACCCCATGCGACTCAGGACCTCCCACCTGGACAGGAAACCTGAGAAGATAAAAGGTTCATACCCCCACCAAGCCCCAGTGGAAGAAATAAATTGTACTCCGTATAGAGCTGTGGTAGGAATTCCTAACATTCAAGGTACATACACCCATATTACATCATATAGGTATATAAATATATACACAAAGAAAAAAATTCTCTCTATCTACAGTACAGACCAAAAGTTTGGACACACCTTCTCATTCAAAGAGTTTTCTTTATTTTCATGACTATGAAAATTGTAGATTCACACTGAAGGCATCAAAACTATGAATTAACACATGTGGAATTATATACATAACAAAAAAGTGTGAAACAACTGAAAATATGTCATTCTAGGTTCTTCAAAGTAGCCACCTTTTGCTTTGATTACATCTTGAAGCTCATCAAGAGAATGCCAAGAGTGTGCAAAGTGTAATCAGGATGCAAACAGATCCAGGATTTCCAGGACGCAAACAGATCTATTGTAGGAAGTCCAAATCTTATTACAATCTGAGAAAAAGTTTCTGCGTTCAGACTCCATTCCCCTTGACTGAGCTTGTTTCGGCTTGGGTAATCTGCCAGGAGATTCTCTTTCCCTTTTAGATGGATCGCAGATAGAAAAAAAAGATTCCTCCTTTCTGCTAGTTGAAAAGTTTTGTGGCAGAGGGAGAGAAGGGACGCCACTCGTGTCCCCCCCTGGTGATTTATATAAGCCACTGTTGTTGAGCTGTCTGAATAAAAGACCACCTTCCTGTGCGAGATCTCTGGAATCGCTACTTTTAGGGCCCTTTCCACTGCTTTGAGTTCTTTGAAGTGGAATTCCTTGTTTTTAAATCCCACCTTCCCTGCCAGCATCTTCCTTCTGAATGTGCGCACCATCCCCAGGGACTGGCATCCGTTGTTATCAAAATTGGGTTTGGAAAGGACCAGGGTCTTCCTTCTGAAAGGTTTCTTTCTGATGTCCACCACAGAAGGGATGACCTTGCTCTGGAGGAAAGATGGAACTTTTTCTCCAGTGTTTGTGGGAGTCCATCCCAGGCCTGTAGGATGTCTGCCTGTAGTAGTCTTGTATGAATTTGGGCGAAGGACACCGCCAGAATTGTAGCCGTCAAGTGCCCCAAAACCATCATTGCTTGCCTGAAAGAAAAGCTGAAGAAACGAAACAGAGCCCAGACATGTTCTATGGTCGATGACACCTTTGTTTGTGGAAGGATTGTTTTCTAGGATTTGGAATCCAGACTTATTCCTAGAAAAGGGCAAACTTGAGATGGAGTTAAATAAGATTTTTCCCGATTTATCTTCCACCCGAGGTCGTTTAACAGTGAGCACACCAGGGTCAGATCTTTCTGTAATCCCTCCTTTGCGTGAGAGATGAATAAGAAGTCATCCAGATATGGTATTAAAACTATTTTTGACAATCTGAGAAAGGCCACCATCTCTGCCACCACCTTCGTGAAAATTCTCGGGGCCTGAAAGACACCGAAGGGGAGCGCCTTGTACTGTAGATGCAGTAGATGGCCTTGTACATGGACTGTTCTTAAAATATTTGGGAGGATGCATGAATTGGTATATGATAGTACGCATCTTCTAGATCTATGCTGGCCATCCAGCAGTCCTTGAAAAACAGATCCACAGTCGTTTTTAATGTTTCCATACGGAATTTTTTGTATTTTAGAAACTTGTTTAGTTTTTTTAAGTTCAATATCATGCGGAAGGAACCATTGGGTTTTTTGACTAAAAATAGAGGGGAGTAAAACCCCCTGCCTTCCTCCCCCTTCGGTACTTGGCATACTTCTCCTTTGTTTATCAGTAGTTAGCAAATCCCTGGGGAGAGGGGTCTGAACAAAAGAATCTTGAGGATAGGAGAGGAACTCCAAACGGAATCCCTTCCCTATCCCCCCAGAACCCACTTGTTCTGAGTAATCTTTAACCAAGCCAGGAGAAAGGAAGACAGTCTCCCCCCCCCCCCCCCAACCTAACCTGGAGTCTGGCGTCATTGCTTCTCTTTAGGTCTGCTATCTTGGGTCTTAAAAAGAAATCCTCCTGATTTCCTCTGTAATCTGTCTTTCTTTTTTGTCATATGGCCTTCCTCTTTGTCTCCTAAATCCATACTGGGGTTTACGAAAAAAGGAATTCTTTTGAGGAATGGGAAACCCTTTTTTCTTGTCTGACGCCTTTTTCTAGGATGTCGTCCAGACAGGACCCAAAAAGTTTGTTGCCTTCACATGGAAGGGAGCAGAGTCTAGCTTTTGAGCCGTGATCCCCTTTCCAAGATTTGAGCCATATTGCCCTTTTAGCTGCGTTAGTCATAGTAGAGGACTTTGCAGCAAACCGGATGACGTCTGTAGATGCGTCTGTTAAAAAATCCGCAGCCTTAGAAAAAGTAGGTAGTAAAGCTAGGATCTCTTCTCAGGATTTCCTTTCTTTAAGGTGAATTTCCAGTTGGTCTAACCAAAGACGGAGAGACCAAGATACCCAAGTGGCTGCGATAGCCGGTCTAAGGCATGTGGCTGCCGTCTCCCAAGCCCGTTTTAAATAGATATCAGCTTTCTTATCTAACGGATCACCCAGGCAACCCAGGTCGTCAAAAGGAAGAGCCGCTTCTTTAGCTATTTTGGCGACTGGGGAATCCACTGTCGAGCCTTATCGCACACTGTGGACTCCGATTCGTCATATGGGTATTTCCTCTTAACAGTATTGGGGATGAAGAATTTCCTGTCAGGGATGTTCCATTCTTTCCTAATTTAGGCCTGTAAATTGTCATGAATTGTGAATACCCGGTCTTCTTTGGGCCTAGGGCTTGAAAGGCTTGGTCCGCAACTGACTTAGATTGTTTAATATCCTCCAGTTGCATGGTACAGTCGTGGCCAAAAGTTTTGAGAATTACATAAATATTGGAAAAGTTGCTGCTTAAGTTCTTATAATAGCAATTTGCATATACTCCAGAATGTTATGAAGAGTGATCAGATGAATTGCATAGTCCTTCTTTGCCATGAAAATTAACTTAATCCCCCAAAAAACATTCCACTGCATTTCATTGCTGTCATTAAAGGACATGCTGAGATCATTTCAGTAATCGTCTTGTTAACTCAGGTGAGAATGTTGACGAGCACAAGGAGATCATTATGTCAGGCTGATTGGGTTAAAATGGCAGACTTGACCTGTTAAAAGGAGGGTGATGCTTGAAATCATTGTTCTTCCATTGTTAACCATGGTGACCTGCAAAGAAACGCATGCAGCCATCATTGCATTGCATAAAAATGGCTTCACAGGCAAGGATATTGTGGCTACTAAGATTGCACCTCAATCAACAATTTATAGGATCATCAAGAACTTCAAGGAAAGAGGTTCAATTCTTGTTAAGAAGGCTTCAGGGCGTCCAAGAAAGTCCAGCAAGCGCCAGGATCGTCTCCTAAAGAGGATTCAGCTGCGGGATCGGAGTGCCACCAGTGCAGAGCTTGCTCAGGAATGGCAGCAGGCAGGTGTGAGCGCATCTGCACGCACAGTGAGGCGAAGACTTTTGGAAGATATGTAGAAACCACGGCACTCGATATTAGATATTCAGATTCTACTACAGATTCTATGACTATTTCCCATGTACAGGTTTTCCAATTGTTCTAGCTACAATACGAAGATAATGATCTTGGAACCACGTGACATCCATGTCTTGCCAAGTGTCATCTTATCTGCTCCGTCTACTATACCGTAGTCTATATACATATGTTTGGCATCTTTTTATCTTGATATTTTGACAGTTTGCTATACTATATATTGCCCATCTATGTTATGTGATATGTCTTCAACTATGATGTACTAAAATATGATGTACCTATTCTAGGCCGTGACCAAGGTCCTGCTGGACCGAAACGTTGGCTATTTGCAATATAAATGATCCTACCTGGGATGGACAATTAATAAATGAATTAATTTTGAATATCCAATATCGAGTGCCGTGGTTTCTACATATTTTGATTGATTTTTTTCCCCTGAGCACCGACAGCGACACACAAGGAGTGCCATCCACTACAATTAACAGACTTTTGGAAGATGGCCTGGTGTCAAGAAGGGCAGCAAAGAAGCCACTTCTCTCAAAAAAAACCCATCAGGGACAGATTGATCTTATGCAGAAAATATGGTGAATGGACTGCTGAGGACTGGGGCAAAGTCATATTCTCCGATGAAGCCTCTTTCTGATTGTTTGGGGCATCAGGAAAAAGGCTTGTCCGGAGAAGAAAAGGTGAGCGCTACCATCAGTCCTGTGTCATGCCAACAGTAAAGCTTCCTGAGACCATTCATATGTGGGTTGCTTCTCATCCAAGGGAGTAGGCTCACTCACAATTTTGCCCAAAAACACAGCCATGAATAAAGAATGGTACCAAAACACCCTCCAACAGCAACTTCTTCCAACAATCCAACAACAGGATGGATAACCTTTTTCTTCATATGACCATATTATAAAGAAGTCAGTGCATCTTTGCTTTTTAAAATTTTGTTCAATTTTCCAATTTTTTTTTTTTTTTTTTTGTATTGCTACGATATTACATCTGTTTCACATCCTCCAGTCAAATGTTTTGATGCAAAAGTCTCATTGGAGAAAACAATTTCTTTTTTTGAGGACTTCATTATTCTTCAAAAGGTCAAAAAACTTTGGCAATTAAGGTACTGATTTTACATTCAGAGTAAATAACCAACTTTTCTGTATATTTGCTTTAAATATGTTAACTTCTCTTTTGATCTCAAAGACTTCTGGCAAAGAAAGAATCTTGTGGAAGAGTCTGAATGTGAAGGGAAGCATACTCATTTCCTTTACCGGTGTTCCGTATCTTAATGTTGGAAGAAAAAGTCTTCAATGTCATTTAGGGAAAGATTTAAATAAAATAGTCATAAGAGTAAGAAAAATGCAGGAGAAAAGAAAATATATATATGGTATTTCCATATTCTGTACAATGTTAAAATATATTGGACCATTTTTGTAAAATGTTCCCCTAACAATCCCCCCCCCCCCCCCCAAATTATATTGTTTAAGACAAGGATGCTCAACCGGCGGCCATCCAGCTGTTGTAGAACTACAACTCCTAACATGCCCATCTGTAGGCAGTCCGGGAATGATCCGAGATTTAGTTTTGCAACGGCTGGAGGGCTGTAGGTGGATCATTCCTGTTTTAAGATAAAAATTGTCCAAGTAGAATGCCTTGAACAGGCTGGCCCATGAAACTACAAACTCCATTGATGAAAGCTAGTGTCAGTGTTTTGCATGGTAATCCACTTTGTTAGAAATCACAATAGGTCATGATATATGGAAACATACTATTTTTAATATTAAAATCATTTAATTTGTTTCCCTTACAGCTGATTATTTTGTTATAATTCAATTTCACAGACTGAAGATCATTGCTTTAGAAGAAAACTGAGAATTATTTCAGAACACAAAGAAAAATGGGATGCACAGCTGAAATCCACATTATACATATTCTTAGATTTCCAGACTTTAACTCCTTAAGGACATATTTCACCTTAAGGACTTGCCCATTTTTTTGCAAATCTGACCAGTGTCCCTTTAAGTGGTGATAACTTTAAAACGCTTTGACTTATCCAGGCCATTCTGAGATTGTTTTTTCGTCACATATTGTACTTCATGACACTGGTAAAATGGAGTAAAATAAATTCATTTTAATTCATAAAAAAATACAAAATTTGCCCAAAATTTGCAAATTTCCAAGTTTTAATTTCTCTACTTCTATAATACATAGTAATACAGTGGCGGAAATAATTATTTGACCCCTCACTGATTTTGTAAGTTTGTCCAATGACAAAGAAATGAAAAGTCTCAGAACAGTATCATTTCAATGGTAGGTTTATTGTAACAGTGGCAGATAGCACATCAAAAGGAAAATCGAAAAAATAACTTTAAATAAAAGATAGCAACTGATTTGCATTTCATTGAGTGAAATAAGTATTTGAACCCTCTAACAAAAAAAGACTTAATACTTGGTGGAAAAACCCTTGTTTGCAAGCACAGAGGTCAAATGTTTCTTGTAATTGATGACCAAGTTTGCGCACATTTTAGGAGGAATGTTGGTCCACTCCTCTTTGCAGATCATCTCTAAATCCCTAAGGTTTCGAGGCTGTCTCTGTGCAACTCTGAGCTTGAGCTCCCTCCATAGGTTTTCGATTGGATTAAGGTCCGGAGACTGACTAGGCCACTCCATGACCTTAATGTGCTTCTTCTTGAGCCACTCCTTTGTTGCCTTTGCTGTATGTTTTGGGTCATTGTCGTGCTGGAACACCCATCCACGACCCATTTTCAGTTTCCTGGCAGAGGGAAGGAGGTTGTCGCTCAGGATTTCACGATACATGGCTCCGTCCATTTTCCCGTTTATGCGAATAAGTTGTCCTGTGCCCTTAGCAGAAAAACACCCCCAAAGCAAAATGTTTCCACCCCCATGCTTGACGGTGGGGACGGTGTTTTGGGGGTCATAGGCAGCATTTTTCTTCCTCCAAACACAGCGAGTTGAGTTAATGCCAAAGAGCTCTATTTTGGTCTCATCAGACCACAGCACCTTCTCCCAGTCACTCTCTGAATCATTCAGGTGTTCATTGGCAAACTTCAGACGGGCCTGCACATGTGCCTTCCTGAGCAGGGGGACCTTGCGAGCCCTGCAGGATTTTAATCCATTGCGGTGTAATGTGTTTCCAATGGTTTTCTTGGTGACTGTGGTCCCTGCTAATTTGAGGTCATTAACTAACTCCTCCCGTGTAGTTCTAGGATGCTTTTTCACCTTTCTCAGAACCATTGACACCCCACGAGGTGAGATCTTGCGTGGAGCCCCAGAGCGAGGTCGATTGATGGTCATTTTGTGCTCCTTCCATTTTCGAACAATCGCACCAACAGTTGTCACCTTCTCTCCCAGCTTCTTGCTAATGGTTTTGTAGCCCATTCCAGCCTTGTGCAGGTCTACAATTTTGTCTCTGACATCCTTGGACAGCTCTTTGGTCTTTCCCATGTTGGAGAGTTTGGAGTCTGCTTGATTGATTGATTCTGTGGACAGGTGTCTTTTATACAGGTGACTAGTTAAGACAGGTGTCCTTAATGAGGGTGACTAATTGAGTAGAAGTGTCTAACCACTCTGTGGGAGCCAGAACTCTTAATGGTTGGTAGGGGTTCAAATACTTATTTCACTCAATGAAATGCAAATCAGTTGCTATCTTTTATTTAAAGTTATTTTTTCGATTTTCCTTTTGATGTGCTATCTGCCACTGTTACAATAAACCTACCATTGAAATGATACTGTTCTGAGACTTTTCATTTCTTTGTCATTGGACAAACTTACAAAATCAGTGAGGGGTCAAATAATTATTTCCGCCACTGTACCTACAAAAATAGTTATTACTTTACATTCCCCATATGTCTACTTCATGTTAGAATCATTTTGGGAATATTTTATTTTTGGGGGACGTTACAAGGCTTAGAAGTTTAGAAGAAAATCTTGAAATTTCTCAGAAATTTTCAAAAACCAACTTTTTAAAGACCAGTTCAGGTCTGAAGTCACTTTGTGAGGGTTACATAATAGAAACCACCCAAAAATGACCCTATTCTCGAAACTACACCCCTCAAGGTATTCAAAACTGATTTTACAAACTTTGTTAACCCTTTAGGTGTTCCACAAGAATTAATGGAAAATAGAGATACAGTTTTAAAATTTTACTTTTTTGGCAGATTTTCCATTTTAATAATTTTTTCCAGTTACAAAGCAAGGGTTAACAGCCAAACAAAACTCAATATTTATGGCTCTAATTCTGTAGTTTACAGAAACACCCCATATGTGGTCGTAAACTGCTGTACAGGCACACGGCAGGGCGCAGAAGGAACGGCATACGGTTTTTGGAAGGCAGATTTTGCTGGACTGTTTTTTTGACACCATGTCCCATTTGAAGCCCCCCTGATGCACCCCTAGAGTAGAAACTCCAAAAAAGTGACCCCATTTTAGAAACTACAGGCTAGGGTGGCAGTTTTTCTGGTACTAGTTTAGGATACATATGATTTTTGGTTGCTCTATATTACACTTTTTGTGAGGCAAGGTAACAAGAAATACCTGTTTTGGCACAGTTTTCTTTTTGTTGTTGTTTACAACATTCATCTTACAGGTTAGATTATGTGGTATTTTTATAGAGCAGGTTACCACGGACGCGGCGATACCTAATATGTATACTATTTTTTTTATTTATGTAAGTTTTACACAATGATTTCATTTTTGAAACAAAAAAAAAATGTTTTAGTGTTTCCATAGTCTGGGAGCCATAGTTTGTACAGTTTTGGGGTGATTATCTTGGATAGGGTATGATTTTTGCGGGATGAGATTATGGTTTGATTGGCAGTATTTTGGGGTGCGTGTGACTTTTTGATCGCTTGCCATTACACTTTTTGTGATGTAAGGTGACAAAAAAATATGGCTTTTTTTTTTACACTTTTTTTAACAGTATTCACAGTAGGTCATGTGATATTTTTATAGAGCAAGTTATTACGGACGCAGCGATACATACAAAAAAAATAATAAAGTATACATATTAGGTAAGTTTTACACAATAATATTTTTGAAACAAAAAAAATCATGTTTTAGTGTCTCCATAGTTTGAGAGCCATAGTTTTTTTTTATTTTTTGGGCCATTGTCTCATGTAGGGGATCATTTTTTGCGGGATGAGGCGACGGTTTGATTGATACTATTTTGGCGTACATACGACTTTTTTGATCACTTTTATTACCTTTTTTGGGAAGTAAGGTGGGCAAAATTTCAATTTCATCATAGTTATTTTTTATTTTTAATGGCGTTTACAGTGCGGGAAAAGTAACATGGCTGTTTTATAGTTCAGGTCATTACGGATGCGGCAATATCAAACATGTGTAGGGAATTTTATTTTTTTCATTTTAAATCTGTGATAAGTGTTTTTTTATTTTTACTTTTTTTTTTCCACTCTTTTTTTTACCCAGACCCACTTGGTTCTTAAAGAGCCAGTGGGTCTAATGTCTGTATAATACAGTACAGTACACTATATAGTGTACTGTACTGTATTTTCACTTTACAAAGTCTGATTAGACTTCTGCCTTTAGCAGAAGTCTAATCAGCACCATGGACAGCCTCTGATCAGCACCATGGACAGCCGGACGCCTGTGAAGGTGTCCGGTTGCCATGGTAACCATCACTCGCTGCCACAGCAGAGCAGTGGGTGATGGGGAGGAAGGAGGCCCCCTCCTTTTCCCATCGGGGGCTGAAAAGGCACAGCAGCCCCCGATGGGAGAGGGAGGGAGGGAGCTCCATGTTAACCTCTTCCATACAGAGGGGTTAAACGCCTGACATCTGTGCCAGCACAGATGTCAGGCGTTTCAAGCAGAGTGTCAGCAATGTGCTGAGACTCTGCAAACCGCTCGGCCATCCTGAGAGAGGGGGCGGGGCGAATGCCCCAGCACCACCCTGATGATCGCGGCCCTCCTGCCTGAATTGACCTGCGGTTTGCAGCGATCGCCGATACGGGGGGTGGGGGGGGGGGGTCACAGGACATCACGGCATGTGATTTCGCTGCTGGGGTTTAGGGCACAAAACATAGCAATTTTGGGTCCTCTTTTAAGAAGTTCAATACCATCGAAGTTATTGGACATAAACCCAAATTCCCCTTTTGGCAGCGCAAGGCATGCCATGGCAGGCAAAGATAAGTATCAGGTATTTCTCTAGTGGCTTAAAGGGGTTGTCCTAAAAAATATATATATATATATATATATATATATATATATATAATTTGATTGTTTGCAAACCAGCACCTGGATCTGAACACTTCTCTAATTGCATATAATTAAAATGTAGTATCCACAATGAGTTATTCAATTAAATGTATCTGTATAGCACCACTTGCTCACTGAGATGGCCGCACATGCTCAGTTTCATCTTTCAACTGCCTCCTGAGCTGTGATAGGGAGAGCATGGACATGCCTCCTGAGCTGTGATAGGGAGAGCTGAGACACGCCCCCAGAGCTATGATAGGGAGAGCTGAGACACGCCCCTTGGACTGTAGCATAAACACGTCCTTTGAGCTGTCGGCCAGATCTAAATCTAGCAGAGCAATGAATGGGGAGATCTCTGGATCCATGTGAGATACAGGGCGGGTTCTAGCTTTGTTAGAAAGAGATTATCATGTACTATATGATGTATTTATTTTTAATAATCATGTGATAACCCCTTTATGGACCTGATTGGGCCCAAAAAATTCTGAATTAAGATATGACCAACAAGAGCATGGATGTTTGTCATGTATCCAACTTATTTATGTGTAATTTAATACAGTGTGACTCAATGAAGTTTTCTAAACCTAAATTGAACATTTCAAATTTTTTTATTGAATAAAGATTACATTATTTTGGTTTTATTTTTATTATATTTATTGTTTTCTCTATGCTCTGTGATTATGAACTACTATAAAGTAATGTGATTATCGAAGTTCCTGATCTTGAAGTCTTAGGCTACTTTCACACTGGCGTTTGGGGATCCGCTTGTGATATCCGTTCAGGGCTCTCACAAGCGGCCCCAAACGGATCAGTTTAGCCCCAATGCATTCTGAATGGATACGGATCCGCTCAGAATGCATCAGTTTGGCTCTGTACCGTCTCTGTTCCATTTTGGAGGCGGACCCCAAAACGAGGCAAGCAGTATTTTGGTGTCTGCCTGGTGGTGCGGAGCCATATGGATCCTTCCTGATTTACAGTGTAAGTCAATGGGGACGGATACGTTTGCATTGACACAAAATTGTGCTATTGCAAACGGATCTGTCCCCCATTGACTTTCAATGTAAATGAGGACAGATCCATTTGAGACTTAGAATTTTTTTTCAAATATAATACAAACGGATCCGATGCTGAACAGATGCATTCGCTTGTATTATCTGTGTGGATCCGTCTGTACAAGTACAGGACGGATCCGCACGAAACGCGAGTCTGAAACTAAGATTTAGTCTTTCCGGTAAGTGGTTTTCCCGGAGTCCGACATGACAGCACCCACTGGAGGATGGTCTATTGGGTCTCTTTAGGGACAGGAAGTGTGAGAGGTTAAAAGGCCCCTCCCCACCCCTCATACCAGTGTTTTTCCAAATTACTACACCAGATAGGATCCAAGACATTTATTTGAACTTCAATGTTATCATCACATTGGAAATTAGATACGGACCCAAATTTTAAGGAAAAAAAAAAAAAGGGGGGGGGGGGTAATTAACAGGTGCTGTCATGTCGGACTCCTGGAAAACCATTTACCGGTAAGACCTAATCTTAGTTTCCAGGACGTCCCTCTATGACAGAACCAACTGGAGAACTACCAGCTTAAACTACTTAGGGGGGGGGGGGGGGACCACTGCCTGGAGGACCTTACGACCAAACCCTAGGTCCTGGTTGGCAAGAGAATCTAGTCTGTAATGTCTAACAAATGTAGAAAAACTGGACCATGTTGCGGCCCTGCATATTTGTTCAATCGAGGCCTCCGCTTTTTCTGCCCATGAAGACGCCATGGCCCTGGTGGAATGGGCTTTTATGGACAGTGGGCAAGTTAGTTCTTTCAGCCCATAAAAGACTGCCTAACAGTGTCCTTGATCCATCGAGCTAAAGTCTGCTTTGAGGCCTTGTTGCCTCTGTTTCTTCCTCCAAACAAAATAAAGAGGTTAAATGATCTTCTCCAAGAAGCTGTTCTTTGTAAGTAGGCTAAAACCGATTTTCTTACATCCAGACCGTGACCTTTTTCTTCCTGTACATTTTTGGGGGAGGCACAAAATGAAGGAAGAATTATTTCTTGATATTACCTTGTCTGACAGACCCTTTCTCCTTAGGGTCTGCCTTTCAGGATCCAAGCAGTTAACTTCAACTTTCCGAGGTTTGGATGTTCTAGGGGTCCCTGCAGGAGAAGGTCCTTCCTTTCCAGAAGGGTTATTGGATCCCTTATAGCCATTTCCTTCAGCAGAGGAAACCAGGCTCTCTTCGGCCAGGCTGGAGCTATGAGAATTAGGGTCATTGTGTTAGTTCTCAGCTTCTTTAGTACTGATGAGATCAGGGGTAATGGAGGGAATGCATACCCCAGTTCCATGTCCCAATCCCGGGCCAAGGCGTCCACTCTTAACGGGTTGTCTCTCGGATTCAGAGAGTAGAAACAGTCCAATTGGGTGTTTTCTCTTGACGCAAATAGGTCTATTTGTGAGCACCCCTATTGGTGGCAGATCCGCAAAAAAACTTCTTTCATTCGCCCGAGTTGAGACTGTCTGCTCAGGAAGTCTGCAGTGGAGTTGTCTACTCCTTTTAGGTGGACCGCTGATATTGAGAGAACTCTTCCCTCTGCCCAACAAAATATCTGTCAACCTTTGTAGATGAGGGTTTCTGGTTCCCCCTTGACGTTTTAGGTAACGTCACCTTGTCTGATAGAACCCCGATATGGTGGTTGAGGAGTATATGCTCTGCCTTTCTCAGTGTCTCCCATACTGCCTTCAGTTCCCTGAAGTTGGAGGACCTGCGACTGTCCAAACTGGACCATTTCCCCTGAAAGTAGTGATCTCTCAGATGGGCTCCCCAACCACTCTGGCCTGCGTCCGTGGTGATCGCTATGGATGGTAACGAATTCCAGGCGACTCCTTTCCTCAGGTTCTCTGGGTTGGTCCACCGGGATAGAGAATTTAAGACTTGTTTTGATAGAATTATCTTTTGAGTTTAGGGATCGGTGGTCTCTGTCCCATGCTGACATGACTGAGCTCTGCAGGACCCCGGATGGTACTGTGCCCAAGGTATGACTGAGATACAAGATGTCATTAGGCCTAGAATCTACATAGCTTCTCTTAGTGTATGTTTCCTTTTCTTTTGAAAGGTTTTTATCCTCTCCCTTAACCTTTCTTGTTTCGTCTCTGGAAGAAAAGAATGTTGTTTTCTCGTGCATGGCATTGGGGGACACAGCACCATGGGTATATGTCCAACTACCACTAGGAGGCACTAGACACAAAAAGTGTTGGCTCCTCCCAGGTGGGCTATACCCTCTCCACAGGCACAAGGCTATTCAGTTTTAGTCTAGTGTCCGTAGGAGGCAGACCTGTCCTGCTTTTTCGCAGGTTCTGCTGTTTATTTTTCTTCTTTTCTTCTCTCTTCCGCAGGTCGGTTTTTTCCACCGTTATACCTGCTGCAGGCTGGGGCTCCATCGTGTTCCACTTTAGTTGCCCCCCCTGCGGGCGCGTACTTCGGTACCATCGCCGGTCACCCAGTCCCCACGGACTGCATCCGCAGTGGCTTGCCGGCATTCCCACGGTTCCCGTGTTGAGTCTGCCGAAGGGGTGACCGTGCTGCGCCCGAAGACATCGGATGGCGAGTATATCGGATGGTGAGTATACTCCCCTGTCCCTGCCCCAGGGTTAGGTTCCCTTCTGTGGCCAGGGGGATGGGATCCACCTTAGCTGGGGGTCCTGGCGAGCCTCTACTTTCCTCCTAGCCAACCCCCCCCCTCCTGGGGGGGGGTTATATTCATGGTTTTTCCTCCCTTCTTTTCCCCCTCGGTTGGTCTTTTCTCTCCCCCCTGGCCACACAGTCTCTCCCTGGCTTCCCCGCTACTCCTTCTACTCCCATGTCTCTCAGTCCAGTGTGTCCTGCCGAGGTTGCCTGGCCTGTATCTGGCTCCTTTTTTCCATGATACTTCACATGCCCAGAGTTTCCTTTGGTCTTACGCTTCACGGTGATATCTTGTTTTCAGAGGCTTGTGCCTCGTCTCCTGTTTTTGGAGACGCAGGAGCTATCGTTCTTTTCCTGGTTTTTACCTACAACCCCCTCCTTCTCCAGGGTTGGCGGTTTCCTCTTGCAGCCTTGGGTTTTCACCTTTACATGGGGCGCTTAGCTTCTTTCCTGGCCTTGCGGTGAGGGGAGTTCTCCTCCCTTCACATGTGAGCCTTGCTATGGCTTCCCCCACTCGTTTGGTTTTCAGTGCTTCCCTGTTTCTTTTCTCCCCTGGCCTTTCAGGGGATGGCCACAGGTTTTTTGGGTCTGAGACAATGTAGAGCGTTGGGTAGTTTCACCACGCGGTGCTGTCCTAATTTTTTCTCCAGCCCTTGGCTGCGCTCTGTTTCCTTTTGCCACCTTCTTGCATTTGGGATTTTCTTCCAGTCATTTGTCCTGGGGTGCTGGCAGTCTTCCCTGCTTCTTCTGAGGTTTCTTCCTTGTTATGGAACCTCTTGCCCATCTCGTGTTTTTTCCTGTTGGGTCACATGGTTCTCCTGCACCTGTATGCCCAACTGGTGGCGCGTCTCTTCTTTTCCCTCCCTCAGGGACTGCTTTGGGACGTCCCATGGTGCTGTGTCCCCCAATGCCATGCACGAGAAAATTGGATTTTTTGTACTCACCGTAAAATCCTTTTCTCGTAGTGGGCATTGGGGGACACAGATCCCACCCTATGTTTTTTCTTCCGCTTCTCCGGGCTGGTCTCTTGTTCTTTCCCGGTACGGGAGTTGTTGGTTCCTTGCTTTTCTTCTCTCTCCTACTGCTTTTGGTACAAACTGAATAGCCTTGTGCCTGTGGAGAGGGTATAGCCCACCTGGGAGGAGCCAACACTTTTTGTGTCTAGTGCCTCCTAGTGGTAGTTGGACATATACCCATGGTGCTGTGTCCCCCAATGCCCACTACGAGAAAAGGATTTTACGGTGAGTACAAAAAATCCAAATTTTTATGAGTCTAAGAGGACTCCCAGGAATTGTTTCCTGGTACTTGGTTTTAGGTCTGATTTTGCGTAGTTTATGATCCAGCCCAAATGCTTGAAAAGGGCGAGGGTTTGTTGGATATGATCCTCTAGACTCTGTTTTGTCTCCGCAATAAGAAGGAAATCGTCCAAGTACGGTATAATTTTTATCTGTTGTTGTCTTAGACGGAACCACTTCCGTGATTATCTTTGTGAAAATGCGAGGTGCCGAGGATATTCCGAAGGGCAGACACTGGAATTGGTAGTGAAGAATCGTCCCGCTTTGGTTGATCGCAAACCTGAGATACTGTTGGATGCATTGGGATGTGATAATAGGCATCTTTTAAGTCCATGGTACATAAAAGATCCCCCACTGATATTAGTGGAACTGATGATTTTATGGATTCCATCTTGAATTTGTGGTATACTATCGATCTGTTTAGGGATTTCAAGTTGATAATTGTCCTGAAGGTTCCGTCCGTTTCTTTTTTATCAGGAACAACCTTGAGTAGTGGACCAAGCATTTCTGATCGTGCGGGACCTATACTATTGCACCTAGCTTTATTAGCTTCTGTAAATCCAAACACAGTTGATTCTGTTGATTGAACCTCTGGAATCTCTGCGGGGAAGGGGGGGGGGGGGGGGACAGCGAAATTCTATTTTCACTACTTCTCGGATGGTATTGAGGATCCACTGATTCTAAGTGACCCGAGTCAAGGTTTCCCAGAATATCTGAGTCTACCCCCGACCGGCCTGATGTCATTGTTTGTTTGTGTTGGTGTTGAAGAGGAAGCCTCTTCCTCCTTTCGGGTAGCTCCATCTCCCCGTCTTTCCCTTACCCCCCTGCATTGAGCCTGAGAATTGTTTTGAGGGTTTACGAAAGGGCTGTGTTTCTTTTTTACTTTCTCCTCTGGGAATCCTTTTTTCTTGTCTGCTGCACTCTCTAGAATAGAATCTAGGACCTGTCAGAAAAGATAAGCACCATTAAAAGGAAATTGCACACAGTTTGTTCTTGGAAGCAATGTCCCCCGTCCATGATTTGAGCCAGAGGGCTCATCTTGCCGTGTTTGTCAGAGAATCATTCCTCGCTGCAAACCGTATGGACTCTGCAGAGGCATCTGCCATAAAGGAAGCCGCCATCTTCAATAATGCAAAGATTCTAACATTTCTTCCCTGGACGTCTTCATGTTAGAATGATTCTCTAATTGATCCAGCCATAAGCACATGACTCTGGCTACAGATGTAGCTGCGATATTCGTATTTATAGTAACGGCCGATGATTCCCAGGCCTTTTTTTAGTAGCCCGTCAATTTTTCGATCCATCGGATCTTTTAATTGTGAGGAATCCTCAAATGGTATGGAAGTTATCTTCACCACTTTAGCCACCTGAATATCTACCTTTGGTATCTCCTCCCAAAGCTTTGTTTCTTCTGGGTTAAAGAGTAGCCTGCTCTTAAATTCTCGCGGCACATAAAGCTTCTTTTCTGCCTCTTCCCATTCGTCTTTAATTAGGTCTCTCAGATTAGAATTGACGGGAAAGAGTCTCTTCTTTCTAGCTCTTAGACCGCCGAACATCTCGTCTTGTATGGTGCGGGTCTGTTCTCAGGATCCTGAGGCCTCCAGCATGCAATGCGCATCACCATCTTCTTCCGGCTTCTCCTCCTCGCTTCCGGTCACGTGGGAAGTCGCAAGGTCTGCGTGATCAGAGAAGCGCCGGAGCCGCCGCTGCACCCAGAGTTCCACGAGCGGGAGAAGCGCCGTCAGCTTCCCCGATACCGCGGCTACACTCCTTTGGATATAGGTATTGGGAGGGTGCTAGGCAGGCTCGGACTGGCCCACAGGGGACTCCCCCTTCGTGGGCCCCTGAGCAAAGTGGGCCCCCAGTCTCCCACCCCCTGCACAAGTGGCACATAACACAGTAGACTTACTACACTACATAAATATATTCAATGTACAGCACCTCAACCAGCCTCTGTTCATATAAAAACTTGTTAGATTATTTATTATATTTGAATGTATCCGTACGATGGGCCCCCAAAATAAATTTTACTGGTGGGCCCTAGGTAGCCCAGTCCGACACTGGTGCTAGGGGACCCCTTCCCAGAGGGGTGCTAGCTTTAGGCCACACATGAGGTTGAAGTGGAGAGGCATAAACTCCCCGACCAGCCTCAGCCCGTCCACATGTTCCTCCCCGCTGTTTGAGCAGGTATACCTCTCGGCTCCTATCTCGGTAGGGACAGGAAGAACACTGGTATGAGGGGTGGGGAGGGTCCTTTTAACCTCTCACGCTTCCTGTCCCTACAGAGACCCAATAGGACATCCTTCGGTGGGTGTTGTCATGGAGGGACGTCCTGGAAAGTAGCCTTATTTGCAGCATAGCATCTGTTATAACCGAACATAATGTAAACTTGTTAATATGGAAAATATTTACATACCTTTTGTTAGGGCTAGTCTGTTTTGCCAAGGATCAAGATTCAAAAATAAATTTACGGAAAGTGTCTTTAAAAATCGGAATTAAATTTTGCAAAGCGTCATGGTATCCAGCCATTACACGTGTTTCTCTTCATTGAAACAGCATCTGACGAAATTCTATTTTTGTGAAAATGCCCTGAAGGCATAAAGGATTTAAAAGTGTAACACATATCAGCAAGCACAAATTCAGAGTGTTTTTTAGATACTATATTTCAAGGGTACGTCTGACACCTTGAACAGCATTGACAGTATATCGCCTGTACTGATCCACACTTCCTAACCTTCGATAAAGACATTGTGATCTGGAATAGGAAATTCTATCTTTTTTTGAGATTTTACAGTTATATCTAATTTTTGATCAATTACAAACACAAGAAAACTGGACATTTCGAGTGTTATTGTGTACTATTCATTTCAAGATTAGGAACAATCTATATCATATTAAAAATAGATCAAATACTACTTCCTATTCACTTTCAGTGAAGCATTATTATAATATTTCCATGTACTCAAAAAGGATGCAACGCCTCTTTCAGACTAGTGTCCTGGGTAGAGCGCATGCCTTGTGTGTGAGCCTGATGCCCCGTTATGGACACTGCTCAATTCTCAGGAGCTCATGGCATTATGATTTATAATGCTGCATGGCCTCACTACTACTGAATTATATGGACATCATTATTTCAGCATTTAGTACAATGCAATGTGCACCTGAGAAACCCACAGTGTCGGTAATGGGGGGGGGGAATCACGCTCACACAAGGTAATCTTATTTGGTTCATATGGTGGCAAGCATCTGTGGCAGCAACCAGGTGAGGGGTAGAAAGACAAGTGTGTGTTGCCTACACTCAAGCATGGTGGTGGGAGTGTCATGGTTTGGGGCTGCATGAGTGCTGCCGGCTGTGGGGAGCTACAGTTCATTAAGGGAACCATGAATGCCACCATGTACTGTGACATTCTGAAGAAGAACATGAGCCCATCCCTTCAGATACTGGGCTGCAGGGCTGTATTCCAACATGATATTGACCACTAACACTCCTCCAAGACAACCACTGTCTTGTAAATATACTAACGGTAAAGGTGCTGGACTGGCCAAGCATGTGTCCAGACCTAAACCTTATTCTGCACCTGTGGTGCCTACTCAACATGAAGGTGGAGGAGCGTAAGACCTCTAACATCTACCAGCAATGTGATGTCATCATGAAGTAGTGGAAGAGGATTTCAGGAGTAACCTTCAAAGCTCTATTGAACTCCATGACCAAGAATATTAAGGCATTGCTGGAAAATAAAATGGTGGCCACACAAAATATTGACAGTTTGTGCCAAATTTTGCCATTTTCTATTAGAGGTGTCTTCCATTTTTTTTGTCAGCGGTTTAGACATTAATGGCGGTGTGTTGAGGGCACATCAAATCTACAGTTATACAAGCTATACACTGACTACTTTACATTGTCTCAGTGTCATATCTTCAGTGTTTTCCCATGAAAAGATATAATAAAATATTCACAAAAATGTCAGGGGTGTACTCACTTTGGAGATACTGTATGAGTGATTCTCAAGCATGTATTCCACCTCTTTTTCCTATAGCGTGCAAGCATGACTGCAACGGCTTTATTGAAGAGTGGTAAGAATCATGGAAATGAGCCATTGCCGACTCTATATAGAATATGCCTAATCTTGTCCGCAATTGCGGACAACAATAGGACATGTTCTATTTTTATCGTGAGCGGAATTGCAGACCCGGAAGTGCCGGTCCGCAGTTCCGTGTCCGGGCAGCACATCGTACGACCCCATAGAAATGAATAGGTCCGCAATTCAGTTCTGCAAAATGTGTTAGGAGTTATGTCCTAATGTGTGGATGACCCCCTTTAAAGTATGAGAAAATAAATATGTATTTACAGAAATACAAATGAGAGAAGACAGTTTACTGATGTTTAATCTCATGGAATATGCATCCATGTTGTGACCATTACAAATCTACACTTCAGGACGGCAGCAGCACAATCTAAACAGATTGAAAATAAGCGCTGCAGAGGCAGTAGTGCAGTACAGTGATTTCAAAGGATAGGCCTCGTCTATAAGCTGCGATGTCATCATCTTAGATTAGGGAATCCTCAGTGCAGCTGACAAGTGCCATGGCCACAACCACCATTTGTGTCAGACGCTTTCTTTATAATGGTACAGATCGTTCATTGGGTGCACAGTTGCTTCATTTAATATTTTAGGGACACTGAAGCAAAACAGAAAAAAATTTAATATAAAATAATAGCATTGGGGGGGGGGGGGGGGGAATGATTATCCTGCAAATGCATTGTTGGCTCATTTCTAAATCTTGAGACACTGTCCATGTGACTATGTGCCCAGGACACAGTGAAATCACATTTCCTATTAATAGCCACATTTCCTGAGACTTATCCAGTGTACGTATCCATTTCCTAAGCAGATCAGAGCTCACGTATAAATCCAGCCCATCTTCCTCCATTATAATCATTTACAGGTCAGGCAGGCCGGGTATAGGAAAAGCGCTTGAGAACTGCTCCACCTCCTCCTTCAGGGAAGAAATCTTCTCTCTGTGCTTGCCGTCTGATGCCAGTTTGTCCCTAAACTCCTTCAGGGTCGCCTTGGGGTTCATGTCGTTCTGGATCTCTAGAGTGAGCAAGATGCCTGGAAAAATAGAGATCAGTCACAAAATGACCGCCTAAGATTAGATGTCATCCGGCTGCTCCTTGTCTTTAGGCGGATATCACCCGAGCGACATGTGACAGCACGTCACAGCAATATAATGCATTGTGTTCCGGCTCGACCTCGGATCTACCTTGTTTTACTGACATAATGCTGTTAGCACAATTCATTAGATCCGAGATCGGGCAGGGACACACAGCATTATAATGCTGTAAGGTCCTGTCGCATGAGCAGTGTTCAGCCTAGGAAATACCCAACACACAGAGCACATTTTACAGACTGAACATGCTCGTGTGACATTAGCCTTAGGGCTCGTTCACACAAACGTATTTTGCATTCTGCATACGAAACCATTCATTTCAACGAGTCCGCAAAAGATGTGGGGCTGTATGCATCCGTTGTTCCGTTCCGTAGCCCGTTTTGCGGACAAGAATAGGCATTTTTATAAAGGGCCTCCTGTTCCATAAATTGGGGAAGGCACACGGGCGGCATCCGTTTTTTGCTGATCTGCAATTTGTGGACCACAAAAAATGCCACGGTCGTGTGAACGAGCCCTTATTGGAATATTTGCAGTTTGGAGTTGATGTAACACACGAATGCTAGCTGGAAATCAAATGACTCTGCTCCATGGACCTGCGGCTGCTTCTGCATGTGTGACATATAGTCTTCTACCAGCCAATCAATGAGCTCAGCAGTGACCGTGACTGTTTGTGGCATCCCGCTGATCTTTTATAAATGTCAGAAAACCTTTTAATGAGCCAGGCAGAACCACAGCCTATTCCCTGCAGGACACCCAGCAAGAACAGATCCGTCAACAGCAGCATGTGGACAGATTCCGGTAATTAAGTATCAATTACTAATGAAAGGAATAAGAAGAAAAAAAGAAGAGCAAAGATCACCGACATAATGTGACTGAATTACAACCCACCTTGGTGAATGAAGTGCGCAACTTTTTTAAAGTCGTCTTCTTTGAATCCTCGAGAAGTCAAGGCGGGGGATCCCAGTCGAAGGCCGCTGGGACGAAGGGCGCTCTTGTCACCTGCCAGGGGCGCAGATAGAAAATAATGTCATTTATCAGTGACATGGTGCAGAGTGGCGTCATCAGATTGTCAAATGGATTTCACAGCCTGACTGGCATTCATCACTAACAGAATGTTGTTCCATGTGAATCCACTAGATACAGATTTTCCGCCTGTACCCTTTACGTCAGGCCTGGGCACTCACCTGGGCAAGTGTTCTTGTTGCAAGCAATGGCGCAGGCTTCGAGGACCTTCTCTGCTCTTCCTCCATCTGTCTTCTTGTTCCTCAGGTCGACCAGGATGAGATGATTATCAGAACCCCCTGTGAAGAGATGAGGCACAAGTTTCAGTAAAGCCAATCATATTTTGCTTCCATAATATTATAATTCAGAAGGTTCCTCACCAGTGACGATGTGATAACCAAGTTCTTCCAGCTCACTTGCCAATGCCCGGCAATTGGCGACGACCTGTGTCTGGTACAACTTAAACTCTGGGCTCATTGCTTGTTTCAGGGCCACAGCAATACCTGTAATAAGTCACGATATGGAATGTAAACATTTGCTGATCCAGTGGATTTCTCATAAGGATGAGTTGAAGGAAAACCCTTTAAATAAGTATGGGCAGTACCTGCAATAGCGTGGTTATGGGGTCCACCTTGTAAGCCAGGAAATACTGCTTGATTAATCAGACTCTCGTATTTGTACAGGATATCCTTCCCCGTCTTTGGATCCACGCTGCAGACTCCTGAACAAGAGATTGTGTCAGTACGACTACCATGAATTCAACCCTCTCTCACCCCGAGGTGGACAACTCACCCTTCCGGTAAAAGATCATGCCAGCACGGCAGCCGCGCAGGGTCTTGTGGGTTGTGGTGGTCACGATGTCACAGTGTTCAAAAGGAGAAGGCACGACACCCGCTGCCACCAGGCCACTAATGTGTGCCATGTCTGCCATGAGAACAGCATTGTTTTCATCAGCAATTGTCCTCATCCGAGCATAGTCCAGATTCCGGGAGTAGCAGCTGACACCTTAGAGAAAAAATAAAATAGCTATTTTCACCCCCCTAAATATTATACCAGCAACACATTAGAAAGAGGTCAAATAAATAGATGAAGGCAGTCCTCACCGGCAATGATCAGTTTGGGATGAAACAAGCGGGCGTTTTCTTCCAGTCTGTCGTAGTCTATATAACCAGTGTCTGGATTCACCTGCACAGAAGTGTAAAATCCATAAACCAAACAGCACACTGACCCCACAGGATAAATTCACCTGCCAAAATATTCAGTGCTGCTGGAGGGGCACGATCCTTCCACTATAGGTATCCTATCCTGTTTATCCCCTAATATCATGACACTGCCCCTGTCACGTGAAGATCTGTCCTCACTAACATAATGATTACGTGGTCACTGTTTCTCGCAAGGTCAACACACTCCTCACCTGCTGCTAGTGTTATTGTCATGATCTGACTGGATAATAGAGGAAACATGATGTGAAGGGACTGCCAATGGTGTGAAGGGACTGCTAACGGTGTGAAGGGACTGGCTGTAATGACCGCACTTACCTTGTAAGGCATGGATTCAAAAAAGATGGATGTGGCAGAGATTTTTTTCTTGTCGGTCATGAAGCCATGGGTAAGGTGCCCCCCATCAGGCAGGTCCAGCCCCATAATTCTCCCATGTGGCTCCACCAAAGCAGTGTAAACAGCAAAATTTGCAGGGGAACCTGGAATCAGAAATTAAAGGGAACGCACTGGTGAAATCCACAGCAAACAGCCCATTACATGTCCACTTACTCTAAAAGGGAATTGTCCGATCCCCACTGCAATTTTAGTTATGGCCCCAAACAAAGAAAGGCACTTACTTATTTATCAGTGCTGAAGATGCCGTCCCTGCTGGACCGGAAGTGTAACCTCTGGTCTGTCGTCATGTGCACCGCTGCAGCTCATTACTGGCCTCTGCAGTCATGTGCTGCTCAGGGACATGTGAACGCTGAGGTCAGTAAATGGCTGCAGCAGTGCACATGACAATAGATGGGTGGTCACACTTCTGGTCCCCAGGCGACTGATAGCAGCAGGAATGGGACACCTGCCTTTCTGTGTTTAGGTAGAGCAGATTCGGGGGCCATAATTACAACTGCAGTGAGGGAGCGGTCGGACTACCCCTTTAAATTAACATCATCAAAGACAAAAAGGACTGCAAAATTATTACATTGTGGCCTCTCACCTGAATACGGCTGCACATTCACCCCCCATTTCTGGCGGTCCAACCTGTACGTCTCCAAAGCTCTCTTCTGACACAGCAGTTCCAACTCATCTACGTGCTCTGTGCCGCCATAGTACCTGTCAGGTTACATACAGGAGATGACAACCAAGAACCTATCCCTGGTCTCCTACAGATAGTAGGTAGATGTATTGGAGTAACACATGACTACATGATCAGACTACACAGGGTTAATTTGTCTGTAACCATAGAGACATACTATCCTGTATGAGAGCGGCATACACAAAAGGGTTGGAGATTTTTAGGACTATAACCAGTTCACTTTTTATTTTAAATACACTGGAGCAACAGAAAATGGTTGCAAAAGTGTTCATGCCCTGTAAGTAACTCATCCTTAACAACAGCCAATATGAGCAGGCTCCAGCCAGGGTCTATGAGATTGCCCAATGGTTTCCCAAGTAATGTTAAAGGGGAACCATATCTTAATTAAAGGGGTTCTCCAGTATTAGAAAAACATAGCTGCCCCCCCCCCCCCCCAAACAGTGCCACACCTTGTGTCTAGTATTCCGACCCAGCTTCACTGAAACAAATATGCTGTCATACCACACACATCCTGCAGACAGGTGTGGCACTGTTTTTGGAAGAAAACAGCCATGTTTTCCTAATTCTGGACAACCCCTCTAAATGTCAAGAATGTGCTAGTAACAATAATCTGCTCCATTAGGTCTCATGCACACAGCCGTTGCCCGGCGGGTCTGCAATATGCAGGCACCGGCCCGCTGCAACCCGCTCCAAATTGTGGTTCCCCAATGCCCGGAACGACCGTGTGCATGAGGCCTTATATACAGCCGGCTCGACTGTCGCTGCCAGTACGGCTTTTTGTTATAACTGCAAAAAACACGATCTGCGAAATCAGGGGTTGTGCCAAGTTTATAAATTACATCCTATCCACAGTGTAGGAGATAACTAGACCCCCACCAATCCCGAGAACGGGGACCCTGTTCCCTATTCTGATGTTTAGCATGGGCTCTGCCACTCCGTTCATTCTCTGAGGCGCCACCGGAGCCTAACTGTGAAGATACCGGAGGCAATAACGGGAGAACGGAGTGGCGCCCAGGTATAACTAAGTGCAGGGGGGTCCCTGGGCGCCGCTCTACATGCCTGTATAGTTATTTTAGAAGTTTTATTCTAGTGAAAGGTCCTCTTTAAAGACCTGGTCAATATCATAACTGACACTATGTGAAAGCTGGAGGCACAGAACGGGCCTGCCCATTATGTTGCAATGCCCCAGAGTCGCCCTCCCACCTTTGGCCTGGGTAACCCTCGGAATACTTGTTGTTCAGACATGAACCGAGAGCCTGCAGCACGGCACAGCTGGCAAAGTTCTCAGAGGCGATGAGCTCCAGTCCGTAGCGCTGGCGATGCTTCTCCTTGCGGATAATTTCGTACACCTTTTACAGACAAAATGTAAATAATTGTGATTATTCGACGTAAGAAATGCATCCTTTAGTGCAGCACCTAATAGTCCGGAAATGCTGACAACCCCCTCTAGCAAGGACACATATAGTCCCATCAGACCTCAGGCACTGGAATGGAGCGGTGCTGCAGATCCCTATACAGCTGGGTGGCCGGAGCGCTGCTCTGCAGGAAAAGAGTGTAGGGGAGACATCTGTAAACCAACGCAGCGGCCCCTGCATTCTGAGGATGGGTAGAGGTCCCAGAGGTCGGACCCCCGTGATCATATATTGATATCATATCTAGAGATAAGGTAGGACTATCCCTTTAAGAAAGGTTAACTCTACCATAGAAATCTCCAGTATGAATGCGACATGACCTAATGCAGATTTGTGACATTCACGCTGGGTTCACACCTGAGCGTTCTGAAAGGAGTGCTCTGTATGCGCGATTGTACCGGCGTTTGCAATCGTGCATACAGAGACAAGCGAACGCCCATTGTCGTGCGTTCCCGAAAGTCTATGTACGGGAACGGGCGACGAGACGCCCCAAAGAAGCTCATGTACTTCTTGGGGTGTCGGGCGTTTTACAGCGCGATCGTACGCGCTGTAAAACGCCCAGGTGAGAACCATTCCCATAGGGAAGCATTGGTTTCTCCTTGTTGAGCGTTTTACAGCGCGTAGGAACGCGCTGTAAAACGCTCAGGTGTGAACCCAGCCTCAGGGTTCATGGAAAGCTGGGTGACAACCGTAGGGTCACCATAATGGATTCCATTAGCCATCATCACCCAGCCTCTGATGTAGGAAAGCAAGAAAACCTGGACGACTCAGGGACTTGGATTTATATATTCTTAAAGGGGTTGTCTGCTTTTTTTTTTTTTTTTAATAATGATAACCTATCCTGAGCAAGAAAAAAAAATAAATGTGGACATTCCCTTTAAGTCTGGTAAAAGCGAAAGTCTTACCTCCGGATCATTCGTTTCCAGAGGCTCCAGTACCATCTGGTTATGACGTGTCCATGGATCATGGTGCCCGCCGTTAATGACAGGGGAGTCGGCCATTTTTCCGCCTCAGATATTTCACTCCTTAAATAAATAAATAAATTGTATTTCAAATTATTATTTTTTCCCCTAGATCGCTGCTTGCTGTCAATGAATAGGAACGTTCTTTCTTACACCTACCTGAGGTACAGTGGTATCTGGTCTCCTCTAAAACAAGATACTGCTTCAATACAACGGTGCAGTTAATCTGCGCCGATACATTGTAGCAAACACGGGAAACATACAATTGAATACAACTGTCACAAAAACTCAGCTGCGAGAAGCTTGTGCAGGGTTTTTTCTGCCAGGCTCTTACTAATTGACAGCAAGCGGCGGTCTCGTTCAGTGTCAGAGGCATAGACTGAAGTCTGCTTTCCTTTTAGAGTACTGGTGGCCCCTGCACCCCTAAAACTGCTCCATAGGCACCCAAGCAAAACCAAACAAGCTGCACGGACTGGGTGGCACCATCGAGGGGCACCTTGGCACCGTCCTTTGCACCCGCTGCCGCTCACTGACAGAGAAACTTCAGGAGTAAAACAACTCGAAAAACAGACTTATAAATTTCCCTGTAATAACCTGCGCAGGCGCCGCCCTTACTGAGGAGGGTACTAACCTAGAGGTATGTCTCCTCAGGGCAAAACGGTGCTCGCCCGCAGCCCAGAGCCAATCACAGAGGCGAAAATAAGTTTTACATATTAACTTTTCAAGGGCGGGAGAACGCTGGGAGCGAAATAGTCTCCATGCAGACGTGTCAAAGGTCTCTGCGCAGGAGGGTTAACACCGTGCATGCCAGCTGAATTATCTAGGTCTGGTTCTTTTCTGCTGTTATATCTGCTCCTGGGAAAGCTGGGTCATAACCAATATGGCTGCAGCTTCCAAAGGGACTGCACAGAGAGAAAAGCTGGGAGACTGTAGGAGCAGCAACTTACCCAGCTTTTCCATCATCCTGACAGAAGAGGACGACTCCATAACGTCATGTTTATGTAGTCACAGAAGAGCAGCGCCCCTGACAACTGAATCCTCAGACAGTGCCCTCCATCTGACAACACGAGTCCCAGGACAGAGTCATCCCCACTGACAACAGGTGTCCCAGGGCATAGATGGCCCCCCTGACGTGTCCCAGGACAGATGTATCTACCCCTGGGAGAAGGGTACCTGACATCCCAGGACAGAGGCGGTCCCCCTGACAACGAGTCCCAGGACAGAGTCATCCCCCCTGACAACAGGTGTCCCTCCTGACGTGTCCCAGGACAGAGGCGTCTACCCCTGACAACGAGTCCCCGGACAGGCAGAGGCGGTCCCCCATGACAACGAGTCCCCGGACAGGCAGAGGCGGTCCCCCCTGACAACGAGTCCCCGGACAGGCAGAGGCGGTCCCCCATGACAACGAGTCCCCGGACAGGCAGAGGCGGTCCCCCTGACAACGAGTCCCCGGACAGGCAGAGGCGGTCCCCCCTGACAACGAGTCCCAGGACAGGCAGAGGCGGTCCCCCCTGACAACGAGTCCCAGGACAGAGTCATCCCCCCTGACAACAGGTGTCCCTCCTGACGTGTCCCAGGACAGAGGCGTCTACCCCTGACAACGAGTCCCCGGACAGGCAGAGGCGGTCCCCCATGACAACGAGTCCCCGGACAGGCAGAGGCGGTCCCCCATGACAACGAGTCCCCGGACAGGCAGAGGCGGTCCCCCATGACAACGAGTCCCCGGACAGGCAGAGGCGGTCCCCCATGACAACGAGTCCCCGGACAGGCAGAGGCGGTCCCCCCTGACAACGAGTCCCCGGACAGGCAGAGGCGGTCCCCCCTGACAATGAGTCCACGGACAGAGGCATCTCCACCTCTGACAACTCAAAGACCAAAGTAGCTGCTCCAACAGGTGTCCTAGGACAAAGGTAGGACGTTGTCCCCGGTTCAGTGATGACCCTGGAATTACTGTCTGACTATAGAGAACAGGACCCCAGCTCTCACTGCACTGCTTCTACACGAGCCCCCAAAACACGTGCGCCCCACATTATATTACGACGCAACTAGACTGCCGTGCCCAGAACGCCTCTGTCTGCCCCCACCTTACCTCACTGTCTCCGCCGCTGCCCCCCACCTTACCTCACTGACTCCGCCGCTGCCCCGGCTCACACACCGGCCGCACTGCCTGCTCTCCCACACTGTAGAACCCGGCACAAAGCCGACCAATCACAGCCAGGCACTGATTATTCGCAGTCTGATCACACGGCCACTGACCAATCACTGGCGAGCCTTGCTTTACGCCAGCCAATGAGAGAGCGCCATATTTCCCGCGGGAGGACGCACTTGGTGACAAGTTCTGACACAGGAAAGATGCACAAAGGAAGAAGAGTCTGAGGAGCGCGTGTCCCGTCATGGAGTAGAGACCGGGGCAGACACCTCTATATACACAGCACATACATGTACAGCATATACATATCACCAGCACATACATGTACAGCATATACATGGGGGGTACTATCTCTCCTTGGGGAGAGAGTGCAGGCATGAGGAGATTTATAATCACACAAGCTCTTCTGGGAAGAAGGGATGCAAATGAGCTGTTAACAATCTCTGCCTCTGAGGCCACAAGATGTAAGGCAGCTGTCCTATAAGTCAATGTCTGGCCTGTTAAATAGGCCTTGACGCATGACTTGGATATTAACTAAGCCAGCCACTTATCTGTAGACAGCTGTTTCGGGGTGATTGCCCCTCATCAGTGCAGAGCAGAGTAACTGGGTGAGAGGCCTGTCAGGATTTGGGGGGAACTGTCTCTCACCCAGTTAAGCCAGTCCTCTGCTGTGCACTAATGAGGGGCAATCACCCCGAAACAGCTATCTGCAGATGAGATGCTGGCTTACTTAAAGGGGTTGTCCCATCATTGACAATGGGAGTATATCAGTAGTATATGCCCCCATTGCCTTATAGGTGCGGGTCCCACCGCTGGGACCCGCACCTATATCGAGAACGGAGCCCTGCAAGGTGACGGCTGGAAGACTGGTCCAGCCACCACCAAGCCGGCTCCCCATAGAAGTGAACGGGAGCGTACCACGCATGCGCGTCCCCCGCTCCCATTCATTTCTATGGGGCTGACAGAAATAGCCGAGCCAGCGCTTGGCTATTTTCGCCGTCCCCGTAGAAAATTTATGGAGGGCGCATGCGCAGTGTGCCCTCCTTCACTTGCGGGGCTCCGTTCTCGATATAAGTGCGGGTCTCAGCGGTGGGACCAGCACCTATAAGACAATGGGGGCATATCGTCGATATGCCCCCATTGTCTGAGATGGGACAACCCCTTTAATGTCCGAGTCATGTCTCAAGGTCTATTTAACCACTTCAGCCCCGCTAGCTGAAACCCCCTTAATGACCAGGCCACTTTTTACACTTCTGCACTACACTACTTTCACCGTTTATTGCTCGGTCATGCAACTTACCACCCAAATGAATTTTACCTCCTTTTCTTCTCACTAAGGCTAGGTCTACACGACGACATTTGTCGCGCGACAAAAAGTCGCGCGACAGATAGGGCGCAACAGTTGTCGCGCGACATTTTGTTGCACTAATGTCGCGCGACAATTTTTATAATGGCAGTCGCAGACATGTTGCGACTGCGACGCGACAGTCGCAGAAAAATCCATCTTGAATAGATTTTCTGCGACTGTCGCGTCGCAGTCGCAGCATGTCGCATGTTGCAGTGCGACACCATAGACTGCCATTATAAAAATTGTCGCGCGACATTGGTGCAACAAAATGTCGCGCGACAAATGTCGTCGTGTAGACCTAGCCTAATAGAGCTTTCATTTGGTGGTATTTCATTGCTGCTGCCATTTTTACTTTTTTTGTTATTAATCGAAATTTAACGATTTTTTTGCAACAAAATGAAATTTTTCACTTTCAATGGAAAAAGAAATAGGGCACACCTACATTTAAAGTCCTTTGAAGATTGGGTGTAATCTTCTTGCAGGTGCACCCACTCAATTTTTTTTGCCTAGGAGGTGAGCCTTCTCTAAACATTTTCTCAATTTTTCACTTTCAGTTGTAAAATTTTTCAAAAACAATGACATCCATATATACATTTTTTTCTAAATTTATTGTTCTACATGTCTTTGATAAAAACAAAATGTTTGGGTAAAAAAAAAAATATCTTGGTCAAATGCCAACTTTGTATAAAAAAAATGGGTGTATAAAAATGCTGGGTGAGAGAAATATCTCGGCAAAAGACAACTTTTCCCATTTTTTTTATACAAAGTTGGCATTTGACCAAGATATTTATCTCACCCAGCATGGGTATATGTAAAATGACACCGCAAAACACATTGCCCAACTTCTCCTGAGTACGGCGATACCACATGTGTGACACTTTTTTGCAGCCTAGGTGGGCAAAGCGGCCCAAATTCCTTTTAGGAGGGCATTTTTAGACATTTGGATCCCAGACTTCTCACGCTTTCGGGCCCCTAAAATGCCAGGGCAATATAAATACCCCACATGTGACCCCATTTTGGAAAGAAGACACCCCAAGGTATTCAATGAGGGGCATGGCGAGTTCATAGAAATTATTTTTTCTTTGACACAAGTTAGCGGAAATTGATTTTTTTTGTATTTTCTCACAAAGTCTCCCTTTCCGCTAACTTGGGACAAACATTTCAATCTTTCATGGACTCAATATGCCCCTCAGCGAATACCTTGGGGTGTCTTCTTTCCGAAATGGGGTCACATGTGGGGTATTTATACTGCCCTGGCATTTTAGGGGCCCTAAAGCGTGAGAAGAAGTCTGGAATATAAATGTCTAAAAATTTTTACGCATTTAGATTCCGTGAGGGGTATGGTGAGTTCATGTGAGATTTTACTTTTTGACACAAGTTAGTGGAATATGAGACTTTGTAAGAAAAAAACAAAAAAAATAAAACAATTTCCGCTAACTTGGGCCAAAAAAATGTCTGAATGGAGCCTTACAGGGGGGTGATCAATGACAGGGGGGTGATCAGGGAGTCTATATGGGTGATCACCCCCTTGTCATTGATCACCCCCCTGTAAGGCTCCATTCAGACGTCAGTATGTGTTTTGCGGATCCGATCTGTGGATCCGTAAAAATCATACGGACATCTGAATGGAGCCTTACAGGGGGGTGATCAGGGAGTCTATATGGGGTGATCACCCCCTTGTCATTGATCACCCCCCTGTAAGGCTCCATTCAGACGTCCGTATGTGTTTTGCGGATCCGATCCATGTATCCGTGGATCCGTAAAAATCATACGGACATCGGAATGGAGCCTTACAGAGGGGTGATCAATGACAGGGCGGTGATCAGGGAGTCTATATGGGTGATCACCCCCTTGTCATTGATCACCCCCCTGTAAGGCTCCATTCAGACGTCCGTATGTGTTTTGCGGATGCGATCCATGTATCCGTGGATCCGTAAAAATCATACGGACATCTGAATGGAGCCTTACAGAGGGGTGATCAATGACAGGGGGGTGATCAGGGAGTCTATATGGGTGATCACCCCCTTGTCAGGCTCCATTCAGACGTCCGTATGTGTTTTGCGGATCCGATCCATGTATCGGTGGATCTGTAAAAATCATACGGACGTCTGAATGGAGCCTTACAGGGGGGTGATCAGGGAGTCTATATGGGGTGATCGGGGGTTAATAAGGGGTTAATAAGTCACGGGGGGGGGGTGTAGTGTAGTGGTGTTTGGTGCTACTTATTACAGAGCTGCCTGTGTCCTCTGGTGGTCGATCCAAGCAAAAGGGACCACCAGAGGACCAGGTAGCAGGTATATTAGACGCTGTTATCAAAAGAGCGTCTAATATACCTGTTAGGGGTTAAAAAAAATCGCATCTACAGCCTGCCAGCGAACGATCGCCGCTGGCAGGCTGTAGATCCAGTCTCTTACCTTCCGTTCCTGTGAACGCGCGCGCCTGTGTGCGCACGTTCACAGGAAATCTCGCCTCTCGCGAAATGACGCACGGATGCGTCCAGGAGGAATGAATCGACCGCCTCCAGGACGCATCCGTGCGTTAGGCGGTCTGGAGGGGGTTAAAGGGTCAGACATTGACTTATAGGATAGCCGCCTTACATCTGGTGGCATCAGAGGCAGAGTATGTTAAGAGCTCATTTGCATCCCTTTCTTCCCAGCATGTACATGTGCAGCATATACACAGCACATACATACATATAGCACATACATGTACAGCATATACACAGAACATATATACATATAGCACATACATGTACAGCATATACACAGACCATACATACATATAGCACATACATGTACAGCATATACACAGACCATACATACATATAGCACATACATGTGCAGCATATACACAGACCATACATACATATAGCACATACATGTACAGCATATACACAGAACATACATACATATAGCACATACATGTACAGCATATACACAGAACATACATACATATAGCACATACATGTACAGCATATACACAGAACATACATACATATAGCACATACATGTACAGCATATACACAGCACATACATGTACAGCATATACACAGAACATACATACATATAGCACATACATGTGCAGCATATACACAGACCATACATACATATAGCACATACATGTACAGCATATACACAGAACATACATACATATAGCACATACATGTACAGCATATACACAGAACATACATACATATAGCACATACATGTACAGCATATACACAGAACATACATACATATAGCACATACATGTACAGCATATACACAGAACATACATGTACAGCATATACACAGAACATACATACATATAGCACATACATGTGCAGCATATACACAGACCATACATACATATAGCACATACATGTACAGCATATACACAGAACATACATACATATAGCACATACATGTACGGCATATACATCAGATTTGCATTATCTCTTGTGGTACAAAAGTTATCAATACAGAAATCTCCAGACTTCAGCAGCGCTCTGTGTTCAGCACCAGAGACAGCACACTGACCACAGTCATATACAGTCATGTGAAAAAATTAGGACACCCTTTGAAAGCATGTGGTTTTTTGTAACATTTTTAATAAAAGGTTATTTCATCTCCGTTTCAACAATACAGAGAGATTAAAGTAATCCGACTAAACAAAGAAAACTGAAGAAAAGTCTTTTCAAGATCTTCTGTAAATGTCATTCTACAAAAATGCCTATTCTAACTGAGGAAAAAGATAGGACACCCTTGCCCCTAATAGCGAGTGTTACCTCCTTTGGCTGAAATAACTGCAGTGAGACGGTTCTTGTAGCCATCTACCAGTCTTCGACATCGGTCTGAGGAAATTTTACCCCACTCCTCAATGCAGAACTTTTTCAGCTGTGAGATGTTTGAGGGGTTTCTTGCATGTACAGCCCTTTTCAAGTCACCCCACAGCATCTCAATGGGATTCAAATCTGGACTTTGACTTGGCCATTCCAGGACTCTCCATTTCTTCTTTTTCAGCCAATCTTTGGTTGATTTACTAGTATGTTTTGGGTCATTGTCATGTTGCATGGTCCAGTTCCGCTTCAGCTTTAATTTTCTAACTGATGGTCTCACATGTTCTTCAAGCACCTTCTGATACACAGTAGAATTCATCGTGGATTCTATGATGGTGAGCTGACCAGGTCCTGCTGCAGCAAAGCAGCCCCAAACCATGACACTTCCACCTCCATGCTTCACAGTTGGTATGAGGTTCTTTTCTTGGAATGCTGTGTTTGGTTTACGCCAAACATGTCCTCTGCTGTTGTGTCCAAATAATTCAATTTTGGACTCATCTGTCCAAAGAACATTATTCCAGAAGTCCTGGTCTTTGTCAACTTTATCTCTGGCAAATGTCAGTCTGGCCTCGATGTTTCTCTTGGAAAGCAAAGGTTTCCTCCTTGCACACCTCCCATGCAAGTTAAACTTGTACAGTCTCTTTCTGATTGTAGAGGCATGTACTTCTACATCAACAGTAGCCAGAGCCTGCTGTAGTTCTCGAGATGACACTTTAGGGTTTTTGGAGACCTCTTTTAGCATCTTGCGGTCTGCTCTTGGGGTGAACTTGCTGGGGCGACCAGTCCTGGGCATGTTGGCAGTTGTTTTGAAAGCCCTCCACTTGTAGACTATCTTCCGGACAGTGGAATGGCTGATTTCAAAATCTTTTGAGATCTTTTTAAATCCCTTCCCAGACTCATAGGCTGCTACAATCTTTTTTCTGAAGTCCTCTGACAGCTCTTTTGCTCTCACCATGGTGCTCACTCTCACTTCAACAGTCAGGAGCACACCAAACTAAATGTCTGAGGTTTAAATAGGGCAAGCCTCATTCAACATGCAGAGTAACGATCTACTAATTATGTGCACCTGGTGTGATATACCTGTGTGAGATCTGAGCCAATTTAAGAGGGAATACATGTGAGGGTGTCCTATCTTTTTCCTCAGTTAGAATAGGCATTTTTGTAGAATGACATTTACAGAAGATCTTGAAAAGACTTTTCTTCAGTTTTCTTTGTTTAGTTGGATTACTTTAATCTCTCTGTATTGTTGAAACGGAGATGAAATAACCTTTTATTAAAAATGTTACAAAAAACCACATGCTTTCAAAGGGTGTCCTAATTTTTTCACATGACTGTAGATGTGCATCACAGGGAACGTCCCCGGTTGTTGCCACTTTTTGTGTTCATTACATTTGAACCACATAAGATATTGCAAATCTGATTGCGGCAAATGATGTCTGAGAATATTCTGGTCCGCTTCATGTCCCCCTTCCAATTGAAAAAAGTTGCCCTTGATCCAATATTGCGACTTTCAAGATGGCGGCCATGTTCCGAACCTAGCCTAAAAGATAGCCCCCCTCACCCATCACTTGCTGGGGTATTTCACACAAACACGGGGAGAACATACTAACTCCATGCAGATGGTGAACTTGGTCGTATTCAAACCTAAGACCCCAGCGCTGGGGTCCTAGGTTTGAACATATAGACAGCAGCTTCCAGACTACACTGTGTCCCCCATTCATGTTCAGGATTAGTGCCGGTCCCAGAGGTCGGACCCCCACCCATCATAAAGCAGTATCCCGTCCCATTATGAGATGTTCCCACAGCACGTTTTCCGAAACCAGCCCCCATTATTTGCAAAAGGAATCCGCATTACCGTTCTTACGGGTTTTTCCGATTGCATCTGACATGTCACTTTCCGTTTCCGTGTTCAGCCTTCAATATATGCCGTGTGCACAAAGCCTTAAAGGGCATCTGTCAGCAGTTTTGAACCTATGACACTGGCTGACCTGATAGATGTGCGCTTGGCAGCTGAAGCCATCTGTGTTGGTCCCATGTTCATATGTGTCCGCATTGCTGTGAAAAATGATATTTTAATTTATGCAAATGAGCCTCTATGAGCAACGGGGGCGTTGCCGTTACACCTAGAGGCTCTGCTCTCTCTGCAACCGCCGCTCCCTCTGCACTCTGATTGACAGGACCAGGCACTGGAAACGTCATCACACCTGGTCCTATCAATTAAAGTGCAGAGGGAGCGGCAGTTGCAGAGACTCTAGGTGTAATGGCAACGCCCCCGTTGCTCCTAGAGGCTCATTTGCATATATTAAAACATCATTTTTCACAGCAATGCAGACACATATGAACATGGGACCAACACAGATGGCTTCAGCTGCCAAGTGCACATGTAACAGGTCAGCCGGTGTCATAGGTACAAAACTGCTGACAGATGCCCTTTAAAGGGGTATTCCCACCTACATCATATCACTAGGATATGCCTCAGATTGCTGAGGGACGGAGGTGCTCCACAAATGTAATACAGCTTGATTCAAAACTCAGGAAGGGGTCTTCCAGGTGTTTATTATGGATGGCCTAGTCTCAGGATAGGTCATCAGTATCTGATCGGTGGGGGTCCGGCTCCCGGCAGCCCCTGCCAATCAGACTGGAACTGGAATAGCAAGCACAGCGCTGGCCATTGCATAGTGGTTGTGCGTGGTATTGCAGCTCAGCCCTATTCACTTGGTCATGTGACCGATGAATGTGACGTCACTGGCCTAGGAAGATTCTCTTCAAACAGGGGTTCATCAGGGGTGCTGGACCCCCACCAATTAGGTACTGATAGATAGGATGAGGGTAGGCCAATAGTATTGTACTCCCAGAATACCCTTTTAAAGGGGTGGTCTAGTTTAAGAAACCCATTTTCATACAGTCTATTAAGGAGTTAATAGATGGGGGCCCTCTGTTAGCGTCTCGCTCTGGAGGACTTGTCCTGTCCTGCATCACACAGACAACCCATTGATTTGCATGGATGCTGTGTAATACTTCATTTATCCTGTGGTGGCGCTGCAGGGAAAGTGAACTGCAAGGCCTCTTGCACACAAGGGCTCCGTGCCCGATCTGCAAATTGCGGTTCGCAATGCACGGGCACCGACCATGGGGCAGCCGCATGCGGATCGCAGACCCATTCACTTGAATGGGGTCCACAATCCATCTGTTCCGCAAAAAGCTAGAACAAGTTCTATCTTTTTCCGCACGTAGTGCTTCCGTGGGGTTCTGTTCCATACTTCCATTCCGTACCGCATCTCCGGATTTGTGGACCCATTCAATTGAATGCCCACGGCTGGTGACCCGTGTATTGCAGAACCGCCGTATGCGGTTCGCATCACGGGCACGGGGCCTTACGTTTGCGTGCAAGAGGCCTTACTGGCAGGTTTTCCCACAGATCACAGCTGATCGCTGGGGGTCCTAGAAGCAATCCTTTTGACCAGTAAGGATTGTCCGAAGTCGGTAATCCCTGGAAGGGTACATTCACACCAGCATAGGCCATCCATGCCTGTATTGCGCGCCGCAAACGGCGGTTCCGCAATATACGGGCTCCGGCCGTGGGAATCCCGTATAAGGGATGTGGACCCATTGACTTGAATGGGTCCACAATCCTCAAAATGCGGAGCGGAGGCACAGATTGGAAGCGTTTCTGTGCGGTTCCGGGTCCGTGACTCTGCACTGCTGAAGATAGGACGTGTCCTTTCTTTTTCCGTATATTGCGGATCACAGGCCCAATCAAGTCAATGGGTCCACGTACATTACGGCCGCTTACTTTGCCTAAGACAACTGCTTTGACCAGTGGCTGTTATAGCAATGCAAATACAGTAGAGGTCGCTGTTACCTCCATAAAAATTCCGTAAGTGCCACGCTGCCATTAGTCATTCAGCGAAATATCCGGCAAGTACTGATGCATCAAAATCAACAACCTGACCATTGTCGTCTCAGGATAAACATTCCTGTGCCGCTGGCGTGCTAAAAATCGGAATTAGTATATTTAGATGTCTCCATGTGACCACGATTCGCAGTTTGCAGAATTGGATATCACTACATGTAACTGCTGGCCATATGGTCGTACATCTATGTACATTAGGGATTATTTTTTATTTTTTTTACTGTCATTTCTGCCAAAGCAGATACGTGCACCAAAACCTGCATGTGCTGCTATACCCCTAAGCCAACCAGCAGGGGGCAGTGCAGGATATACACTTTACTGTCTACATCCACAAATCAATCACACTGGTCAATAAACTGGGAAGCTGACATTACCATTTATCATTTCAGGTCTAAACTGGTGGAACCCAAACTTGGACTGAAGAGGTCAGGCGGGGATTATATACGTGGATTTCACCCTGACGTTATCAGTAGATGTCAGAGGTAGGTCATAATTAGGGATGAGCGAATCGACTTCGGATGGGATTTGCATAAAACTTCGTTTCACTTAAGTTAGATATAACTATTAGATCAGTAGGGTCCTGTACAGGGGAACGGGGACTCAGAACCCCCTACAGTCCAGCTAAAATTAGCAGAGCCGGTTGGGCATGCATGCGACCTCTCCATTCATTTCTATGGGAATTCCGGAGATAGCCAAGCACTGTATTCCCACTGTGGATAGGAGATAACTTAATCTAACCAGAATACCCCTTTAAAGAGGTTCTCTGGGGTTAATGGCCCATTGGAGTCCCTTTAAAGTGATGTTCACCTTCGGGT
This sequence comes from Bufo gargarizans, assembly GCF_014858855.1. Lineage (NCBI taxonomy): Eukaryota > Metazoa > Chordata > Amphibia > Anura > Bufonidae > Bufo > Bufo gargarizans. The sequence continues at coordinate 184,018,191 of NC_058087.1, read as the reverse complement.
GACCTTTCTACCATACACCCCCCCACACTGCCAGACTTGCAGAGGGAAGCATGCTCACCTGCTTCACACCACTTTGCTCTGGTCTCCCAGTGTCAACATCCTGTTTGATGCAGGTCACATGGCTGCTACACCACACACAGCCTGTAAATGGGTGTGGCGCTGTTTTTGGAAGAAAGCATCCAAGGTGCAAAATCAGTAAGGCGAGTACATTCAAAATGTTTTATTTAATTGGGCATTTTACACCTATAGACGCCAGATTTTATAACCTCCATAGCAACTGCATGTTGTGCATAATAATAACTTTAATGTTTGGAGGCTATGATGAGATATTTGGGTTAAAAACAATGCAGAGGGCGCCAGGACTTTTGCATCTCAGCACATTTGTCCTTGTAACGCTAGACAAATAAATGGAGCTTGCCAAGAGAAAATCAAAACCTCCAAATATCTACTGACACTAATGAACGATGCAGGATCCTTGGCAGCGTGTGTGTGTGTTGTCACCCCATATCATCACAACAATGGCTGCCGTACTTGTTCCACCAGTTCCAGAACAGATAGCTCTGTCCTTTACCTTGTGGCACGCATCACGGTTATCTGGTGGTGACAAATTGGTTCATATACACTGGACTGGAACCACTGTATTAAAAGATATACAAAGGTATAGAATACTAGACAGGATGTGGTCGTTAAAGGGTAACTCCACCCAAACTTCATCATTCCCACATAACTTTATTGACTTACGCTACATGCACACGAACGTGGTTTGTTTCCATGTCCGTTCCGTTGTTTTTGCGGATAGGATGCGGACCCATTCATTTCAATGGGTTCGCAAAAAATGCGGACAGCACACCATGTGCTGTCCGGATCAGTATGTCCGTTCCATAGCCCCGCAAAAAAAAGAACATGTCCTATTCTTGTCCGTTTGGCGGACTGCAAAACATGTACAGTCGTGTGCATGTAGCCTTATGCTGGGGATGTAGGACAGGTATTTTTACATCTGCATTTTCTAATTGGGGATTTTAGTGCGGATTAGGCTACATGCACACGACCGTATCTGTTTTTCGGTCCGCAAATTGCGGATCCACAAAAACAAAACGGGTGACATCCGCATGCCATCCGTTTCTTTTTTGCAGATGCATTGTAACAATGCCTAAAACGGACAAGAATAGAACAGGTTCTACGGAACGGACACGGAAACAAACAACGTTCGTGTGCATGTAACCTTAGGGTTTTTTTGCGTTCCGTATACGGGCTGTTTTGTGCGTTCAGTATACAGTCCGTATACGGAACCATTCATTTCAATGGTTCCGCAAAAAAAAAACTGAATGTACGCCATATGCATTCCGTTTCCGTTCCGTTGAAAGATAACATGTCCTATTATTGCCTGCAAATCACATTCCGTGGCTCCATTCAAGTCAATGGATCCGCAAAAAAATGGAACACATACGGAATGTACTCCGTATGTCTTCCGTATCCGTTCCGTTTTTGCGGAACCATCTATTGAAAATGTTATGCCCAGCCCAATTTTTTCTATGTAATTACTGTATAATGTATATGCCATACGGAAAAAACGGAACAGAAAAACGGAATGGGACCGGAAACACTACTGAAAAAAAAAACAAAAAAACAAACAAACACGGATCTGGGGAAAAACGGCCTGCAAAACACTGAAAAAGACATATGGTCGTGTGAATGAGCCCTTAGATGCAGTTTTGCTGCAGATCTCACCCTTCCTTTGAAAAGGGTGAAATCCACAGCTAAGGGCTCTTTCACACTTGCGTTGTCCGGATCCGGCGTGTACTCCACTTGCCGGAATTACACGCCGGATCCGGAAAAACGCAAGTGTACTGAAAGCATTTGAAGACGGATCCGTCTTCAAAATGCTTTCAGTGTTACTATGGCACCCAGGACGCTATTAAAGTCCTGGTTGCCATAGAAGGAGCGGGGAGCGGTATACTTACCATCCGTGCGGCTCCCGGGGCGCTCTAGAATGACGTCACTCTGGAGCGCCCCGGGAGCCGCACGGACGGTAAGTATGCTGCTTCCCCGCTACACTTTACCATGGCTGCCAGGACTTTAGCGTCCCGGCAGCCATGGTAACCATTGAGAAAAAGCTAAACGTCGGATCCGGCAATGCGCCGAAACGACGTTTAGCTTAAGGCCGGATCCGGATCAATGCCTTTCAATGGGCATTCATTCCGGATCCGGCCTTGCGGAAAGTCTTCAGTTTTTTTGGCCGGAGCAAAAAGCGCAGCATGCTGCGGTATTTTCTCCGGCCAAAAAACGTTCCGTTCCGGAACTGAAGACTCCATTCAGAATGCATTAGGATAATCCTGATCAGGATTCTTCCGGCATAGAGCCCCGTCGACGGAACTCTATGCCGGAAGACAAGAACGCAGGTGTGAAAGAGCCCTAAAACGCAAACATAATTGAAATGCAACGGATTTGAAAATCTGAAATGCGGGTCAACTTCTGCACAGAAAAAATCTCATACACTTTGCTGGTACTGCTGTGGTTTTTCCACATGGGAATAGTGCATATTTATGTATGTTTTTCTGTTGGTTTAGATGCCGATTTCTTATAGATTTTCCATACACAAATTTGCACTGTGTGCAGGTATCCTAAGGGGGGGGGGGGGGGGGGGGCTTTTCTAGGCTTTAAAGAGGACCTTTGCCCTCTCCTGACAGGCCTGTCTTAATAGCTTCATGCATTCCCCATGTAATAACAATCCCAGATAATCTATTCTTCTGTCTCTATGTTGCGCCATTCCTTATTATTTCTACTAGAAGTTATGAATACATTGCTATTAGGGTACAGAGGGGTGTTACTAGTTGGGGGGTGTACCTGCACAGACTCACTCTGTCCAATCAGCGCTGCCATTTTCAGACTGTGCAGGTACAATCTTTTACTTCCAGGCTGACTATCAGAATTAATATCAGAACAGGTATTGTTGGATATTTCACCAGGAATCAAATGTTATGTGAACTGTGCCCATAAATCTGCTGTCTAGAAACTGGGCAGGAGTTTAATCCTGATTTATAAAAGTTGTGCTTTTGTCTGTGAAGTGCAATCTGTAATAAAGGGACAATTCCCAAGATATTAGATATCTGTTCCCAGTTATCTGTTGTACGAACATATGCAAACTACTGTAAAACTTCCCCTACATACAAGAATATGACTACTTTAATACTGCCTCCTATGTACAAGAATAGAACTACTATAATACTGCCTCCTATGTACAAGAATATAACTACTATAATACTGGCTCCTATGTACAAGAATATAACTACTATAATACTGCCTCCTATGTACAAGAATATAACTACTATAATACTGCCTCCTATGTACAAGAATATAACTACTATAATACTGCTCCTATGTACAGAATATAACTACTATAATACTGCCTCCTATGTACAAGAATATAACTACTATAATACTGCTCCTATGTACAAGAATATAACTACTATAATACTGCTCCTATGTACAAGAATATAACTACTATAATACTGCTCCTATGTACAAGAATATAACTACTATAATACTGCCTCCTATGTACAAGAATATAACTACTATAATACTGCCTCCTATGTACAAGAATAGAACTACTATAATACTGCCTCCTATGTACAAGAATAGAACTACTATAATACTGCCTCCTATGTACAAGAATATAACTACTATAATACTGCTCCTATGTACAAGAATATAACTACTATAATACTGCTCCTATGTACAAGAATATAACTACTATAATACTGCTCCTATGTACAAGAATATAACTACTATAATACTGCTCCTATGTACAAGAATATAACTACTATAATACTGCTTCTATGTACAAGAATATAACTACTATAATACTGCTTCTATGTACAAGGATATAACTACTATAATACTGCTCCTATGTACAAGAATATAACTACTATAATACTGCCTCATATGTACAAGAATATAACTACTATAATACTGCCTCCTATGTACAAGAATATAACTACTATAATACTGCTCCTATGTACAAGAATATAACTACTATAATACTGCCTCATATGTACAAGAATATAACTACTATAATACTGCTCATATGTACAAGACTATAACTACTATAATACTGCCTCCTATGTACAAGAATATAACTACTATAACACTGCTCCTATGTACAAGAATATAACTACTATAATACTGCTCCTATGTACAGGAATATAACTACTATAATACTGCTCCTATGTACAGGAATATAACTACTATAATACTGCCTCCTATGTACAAGAATATAACTACTATAATACTGCCTCCTATGTACAAGAATATAACTACTATAATACTGCTCCTATGTATAAGAATATAACTACTATAATACTGCCTCCTATATACAAGAATATAACTACTATAATACTGCCTCCTATGTACAAGAATATAACTACTATAATACTGCTCCTATGTACAAGAATATAACTACTATAATACTACCCCTATGTACAAGAATATAACTACTATAATACTGCCTCCTATGTACAAGAATATAACTACTATAATACTGCTCCTATGTATAAGAATATAACTACTATAATACTGCCTCCTATATACAAGAATATAACTACTATAATACTGCCTCCTATGTACAAGAATATAACTACTATAATACTGCCTCCTATGTACAAGAATATAACTACTATAATACTGCTCCTATGTACAGGAATATAACTACTATAATACTGCCTCCTATGTACAAGAATATAACTACTATAATACTGCTCCTATGTACAAGAATATAACTACTATAATACTGCCTCCTATGTACAAGAATATAACTACTATAATACTGTTCCTATGTACAACACACATGGGGCAGTACACCCTGTATATACAGTGAGGGGCAGTACAGAGCACACATAGTAGTGCAGTACACCCTGTATACAGTGAGGGGCACACATAGTGCAGTACACCCTGTATACAGTGAGGGGCAGTACAGAGCAGACATAGTAGTGCAGTACACCCTGTATATACAGTGAGGAGCAGTACAGAGCACACATAGTAGTGCAGTACACCCTGTATATACAGTGAGGGGCAGTACAGAGCACACATAGTAGTGCAGTACACCCTGTATACAGTCAGGAGCACACATATGAGGGCAGACATCGCTCCCGCTTTGTCCTCTTTGTTCCATCCTGACCACACAACTCAGCTTGCTCTCCAAACAGATCGATGCGCTCGACGCTCCTGGACACCTAGCTTCCCTTTCATTGACACTCTCTTTTTTTTTTTTGCTGGGTGACGTCATACGCCCTAGGCGGATGAGAGGTGGGGGCACAGTCTATGGTCGGATCGATGTTATCTGCGCTCCCCAGGCTCCCTAGGCGCCGCCATTTTCAGTGTCTGAAAGCTAGTGAGAGAAGAGGAGGCAAAGACCGGGGACCGGGAGCAGCGGCGCTGAGGTCACCGGAGGGCGGGAGTGACAGGTAACTGCTGGAGACACACGGGGCCGACGTCACTGTATGTCCGGGATACATGTGCCCGGACCATTACGTGTGTGGTACTGTGTATGCCTGACATCCCTGTGTGACAGCTCATGTGCCTCACATACTACATGTATGTTCTAACTGACCTGATGTGTATATCACAGCTCGCTAACATGTGTCATATCTGTCACACGTATGTTATGTGTGAGATATATATGTGTATATATATATATATATAATGTTAGAATTATGTATATTACCCGTCTGTTATGTGTGATATATATTACATGTATGTTATGTGTCATGTGTGATATTATGTATGTTGGTTCTCTGTCATGTGATGTTACACGTCTGTCGTGCATTGTATGACGTTATATTGGTTGTGATTTCTGTGTGACATGTCTGTCATGTGACTTATCGTTGTCTCCGTTCACATATCAGTCATGTGCTGTACATGTCTTACATACATGTGTTTTATCAGTCGTGTGCTACTTGTAGATGACGTATGTACCGGCTGTCAGTCGTTTGCCTTACGTTTTTCCTGTCTGTCATGTCGTCCCTGTGTTCTCTTTATATCAGACGTGTAACGTGTTGTATAGTAACCGTCCAGTCATGTGCTTCCCGCGGTATCACCGGTGCTCGTACCTATCCGGAAAGGTTCTTATAATAGGATAAATAATCATTATTGTGGGGGTTAAAAAAAATGAAGAGACTTTACAAATAGTTTTGATTACAAAGTTAACACTTTGGTTACTATGGGCAACTAAGCCAGTTCTACAAATCTCCACCAATCAGATTCCACCTTTCATCTTCCAAAGGAGCTCTGACAAATGAAAGGAGGCATCTGATTGGTTGCTATGGGCAACTACGCCAGTTCTACTTTCCACCAGTTTTATCACTCTCCCCTCTGTGTCTGCAGCTCCGGGGCAGAGCTGTGTGTCTCTGGCTACAGACTACGACCGGCCCCGTGTAGTCTGATCCTGCAGTCGTGTGTTACTGCACCTTCTGCATCCGTCTGTCCCCGAGTCGCCCTCTTTGCATTGACAGGTCGGTAATGAGGCTGATTGACGTCATGTTTGCATAACTTTGGCTGGAGGAGAGCTCAGGCTATAAACGTGCAGTGTAGAGAAGGCTGTACATAGTGTGTAAGGGTTAAAGGGGTATTCTGCTTATACTAATTAGTCAGGCATCCTCAAACTGTGGCCTTCCAGCTGTTGTAAAACTACAACTCCCACAGTGCCCTGCTGTATTTTGATACCTGTAGGCTGTTCAGGCATCCTGGGAGTTGTAGTTTTCAACAGCTGGAGGGCCGCAGTTTGAGGATGCCTGTACTAAGTTCTATCCTAACCACAGGATACGGTATAACTATTAGAAGGGGGGGGGGGATCCTACTTCTGGGACCCCCAGCGATCCTGACAACCCAGGGGCCCATACCTCCTGTAGCACTTCCCCCCTAAAATGAACAGATCGGCCACTCCATTCATTTCTATGGAAGTTGTGGAGACGGCCCAGTACAGCGCTCGCCCGTCTCAGGAACTTCCATAGAAGCGAATGCAGCGTCAGATCAGAGCGAGAAGACAGCAGTTGGGTTATTACAGAAGTGGAGTGCACACGCAAAGCGGAGCGATCCTATCGCTTAAAGGGGTATTCCAGATATTAAAGGGGTTGTCTCCCTTCAGCAAGTGGCGTTTATCATGTAGAGAATGAATGAATTCTGAAACGATTACTCGATTGAATCGAGTGATTCGACACCAAAAAATTATAAAAAATCCTCGATGCTGATTTTTTGCATCAGATTCGTTTGTGTCATGTGACCACATTGCGGAAATGAAACGCTTGCTATTACTCATCGCTCCGTGGTCACCCGCCGGCCCGCACCGCGCTGCACTTTCCTCCTGACACATCGTCAGGACACAGTGCACGTAAGCGCGCGGAGAAGAAGAGGAAGGAGCTGTGGAGCGGCGCCCCTAGAGGAAAGGTATTTTATTTCACTGGCGCTGGGGACATGGCACTGGGGGGCTGATGAGTTTTTATAAAGAAAAATGTTCTTTTAATTAGTGTTTTGTTATTAGAATACTCGATTACAAAAATAGTCGATAGCTGCAGCCCCAGAATACAAGGCACTTACTAGTGTATTGTGATTCTCCATATTGCCTTCTTTACTGGCACGATTAATTTTTCCATCCCATCATACACTGCTGGTATCCAGGGGTTACGACTAGGGATGAGCGAATCGACTTCGTAAGAAACATCGGAAGTTCATTCGCTTAAAACTTCGTTCTAATACTGTACGGAGCAGTATTAGAATGTATTGGCTCTAATGAGCCGAAGTTATTGCTTTGCGAAGTCTCGCGAGACTTCATGCAATAACTTCATAAATTCATTTGTACTGTAAAAAAAAACATTTCCCGAACTTGAGTTCGGTTCCATCTTTCGCTACATGATAAATGCTGAAGTAAGACAACCCCTTTTAATATGACTGGAATACCCCTTTAAGTGACAGGATTGCTCCGCTCTGTGTGTGCACTCCATTTCTGTAATAACCCAATTGCCGTCTCTGCTCTGATCTAATGTGCATTAGAAGGAAGTGGTTGTAATTCATGTCCTGCTGCTCCGGTTTTGGCAAAGAATCAAGATATTAATATTTTTCTAGAATGTGCGGTATAGATCCAGAGCTTTCTGGTGCAGTAACAGCAAGGGTCCCCCAGATATACAGAGCTCATATATAGAGTCAGTTTACATAAGAAGTTGAGTCACTAGAGGAGATCTATCACAACTGCTGTAAAGGAAAACTGGTTTAGCTGCCCCCATAGCAACCAATCAGATTCCACCTTATATTATTCAGAGCTAATTTGGAAAATAAAAGGATCAATCTGATTGGCTTTCTAGTTAACTAAGCCAATATTCATTAGTTCCAGTATTGATTACTCTGCCCCTCTTTGTCTATACATTACTTATCCTGTATTATACTCCACTGCTGCACTCACTATTCTGCTGGTGCAGTCACTGTGTACATACATTACATTACTTATCCTGTACTGATCCTGAGTTACATCCTGTATTATACTCCAGAGCTGCACTCACTATTCTGCTGGTGCAGTCACTGTGTACATACATTACATTACTTACCCTGTACTGATCCTGAGTTACATCCTGTATTATACTCCAGAGCTGCACTCACTATTCTGCTGGTGGAGTCACTGTGTACATACATTACATTACTTATCCTGTACTGATCCTGAGTTACATCCTTTATTATACTCCGGAGCTGTACTCGCCATACCATACTGCTGCTGGGGGGGGGGGGGGGGGGGGGACGCACGCACGTGCTGTTGATTTCTACTTCGCTCTGCCAGGATCTGTTCCTGTTTTTTGATAAAAATACTACTATTGAACAAAACCATCAAGATTTGCAGCAGAACATTTCTGGGTAGCTTCCTCATTAACTTTGTCTTGTATACTTCCCACTGTATGTGTCAGTCTTTACTGTAAGCCTGGTATTCTATAGAGTTTTCTAGGGCTGAAAAGGCAGCAGAGGTTGGCGCTCAGCCCCTGTCATGTTAAGGATCAGCTTTGCTGTAGTCCTTTATTTGCCTAGACTGGTGATTTCAGAATTTCCATATCTGCGTCTCATTGAACATTGTTATCCTTGCTTTTAGCTTCTGACATCAGGATGTTTTATTCAGGGTTATATGTCTGATGGGCTGCGATCTAAGCGAGGCTGAAAACACATCCGAAATACTCACCAAACCATATACATAACAGGTGAGCAAACTGTGGGATAAGTAATGTATGTCACTCCATCATCAGAATAGTGAGTGCAGCTCTGGAGTATAATACAGGATGTAACTCAGGGTCAGTACGGGATAAGTAATGTATATACACGGTGACTGCACCAGCAGAATAGTGAGTGCAGCTCTGGAGTATAATACAGGATGTAACTTAATGATTTTCCTAGTCTACGACGTAAAGTCATAGTTTTATTAAGACACGGAGGCGAATATTGCTTTCTCTTCCTTTACTGATCACCATAGCAGCAAGGAGAAACAAAAAACAAATGCAAATGGTCACCATAGTAACCCATATGTCCCACCCCTACAGCCCCCATATAAGGCTGTGTCCAAGGTGGCACTTCCTCTTTCTCTGCGAACCAGTCCATAACAACCAATGAACAGCAACTCAGGAACAGTCCAAGAACAATCCGCGTCAACGAAACCCTCAGAATCCAAGCAGGAACTCTCCAGCGACAGGATCCACATCAGGAGACGGACTGGAACCAACATCCAAGACTCCCAGCACATCCAACGTGGAAGCAGCAGGAGCCGAAGGGAACAACCTCATCCAAAACAGGAGCAATCAAGGGCAGGAAGGCTCAACCTGAAAGAACAAGAGAGATAAACACCGATAAAGCGAGGTCATGGCACCAGCCAAAACCCATCTCCAGTGGACACACAGGTCCAGGCCGATGGTAAGCATACAATCAAGCACGAGCACATAATGGCGAACAACTGAACCCTCCCAGCGTACCAACAGACCCAAAACCTGCCTACCCACTAAGTAGAGGTAAGCGGCCAAACACACCCCCCCATACAACCAGAGTCCAGGGGAGGGAAGGGAGGGCAATATTCGCCTCCGTGTCTTAATAAAACTATGACTTTACGTCGTAGACTAGGAAAATCATTAAGTTTTACATCAGACACGGAGGCTTCATATTGCTAGTTCAAAGCTGGTTAACCAAGGGATCAAATAAATGAGGAGGAGGACGGAAATAATACTCACGGAACGTGGAGGAACTCGACCAGTCCGCCAATCGTAGGATGTCCTCCAGGCGAGCACCCGAGACCGCCAAGGAGGTAGACGTCGCCCCGCGCGCCGAATGAGCTGTAAACACCGAAGTGTCCACACCGGCAAGAGCCATAACCCATTTTAACCAACGGGCCAAGGTGGGACTAGTCACCGGGCCGAACGGGTGACGGATGGAGAGAAACAACTGCGGCACAGTCGGAGACCTGTGAGGACGAGTCCTGGCCTCGTACTCTTTCAAGCAAGCCACCGGACACAAGGCCGGGGAAGCTGGAAAGCTGGGATACGAGACGACCCGGATGTTCGTCTTCGTGCGTCTAGAAATGTTAAATGACACGCCCTCCGGGGTGAAGGATCTGGCGTCGTGGTCCAGAGCCCGCACATCAGAAACTCTTTTACAAGAAATCAAGCAAAAGAGCGTGAGCAACTTCGCGGAAAGCTGACGTAAGGAAAGGTCAGCATTGGAAGGCCAAGAGGACAAAAAGGTAAGTACCAGGGAAACATCCCAAGTGGAAGAAAACCTCGGGCGGGGAGGCCGAGAAAGACGTGCGCCTCGGAGGAGGCGCGAAACGGAAGGATGCTGTCCAGCCGGAACGCCATCAAACCCTAGGTGCGACGAAGAGATCGCCGAACGAAAAAGGTTGATCGTCCTGTAAGCCTTACCCCCTTCAAACAGAGAGGTGAGGAATTGCAGCAACTGAGCTACAGGAGCTGAAACGGGATCCAGGTCCCGTTCCAGGCACCAGCCAGCCCAAGTTCGCCAGGCCGCCCGATAAGATTTTCGGGTGCCGGGAGCCCAAGCGTCGTCCAAGAGGCGCCTAGCTGCCTCCGAAATTCCGTCGACCGCTCCTGGAGTCCTGAGAGCCGGCAGGCCATCAAACGGAGGGATCCGTCCAGGAGCAGGGGGTGGGGAGTCCCCTGAGGGCAGCGCAGGAGAGAGGTCGGGTTCGGTAGAAGGACTGGGATGTCCACCAGAAGCTCCAGGAGAGACGGGAACCATACCTGAGATTCCCAGAACGGGACTATCGCCACCAACTCCGCCCGATGGCGACGCACTTGGAGAAGCATCCGAGGAATCATCATGAATGGGGGAAAAGCATAGAGAAGGCCGGAGGACCAGTCCTGCAGAAACGCGTCCGCCGCCATCGCCTCCGGATCCGGGCGCCAACTGTAGAACCGAGGGAGGTGAGCGTTGAGCCGGGAGGCGAACAAGTCCACGGAAAAGGGTCCCCATCTGGACGACACCACCGAGAAAATCGACGGGTCCAACTGCCAGTCGCTGCCGTCCGTAAGATGGCGGGAACTCCAATCCGCCCGTACGTTGTGAAGTCCCGGCAGGTACTCGGCTTGCACCATGATGTCCCTGGAGAGACAATACGCCCAAAAATCCTTCGCCAACCCCGCCAGGGTGGCCGACTGGGTTCCGCCCAAACGGTTGATGTAGCGAACCGCTGAAATATTGTCCATCCGGAGACGGATACATGCATTGGCCAAACCGTTGGTAAAACTCTTGACGGCCAAAGAGCCGGCCAGCAACTCTAGGGCATTGATGTGCAAGCGCGTCTCGACCTGCGACCAAGGCCCCCCGGTGGAGACCCCGTCGCAGTGTGCTCCCCAGCCCTGAAGGCTGGCATCCGACTCGATGGTGAACTCCGGCTGGAAGCCAAAAATCGCCCTGCCGTTCCAAGCTTCCAGATTGGCGATCCACCAACGGATCTCTTCCTTGGCCTCCGAATCCAAGTCCACCAAGTCCGCAAAGGAGGACCCCGAGCGGAGGTGCGCAATCTTCAAGCGCTGCAGGGCCCGGTAATGCAAGGGCGCCGGGAAGACCGCCTGTATGGAGGATGCCAGTAGGCCGATGATGCGGGCTAGATGACGCAGGGACAGGTGGGCACTGGCCAACGCCCGCCGCAGTTCCTTGCGAATGGACCGTAACTTGTCCCCCGGCAGGCTGAGGGATTCCGAGATCGAGTCCACCGTGAAGCCGAGGAAGTCCAACCTCTGGGAGGGAGTGAGCCAAGACTTCTCCAAGTTGAGTAGGAAACCGAGCGACTCCAGGAGATCCGACGTCCATCGGAGGTGTTGCAGCAGCGACGATCTGGACTGATGCATCAGGAGGATGTCGTCCAGATAAATTATGAGGCGCACCCCGCGACTCCTCAGCCAGGCCATGACCGGACGCAGGAGCTTGGTGAAACACCACGGAGCCGACGACAAGCCGAATGGAAGGCATGTGAATCTCCAAACCTCGCCCTTCCAGAGGAAACGAAGGAGATCCCTGGACTGGGGGGCCACCGAGACCGTCAGGTACGCGTCCTTCAGATCCAGCTTCACGAGCCAATCCCCGGGGGAAAGGAGGTCCCGAAGTAGATGGATGCCCTCCATCTTGAAGTGACGGTACCGCACGATGCTGTTTAGCGCCCGGAGATTGATGACGGGACGCATCTGCCCCCCTTTCTTCTGGACTAAGAAAATGTTGCTTATCACCCCCCTTGAGTGACCGTGAGCTCTCTCTATGGCCCCCTTGAGGAAAAGGGAAGAGAGCTCCTCGTCCACCCGAGCGGAGTCCGATCCCCTCCGCAGAGGGGCCGGCGGGAGCTGCACCGAGCAAGGGGCGTCTATGAGCTCTATGGAGAAGCCCCTGACCGTCCCCAGAACCCACGGGTCTGATGTGATTAGTTCCCAAGCGGGTAAAAAATGCCGAAGCCTGCCCCCTACATAAGGTACCGAAGAATCCCCGACCGGGGTCTGACTTACCGGAAGACTTGCGGGGAGCCGTGTTTCCTCGGAAGGAACGGGAGCGCCATTGTCCCCCTCTGGATGGGAAGAACGTCTGGGGAGACCGCTGGTCTTGAAACGCAGCTCGCTGGGAGAAGGAGCCTCTGGAAACACCCCTGCCTCGGGTGCTGGAACGGCCGGACAGACGGCCCCTGTTGCTGCCGGCCCTGTGAGAGACCCGGCCCTGGAAGACTTTGCGCATAGTGGCCTGCGCCTTGTCCAGAGCGGAAAACGTGCCGACGAAGCGGCTGAGGTCCTTAATAAAGGAGTCCCCAAAAAGTAGGCCTTCCGCCTCTTTGCCCGTCTCCGTCTGGGCGAGATTGATGAGCTTGGGGTCTATCCTAAGCAGGATGGCCTTGCGCCTCTCCACAGATAGGGACGCATTGGTTCCCCCGGCGATGCAAATCGCCCTCTGGGCCCAGCCCGTGAGCTCCTCCGGGTCAATGTGGGAACCCTCCTGTCTGGCGGACTCCGCCAACTCCATGATCTTTGCCAGTGGGCCGAAAATATCCAGAAGCTTATCCTGGCAGCCTCTAAGGGCCGAATCTAGACCCTTCTTGGCATTCCACCCAGACTTAGACAAAAACTGGGTCATCTTTGGGTCCACGACGGGCGTGTCGCAGACCTTATGGGGTATAATGGGCCGAGGGCACTCAGCCCGTAGTTTACTGCGCGCCTCTTTGGACAGAGGACGGCGGGCCCAATGCTCCAGATAGCTACTAATCTGGGACTCGGGGAGCCACTCCGCTGATCTGGGATGATGGAGGGCCTCAGGGTCAAACATGGGGGCCCCGGAGGAGTCCAAAGGTAAATTGTCAGCTGAGGTAGTGGAGGAACCTCTAGCTAAAGGCATAGCAGGGGGAGTGGCAATGGGGTCGGACCCCCGAGGGGAGTCATCCTCCACAGAAAAATCAGAAGCCTCTGCTGGATCCTCCGGGCCCGAACCCAGATCCGAGTCAGAGACGGCATCTGCTAGGGCTCTAGCGTGCTTCCACACCCGCGATTTGTCAGCCTGGCGGGGACAAGCTCTCTTACGCGACCTCAGCGCGTCGTCTGTGGTGGTCATCAACCCACCGGTCATCGTCTCCTGTCCAACAGGAGGTTCAGGAGCAAAAGAGTGCTGTGCAGTCTCAGGTGGAGCCAGTCTGGCCCCAGCTAGGGGGTGTGCAGACAGGGCCTGGGAGATGGTCTGGGACAAAACCGTGGACATGGACCCCATGGCCTGCAGGATTGCATCAGACACAGAGCGCTGGATGAGTTGCGCCTGTGAGTCTGAGCCAGGGGGACTAATATTGCCAGAGGTTCCACCCCTAGGGGGAGATTGGGCCGAGGGGTCCATGCTGCTTAAGCAAAAGAAACAGGGCACCTGTAAAGAGAGGGCAAAGAGGAGAGCCGGAGGCCAAGAAAAACGCAGCGCCAGTTAACTAAGGGGTTAATCACCCCAGGAGCGAGAGGACAGGAGCGCTAATACAGAGGAACCGGCAGCCGTCACGCAGGAGACCGGATGAAGCGAGATCTCGCGGGAACGGGAACCAAAATGGCCGCCGGAATCTCGCGAGATCTCGCTCCAGTCAGCCAGAGCGAGCGCGAAAGCGGGAAGAAAAAGGGCGCCGACCAGAGCGAAGACGCGCGCAAGGTGAGGGGCGTGCCTGAGGGGAGAGCCCAGCACAGGGGAGGTAAAATGGCGGCGAAGCCAGAGAATCGGCCCGGCACTGTGTGGAGTCCCAAGTAAAAGTCCCAGGGGATAAACAAAGTTAGACCACCGAAGCGACGGCACTGCACATAACCCTGCTTCCTGCTGTAGCAGAGAGGGGATGAGCGGAAGGGGCCCCAGGGAAAACGCCGCGCACGATCAGGTCCCAGAACTACTGGGGTAGGCAGAGGATGCCCCGACAGGGGAACAAAGATAAAATATATCTTTATATCTCGCTGCCTAAACGTCAACACCTAAAGGAGAAAACAAAACCCCAGGGGAGAAATATAACCCGGGGAATAGCCAGAATTAAACACTTAGGGAATAACAGCCAGCAGATAAAATAAAATGTCACTTATCTGGTGAGCAGCAAGAAAGAGGAAGTGCCACCTTGGACACAGCCTTATATGGGGGCTGTAGGGGTGGGACATATGGGTTACTATGGTGACCATTTGCATTTGTTTTTTGTTTCTCCTTGCTGCTATGGTGATCAGTAAAGGAAGAGAAAGCAATATGAAGCCTCCGTGTCTGATGTAAAACTCAGGATCAGTACAGGATAAGTAATGTATGTACACGGTGACTGCACCAGCAGAATAGTGAGTGCAGCTCTGGAGTATAATACAGGATGTAACACAGGATCAGCACGGGATAAGTAATGTAATGTATGTACACAGTGACTGCACCAGCAGAATAGTGAGTGCAGCTCTGGAGTATAATACAGGATGTAACTCAGGATCAGTACAGGATAAGTAATGTATGTACACAGTGACTGCACCAGCAGAATAGTGAGTGCAGCTCTCGAGTATAATACAGGATGTAACTCAGGATCAGCACGGGATAAGTAATGTAATGTATGTACACAGTGACTGCACCAGCAGAATAGTGAGTGCAGCTCTGGAGTATAATACAGGATAAGTGATGTATGTACACAGTGACTCCACTAGCAGAATAGTGAGTGCAGCTCTGGAGTATAATACAGGATGTAACTCAGGATAAGTAATGTATGTACACAGTGACTCCACCAGCAGAATAGTGAGTGCAGCTCTGGAGTATAATACAGGATGTAACTCAGGATCAGTACAGGATAAGTAATGTATGTACACAGTGACTGCACCAGCAGAATAGTGAGTGCAGCTCTGGAGTATAATACAGGATAAGTAATGTATGTACACAGTGACTCCACTAGCAGAATAGTGAGTGCAGCTCTGGAGTATAATACAGGATAAGTAATGTATGTACACAGTGACTCCACATGCATTTTTTATAGTCTGGGAGGAGATGTGCTGTGAAGAGTCTCCTTCCTCTCCCGGCTTTTCCTGCAGTCACGATGGCCGATGATGTAAAGAAAACCCACAGCTTTTTTTTCTCCTTCTGTCCGTTATATTCCCACAAAACTCACTGAGAACCCAGACATGGTACCATCGAGGCACAGGCCGGACACCAGCTGCAGTAATAGGCACAGATTGGGAATTGCTATTGGCACTTCACAGGGGTCGTCCATTTTGGACATCACCTCCTTCCAACAGACGATGAGCTGATTACAAGGGTTCCCTTGTCTTTGTCAATTCTTATGTAGAGAGATTCTTAAAGAAACCCCAAATCTAGATAAAACCAACCAAGAGGTAGTCTTGTCTCTGCTGTCTTCAGCGTGTTGTGCCTGAGGGGGGAGGCTCCTGCTGCAGCCACTTACCTTACAGCCAGACACAGGTCAGTGAGAAGGAGGAGGGGGCCTCACTAATCTCCTGAGGCACACAGAATATTTATTCATACATTTTCACTTTTAAGTGAAATATAAGGCAAAATAGGATCAAGGCAATGAAGGTAAGAGGAAGAGGGCTGGGATGTGTTTTGTGTTCCTTTACTACAGACATCCACTGAAGTAAATGGAGATTTTACTGCCACACCTGGGTCCATCAGAAGGAGACGTTTGTCCTTACTTTTTTAGGTATTATTGTCCCGTCCCTTTTAGTTCTATCTTCTTGACGTTAACGACATGTAATGGAAATATCGCCGCCCCCCCCCCCCCCTGTCTCCAGTACATTCCTGGCCCTTGGACCAAGGTGACCGGTCATACATTAACCTGGCAGTGCACTTATCAGTGTCAATCTGCTCCCTGCGCTGCTAAGCAGTTTCTTGCCGGGTCGGATTGCGTGCGTTTCCATAGAGGGCAGCTTTCTGCATTGTCTCGAGGGCTTGTTCCTTAGAAGGAGCCTTCGGTCCATATTTCTCCTGAGAACAATGCATATTCTTTGCACCTTCTGCCTTTCTGTATCCGTCACTGTCAGACGTACAATAGGAGCACAGGGACGAGTGTGACCCCCTGTAACCCGGCCGTTTACATGTCGCACTCACGTTAGTGCCGATCCGTTGGTTTAGCTTCGCATCTTATTGTGCAATAATTGCTCTGTAAACCTTGCTGAAGTTAAAACTTCGGAAACTTCCACCCCAGATAGTAATAATAATGGTCCGCGCATTGAGCAGAGTCTCTCTTTGCAGCATTTTGCTTTCCTGCCTGCTCTGGAGTTGTAAGAATCCTTTCTGAACACACATTTGTGGTTTTCATTTGCTTTTAAAGGGCATCTGTCAAAAGTTTTGTCCATATGATACCGGCTGACCTGTTCCATGTGCACTTGGCAGCTGAAGGCATCTGTGTTGGTCCCATCTTTATATGTGCCCTTATTTCTGAGAAAACTGAAGTTTTAATATATGCAAATGAGCCTCTAGGAGCAACGGGGGCGTCGCCATTACACCGAATAGCTCTGCAATTGCCACGACCGGAACAAGTGTGATCACTTTTACACTGGTAATCCTGTCAATCAAAGTGCAGAGGGCGCAGCAGCAGTTGCAGAGAGAGCAGAGCTGCTAGGTGTAATGGTAACGCCCCCGTTGCTCCTAGAGGCTCATTTGCATATATTAAAACTTCAGTTTTCTCAGCAATGCGGGCACATATGAACATGGGGCCAATACAGCTGCCAAACACTGGTGGAACAGGCCAGGGGTCAGCCATTATGAAGGGAAACCGCTTCTGACTGGACATATTTCAGTTCAACAGCCTGATCCTATCTGCATTGTGTAGGAAATGTAGGCGAGAAGGCGATGAAATGGATCTCTAAGTAAAGCTGCCTCTTGCTTACTTAACAGTCATAGTCAGGACAGGAAAGGGTGCTACAAGCGACTTCCGCTCTGGAGATGAACTTCAGCTCTGTCTGTCTTGAGGCAGAATACACTTTGCTCCGTGCTATTAGTAGCAGGGTGACTCTGGTTATCGGTCACATGCTTATAACACAGTGTGAGGGGGGGGGGGGGGGGGGCGGTGTGAGGTGTCTGCGTAGTGTCACCGCACGCCCTCAGGCTACTGAAAGGACAGCGGTGCACAATAGAGCCCTGCCTCCTGCAAGGGCGCCTCCACGCGTTCACGTTCCGCTCGCTACTTACTATAGCTGCGCACATGTTCACACGTTTCCTTCGTCAGTCACGATTGCATTACTATCATTCCTGTACAAGTGTTTCAGGGATAGAAGCAAGGTGATAATCTCCGGCAATGTTACAATGTATGACATGTATGACACTTTGTAAATAGAAGCGCCATCACATTTCACATATATACGAAGGGCTGTTGACAGCGGGATCATTGTTCTCCTGTTAGTCAACTTGTTCTACTGATCCCTGCAATAACCTACACTACATTACTTAGCCTGGGTTCTGATTCCAGCAGCAGAATAGTGAGTGCAGCTCTGGAGTATAATACTGGATGTAACTCAGGATCAGTACAGGATAAGTAATGTAATGTATGTACACAGTGACTGCAACAGCAGAATAGTGAGTGCAGCTCTGGAGTATAATACAGGATGTAACTCAGGATCAGTACAGGATAAGTAATGTAATGTATGTACACAGTGACTGCACCAGCAGAATAGTGAGTGCAGCTCTGGAGTATAATACAGGATGTAACTCAGGATCAGTACAGGATAAGTAATGTATGTACACAGTGACTGCACCAGCAGAATAGTGAGTGCAGCTCTGGAGTATAATACAGGATGTAACTCAGGATCAGTACAGGATAAGTAATGTATGTACACAGTGACTGCACCAGCAGAATAGTGAGTGCAGCTCCGGAGTATAATACAGGATGTAACTCAGGATCAGTACAGGATAAGTAATGTATGTACACAGTGACTGCACCAGCAGAATAGTGAGTGCAGCTCTGGAGTATAATACAGGATGTAACTCAGGATCAGTAAAGGATAAGTAATGTATGTACACAGTGACTGCACCAGCAGAATAGTGAGTGCAGCTCTGGAGTATAATACAGGATGTAACTCAGGATCAGTACAGGATAAGTAATGTAATGTATGTACACAGTGACTGCACCAGCAGAATAGTGAGTGCAGCTCTGGAGCATAATATTTTGTGTTTTTGAATCTAATTTTCATGTTTTTGGATCAACAGTCAAGAAAGTTGTTTTACTATAAACTTATCGGCTTCTGCATGTCAACGACTGTTATGACTAGATATAGCTTGCTTCAAGGGGTTGTCTGTCTTAGGCCTCTTTCACACGAGTGTGACGGATTAGCTCCGGGTGCGTTCAGTGAAACTTGCACCATTTTGCAAGCAAGTTCATTCAGTTTTGTCTGCGATTGCGTTCAGTTGTCCAGTGTTTTCCTGCTTCCGGATGCAGTGTGTTTTTCACGCAGCCCCATTCACTTCTATGGGGCCAAGGCTGCTTGAAAAACGCAGAATATAGAACATGCTGCGATTTTCACTCAACGCAGAAGTGATGCGTGAAAAAGAACACTCATGTGCACAAACCCATTGAAATGAATAGGTCCGGATTCAGTGTGGGTGCAATGCGTTCACGTCCTGCATTGCACCCGCGTGGAAAACTCGCTCGTGTGAAAGGGGCCTTTCCCCGATCCCCACAGTAAGTGGCTTGGTCTTGTGACCGCAGCAGTCAGTCACAGGCCTCAGCGGTCACATCTGTTTGAGCGGCACGTCACTGCTATTGACGGGCAATTGAAACACATGTGACGACTAAGACCCGTGATTGGCTGCAGCGGTACTAAGCCAGTTCCTGATTCTGCAGTCACCAGAAGCGGCCAGGATCAGAGGCAAAAATACAGGCATGGTGGGAACCACGGACCAGTGGTTTCTTTTTTTAATGCTGTTATGATCCTTTATAAACATTAAAAATGTGAAAATTAAATCTACTACTGTTATTCACTGGATACTTACTATGCAGCGTTCTACCAGTTTCCCCCACATTTTTCTAGTTCTAGAGAGATTGGCCTAGTTTTTGTTGATGTTTTCACATACCTCATAGTACACGTCCAGGTGTAAATTACATTAACATAAAAGTGGCTGCATGTGATTATTCATACTGGATACTTAGTTTAGCTGAAGGATACTGTTTACAGACGCTGGGGTGTGGGTGTTGTCTGTATATATACCCTTTATATGACACAGACCGCCCGTGTATTACTAACATTCATCTTCTCTAATGCAGATCTAGAGTATGGAAAAATCTATATAATACTGCCCTATATACAAGAATATAACTACTATAATACTGCCTCCTATGTACAAGAATATAACTACTATAATACTGCTCCTATGTACAAGAATATAACTACTATAATACTGCTCCTATGTACAAGAAAATAACTACTATAATACTGCCTCCTATGTACAAGAAAATAACTACTATAATACTGCCTCCTATGTACAAGAATATAACTACTATAATACTGCCTCCTGTGTACAAGAATATAACTACTATAATACTGCTCCTATGTACAAGAATATAACTACTATAATACTGCCTCCTATGTACAAGAATATAACTACTATAATACTGCCTCCTATGTACAAGAATATAACTACTATAATACTGCCTCCTATGTACAAGAATATAACTACTATAATACTGCCTCCTATGTACAAGAATATAACTACTATAATACTGCTCCTATGTACAAGAATATAACTACTATAATACTGCTCCTATGTACAAGAATATAACTACTATAATACTGCCTCCTATGTACAAGAATATAACTACTATAATACTGCTCCTATGTACAAGAATATAACTACTATAATACTGCTCCTATGTACAGGAATATAACTACTATAATACTGCCCCCTATGTACAAGAATATTACTACTATAATACTGCCTCCTATGTACAAGAATATAACTACTATAATACTGTTCCTATGTACAAGAATATAACTACTATAATACTGCTCCTATGTACAGGAATATAACTACTATAATACTGCTCCTATGTACAAGAGTATAATACTACTATATACTCTTGTACATAGGAGACAGTATTATAGTAGTTATACTATAATACTGCTCCTATGTACAAGGGTATAATACTACTATATACGCTTGTACATAGGAGCAGTATTATAGTATAACTACTATAATACTGCTCCTATGTACAAGAGTATAATACTGCCTGCTATGTATATTGTTTAGGTGGTTATATTGTGTCGCCTGTTGTCACATTGTGTGTCTGTTCAGTACAGCAGGTTGCGGTATATAGCACTGTGTAGATCTGTCTTGTGTTCTCTCCTGTAGGAGGCTGTGGGTCCTGCCTTGTGACAGCCGTGCACTTCCAAGATGAACGTTACCAAGGGTGGCCTGGTGCTGTTTTCTGCCAATTCCACTGCCGCCTGCGTAGAGCTGGCCAAGAAGATTGGAGAGTATGTATGCGGCGAGCGGGACGTGACGTCCCGTCGCTCTCTCTGACCTTCAGCTCGATGATCTTTTGCTGCTGTTTTGGCTTCTTCATTTTTTTTCTCCCTTTCCTTCTATCGTTTCCAATGAGACTGAAAACATTTAATTCTAGAGCAGGAATTGCCGCCTCCACACATAAACAGTCAGACATCACTTCTCCCACTCCATGGCTTGCAGAATAGGCGGTCACTCCGCAGAGACACGTGTCAGAAGCCTTGAGTTGCTGTCAATGTATTCAGGAATTGCACTATAAGCAGTTCCCCAGTGTTATGTGGCTGTTTGAATTTCCTGGGATAGGAGCGATTCCTAATGGCAGGGCGCCACTATTGCCCTCCGTTAATGCAGCCACTTATGTTGTCGGGGGGTAAAGCCGGGCATGAGTCGCTTACTGGGTTTTTCTATTTTTCCTTACTTTTTACAGACGCCTTGGGATTGAGCTGGGAAAAGTGCTGGTGTACCAGGAATCAAACCGAGGTAAGGGTTTAATCTCTGCCCATTTCCTCCTCCTCTATTTGGACAGTCCAAAATGCTCCAAATTTATTAAGAGGCATGTTTTGCGTCATTACGACTGCTGTGTGAGACGCCAGTCTTGGTACATTTTCCCCCTAGGTGCTGTTTCCAGTGTTTTATCAAAATCCTCCTGTTTCGTGTCCGCAGCTCCAGTGCAGACCTATGTGTCTCCATGGTTACAGACTACAGCGTGTAGTCTGGTCCCGCAGCCTCGTGTTTTTCTGTCTTCAATCTGCGTCCTGTTCGACTGTCTACAGGTTCTGAAGACGGGGAACACATGCAGGATCTCAAGGCACATAGCTCTGCCTAGGAGCTGTGTACACAGAACGGTAGAATGGAGTCATGCGGCGTCCAGATGGGTGGAAAGTTACATGAAATCCATGAGCACGTGATGGGGAAGTAGTAATCAATATGTGATAGCGCTGAGCTCCCGGTGTCCTGGCGTAACCTAATGAGCAGCTGTCGGGTGGTTATTTTTAATTTCTATAATGAGGCTGGTGGCCGTCCTTGTTAGTTAATGAACCTATAATCTGCGCTTCTCCTGCAGCTCGTCGCTCCTGCAGGACGTTCTGATACGTACACGGATAACTGTGTCTAGTGTCCTTGATGACGGCCTCCATCTCCGAGAGATGTTGTGTCTGCGTAGCTCACATCTGCAGTAATCTCTCTGGCTCCGCTCGTACTCTGCTGCGTCCACAGTAAAATAAATTATCGTCCTTTTGCAAGCGCTTGCCTGCAGTGAACGGTCGGTTTTTAGGCCTTATGTTCTCTGCTGATTTAACTATTTAGCCCAAGTTAAGTATAATGATAGATCCCTGCATCCACCACTAGGAGGAGCTCACTGGAGGCTGTTTATTGCTTAGTTCTATGTGTTCCTAGTATGCAGTAAGCGTCTGAGCTCCATCTAGTGGTGGGTGCTGGCAGACAGAATCTTATTATTTGCACACTCTAGGAAAAAGCGCCGGCCTCTGTGGTGGCCGGGAGCGCACATAGACTTTCATTGCGCAGCATTTCCTGTCCCGGCCAGCTCGTATCTGCACTGTAGCCCTGGTCATAACCCCTGGATACCAGCAGTGTATAATGGGATAGAAAAATGAATCCAGCCAGCAAAGAAAGCAATATGGAGAATCTCAATATATTAGTAAGTGGCTTGTATTAAAGTGGTCCTCTCACTTCAGAAAGTGGCATTTATCATGTAGAGGAAGTTAATACAAGGCACTTACTAATGTATTGTAATTCTCCATATTACCTCCTTTGCTGGCTGGATTTATTTTTCCATCACATTATACACTGCTGGTTTCCAGGGGTTACAACCACCTTGCAATCCAGCAAAGGTGATCGTGCTTGCACACTATAGAAAAAAGTGTAGGCCTCTCAGGTGGCCGGGACCGGGGGAGCGCACACAGGCGGTGCCTTTTAAAGGGGTTGTCTCATCATAGACAATGGGGGGATATCGCTAGGATATGCCCCCATTGTCTTATAGGTGCGGGTCCCACCGATGGGACCCGCACCTATATCTAGAACGGAGCCCCGCAAGGTGGTGGCTGGAGGACTCCGGTCCGGCCACCACCAAGCCGGCTCCCCATAGAAGTGAATGGGAGTGCACCGCGCATGACCGGCCACCGCTTTCATTCACTTCTATGGGGTCGACGGAAATAGCTGAGTCAGTGCTTGGCTATTTTCGCCGGCCCCATAGAAAATGAGTGGAGGGTGGCTGCACATGCGCAGTCTGCCCTCCTTCACTTTTGGGGCTCCGTTCTCTATGATGAGACAACGCCTTCAAGGATGAAGCATTTTATTTTTCGTTTTCGTGTTTACATTACTGAATCCATAACATTTTTAATTTTTCCATCAGTGTAGCCATTCGAGAACTTGTCACTCGCGTTAGCCCCACTAGGGGGCTTAACCATGAGATATTCTGATCCCATATACTAGGCACAATACACTGCAATGCAAAAGTATTGCAGTGTCATCATGATGAAGACAGGCATCCTATTAGGTCCTGATAAATTGTGATGATAGACCCGGGGTCCTTTGTTTGACCTTCTGCTGCCATGACAACACATTGGCACTATGAGATTGCACTGTGTGGGCGCCAATCGAGGGACTTCAGATGCTGAGATCCCTTGATGATGGCATCTAGGAGGTTAAACAGCCGGCGTCTGAGTTGTCTTGGATCCCGGCCATTGCAGCAGGATGTCTGCTGTATGTTATAACTGACAACCATCCTCACGCGGCACATGTAGATGAAATGGATGGAGATCAGGTAGATACAGTTAGATATAGATAGATACAGACACACTTGTTCTTCCTTCTTGGTGCCTGTTGATTATTCCGAACTGATCTGTAATATATTTTATTTCCAGAGACCCGCGTTCAGATCCAGGAGTCGGTGCGAGGGAAGGACGTGTTTATCATACAGACGGTTTCAAAGTAAGTGATTACTGGAAGGGGACGATCCTGCCCGCATTCACATTCTCATCTGAGGTGTTAAGAGTTAACATTTTCAAAAAACACTTGGCTGAGAGATTTGTGAAGAACATCAGAAATGAGCTCACGCCATAGAGACGTTGTGTAATAATTCATCTTTACTGCATGGATACAGCCTTATATAGGGATGAGCCGACAGCGGGCAAAGCAGATGGGCATGATGTAACAGGGGAGGGGGCAATGGCTGCAGCATGCATAGACCTTTGTCATGTAGCCAACATGCAAGGAACAATCTTTCCCCCAGCGTCTTGGTTTGTGCCAATCGGTTAACTGAAAAGGGGTCGTCATAGCAGACCAAACTATTAAAGGGGTTTTTCACCATAACATTAAAACAGCTGATGAAAGTAACATTGATTGGTGACATTGCCACCTAGCGATTGCTGACTGTGGCGTCTTTTGAAGAAGGGGGAAGGGATAGGCATATGCAGCAAGTGAACTGTCAGGTCTTGAAGTCGATGTGTTGGAAGCAGGAAGAATGAGCAAGCGTAAGGATCTGAGTGACTCTGACATGGGCCGAATTGTGTAGATCAGGGATGCTCAACCTGCAGCCCTCCAGCTGTTGCAAAACTACAACTACCAGCATACCCTAGCTGTAGGCTGTCCCGGGATGCTGGGAGTTGTAGTTATGCAACAGCTGTAGGGCCGCAGGTTGGGTATCCCTGGGTGTAGATGACCGGGTCCCACCCTCTCCGAAGCTGAGTGTTCCTAGTATTTTGTGGTTAGTACCTACCAAAAGTGGTCCAAGGAAGGACAACCTGTGAACTGGCAACAAGGTCATAGGGGCACAAGGCTCATTGATGCGTGGGGTGGGGGGGGGGGGGGGGTGGTGAAGGCTAGCCCATCTGGTCCGATCCCACAGAACAGCTACTGTAGAGCAGACTGCTGAAAAACGTACTGCTGGCGATGATCAGAAGGTGTCAGGGCGTGGCGGTGACATGAGGGGGGATGTGTGTCAGGGCTGTTTTCTCTCAGGACCAGGCCGCACGTGGTTCTCCGGCTGTGACTGAGCAGATTCCACATTGACTAGCAGCTGTGGGAGTAATGCTTGCTGTCTTAGGTATCCACTGTGGCATTCATTGTTGGCTCTCTGCCATGTCTACAGGGATGTGAACACGACAATCATGGAGCTTTTAATCATGGTGTACGCATGCCGGACCTCGTGCGCGAAGACCATCAGCGGCGTCATCCCTTACTTCCCTTACAGCAAGCAGTGCAAGATGAGGAAGAGAGGGTCCATTGTCTCCAAGCTCCTGGCCTCCATGATGTGCAAAGCCGGTAAGAGACAAAACCTAAAAGAGACTAAATGAAGAGGTGGCCAGCTCTGCAACAAAAATGGCCGACCCAGGAACCCCTGTTCAGTGTGCGAAAAGTGTCCATAACTCCTTTAGGTTGGTATTACACATAGGGGCAGATTTACTAGAACAGCTGCTGTGGACACCGGTCTTCATTTGTCCTTGCATGAGGTGCGCCATTAAGAGGTGCAGACCTCATAATAATTGTGGTGCAGGTTGGGCCACCTGTGCACCAGAACTGGCTGGAGTAGGTATCTGCCATGATTTGCACCAGTTTTCTGGTGTACAGGTTGTAAAATGAGTAGGGCCGCGGAAGTCCCGCTTGTGGCCCACCTCCTCCTGCCCACTCCCCAACCACTTATTGGACTATTGCCAGGGATGTCGGAAAAAGCTGGAGCTTCACAAATTTTGCCGTAAGCCGGCATTTGTGACAAAATGTACGCCTAAAAACTGGCATGGAGACATAATGAATCTAATGCAGGCAAAGTTTTTTTGTGTTTTTATTTTTGTGTTTTTGGTTTTGTGCTTTTTGGTGTTTTTGTCAATGCTGAAATGCTCCTAGTATGGCGTTTAGTTTTTTACATTAGGCATCTCTCTGGGCCTTTAAATATGGCTGAAAAGTTAGAAAAAGAAAACTAAAAACGGTAAACCTACATGAGGTATAGGTCTGTGAAGGAAGCCTTGAAGAGTCTGCTTTAGTAAATACTAGGAAAATAATGTTTTACAAAGGTTCTGCATTGAAGTGAACATGCCTCTGTTATTCCTCCTGGCAACGTACACACAAGTTGGCAGCTGGATGTTACCATTGTCAAAGGGATACATCCCTACACAGCCTGACACTGCCCAGTTATACATGAGTTTCCAGGAGGAATGCAGAGTTGGGTGATTCACACAGGAGAGCCGGCCAGTCCTGTGTAACCTCGCAGAGCAGCCATGTTCTTATTCGTGGACAGAAAAAACTGCTGACTAAAGTTTACTGTCCGTCCACAGTGGCTGTAAAGTTTAAAGGGGTTCTCCGGGGTTTTCATATTGATTGATTATCATCCTCAGGGTAGGTCACCAATATGACTCCCGACACCAAGCGCTGCGCCGTCCATTGGATAGCGGGTGTGCCTGGTTTTGCAGCTCAGTCCCATTAATTTGAATGGGGCTGAGCTGCACCGAGGCCGCGGAGCTCTGGTAAGATGATTGGCAGGGGTGCACTGCCAATCAAATCTGCCCCCCACCGATTTGATATTGATGACCTATCCTAAGGATAGGACATAAATATGAAAAATTGGGAAAACCAGAGAAGTGTAACATTGGCGGTCATTGAAGTAAAGCCTGAATTTTGCGGTTTCCATAGTCTTCGGGGATGTTTTACTGGATCCATTTATGGTTAATGGATCGCTCCTGCTGTCTAGGAGACTGTTTTGCTCTTTTCATGTCCGTGTAGCTCACCTCACCCCAGCATCATGTCTAGAGGCATTTCAGCTCGGCCTGTGGGAATTCTTCCATCGCTCTCTATAGAGAATCCATTAGCGTCTGTTTATTTGGTCTCCTGATTCGCTGTATAAACTTGGCTCCCCGGTCTTTATGCAATTTAAGCTCTGGATTAAGCAAACAGTCACCCAGGCAGAAATCCAAGCTGCTGCTGATAACTTGAGAGGAACGGCCTCTGATCTCTGGCGATGTACTATTCCTGTATACTACGGTGTCACCCTTTATATTCTCTCCAAAGGTCTAACTCACTTCATTACCATGGACCTGCATCAGAAGGAGATTCAGGGCTTCTTCAATATTCCCGTGGACAATCTACGAGCGTCTCCGTTCCTCTTACAGTACATCCAGGAAGAGGTGAGCGGGCCGCAGACGTGTGCCGTGGCGAGAGTCACTGGCCTGGACACGCTACACTAAATTTCCCATTGCAAAAAAAATATATATGTAGACTGTGTGTATTGTTCTTTTTTTGGGTCCCTCTGCATAGTTAATTGCAGAGAAATAAAAGGTCAATGCATCGGCCAGACATATGCCAATAGCATACTCTATTTGGGATCCGTCTGGACTATTAACCCCTTAAAGGGTTGTCCAGAATTTCTATATTGTTGGCCTATCCTCAGGCTGTATCGGAACAGTGTTGTTCTGACAACCTGCCGATCAGCTCTAATCTTGTAGCTCCACCTCTGAAACAACACTCTCTAGTGGAGGGAGCTGGTAACTGCAGCACTGGTAACCAGCTTTAGCCACTACAGAATGGACGGAGCTATGTAGTGCAAGGTAACAGCTGACTGCTGGAGGTGTGGGGTGTCAGACCCCCACTGATCTGATATTAATAGATCATCCTGACGATAGGGTAGCGGTAACAAAATACAGGACAAGCCCTTTAAGGACCAAGCCAGTCTTGGCTGCAGCGTCCTAGTGTTTTTTTATCCTTGCCTTCCTTTTTTTGGCCGTTGACGTAGTTGTATGAGGGCTTTTTTTTTTTTCTTCCTAATAACAGTATTAAAGGGGTTGTCCCACCATAACAACTTGTCACATGATAGGGGATTAGTATCCGATTAGTGGGGGTCCAACTGCTTTGGAAGAAAGACGAAACAGAGGGGATATGATAGAAACTTTTAAATACATAAACGGAATCAACAAGGTAAAAGAGGAGAGAATATTTAAAAGAAGAAAAACTGCTACAAGAGGACATAGTTTTAAATTAGAGGGGCAAAGGTTTAAAAGTAATATCAGGAAGTATTACTTTACTGAGAGAGTAGTGGATGCATGGAATAGCCTTCCTGCAGAAGTGGTAGCTGCAAATACAGTGGAGGAGTTTAAGCATGCATGGGATAGGCATAAGGCCATCCTTCATATAAGATAGGGCCAGGGGCTATCCATAGTACTTAGTATATTGGGCAGACTAGATGGGCCAAATGGTTCTTATCTGCCGACACATTCTATGTTTCTATGCTGAAACCCCCACAGAATAGAGCGATGGTCGAGCATGCGTGCTGCCCCTCCATTTAACTATATGGGATAGCTAAGCTCTATATAGCGCTATACTCTGTGCCCCCTGAACTCCCATAGAAGTGAATGGAGCGGGGCTTGCCCGACCATCCATTACATTCATTTTTGGGAGTCTCCACAGGATATGGGGCTCCTGTTTATTGGTGGGGTCCCAGTGATCTAAAAGTTATGCCCTATCCTGTGGATAAGGGACAGCTTTATATAACCGCAATACTCTTTTAACCTGACATGCTTAAAGAGGACCTTTCCTGACATGTCTGTTTTTAATAGCTTCATGCATTCCTCACGTACTAACAATTCTGGAGCCTTCATTCTTATGTCTCTATGTTGCGCCATTCCTTTATTATTTGCACTAGAAGTTATAAATGAATTGCTATTAGCCTTCAGTAGGGGGACAGAGGGAGGTAACCCGTTTGGGGGGGTTGTACCTGCACAGACTGAAAATGGTAGGTACACCATATGAACAGACGCTCCGGAATTGTTATTACATGGGAAATGCATGAAGCTATTAAACCAGGAATGTGAGGAGTGGTGACAGGTCCTCTTTATCTGTTCCCTCTTAACGTGCCTGTTTTCACCACTAGGGGGCGATCACATTGCCCCCTGGTGGTGGCAGCAGTCAGCTGAGATTTCTGGATGACAAAGAATCCATAAAATGATATGAATAAAAAGCTCTAAATCATAAAAAAATCCAGAGGATAGATCATCAGTTTAAACAAACAGCAGAACCCCTTTAATGTCTCCTGTCCCTTTCCACTGCTCCCTTAAAAGACCGTTGCTATGGCTCATCTGTCTCTGGCTAGGAAGACAGAGGGGCGGTCCTTCACACTGCATGCCTGCATTAGGCTTCAGAGTGAGGAGGCGTGTCTCTCAGTAATCTAATCTGATTGGCTGGCAGGGAGCTGCTGGCTACAGCAAGTGTGTATGGGAAGTGAGGGAAAGCAGTTTTGGCCTCAGAGAACTGGCAGAGGATCCATCTTGAGAAGATCCTCATATTGTGGAGGTTAAAGCAGCCGTAACTAAGGGAAAAACTCAAATAGAATGGTGCATGTGAGGAAACTAAAGATTGCTTTATGCATAATGCTGCTGCAGCAGTAACATGTGCTAAAAATATTATTATATTTTTTTTTTAATGAAAACGTGACAGTTAAACTTTAAAGATCTGTTCCAGGAGGCCCCATAGATGACATTAACACAGCTGATTGGCATGCTGTTCAGGTTCCTAGGAAAGCTGGGTGACCTATTGGGAGTGCTGTAAATCACATCTCATCAGGGCGGCACACACGAGGAACGTTCTGTACCTTGATGGTAATATCACTTATGAGCGGCCCGTTCTGTTCCACAGCTCTGTATACCTGCCCGCGGTCAGAAGATAGCAGCGTATATGAATCTGCGAGTGTGTTGTGCAGGTTACTGTCTGTCTCTGAGGTGACAGATGATCTCTCCGCTGCGTAATTACAGCACAGATATAGGAAGCCGTGCATCGTAAATGTTCCCGCTGGCACGACAGGAGGCGATCATGTTTCTAGCTGAACAATGAGCGTGAATCTCATTTACTGCATCCAGGAGACCCGACTGAGCCGTGTACATAGCATTTACCTGTAGATGTAGCGACGCATCGCTTACCTGTAGATGTAGCGACGCATCGCTTACCTGTAGATGTAGCGACGCAGTCTGAAAAATGCCTGATCAGTCAGAAAAATGCATTGCAATACTGGATCCGTTTTTACGGTGTCATCAGGCAAAACAGATCTGTTTTTTTTTTTTCTTCTAATTTTTAAAGGTCTGCGCATGCGCAGACCGGAAGGACGGATCCAGCATTCCGGTATTTTGAATGCCGGATCCGGCACTAATACATTCCTATGGAAAAAAATGGCATTCAGGCAAGTCTTCAGTTTTTTTCGCCGGAGATAAAACAGTTGCAAGCTACGGTTTTCTCTTTTGCCTGATCAGTCAAAATGACTGAACTGAAGACATCCGGATGCATCCTGAACGGATTGCTCTCCATTCAGAATGCATGGGGATAAAACTGATCAGTTCTTTTCCGGTATTGAACCCCTAGGACAGAACTCTATGCCGGAAAAGAAAAACGCTAATGTGAAAGTAGCCTTAGTATTCAGTCCCTTTACTGAGGACATAAGTATGCATAGCAAAGGGTCTGAATACTCATGTCCAGGCGAAATTTTTGTTTTTCCTTTTTAATAAATTTGCTCAAATTTCTAATATTCTGTTTTTGCTTTCTCATAATGGGTTACAGAGTGTAGATGTATGGGGGAGAATCTTGATTATTAAAAAAAATAATTAACACAATGAGCAACATACCAAACTGGAAGGGTCTGAATGTATTTATAAATGCTAAAAACCGCCTCCTATGTCTAAGAATATAACAACTATAATACTGCCTGCTATGTACAGGAATATAACTACTATAATACTGCTCCTATGTACAAGAATATAACTACTATAATACTGCTCCTATGTACAAGAATATAACTACTATAATACTGCTCCTATGTACAAGAATATAACTACTATAATACTGCCTCCTATGTACAAGAATATAACTACTATAATACTGCTCCTATGTACAAGAATATAACTACTATAATACTGCTCCTATGTACAAGAATATAACTACTATAATACTGCTCCTATGTACAAGAATATAACTACTATAATACTGCTCCTATGTACAAGAATATAACTACTATAATACTGCCTCCTATGTACAAGAATATAACTACTATAATACTGCCTCCTATGTACAAGAATATAACTACTATAATACTGCTCCTATGTACAAGAATATAACTACTATAATACTGCCTCCTATGTACAAGAGTATAACTACTATAATACTGCCTCCTATGTACAAGCATGTAACTACTATAATACTGCCTACTATGTACAAGAATATAACTACTATAATACTGCCTCCTATGTACAAGAATATAACTACTATAATACTGCCTCCTATGTACAAGAATATAACTACTATAATACTGCCTCCTATGTACAAGAATATAACTACTATAATACTGCTCCTATGTACAAGAATATAACTACTATAATACTGCCTCCTATGTACAAGAATATAACTACTATAATACTGCTCCTATGTACAAGAATATAACTACTATAATACTGCCCCCTATGTACAAGAATATAACTACTATAATACTGCCGCCTATGTACAAGAATATAACTACTATAATACTGCTCCTATGTACAAGAATATAACTACTATAATACTGCCCCCTATGTACAAGAATATAACTACTTTAATTCTTTTTTTTTTTTTACTTTTTTTTGCAAAAAACATTTAACAGTCAATAAAGTTTTCTTGTGTTTGAACAGAGACATAGGGAATCAGATACAGAACACATGACATTATAATCATTGTCAGTAGACACCTATTCAAATAAGGTAAATAATCACAAGATAAATAAAGTAATAAAAAAGGTAGAAAAGTAGGTGACTTAAGCATGAATGTATTTCTTGCAGATAGATGACCTTTGTTCATGGTTTCTACTATAATTCTGATACACGGTTCTCAGCATGTATTGGAGATAAATTCCGTTTTCCAGAATCTAGAAGAATATCCGCACGCTGGTCTTGGTTCTTGACTCCCTGTAGACAAACCACTTCAAATGTTAATGAAGTCTTCTATAACGTTTATGTGAATGTCTAGAATGTTTTCTGTTTTTTTCTGTACAGATTCCCGACTACAGAAATGCAGTTATTGTAGCCAAATCGCCGTCCTCTGCAAAAAGGTGCGAACCACATTCTCCTTTTCCTCTGTTAGGCCCCCTTCACATATGTCCGGCGATCTTCTTCTTCTTTTCCCCTCTGGTGTGAAGTAGAAAACAGAGGAGAGCTGAAGCCAGAACTGATTCTATAGTTTTCTATGGGATAGTTCACATCCGGCGCATTAGTTGTGATGTTGGATGTCAAATAGCGGCGGACAGAAAAAACCCGGTGCATTCTTAGTTTTCCGTCCGGTGCTATCAATGGATATATGTCGGATCTGTGCACATATATCAGTTGTGTCCGGCATCTGCCTTAAAACAGCTGGCTGGACACAACTGATATATGTGTGAAGCGGGCCTTATAAGTCAGGTGAATGGACTTCCCAGCCACGTGCAGTACCATATTTTTCCACTGTGTGGCGTTGCAACAGACCAGACAATAGAAACCATATATTACTAATAAGAGGAAAGGTGAGGGATTCAGAGACGCCTCAATTTTGGGGAGGTTATCTGTATAGAGGGTTGGCTATTCTTCTGCTTGTTGTCAGTTCACGTAATATGGCGCAGGACAGCAGGGCCTCACTATATGAGCTTTATACTCCTGCAAGAGGACATCTGTTTTACTATTTTTTTTTTCTACCATCCCCCTCCCCGCAGAGCTCAGTCTTTTGCTGAAAGGCTACGGCTAGGAATCGCCGTTATCCACGGAGAAGCTCAGGATGCGGAATCCGACATGGTAGACGGAAGACATTCACCGCCGGTTGTCAAGAATATCTCTGCCATTCACCCCTCCTTAGAGATACCCTGTAAGTCTCTCTCTTTTCCCATCCAATATTAAAGGGCTTCTGTCATCAGGAGCATAGTTATTAAACTGTCTTGCATTAGACATGTGCTGAAGCTAACAGTCTTTGTCCCTTGTCCCTTTTATTTTATGCAAATGAGCCTCTAGGAGTAATGGGGGTGTTGCCCCTACACCTAGAGGCTCTGTTCTCATCCCTCTGGCCACGCCCTCATCATACTGATTTAGGGTACTTTCACACTAGCGTTTTTCTTTTCCGGCACTGAGTTCCATCATAGGGGCTCAATACCGGAAAAGAACTGATCAGTTTTATCCCCATGCATTCTGAATGGAGAGAAATCCGTTCAGGGTGTCTTCAGTTCAGACACTGAACGGCGTTTTGGACGGAGGAAATACCGCAGCATGCTACGGTATTATCTCCGTCCAAAATTCCGGATCAGTTGCCGGATCCGGGATTAATTTACATTGAAATGTATTAGTGCCGGATCTGTCCTTCCGGTAAAAATTCGAAAATAAATTATATAACTGATCCGTTTCTCCGAATGACATGCGGAGAGACGGATCCATTCTTGCAATGCATTTGTAAGACTGATACGGTTCCGTCTACAAATGCTCTCTTTTTGCATGCAGATTGCCAGATCCGGCAAGCAGTTCCGGCGACGGAACTGCTTGCCGGATCACTCTGCCGCAAGTGTGAAAGTAGCCTTAGTGTTCACATCATCCTGCCTGATGCCTGATGAGGGCGTAGCCAGAGGAGGGCGAACAGAGCCTCTAGGAGTAGGGGCAACACCCCCATTGCTCCTAGAGGCTCATTTGCATAATATTTAAGTTTATTTTTCACACAAAAAAGGAGGCTCATAGAAAGAAGGGACAAACTATTAGCTTCAGCTGGCACTAGCACGTGTCTAAAACCAGTTTAACAACCATGTTCCTGATGACGGAAGCCCTTTAAAGGGTTAATCCCATCTTTTAAAATGATGGCATAGTGGTCACGCTCCATCCCCCCGACGACACTGAGAATTGAGGGGCCACAGTGCTGATTTAGCATTTCCTACCGTAAACTGTATTTCCTGCACAGCGGCGCCCCAGCAGAGCCGCTGTATTCAGGTGAGTGGGGCCGGCTGCACAGCAAGGGCAATGTCTAGAAAAACTTAGATGGGGAGGCAGCACTAAATCGCTGCTTAGTGCCCTTCCCATCCATCTGGTGATGATTGACAGTTCTCTTCTAGAAAGAATAGTAAGGAGAAGCCTGTCAATCATCAGCAGATGGGTGAGAGAGCAGGAGATTATGAATAACCAGGACTCCTCTCAGGTAGATTTTCAAGGCCTGGGCTTCAGTGATTGTGATGCTGGTTCTCAGCAACCTCTTATTTTTAGCTCATGAGTGACACATCGCTTACATCAGCATTTCTGTCACTATTTTATGCTGCTCTGAGTGAGGGCAGCAGAAAGTTGATGATGGGTTCCCTTTAACCCCTTCAGGATCAGCCTTCTCTTAATTTTTATTACTTAATGGCCAATATGATCTGTCACGGTTGATGCTTGGTTGGTTGCCTAGGAACAGGACATTGGTGACAACTCTGGAGCACCCTACTCCATGTGATCAGAGTTGTCGCCGACCATTCTGATGCTGCTGATTACTTAGTACAGTGTATTTATGGCAGGAAAGAGGCATTTGTATCTACACTATATATGCCGCACACACCCTGGAGGCCCACATCGTGCCCCCCAACCAAGTCTCCATACTGTATAAATTAGGCTGCAGCACTCAGAAGGAAACCTCTCATTCTCCCTTCTAGACACGGCAGGATTAGACTGTAATCCTCATAACAGATTGGAAAGATTTGTCTCCAGATAAAGATTAACGTCTCCGTATCTTGGCGTTCCTTCTTCTCCTTCTTGCATGAAAATTGGAGACATGAGGTCCGGGGGAAGAAGATTTTGTAGAGCTGAATTGCAACCCTATTTAACCCATGCTGTGGTCCGATCTGTGATGATTTCGACTACCTTAAACCTCAGCGCCAGATAGGTTTTGGTCATAACCTAAGAGGCAGACCAGTCCAGAATAAGGGGCCTCCAGAATGGAGGTGATGCCATCAATGAGCACTGGTGAGCACCTGATCTTAAAGGGAAACTTCACAGTTCCTCATGTGAATTAGGCTACATTTACACAGCCGGATGTGTTTTGCGGTCCGCAAATTGCGGATACCGGCCGTGTGTTCCGCATTTTGCCAGCCTATGATAGCGGGGCCGCGGAACGGAATTACGGATGCTGTCCTCATCTTTTGCGGCCCCATTTAAATTAATGGGTCCGTAATCTTCCTGCAGTTTGCAGACCCATAAATACAGTCGTGTGAATGTATCTGAAGTCTTAGTGTCTGAATCTGCTGGACATTCCCTCATCTATAGCCACAGTCCATGCACCAGGTGACAACAGCCAATCTCTGCAGCGCCCCCTGGAGGGTAAACGGAGAACATAACAGACCTTTGAGTCCTATGTTTGTGACATGGTGTCCAGTGTGCTGACTTTCATCTTATGGCAACAGGACTTCTTTTTACTGAATTGACTGAGTATATTTGCAGGGCGGTTTATGTCGGCCATATATAATAGTTATCACGAGAGCAAAAGTACAAAATTCAGGTTGTTCTTAAAAAATTTTTATTTGCTTGGTTGCAGTGATGTTCCCCAAAGAAAAGCCTCCTATTACTGTGGTCGGTGATGTCGGGGGAAGGATAGCCATCATTGTCGTAAGTGCAGAACTTTTGGGTGGAGCTTTCCTTTATCGAAGCATATGGGTAGAACATTGTGGGAGATCAGAGACCCAGAATCTTTCCTCCTGTCCATGCAGGTTACTCTTATGAAGTGGGGAGGAGACCCACTTTACACAACATGTGCTGCATTTTGGCCAACCGCATGATAAATAAGCAAAGCTTTGATTGGCTAAAAGGCTGTACATGACGCATACAGGGGACTCCTCTCTGCAAAGTGTCGTTTGCATTGAAAACAGGTCAGATTTCTCCTATGCAGAAACAGGGCCACAATCTGGGCTTATATCTGTCTACAGTCCACACATTCAGGTTACCAGTGTTTGACACCCGTGGTCTTATTGTTTGCACAGGACGACATCATTGACGACGTAGACAGTTTTGTTGCTGCAGCTGAAACGTTGAAAGAACGAGGAGCCTACAAAATCTTTGTCATGGCCACCCACGGGCTCTTGTCCTCAGACGCTCCTAGGTTAATAGAGGAGTCTGCCATTGATGAGGTGAGAGGGCGTTAATATAGTTTGGATTGTGCATACTTTTTTTTTTTTCTAGCTAAAGGGGTTATCCAGGAATTAATAAGGATGACCTATTTCAGGATCGGTCATCATTATCACATCGGCAGGGGCCCGAGTCCCGGCACCCCCTCCGATCAGCTATTTCAGGGAGCTTTCCAAGCACATTGTATAGTGGCTGTGCCACTATACAACTAAGGCCTAGTTGACACAACCGTATGTTTGGTTTTTTTTTTTCAGTGTTTTGCGGTCCGTTTTTCACGGATCCGTTTTTTGTTTCCGTTGTGTTTCCGTTTCTGTTCCGTTTTTCCGTATGCCATGTACAGTATACAGTAATTACATGGAAAAAATTTGGCTGGGCATAACCTTTTCAAAAGATGGTTCTGAAAAAACAGAACGGATACGGAAGACATACGGATGCATTTCCGTATGTGTTCCGTTTTTTTTGCGGACACATTGACTTAAATGGAGCCACGGAACATGATTTGCGGGCAGTAATAGGACATGTTCTATCTTTCAACGGAGCGGAAAAAAGGAAATACGGAAACGGAATGCATATGGAGTACATTCCGTTTTTTCTTTTTTGCGGAACCATTAAAATGAATGGTACCGTATACGGAACACAAAAAAACGGCCCGTACACTTGCTAAAAAAACGTTCGCCTAAGGCTACTTTCACACTGGCGTTTTGGACGAAACTGAGCCAAAAGGCAACAATATGGCACAATAGAAAACTGATCCGTCCCCCATTGACTTTCAATGGTGTTCAAGACGGATCCGTTTGGCAGTGTTAAGGATAAAACAAAAGGATCCGTTCTGAATGGATGCATGCGGTTGTATTATCGGTGCGGATCACAAACGGTAATGTAAAAGTAGCCTAACCCACGTGACCAACGTATGGTGACATCCCATGGCCTAGGAAGAGAGTGCCCAGCCTCTTCTAACAGCTGATCAGTGGGGATGCCCACTATTGGACCCCACAGATCTGATATTGACGACCTATCCGGGAGATAGGTCATCAATATATTTTTTTCAGATAAACCCTTTAAAGATGGGGCACCCCTTTGCTACCATTTTCCAAAGCAAAGTATTCATTGAAAATTTTCAGCCCCCATGCTAGTTCTAGCAGCCGATTGGTGGGAGTGCTGGGTGTCGATCAAGGGCGTGGCAGTTGAATTATTGAACGGAGCATGTGCTTCCATCTTCAGTGAGGTGGACAGAGGAATTAGAAAAAAAGCAAACAGCAGGTGGTGCTATACAGATAAAAAAAAAATTAATAGCTCACTGGATATACCGAATTTTTTATTATATGCAATTACAAAAGTATTCAGATCCAGGTGCTGCTTTGGAAAATGTAGAATATTTTTCCTGTGACAACCCCTTTAAGACTCTTTACCCAAGGGCCTGAGAATTTGCTGAAGACTCATTTTTTTTTTCCCCTTCAAATCATTGCCTATGTCTTTCTCCCTCCAGGTAGTTGTCACGAACACCATCCCCCACGAAATCCAAAAGCTGCAGTGCCCCAAAATCAAGACGGTGGACATCAGCATGATCCTGTCCGAAGCCATCCGCCGGATCCACAACGGAGAGTCCATGTCGTACCTCTTCAGAAATATAGGCTTGGATGATTAATCTTCTGCCGTTTTTGTCTATATAAATATATATATATTTTTTTTAGGAATTATACCAAGGGCCAAAACTGGAATTGTACAGTGTCTCTCTGTGCCGTATAAGTGCTTACCTTAAGATTTCAATACAAGCCGTTATTTTCCAGACTGTCTACCTGTAGGTTCACCAATCGATGACGTCTGTTTTTTAATGTATTTTTTTGTGAACAAAACTCACACAGAAAAGATGCAGATTCCCACTTGCCTTTGTTATGTGCACTCTAGGGGTGTCTTGATAAGCAGCAATACTAGAGAATATCTGCATTTACCCTAAAATATACATAAAAAAAACTGATTTAAAAAGGTCTTCTAGTCGCCACCTTCTGTTGTGTCTGAGTGATGACCAGTAGGGTCACGATTGTAACTCGGACAACTTTCCTGGGGTCCTGAATAGCAATGTCTACCTAGTTCTTTATGGATATGGAAGCGGGGGAGGTATTGCTGTATGCCTTAGGCTGTAATGGCGGCCATCTTGCTTGTCACCCAGCTTTCCCACATACAAAATTTTTAATAACTCAACGTTTTATATCTACATGCTTTTTTTTATTTTATTTTTTCGGGGAGATGCTGGATACCACCCAACTATTTTCAAACCATGATTGATGTAAAAAGATTAAAATCAGACATCCTATAGAACATGAGAACCAGCCCTGTGCCTCACATGGATCCAGAGATCTTCCCATTCATTGCTCCAATTGTTCTGCTAGATTTACTTGAGGTTGGCAGCTCAGGGGGTGTGCCCTTTTTGCTGCAGCTCTCTCCCTGTTTCTGCCACAGCTTCTAAGGCTACTTTTACACTTGCGTTTTTGCCTGATCCGGCAGAGATCCGCAAAAACACTTCAGTTACTGATAATACAACTGTCTGCGTCCGTTATGAACGGATCCGGTTGGATTATCTTTAACATAGCCAAGATGGATCCGTCATGAACTCCATTGAAAGACAAAGGGGAACGGATCCGTATTCTATTGTGTCAGAGTAAAACGGATCCGGATGACTTGCATTGTGGGTCATGCCGGATCAGTTTTTTTTTCTTTTTCTCTGCATTCCATGGTGGAAAGAAAACCGCAGCTTACTTAAGCGTGTGTGACCACCTCAGTCAGGTGGACAGAGAAATGAAGGAAAGAACAAACAGCAGGTGGCGCTATACGGATACATTTTATTTAATAGCTCAGTGGCTATACAAAATTTTTAATTACATACAATTACAAAAGAATTTAGACCCAGGCGCTGGTTTGAAAAATGTATATTTTTTTGTTTGTGGTACAACCCCTTTAATCCAACCAGTGCTTACATAAAGATAGATGGAGCTCTAATTATCAGAGCTCAAAAATTGCGCCAAGATGTAGTGGGCATTATTAAATGCATAGCACCTTTACCCCATCTCCGTCCAAGTACTGTCCGTTTCTATAGGATTTTCATACATGTGGCCGCCTCATCAAATCACTTCCTGGCGGACCCTACAGCATACATGTCTTAATGAGGAGGGGGGTGGAGTCACAGGGGCTGCAGATATGTTTCTGAGACGCATCAGTTTTTCTGAATTCAGCCTCGGTTATGTATGTCCTCCGCCAGCTTCTGCCTGGTTTACTGTTGCCTCCGCTGTGTAGGGCGATGGTAGGAAACGCCAGGGTCACAGCAGCACGTGCGGCTCCGAGTTTAGCTTCTTTATATACTGTATGGTCGCATTGTTCTTCTGTTTTGTGCACCTAGTACTGCTGCTTTTGACCTTAAAATATTCTGCTGCAGGCAGTGAGGGTTGTAATAAGCCGCCCCGACCGTAGACGGGGGTCTGTAAAGCATTGCTGAGCAATGGAGTATGTGTGGATCCATATACTGCAGGCTCCCTGAGCAGCACAAGGGCGTGACGCAGGAGTAGAACTTTTTTATATATATATAATGTCCATATGTTTTTTTTTTTGTTAGTTTTTTTTCCGTTGCTGTTTCTTCCTGTCCCAAATTTGTCTCCACCCCCTGCGCTGATCAGAAGAGCTGCTGCAGTGTGTTATTATTGGAGCCTGTTGGGGCCCTCAGTAGTGATGCTTTTTTTTTTTTTTTTTTTTTTTTAAATATATATATTTAGGAAAGCATACAGAAAATGTGCACTTGTAATTTATTTTCTGCAAAAGAAGAGGGAACGTAATAAAATGTTTGTGTGAATTGTGTGACTTTATTTTTTATTTTTTTTCAGATTTCATGCGACAGCCAAGGAATCCTTCTGCTTGTCATTGCCCTGGGACATAGTTCTTATGCACTAGTAGGGCTTGTGTACTGGGTGGGATGCATTTTATACTTTAGTTGTAATGTATGTAGTGCAGACCATGTGTAATGTATGTACATATACCTGTTTGGTTGCAGGTGCTCAGGTCCCTATGGAGGTTACACCGGCAGCTGCCTAGGATAGAGACCATCTATGGAGTCGCAAAGTTTCAGGTGCTGTGTACAAAAGATCTCTCTGTATGTGCACAAGCATTAAGGTTTAAAGGGCTTCTGTCATCAGGTTTGTACCTATTAAACTGAAGGCATCTGTGTTGGTCCCACGTTCATATGTGCCCGCATTGCTGACAAACATGGAAAGTCTTAATATATGCAAATAAGCCTCTAGGAGCAACGGGGACGGGGTTACTCCAAGAGGCTCTGCTCTCTCTGCAACTGCTGCGCCCTCTTGACAGGGCCAGGCAGTGAAAACCTCATCACACCTGGTACTGTCAAAGTGGAAAGGATGCGGCAGTTGCAGAGAGAGCAGAGCCTCTAGGTGTAATGGTAACGCCCCCGTTGCTCCTAGAGGCTTATTTGCATATATTAAAACTTCATTTTCACGATGCCTTCAGCTGCCAAGCGTACATGCAGGAGGTTGCCAAGTTTCACAGCTACAAATTTGCTAACAGATGCCCTTTAAGGAGCATTTACACAGTGCCGTTGAGCAGACAAATATCGGGAATGAAGTGTTCCTTCCCTATAATTTCCTGTGCATCAGTGGAGGTGAAGGGATGTATTTACCAGCAGCGATCGCCTCCACTGTATGCCAATGAGCTATGGCTACTGCTTTTGCTCGTCCTTGTACAAATTCATCGTTTCTGGGCATGGTTTCTGCTGCACCCTTACACAGCCTGATTAATCAGGGACAATTGTCATTCATAATAAATCTGCCATGTAAATCCACTATTAGGGCTCATGCACACGACCATATGCCCTCCGAGACATATGGTCCGTGAGCGGGCCATATGTCCCAGAGCGGCATGAGTGCAGGACAGTAGTCCCACAGGCAGCCCAATGTGCACAGTATCATAGTAACCTATGATGCTGTGCACTCCCGCGTGCATGATGTATGCCGCTCTGGGACATATGGCCCGCTCACGGACCGTATATCTCGGAGGGCATACTGTCATGTGCATGAGCCCTTAGGGTGGACTTCACACTCGGATCAGCAGGGATGCGTTGGGGAAGTGTTTACTGTAGGGATCTAAGGGGACTGCCTCCACAGAACTTGTGATTGCTGTGGCGGGTATTAAAAATTGGGATTTCCTAAATCCTAAAAAACTCCGGCCATTTGTCTTCTGCAGTGTGTGTGTGTAAGGCTAATTTCACATGAGAGAGTTTTCCATCCAGATGCAATGCGTTTAGCAAACACGCAGCTTCCGGACTGAATCCTGACCAATTCATTTCAGAGTCTGTGTACATTTCTCGCTCGTATCATTGGGGGACACAGAAGACCCATGGGTATAGCTGCTGTCACTAGGAGGCGACACTTAGCAAAAAAAGTGTTAGCTCTGTCAGCTATACCCCTCCTGCAGACACTGAGCTAATTGGTTTTAGCTTAGTGTCTGTAGGAGGCAGACCTCCCTGCTTTTGCAGCTCTGCTGATTTTATTTATTTATTTTCATTTTTTCTTTCCTTTAGCTAGGCTGCTGGCAGTCTCCAAGCTTCCTGCGTTCCCACCCAAGAGACGGGAGTCCAGGGGGTCTCCAAGCCCGCTACTCGTTTCTGGTCTCCAGAAGGCAAGGAGGACCAGAGGTTCCTAAAGCCTCTGGATCCCGCCAGCTTTCGGGTTACCAGGTACGGCCTCCACTAAGTCCCCTGTGTTACCAGTGTAGCTACCCTCACCCAGGGGTGTAACACCCCGAAGCTGGTTACCCGGCTGGAGCCAGTGGGCCAGAAAACCCCAGGCTGCTGGGGTCTACTCCCCGCGGCAGTTCCCTAGCTCCCGTCCGGCCGGGGTATGAAGCAGGTTTGCTCTCCCGCTCCCTCCCTGCATTCCCGCCCCAACCGGAAGTTCTTCCGGTCGGCCCCGGCTCTGCGGCCTACATAGTCTGCACCTTCGATACTGTTTCAGGGATAGAAACTGTTTCTTCCTCCCACCAGTGGCCAATAAGCTTTGCCCCTGGGCTTAACCCTTTCCTTGCCTTCAGTTCTACTGTGCTGGGCAAAATGCTTCCTGGACTCGAGACAGCTGGGAGTTTAGATTTGAACTGTATGTAATTAAAAACAATATATATTATTAACCCTCTGAGCTATCTGGTCCTGTTCAGGACCTAGTTCCCACCGCCATTCCATAGTCAGAGTTTTTTCCACTACCGCTGGATACATACGTCCGGTAGCGCTACTTTCCTTCCATAGGCAGCAGTCTTGCACTACCGCTGAATACCGCATTCCCTATAGTTCTATAGGTGAAGTCCTTTTACTGCTACTGGATTCTTTAGGTTCAGTCACATTCCCCTTCTTCCTTAGGCGGAATATGTGTGCTTAGTAGTGGACCCTGTACATCCTGTAGCATTACCCCCTTTCCATAGGTGGAGTAGTTGCCCTTGCACTGGATACTGTACAGCCTGTAGCATTACCCTTCCTTCATAGGCAGCGTAATGGCTCTACCACTGGATACTGTACAGCCTGTAGCATTACCCTTCCTTCATAGGCAGCGTAATGGCTCGACCACTGGATACTGTTCAGCCTGTAGCATTACCCTTCTTCCATAGACAGAGTAATAGCACTTCCATTGGGTACCGTACAGTCTGTACCATTATTCTCTTTCCATAGACAGAGTAATAGCACTTCCATTGGGTACCGTACAGTCTGTACTAGGGATCGACCGATTATCGGATTTACCGATATTATCGGCCGATATTCAGGATTTTGAACACTATCGGTATCTGCATCTATTTTGCCGATATTCCGATAGTGTATGGGGAACACAGATCGCGCTGCTGATAGCGCTCTCTGTGTTCCCCTTAGCAGCACAGGGGAGAAGGAGCAGTGTCTCCTCCCCCTGTGCTGCTGCTGCCGCTGCCGCCAATGTAAGGACAGGGGACAGGAGGAGGGGAGGAGCTACGGCCACTGCTCCACCAATGAAGATTAATCTATCATTCATTCATATACAGGAGGCGGGAGCTGCAGGATCACATAGCCGGCTCCCGACCTCTATGAGCTGTAGCTGCGATCTGCGGTAGTTAACTCCTCAGGTGCCGCGGATCGCAGCTACAGCTCATAGAGGTCGGGAGCCGGCAGCCAGCTCCCGCCTCCTGTATATGAATAAATTAGAGATTAAGCTTCATTGGTGGCGCAGTGCGCCCCCCAGTATCAGACATTGGTGGCGCAGTGCGCCCCCCCCCCCCCCCAACATTAAGCATTGGTGGTGCAGTGCGCCTCCCCCCCCAAGCCCCCCCAGTATTAAGCATTGGTGGCGCAGTGCGCCCCCCCCCCTCCCCCCCAGTATTAGGCAGTGGTGGCGCATAGGGCCCCCCACCCCAGTCGCAG
Source organism: Bufo gargarizans (assembly GCF_014858855.1). Taxonomy (NCBI): domain Eukaryota; kingdom Metazoa; phylum Chordata; class Amphibia; order Anura; family Bufonidae; genus Bufo; species Bufo gargarizans. The sequence goes on along the minus strand of NC_058087.1, from coordinate 183,974,187 downwards.
TGCGCCCCCCACAGGATCCCCTCTCCCCTGCTCCTCCGATCGGAGCCCCAGCAGTGTAATGCTGGGGCTCCGATCGGTTACCATGGCAGCCAGGACGCTATTGAAGCCCTGGCTGCTATGGTAAGCTCCATGCTGCTGTGTGCACAAAGCACACAACAGCAGGGACAGTGTGAGCTCCTATTCACCCTGATAGATCTCTATCGGGGTGAATAGGACAAGGGTTCTAGTCCCTAAGGGGGCTAAAAGTTAGTTAAAAAAAAAAAGTTACAAAAAAAATAATAAAAACACCAAAATATTAAATATAAATGAAAAAGAAAGATTTACAAAAAAAATTAAAATACACATTAACAATAAACATTAATTTTCAGCAGATTTGTGGGAATTTTTTTTATTTTTTTTTCAAAAATGAAAATTCCCAGAATATCGGTATAAATTATCGGCTATCGGCCTGAAAGTTCACAAATTATCGGTATCGGCCCTAAAAAATCAATATCGGTCGATCCCTAGTCTGTACCATTATTCTCTTTCCATAGACAGGGTAATAGCACTTCCATTGGGTACTGTACAGTCCGTACCATTATTCTCTTTCCATAGGCAGAGTAATAGCTCCACCACTGGATTCTGTGCAGCCTGTAGCATTACCCTCCTTTTTTAATTGACGGAGTGTTTGCACTTGCCTCTTGATTCTATTCATTCTCTATCACCACTCTACTTTCCTAGGCAGAGTATTTGCACCTCCCGTTGGCTCCTGTACATAAGGTAGCATTGTCCTCTTTCCATAGGCGGACTATTTACATCACCACCGGATACCGGACGCCCTGTAGCATTACCCTTCTTCCATGGCGGTTGCACTATCACTGGATCCTATACTTCCGCTAGCATTCCTCTCCTTCCGTAGTAGGAGTATTTGCACTTACTCCGGATACTGTACATTTTATGGTATTGCCCTCTTTCCGTAGAGTAGTTGCACTACCACTGATTTCTATACAGACTATCGCATTAACCTTCTTCATTAGGCGGGTAACTGCACTTCCACCGGATACCATACGTCATGTTGCATTACCCCCTCCGCAGGCGGCGTAATTGCACTAATGCTGTTTATCATCTGTCCTTTCGGATTAGTTGCACCACAATTGCATACTGTAGATCCTGTAGCATTACCCTCCTTCCATTGGCGGAGTAGTTGCACAACCAGTAGTGCTTACACTGCCAGTGGACCTGGTACATGTTGTTGGGTTTCCCTCTTACATCAGCGGAGTGATTCACTATCTCTGGAAGCTGTCCATCCTATCTCATTACGCCACCTAAGAAAGACGGATAATTGCTTGAACGTTGACTACCATGACTACTCTCACTTTTTCCTTGTCGCATTGCATCCGGTTCCACAGATGGCCTATTACTAGACTCGGCCCCTACAGTCGCCTTATCCCCCATCATAGGTGGTATTTTGGCACTACTACTGGATACTGTGACTACACCACAATATCCCCTTCCTCAGGTAGTCATTGATTGGATCGGGGTCGGGCGCCTACGTGGCAGCCTCTGTCTTCCAGTTAGGACTGTAGCTGACAGGCTATTGACTCAACACGCTCGGCGTCCATTCTCTGTCAGTAGGTGGAACATCTGCTCTGATGGCCAGTTTCCTCCTTTTCAAGTGGAGGATTCAAGTGGAGACTCTCTTCTGGCCCTAGAGACCATAGTTGTGGCTTTGGCCTCCCCTCTATGAGGCAGCCTTTCACTGGCCATAGATTTTATGGCTACTCCTGTTCCGTGGCCACTACTGTGTGACTCCGTCCCAGGGGGAGTATTTGTGTTCATCGTTTTTACCGTCCCCTCTTTCTCCATGTGGAGTATCGGCCCTGGTGTTTTGTGCGGTATCTGCGCACTATTCCTCCTTCTAGGGGTGGAACCTTCTCGCTAGTTGTAGCTGTGATTGTACATACAAAAAAAATACCTCTATGCACTCGGTGTCTATGTGCAGAGATATACATCATACCTCCAATTAACTTAATTCCACTTGTGGACTGAGCATATTAAATATAACTTTTACTAATAAATCGCTAAAAGCATAGGTGGTTGCAGTGGGATGAAACAAAAACATACATACATATATACACATATATTGCCACCATCTGGGGCCACAGTAGGATAATTATGGGTAGATCTTACCCCGTCCTGTAGACACACGACCAGCAAACAGTGGGTGGCGTCAGTGCCCTGGTATAACAGTCGGACACTCCTATTGTGCACTAGTCTAGAGCCCTCCCTGTATAGGTGGTTAAGGGGCTATCCTCATTGACCTGCCTCACCAACACAGAGCACCCGCCCCGACAGGGGCGACCCCATACGGAACCTGTCCCTATAATGGGGCCTAGTCCCTGTAAAGCCCTTACTATATAACCCTACATGCCATGTTTCATTCCATAGAGTTGGAACTCATCAGCTAATTCTCAGCTGGAATTGTCAATTTTATTGTCCAATATCAATAGTGGGAGACTGATACCTTCATCCCACTATATGGCTTGAGAGGCTGTTTCGCAGCCTACAGTTTTCCAACACTGAGGGCAGAGACACTGCGATGACGTCAATCGGGAGTTGACAGAGAGTGATGATGTCAGCCTCCTCTATCACAGCAGTTGGTTGGTGGCAGGTTCCGCCCCTGTCATCGATAGGGCGGTAGTACTTGTCAATCATTGGAACACTATTTTTACTTCCGGTATCGTAGGCCATTCATCGCTGCCCGATACCCCTGAGGAAGCCAGAGATACTGGCGAAACATGTCGGGGGGCAGATTTAGGTTTTAATTAGCAGTCATGTTTCCCACTGTTAGAGAGAAATAGTAGCCCGGATGGATTACTGTGACCTGTCTGGTACCACCAGCAGGCTGCATACTTAGGAGGATAGCAGTGTTGCCAGTCCCGGATGCACTACCGTGACCTGCCTGGCACCACCAGCAGGCTGCACACTTAGGAGGATAGCAGTGTTGCCAGTCCCGGATGCACTACCGTGACCTGCCTGGCACCACCAGCAGGCTGTACACTTAGGAGGTTAGCAGTGTTGCCAGTCCCGGATGCACTACCGTGACCTGCCTGGCACCACCAGCAGGCTGTACACTTAGGAGGATAGCAGTGTTGCCAGTCCCGGATGCACTACCGTGACCTGCCTGGCACCACCAGCAGGCTGCACACTTAGGAGGATAGCAGTGTTGCCAGTCCCGGATGCACTACCGTGACCTGCCCGGCACCACCAGCAGGGTGTACACTTAGGAGGATAGCAGTGTTGCCAGTCCCGGATGCACTACCGTGACCTGCCTGGCACCACCAGCAGGCGGCACACTTAGGAGGATAGCAGTGTTGCCAGTCCCGGATGCACTACCGTGACCTGCCTGGCACCACCAGCAGGGTGTACACTTAGGAGGATAGCAGTGTTGCCAGTCCCGGATGCACTACCGTGACCTGCCTGGCACCTCCAGCAGGCTGTACACCTAGGAGGTTAGCAGTGTTGCCAGTCCTGGACGCATTATTGTGACCTGCCTGGCACCACCAGCAGGCTGCACATTCAGGTGGATAACAGTGTAGCCACCGTCTGTATCTAATGCTAGTTGCTAAATAGCATTCCCAGTTGTGTAGAGGGTTGATGTAACAAATCCCCTCTTACAAATAAAGGACAACAACCTGTAAATCAGTTTCTTGCTGATGATCAGCTTGAGCAGGCACTAGCATTTACAGACGTGGCATGGCAAGAGGCTGACCTCATAGTCTTTTGCACTAATTACCCTGGTAGTGATAAACAGGGGTTAGGCTGGTTCACTGTCACCTGACTGGTACCACCAGTAGTCCACACACTCCAGACTGCTGTACATATGGCAAGTGCATGTTGTGTTGGAAAACTGTAGGCTGCGAAACAGCCTCTCAAGCCATATAGTGGGATGAAGGCATCAGTCTCCTACTATTGATATTGGACAATAAAATTGACAATTCCAGCTGAGAATTAGTTGAAACAACACTTGCAGGACGTGGTAGCACAAGGTGTTGCTCTCACGTCTTTTGGAGTGAGCGATTGAGCACATCGCCTCCAACCGGTTATATCCACCATCTCTCACAGTGGATTGTAGACCGTGTTTTTAACACCCTAGTAGGTTATTCTGTTTGTTTGTCTGTGTTCTATCACATGTGAATCACACCCACCAGTGACACTTTTTAATGAATAATATAATAAAAGTGAAGTATTAGTTTGCACTTGGGCCAAGATAGGTTTCTATTGCCCTCATAGGCATTTGTAAATACAGTTGTGATTAACCTTGCCCAGGTCAGGTCCTGAATTTATGGACTTACCATTTCTTCACCACTTCTGCTGTGTGCTTTGGGTCATTGTCATGCTGAAATGTCCACTGGTGCCCAAGGCCACGTTTCTCTGCAGACTGCCTGAGGTTGTCGTTGAGAATCCTCATGTTTTGCTCTTTTTTCATGGTGCCGTTTACTGTGATTAGGTTCCCTGGTCCATTGGCTGAAAAACACCCCCAAAGCATTTAGGTTCCCACCACCATGTTTGACAGTGGGGATGGTGTTCTTTGGGTTGAAGGCTTCTCCTTTTTTACGCCAAATGAAGGAAACATCATTGTGACCAAACTATTAAATTTTTGTTTCATCTGACCATAACACAGAAGACCAGAAGTCTTCTTCTTTGTCCAGATGAGCTTTTGCAAAGGCCAAGCGAGCTTTTGTGCGCCTTATCTGGAGAAGTGGCGTCCTTCTTGGTCTGCATTGTGCCGTGTCCTTTGGATTGTCTGCCTTGAGACATTGCCACCAGCAGAGCCCAGATTCACCAGGATGGCCTTGGTGGTGATCCTTGGATTCTTTTTCACCTCCCTAACTATCCTCCTGGCCAGCACAGGTGTCACTTTTGGCTTCCGACCACGTCCTCTGAGATGTTCCACAGTGCGGAACATCTTGTATTTTTTGCTCAAATGTAAATAAAAGCTGAGAAATTGTTTTTTTCCCCCACAATAATGCCTCTTGTACATCGTCTTATTATCTTTTGGGAGACACCTATGTCATTTCCCGTCAAAAAATTACTTGCTGGTTGAATAAAAGTAACTTTAAGTCAAAATTTTCCAGGGGTATGAATAATTATGGGCAGCACTGTAAGTTTTGATGATACATGAGAGCTAGTGAAGGCAGCAGCATCCTATACACACAGATCTAGCATGTATTGCTGGGAAGGAAACATCCATATGAGACAAATCTGAAACTAGGAGCAAAATTAAATTTGGGGGTATGAAGATTGCAGTCTGAAACGTTTTTGCATGTCAGATGTCCATTTAAATGGTAAAATTTTGGCTGCCTGTAGCCACCACTAGGGGGAGCATGGTTGTTTAGGGCAGGCTTGTTATATACATTGCGCTCCATTCTAACAGTGTATGTAGTAGAAGTCCCCCAAGTGGTAGCGTATCATGTATACAGGGGATTTTGGAATTGTGGATGTAAACCAAATGTTTATCAAAGATGGACATTCCCTTTAAGCTTTTCCCGGACCACTCATTGATACCATCTGTTATCTGTTAATATTGCACTGCCGTCATGATGGGATTTTCAGTGGAGTTACACATTGTCCTGACAACACACTATGTCCAGGTCTGGTTATGCTGGTCACACCATGTGTAAAGCAGATCCCCTCAGATAAGGCGTCAGCAGCCTGATAACCGTGGTGCACAGATGTCCCCCTGCCCATTGTGCTGAGTGCACAGCTGCTGAGCCTTATGTGTGTTTTCCTGACCTCTGCTCCATTACACCAATTTGCAGCAATCACCTGTTGCATGTTTCCTGGTCCTTAATTTTACTGTGCTCCATTAGAAGTGATTCTCAACCTCCACAACACAAGACGCTGTCTTATCTCTGCAGTGTTTGTGGAGCTGTCAGCAGATTCTGCCATTCCCTCCCATACATCCCACACAGATATGTACTGGCCCCTATCCAGTATTGTGCATGGAGTCTAAAGGAGCATTGTATTGGCACAGGGATGATGATGGGGGAAGTAGTTGTCCCATAATTCTATAGTATTAGCTGCATACATTATTTTATATTACCACTGAGGCTCTTATGTGATCTTGTAGATTTAAGGATATATATCTATCTGTCACTGTGTACATACATTACATTACATTACTTATCCTGTACTGATCCTGAGTTACATCATGTATTAGGCTACATGCACACGTTCAGGATTCATGTGCGGAGAATCCGCACTGAAATCCGCAGGTTCACAGGCAAATCCGCATTAATTGGTGCGGATTTGCATGCGGATTTGCGTGCGGATTTGGTGCGGATTCGGTGCGGATTTTCTGCATGCGGATTTCACTAAGTGACTTAAGAAAATCCGGTCAGGAAAAAAAAAATTAATTGACCTGTTGCGGATTTTAAAATCCGCACGGAAAAAATCTGCATTGTGTGCATTGAGAATTTCAAATTCTCATAGAATACAATGTACATGACCTACGGTGCGGATTTTCCGCACGCAAATCCGCGCGGAAAATCCGCACGCAATCCTGATCGTGTGCAGGGGGCCTTATACTCCAGAGCTGCACTCACTATTCTGCTGGTGCAGTCACTGTGTACATACATTACTTATCCTGTACTGATCCTGAGTTACATCCTGTATTATACTCCAGAGCTGCACTCACTATTCTGCTGGTGCAGTCACTGTATACATACATTACTTATCCTGTACTGATCCTGAGTTACATCCTGTATTATACTCCAGAGCTGCACTCACTATTCTGCTGGTGCAGTCACTGTGTACATACATTACATTACTTATCCTGTACTGATCCTGAGTTACATCCTGTATTATACTCCAGAGCTGCACTCACTATTCTGCTGGTGCAGTCACTGTGTACATACATTACTTATCCTGTACTGATCCTGAGTTACATCCTGTATTATACTCCAGAGCTGCACTCACTATTCTGCTGGTGCAGTCACTGTGTACATACATTACATTAGTTATCCTGTACTGATCCTGAGTTACATCCTGTATTATACTCCAGAGCTGCACTCACTGTTCGCTGCAGCAGAATTGTAAGATCCTATAGCAGGAAGCCAGCGAGACTTTGAATGCAGCTGTGGATGTGACTAGAGTAGAAGAAATTATATAACTATAGATATGTACCATATCTCCTATTTATCAGTCTCCTATAGTCTTTATATTAACCCTGTAGCTGCTGAGCACAACCTGTTAAAGATTTCCTCCTCCTCCTCCTGCCATCGCTTCTGCAGAAGTTGCTCTGGTTATTGTTTAATCACTTCACCACCTCCGTCTCTAACACATTCCTCCACAGACGTGGTGGACCCAGTTCACGCCTCGTCTGCCACCCATGAGTCAAAGCCAATGCGTGGCTCCAGCAGCCGCCCCCCAGGATCATCACTCAATCAAATCTTACGTGGATTTGCAAGAGAATCCGTGTGGATTTACAGTTTGATGCGCCACACACGCAGATTAGCTCCATTCGATGGCGCCAGTCCGCGTGAGGCCATCCGCTACCTCGTCCACGTGGCATCCACCGCAGTAAATCACTTGTCAATTAAATTTTTTTCAAATCTGCATGGTAAAAAATCTTCACCGTGTGAACAGCGATGCAGATTTCGCGGCGCAGAATGCGCTCTAGACATACCTAAGACCGCGTTTGCCAATGTATATGCCACGTCGCCCATCCTCATTTTGTGTGCACCCTCCAAAACCTACTGCTGTGTGTTTGCCAGTCACCACCGTGAGGGGCCCCTCTATCTGTGCCAGTCTGCACCCTCTCTTGTGTACCTATGTGCCAGGTGACATCCAGTAGGCCCTTTATTTTATATGCTGGGCAATACCACCTGGGGGTCCATTCTTTAGGGCACATGCATCATTCGGCCCCCCCTTTAAGGGCCCAGTCTTGTGTATATGTGTGCCAGTTAACCTTTGTGTATATCTGCACCAATCGAAACTCTCCGGGGTCTACCTGTGGAGGAAGGGATGACCCATTATACCCGTTGACCAAGAAATGACCAGTTTGGAAGGCGATAGGGACGGACGGGGGACGACCCGGGCTCCTGATTTGCTGCCTCTTGAGGTTGGGATGCGACTCTGACTATAAATGGCGACCTGCACTTTGTGTCCCTTTACATCTGCTTGAAAGCCTCCAACATCAGTGCCCGTCCAGCTGGATTAATGATCAATTACCCCGACCTGCTAACCAGTTCCTTGGAGTCAGCACTTCTGACCGCTCCACACCTTGCTGCTTTCTCCACTCTCTACCGGGCAGCAGCAGGACGCCAGCCATGGAGCAAAACACCACAATGACCCGAAACCCCATGGCGCAGTTCAACATCTCCGACATTATAGTGATCGTGGCTTATTTTGGGCTCAACGTGGCCGTGGGCATCTGGGTAAGTGACCAATGTCACCAAAGTCTCACTGTGATGTGCTGTCTATTATTGCTGCCTGTTATCAGCCATTCTATGTCATTGCGACTGGATGAGTGATAGGAAGCGGAGGGAACTACCATGGGATGGCGCTGTGACTGGCAGATAGGAATAGATCATCAGCCATGGACAGATGGGTCGCTTGCTTATTATCTTGGCATGTTTAAAGCCCCCGTTATTGCAATATTTCCTGCATATTACAATAGTATTAGTGCTGATGGTCAAGTTAGTCATTGATTATTATGACATGCAGGAAATGTAGTCGGGTTGTGCAGTCCTATCAGAAACCACAGATAAGGCATGTGACAAAGTGAGCTCTGCTACATTCACACGATCAGCTGTGCTACGGTTTACGCAGTATTTGCGCTGAACAAATATCATTGCTTTGTCAGGTGTTCTGTGTGTTGGTACAGTGTGTATTGGCCCTATGTATAAAGCATCCGCAAAGACGGGGTTCATCTGTCAGCGCAGCTGAGGCTTTTCTTCTTCTCTTGGATGGACATTTACTGAGCAGAGCGACTTCACATAACCATAGAGTTCCATGATAAAAGTCTGTCTGCAGCCACCACTAGGGGGAGCTGAGGAGCTTACTGTATAAGTGGTTTAGTATTCGAGTCCCTGGCATCCAGTGATTTAGTATTCCAGTCCCTGACATCCAGTTGTTTAGCATTCCAGTCCCTGGTGTCCAGTGGTTTAGTATTCCAGTCCCTGGGGTCCAGTGGTTTAGTATTCCAGTCCCTAAGGTCCAGTTGTTTAGTATTCCAGTCCCTGGTGTCTAGTGGTTTAGTATTCTGGTGTCTAGTGGTTTAGTATTCCAGTCCCTGGAGTCCAGTGGTTTAGTATCCCAGTCCCTGGTGTCCAGTGGTTTAGTATTCCAGTCCCTGAGGTCCAGTGGTTTAGTATCCCAGTCCCTGGCATCCAGTGGTTTAGTATTCCAGTCCCTGACATCCAGTGGTTTAGTATTCCAGTCCCTGACATCCAGTGGTTTAGTATGCCAGTCCCTGAGGTCCAGTGGTTTAGTATCCCATTCCCTGGTGTCCAGTGGTTTAGTATTCCAGCCCCTGGCATCCAGTGGTTTAGTATTCCAGTCCCTGGTGTCCAGTGGTTTAGTATCCAAGTCCCTGGGGTCCAGTGGTTTAGTATTCCAGTCCCCGGCGTCCAATAGTTTCGTATCCCAGTCCCTGGTGTCCAGTGGTTTAGTATTCCAGTCCCTGAGGTCCAGTGGTTTAGTATCCCAGTCCCTGGCATCCAGTGGTTTAGTATTCCAGTCCCTGACATCCAGTGGTTTAGTATTCCAGTCCCTGACATCCAGTGGTTTAGTATGCCAGTCCCTGAGGTCCAGTGGTTTAGTATCACATTCCCTGGTGTCCAGTGGTTTAGTATCACATTCCCTGGTGTTCAGTGGTTTAGTATTCCAGCCCCTGGCATCCAGTAGTTTAGTATTCCAGTCCCTGGTGTCCAGTGGTTTAGTATCCAAGTCCCTGGGGTCCAGTGGTTTAGTATTCCAGTCCCCGGCGTCCAATAGTTTCGTATCCCAGTCCCTGGTGTCCAGTGGTTTAGGATTTCAGTCCCTGGTGTCTAGGGGTTTAGTATTCCAATCCTTGGCATCCATTGGTTTTGTATTCCAGTCCCTAATGTCTAGTGATTTACTTCCTAGTTCCTGGTCTCTAGTGGTTTTGTATTTCAGTTCCTGGTGTCTAGTAGTTTTGGATTCCAGTGTCTATGAGTTTACTGCCTCAGTCCCTGGTGTCCAGTGGTTTAGTATTCCGGTCCCTGGTGTCCAGTGATTTAGTATTCCAGTCCCTGGTGTCCAGTGGTTTAGTATTCCAGTCCCTGGGGTTCAGTGGTTTAGTATTCCAGTCCCTGGTGTCCAGTGGTTTAGTATTCCAGTCCCTGGGGTTCAGTGGTTTAGTATTCCAGTCCTTGGCGTCTATTGGTTTTGTATTCCAGTCCCTAATGTCTAGTGATTTACTGCCTAGTTCCTGGTCTCTAGTAGTTTTGGATTCCAGTCCCTGGTGTCCAGTGGTTTAGTATTCCAGTCCCTGGTGTCCAGTGGTTTAGTATTCCGGTCCCTGGTGTCCAGTGGTTTAGTATTCCAGTCCCTGGTGTCCAGTGGTTTAGTATTCCAGTCCCTGGTGTCCAGTGGTTTAGTATTTCAGTCCCTGGGGTTCAGTGGTTTAGTATTCCAGTCCCTGGTGTCCAGTGGTTTAGTATTCCAGTCCCTGGGGTTCAGTGGTTTAGTATTCCAGACCCTGGTGTCCAGTGGTTTAGTATTCCAGTCCCTGGGGTTCAGTGGTTTAGTATTCCAGTCCCTGGTGTCCAGTGGTTTAGTATTTCAGTCCTTGGCGTCTATTGGTTTTGTATTCCAGTCCCTAATGTCTAGTGATTTACTGCCTAGTTCCTGGTCTCTAGTAGTTTTGGATTCCAGTGTCTATGAGTTTACTGCCTCAGTCCCTGGTGCCCAGTGGTTTAGTATTCCAGTCCCTGGTGTCCAGTGGTTTAGTATTCCAGTCCCTGGGGTTCAGTGGTTTAGTATTCCAGTCCCTGGGGTTCAGTGGTTTAGTATTCCGGTCCCTGGTGTCCAGTGGTTTAGTATTCCGGTCCCTGGTGTCCAGTGGTTTAGTATTCCGGTCCCTGGTGTCCATTGGTTTAGTATTCCTGCCCTGGTGTCCAGTGGTTTAGTATTCCGGTCCCTGGTGTCCAGTGGTTTAGTATTCCGGTCCCTGGTGTCCAGTGGTTTAGTATTCTGGTCCCTGGTGTCCAGTGGTTTAGTATTCCTGCCCTGGTGTCCAGTGGTTTAGTATTCCAGTCCCTGGTGTCCAGTGGTTTAGTATTCCAGTCCCTGGTGTCCAGTGGTTTAGTATTCCAGTCCCTGGTGTCCAGTGGTTTAGTATTCCGGTCCCTGGTGTCCATTGGTTTAGTATTCCTGCCCTGGTGTCCAGTGGTTTAGTATTCCGGTCCCTGGTGTCCAGTGGTTTAGTATTCCGGTCCCTGGTGTCCAGTGGTTTAGTATTCCGGTCCCTGGTGTCCAGTGGTTTAGTATTCCTGCCCTGGTGTCCAGTGGTTTAGTATTCCGGTCCCTGGTGTCCAGTGGTTTACTCCCTAGTCCCTGATGTATGGTGTTCACTCCCCCGGTCCTATCTAGCTGCCTTTCTCCGCCTGGTTTATTATAATTCTCCCAATCTAAGGCCACATGCACACGGTGTGGATTATGCGCGGTTTCTCCGTGTGGCTATGCAGCGTAATACAGAAGCACAGTTAATGAGATTTTCCAGCTCTCACGTACTCGCTGCGCTTTATTTACGTGCGGAGATTGACTTGCGGTCAGTATTTTGAAGTCCATTGTTTGTGTGGATTTCCAGTGCAGCTTTCACCCTACGCAGTGCAATGGCTGAGATCGGGGGGGGGGGTCAAATCTGCTTCAAAATCCGCAAGTAACACATGAGGATTCTGGTGCGGAAACGCAGCGAAATCTGCATAAACGACGCTGCTGTGCGCATGTACCACGCGGATACGTGATCAAATCATATAAGAGACACAGCGAGGGATCCTCTATGTCGGTTTCCATTGCCTCATCGCCTTCTCTCTCTCTTCCAGTCGTCCTGTCGTGTCAACAGGAACACACTGAGCGGCTACTTCCTCGCAGGACGGAACATGGCCTGGTGGCCGGTAAGTGCACACATCAACGGATCACTGATATTACTGATTAATAAGACCTAAAATATGGGCTTGTTATTTGCGGAAATCCGTAGTAAATGTGTAAGCTAAGACCGTTAGGGAAAGGGTTAACGTCCAAGTCCTGGAATTACACGGATTCCCTCGGATTTGTAAAAGGGATTAGCCGCAGCTTTTTGCCTTTTGAACCTATTTGGCTCCTGGGCACAGACCATACCCCAGAGAGCGAGGCTGCTCCCCCTGCTGGTGACATGAAAGCACTACGCCGGACCTGCAGAGCTAGCAGTCGTACCCAAGGGTCCCTTTTAGAGATGAGCGAATTTAGATTTGTTCTGCACCTGCGTGGTGGGGGGGGGGGGCGTCCCTGAGGCTGTGCACTTGCGCCGCCGCTCCGAGTAGCTGTGCAAGCGCAGAGGCTCTGCGTCCAGAGCAACGACCGTTCGTGCACCGCTACCTGGAAAGCAGAGCCTCTGCGCTTGTGCACCGCTAAACAGGGCAGCGGCGCGGGTTCAAGACTTTTGGGAATGTCCAAGATGTCTCAAAACGGCAGGGGGAACGCCCCACCGCGGGTGCAGAACTGGATGAGATGAATCGATTTGCACAACTCCCTTTGCCGCTAGCATTATAAGTGGCACATGGGGGCGCTGTTGCAGATGCTGCCCCCCTAAAATGGTCCCTGGGCAGTGCCACTTAATATACTGGACGTATCGCTCGTCATGCAGGAGTCTGGGAAAGCTGGGTGACAACCTGTTACTGTCTTACACATGGCATCTCATGTTAATAACCCTCCCTCTGTCTCTTTGTGTTTAGATTGGCGCCTCTCTCTTTGCCAGTAGTGAAGGCTCCGGGCTGTTTATCGGGCTGGCGGGCACTGGGGCGGCAGGTGGCATCGCGGTGGCTGGATTTGAATGGAATGTAAGAGATTAGACGTAGCTCTGCTGTCCTATGTGAATAGACCGGCTGAATAAACCGGGGAAAACGTGGGCACTGTCACTTGGCGCTGAGCCCCAACAAGCAGTGGGTTGGTTGCCCCCATTTGCAGCGGGCACAAAATCTGATCCTGGCTGCGCTCAGGAAACCGCCGAAACAGATTTATTGTATTATACAAATCTTGAGCAAAATTGTCTTATGCTCCAGTCACATCCAAAGCTGCGTATGTTTGGAGTCTGTCAGTAGCGTGCTGAGTTCATGTGGCTCTTCTAGGGTCTGACAGGTAATACTGTACCAGACTCATCTACTGTGCAGTGATAGGAAGGCTCCTTCATGCAGCAGCTTTGGATGTGACTGGAGTATAAAACATGTTTTAAGTCCAGAATTGGAAAGCAAATGGTCAAATGAGCAGATAATGTAAGAGAATAGGCTCCGGGGTGGAAGAGGTTGCCGAGTTGTGGTGCCTCGCGCCTCTAGAGTGCTATAGTATGTAACGGTGATGTACTATATGTTACAGGCCACCTACATTTTACTGGCCCTGGCTTGGATCTTCGTCCCAGTTTACATCTCCTCGGGGGTAAGTACTGAGCACGTACATACTGCACTGGGGGTCAGTGCACGTGACGTACAAAACTGTGTTCTTCTATTGCTCTTGTCCTGATTTCCAATCTATAGTATGCTCCAGTCACCTCCAGAGCTGCATGCAGAACGCCGCTGTGTGATCTAACTGTTATTACCTAGCCCCCTGGTGGTCACCCAGGACTGCATCAACCAGGGGAAGTACGACCTGCAACTGTGAGGACAATCCCTAGCAAAATTGATGCCTCAATCTCTAATTACAGCAGTGGTCCCCAACCTGGGGTTCCCCAGCCTTTGCAAAACTACAACTCCCAGCAACTCCTTTGGCTGTCTCGGCATGCTGGGAGTTGTAGTTTTGCAACGCCTGGGGACCACTGCATCTCAGCAGTTCTGTAACCTAGCAACACTGCCAACTTACATAGACACATATTTGCCCCCTTGTGTAATGCAGTAGATAATGCATTACCTGTGTTATATTCTTGGTGCTGCAGTGCCACCTCATGGTAGATTTGGGGTACTGCAAGCTATGGATCAGATTAGTAATTTCTGGAGCAAATTTATCTAATTATTATTGTAAATTTTCAAATCTTATTCAATCTGTCGCCCATTTTCATTATCGACAAAAAGAATTTCCCCCACCACGATGAATATCGTGCCGCAGAACTACACCATGTGCGTCTATAAGGGGGTGACCATGTTCTCTCCTTCTTCAGATTGTCACCATGCCGGAGTACCTGCAGAGAAGATTCGGGGGAGAAAGGATCCAGGTGTACCTGTCCGCCCTCTCCTTGCTCCTGTCTGTCTTTACTAAGATTTCTGTAAGTGCTTAGCCGCTGACTATTGAGGAGAGTTGTATGATGGGAAATTCTCTAGTTGCATCCAGAGCTGCCTTCGGTTTCCTTTTACTAAATCTGAGTGCATTTTGACAGCTCAAAGTGAAGGGAAAGGGTAGAAGGTGGATCAGACGAGAAAAGACATTTGTGTAGATGACACTGGGGTGTGATGTTACATGGAGGTGTATTAAGCTGTTCTCTAGTTAGATCCAGAGCTGCACCGACCAGCGGTAATAACCTAGTTATGCAGATGGTTTACATGTGTAACTGTACTAATCCACTACAGAAGGAGAACACGCCGATCAGACATCCTTGATCCTGACTTTCCTGTCTCGGGAATGCAGGGCGGCAGGATCTTCAGAATTCTCCGTCATCTCCTCGGGCTGCGGAGGAAAATTCTGAGAATGTGACAACATGAGTGTCACCCAGTAATATGTACTACATGGGGCGAGACAGGCTTAGATACACCAGATCAGCAGCAAGTATCACACATAATAGGCTTAGAATTAGATACATCAGCTCAGTAGACAGTATCACACATGATAGGCTTAGATACATCAGGCCAGCAGTACTGCATCATACATAATAGGTTTAGATACATGAGCTCATCAACACACAGTATCACATATGATGGGCTTAGATAACCCAGGTCAGCAGTAAGTATCACACATAATTTGGGGTCATAGCGCTGCGCCAGTTTTTGGCATAAAACAAGTCTGAAACTTGGGAATGGCGGTTGTGCGGTGGGGGCCCGGCCATCGGCCCCCGCTAATGTATTAACATTTACACCAGGCGGAAAAGGGGATTGAAAACTACTCCAGTCAGGGGGTGAAGTAGTGTTTATGCCAGTATCACAAATTATATGCTTAGATACACCAATTCAGCAGACAGTATCACACATGATAGGATTAGATACACCAATTCAGCAGACAGTATCACACATGTTATGCAGATACACCAGTCTTATGCTACTTTCACACTGGCGTTTTGGCTTTCCGTTTCTGAGATTCGTTCAGGGCTCAGCGGTCCAAAACGGATCAGTTTTGCCCTAATGCATTCTGAATGGAAAAGGATCCGCTCAGAATGCATCAGTTCAGTCTCCAGCGTTTTGGTGTCATACTGACGATGCAGAGCCAAACGGATCCGTCCTGACACACAATGTAAGTCAATGGGGACGGATCCGTTTTCACTGACACAATCTGGCACAATAGATAGCGGATCCGTCCTCCATTGACTTTCAATGGTGTTCAAGACGGATCCGTCATGGCTATGTTAAAGATAATACAAACAGATCCGTTCTGAACGGATGCAGACAACTGTGTTATCTGAACGGATCCGCACCAAACGCGAGTGTGAAAGTAGCCATAGCAGTACAGTATCACACATAATATGCTTAGATACACCAGTCTTTGCAGTACAGTATCACACATAATATGCTTAGATACACCAATTCAGCAGACAGTATCACACATGTTATGCTTAGATACACCAGTCTTAGCAGTACAGTATCACACATAATATGCTTAGATACACCAATTCAGCAGACAGTATCACACATGTTATGCTTAGATACACCAGTCTTAGCAGTACAGTATCACACGTGAAAAGCTTTGATGCATCAACTCAAGAGACAGTAACACACACATTATATGCTTAGATACACCAATTCAGCAGACAGTATCACACATGATGGGTTTAGATGGATACCTCAGCTTAGCTGTATCCCCAAAAATTATAGGGTTAGACAGACCACGCAGTATCACAATAGGCTTAGATACAAATAGAGAGAAGTAGACCAGGCACTCTATATATATTGTCACAAGTGAGATTTGTATTTGATACACATATAAAATCAGTTGTTAAAATCAGCATAAACTGTGAACAGCAGTATTAAAAGGAAAATATGATAAGTAGCAGCAATGGTATAAGTGTCCAATGTAGCAGCAGTGTGAGGTTCAAACAATAATCCAGCGATACCTACCACTGATGAAGGGGCACACCCCCGAAACGCGTATGGGCTACACCTTGCACCGGCATGCTGGCAAAGAGTTTCCCCCAGACTTGAATTAAACTTCGGAACTCCAAAAATAACTCTGACGACGCATGGTCTCACGGAGCGCATACCTCGCTGATGATATAAGGTACAGTCAGCTGATATCCACCAGACCATCACATCAACGCCCAGAGGAGCGGAACCACCAGACTAAGGTAATAGTTCAACAGCAATTACAAATAGGTGGGACGCCACCATGAATGCTTACTACATCAACCTGCTGGTCTTCCTGTTACATTGAAAAGACTGGGAATTCATCTGTCTACATTGGCATAGCAAGCCATAAGCGGAATCACGTATATCTAATAATCTTTAGATTCGGAATCACCTGTGACTTTGTGCTGTTACTAGCTGACATTACGATTTAAATGGATACATAAACGCATAACAGCTTACGGTTTTCTGTTGGACTTCAATAGCGGTACCGCTGGATTATTGTTTGAACCTCTATTGTTGCGGTTTTGTTCACACTGCTGCTACATTGGACACTTATACCATTGCTGCTACTTATCATATTTTCCTTTTAATACTGCTGTTCACAGTTTATGCTGATTTTATATGTGTATCAAATAAAAATCTCACTTTTGACAATATATATAGAGTGCCTGGTCTACTTCTCTCTATTTGTATCCATTTATTTGTGGCTGGGTGGGCCACTCAGACCAAGAGCACCTGATCCACATTGCCCAGCCGAAGTGATCCACAGATTTTTTTCTCCAGGCTTAGATACACCTCTATAGCAGTACAGTCTCCATCGATTCTTTTCTAACGCAATCCAGTAACATTACATGATGGGGAATGTAGTACTTCACAGTGATATCATTACCGTATCACCCTTAGATACACTGTACCAGGTGTCATTCTTTGACCAGAGCCACAACATGACCATTGGCTCTGCAGTGTACCAGCCTGTAATACCGCATCCTGCCACCAGAGGGCAGTGCAGGCTTAGAACTGTCTTTTGTCTTGGCTTTGGTGGTAGCCGTGCTCTCATTAGGGTCCTTTCACACTAGCGTTTTTCTTTTCCGGCGCTGAGTTCCGTCCTAGGGGCTCAATACCGGAAAAGGGCCCTTTCACACCTGCGTTATAGTCTTCCGGCATAGAGTTCCGTCGTCGGGGCTCTATGCCGGAAGAATACTGATCAGGATTATCCTAATGCATTCTGAATGGACAGTCCGTCCTTCAGGATGCATCAGGATGTCTTCCATTCCGGAACGGAACGTTTTTTGGCCGCAGCAAATAGCGCAGCATGCTGCGCTTTTTGCTCCGGCCAAAAATCCGGAACACTTGCCGCAAGGCCGGATCCGGAATTAATGCCCATTGAAAGGCATTGATCCGGATCCGGCCTTAAGCTAAACGTCGTTTCGGCGCATTGCCGGATGCGACGTTTAGCTTTTTCTCAATGGTTACCATGGCTGCCGGGACGCTAAAGTCCTTGCAGCCATGGTAAACTGTAGTGGGGAGCGGGGAGCAGCATACTTACCGTCCGTGCGGCTCCCGGGGCGCTCCAGAGTGACGTCAGGGCGCCCCAGGCGCATGGATGACGTGATCGCATGGATCACATGATCCATGCGCATGGGGCGCTCTGACGTCATTCTGGAGCGCCCCGGGAGCCGCACGGACTGTAAGTATACCGCTCCCCCGCTCCCCCGCTCCCCACTACTACTATGGCAACCAGGACTTTAATAGCGTCCTGGGTGCCATAGTAACACTGAAAGCATTTTGAAGACGGATCCGTCTTCAAATGCTTTCAGTACACTTGCGTTTTTCCGGATCCGGCGTGTAATTCCGGCAAGTGGAGTACACGCCGGATCCGGACAACGCAAGTGTGAAAGAGGCCTAACCAATCAGTTTTATCCCCATGCATTCTGAATGGAGAACGATCCGTTCAGGATGAATCAGGATGTCTTCAGTTCAGTCTTTTTGACTGATCAGGCAAAAGATAAAACCGTAGCATGCTACGGGTTTTATCTCCGGTGAGCGAAAAAAACTGAAGACTTACATTATCCGGCATTTTTCCCCATAGGAATGTATTAGTGCCGGATCCGTCCTTCCGGTAAAAATGTGAAAAAAAGATACGAGACGGATCAGTCTGTCCGCATGACAAACGGAGAGACGGATCCGTTCTTGCAATGCATTTGTGAGACGGATCCGCATCCGGATGCATCTCAGAAATGCTTTCAGTCACATCCAGATTGGCGGATCCGGCAGGCAGTTCCGATGACGGAACCGATTGCCGGATCACACTGCCGCAAGTGTGAAAGTAGCCGTAAGAGAAACAAAATGGTACTTTCACACTTGCTGCAGAGGATTCCAGCAGGCAGTTCCGTCGCCAGATGGCATTTGTAAGACTGATCAGGATCCTGATCCGTCTTACAAATGCATTAAAATGTTGGATCCGTCTTTCTGGTGTCATCTGGAAAAACGGATCCGGCCTTTATTTTCTTCACCTTTTTTTCGGTCTGCGCACAGATTCGGAATTCCGGTATTTTAAATGGCGAATCCGGCACTAATACATTCCTATTGAAAAAAATGGATTAAGGCAAGTGTTCTGTTTTTTGAGCCGGAGATAAAACCGTAGCATGCTGCGGTATTATCTCCGTCCTGAACAGTCAAAATGACTGAACTGAAGACATCCCGATGCATCCTGAACGGATTACTCTCCATTCAGAATGCATGGGGATAAAACTGATCGTTTATTTTCCGGTATTGAGCCGCTAGGACGGAACTCAGTGCCGGAAAAGAAAAACGCTAATGTGAAAGTGCCCTAAGAGTATTGCAGGTTTGATACCTTTTAATGGCTAACAAAAATAGAAGTAATGATGCTACATAGCGAGCACCAGTCCCTTCATCAAATACTAATGATCTTTCTTCAAATCCCAAATTAAATGGAGGCTTACGACCGAATGAAATCCCCGCGTTACGAGAATGCGTCTGACAGTGAAGGGAGAGAATCCTGTAATTCACTTCTGTTGAGGGATTAACAGTTGAGCAGTTTTCTGTACATGTAACCAAAGGACCCTAGAGTTGTCGGTGATATGGCGGATGACAGAGACCAGCGGACTGCAGGTTTCCGCGTGACCTGCGGATGACACCGGTGTCCTCTGCTCGCCCCCTGTCCTCGCTCTTCCTTTCATACGAGTCGCCCTGTTGCGTTGTGTTCGGGGTGCCGTCTCACGCCCTGTTATGACATTTGGAAGTCTTTTATTTCGGAGGCTCGGTCACACCCATCATATATATAAAAGCGCAGGATGCATTGTCCGCATTGTTCACTGCTGTCCTGTGTGCTGTATACAAGCGCAGACACAATACATGGCCTGTGTGTGATTTTATACCCCGGCTGCTTCATGGTCTGATTATTCTCGGTTATATAGTTACATGATATGTCATAGGAACCCCCTGAGTCTTTAAGCACATGCCCGTAAGCATTTTGTGGTTCGCAAACCGCAGATCTTTAAAATACGGAAACGGTCCGTGTGCTGTCTGCATCTGTATGTCCATTCCGCAAAAGATAGAACATGTCCTATACTTGTCCCACTGAAGTGAATGGGTCCCACTGAAGTAAATGGGTCAGCAAAAACATGCGTACGGCACACAGAGCGCTTCTGTATTTAGCGGATCCGTGGTTTGTGGTTGATCTGAACATAAAAGTATCGGGGCAGCCATAATCTGATCTCTTACCTCCCAGCAGTCAGTAGTCCCACTGCTTTAGTTCCCTGAAACAAACTTCATCAGTCACCAAAAAAATCCATCAAGACTAGGAGGAGGAGGAGGAGTAGGATGAGGATGAGGGGGGGGGTGTAAGGAGGAGAAGGACGAGGAGGATGAGGAGGAGGAGGAGGATGAGGGGAGGGGGGATGAGGAGTAGGATGAGGAGGGGAGAGGAGGAGAATGAGGAGTATGAGGGGGAGGAGGGATAAGAAGGAGAAGGACAAGGAGGATGAGGAGAGAGGGGGGGTGAGGAGGAGGATGAGGAGGAGTATGAGGGGGAGGAGGAGTATGAGGAGGAGGAGTATGAGGGGGAGGGGGAGAAGGACAAGGAGGATGAGGAGAGAGGGGGGATGAGGAGGAGGAGGATGAGGAGGGGAGAGGAGGAGGGGGAGGAGGAGGAGTATGAGGGGAAGGGGGGATAAGGAGGATGAGGAGGAGGAGGGAAGAGAGTGGATGAGGAGGAGGGGGAAGAGTATGAGGGGGAGGAGGAGGAGGATGAGGAGTATGAGGGGGAGGGGGGAGAAGGAGGAGAAGGACAAGGAGGATGAGGAGAGGGGGGGGGGTGAGGAGGAGGATGAGGAGGAGGATGAGGAGGGGAGAGGAGGAGGATGAGGAGTATGAGGGGAAGGGGGGATGAGGAGGAGGAGGGAAGAGAGGGGGTGAGGAGGAGGATGAGGAGGAGTATGAGGGGAAGGAGGAGGAGGGGGAAGAGTATGAGGGGGAGGAGGAGGAGGAAGGGGAGGAGGAGGAGGGGAGAGGGGGGATGAGGAGCAGGAGGAGGAGGAGTATGAGGGGAGGAGGAGGAGGAGTATGAGGGGGAGGAGGAGGAGGGGAGAGGGGGGATGAGGAGGAGGATGAGGAGGAGGATGAGGATAAGGAGGAGGAGGATGAGGAGCTGGAGGAGGACGAGGACGATGGGGGGAATGAGGAGAAGGGGGAGGGGGGATGAGGAGGATGAGGAGGAGGAGGGAAGAGGGGGGTAAGGAGGAGGAGGAGGAGGAGGGGGAGGACGAGGACGATGGGTGGATGAGGAGGAGGAGAACGAGGAGGGGGATGAGAAGGAGGAGGACGAGGAGGAGGACGAGGAGGAGGAGGGGAGAGGGGGGAGGAGGAGGAGGAGTATGAGGAGGAGGAGGAGGGGAGAGGGGGGATGAGGAGGAGAAGGACGAGGAGGAGTATGAGGAGGAGGGGAGAGGGGGGGATGAGGAGGACGAGGAGGATGAGGAGGGGAGAGGGGGGGATGCTGCTGCAGCTGCTTTGTGGTTCTGTGAATCTGCATGCAACATGATGTGACTTCTGACTGTAATCCATGTTATATCAGTGTAAAAAATCACAGCAGAGAGTAAGAAAGAACGCAGCCGGCACTGCCGTATGTGTCTATGCGATCACTGGGGCGCTTTAAGCACTGGTATCCCGAACCTTCACGGTGGTGCTCTCTCGGTGATGTAGTGGTTATGATAATAATAGCATAAGGAAAAAGCACCGCGGCCCTCACCATTGGTCACAAAGTTGCTATTTGCAGTTTATTTCTTGGTTACATATTATCAGTGGACGCGGACGAAACACAGGTGCATAGATCGGCTACAGCTGTTTCGCGCTATGTTGCCAGGCTTGACAAAGCACGAAACAGCTGTAGCCGATCTATGCACCTGTGTTTCGTCCGCGTCCAATGATAATATGTAACCAAGAAATAAACTGCAAATAGCAACTTTGTGACCAATGGTGAGGGCCGCGGTGCTTTTTTCTTATGCTATTAGTGTAAAAAAATCACAATCAGCCCGCAGGTGTGTAGGTATATATATATATATACCTTAATAGGTTCCCATTATGGAAATATCAGTTGTCATTAATCACTATTTACAGACGGCTGACTTTGGACTTTGCTCAGACAATTTATTATCAATGATTTAATACTGACAGAGGGAGAAGATAAAGGCGGAAAATATGGCACATGACAGTAACATCATAGAGAACTGGGTCCATTGTATCTGTGTATTAGGGCTCATGCACACGACCGTATGTATTTTGCGGTCCAGATGACGTCCGTGTGCACTCCGTATTTTGCGGAACAGAACAGCTGGCCCTTCATAGAGCAGTCCTATCCTTGTACGTAATGCAGACAATAATAGGACATGTTCTATTTTTTTGCGGAACGGAAATACGGACATACGGAAACAGAAAGCACACGGAGTAACTTCTGTTTTATTTATTTTTGCTGACCCATTGTAGGGAATAATTCCGCATACGGTCCGCAACAAAAACGGAACGGACACCGAAAAATAATAAGTTCATGTGCATGAGCCCTTAGAATGTGTAACATTCTACCATGAGCGCGGGATGTTCTCCTTTCACCACATTTTATCGTTTATGTACATAATTAACATACGTATAAAGTTCAGCCTGTTTGTAAATACTCCAGAGCTGCACTCACTATTCTGCTGGTGCAGTCACTGTGTACATACATTACATTACTTATCCTGTACTGATCCTGAGTCACATCCTGTATTATACTCCAGAGCTGCACTCACTATTCTGCTGGTGCAGTCACTGTGTACATACATTACATGACTTATTCTGTACTGATCCTGAGTTACATCCTGTATTATACTCCAGAGCTGCACTCACTATTCTGCTGGTGCAGTCACTGTGTACATACATTACTTTTCCTGTACTGATCCTCAGTTACATCCTGTATTATACGCCAGAGCTGCACTCACTATTCTGCTGGTGCAGTCACTGTGTACATACATTACATTACTTATCCTGTACTGATCCTGAGTTACATCCTGTATTATACTCCAGAGCTGCACTCACTATTCTGCTGGTGCAGTCACTGTGTACATACATTACTTTTCCTGTACTGATCCTCAGTTACATCCTGTATTATACGCCAGAGCTGCACTCACTATTCTGCTGGTGCAGTCACTGTGTACATACATTACTTATCCTGTACTGATCCTGAGTTACATCCTGTATTATACTCCAGAGCTGCACTCACTATTCTGCTGGTGCAGTCACTGTGTACATACATTACTTATCCTGTACTGATCCTGAGTTACATCCTGTATTATACTCCAGAGCTGCACTCACTATTCTGCTGGTGCAGTCACTGTGTACATACATTACTTTTCCTGTACTGATCCTCAGTTACATCCTGTATTATACGCCAGAGCTGCACTCACTATTCTGCTGGTGCAGTCACTGTGTACATACATTACTTTTCCTGTACTGATCCTCAGTTACATCCTGTATTATACGCCAGAGCTGCACTCACTATTCTGCTGGTGCAGTCACTGTGTACATACATTACATTACTTATCCTGTACTGATCCTGAGTTACATCCTGTATTATACTCCAGAGCTGCACTCACTATTCTGCTGGTGCAGTCACTGTGTACATACATTACTTATCCTGTACTGATCCTGAGTTACATCCTGTATTATACTCCAGAGCTGCACTCACTATTCTGCTGGTGCAGTCACTGTGTACATACATTACATTACTTATCCTGTACTGATCCTGAGTTACGTCCTGTATTATACTCCAGAGCTGCACTCACTATTCTGCTGGTGCAGTCACTGTGTACATACATTACTTATCCTGTACTGATCCTGAGTTACATCCTGTATTATACTCCAGAGCTGCACTCACTATTCTGCTGGTGCAGTCACTGTGTACATACATTACTTATCCTGTACTGATCCTGAGTTACATCCTGTATTATACTCCAGAGCTAAACTGTTAGGCCTCATGCACACGACAGTTTTTTTTCACGGTCCGCAAAAACGGGGTCCGTAGGTCCGTGATCCGTGACCGTTTTTTCGTCCGTGGGTCTTCCTTGATTTTTGGAGGATCCACGGACATGAAAAAAAAGTCGTTTTGGTGTCCGCCTGGCCGTGCGGAGCCAAACGGATCCGTCCTGAATTACAATACAAGTCAATGGGGACGGATCCGTTTCACGTTGACACAATATGGTGCAATTGCAAACGGATCCGTCCCCATTGACTTTCAATGTAAAGTCTGGAGTTCTTTTATACCATCGGATTGGAGTTTTCTCCAATCCGATGGTATATTTTAACTTGAAGCGTCCCCATCACCATGGGAACGCCTCTATGTTAGAATATACTGTCGGATATGAGCTACATTGTGAAACTCAGATCCGACAGTATATTCTAACACAGAGGCGTTCCCATGGTGATGGGGACGCATCTAGTTAGAATACACTACAAACTTTGTACAAGACTGCCCCCTGCTGCCTGGCAGCACCCGATCTCTTACAGGGGGATATGATAGCACAATTAACCCCTTCAGGTGCGGCACCTGAAGGGGTTAATTGTACTATCATATCCCCCTGTAAGAGATCAGGGCTGCCAGGCAGCAGGGGGCAGACCCCCCCCCTCCCCAGTTTGAATATCATTGGTGGCACAGTGTGCGCCCCCCATCGGGCCCCCCGTCCTTCCTCTAGTGTAATAAATCGTTGGTGGCACAGTGTGCATCCCCCCATCGGGCCCCCCTTCCTCCCTCTAGTGTAATAAATCGTTGGTGGCACAGTGTGCGCCCCCCATCGGGCCCCCCTTCCTCCCTCTAGTGTAATAAATCGTTGGTGGCACAGTGTGCGCCCCCCATCGGGCCCCCCGTCCTCCCTCTAGTGTAATAAATCGTTGGTGGCACAGTGTGCGCCCCCCATCGGGCCCCCCTTCCTCCCTCTAGTGTAATAAATCATTGGTGGCACAGTGTGCGCCCCCCATCGGCCCCCCTCCCTCTATAGCAGTAACAACATTGGTGGCAGTGTGCGGCCTCCCATCTCCCCCCCCCCCCGATCATTGGTGGCAGCGGAGTTCCGATCGGAGTCCTAGTTTAATCGGTAACCATGGCAACCAGGACGCTACTGCAGTCCTGGTTGCCATGGTCACTTAGCAATAGTACAATAGTAGAAGATTCATAGTTACCTGCTTGCTGCTGCGATGTCTGTGTCCGGCCGGGAGCTTCACCTACTGGTAAGTGACAGGTCTGTGCGGCGCATTGCTAAAGAACTGTCACTTACCAGTAGGAGGAGCTCCCGGCCGGTCACAGACATCGCAGCAGCAAGCAGGTAAGTATGAATATTCTACTATTGTACTATTGCTAAGTAACCATGGCAACCAGGGCTGCAGTAGCATCCTGGTTGCCATGGTTACCGATCGGAGCCCCAGCGATTAAACTGGGACTCCGATCGGAACTCCGCTGCCACCAATGATCGGGGGGGGGGGGGGGAGATGGGAGGCCGCACACTGCCACCAATGTTGTTACTGCTATAGAGGGAGGGGGGCCGATGGGGGGCGCACACTGTGCCACCAACGATATTCAAACTGGGGAGGGGGGTCTGCCCCCTGCTGCCTGGCAGCCCTGATCTCTTACAGGGGGATATGATAGTACAATTAACCCCTTCAGGTGCCGCACCTGAAGGGGTTAATTGTGCTATCATATCCCCCTGTAAGAGATCGCGTGCTGCCAGGCAGCAGGGGGCAGTCTTGTACAAAGTTTGTAGTGTATTCTAACTAGAAGCGTCCCCATCACCATGGGAACGCCTCTGTGTTAGAATATACTGTCGGATATGAGTTTTCACGAAGTGAAAACTTAGATCAGAAAAAGCTTTTATGCAGACGGATCTTCGGATCCGTCTGTATGAAAGCTACCTACGGCCACGGATCACGGACACGGATGCCAATCTTGTGTGCATCCGTGTTCTTTCACGGACCCATTGACTTGAATGGGTCCGTGAACCGTTGTCCGTCAAAAAAATAGGACAGGTCATATTTTTTTGACGGACAGGATACACGGATCACAGCCTCGGCTGCAAAACGGTGCATTTTCCGATTTTTCCACGGACCCATTGAAAGTCAATGGGTCCGCGAAAAAAAACGGAAAACGGCACAACGGCCACGGATGCACACAACGGTCGTGTGCATGAGGCCTTAGGGTGTGTCTTAGGACAGCCTTGCTGACTGTTTCCTCAGAGAACCGTGACGGCAGCTTTGCATATTCTGAGGCTTGTGAATTGTGATGTGTTGGATCCATTCTGTCCTTGTTTCCCTGCAGACGGACCTATATTCTGGAGCGCTCTTTGTTCAGGTGTGTCTCGGCTGGAACCTCTACCTGTCCACGGTACTGATGCTGGTGGTGACGGCAATGTACACCATCGCAGGTGAGACATGCAGCGCTGCCGCTCATACTGACGGTCCTCCAAACATGGACCAGTCAAATGCGATCTTCTTGAGACCTAGAGGGTGGGGCTTCCTAAAAGAGGTGTGGCTTTTGCTATGGGGTGTGGTCTCACTGTGAATTATTGGGTCTTTGGATGGGTCTGATGATGAAGTTAGCACCCATGGTCCTGTCTTGCACATTAACTCATAAATATTAGCCTCTCCCTGATTTTTAAAGGAGTCACACTCGGTTTTATTTTTCAGGAGGCCTGGCTGCTGTCATCTACACGGATGCTCTACAGACGGTGATCATGATTGTGGGGGCCGTGATCCTGACTATCACAGGTATATGCAGAACGAGACCGCGGTGCTATCTGTGCACCCATAGTGCGGGGCTGGAGGGATTCAGATCACACTGACCCCACTCCTCATGGGTGGCAGGCTCCTATGGTCTAGCACTTTAGGCCCTGGGATTAGGGGGAGGAATCAGACGGGGCCCCATTTTCTGCATGCTGATGGTGACCCTCAAATGTGTTTGGTCAGGGTCAGTGTTTGCCCGCTATACAGTGGACATTTTGCATTGGGGAAAGGCACACGAAGGAATATTTGCACGCGGCACGTATTCCTTTCTGGCATAAGCCGGCACGATGTGCATTCTCTCTCTACAGTGACATCACTGTGTGCATACTCCCTGTGCTGTGACATCACTGTGTGCATTCTCCCTGTGCTGTGACATCACTGTGTGCATTCTCCCTGTGCTGTGACATCACTGTGTGCATTCTCCCTTTGCTGTGATATCACTGTGTGCATTCTCCTTGTGCTGTGACATCACTGTGTGCATTCTCCCTTTGCTGTGATATCACTGTGTGCATTCTCCTTGTGCTGTGACATCACTGTGTGCATTCTTCCTGTACTGTGACATCACTGTATCCATTTTCTCTCTACTGTGACATCACTGCTTGCATTACCCAATTGTAATACCCCTAATGTGCATTCTTCCTGTACTGTGACATCACGGCGTGCTTGATCCCTGGTTGTGACATCACTGTGTGTATTATCCCCCTACTGTGTGCATTCTTCCGGCACTGTGATATCACTATGTGAGTTATCAATGATAAGGGGACGGCCCCTAGTGTAATATCTTCAGAGGTCTGTGTCCAGTATACTGCACTTACCAGATAGTGTAGTGCACACTAGGAAGTGAAGCCTCTCCTTGGACAGGAGGAGTACCAGGCTGCTGAGCTCGTTAGCTAGAAATATCTCAATGGACGCCGGAGGAGACACGTGGAGAGGAACACTCAGAAGAGCAAGAAAAAAACCTGGCGCACTGGTGTTAAAATGTTTTGTTAAAAATAAAAACATTACCATCAGCTACGCATTTCAATGGTGGTCTGCCGTCTTCATCAGGCTATTTACTTCTCTGGGAATAAAAAATAAATAAAAAATTGGTAATTACAGGGAGTGCAGAATTATTAGGCAAGTTGTATTTTTGAGGATTAATTTTATTATTGAACAACAACCATGTTCTCAATGAACCCAAAAAACTCATTAATATCAAAGCTGAATATTTTTGGAAGTAGTTTTTAGTTTGTTTTTAGTTTTAGCTATTTTAGGGGGATATCTGTGTGTGCTGGTGACTATTACTGTACATAATTATTAGGCAACTTAACAAAAAACAAATATATACCCATTTCAATTATTTATTTTTACCAGTGAAACCAATATAACATCTCAACATTCACAAATATACATTTCTGACATTCAAAAACAAAACAAAAACAAATCAGTGACCAATATAGCCACCTTTCTTTGCAAGGACACTCAAAAGCCTGCCATCCATGGATTCTGTCAGTGTTTTGATCTGTTCACCATCAACATTGAGTGCAGCAGCAACCACAGCCTCCCAGACACTGTTCAGAGAGGTGGACTGTTTTCCCTCCTTGTAAATCTCACATTTGATGATGGACCACAGGTTCTCAATGGGGTTCAGATCAGGTGAACAAGGAGGCCATGTCATTAGATTTTCTTCTTTTATACCCTTTCTTGCCAGCCACGTTGTGGAGTACTTGGACGCGTGTGATGGAGCATTGTCCTGCATGAAAATCATGTTTTTCTTACCTTGCAGACTTCTTCCTGTACCACTGCTTGAAGAAGGTGTCTTCCAGAAACTGGCAGTAGGACTGGGAGTTGAGCTTGACTCCATCCTCAACCCAAAAGGGCCCCACAAGCTCATCTTTGATGATACCAGCCCAAACCAGTACTCCACCTCCACCTTGCTGGCGTCTGAGTCGGACTGGAGCTCTCTGCCCTTTACCAATCCAGCCACGGGCCCATCCATCTGGCCCATCAAGACTCACTCTCATTTCATCAGTCCATAAAACCTTAGAAAAATCAGTCTTGAGATATTTCTTGGCCCAGTCTTGACGTTTCAGCTTGTGTGTCTTGTTCAGTGGTGGTCGTCTTTCAGCCTTTCTTACCTTGGCCATGTCTCTGAGTATTGCACACCTTGTGCTTTTGGGCACTCCAGTGATGTTGCAGCTCTGAAATATGGCCAAACTGGTGGCAAGTGGCATCTTGGCAGCTGCACGCTTGACTTTTCTCAGTTCATGGGCAGTTATTTTGCGCCTTGGTTTTTCCACACGCTTCTTGCGACCCTGTTGACTATTTTGAATGAAATGCTTGATTGTTCGATGATCACGCTTCAGAAGCTTTGCAATTTTAAGAGTGCTGCATCCCTCTGCAAGATATCTCACTATTTTTGACTTTTCTGAGCCTGTCAAGTCCTTCTTTTGACTCATTTTGCCAAAGGAAAGGAAGTTGCCTAATAATTATGCACACCTGATATAGGGTGTTGATGTCATTAGACCACACCCCTTCTCATTACAGAGATGCACATCACCTAATATGCTTAATTGGTAGTAAGCTTTCGAGCCTATACAGCTTGGAGTAAGACAACATGCATAAAGAGGATGATGTGGTCAAAATACTCATTTGCCTAATAATTCTGCACGTAGTGTAGTCTTACCGGTAATTGTTTTTCCAGAACGTCCCCCATGACAGCACATGTAAGAAATACCCAATAATTTAAACTTTTTTTTAGGGGGGGAGGGGGGAGGGGGAAACCACTGCTTGAAGGACCTTTCGTCCAAACACTAAATGCTGATTGGAGAGGAGGTATTATAATTTGTCCATGTAGCTGCTCCACAGATTTGATCTATCGTGGCAATAGCTTTCGCTGCCCACGAGGTTGCCATAGCCCTGGTCGAATGGGCCTTAATGGAGATTGGACAGGTCTTTTCCTGTAAAGAGTATGCTGCACGGATTGTATCCTTGATCCATCTTGCCAAGGTTTGTTTAGTAACTTTTTGGCCTTTATTTTTTCTCCGTGCTGAATAAGTAAATTTGAATCCTGTCTCCGAGCCTCTGTTGACTGGAGATATTTAACTATTGTCCTCCGCACATCCAAGCAATGGAAAAGCTCCTCTTTGGCATTTCTAGAAGCACAAAAGGACGGAAGAATTATCTGCTGTTCTTTATGGAAGGAGACTACTTTTGGTAAAAAGGCTGGGTCTAACTTAAAGATTACCCTGTCATCAAGAATTTTTAGATAAGGTTCTTTCATCTACGGGCGAAGGTAATGGCTACCAGGAATGGCAGCTTTCATGGTCAAAAATTTTGATGAGATGTCATCTAATGGCTCAAACGGAGGTTCACAAAGGGAATTTAGGACTAAGTTTAAGTCCTAGGTTGGGACATTTTGTCTTATTGTGGAAACGGCTTTTAAAAAAAACTTTTTACTCATCTATCTTTAGCTAATGGGAAATCTAGGAAAGCCGATCTAGCCGATACCTGTACTCGGCCTCAAACCTAAATCAAACCCTTTCTGAAGAAAGTCTAGGATGAGTGAAATGGTAGGTGAAGCATCGTCTGGGTGTTCCGAAGATAACCAGGAACCGAATTTTTTCCAGATTTTCTCGTATATGGCTGAAGTAACTAGTTTGCAACTCTTTTGTAACATTGCAATTACTTTTTCCGAAAGACCTTGCTTCTTCAGCATTTCCCTTTCAGGATCCAAGTCGTCAAATTCAAGATCTTCTGGTCCAGGGTCCTCATAAAACATTGAGATCTGAAGATCCTGTCTCATTGGAAAAACGAATGACTCTTCTATGCACATTGCCCTGAAGAGCGAGTACCAGCTTCTTTTTGGGCCAGGACGGAGTAATCAATAGCACTTTTGTCGTGCTCTCGCCAATTTTCCTCAGTACTGCCAGAATAGGAGGGATTGGTGGTAAAGCCTATGCGAAATCCATGTTTCAGGTTTGTGACATTGCGTCCACTGCAAGAGGATTGTCTCTTGGATTTGGAGAGTAAAAACAGCTTTTTAAGTTTGATGATTCCAGGCTCTCTAGAGGAGACCATTCTCCTTGAAAATATAGATGTTCCACCTGGGCTCCTCAGCCCAACTTCCTGGCATCCGTGTTTACCGTCACTATTGGATTCAACTTCAAGTGAATTCCCTTCACTAGGTTGTGTGAAGTTAACCACCAGTTCAGGGAGTTCTTTACCCCTGTGGTAAGGAAAATCCTTTTGTCTAGAGATTCTTGACACTTGTCCCACCGGGATAGTATCAGATTCTGTTAATGCCTTGAATAAAAATAGGCCCAGGGTATGCAAGAGGTCATGATGCCCAGAATCCTCATGGCCTCTCTGATCGTGCAACTTTTCTTCTTTTTTAAGTGTTGGAATTTTATTACTATGGCATTTTGTTTGGTTATAGGAAGAAAGGATCTCTCTTTCACTGAATCTAGAAGTGTACTCAAGAAAATCTTCCTGACTTCCAACCACAGATCTGATTTGTTGACGTTGATAATCCATCCCAATTTTTCCAGCACGTTCAGTGTTAATTGAAGATGATCTTTCAATATTTCTTGAGATTGGGCAGTTAATAGGAAGTCGTCCAGGTATGGGATTATAATTATTTTATGGTGTCTTATATGAGCCGACACTTCTACCATCAGTTTTGTAAAAATCCTCGGAGCTGACAAGATTCCGAATGGCAGACACTGAAGCTGAAAATGATGTATGTGGCTGTTGAATAGGGATATGGTAATATGCATCCTTTAAGTCTATTGTACACATGAAAGCTGCTGGGGTGATGAGTGGAAGGGCTGACCGAATAGATTCCATCTTGAATTTCCGATAGGAGATCCACTTGTTCAGGAATTTGAGGTTTATAATTGTCCTGAATGATCCATTATTATATTTTTTTTTACCAGAAACAGTTTGGAGTAATGACCCTTGAAATGTTGATGTGAGGGAACTGGGACAATGGCCTTCATCTTGCACTGAATATCCAGTAGAAGTTGATTCTGTAGTGTTCTGATGAGGATCTGAAGACGTTGTGGGGGAGGAGACTTGAATTCTAGTTTGTAACCCTCCTGAATGGTTCGGATTACCCAGGGATTTTTTGTAATGGAAACCCATTCCTGGCTGAAAAAACGAAGTCTTCCTCCCACCGGGATGGTGTCATTGTTTGCTGGGATTATTTGTGTTGTTCGGGTTAAGAAGGAACCCTCTTCCTCCTTTTGGTTAGCTCCATCTACCCGATTTCCCTTTCCCTCTATTTGATGAGTACTGGGAGTGTCTGTTTGTTCTCCGAAAAGGGCTGACTTTTCTTGGGCTTCTCTTCTGGAAATCCTTTTTTCTTGTCAGCCGCTCTTTCTAAAATGGTATCCAACACTGGTCCGAATACGTAAGAACCAGAAAATGGTATGGCACATAACTTATTTTTAGAAGCTATGTCACCTGTCCAGATCTTCAGCCACAAGCCCCTTCTAGCAATATTTGATAGTGTTCCACTTCGTGCTGAAAACCGGATAGATTCTGCAGAAGCGTCACCCATGAAAGCTGTAGCCATTTTTTTAGCAAAGGCAGAGAATCTAGAATTACATCTCTAGGTGCCTTGAGCTTTAGATGGTTTTACAATTGATTGAGCCATAATCCCATAGTTCTGGCTACCGGTGTGGCAGCAATATTGGTATTTATTGTTGCCGCTGGACACTCCCAGACTCTTTTTAAGAGACCATCAGACTTCCGGTCTTCAAACTAGATGGTCATCTTTTTTGCCACCTGGACATCTATTTTTGGAACTTCTTCCCATATTTTAGTGTCCTCCGGATTAAATACAGCCAGGTCCATAAATATTGGGACATCAACACAATTTTAACATTTTAGGCTCTATACACCACCACAATGATTTGAAATGAAACAAACTAGATGTCCTTTAACTGCAGACTGTCAGCTTTAATTTGAGGGTAATTACATGCAAATCAGATGAACGGTGCAGGAATTACAACAGTTTGCATATATGCCTCCCACTTGTTAAGGGACAATTGTCTTCTTGGCTGCTCCATGGCCAGGTGTGTGTTATTCCCTCATTATCCCAATTATAATAAGCAGATAAAAGGTCCAGAGGTCATTTCCAGTCTGCCATTTGCATCTGGAATCTGTTGCTGTCAACTCTCAAGATGAGATCCAAAGAGCTGTCACTATCAGTGAAGCAAGCCATCATTAGACTGAAAAACACTACAAACCCATCAGAGAGATAGCAAAAACATTAGGCCTGGCCAAAACAACTGTTTGGAACATCCTTAAAAAGAAGGAACGCACCGGTGAACTCAGCAAAACCAAAAGACCCGGAAGACCACGGAAAACAACTGTGGTGGATGACTGAAGAATTATTTCCCTGGTGAAGAAAACACCCTTCACAACAGTTGGCCAGATCAAGAACACGCTCCAGGAGGTAGGTGTATGTGTGTCATAGTCAACAATCAAGAGAAGACTTCACCAGAGTGAATACAGAGGGTTCACCACAAGATGTAAACCATTAATGAGCCTCAAAAACAGGAAGGTCGGATTAGAGTTTGCCAAACGACATCTAAAAAAGCCTTCACAGTTCTGGAACAACATCCTATGGACGGATGAGACCAAGATCAACTTGTACCAGAGTGATGGGAAGAGAAGAGTATGGAGAAGGAAAGGAACTGCTGCTTATGATCCTAAGCATACCACCTCATCAGTGAAGCATGGTGGTGGTAGTGTCATGGCGTGGGCATGTATGGCTGCCAATGGAACTGCTTCTCTTGTATTTATTGATGATGTGACTGCTGACAAAAGCAGCAGGATGAATTCTGAAGTGTTTCGGGCAATATTATCTGCTCATATTCAGCCAAATGCTTCAGAACTCATTGGACGGCGCTTCACAGTGCAGATGGACAATGACCCAAAGCATACTGCAGAAGCAACCAAAGAGTTTTTTAAGGGAAAGAAGTGGAATGTTATGCAATGGCCAAGTCAATCACCTGACCTGAATCCGATTGAGCTGCATTCCACTTGCTGAAGACAAAACTGAAGGGAAAATGCCCCAAGAACAAGCAGGAACTGAAGACAGTTGCAGTAGAGGCCGAGCAGAGCATCACCAGGGATGAGACCAGCGTCTGGTGATGTCTATGCGTTCCAGACTTCAGGCTGTAATTGACTGCAAAGGATTTGCAACCAAGTATTAAAAAGTGAAAGTTTGATTTATGATTATTATTCTGTCCCATTACTTTTTGTCTCTTAACAAGTGGGAGGCACAGATGCAACTGCTGTAATTCCTGCACCGTTCACCTGATTTGGATGTAAATACCCTCAAATTAAAGCTGACAGTCTGCAGGTAAAGCACATATTGTTCTTTTATTTTCAAATCCATTGTGGTGGTGTATAGAGCCAAACATTTTACAATTGTGTCGATGTCCCAATATTTCTGGACCTGGCTGTATAAGGAGACTTCTAAATTCTCGAGGAATAGAAAGTTTCTTTTCTGCGTCTTCCCACTCCTCCAGTATCATTTCTCTTAGATTGGAATTAACCGGAAACAGCTTCCTTTTTTTTGCCCTTAATCCTCCAAACATCTCGTCCTGAGTTGTTCTGGGTTGCTGAACCTCCTCCACCTCCATAGTTTCTCTTACTGCTGATAGTAATGAATCTAAATCTTTCAAAGAAAATAGATATTTTTTCTAA
The DNA here is from genome assembly GCF_014858855.1 of Bufo gargarizans. NCBI lineage: Eukaryota > Metazoa > Chordata > Amphibia > Anura > Bufonidae > Bufo > Bufo gargarizans. Next base: position 183,939,706 of record NC_058087.1, on the reverse strand, counting down.
TCTTCAGAAGAACCTGAGGGACAAATTAGCTCCTCTTCTTCCAGCCCTGTTCGTCTGAATCCGAATCCAGCATTTTTTTTTTTTAAACTGGTGGAGGAGGATTAGGAATCAAGCTAAAAACTGAAGCCTGTACTTCCTTCTCTGATCATAGACCTTAGATCAGAGAGGAAGGAGGGCTGTTCTTCTTTCAGCAGTATTGAAATACAATCAGGGCACAGCAGTTTTTTGTATGAATCCTGCAACTTTCTAGCACAGGAAATACATTCCCCCCCCTAGGAAGAAACAAAGGAACTCTCCCTTAGTACTAATACACATATAAACCTGAATAAAGTAGGGCTTGGTAAAAAAAAAAAAAAAACTTGCATAGCCCTGAGCAGGGGGATCGCCAGCCAAGTCAGCCTTGGTGGACATCTGGGACTCCATTAGGAGCAGCAGACAACTTCATTCAGATAAACAGATTTCCAGCACAAAGAAGATAAAAATCTTGACTATTAAATAGTCCAAACGTACACTCGGTGCAGTGAAAAAGGTCCCTTCAAGTCCCTGGTCAGACCGACATGAGCCAGCCGGCTCTTTGTCATGATCAGCAGACATGCCTAACATGCGAGGCCCCCCATAGGCCTTCAGCATGGACGCTGGGCGCCGCCATCTTGGATCCTGGCGGAGCGGTGTCACTTCCTGTACACGCCGCGTTTCCCAGAAGTGACGTCACCGCTTCGCGCGGGCGCATAGCGGCCATGTGAGAGAGAAGAGGTAGGCTGGGAAAGCTAGGGAACCTCGAAAGAGATGTACTAGCAGGGCTTTAAGGAAACTGGGAGGAATGGCTGGACACCACCCAACCCAGTTCCAGCCCTAGTAGCTCGCGGCTACTTCCATCCATATCTTCACCCTAAAGAGGGCCTCTCTTGCAACTACTTAAAGGGAATCTGTCACCTATTTTGACCATATAAAACCGTTAACATAGCAATGTGCAATAAAGTACCTTCATTCCAGCATGTGTCCTCTTTCTTTTATTTAACTTTTCATTCAGACGAAATCCCGCGCAGGCGCAGTATCGCTGAGTGCCTGTACGATACTCCTGCTCCAGAGGGCAACAGCGCTCTGATTACGTCACTGGGCTCGGCGCATGCCCAGTAACACTATTGAGGCTGTTGCCCTCTGGAGCAGGAGTATCGTACAAGCGCAGGGACTCAGCGATACTGCGCCTGCGCGGGATTTCGGAGGCCAAGAGAGGAGGAAGCAAGGACAGTGCAGTGAATAAATTAAATGACGTAGTGGAGGGGGAAGCGCCGTTCGGCAAGGATGTGGGAGTACATTTATTTCTTAGGAGGCGTGCAGGGCGTGGAAGAAAGGCGGGCTGGGAACTGCAGAGGGGCGTTACTGGGCACTAGAGCAGAGTAATAATGCCCCTCTGGGCACCTTGAGACTTCATTTGCATATCATTGCAAAAATCACTTTTTCATCTGAATGAAAAGTTGAATAAAAGAAAGAGGACACATGCTGGAATGAAGGTACTTTATTGCACATTGCTATGTTAACGGTTTTATATGGTCAAAATAGGTGACAGATTCCCTTTAAATATTACTTATTATAAATATATTCCCAAATACCTTTCATTTTATTATAATGGCTTTTATTGTCTGGGGAGCAATCATCAGGAGAAATAAAATGGCCACCGTTCTATTAGTACACACAAAACCTGTCCTAATCACACAGGAGGACACATTACTTCACAGCACTGAAGTAAAGAGCTGCCTCATCCTCCTCTCTGCTCTACTTGTCAGGGATTATGATCCCGAATACAGATGTTAAGATCTTCAGCTGAATCTCTGTAGGTATGGAGTTCATGAGGAGACAAGAGAAGAGGTGGAGATGTGGATAATGTGCAGCAGCACTTGTATGTGGTCTCCATTACCATAGCCTGTCCTGTCCATCCTCTCTATACTTCATGTCTCCTCATGAATCCTACAGAGATTCAGCTGAAGATCTTATTCAGGATCATAATCCCTGACGAGTAGAGGAGAGAGGAGGAAGAGGCAGCTCTTTAGCTCAGTGCTCTGAAGTAACTTGTCCTCCTGTGTGATTAGGACAGGTTCTGTATGTATTAATAGGACAGCGGACATTTTATTTCCTCCAATGATCGCTCTCCAGACAAAACAAGTCAATATAACTAATGAAAGGTATTTGGGAATATATTTAAAATAAAGTAATATTTAAGTATTTTCATAATTTCTGGAGAACCCTTTTAAGGCAGCTATGATCTATCTCTACACACACACACACACACACACACACACATATATACACACACACATATATATATATATATACACACACACACACATATATACACACACACATACAGACGTGGACAAAATTGTTGGTACCCTTTGGTCAATGAAAGAAAAAGTCACAATGGTCACAGAAATAACTTTAATCTGACAAAAGTAATAATAAATTAAAATTCTATAAATGTTAACCAATGAAAGTCAGACATTGTTTTTCAACCATGCTTCAACAGAATTATGTAAAAAAATAAACTCATGAAACAGGCATGGACAAAAATGATGGTACCCCTAACTTAATATTTTGTTGCGCAACCTTTTGAGGCAATCACTGCAATCAAACGCTTCCTGTAACTGTCAATGAGACATCTGCACCTCTCAGCAGGTATTTTGGCCCACTCCTCATGAGCAAACTGCTCCAGTTGTGTCCGGTTTGAAGGGTGCCTTTTCCAGACTGCATGTTTCAGCTCCTTCCAAAGATGCTCAATAGGATTGAGGTCAGGGCTCATAGAAGGCCACTTTAGAATAGTCCAATTTTTTCCTCTTAGCCATTCTTGGGTGTTTTTAGCGGTGTGTTTTGGGTCATTGTCCTGTTGCAAGACCCATGACCTGCGACTGAGACCAAGCTTTCTGACACTGGCTAGTACATTTCTCTCTAGAATTCCTTGATAGTCTTGAGATTTCATTGTACCCTGCACAGATTCAAGACACCCTGTGCCAGACGCAGCAAAGCAGCCCCAGAACATAACAGAGCCTCCTCCATGTTTCACAGTAGGGACAGTGTTCTTTTCTTGATATGCTTCATTTTTTCGTCTGTGAACATACAGCTGATGTGCCTTGGCAAAAACTTCGATTTTTGTCTCATCTGTCCACAGGACATTCTCCCAGAAGCTTTGTGGCTTGTCAACATGTAGTTTGGCATATTCCAGTCTTGCTTTTTTATGATTCGTTTTCAACAATGGTGTCCTCCTTGGTCGTCTCCCATGTAGTCCACTTTGGCTCAAACAACGACGGATGGTGCGATCTGACACTGATGTTCCTTGAGCATGAAGTTCACCTTGAATCTCTTTAGAAGTCTTTCTAGGCTCTTTTGTTACCATTCGGATTATCAGTCTCTTAGATTTGTCATCAATTTTCCTCCTGCGGCCACGTCCAGGGAGGTTGGCTACAGTCCCATGGATCTTAAACTTATGAATAATATGTGCAACTGTACTCACAGGAACATCTAGTTGCTTGGAGATGGTCTTATAGCCTTTACCTTTAACATGCTTGTCTATAATTTTCTTTCTGATCTCTTGAGACAGCTCTTTCCTTTGCTTCCTCTGGTCCATGTCGAGTGTGGTACACACCATATCACCAAACAACACAGTGATTACCTGGAGCCATATATATAGGCCCAATGGCTGATTACAAGGTTGTAGACACCTGTGATGCTAATTAGTGGACACACCTTGAATTAACATGTCCCTTTGGTCACATTATGTTCTGTGTTTTCTAGGGGTACCATCATTTTTGTCCATGCCTGTTTCATGAGTTTATTTTTTTACATAATTCTGTTGAAGCATGGTTGAAAAACAATGTCTGACTTTCATTGGTTAACATTTATAGAATTTTAATTTATTATTACTTTTGTCAGATTAAAGTTATTTCTGTGACCATTGTGACTTTTTCTTTCATTGACCAAAGGGTACCAACAATTTTGTCCACGTCTGTATATATATATATATATATATATATATATACACACACACACACACACCTTCTCATTCAAAGAGTTTTCTTTATTTTCATGACTATGAAAATTGTAGATTCACACTGAAGGCATCAAAACTATGAATTAACACACGTGGAATTATATACATAACAAAAAAGTGTGAAACAACTGAAAATATGTCATATTCTAGGTTCTTCAAAGAAGCCACCTTTTGCTTTGATTACTGCTTTGCACACTCTTGGCATTCTCTTGTTGAGCTTCAAGAGGTAGTCACCTGAAATGGTCTTCACTTCACAGGTGTGCCCTGTCAGGTTTAATAAGTGGGATTTCTTGCCTTATAAATGGGGTTGGGACCATCAGTTGCGTTGTGGAGAAGTCAGGTGGATACACAGCTGATAGTCCTACTGAATAGACTGTTAGGCCTCTTTCACACGGGCGTCAGTTTTTTTTGCCTGGATAAGAGCCGGGTGCATTGCGGGAAAATGCGCGATTTTTCCGCGCGAGTGCAAAACATTGTCATGCGTTGCACTCGCGTGAGAAAAATCGCGCATGTTTGGTACCCAAAACCCGAACTTCTTCACAGAAGAACATGGTTATAAGGGAAAATAATAGCATTCTGAATACAGAATGCATAGTAAAACAGCGCTAGAGGGGTTAAAAATAAATAAATAATTTAACTCACCTTAGTCCACTTGATCGCGAAGCCGGCATCTCCTTGTGTCTCCTCTGCTGATGAACAGGACCTGGGGTGAGCTGCTGCATTAAATACCGGTTAAGGACCTTTGATGACGTCACTCCGGTCATCACATGGTACGTCACATGATCTTTTACCATGGTTATTCACCATGGTAAAAGACCATGTGATGACCGGAGTGACGTCATCAAAGGTCCTTAACCGGTATTTAATGCAGCAGCTCACCCCAGGTCCTGTTCAGCGCAGAGGAGACACAAGGAGATGCCGGCTTCGCGATTAAGTGGACTAAGGTGAGTTAAATTTTATTTTATTTTTTTAACCCCTCTAGCGCTGTTTTACTATGCATTCTGTATTCAGAATGCTATTATTTTCCCTTATAACCATGTTATAAGGGAAAATAATAATGAACGGGTCTCCATCCCGATCGTCTCCTAGCAACCGTGCGTGAAAATCGCACCGCATCTGTACTTGCTTGCGGATGCTATGCGATTTTCACGCTTCCCATTCACTTCTATGGGGCCTGCGTCACGTCAAAAATCGGACAATATAGAGCATGCTGCGATTTTCACTCAACGCACAAGTGATGCGTGAAAATCACCGCTCATGTGCACAGCCCCATAGAAATGAATGGGTCCGGATTCAGTGCGGGTGCAATACGTTCACTGCACGCATCGCACCCGCACGGAAAACTCGCCCGTGTGAAAGGGGCCTTAGAATTTGTATTATGGCAAGAAAAAAGCAGCTAAGTAAAGAAAAACGAGTGGCCATCATTACTTTAAGAAATGAAGGTCAGTCAGTCCGAAAAATTGGGAAAACTTTGAAAGTAAGGGCTATTTGACCATGAAGGAGAGTGATGGGGTGCTGCGCCAGATGACCTGGCCTCCACAGTCACCGGACCTGAACCCAATCGAGATGGTTTGGGGTGAGCTGGACCGCAGAGTGAAGGCAAAAGGGCCAACAAGTGCTAAGCATCTCTGGGAACTCCTTCAAGACTGTTGGAAGACCATTTCAGGTGACTGCCTCTTGAAGCTCATCAAGAGAATGCCAAGAGTGTGCAAAGCAGTAATCAAAGCTAAAGGTGGCTACTTTGAAGAACCTAGAATATGACATATTTTCAGTTGTTTCACACTTTTTTGTTATGTATATAATTCCACATGTGTTAATTCATAATTTTGATGCCTTCAGTGTGAATCTACAATTTTCATAGTCATGAAAATAAAGAAAACTCTTTGAATGAGAAGGTGTGTCCAAACTTTTGGTCTGTACTAATATATATATATATATATATATATATATATATATATATATATATATATATACATACACAGGGAGTGCAGAATTATTAGGCAAGTTGTATTTTTGAGGATTAATTTTATCATTGAACAACAACCATGTTCTCAATGAACCCAAAAAACTCATTAATATCAAAGCTGAATATTTTTGGAAGTAGTTTTTAGTTTGTTTTTAGTTTTAGCTATTTTAGGGGGATATCTGTGTGTGCAGGTGACTATTACTGTACATAATTATTAGGCAACTTAGCAAAAAACAAATATATACCCATTTCAATTATTTATTTTTACCAGTGAAACCAATATAACATCTCAACATTCACAAATATACATTTCTGACATTCAAAACAAATCAGTGACCAATATAGCCACCTTTCTTTGCAAGGACACTCAAAAGCCTGCCATCCATGGATTCTGTCAGTGTTTTGATCTGTTCACCATCAACATTGCGTGCAGCAGCAACCACAGCCTCCCAGACACTGTTCAGAGAGGTGGACTGTTTTCCCTCCTTGTAAATCTCACATTTGATGATGGACCACAGGTTCTCAATGGGGTTCAGATCAGGTGAACAAGGAGGCCATGTCATTAGATTTTCTTCTTTTATACCCTTTCTTGCCAGCCACGCTGTGGAGTACTTGGACGCGTGTGATGGAGCATTGTCCTGCATGAAAATCATGTTTTTCTTACCTTGCAGACTTCTTCCTGTACCACTGCTTGAAGAAGGTGTCTTCCAGAAACTGGCAGTAGGACTGGGAGTTGAGCTTGACTCCATCCTCAACCCAAAAAGGCCCCACAAGCTCATCTTTGATGATACCAGCCCAAACCAGTACTCCACCTCCACCTTGCTGGCATCTGAGTCGGACTGGAGCTCTCTGCCCTTTACCAATCCAGCCATCTGGCCCATCAAGACTCACTCTCATTTCATCAGTCCATAAAACCTTAGAAAAATCAGTCTTGAGATATTTCTTGGCCCAGTCTTGACGTTTCAGCTTGTGTGTCTTGTTCAGTGGTGGTCGTCTTTCAGCCTTTCTTACCTTGGCCATGTCTCTGAGTATTGCACACCTTGTGCTTTTGGGCACTCCAGTGATGTTGCAGCTCTGAAATATGGCCAAACTGGTGGCAAGTGGCATCTTGGCAGCTGCACGCTTGACTTTTCTCAGTTCATGGGCAGTTATTTTGCGCCTTGGTTTTTCCACACGCTTCTTGCGACCCTGTTGACTATTTTGAATGAAACGCTTGATTGTTCGGTGATCACGCTTCAGAAGCTTTGCAATTTTAAGAGTGCTGCATCCCTCTGCAAGATATCTCACTATTTTTGACTTTTCTGAGCCTGTCAAGTCCTTCTTTTGACCCATTTTGCCAAAGGAAAGGAAGTTGCCTAATAATTATGCACACCTGATATAGGGTGCTGATGTCATTAGACCACACCCCTTCTCATTACAGAGATGCACATCACCTAATATGCTTAATTGGTAGTAGGCTTTCGAGCCTATACAGCTTGGAGTAAGACAACATGCAGAAAGAGGATGATGTGGTCAAAATACTCATTTGCCTAATAATTCTGCACGTAGTGTATATTTTGTGTGTGTGTGTGTGTATCTCTTGTACCTACCTTAATAAAACAGCCTGAGGAACACGGAAGACCGCCACTGAAACACGTAGCTGATTAAAATAAAAACATTACAAATAATACATTTTAATACTAGCCCCCAGTGCAGCACGCCTTTTTTTCTTGCTCTTCTGAGCCTACCTCTCTACTTATCCCTGGTTGTGACATTATTGTGTGTGTTCTCTCTGTACTGTAACATCACTGTGTGCATTATTCCTGAGCTGTGACCTCACTGTTTGCATTCTTCCCCTGCTGTGACCTCACTGCGTGCATTATTCCTGAGCTGTGACCTCACTGTGTGCATTATCCCTGTGCTGTGACGTCACTGTGTGCATTATCCCTGTGCTGTGACGTCACTGTGTGCATTATTCCTGAGCTGTAACATCACTGTTTGCATTCTTCCCCTGCTGTGACCTCACTGCGTGCATTATCCCTGTGCTGTGACGTCACTGCGTGCATTATCCCTGTGCTGTGACGTCACTGCGTGCATTATTCCTGAGCTGTAACATCACTGTTTGCATTCTTCCCCTGCTGTGACCTCACTGCGTGCATTATCCCTGTGCTGTGACGTCACTGCGTGCATTATCCCTGTGCTGTGACGTCACTGCGTGCATTATCCCTGTGCTGTGACGTCACTGCGTGCATTATCCCTGTGCTGTGACGTCACTGCGTGCATTATCCCTGTGCTGTGACGTCACTGCGTGCATTATCCCTGTGCTGTGACGTCACTGCGTGCATTATCCCTGTGCTGTGACGTCACTGCGTGCATTATCCCTGTGCTGTGACGTCACTGCGTGCATTATCCCTGTGCTGTGACGTCACTGCGTGCATTATCCCTGTGCTGTGACGTCACTGCGTGCATTATCCCTGTGCTGTGACGTCACTGCGTGCATTATCCCTGTGCTGTGACGTCACTGTGTTTATTATCGCTGTACTGTGACATCACTGTGTGCATTATCCCTGTGCTGTGACGTCACTGTATTGTGTTTAGGGTCTGTTTTGGCGCCTCCTTATATGAACACAAGCACAATAACCAGACCATAAAATGAAGCCACACAGGACACGGCATTAAATACAGCATATATTTAAAATAGCTTAAAAACCATTTTACAACATACAAAAATAGTCAAATAGTCACAGGACTGTGCAGATCGTCACAGCTGGAACCTGAGAGCATGTTCTCCGCCGATCTGTGGTGCTTGAGGGAAAAAATAGTCATAAAACTAAAAGGAAGGAGGAGGTCCTGCGTCTCCATCCATCACGACGATTCATGACCTATGACACGTGAATGGCAGGACAAGCAGCCATTTTATTCTACACACCCACACAAACCTCTGGGGGCATCCTCAGCCGCCATGCTAGGAGCCATTTGTTCTCACAGATTGCAGCTCCGAGGCTTTTTTACCATCCTGTCCTCAGACAATGGTGGATGTCTGATACAGTTACAGAGAACATGGCCGACCGCCAAAGCCCTCACCTGACACAGGTGGATTTAAATCCTCTCAGACAGAACATAATGGACTCTGTGTGTTTAGTCACAGACGTCATGAGTTACAACAAGGGATGTTTTAATCAGTAAAAACCTGCAGCAAACATTAGTTCTAAGTGTTTTGAGCTAACCGCCATTTTGTGAACTCTGACAGAAAACCTGGCTGCCCAGGGTAACCAATCAGAGCTCAGCTTACAGTTCTCAAACAGCTCTGGAAAAATGAAAGCTACGCTGTGATTGGTTGCTATGGTTTTCCCAGACGTTTCTTACAAAATGGCTACCGCTGCTATTTCTCTGGGACAACTATTTTTTGGGTACAAATGTCTACTTTTTACATTTTTACATCGGATTTTGAATTTCTTTGCTTACTTTCATCTAGCGTTCAATAAAATTGGAGGCTACCAAAATCTGGAAAAGGCGTATGCAGCGGCCATACCATCCCTGGTTGTCCCGAATGCCACCTGTCACCTCCCGCGCTCCGACGCCATGCATCTTTTCCGTGATCCGATCAGTGGTGATCTACCTTGGCCAGGGATGACCTTTGGGTTAACCATCCTGGCCGCCTGGTACTGGTGCACCGATCAGGTAAATATACCTCTGTATACCGTGTATTCTGACGTGGGCGTCCATGTCCTATTGTTCTATGGGACTGACAGAGAAGTTGGTAAATTTGGGGTGTCTAAGACCCGGCCTGGGAACGCCCCCAAGCCCCCCTGGTACTGTATTTTTTTATGGGAGGGGCTTACATAAGCACTGCCCAGTTTCAGCCCAAATTTGCCAAGACTGTCTCAAAAAATTAGAGACAGTCCATGCAAATTACGGACAATCCCTTTAATTCTCTTACTGGACACTGGGGGCGCCATTGATCACTGTAAAATATTCACTCTAATGAAAATTAGGGACACTCTGCAAATTTGAGACTGTTGCCAACTATGAAGAAGCCATATCCCCATCTAATGAGCTATACACATACACAGTGGAGGCGGCCATTTTGTATCCACAAAAGAAAAAAGGGACTCTATCAGTTCACAGGGAACTGGCAAAAAAAAAGGCCCTCATGTAAAGCAGATAGCGGGCATTTGGTTCGCAACCTATCAGATTGCACATTTTATTTGACCAGTGCTGTATATAACATAAAAGAAAACATCTGATTGGTTGCTGTGGGTAAAACCTCCATTATCTGCAGGTACAAGGAGAGAAGGAGTTGCCCATAGCAACCAATCAGATTGCAGCTTTTATTTATCCGTTGCAGGTTATAACGTGAGAGAAGAGATCTGATTGGTTGCTGTGGGTAAAACCTCCAGTAGCTTCAGAGAAGGAACTGCCTATAGCAACCAATCAGATCACTGCTTTTAATCTGTAATCTGCACTGGTTGCTATGGGCAACAGCTCAACCACTTGGCAGCCATTGAACGCTCAGTGATATGACAAGAATGGAGTAGCAAAAACAAAATGGCTGCTAGCAAAGTGTATGCGTCAGAGAGCCTACGATCAGTCCACCCTGTGATTGGCAGTACATTTTTCTCTCATGAAGAAGCCATTTTAGGAAATGTACTGGCTCTATGGCTGGTGTCAGCAACCTTTGGCAGTCCAGCTGTTAAACTACAACTCCCAGCATGCTTTATTCACTTCTGTGGGAGTATGGAGAACAGCTGAGCAAGTGTGCATGCTGGGAATTGTAGTTTTACAACAGGTGGAGTGCAGGGGGTTGCTGACCGCTGCTCTGTGGGAAACCGCACTTGCCGTACTGTTTTCACTTGCTTTTTCCACCATTGCAAACGCGAGGACAGGCCATGCCTGAAAATGCTGCCCAATACAGCGAAATACCACAGTGGTCGATGGGGGCTCATGTCAGTTTTGTACCCTGTAATTTGCAATTGTCCTCACACCCCGGTCTGCTATATACATACATACACACATATATACATAAAGTTACATATTCACATACATACAGCCAAGTAAACCAGAAAATAACCCGGTGGAGAGAAGAGGAAACCTCAGCCAGTCGCCATTTTAGATGGTCACTGTGCCCTCTCAGAGAACTCGCATCTCTAAAATGGAGGAATGACCGCCGCCGTCAGAAAATGCTCACACTCGCAGTGACCACCCTCGATTGGCATAAACCTACATACAGCGGAGGCGGCCATTTTGTCAGCCTGCAGTCACCAGAATCATTAGCATGACATCCACAGAGTAGAGAGAAACATAAGCCCCTTCAAGGAGCCAAAACCCATGTATATACAGTATAATTCCTCTAATCCAGCCTCCTAATGGTGATAGCAGCAGATTTTATGTTCCCATTTTCCTCTATATGCCCCCCCAAAAATATGGACATCACAAAGATGGCGGCTACTAGCAATCAGGGGTCCTCATTCTGACAGACCGAAGCAGTCCATGCATTTCCTGGATAATCTTGTAATACTAAAATGTCACCACTAGTGGCCGCTGTAGGAAAACCATGAAGCTGGCCAATTTAGCCAGTGGGTCTTACTCTTGGCAGTTCACATATTAAAAGGGGTTGCCCGTGAGGAGACAACCCCTTTAAGGGACGGAAACAGATATAGGGCTTAATGAGATGTAAATTGGTAAAACACTCAGTGAACATGGCTTAAAGGGGTTCTCTGCTTCTTTGGACAATCCCTACTTGACAAGAAGCTGATTGCAAAGTTTATTTTTGCCGGGACCTCCCCCAGCAATCAGCCGTGATCTGTGGAGAAACCTGGCAGGAATCGTTCCGTTTCCCTGCAGCGCCTCCACAGGAGAAATTAAGTATTACACAGTGTCCATTCATATCACTCGGTTGTCTGGACAGGTCCTCCAGAGAGGCGCTCTTTATAACCACTCTACACACAGAGGACCCCCCTCTATTAACACCCTGATAGGGTGTATGACTATGGCTCTAGTGTATGGATAACCACCGGCACTCCAACTGTGGTGAAACTACGACTCCCAGCATGCTCCATTCATTTCTATGGAGTTCTGAGAACAGTGTGCATCTTGGGAGTTGTAGTTTAACCACAGCTGGAGTTCCAGAGGTTAGCCATCACAGATCTATGGGGTTTCCCCCACCAATATGGCTGCCTTCAGCTGTGCAACTTCGGTTGCACCTCCATTTCAAACCATGATGCTCTGAAAGGGGCAGAACATCCCTTTAAATCACTTTCTTATTAAACTCTGTCAACAAATGGCTGCCGCATGTTTACCTGGTAGCAACAGGTTTTGGTCCACTATGGGTGACTAGACCCACGCGGGCAGAGTTAACCCTATAATATCATGTACCTGTAGAGCACCTCCATTGAAAAATAAAATAAAAAAGACCAGAAATAGGAATGTAAACAGCACAAGTGCAGCGAACGCAGACCCTACAGCCTCAGCAGCAATGGGCATCCTAAAGACAGTTCAACACCCCCAAAATAAATGCCTGCCAGCCTCACCAAGCCCCTCCGCGGCGGTCAGGCCGAGCAGCACACCGGTGGCCTATTCCAGCAGCAGGGAACCATACTACACCACAGCACTGGGCATCGAGCACAGTCTGCAGTGTATGCCCGTATGGACCTGAGCCCACACAGGACCACGGTAGAGAGACGCCACTCCGCTCAGCAGCTTACTCAGAGGTCCTTGTGTCCAGGGGGACCGTGCCCTCTCCTCCTAGAGTCCAGGTTGCCCGCTGCCATCTTGTTCTTCAGGTGTTTCGCTTCGGACAGCTTAGAGTACGGAATCCCGAACGGCGTGGTCACGGTGTCGGATTGTATGGGACTCTGGGAAAGGGGGCTGGTATAGTTGGCTCCGTAGTCCTTGCTGCTCCAGTATCCCGTTCTCGCCCCCGGGCTGTCAGACTTCCTGCCGATCTGACGGTACGCTCCGGCACCTTCGAAACTCTCGTTCCTGGCCCTGTCCTTGCCTACGTTCCTGGACGTGCCAGGACGGGAGTGGAACCTGTCGAATCCTCCAGAGGGGCTGTTTGTACTGTAATGGAAATGTGACATCCCCTTGAAGAGCAGAAAGAGAAGGATAGGGTGTTAGTATAGGTGTGAGTAAATTAGTAACCACTCCCCAATATAATAATGCAGCATGCGCATGGCTCTGCTATACCCTGCCGATCGAGAGGAGCCGGGTCTAGAAGGGACTTTTTACTGTCCAGGTGACGCAGGTGCATGGCGGGTCAGCGTATCAGGGCTTGTTATTTGGAGGCCTATATCCTATTGTGGCACTAGGGGGCAGCACACAGGCCAACGAACAATGGATCGTGTATTATAAGATGGCATATTTGGTGGTATGACGTTGTGGCTGACCTGTGTGATTTCTCGCCCATCAGGTCATCGTACAGAGGTCGCTCTCAGCCAAGAATCTGAGCCACGCTAAAGCCGGGTCTATCCTCGCCAGTTATCTGAAAATGTTACCCATGATCTTTATCATCATGCCAGGAATGATCAGCCGGGCTCTTTACCCAGGTAGGAAGGGCACCTATGGCATTTTGCTATGGAATCCCTGTTTTTTTTTTCTCTTAGGTTAATTGTATGGTGTTATCTAATACAGAGGAGGCCGCCATTTTGTTTCATTGGCGTCACTAGCTCATACGCATTAGAGTGCGCTTACAGCCTGTCATGTCCTACGCAGTCTGAGCAGCCATTTTGTATGTGGAGATGTAGGGATACATGAAAACTATTGCATTAGGGTACGCTCACACAGATAGTGTCGTGGAATTTTCTGCGCGGTGGGTTAGCTACATGCCAATTAGTCCTATTTAACGGGGCTATTCCATGTACAGATTCACAGCAGTGCCAGAAAGCCTTGGATTTTCAATGTGTATTTCCGCCATGTGTACATAACCTTCCTCCCCCTGGCCGTTTTGGGCTGACGACCCCCAGACAGAAGCATACTTACCTGCTTCACACCATTGGGTTCCGACTCCTTCACTTCCTTGCCGCCACCTCTGCGCTCCCTGTGCTGACACGAGTCATGTGGCTGCTTCAGCCAATGACTGGCTGCAGCAGTGGCATGCCCCCATGCATCACGTGACCCAAAAACACCACGCACGGGGGACACCGCTGTGGCCAGTCATTGGCTGCAGAGGCCAAGTGACCCGTGTCAAACCAAATATTGACATGGGGGAGAGCAAAGGCAGTAGGAGGGGTGGGTGTGAAGAAGCTGGAACCCAGAGACACAGGGCAGGTAGGTATGCTTCTGTCTGCACATCCGGTGACGTAGGGGGATCTGCCCGAAAGGCCCCCGGGGTGAACACACCCTGTAAAGCTGACAATCCATGCTGAGCTAATACTTCTCAGAGCAGAGATCTTGCTACAGTCCTCTACAATATAAAAACATATCAAGAGCACAAATCCTATCCTAATGGTTTGTTACAGTGTATCAGTGAAGGTAATAATTATATGATCCCGATGGATTGTCCAGACCAGATACAATGGTAACAAGCCCTTAGCTGTGAGAAGTATTAGGTCTGCAGAGGTTTTCAGCTTCTAGATCTAAACCATGAACGTTCCCAACTCAGTGACAGCAAGCAGAGATCTTGAACACAGTGAGAAAATGAGACACAAGGTCTATTAGAAAGCTGCAGAACAAGGCTTAAAAGGGGTATACCAGTTATATTAAGTTATCCCCTGTGCACAGGATGGTGGGGATCCTACCGCTGGGACCCCCACCAATCACAAGAATGGGGGCCCTGTACCCCCTGAAGTGAACAGAGCGGCAGGTCGGGCATGCATGCAGCGGCTCCATTCATTTTTAAGGGAGTTCTGGAGACAGCCGAGCGCCACCGATCTAATAGTTATCCCCTATCCAAAGCGGAGTACCACTTTAAGCTTTACTTAAGACGGGAAAACTCATGTAAGAGTCACAGTAACCTCCGTCACACGGACCATGGTGCTCTGAGGGGACGTGTAAGGCTTTACAATTACCAGGAAGGGTGTGTACAAGGTAAGTGCCCCTCATCAAACACTTTCCAAGTCATAAACCAGAAGGTTTCATACATCCCTTCTATAGAAATCATCACGAGTGACTACACCCACAATATAACAGCTGCCGTGCCAAATTCCTGCAAACCTGGCAGCGGGCGAAAGTTACCCGATGCCAGATTAGCAGCAAACTACCTGACAGTCTGCAGACAGGGAAGTGAGGAATCCCTGTCTTAGAGGGGTTAACCAGGTTTTTAAAATTGATGGCCTATCCATTAATATCTTAAAGATGGATCTGACTCCCACACCCCCTACGACCTGCTGTTTGGATAAGCACAGCGCCGCACACTGTATAGTGGCTGTGCTTGGTATTGCAGTTCAATCTCATTCACATGAATGGCACTGAGCAGCACTTTGGCCATCTGACCAATGGATGTGATGTCTGAGGCCAAGGAAGAGGTCACAGAGTTCACCCAAGCTAATAAGCAGAGGTGCAAGAGATACAAATTTAGAAAAGGAGAGCATGAGACATCAATCGTTAAAGGGGTTATCCAACCCCTAAAATGCCTCCCCATACGCCCGGGCGCCTCACACAGGTTGTACTTACCTGGCTCCTTGCGTCACTTCTTATGTCAGCACGGCCGCCGCTGCATCTGATTGTCGCGAGGAATGGGGGTGTCTCGGGGGGCTTGGGATAGCCAATAGCAGGCCGCGATAGGAACGAGCCTCGCTAGCATCGTGGGTGACCCTAGGGAGGCTTGTTCCAGTCACGGTCTGCTATTGGCGGAACCCCAAGCCCACCCCCGAGACACACCCCTTCCCCGCGGCGCAGGATTTTGACATCCACGCGACGGAGAGATGCAGCGGCAGCCGTGCCGACATCAGAAGTGAAGCGGGTGCTGGGAAGCCAGGTAAGTACAACCTCTGTGAGGGGCCCAGGCGCATGGGGAGGCATGTTAGAGGTTGGATAACCCCTTTAAGGACCTGGGTATTAGGACATATTTCTTTTTGGAGCTATAGTTCATTTGAGGGGGCAGGGGCATAGCTACGGGGGTGCAGAGGGAACAGTCACATCTGGGCCTCTGCCATATAAGAAGTCACCAGTATTATAAAGAAATGGAAAAGCATTTGACTGAAAATAGCAGAGGCTGGCACGTGACGCTGCCAACACAACTGCCATCCCTGCAACGTGCTGAAGCGGGTGTGTACAAGCCCTCATAGAATTCCACAAGAAGGCAGAATTGAAAGACATTATGTGCCACTGTAAAGAGGAACGAGCTGTGACGCTCACAGCGGGCATGATGTGCCAACCTCGGAAACAGCCTCACCCATAACCGTCACAACGGGGCTTATTCAGAAAAGCAGTCATCCATGGGAAGCAATCAGCTGTGATCAGATTGTATGGATCCTCCTCTTCATACACTAGTCTTCATACAGGAAGCCCATCTTGAATTAAACGGGTTGGCCCATCTAGGACATTGATAGCGTATCGCCAGGATATGCCATCAGTGTCACATAGATGCAGGTCCTACCTCTGGCTCGCATCTCTAGAACAGGTCCCCAAAGTGAACAGAGTATCTGCACATGCATGGCCACCCTCCATTCATCACTATGGGATTCCCAAAAATGACCAAGTGCTGGCTTGGCTATTGCCAGCAGTTTCACAACAGTGAATGGAGAAGTAGCCCCTTCACCCTGTGGCACTGCCATAGTGGCTAAGCTATGTTCGGAATATAGGGATGGCGAGCACGCAGTGCATACGCAGGGTGCTCTCCTTCACATCGAGGGGCTCGTTCTAAGATAGAAGCCATATGCCATCAATGTCCCAGGTTGTCCAACCCCTTTAGGGTAAATACATACGATCAGGATTGCGTGCGGAAAATCCGCACCGTAGGTCATGTGGACTGTATTCTATAAGAATTTGAAGTTCTCATGCACATCATGCAGATTTTTCCCATGCGGATTTTAAAATCCACAGCATGTCAATTTATTTTATTTTTCACTTCAATGGGGAGCAGAAAATCTGCACCAAATCAACAATTGATGCGGATTGACCGCACGGATTTCCCTGCGAACACCTGCGGATTGTCCGCACATAAATCCTGAACGTGTGCATTTACCCTTAAAGCTAGGCGTCAGGTAAATATCACTGTTGTTCAGGGACTTTGCTTAATGTTTAAAAAAAAAAAAAAAAAAGGCTCGGAAATACCAAAACATCCAGTGGGCGGCCATTTTATTTGTTTTGTGTAAACAGACTGAACCTGGCAGAAAAACTCTACTTTTGAACATTAGTTTGCAATGACCCACAGTTGAAATCTACAGAAAACGTCAAGTCAGTCATTTGCTTTAGGGTCCATTCACAAGTCCGTAGTGCAGGGTCTGCATCCGTTCTGCAATTTTGCGGGACGGGGGCGGACCCATCCATTTCAAAGGCCCCTCAAAAAAGATAAAGCATGTCCTATTCCTGTCTGCCATTGCGGCCAAGAATAGGCATTTCTATCACAGGGCCGGCCATGTGCGGTCCGCAAAATTCAGAACGCACACAGCCGGTACCAGTGTTTTGCGGATCCGCAATTTGCATACCACAAAACACTTGCAGACGTCTGAATGGACCCTTACTAATAGTGTATCGATTGTGAGCTGCACAATTCAAGACTAAAGCTGCATTCGGAATCCTACTGGTTTCTCGTTACCAGAGATGGGAGCTGAGATGACACAAACGACCCCCCCAGGATAGATCGTTTATTAGATGCTCATTGGAGATAAATCAGTGGCAAACCACAATAACAGTCGGGGCGTCCAGTGTACGGTATATGTGATTGGTCGCACCTAAGTGGTATCTCTTGATCACAGCACGTGCTAAAGAAATATCCTACAGAGAAGTGGTATCCAACCTGTGGCTCTCCAACTCAAGATAACTTTTTAACTTATGGCCCCACAGCTGTTGCAAAACTACATCTCTCAGCATGCCCTGACAGCCTCAAGGCCATGCTGGGAGCTGTAGTTTTGCAACAGCTGGAGAGCCCCAGATGGAAGTCTTTTCTTGTGGTTGAAGGAATCCTAGATTCTCTTAGCTTTGCCCGACTGTCATGTCTGACAGAACGGCGGGCTACACTGCTGTCTGTTTCCAAGGGAAACCAGCAGAATTCTAAAAGCAGCTATGTGTAGAAGAAAGAAAATGACATGAAATAACCCAATTTTGATACAAAGAGTGCAAAACAAATTATTTTCAAAAAATGACTCTACTTTTTTAAAGAAAAGTAGCGTACAGAAAACCAGGAATATCGGCCACTGCAAAATGACTGCAGCAATCTCATTGGTTAACAGGGGCAACACCAACTAAGAGTCCAATGGTGTGCACACTGCCATCGACTTATTTCTGACATAATACTGAAGTTTAGAAGGATTTCCAGCAACTGTGGTCGCCTGCTGTGCAACTGTACCATAATGCAGCTTCAAAAAGTTTTGTATTTTCCCTTAAAACCTCATGGTCAAGGCCAGAGCAGAGCGGCCAGGACCAAGGTTGGAGCAACTATTAAAATGCAGATGTGCAGAAGAAAAGTGCTCTACAATATGTCTGTACAATGTAATGCTGACCACGTTGCAGCTCCGTCAACATGTCCGTCCATATACAAGGGGCCAAGAGATGGTCAGTGCATCATATCGTGAAGTATCAGCACCCAAAGAGATTTTATTTAAGGGGCAGATGAAGGCAAGTTCAATCATCAGCCTGATCAAAGCCATGAATATTAAATAAAGTACATTCTATGAATCGCTCGTACTACTGGGCAATGCAAGACCACCATCGTTGACATCAATACACACCTGAGAAGGGTCCAAAGCATAAATCCGCTCGTTCCGTTGTAAAGGGTTACCGGATAGAACATAGTCCTCCAGCATGGTCCTTCTCTTCCCATTTTCTGAAGGATTCATTTCCATCAAGGTGTGAGAGATGCTGAGGGGACTCAAAAAGCTTCCTCTGCTGATGTGGCCATCGCTAAGCTTCCTATGAGGTGGAGGGCGCTCTCCGTTGGAGAAACGTTCAGAACTCCTCCTGTGCAAGGATGCAGATGGGTAGTATTCCTCAGACATTGAGGAGGCGTTGGATGGAGGTAGAGAACCAGAGCCACTAGATGAATATTCTCCTGGACACGGCCTAAACATACTACCGTCATCTTCGATTTGATCGTTATCATTAGGTCCATTTTCAATCAGGATGTCGATCTCTTCCGCTTCTCTTCCTTCGGCATCCATCCCATTGACGGAGGGCACAGTGTTTTCCTCCACCGACGTGCTGGCTTTGAGAGATTTGGTATTTAATGAGTTCTTCATGCTAATGAAGTCTGTGACTTGCATGGTTCTAGGCTTTGGCACAGGAGGCGGCTTGCCACCTGTTGGGGCCGGTCCTGTGCCCCTGTGCACAAGGTGATTACGTTCAGCTAATGTTGCAATGCCTTCTGGAGACCTTTGTGGTGAAGGTATCTCCTGAACCTCAGAGGTGGCAGTTTCTTTATTGTCATGCTTCTTTATCTTGTCAACTTCCACAGATGATTCCTCCCTTGGCGCTTTACTTGCAAGAGATCCATCTTGGCTATCCTGCCTTGACGCTGGACTCTTTGTACAGATTGCTTTCGATCCATGCTCTTGGCTAGCCTGTCTAGAAAGTTGACCATTGCTAGACCCTCTGTCTGTTGTGCTCTGGTTCTGACCACATTCTCGAGAGTGGTCAGGCTGCCTGGCGGCGTTCTTGGTAGAAGATGAACTCTCCTGTTGTTGTTGCTTCATCATCTCATTCTCCCTGGCCTGTTTTAAGTACTCGGCTGTTGCTTGAGACGTATCACAAATCTTGATTCTGTTCATCTGAGATGGCTGTGCATTCTTGATGCTGGGGTCAATAATATTAATGTACCCTAAGATATCACTACCGGGCTCTGGGTCTGGTTCCACCCATGTGGGTAAATACTCAAACATGTCAGCTCTTTCCATGTCTTGTAGAGCGGGATGGATCTGGGACTCCCTCATCAGGTGCTCAAATGTAGGTACTCGTGTTTTGGTGGGAATCTTCTTCGCAATTTCAGGTCCTTTCTTGGAATCTTTGCCAGTTTCACTGGAACTCTTGACAGTCACCAGGGCATATTTGGGGTTAATCATCTTCTTAGCAATGGATTCCGAGGGTCCTGCGGGCAGGGAAACCGGCTGAAACACTGGCTCTGGTTCTGGTTCGTTATCCATTGGAACATTTTTCAGACTGACTCCCCTGGACAGGAGATAAAGTTCCTGGAACTGACGGTCAAAGGTCTCCACGACTTGGCCAGTAAGCACTGTAATTAGATTTCGGTCAATCCTCGCTGCTGACCAGGTGAAGCTATGGGGACAAAGTCAAACCATTAAATAAAAGTTTATCATATTAGCAGGACAAGCATTTACCTAGTCTATTTACTATGTGTGGTATGTGTGATTGCCCAACTTGTACACTGCCAGCAAGTTTACTGCTCTGATTTATGACCATCCATGTCCCTTTCTTCTCAATGGCTTATCATGTAAATTGCTGTTTCTAAGATTAGCCGACAGGTGAAGGGAATTATCACCCCCTTCGTGGTAGCAGTGACCCCTAATGTGAGCAGAATAATGTCCCAGCCACACTGCAAAAACTGTCCAGGAATGAGGAACATTCCTAGGTCTCAATCCGATCGTCATCTCTGGGATGTGCTGGAGAAACATCCATGGAGGCCGCACCGAACAACTTACAGGACTTCAAAGGTCCTGCTGTCAACGTATTGTGTCAGAAACCACAGGGCACGTCAGCAGTCTTGTAAAGTCCATACCCCAACAGCTTTAGGCTAATGAGTGTATATCTGTAGTAAACCCCTGTTCTATGACTCTTCCTCTCTGGATTGCCCACCGAGTATATCTCCACCTTTCAGAGATAAATTAGCTGGAACTCTGGTCTAGGTCTCTGTTACTTACCATCATGGGCTGCACTGATCTAATATATCTACTACTATCCCCATCCTCCACAGCAGCAGTTGTATCCACTTACCTGTAAGACCCACACATAGCTTTGTCTCCATCCACAAACATGAACTTCTGTCCCAAAGAGCCCCTGAACCTGGTTGAGATTCTGGTGTAGAACTCGCATCCCCCGACGATACGGATCCTGAGGTTCTGCAAAATAATCAAAGAAAAATCGTTCAATTTCTTGGCGTCAGGAAGCCAGGCTGTGTGTGGGGCTGTCCGGGACAAGAATTACTCCTACGTATTACCTGCCACTAACTGAGAATCATTTACAGTGTCTATGGGAAGCTTTGCACAACTCAAAAGCTGAGGGACCAATCTGCTGGTCCACGATAACAGAAGAAAAAGAGCCGGCCCAAGACCAGCAGATATCTCGCATGTTCTCAGAGTTGGTGCCGATTCTCATTGAGGAGATCCAGCTCACGGGCAATGCTCCATCCCAAAAATATGCAAATTAGGAGGAAGAAACTGGCTCTCTGGTGCCACGTATAGGTAGCTATCAAGCAACTGCCTAATTTACGATTTTCTTATGACCCTGACCCCGTAGCTCGCACGAGCAGTGACCACCAACCTCAGAACAGAAGACGCATGTCTCAGGGTCTCCTGTGGTCTATTTCCTGCCCCAGTGGTACTGAACTATAGGATTACATGGCAGCAATGCAATCAAATGGCCGTCCATGTACTGCACAGACTCCCTGGATCCGCCAGAGCAGGAGCAGACTTTGCAGGTTGGGGGTTGTCCTTGTGAGATAACCCCATTAAAGAGCTTGTCCGGCCCGTGATTTTTTCTTCTTCTTACAATGCTATAAAACAATACTCTAGTCTTGTGAACTGTAACCAGCTCCATCCACTACATTACGGATGGAGCTTTGTAGTTCTGGCACCATCGGCGAGGAGGTACAGGGTGTCGGACCCCCGCCAATCGGATGCTGATGGCTTATCCTGAGGATCGACCATCAATATCAAATCCTTTAGGGCTGATGCTCAAAGATAGCATCGCAACTAATGAAAACGGGGTCAGATCATTACTCGTCAACCTCTCGAGGTCAGGCGCAGCAACATCTAATTAAGCTTCTAAATATACACCTGAACATCCGCTCCCGTCCACTCCACCTATTATCCCTTATCCTGATAGGAGTGATGAGTCACTGGGAAAACATACATGATACCACCGGGTGTTGTAACGAGACACGGGAAGATCTGTTTACAAGGGAGGATGCGATACATGTGAATGTGCTCCTTACAGTACAGGTAGCCACCGCCGACAGCAGCCAAGGGGTTAATCCATACAAATATGGCATCATAGCAATGCAACCAGACCTGAAACCGGAGCGGTCCTGCGTGATAGGGTAGGGTGTCCCCTTTGGCTACGAAGTGTACATATATCAAGGACACCTCACCCTTAAAACGAAAACAGAGCACGGAGGTGCGACATTTCTACGAAGGGGATACTGGTATGTGCTCGCTTGTCACAGTATGGTTTCTACACCGCAGTGGCTTTTCCCACGGCTGGGGATACGTGTCAGGCTCCACCCCCTTTTATTATGTTAAGTTATTGGGTGGGCACAGGCATGTGCCAATTA
Organism: Bufo gargarizans; assembly: GCF_014858855.1. Classification (NCBI taxonomy): domain Eukaryota; kingdom Metazoa; phylum Chordata; class Amphibia; order Anura; family Bufonidae; genus Bufo; species Bufo gargarizans. The sequence goes on along the minus strand of NC_058087.1, from coordinate 183,917,119 downwards.
AAAAAGAAAAAAAGAAAAAGAAAAAAGAAAGGATGGCAAGACTACGTCCTTTACGGACACATTTGAGCCTCTAGCCTTCGAGGGAAACAACTACAAGGACCTGAAAGACCCTAAAATACAACGAGGTATCAATAGGACATCAAATTTAATGCAACTGTCCAGTCAGGAGCTCAAGGATGATATGCCAGCCACCACCTACAGGGGGTGATAACCTGCTACTTCGAGAGCTAGAAAGTGTGACTACAGCTTAGCGACAGGAGTCTGAAGTAGACCGAGCGACACCTCCCGCCTCGTCATTGGTTCAGAGTGCTGCTCAGTCCCCTCCCCTTGCAGTTCTCTCTCTTCTGATTGGCTGCTGTGTATAAACATGGGGCTGATTTCCAGGATGAAAAAAGTACAGATTGCCACCAGGGAGAAAAACACAATCAGCTAATTGCCACTAGAGGGAGCCCAGGTGCTTACTGCATACACAGTATGCCGAGAGCTCCCCCTAGTGGAGGCTGCAGCAAGCACAGTTTTATAATTTATCTCTAAATTTATGTATGATTAACTTTTTGGAAAATATTGTAAAAACCATTAGATCGGAAAAAATTCCCTTGGAACTGTTAGAACAGCATGTGGATTACATAAAACGTGTAGCCTGACAAGATGCCATGTTCTGTACTTTCACTGGTATCTTATCTAGAAATAGTAGAGGAATTTATACCTGACCGTTGCCAGGCTTGTAATGGTCTAAACAAAGGTGTGGACTTATACCGGTCATAAATCACACAGGAATCAGGACGGAGATGCATCTGTTATCTGCTGCCCATCCTGGCCGCTCAGTCCTCACCGCAGAGACACTATGGCAGGGGGGCTCCATAGCAGAATTATTTAAATGGGGCATGGGGCCCCCTGCCGATACGGGTCCTCATCTGACTGCACCTGCCCCCGACATCCTGCACATGCCCTCATACAGCCCATCGAGTGGGGTCCCCTCCCCCACATGCTACAGTAGTGGAATGACATGGCCTAGGTCACCAAAGCCGGCCATACACCTTAAGACGCTAACCCTCCCAATGCCCCCCATACAACTGCAGCCGAGCATGCATGTGTTCTCAAAGGGACCAGTGGAACAAGCCGCTACAAAGCACCTCTGGAGATGGATTACTCCCTTGAGATCAAATGATTGGGCATGCTGCACTCCAACGTGCCCGATACTTCTTCTCCCTCCCCCCCCCCCCCCGACACTGAGGGAGATTCGGAATACCCCCACATTAAAAAAAGATGGCCGACTTTGCTCTCAAATGTATGACCACCTCAAGACCTCCTGCTCACAACCGTGTCCGTTTTGGCAGTCCGCTAAATATTAATACCGGCCGTGAGCATTCGGCGTTTTGCAGATCGGTACATCCTGCGCTCTGTTATAAATCGGACCAAAACTACGGTTGTGCGCATGAGGCCCGATACGTAGTGTAAAGCAGCAACATCTGCCCATCCTCCCCAAAAGACGGAAGCCGTGACAGTCATAGTCCACCAAAATGGTCATAAGCAACAGCATACAGGAAGGTCCCACCCAGTCTGATCCGCACAGGTCATTGTCTAGACTGGGCACAATTGTAGCAGACCCTCAGCTGTATGAGCAGGATCTGAACAGGGTTATCTGCCACTAAACATAAATGTTTCCATTCACTGACAGCCAGCATTGACCCTATAAAACAGTATCACGTAAGAAAATCTCAGAAAGTACCCTTCACGTAGTAAATATTCCTGGGGAATTCTCATTTTGTGCGTTTTCACTTTACAGAAATGTAGGGGGTTTTTGCACGGCGCGGCTGAATTCTGGGAAACCGCCAGGAGAGAATTATCCCTGCAGCCCTGAAGAATTGGGCTTCCACCGCCATGTCCCGCTGCATCCCCGCTCCTCTGGGAAGTGACGTCATGTCCACCGAGAGATCACATGACTTTCGGAGCCAATAAGGACATGGGCACAATAATCAAAGCCACGTGTCAGTCCTAGTCGAAGGACCAGCCTAACGCTGCTCTGCGATTGGCTGCCAAAATCATGTGACATAACCCTGAAAGTGACATCACTAACTGGAGGACCCACAGCAGCAAACTTGCTTAGGACAGTATTTTACTACATCCTGCCACCAGATAAGTGGGGGTTTGACTCCTAGGACCCCGGCGATCACGGAAAACAGGGGGCCCCTCCATGGAGCAGTGGTGCAGGTGTGTGACCACCGGCCGGAGACGGCAGAGCGCCGTACGTGGAGACAAGCACGCTACTCCCCATTTACACAAGAGGCTTTGTGGATCGACACTCTCTAAGGGTCCATTCACACGTCAGTTTTTTCTTTCCTGATCTGTTCCGTTTTTTGCGGAACAGATCAGGACCAGATCTGGACCCATTCATTTACAATGGGTCCTGGAAAAAAATCGGACAGCACAATGTGTGCTGTCCGTTTCCGTTGTTCCGTTCCGCATGTCCGTTTAAATATAAAACATGTCCTATTCTTGTCCGCAAAATTCGGATCCTGGTACAATACAAAGTCAATGGATCCGCAAAAAACGGAAGACATTCGGATGTCATTCCGTATGTCATCCGTTTTATGCGGAATCCGTTCCTGGAAACACATAACAAATTTTTTTTTTTTTTTCAAAGAAATCCAAACAACTTTATTTGATTATTGAACTTTATACATGTTTCCGTTTTTTGCGGATCCGCAAAAAACGGATGACATACGGAAACATTTTCAGGAACAACGGATCCGCAAAAAACGGACCGAAATTCGGATTATAGAAAAATACTGACGTGTGAATGTAGCCTTATTTAGTAGGGGGTCGGACCTCCAATGATCATATATTTATTGTCCTATAGGTGATAAATGTTTACGGAACGATCCCTTTATGTTTTTTTTTTCCGTCCCGGATCTCGCGGTTTCAGCCGTTGTTACACTGGGAGCGATTCTCAGGCTAAGACGATGCTGACGTATCCCCCCGATAATAGCTTCTCAGCCAGGCGGCAGAATCATGACACGTCGGACAATAAAACCGCATTGTCTGAGGGAACAAACTTCACCCCCCCCCCCCTCCCCCAAACAAGCAGTGCCCCTTCCCCCGCCCTGCATTCTATACATTGCACAGTCCGCACCCTGCCCCCTGGACATAAACTTCTCCACATACATTGTGCCGGAGACGCCCTACATTCACGGGGAAGGAACGGTCAGAAATCCACATGCAGCCATTTACCATTCAGGACTGCAGGAAAGCTGGGTGGCAACCCTCTGTATCCCATCTATTTATTAGCCGGGTGACTCCAGTACCTCAGAGCCATTACCAATTCTATTAATCACATCTAGTTCTGGAACCGCTGGGGGACAACTTTGCTCCTATGAAAAGGTCATCACTCTTCTTTACCAGAGTCCTGAATGGAAAATACAGGAGTATGGGATGTATCGCCATATACTATGCAGGAGCCTAGGAAAGCTGGGTGTCTAGCCATTACCAATTATATTCATCATAGGTATTTCCGGAAGCACTGGGTGACAACTTTGCTCCTACTAAAAGGTCATCACCCAGCTTTCCCAGAGTCCTGAATCTAAAATGGGACAATACAGTATGGGATGTACCGCCATATACCATTCAGGAGTCGAAGAAAGCTGGGTGTCATTACAAATTCTATTCATCATATCTAGTTCTGGAACCGCTGGGGGACAACTTTGCTCCTATGAAAGGGTCCTCACTCTGCTTTCCCAGAGTCCTGAATGTAAAATGGGACAGGAGTAGGAGATGTACCGCCATATACTATTCAGGAGCTGAGGAAAGCTGGATTAAAGCCATTACCAATTCTATTCATCATATCTAGTTCTGGAACCGTTGGGTGACAACTTTGCTTCCATGAAAGGTCCTCACTCTGCTTTCCCAGACCCCTGCGTGGTAAATGTGCCTGGCTATGTGGCGAGAGAGCGTCTGGAGACATTTTCCCCATTCAGGACTCTAGGAAAGCTGTACTGGTGCTGGCGGGCTGGGGAAGGCACATATAACCTCACACCTCCTCTGTCTGGGGGGGGTGAATACAATTCGTGCTCTTGCTGCAGGGCGCACAGGTGACAGGGGTGACGTCTTCACAACCGACGCCACAAACAGCGGAAGAGCTGCCATCTGTTTGCTTTGACATCGCCCATGTGTCTGATAAAGAGAGGGGCGCGGCGAGGGCACAAAGGGCATTATAGGTGACCTCCAAGAGACACCCGCCATATGGCGGCTCAATGGCGAGCACTGGGAGGGATCCCGGAGAGGTTGGGGCCTATTCACATTCCTATTTCAGCCGCCGTCGTATATAAAGGATATGAGGGCTATAGGCTCCCATTGTCAATGAGGCCTGTGCGTACATGCCAAGAGGGACTTAAAGGGGTTGTCGCAAGAGATAATCTCACCCCCTTATCTGCAGGAAGGGAGTTAAGCGTCCGATTGGGGGTCGTTACCTGGATGATTGGAGAAGTGGTTGATCGTCTGCCCTGCCATCTCATTCATTCTCTATGGGACTGCCAGAAATAGGGGAGTGCTGTACCCCCCCCCCCCCACCCAAACAGAATGAGTGGAGCAGACCCCCATTTTCGGGATCAGTGGGGGCTCCAGGAGTCAGACCCCTCGCTGATCTGATAAGGATGTTTATATCTTGAGACAACCCCTTTAACTGGGGGTGTCACCCAAAAAGTTTTAGGCAGTAGATGCACATTTTTTGCCACTACGGAGGTCACCGCCTCCTGTCAGGGAAACAGGTTGTACAGGTTGGATTTCTCTGTGGAGATAAGTGGCACTAAATGTGTCTGAACCGCTTATCTCCTCATCTCCAACATGCATGGCTCTCAGAATTCACAGCCCTCTTAAAGTTGCGGCTCCGCTACCTGTTCAGACAGCGACCATATCCAGGGCCTGACATCATGACAGCCATCACCCTCATCATTGTGCTGACAATCACTTCATCATGTCATCCCCACTCATGTGTTACCGCACTAAATCACCATTATTGCCGCCCGTATCGGCGCTCTCCAAACACGTTATATATAACACGCCCAGCCGCGCCGAGAGATGACCCCCGCAGCCATACTCCTGGCCCCCTTTATACTGCAGGATGACAGCGCTGCTCATACTCATGTCCTCACAAGCACTGCTTACAGGCAGGAAGGCACCCGTGGGTGCTCAGGAGACACCACATGTGCAGGAGGAGCAGGAATCTGTGTACAGGGCAGGTGGCCCCATATAATGGTGGAATCCTGGCATGCAGAGTGATAGTAAACCGCCTGGACCTGCATGTCCATATTGTATAACACCTGCCCCGCAACATTAAAGGAGGGCCCTGCATGTCCTTATTGTATGACACATGACCTACAAAATTAAAGGAGGGCCCTGCATGTCCATATTGTAGGACACGTGACCTACAACATTAAAGGAGGGCCCTGCATGTCCATACTGTATGACACCTACCCCGCAACATTAAAGGAGGGCCCTGCATGTCCATACTGTATGACACACGACCCGCAACATAGGATGTATGTAGAGTAAAGGGGGGAGTTTGCTGGTGCTGACATCACACCGCTCAATTAAGAGCTTAATTTAAACAGAGACCCCCTCTAAATGGCAGCCACATTGCTCTTGAGCCCCCCTTTAGGATTTTACTACTTGAAAAATTTCTGCTGTTTACTAATAGCCTTTGTCCTCACCAATGTCATGATCTCTGCTTGCTGTCAGCAAATGAGAACATTCTTGTTGACATCCAGACTCTAAAAACATGCCCTAACCTAATATTTCTCACAGCTGAAGGTTTGTTACACTTGTCGCCAATGTGAAGTAAATACATCAGCAGCACAAGTCTCTCGTCAGCCCTGATAGTTTGTTGCAATGTATCAGTGCAGGTAAGATGTATCAGCCTATTCCGATTTCAGTCAGTCACATGACTTCCTGGGTGACCACTATGTCCATACTTGTAGCTACTGGGACTGAGGTGGTCACAGGACGTGTGGATCAGCAGACTTGTTTTAGGCCCCGACCACAACAGGAAAGACAAAAGAAGTGAGACAAGGGGGAGGGGAGGGGGGGGGGGGGGGGGGGGGGCTGAAATGTGATCATCCCAAAATCCCGTATCCTTGTCTTCGGGAAATGTCACTCACCTTGAGGTGACCTCGGTGCATCTGAGCCTTCTCACACATCTGTAGGAAATACTTCAAGTCTGACTCATTCAGGATGATGTACACCGAGATCCTCCTCTTGAATCCCGCGTCTAACAGATCCCTAAATATGTCCACATCCGTGAAGAGGTCCATGACCAGACCAATGACCTGGGGGGGGAGGAGAACAGGGTTAGATCAGACTTATCACAGAAGATCCAATAACAGCAAGATCAGTCATCTTCCACGGTCATAGCAACGTACTGGGTGTAGGGCACACAGCGGAGAGTAGGGCCCCTTACAGGTATTGCCCTTATAGATGGTGTGGCCCCAGAACCAGTCCACTATCTTATCCTGGACAATCCCTTTAAGTGCAACAACCATTACAATATCAAGGAGGGTGGTCACCCATATTTCCTAGAGTCCAGACTGAAAAATCCATGGCACATGCCTATGGCTGTATCCTTTGGAAAACCTGTTGACAACCACAGTGGGATTGCTGCGTTGGCAATATTGGTTGTCAGCCATAAACATCCTAACAGAAGAGGGCGACATTCATATATGACACTAGACTGTCCATCTGTATGCTGCCTTAAAGGGGTTGTCCATAGGAAGAAAAATGGGTTGGCTTTCCAGAAACAGCGCCGCTCTTGTTCATGGATTGTGTCCGGTACTGCAGCTCCTGCAAGCTAATGGAGCTTAGCTGCAATACCAGACACAACCTGTGGACAAGGGTGGTGCTGTTTCCAGACAAAATACAAACCCGTTTCTCTTGTGTTTACCCGTGTCACCTCTGCTGGGATTTCACTACACGAAGCCCTTGCGTGCGGCCATTGTTTGCACAGTTGGACATTTTGACAATGCACAATGACTTTGCGTACCTTGCTCGAAGGCACAGATGTCAGGTCACCATGAGACGCGGGCGCAGACGCTTTTACCTTGATGGATTTTACATCGTTTCTTGTTTTTCTCCATTCACATCCAGAGCTGCTATCAGAATTTTGCTGGTTGCCCTTGGAGACCGACAGCAGGTCTTAGCCGTGCCGCCCGTCAGACATGCGACCGGTAACTGCATGACCGTCTATCTCCCACAATGCACTGTACCCAGGCAGCAGGAAACCAGAAGAATTCTATATCCAGCTTTAGAAGTGAATGGAGAAGAAAACGTCAAGAGGGTACAGCAAAGGTTAAAGGGCATCTGTCAGCAGTTTTCTGCCTATGACACTGGCTGACCTGTTACATGTGCGCTTGGCAGCTGAAGGCATCTGTGTTGGTCCCATGTTCATATGTGCCCGCATTGCTGAGAAAAATTAAGTTTTAATATATGCAAATAAGTCTAAGAGCAACGGGGGTGTTGCCATTACACCTAGAGACTCAGCTCTCTCTGTAACTGCCACACCCTCTGCACTTTGATTGACAGGCCCTGGTGTGATCACTTTTACACTGCCTGGTCCTGTCAAAGTGCAGAGGGCACGGCAGTTGCAGAGAGGGTGGAGCCTCTAGGTGTAATGGTAACTCCCCAGTTGCTCCTAGAGGCTCATTTGCATATATTAAAACATCATATTTCTCAGCAATGCGGACACATATGAACATGGGACCAACACAGATGCCGTCAGCTGCCAGGTGCACATGTAACAGGTCAGCCAGTGTCATAGGTACAAAACTGCTGACAGATGCCCTTTAAAGAAGGATTACTTACCCCACAGACCCCCCGCCGCTGCCGTTCAGATGCTTACCGGGGCCCCTGACGGTCTCCGCTCCCTGGTCCTGTCTTGGCAAACAAGAAATGCCCGTTTAACCAATCGCTGGCTGAGCAGGTATTTCCTGTGCGTCAAGACAGAATCAACTAATCATAAAGATCGGTGAGGCGAGTGAGGCTATGTTCACACGGTGTGGATTTCAATACATTTTGTGCCGCCGAAATCTGCAGCACCTAACGTGACTGTCCATTGAGCATGCCCATTATTGCTGCACGGTAACCGCGGCTGGCGTCCGCATGTGGCATAACCCCATTGAATGGACCTAAATCCCTGAGTGCAAACAGCAAAACTGCGGTAGAAATTGGAGGCTCCGCTCGCACAACCCAGCGGCGCTGCGGTGCCCGGGTTCCTGCGCGGTGCAGTGTCGTGTTTCTCTACTTTACATCACATCTTTCATTGGTGTCATTTTCTCTCACGCCAAACAATCCAGCAAAGTGTAATTAACGCTCGGCCGGGGTGAGGACGGGAAGCGGCGTCCTGCCCACAGTATAATTCTTTTATGTGAAGGGATGTCAGCCGCGGCTGCCACCGACACAAACATTAACCCTCTCTGTGCTGCAACACACACGTCAGGATAGCTGTCATTACAGGGGGCGATAGGCTAAGATACAAAGTTCATTGTATCCTAACGGGCCCATTAAAAAAATATTTTCAAGGTATATCCCAGTATAATCCAATACTATTCTAAAGATGTGCATACCCACTTTTAAAGTAGTTGCCCCCCTTAACCAGAACCAGCGCCACCCTGGCTGTGTTGGGTATTGCATCACAGCATAGCATATCAAAAACTATTTGGAACCAAAGGACTACTCACACACACACACTGGGCTCAGCTATGTCTATAGAGGGGCTACTGGACACCCCCAGAACTGCTCATGCCAAGGGATTACAAAAGGGGAAAATAATTCAATATGGCGGATCCCCCTTTGACCCAAGTAGACGGTTGTTTGAGTGCACTCACCCCCATACTATACTAGATCTAGGTTGACCGAACCACCAGGACCGTCTGACCCTCTAATGTGTCAGCTCGTCATGGGAAAGAAGGAGCGGGCATGTTGGTGTTCAACCACCCAATCCTTTGTTCTCCTAGAGATAACTCCCACAACACATGCATGCCCAGCTGGCAGTTATTTCATACGTATGGCGGTTTTAGACTGTGGACAGATCCTGCTGGGGAGTTTCTAGGACACGAAGGGTCATATTTACCAAGGTAATCCCTGCAATTACCCGCTAGTCCCAGAAGACAAGTGGTAGCCGGAGCACGGTGGAGGAGGGGTGACAATTCAGCTACGGCTGTACTTTATCCAATATCCATATCGCATTGGGGAAGCTGAGATACGAGGGGCTGTTTGCCGGAGTCCGCACACCTTTGGACTGTCCCGGTGCGTCACACAGGACTTGCCGCCCAACTTTCCCAGAGATCTGGGGTGGTGGATGAATCACTACTGGAGCGTGGTAAAGAATGAGGACAACCCTCATCAGACATGGGTTTTTTTGTATGCCGAGGAGGACTTCTTGCTCTCATGCCAGCTGCCAATGCCAGCCAAGATGCCAACCAGTCATTGTTTGCGCTGCTTTGTACAGTTGTCATGCCCGGCTGTGGACACTACTGGGCGTTCTACCAATATCACATGTAAATACAGCTTTGCTTTGATATCAGGCTGAAGGGAGTGGATGATAAGAATGATGGGAGTTTTCTTCCCTTTTCACTTGGCCGCAGTGCAGGTACAATAAATTCTGCACATATACGTATTACATGAAAGCCAGGTATGCCCAGCTTATATTACCGTCTGCGAAGCCAATCAGATCACGGCTTCACCTGCCCATTAAAAGCGGCAGCACAAGTGGTTGCTATAGGCAACAATATTGTCCTTAAAGGAATTGTTCATTTTCAGTACAACCTTCCACATGGGCTTCTCCCTTTGGATACGTACATAGCAGGTACTTCCCATCAAGAACCAAATTTCTTTTTGCCACCGCAGGCACAAAAATGAGCGTAAAGTTATCAGGACTTGAATTTTTCAGCAGAAATCCCCATCTTAAAGGGGATTTCCACCCAAAACAAAAAACTGTCCATATATCAGTAAACCAGAAGCTGAAGTAGCAGACCAAGTTTGGCAACTATGTCTATTTTACGTAGAGAGATACGACCAATTTCTCTATTCAGTTGTGGCAGCCATTTTAGTGTGCAGGAAGTGCAGCCATGACGGTTGTCATCTTTGAGCCAGCTTTTTGACAAAAGTTGTCAATTGTTACTTCTAAGAACGTGGTAACAAAACGAGCGGCCGCCATCAGTTTCTGAGCAGCTAATTCAAAGCAGACAAACAATATGGCTGCACTTCCTGTTCCACTTTTACTAAAATGGCTGCCGCTACTCATTAGTAAAATGCGGATATCTCTGGGAGTAAAACAAATATCATTACCAAATGTTGGCTACTGCTCTGCATTTACTAACATATAATATATACTTCTATATTTAGTTTTGGTTGGACCTTCCCTTTAAATGTCACAGTCTGACGCCCTGTATGATGGATTGGTGGCTCCGGGGTCTGCGTTTCTTTGTTGGGCCCAGAGATTACTATTCACACTGCGCTCTTACACACATAGGAAATACAAAAAGAATATAATCCGTGTGTACAGGAGGATCAGGCCGGCCGGGGCCTCGCGCACAAACATGACCCTGCCTGTATTTCCCAGTCTGACCAGCTCCGTCTCCACCTCACCAGTAATCAGCTGGAGGCTCTGACCTCACAGCTCTTATCATGTCCTCCATCTGATCCGGATAACAGGCCGATCATAAACAGATCGCTGCTCTTTTGGACTTGGCTCACGTCATCCTCGCTGTTTATTTTGGATCTCACCGGTTCCCAGTCTACTCTTCATTGCAGTGGTTTTCATCACTGACGTCAATTGGGAGGGGGAGGGGACACCTGGCAAATTCAGAATCCACGGAGCTCTAACTTGTGGAAGAAGAGGTTGTCAGCTTGTTAGAGGGGTCCATTGATCAGAATATAATCGGGGGGATTTATCAGTCTCTTCAAGCTAGTGATGGCAAGAATTTCGGTACGTTTTTTGGCCATTTTCCACCACGCTTTCCACTTGGGCAGGTTTAGCGGGAGGGGCGTGGCCTCTGCGGATTCATGAGCCCTTTAAGTAACTGACTGGTGGTGACTGTAATATAAATAAAGTTGATTGAGTTTAGCGTGCATGTGGTGTGAATGGGGACTTATCTCAGGACTGGCCATGTCGAAATCCAGCTGCCTGATCCTTCTCTCCCAAACATCTGCTTAAAAACGCCCCCCCCTTTTCTTCTCTCCCATAAAGAACCCCCCCTTTTCTTCTCTCCCATAAAGAACCCCCCCCCCCCCCTTTTCTTCTCTCCCATAAAGAACCCCCCCCTTTTCTTCTCTCCCATAAAGAACCCCCCCCTTTTCTTCTCTCCCATAAAGAACCCCCCCTTTTCTTCTCTCCCATAAAGAACCCCCCCCTTTTCTTCTCTCCCATAAAGAACCCCCCCCTTTTCTTCTCTCCCATAAAGAACCCCCCCCTTTTCTTCTCTCCCATTAGGAACACCCCCCCTTTCTTCTCTCTGCTCCGATCCTGTGCTGTGGTACCCAGTGTGTAAGCGTCATCTACCCCTCGGGAAGCATTCATAAGACTGTTTTATCTTCACGGATCTGCTCCGCGAGTACGCCGTGTCCAATTTCGCCATGTGCCATGGTCGGCCCCGATGCCACACACATGCAGAGTCAGATGTAAAAATGAAACACCCCATTCGGCCATTTCGAAACCTACAAGCCTTACTACTAATATCAGTGAGAATTTCCGTAGCCGGCGTGGGTGGCGCATGTAGCGACAGGTCCTGACGGATTTATTCCACCTCCACCGGGAGGGATGATTAATTACATTCACAGCCCTGAACGGTGACGTCTGCAGCTACCTAGTAAAATTCAAAAACTTGCACCCCCCCCCCCCCCCATCTCAAGAAGCTGGACTGGCAGGCACTGACACAGACCGGCGAGACTGTGGTTAGCACAGCCAGGTGTGAGACCCCCTCCTCCACCCCAGCAGCCAGGTGTGGAATGACACGTCATCGGCCACATATGAAACCCCTACAGCACCACCAAGCTCAGCTTCTGGCCGGAGTCTTTGCCGTGTGATTTCCAGCCCATTTCTGTTCCAATTTTTATTTTATTTTTTACAGCTCCCTATGGAGGAACATTCACTTCAATGGGGCTTGGGGGAAAAAAAACCGGAAATGACTGTGTGCATTCCACAACAAAAACAGAACATGTCCAATTCTTGTCAACAGGCATTGTTACAATGCATTTGCAAAAAAAACACTAAACGGATGCAACACGCATGTCTTCCGTTTTTTTTTTGCAGATCCATGTTTTGCGGACCGCATAACACATACAGTCGTGTGCATGAGCCCTAATTCTATAGTTACAAAGTAGAGGACCAATCAGCACCGTGTAGGACGTTTATAACATTGTGACAGAGAAAACGGATCCGTCCCCATTGACTTGCATTGTGGGTCACGCCGGGCTCCGCATCCCAGGACGGAAAGCAAACTACAACACATTGCGGTTTTCTCTCCGGTCTGGCATTTTGGAGCATTCCGTTCTGTTCACTGACAATGAATGGGGACAAAACTTTTTTTTTGCCCAGTATTGAGCCCCTATGATGGATCTCAATACCGGAAAACTCCAGTGAACGTGTAAATAGACGTTCTATAGTCATAAAGACTTGTAAATAAATGAGCCCTAATTCTGTCACGGATTTGCCGCAGATATATTGCAGGGGGTGACGATCCGCAGCATTTCCACTACATGTAAACATACTTTAGGGGGAGGGGGGGGGGTGTTACGTTGTATTTTGGGCTACGTAAAGTTTTCTCTGACCGTCCGATACTCCAGAACACCCGATGATCTGGAGCAGCCGTGTAGCAGCGCCTCCATTACTGAAACCCCCGCAGTCTCGGCACATTCCAGGACAGGGTGTCAGAGTCCGGGGGTCAGCTCAGCGCTTCCTTTATAGCTCTGCAGGCGTCAGCGCTTGGACTTAGTAACCGGTAACCGCGTGTACATGGGAGCCGCTCTGTGTGAGGTCAGCGCGTGTGCGGTTAACGAATGACGTGATCATGATTACACGCTGATGCACACAGTATAATGGCTGCTGAGAGCGCGGGCGCCAGGAATTCAGGACAAATCTCAATCTGGAGAAGACCCCTGAGCTTCCGGATGGACACTGGGCACCATGGGCCAGCTGTCTTTTTTGGCCTTGCACTGAACTGAGCCTAAGGCTACATTCCCACGACCATACGGGTTTTGCGGTCCGCAAAAAAATAAATAAACGAATGACGTTCCGTATGGCATCCGATTTTTTTGCAGATCTATAGTAACAATGCCTATCCTTGTCAGCAAAATGGACAAGAATAAGACATGTTCTATCTTTTTTGCAGGGCTACAAATGCAGATAGCACACGGTGGGCTGTCCGCATTTTTTGTGAACCCATTGAAATGAATGGGTCTGCATCCCATCCGAAAAAAAAAAACAAAAAAAAAAAAACGGACACTGAAAGAAAATTGGTAGGAATCTGACCACTGGGACCACCAGAATAGAGGACCCTCGTCCTACGCTGTGAAACTACAACTCCCAGTATGCACATTTACTCGGCTCTTCTTGTGACTCCTATTGAAGTGAAAGGAGGATTCTGGGAGTTGTAGTTTCTGATCAGCTGGAGTGCCAGAGGTGGCTAATCTCTGTGCTAAAATATGCCATCAGGTGCTGTTTAGAGGGGGGCCTTTCTCTGGGAGCCCCCCGACCACTACAATGAAGGGGCCGCAACCACTGCCATCCAGGTTCTGTAACCCAGCCCCATTCACTTAGAACTGTGATGGCTATCCTCCAGCACGCCAACTGTGGTAAAACTACGACTCCCAAGATGTACACTTGCTGAGCTGTTCTCAGAACTCCACAGAAACGAATGGAGCATGCTGGGAGTCGTAGTTTCAGTCCCAAAGGCCATACCCCAGCAGATATTCTAGAAACATGCCATCACCTGCTATGGCTGGAATGGCCCTTTAATACTTCTCAGGTATGAGGGTTCGTTACAATTGTATCCACTTGTGGACTATCCTCTGTCTGTACTCCAGGCCGATACACTGTAACAAGACATTAGGACAGGATTGCCTAGACTGGATACAATTGTAATAAAGCCTCAGAAGTTTTAGGTCTGTACAGTCTCTGGATGTCAACAAGGTGGTCTCCATTCACTGACAACAAACAGAGATCTTGCAAATGGAGAAGAACTAAAACAAAGTATTTTGGAAAGTCGCAGGACATGTCATTATTGACGTAAAAATGAAACACCCCTGTGAGATCCGGCAACAAGACACAGAGCCGAGTACATTTCCAAAATATCTCCCCAGCCCACATTCCGGGAATAGCAGCCGCGCGCGGACGGTGCACAGCGGAGGGCGATGACACGAGGACGGCGTCGGCGCAGAGCAGGACTATGGAGGTGTCGCGATTCATGAGGGTTAATCACCACCGTGTGCGTCCTGCTGCTTTTACAGGGACATTCTTCTCTTCATATCATGTACAACTGAATCTAGTGTTCCCCTTTATCAGCCACAGCAGAAATCTGAGTCGGAGGGGGGGTTCCGAAATTCCTCAGCCATATGTTCTAATCATGAGACCGTCCAGCTATCCAGCTGTCAACACCTACATCTCCCAGCATGCTTGCTTGCTCGGCTGCTCTCAGAACACCTATAGAAGTGAATGGAGCCTGCTGGGAGTTGTAGCTCCACAACTCTGATCCTGCGTTTTAGAAATTCGCTTAAAGAGGTATTCCCACCGTAGACACTGATGGCATGTCGGCCGTTTCCGTGGCGCCCATAAAAAACGGACAGTGAATGCAGTGCACATGCGCATTCATTCTCTGCCTGATGTAGCAGCAGGCGGCCCCCAGGCCAGGAGGGACTGTTCGATAGATAGGTGCGGGGCCCAGGACGTTTTTGGCATATCCTGTGAAATAGCATTTCCGTAATTACACCTTTATTACCCGAATGACCTCCACGTGGCTGCGGCGATATCTGGTCGTCTGGGACTTTTTACCTCGACCTGCACAGCTCCAGCCTGAATGCAGGATTGTCCTGACCAAGGATGCAACCTCCATGCAGATACCTGGTCTATTCCCAGGGACTGTTTTTTGGCAGCCTGTAGTCTCAGGCCACTGTCCAGCAACTATTCTGCATATCTCCACCTCTGGAAACCAGCTGGATGCCCTTTCTCCCAATTTCACAGACCGATTGACAAAGACAGCCCAGCGGAGGAATGCCACTCACATTCGGGTCATGTCACTGTACACACAATGCTGCTACAACAGTCAAATCCGGGAAGGGGATGGGGGGGGTGATGTCCAGTGACCTATACCCACAAACTGTTCTGGGCGGGTTGTATATTTACACGCACAAAGTTCTCCGATCTCAATACAGAACTCATACAACTTTTTGGGTACAGTAATGGGGGCAGACCACACCCCAACACATCAAACCAGGGCAAGTCAGCCATACATTGGGCAGACTAGATGGGCCAAAATGGTTCTTATCTGCCGACACATTCTAGGTTTCTATACATCCCATACTAATGGCCTTGGCACAGGACGAAGAAAAGGACTGCCATCTGATGCCATACGGTGAAAGGTCACATCACCAGGCAACTTGTGCCGCCTTCCCTTACATCACCTACACAAATACCAGGCTGCCGGCGTACATGTTGATGCTTCCTCTGAGATCATAGAACATAGTGATTCATCCTGTGAAGTCAAGGGCCGAGCCTTGACACGTCACTGGTCGTGATCCAGCATGCTGGGCTCAGATTATTCGGTAACCCCGGGCTGGTAATTACAAGTGTGACTGCCCGAAGGTGGGGGGAGAGGGTTCGGAGATTGGACTATACATATTGTATTTGAAGATCACACCCTTGTCTCAAAAATTAAAAATATTTCCAATAATATTTTGAAATGTTGCTTGTCATGAGACCGACACTTCCTCTAATCCCATGATCATGCCCATTACCGTGGGTTGGCACCTATGGCGCGAGCTCTTAACAGAAACCACCAAGGCTCCACCTACATATGGGAAACTTACCTACCGGACAGGAAATGTGGCGTCTTCCCAATATCTAGTGATACTCCTGAGACTCTCAGCATTCCAGACAAAGCTGTCACTGGTGATCCGATGTGTTGCCATATGTAGATGAACGTTACTGAAGATCCATAAGTGTCTCTAGCCGGGTCCTGAGCTACAAATCTGGATGGGAACTAATGCCATACTCTACTGCTAATGCTCTACAGAACCTATAGGGTCTCTAGAGAAGAGGTTCTCTGAAACCATGCCAAAATAAAGAGTTGTAGGGCACCCAATGAAATAAATAAATGGGTGTCCACCAGGGGTAAACCAGACTGCTCCTTTAAGAACACATAAACCACAAGGTGCCGGGAGGCCTCTGCCACTTTCCTGGATGTATATGACGAAAAGGTAGAGGCTGTCCACAGTAGGAGGTAGGTAACCCTCCAAAGAGAAATGGGTCACTCTTGTGCTGCTGGTCACCCCGTTATAGGATTACGATTCCACTTCAGGTTGCCCAGCACCCATAAGAAGCCATTGCAAGCTTCATACTGTTTAAGGGCCCAAGGGCATTGAGTACCCAATGGTAGAGGTGCCAATGTAAACTAGAGCATCCCATGTGGTGGCACAAGGATGTGTAGAGGAAGTCCTATCTAATTTTAGAGCTCTGGTCTGGGGAAAGAATACATTTCAGGGGGTCTAGTCTGGGTTCTGATTAATTTTATGGGTCTGGTCTGATACATTCTGCCTCTTGTCTGGGGGGGGAGGGTCTAATTACATTTTGGGGGCTATAGTTACGAGTTTAGGGGTCTGGTCTCTGAATTAACTTGTGGGTCTAGTCTTGGGTCTGATTAATTTTACGGATCTGGACTGGAGTTCTAATTAATTTTCAGCGTCTGGTCTGGTGTCGTAATTCATTTTACAGGCCTGGGTTCTGCTTTATTTTTGAGTCTCGGGTATGACCGAGTTTAGGGATCTGAAGGAGGTTAGAGGTCTGGGGTCTGGATTCTGAATGAGTTTAGGGGTCTGATTAATTTCAGGGGTCTGGACTGGTTGGAATTTATTTTAGGGGCTAGGGGTCTTAATGAGTTTAGAGGGTCTGAAGGAGGTTAGAGGTCTGGTCTGGGGTCTGAAGGAGGTTAGAGGTCTGGTCTGGGGTCTGAAGGAGGTTAGAGGTCTGGTCTGGAGTCTGAATGAGTTTAGGAGGTCTGGTCTGGGGTCTGAAGGAGGATAGAGGTCTGGTCTGGGGTCTGAAGGAGGATAGAGGTCTGGTCTGGGGTCTGAATGAGTTTAGGAGGTCTTAATTAGGTTAAAGGTCTGGTCTGTGGTCTAAATGAGGTTAGAGGTAAGGTCTGGGGTCTGAATGAGTTTAGGGGGTCCGTCATCTTACTTTTGGAATCATATCTAGTTTTTAATTCTTGATATAAATACTTATCCAAAGTTTTGAGACATCATTTTATTTTTATTTTACTTTTGGAGTTCAGCTCGGACCTTCACCTTACCGCAGACATTTCATAAAACTAGTGGAGAACCACTGTCCTAGAAGATCTGCCTGGAGACCTCTAAGTCTGGCTCAGTCAGAGGAGCACTTACCCTTTGGGCTTGTGTGATCATCTTCCGGACCACCTCTTTAATATGAGGCTGGCCGTCGATGGGGGGCTGCATGTATACTGTTGCCCGGGTCACTCCTCTGTAGGCCATCGCATCCGGCCACCCCAAATCCAACTCCGGGATGGAGCAGTCCGACCTATCCGGCCAATATTCCAAGGAATGTGCCGCCCCATCTTGGGGGTCCTCTTCTCCCTCCTGCTCAGACTTGTCCCCGCTTTTTCTGAGGTGACTAGAGTCAGGGTCAAAGGATTCCACCCTGGAGGGGATCTTGGCCAGCTCCAGCTCGGACAGGAAGTCCCTGATGTTCTCCTTCTTGACCACTTCATGGAAGGAGTCCTGGCCGGAGGAGACCAGGGCTTCCAGCGCCAGCCGCTGCTCCTCGCTGTAGTAGAACTCGGGCTTGCTCTCGCTGGATCTCCAGTTGACATTGTTATTGTCCAGGCACTGGATCTGGGACAGAGCCATGGTGAGGGATCCACTAGATCCCGGAGCTTTGTATAGAAGTGCTGGGAGTCCCTGTGCAGAGAGGAGATCCCGGATCTAGTGGCGGCCAGCTCCGCTGCTCTCGCCGTCACACACTCCCATGGTCCCGCAGTCAGTGGCGGCAGTGTGCTCCCCGCCGTCCCGCAGCCGGTCTACTACTATGTGCACTGCCGCTCCCGCACTGGACAGGTAAGAGCGGCGGCGGCAGGACTCAGCCCCGCCCCCACACACGTCACCCGGCCCCGCCTCCCAGCTCACGTGATCTATACTGGACTGCTAAACTCCGCTGCGTCCCCGGCTACTTATACACAGGAAGGATAGATACACTGCTAACACCTCTAATCATACATCGATGCCACGCCCATGAATACAGACCACGCCTACATAACAGAACCACGCCTCCATACCTTTTTAAGCTAGAGTGCCCCTATAATATCACCCAGAATACCTCCATAACAATATCATCCACAGTGCCCCATAATAGTATCAGGAAGAGTGCCCCATAACCATATCGGACAAAGTGCCTCCATTATATAATACCTCATAACAGTGCCAGACTATGTACCCCATAACCAGAGTAATTATTAACAGTGCAGTCCAAAGTGCCTCTATTATAGTACCAGTGCTTGGCAAGAATATCAGCCAGAGTGCCCCATAATGGAACCAGTGCTTGGCAAGAATATCAGCCAGAGTGCCCCATAATGAAACCAGTGCCCCATAACATTATATCGGACAGAGTGCCCCATAATGGAACCAGTGCCCCATAACATTATATCAGACAGAGTGCCCCATAATGGAACCAGTGCCCCATAACATTATATCAGACAGAGTGCCCCATAATGGAACCAGTGCCCCATAACATTATATCGGACAGAGTGCCCCATAATGGAACCAGTGCCCGATAATGGAACCAGTGCCCCATAACATATCAGACAGAGTGCCCCATAATGGAACCAGTGCCCCATAACATTATATCAGATAGAGTGCCCCATAATGGAACCAGTGCCCCATAACATTATATCAGATAGAGTGCCCTATAATGGAACCAGTGCCCCATAAATATTGTATCAGAGAGAGTGCCCCATAATGGAACCAGTGCCCCATAACATTATATCAGACAGAGTGCCCTATAATGGAACCAGTGCCCCATAACATTATATCAGATAGAGTGCCCCATAATGGAACCAGTGCCCCATAACATTATATCAGACAGAGTGCCCTATAATGGAACCAGTGCCCCATAACATTATATCAGAGAGAGTGCCCCATAATGGAACCAGTGACCCATAACATTATATCAGAGAGAGTGCCCCATAATGGAACCAGTGCCCCATAACATTATATCAGACAGAGTACCCCATAATGGAACCAGTGCCCCATAACATTATATCAGACAGAGTACCCCATAATGGAACCAGTGCCCCATAACATTATATCAGCCAGAGTGCCCCATAATGGAACCAGTGACCCATAACATTATATCAGAGAGAGTGCCCCATAATGGAACCAGTGCCCCATAACATTATATCAGACAGAGTGCCCCATAATGGAACCAGTGCCCCATAACATATCAGACAGAGTGCCCTATAATGGAACCAGTGCCCCATAACATATCAGATAGAGTGCCCCATAATGGAACCAGTGCCCCATAACATTATATCAGCCAGAGTGCCCTATAATGGAACCAGTGCCCCATAACATATCAGATAGAGTGCCCCATAATGGAACCAGTGCCCCATAACATTATATCAGCCAGAGTGCCCCATAATGGAACCAGTGCCCCATAACATTATATCAGCCAGAGTGCCCCATAAGGGGACCAGTGCCCCATAAATATTTTATCAGCCAGAGTGCCCCATAATGGAACCAGTGCCCCATAACATTATATCAGACAGAGTGCCCTATAATGGAACCAGTGCCCCATAAATATTGTATCAGAGAGAGTGCCCCATAATGGAACCAGTGCCCCAAAACATTATATCAGAGAGAGTGCCCCATAATGGAACCAGTGCCCCATAACATTATATCAGACAGAGTGCCCCATAATGGAACCAGTGCCCCATAACATATCAGACAGAGTGCCCTATAATGGAACCAGTGCCCCATAACATATCAGATAGAGTGCCCCATAATGGAACCAGTGCCCCATAACATTATATCAGCCAGAGTGTCCTATAATGGAACCAGTGCCCCATAACAGTATATCAGCCAGAGTGCCCCATAAGGGGACCAGTGCCCCATAAATATTTTATCAGCCAGAGTGCCCCATAATGGAACCAGTGCCCCATAACATTATATCAGACAGAGTGCCCCATAATGGAACCAGTGCCCCATAACATTATATCAGCCAGAGTGCCCCATAATGGAACCAGTGAGCCATAACATTATATCAGAGAGAGTGCCCCATAATGGAACCAGTGCCCCATAACATTATATCAGACAGAGTGCCCCATAATGGAACCAGTGCCCCATAACATTATATCAGCCAGAGTGTCCCATAATGGAACCAGTGCCCGATAATGGAACCAGTGCCCCATAACATTATATCAGACAGAGTGCCCCATAATGGAACCAGTGCCCCATGATAGAATCAAACCTGACACTTTTTGGGGTTCATGTCTGAAGTGCGCTGCGCCAGATGGTTGGAGTGATTGGAGGGCACAGGAGGCGGGTGTTAAAAGCGCTGGATTTAAACTGGTCGCTGCTGTTGACATTTCTTCTGGTTTGATTTGCTCCTAATTTACGATGCATTGGCGCCATTTTAGTTGAGTTGGCAGATTTACCGTTGACACTTTTTGACCTCCAGTCCCGCGGTGGTGTACAGACTGACGGAAACCTCTCTAATAAATGAAACTCCACGGATGACAAAAGTATAACCAGTATGAGGGGCCCGGGCATTTTGGGGGGCATTATAAGGGTTGGATAACCCCTTTAAACTGTCCGCTGCTGGCATCAGATGCGCCAAAATTATTAAGAGGAGCTCGTCTCATAATGCAATGTGCCGCATCCGTGCAACAAAACGGAAATCCACGCCGACAAGAGAGCTGCTGTACATTTCGGCTATAACCTACCCAAATGGGTCACAACATTTTGCAAACTAAATGGCTCCAGTTTTCTGGCGTACAGCAGGAAATATTCCAAGTGTAACAAATGGTGGGTAATATTTTTTAAATTTGTTGCAAAAAAATAAATAAAAAATGCAACCATTGAGAGACAACCCCAAAAATGGGAGCAAAAAGCCTCATGTTACATTGGTGGCGTATTGCTAGGATGTGCCACCAATGTCCCACCTCTGAGACCTGCCCCGGTCTCCAGAACAGGGCCCCCAAAGTGAAGGAAAGCAAGCCGCGCAAGCTCTGCCTCCCTCCATTCACCTCTATGGGAGGTGAGCACTGGTTCATCTGTTTCTGGCAGCCCCATAGGGGAGAATTGAGCGGCGGCCGTGCATGTGGTGAGGTGCGCTTTCCTTCACCTTGGGGGGGGAGATAGCGGCAGGTTCCAAAAAGTCACAGAAGTTCTATTTTGCAACATTTTTAAAGCCAGAATTCCGGAGTGCAGGGATTGATAAATCCCCATCCCCGTATCTGTAGTGGAAATATCCCTCAGTACTATATACTGTGCACACACTGGTTGTATACTGTCTGCAGACAGGAGAGGAAGGCTTTCCATGCCCCGGGGCCTCATTACTTCAGTGAAGCAGCGGTGACATCACCAGATGAGACCACTGATAGCGTGAAACCTGTTCCGCCAGGTAACATCCAGGTAGATCAGTAAACCCGAGGTGGAGCAGGCAGTCAGTCACCTGCACCTCTGCAG
The DNA here is from genome assembly GCF_014858855.1 of Bufo gargarizans. NCBI lineage: Eukaryota > Metazoa > Chordata > Amphibia > Anura > Bufonidae > Bufo > Bufo gargarizans. The sequence goes on along the minus strand of NC_058087.1, from coordinate 183,895,165 downwards.
CCGCTTCTCCCCTTCTTTGCACAACTGGGTTCAGGGGCCCCCCATTTGTCAATAGGTGGTGGATATTCCTGAAGTGCGCCCATATACTGAACCTTGTACATTCCCTCCGCGCTCTGTATCAGCTGCACATAAGACACTCGAGGTGTGTGCGCGGGTGATAACAGCTTAATAATGCTTTTATCTGTGACCGTCAATATGGCCGACTGCCAGATAGCACCATAATAACGTGTCATTGTCACAAGGTCATCTTTCCAATTGCTGTGTATATAAGGTGTATCGTATCCTGTGCATTTACTCACTACACTGAATCCTGTGCATTTACTCACTACACTGAATACTGTGCATTTACTCACTACACTGAATACTGTGCATTTACTCACTACACTGAATACTGTGCATTTACTCACTACACTGAATACTGTGCATTTACTCACTACACTGAATCCTGTGCATTTACTCACTACACCGAATCCTGTGCATTTACTTACTACACCGAATCCTGTGCATTTACTTACTACACCGAATCCTGTGCATTTACTTACTACACTGAATCCTGTGCATTTACTTACTACACCGAATCCTGTGCATTTACTCACTACACCGAATCCTGTGCATTTACTTACTACACTGAATCCTGTGCATTTACTTACTACACCGAATCCTGTGCATTTACTCACTACACTGAGACCTGTGCATTTACTCACTACACTGAATCCTGTGCATTTACTCACTACACTGAGACCTGTGCATTTACTTACTACACTGAATCCTGTGCATTTACTTACTACACTGAATCCTGTGCATTTACTCACTACACTGTATACTGTGCATGTACTCACTGCACTGAATCCTGTGCATTTACTTACTACACCGAATCCTGTGCATTTACTCACTACACTGAGACCTGTGCATTTACTCACTACACTGAATCCTGTGCATTTACTCACTACACTGAATACTGTGAATTTACTCCCTACACTGAATCCTGTGCATTTACTCACTGCACTGAATCCTGGGCATTTACTCACTACACTGAATCCTATGCATTTGTTCACTACACTGAATCCTGTGCATTTACCCACTGCACTGAATACTGTGCATTTACCCACTACACTGAATCCTGTGCATTTACTCACTACACTGAATACTGTGCATACCCACTACACTGAATCCTGTGCATTTACTCACTACACTGAATCCTGTGCATTTACTCACTGCACTGAATACTGTGCATTTACTCACTACACTGAATCCTGGGCATTTACTCACTACACTGAATACTGTGCATACCCACTACACTGAATCCTGTGCATTTACTCACTACACTGAATCCTGTGCATTTACTCACTGCACTGAATACTGTGCATTTACTCACTACACTGAATCCTGGGCATTTACTCACTACACTGAATCCTGGGCATTTACTCACTACACTGAATCCTGTGCATTTACTCACTACACTGAATCCTGTGCATTTACTCACTACACTGAATCCTGTGCATTTACTCACTACACTGAATCCTGTGCATTTACTCACTACACTGAATCCTGGGCATTTACTCACTACACTGAATCCTATGCATTTGTTCACTACACTGAATCCTGTGCATTTACCCACTGCACTGAATATTGTGCATTTACTCACTACACTGAATACTGTGCATTTACTCACTACACTGAATACTGTGCATTTACTCACTACACCGAATCCTGTGCATTTACTCACTACACCGAATCCTGTGCATTTACTTACTACACCGAATCCTGTGCATTTACTTACTACACCGAATCCTGTGCATTTACTTACTACACTAAATCCTGTGCATTTACTTACTACACCGAATCCTGTGCATTTACTCACTACACCGAATCCTGTGCATTTACTTACTACACTGAATCCTGTGCATTTACTTACTACACCGAATCCTGTGCATTTACTCACTACACTGAGACCTGTGCATTTACTCACTACACTGAATCCTGTGCATTTACTCACTACACTGAGACCTGTGCATTTACTCACTACACTGAATCCTGTGCATTTACTCACTACACTGTATACTGTGCATTTACTCACTGCACTGAATCCTGTGCATTTACTTACTACACCGAATCCTGTGCATTTACTCACTACACTGAGACCTGTGTATTTACTCACTACACTGAATCCTGTGCATTTACTCACTACACTGAATACTGTGAATTTACTCCCTACACTGAATCCTGTGCATTTACTCACTGCACTGAATCCTGTGCATTTACTCACTACACTGAATCCTATGCATTTGTTCACTACACTGAATCCTGTGCATTTACCCACTGCACTGAATACTGTGCATTTACCCACTACACTGAATCCTGTGCATTTACTCACTACACTGAATACTGTGCATACCCACTACACTGAATCCTGTGCATTTACTCACTACACTGAATCCTGTGCATTTACTCACTGCACTGAATACTGTGCATTTACTCACTGCACTGAATACTGTGCATTTACTCACTACACTGAATCCTGGGCATTTACTCACTACACTGAATACTGTGCATTTACTCACTACACTGACTACTGTGCATTTACTCACTACACTGAATCCTGTGCATTTACTCACTACACTGAATCCTGGGCATTTACTCACTACACTGAATCCTATGCATTTGTTCACTACACTGAATCCTGTGCATTTACCAACTGCACTGAATACTGTGCATTTACCCACTACACTGAATCCTGTGCATTTACTCACTGCACTGAATACTGTGCATTTACTCACTACACTGAATCCTGGGCATTTACTCACTACACTGAATACTGTGCATTTACTCACTACACTGAATCCTGTGCATTTACTCACTACACTGAATCCTGTGCATTTACCCACTGCACTGAATACTGTGCATTTACCCACTACACTGAATCCTGTGCATTTACTCACTACACTGAATACTGTGCATACCCACTACACTGAATCCTGTGCATTTACTCACTACACTGAATCCTGTGCATTTACTCACTGCACTGAATACTGTGCATTTACTCACTGCACTGAATCCTGGGCATTTACTCACTACACTGAATACTGTGCATTTACTCACTACACTGAATCCTGTGCATTTACTCACTACACTGAATCCTGTGCATTTACTTACTACACCGAATCCTGTGCATTTACTTACTACACCGAATCCTGTGCATTTACTTACTACACTGAATCCTGTGCATTTACTCACTACACTGAATCCTGTGCATTTACTCACTACACTGAGACCTGTGCATTTACTCACTACACTGAATCCTGTGCATTTACTCACTACACTGAATACTGTGCATTTACTCACTACACTGAATCCTGTGCATTTCCCCACTACACTGAATACTGTGCATTTACTCACTACACTGAATCCTGTGCATTTACTTACTACACCGAATCCTGTGCATTTACTTACTACACTGAATCCTGTGCATTTACTCACTGCACTGACTACTTGTCACAACCAGACAGCTGAGAAGCTCTGACAGAGGCCTTTCAGAACCTCCTCCTTGAATTTCTGTGTTGTGGTATTCAGCTCCTCCTCTCGTCAGCCTCTCTCAGCTGTCATGTCTTAATTGCTTCCCTTTAAATGCCTCCTCAGAATGCTTTTCTGAGCGGCTTATATTTCCTCCTGGAGTGTGTGTGCACGCTGATCTGTCCTCCTCTTTGCTTCAAAGCTAAGTGTACCTTTATATGTTTATATCTGTTTGCTGGATCCCAGATGACCCTGACTCCCTCCGTGTCTTGTGTAGGGAGCCGGTGGTCGTGTCCCCTCACTATTGTAGGGTGCTCAGGGCTTTATAGTCAAGGTTCGTGGATATGCAAACCTCCACCATTAGGATCTTTGCATAGGCTGAGCAGCCAGGGAAAGTGCCAGGTCTTCTGCAGGGGTCTCCCTTGGTTCCTTAGTTTTTGGATCCAGCGAGTCGTTTATACATGTTGCTTTGCCTTGTTACCTGTACACATTCCGTGACATTATAAGCCGCCAAAACCGTCTTAAGCATGGATCCGGTTTCACTTTTGGCTGAACGCTTCCAGGGTCTTTCATTGGAGGTAGCTGACCTCCGTAAGACTTTGTCTCAGCTTCAAGTGACCGATTCAGCTTGCGTTCATGGAGCTTGTTCTGAGCCTAAGATCTCGCTCCCGGATACGTTCTCTGGGGGTAGTGAGAATTTTGTGCGTTTTAGAGAGGCTTGCAAACTCCATTTTCGCCTTCTTCCCCATTCTTCTGGTGATGAGGAACGGAGGGTGGGGATCATTATATCGCTGCTCAGGGGTAACGCTCAGTCCTGGGCCTTTTCGCTGCCGGAGGGGGCACGGCCCCTTCGTTCAGTGGATGAATTCTTTTTAGCCCTGGGTCAGATATATGATGATCCGGATCGTATTGCTCTGGCGGAGTCTAGACTACGTCTCCTATGCCAGGGTAAACAATCCGCAGAAATATACTGCTCAGAATTTCGGAGTTGGGCAGCTGATACTGGTTGGAATGATGCTGCACTCCGAAGTCAATTTTGCCATGGTCTTTCAGAGAGATTGAAAGATGCATTTGCCTTTCATGAAAGGCCTATTTCTTTGGACTCTGCTATGTCTCAGGCCGTTCGTATTGACAGGCGTCTTAGAGAGAGAGGAGAGATCTCTCCTTCCTGTCATACTCGGTCCCAGGACTGTGCAGCGGTCCCGCTCTGTGCGCAGGGGTCTCAGTCGCTGTCAGCCCCTTCTGAGCAGGAGCCCATGCAGCTGGGGTTGATTGCTTCTGACAATAGAAGATTCAGCCCGCATGAGAGGGTTTGTTTTTGTTGTGGAGGTATTAATCATTTGGCAAATATTTGTCCCTCTAGGAGATTCAGGCAGTTCTCTGGGTATAATAAAGAAACAAAGAGGAAAAAATCTTTGAAAAATGTTCCGTCTGTTACTATTGGCAGGATTGAGGCGGAAATTGAAGATTTTCCGTTTGCTTGTAGTTCCCGTTTTGTCCTGCCGGCTAGGGTGGCGCTAGAGAGCAAGAACATTTTTTGTGAGATTTTTGTGGATAGTGGAGCAGCGGTTAATCTCATTGATAATCACTTTGCGATAACTCATGGTTTCCAGGTGTGCGCTTTGAGAAAGGATATTCCTGTGTTTTCTATCGATTCCGCTCCACTTTCTCAGAAGTCATTAAAGGGCATAGTTCACAATATCCGTTTAATTGTGAGTGATGCTCATGTTGAGGATGTGTCATGTTTCGTCCTTAGCGGTTTGCCGACTCCTCTAGTGTTGGGGCTACCCTGGCTCACTAAACATAACCCCACCATTGATTGGCAAGCAAGGCAAATAAATGGTTGGAGTGACTTTTGCAGAGAGAATTGCCTCACGACATCTGTTTCTGAGGTTGCTACTAAGACTGTACCATCTTTTCTCTCTGAATTTTCGGATGTCTTCTCTGAGAGTGGAGTTCAGGATTTGCCCCCGCACAGGGAGTACGATTGCCCTATTAATCTCATCCCAGACGCCAAGCTGCCTAAATCTCGTTTATACAATCTTTCCCAACCTGAGAGGATCGCTATGCGTGCTTATATCTCTGAGAGTCTGAGAAAGGGACACATACGACCCTCGAAGTCACCTGTTGCCGCTGGTTTTTTCTTTGTTAAGAAAAAAGATGGTTCTTTAAGACCTTGTCTGGATTTCAGGGAGCTGAACAATATCACAATTCGTGACCCTTATCCGCTTCCTCTGATCCCGGACCTGTTTAACCAGGTTGTTGGGGCTAAAGTCTTTTCCAAATTAGATTTAAGAGGGGCATACAACCTGGTCAGGGTCAGAGAAGGGGACGAATGGAAGACGGCCTTCAATACCCCTGAGGGCCATTTTGAGAATTTGGTTATGCCTTTTGGGTTGATGAATGCCCCAGCCGTTTTTCAGCATTTCGTGAACAGCATTTTTTATCATTTGATGGGAAAATTTGTATTGGTGTATTTGGATGACATTTTGATTTTTTCTCCCGATTTCAAAACTCATAAGGAACATTTACGTCAGGTCTTGCTCATCCTGCGGGAGAATAAACTATATGCGAAACTGGAAAAATGTGTGTTTGCGGTTCCAGAAATTCAATTTCTGGGGTTTCTTCTCTCCGCTTCTGGTTTTCGCATGGACCCCGAGAAGGTCCGCGCTGTGCTTGAGTGGGAGCTTCCTGAGAATCAAAAGGCGCTGATGCGTTTTTTGGGCTTTGCCAATTATTACAGGAAGTTCATTTTGAATTATTCTTCTATTGTTAAACCACTCACTGATATGACCAGAAAGGGGGTAGATTTTTCTTCTTGGTCAGTAGAGGCGCGTAAGGCCTTTTCTGATATCAAGGAGAGTTTTGCTTCCGCTCCCATCTTGGTGCAACCTGATGTTTCATTACCCTTCATAGTTGAGGTTGATGCTTCTGAGGTGGGTGTGGGGGCGGTCTTGTCTCAGGGTTCCTCTCCTGCCAATTGGCGACCGTGTGCCTTTTTCTCAAGAAAACTCTCCTCCGCAGAGAGAAATTACGATGTGGGAGATAGGGAATTGTTGGCCATCAAGTTGGCTTTTGAGGAATGGCGCCATTGGCTAGAGGGGGCCAGACACCCTATTACCGTATTTACTGACCATAAAAATCTGGCCTACTTGGAGTCAGCCAAGCGTCTGAACCCGAGACAGGCCAGATGGTCGTTGTTCTTTTCTAGGTTTAATTTTGTTGTCACGTTCCGCCCTGGAGTTAAGAATGTGAAGGCAGATGCCCTGTCACGTTGTTTTCCGGGAGGCGGGAATTTTGAAGACCCAGGTCCCATTTTGGCTGAAGGTGTGGTGGTCTCTGCTCTTTTTCCTGAATTGGAGGCAGAGGTGCAGGCAGCCCAGTCAGAGGCTCCTGATCTTTGTCCTCCTGGGAGGTTGTTTGTGCCTCTCGCTTTAAGACACAAGATTTTTAAAGAACACCACGATACGGTCCTTGCTGGGCACCCGGGGGTAAGAGCCACACTGGATCTCATCGCTCGGAGATTCTGGTGGCCTGCGCTTCGTAAGTCGGTTGAGGGTTTTGTGGCAGCCTGCGAGACTTGCGCTCGTGCCAAGGTCCCTCATTCACGGCCATCAGGTCCTCTCCTTCCCTTACCCATTCCTTCCCGTCCTTGGACACATCTGTCCATGGACTTTATCACGGACCTGCCTCGTTCCTCGGGGAAGACTGTGATTCTGGTGGTGGTGGACCGTTTTAGCAAAATGGTGCATTTCATCCCTTTTCCTGCTTTGCCCAATGCTAAGACGCTGGCGCAGGCATTTGTTGATCACATTGTCAAGTTGCACGGTATTCCTTCAGACATAGTCTCTGATAGGGGCACGCAGTTTGTTTCCAGATTCTGGAAGGCTTTCTGTTCTCGCTTGGGGGTTCGGTTGTCATTCTCTTCTGCTTTCCACCCGCAGTCGAATGGCCAGACAGAGCGCGTCAATCAGAATCTGGAGACATATCTGCGTTGTTTTGTGGCGGAGAATCAAGAGGATTGGTGTTCTTTTTTGTCCCTTGCTGAGTTTGCTTTAAATAACCGTCGTCAGGAGTCCTCTGATAAGTCACCATTTTTTGGTGCATATGGGTTTCATCCACAGTTTGGGACTTTCTCGGGAGAGGGGTCTTCTGGTTTACCTGATGAGGACAGATTCTCCTCGTCTTTGTCATCTATTTGGCAAAAGATTCAAGAGAATCTAAAGAGCATGAGTGAGAGATATAAGCGTGTGGCTGATAAGAGACGTGTGCTTGGTCCGGACCTGAATGTTGGTGATCTGGTGTGGTTGTCTACCAAGAATATCAAATTGAAGGTTCCCTCCTGGAAGTTGGGTCCTAGGTTTATTGGGCCTTACAAAATCCTGTCTGTCATCAATCCTGTTGCATACCGTCTTGATCTTCCTCAGACTTGGAAGATCCATAATGTTTTTCATAAGTCCTTATTGAAACCTTATGTTCAACCCATTGTACCCTCGCCTTTGCCTCCTCCTCCGATTATGGTTGATGGGAATCTTGAATTCCAGGTCTCTAGGATTGTGGATTCTCGTCTTGTCCGCGGTTCTCTTCAGTACCTTGTTCAGTGGGAGGGGTATGGTCCTGAGGAGAGGATGTGGGTCCCAGTGACGGACATTAAGGCCTCTCGTCTCATCAGGGCATTCCATAGGTCCCATCCTGAGAAGGTGGGCTCTGAGTGTCCGGAGTCCACTCGTAGAGAGAGGGGTACTGTCACAACCAGACAGCTGAGAAGCTCTGACAGAGGCCTTTCAGAACCTCCTCCTTGAATTTCTGTGTTGTGGTATTCAGCTCCTCCTCTCGTCAGCCTCTCTCAGCTGTCATGTCTTAATTGCTTCCCTTTAAATGCCTCCTCAGAATGCTTTTCTGAGCGGCTTATATTTCCTCCTGGAGTGTGTGTGCACGCTGATCTGTCCTCCTCTTTGCTTCAAAGCTAAGTGTACCTTTATATGTTTATATCTGTTTGCTGGATCCCAGATGACCCTGACTCCCTCCGTGTCTTGTGTAGGGAGCCGGTGGTCGTGTCCCCTCACTATTGTAGGGTGCTCAGGGCTTTATAGTCAAGGTTCGTGGATATGCAAACCTCCACCATTAGGATCTTTGCATAGGCTGAGCAGCCAGGGAAAGTGCCAGGTCTTCTGCAGGGGTCTCCCTTGGTTCCTTAGTTTTTGGATCCAGCGAGTCGTTTATACATGTTGCTTTGCCTTGTTACCTGTACACATTCCGTGACACTACTGTGCATTTACTCACTACACTGAATCCTGTGCATTTACTCACTACACTGAATCCTGGGCATTTACTCACTACACTGAATCCTATGCATTTGTTCACTACACTGAATCCTGTGCATTTGTTCACTGCACTGAATCCTGTGCATTTCCCCACTACACTGAATCCTGTGCATTTACTCACTACACCGAATCCTGTGCATTTACTTACTACACCGAATCCTGTGCATTTACTTACTACACTGAATCCTGTGCATTTACTCACTGCACTGACTACTGTGCATTTACTCACTACACTGAATCCTGGGCATTTACTCACTACACTGAATCCTGGGCATTTACTCACTACACTGAATCCTATGCATTTGTTCACTACACTGAATCCTATGCATTTGTTCACTACACTGAATCCTGTGCATTTACCCACTGCACTGAATACTGTGCATTTACCCACTACACTGAATCCTGTGCATTTACTCACTACACTGAATACTGTGCATACCCACTACACTGAATCCTGTGCATTTACTCACTACACTGAATCCTGTGCATTTACTCACTGCACTGAATACTGTGCATTTACTCACTACACTGAATCCTGGGCATTTACTCACTACACTGAATACTGTGCATTTACCCACTACACTAAATCCTGTGCATTTACTAACTACACTGAATCCTATGCATTTGCTCACTACACTGAATCCTGTGCATTTACCCACTGCACTGAATACTGTGCATTTACCCACTACACTGAATCCTGTGCATTTACTCACTACACTGAATACTGTGCATTTACTCACTACACTGAATCCTGTGCATTTACCCACTGCACTAAATCCTTTGCATGTACTCACTACACTGAATCCTGTGCATTTACCCACTACACTGAATCCTGTGCATTTACCCACTACACTGAATCCTGTGCATTTACCCACTACACTGAATCCTGTGCATTTACCCACTACACTGAATCCTGTGCATTTACCCACTACACTGAATCCTGTGCATTTACTCACTACACTGAATCCTGTGCATTTACCCACTGCACTGAATCCTGTGCATTTACCCACTGCACTGAATCCTGTGCATTTACCCACTGCACTGAATCCTGTGCATTTACCCACTGCACTGAATCCTGTGCATTTACCCACTGCACTGAATACTGTGCATTTACCCACTGCACTGAATCCTGTGCATTTACCCACTGCACTGAATACTGTGCATTTACCCACTACACTGAATGCAGGTATGACTGGTATTGCTGCCTGGGTTCTTCCTGTACTGGGCTGTAACAACATTCTTGTGTCACGTGCATAATCTTTTTCTAAACTAAGCCTCTGCTGCAAGCCTCGTACCTCGCCATCACCTCACACACCCACCGCAGCCCCTCACTTATACACCTGAGTAAATCCCCAAATCAGCACTGGAGTAACTGTTACCGGAGCTTTTCTCCTGTGTGAGGAGCTGAAGTATCCAGCGGGGTGACTGACCACTGTGCGCCCATAACTGTGCCAGCCAGCGTGCCCCCATAACAGTGGCAGTCCTCATAGTCCTAGGGACATTATGCAGTCCATGCTGTTTAAAGCTTTTGTTCCCTTTTCCCCTGAATGGTGTTTGCTGCCCAAGTCCTTGGTATACAGTAGTGTACTGTGTGGTTTAGTGGCTCAGCTACTGGTGTCCAATGGTTAAGTGCCCGGCCACAGACCAGCGGTTCAGTACCACAGTGTCGAGGCTCCGGTGGTTTAGTGCCCCAGCCTCTGTTGTCTATTGACTTGGTGCCTTGACCCCACATGTCCAATGGTTTGGAGCCCATTAGATATTTTACTAGTTACCTAAGGGTTAGACTTACCTTTGGTGCAGACCTTGCAGGTGCACAGGGGCCCGATAAGCTGGCACTATATAAGGGCACCAAGGGTCCCGTGGCTGAAAATGACTCATAGAGTCCAATCCATTTGATGAAGGATTAGACTGGAGAGTCATAGTAAGGGACGAAAAGCACAAAAATGAGCCCTTCACTTTTGATACAGCAAGGGGCCTGAATGCTATTTTTGCACAGGGGCCCCTCTATCGTCTTTGTCCACCCCTGAGTTAAGAGTTAACCACAGCTACCCAGCCTATACACACTGATCTGCCAGAGAATATAACGTGCTGAGACTTTAGTCTGGGATTTGTTATCTGAAACAAAGATTTCATAGAATGGTGCCAAAAGACTGCAAATCCCAAATTCTTTCTCAGGTTCTGAGCTGGAGAGAGATTAATGGGCAGGATTGCACTTGGCGGCAGTGCACAGTGCTGTGTCTACCATCGGATCACCACAAAACATATCTGCTGGAACGGTTCTGGAGACTTCTTCCAGAGCAAAGAAGTAAAGCCCAAAGCAGTGAAGCTGGGTAATAAACCAGGATGAAGCTTGCAGCTTGGCCAAGGACTGGGGTTTGTCACTTTTGATATCCTCTAATGCCTGATAAATATTTAGACTGCCTGAGTCAACAGGGTCTGTGTCACATAGAGGTCTAGAAGAGTAGAAGTAACCTCACCACTTTCTGATTAAAAAAAATGGTCCCTATAGTCCTTCTAAGTAGACCGTAGAAAGGCAACAAAATCTCTCTTCACAGTGGTGGTCGAGGAAACATCTGCTGGTTTCTGGACCCAGAGTGGTGGACGACAGTCTTCAACTTGAAGAGGACACACGGTCCAAGTGATCGTCTGATCCATTGTCTTATATCTGATACTTTATGTCTTACAGATGCCGTTGGGTGTGTTGTTCCTGAGGAGTGTGTCAAGGTTTGTGGAGCTGAAGTTGGCTGCTCTAATATTGCCTACCCAAAGCTGGTGATTGAACTAATGCCTAGTGGTAAGAGAACATCTCCACTCCCTGATAGACATGACATTGGTTCAATCTGTTATAACATGCCTGTCTGGTTTATTTGTCTTTTCTTATTGCCTCCTCCCTCCTTCTCATGGTCAATGCAAATGATTCTCGAAGGTCTTCGTGGTCTGATGATCGCAGTCATGATGGCGGCTCTCATGTCTTCCTTGACCTCAATATTTAACAGCAGCAGCACTCTCTTCACGATGGACATCTGGAGGAAAATCAGAAAGAACGCCAATGAGAAGGAGCTTCTTCTGGTGGGAAGGTTAGTTGGCTCTATGGACCATCAGTACTGAAACCTGTAGAATGGTAGGATCTTTTAGGATCAAGACTTCCTCTGTTAGCTAAACCCATGAGTGGCGTTCATTGTGTCCATCAACCCTACAACATCCTCGGTGTGATGAAATCCTCATGTTTTTACTTAGGAACCTCCTCGATTAGTTAAAGTCTAGAGATCATCCAAATCAAGTCTAGTGCACAATGGCGGTGAAATCAATGGATGCAATGGAAATCCATTGGCTTCATGGTGGTGACTATCCCAGTCAGAACCAAGCTTGTGATCACCGGTATAGCAACAGATTGGTGGCAATAGGCGCTAAAGAAGAAAAAGTGAAGTCAGAAATAGATCCAAGGGTCATCAACAGAAGAGTGGTCAGGATGAGAGAACCTTGCCAATGGATGGAGCCAGGAGTAGAAAGACAGCTACTAGACAATCTCAAGGGCAAATGAGAAGCGAAAGCAAGGAACAAGACCAAGATCAGGATTATAGATGAGCAAATTTTTCAAAAGTTCGATTCGGCTGATTCACCGAATTTTACAAAATAAATTCGCTTTGTGACAAATTACTTCATCACAATTAGTGGGTGCAATGACAGGGAGCTGCGATAGCACCTCTTCCGTCATTGTACCCATCAGATGCCGCGTTCATAATGATCGCGGCATCTGAGTGTAAAAACTGTGTGAAATTAACATTAAAAAAAATTAAAATCAAACTTACCACGTCCATTTGTTCGCGACGGGCCGCCACCATCTTACTTGAAGATCTGGAGCGAAATCTCGCACGGCGCGAGATTACGTCATCACACTGGAATTTCGGTCGAGATCTTCAATCAAGATAGCGGCTGGCGGCCCATCGCGAGAAAATGGAGAAGGTAAGTACGACTTTTTAGTTTTTTTATACTATTTCAGGTTAAATCGATTTGCTTACACGAAGCACGAGAAAATTCGGCTTCGAGGCGAATCGAATTAATCCTGAAATTCGCTCATCTCTAGTCAGGATAAGGGTCAATCAGGAGTTAAAATTAGGATACCAGGAGTGCAAGAATGAGAGACAGGCTAAGGGTAGAACCACAGTCTACAGCAGTGGCGACTCTAGGAACAATATATAGGGGGGGCACAAAGATACCACAGTCAAAAATGGGGGGGCACAAACAAAATAAGTATATATCAATAAGATTACAAAATACGAGAGAATTGCGATATGCAGGGATACAGTTATAATAAAGCAATTTACTTACAAAAGAAGCTATTCAGTCGTCTGCAGTGCCGTCCTCTGCTTGCTTCCACGTATTCTTTCCCCTTCTTTCTGTCTCTCGTCAGTGCACAGGCGCACTGTTATGGTGGATCTGTGGAAGACACACTGTTATGGGGGCATCTGTGGATGACACATTATGCCTCTCATTAGCCCTCATTATGCCTCTCATATCAGCCCCCATATCAGCCCTTATGCCTCATTAGCCCCCATATCAGCCCTTATGCCTCATTAGCCCCCATATCAGCCCTTATGCCTCATTAGCCCCCATATCAGCCCTTATGCCTCATTAGCCCCCATTATGCCTCTTATTAGCCCCATTATGCCTCTTATTAGCCCCATTATGCCTCTTATTAGCCCCATATGCCTCCTATTAGCCCCCATATGCCTCCTATTAGCCCCCATATGCCTCCTATTAGCCCCCATATGCCTCCAATTAGCCCCCATATGCCTCCAATTAGCCCCCATATGCCTCCAATTAGCCCCCATATGCCTCCAATTAGCCCCCATATGCCTCCTATTAGCCCCATATGCCTCCTATTAGCCCCATATGCCTCCAATTAGCCCCCATATGCCTCCTATTAGCCCCCATATGCCTCCTATTAGCCCCATATGCCTCCTATTAGCCCCCATATGCCTCCTATTAGCCCCATATACCTCCTATTAGCCCCATATGCCTCCTATTAGCCCCATATGCCTCCTATTAGCCCCATATGCCTCCTATTAGCCCCATATGCCTCCTATTAGCCCCATATGCCTCCTATTAGCCCCATATGCCTCCAATTAGCCCCATATGCCTCCAATTAACCCCATATGCCTCCAATTAGCCCCCATATGCCTCCAATTAGCCCCCATATGCCTCCAATTAGCCCCCATATGCCTCCTATTAGCCCCATATGCCTCCTATTAGCCCCCATATGCCTCCTATTAGCCCCCATATGCCTCATATTAGCCCCATATGCCTCCTATTAGCCCCATATGCCTCCTATTAGCCCCATATGCCTCCTATTAGCCCCCATATGCCTCCAATTAGCCCCCATATGCCTCCAATTAGCCCCCATATGCCTCCAATTAGCCCCCATATGCCTCCAATTAGCCCCCATATGCCTCCAATTAGCCCCCATATGCCTCCAATTAGCCCCCATATGCCTCCAATTAGCCCCCATATGCCTCCAATTAGCCCCCATATGCCTCCTATTAGCCCCCATATGCCTCCTATTAGCCCCATATGCCTCCTATTAGCCCCATATGCCTCCTATTAGCCCCATATGCCTCCTATTAGCCCCATATGCCTCCTATTAGCCCCAAATATGCCTCCAATTAGCCCCAAATATGCCTCCAATTAGCCCCCATATGCCTCCAAATGCCTCCAATTAGCCCCCAAATATGCCTCCAATTAGCCCCCATAATGCCCCCAGCAGCCACATTTTCTATAAAATAAAAAATAAAAACACTTACCTCTCCTGTTCCTGGACGGACGCCGCCTGCCATTTTCTCCTCAGTCGACTGTGCTCTAAACTGGCGCGCACAGCGTGAGGTCACAGAGCGACCTTACGCTGTGCGCAGCCCTGCACAGCCGACAGCCGAGGACCAGGAAGTGGTGAGTACAGAGCGTTCACCACTTCCTGGTCCTTCGGTACTAATGAGCGCTTCCATAATGGAAGCGCTCATTAGTATTCACTCTGGGGAATCAGCGGGGGGGCACCCGGGAGGGCAAGGGACAACATAGGGGGGGCAATTGCCCCCCCTCGCCCCCCTCTAGCGACGCCACTAGTCTACAGAAAAAACATGGCTGGATGATTTTGCCCAGGGGAGTAGCTAAAAGCTCATGGGCCCTGGTGCAAGAGTTTAGCTTGGGCCCCCCTTCCCTCGGTGCTTGTTCAAAAGGGGCAGGGGAGGGGAGCACATAGCCTTCCTGCTGCCTGAGGCAAACATTGAAAGGGCACCCTCTGATACCAAATTATTGACCTAACCCCTTTCCTACAGGCAGAGGTGTAAATTGACCAGCTTGCAGTTTCTATAATGCCAGTGTCTTATGTGGCACAAGGGTCTTTGGGCCCCTCAGGCTCCTGGGCCCGGTAGCGACTGCTACCTCTGCACCCCCTATAGCTACGCTCCTGATTTTGCCTGATGTCATCATCAGCAGATGATGGATGTTGTGGCCACATCCAGCACGGCCACGGCTGATGTCTGGACGAGAAGAAGATGCGTCCAGTTGCCTTTTGTCAGGAACTTATGGCTGGAGCTGGGCGAGGCGATAGACAAGTGGATATAACTGAAATGACATCAGAGAATGTCTCAAGGACTTCGGGAATGAGTAGGTTTTAGGTGGATGGCTCTCTATCTGGTGGAGCCCCTCCACTCCCTGTCCCTCCACTGACTGGTGTAGATCAGTTTACACCCGCAGCCCTCCGCTTTATGAGTTACCTGAAGTTAAAAGGTAGATTTATATCTAGTAATTATGTAGTGAGGGGCAGAAGCCTTGTGTGCTTCCTTCAACGGAAAGTGATTTATAACCGATTGTTTCATTACACCACCAGTGTGTTATTACCAGGTGTAGATGGGTGCCAGTCCTGGTCTCAAAGCCATACATCAAGGTGAAGGTCACATCTAGAGATGGCCTTGCGGTTCGCCTGGCGGTCGTTTCGCTGCAAACTTTGCTTGTTCGCAATTTGCCGAACATATGGCGATCTTCGCACGCGCCATATTTTTTTGCATAGCGCCAAAATTTGACCCATGACACATCCATAAGGTGGGACAGGACAGCCAATTGAGAAGTTTTGGCACATGGACATACCCCCTACCTTATAAATAAACCTGATCTGGCCGCCATTTTACATTCAGTGTTTTGCCAGTGTAGGGAGAGGTTGCTGTGTGGAGCAGGGACAGGCTGTTAGGGACACCAAACGCTAGCTAATAGGGCCACAAAAGTCCTTTTAAGGGCTGGTATAGGTGTGCTATCGATAGGTGTGCTACACAGAGGGGTGTGATATAGTTATAATATACTTTCTAAAAAAAAAAGTATATTATAGTGCATTTGTATTGTGCAGCAGTTGTGTGCGGTTCTGCGGGACAAACACTATTGGAATAAGTAATTGCAACTGGTGTGATTTACCAGTTGCCCCCCCAAAAAACTGATTGGAGCGGGGTGTTATATACCAATAATATACTTTCTATACAGTGCATTTAGGTAGTGCAGAATTTGTCTGCGGTTTTGCTGCATTACCGCATCTGCATAGAGTGAAAAACACTATTTAAACAAATAATTTCTACTGGTGTGATTTACCAGTTGCCCCCCCAAAAAAACAGATTAACCCCTTAAGGACCCATGACGTACCGGTACGGCATGGATCCCGAGTCCTTAAGGACCCATGATGTACCGGTACGTCATCTATAGTTCCGATGCGCAGCCATTCTTGGCATTGGATGAGGAAGAGTAGGTAGCAACGGCCGCCACACAGCGGTCTGACGACAGTACCCAGATCAGCCCAAGGTGCTGTTGCTGCCTACTCCAAGATCTCTGATGTCAGTGGTGGTGAAGGTAAAGAGGAGAGGAGGAGAAGCGGGCAGAACTCGCAGTGCACAGGAGGCAAAAATCAGACTGCAAATGTATCTGGAGCGAGCCATCTACCATGCACGGTCACATCTGGCGTTCCCAGGACGCCGCCACATGGCTCCACAGTGTGGGCTTTTTTTTAACGTGTCAGCTGCAGACAATAGTGTTACTATCTGCAGCCTGTGCTGTCAATGCATAAGTCGACTTAAGAAGGCACCTGGTCTCCCATTACCAAGCCCAGTGGGAGGAACATTGTCAGAACCCACAAAGCCACACTCCCGGCACTCCACGTCCTGCCTCTTCTCCTTGCCCAATGGCTGACCGCTGGCTTGTCAGAACTGCTAGCCCGCCGACTACTGCCATATAAACTGGTGGACTCGGAGGTCTTTAGAAGATTTGCAGCCACTGGCACACCGCAATGAAAGGTCCCCGGAAGGAAATATTTCTCCCAGAAGGGCATCCCAGAGCTATATGGCCACGTTTAGCGGCAAGTGAATGTATCTCTGGCACACAGTGTCGGTGCCAAGATACATCTTACCACAGACACGTGGTCTAGCAAACACGGGCAGGGAAGGTACATGACTTTTACTGCCCACTGAGTGAACCTTCTGACGGCTGTCAAGCATGCAACCCGTGGCACCCGTGTGGATTTGGTGTTACCGCCACGGATTGTATTCAGGCCTGCCTCTTCTTCTCCTACTCCATCCTCCTTCTCCTCCTCGGCTGACTCCTCCTTTTCCACTGCTACCGCCTCTTCCGCTGCACCCCCCCAGCTCCTCAGAACCTATTCGACATGCCAGGTGAGACGTTGCCATGCTGTGCTGCGGCTGTTGTGCCTGGAAGCCAAGAGCCACACTGGTCCTGCACTGCTTTCAGCTCTGCGGTCACCGGCCGATCAGTGGCTAACCCCGGTCAATTTGACAGTTGGTAAAGTGGGTGCGACAACGGTGCCAATCTGCTGAGCGCGATGAAACAGGGCAAAATGACACACGTGTCGTGCATGGCACACCTCCTGAACGTGCCAAATACCCCACAATTTGCCATAAAACTCTTGGCTTGCCCCTCGTCGAGTGTCCTGTCCGAAAGGACGTTCAGCGCAGGAGGGGGGATCGTGACCGATAAGCGCACTCGCCTAGCTCACAACAGTGTGGACTACCTCACATTTCTAAAAATGAATGAGGCATGGATCTCGGAGGAATTCAACACCTGTGACGACCACGTTTAGGTGAATTTCCTTATGCCAGCCCACACATATCCGCCACCACAAAGAAAAAAAAATGGTCCCAGTCTTATGTAAATACAGCGGCATAAAAGGCTTTTTCTGTCTAGTAAATGCCTAATATTTGGGGCCACGGAGGAATTCAACACCTGTTGAACACGACCACGAGTTATTGAATTTCAACTATTATCATTAGGTTTTTTTTC
Organism: Bufo gargarizans; assembly: GCF_014858855.1. Taxonomy (NCBI): domain Eukaryota; kingdom Metazoa; phylum Chordata; class Amphibia; order Anura; family Bufonidae; genus Bufo; species Bufo gargarizans. The sequence goes on along the minus strand of NC_058087.1, from coordinate 183,877,007 downwards.
AAGAGGGGGGATTTCATTAGCCATGTTTTTAATCCAATTTTACATTTTGAGTTCTTTTAAACATATGTACCTGACATGTATTTGTACTGCCCTGCAGTAAAATTGATATCCAATCACCGTCCGTCTAATATACCTCCAGCCACACTTGATCTTTTATGTATGTTGAATGCATAATTTTTGGGGCCTGTAATCTAACTGGCCAACAGTAAAATTGTTATATGGTGACCGCCTAATGTACCTCCAGATACGTAATCACTTGATGTTTTCTGTCCGGTGAATGAATACATTTTGGGGCCTGTACTCCGCTGGCCTGCAGTAAAATTGATATCCAATGACCGTCTAATATACCTCTAGCCACATGATCACTTGATGTTTTCTGTCCGGTGAATGAATAGTTTTTGGGGCCTGTACTCCACTGGCCTGCAGTAAAATTGATATCCATTGACCGTCTAATGTACCTCCAGCCACGTAATCACTTGTTTTTTTCTGTACGGTGAATGAATAATTTTTGGGGCCTGTAATCTAACTGGCCTGCAGTAAAATTGTTATACGGTGACCGCCTAATGTACCTTCAGCCACATTATCAATTGTTCTTTTCTGTACGGTGAATGAATAATTTTTGGGGCCTGTACTCCACTGGCCTGCAGTAAAATTGATATCCATGACCGTCTAATATACCTCTAGCCACATAATCACCTGTTGTTTTCTGTCCGGTGAATGCCTAATGTTTGGGGCCCGTACTCCCGTGGTCTAAAATAAAAATTTTCTAGGTTCCAGCAGGGCACATTTTTGACAGTTTCCCTTTAAGACGCATAAAAATGGCCCCTGATTAAATTACATATTTTTTGTAGGAATCTTTGCCATTGATCCCCCTCTGTTATGTCACTGTCCATGTTGTGGGATGATTTGTGCTCTTCTAGTAAGTATTTGGTGGCTGCAAATATGACCTGAAGGTTTTGCCATTAAAGTGAATGGGGCCCGCCGCGAACTTGCGGTTAACGAACATTTGATCGCGTTGGCGAATCGTCCCGGCCGATGTTCGTCCATCACTAGTCACATCTGATGCTGGGAAAATTGGTCTGAAGCGGCAATTTCAAAATGTCCCTAAATAATGATCATAGACAGGATCAAAGAGAGGACACCTTACATCTCATTCCTACAATATTATGCAGAGGTACAAGATTTCCAGAGACTGTCATGCAAGGACTATAGAGACTTAATACTTGCCTAAATTTGGTGCACTGCCCAGGAGTGCACTAGAGATGAAGCTGGAAACGACAGATTTTTTTTTTTCTACTTAGATCCCATAGTGGGGCACCTAACCTTCCTCCTGGATCACATTCTGTGGCCATAGACCGAGTGATGTTTTTATTTATCTCGTCTTATGTTTTTTGGCTTCGATGTGCACCCCGCCATCTTGCGTCAGTGTGAATTCCGCAGGAAAGCTGAGAGGAAAACTGACTAATTCCAAGGCCAGTTTGGTCAGACTGGGAATGAGGTTTGGTTTCCTTGTATATTATCTATTTAGAGATCTTTAATTAGACTAATTACATCCTGCATGATGAATTACCCGTGTCAGACAAACCACCGACGTGTTCGTTCTTCTATCTGTCATACACATTACACGTATGTTGGCCGAACCTACTGATTTTGTCCGGACCTCCAATTATTTAATGTGTATGGGGGCCGATTTCAGGGGAGATAAGAATGGGGCTGTTGAATTTCCTATTTTTTAAGGAGCCTGGCAGGAGCTGAGTGGCATGAGTATAAGGGATGGAGGGGAGAGATGTGGCCACACTGCACCCGTACCAATAATAACCACAGCGCCACCATTAGAATGACGTCCATAGTACTCCCAATACATCTATGTTATACATGTCACTGAAGATTCCACTAGGACTTTCCGTAGAGGAAAAGGTCTCAAGACAAAAAGTGGAGCCCCCTACTGGCTCAGATTCATACTACTATACCATATGGCTATAAAGTGGAATGATAGAATTGCTTGCGGTCATCACTAGGGGGAGCTGAGGAGCGTACTGCATACTGGTTTATCACTGAGTTGTATGTATAAACAGTAGTCAATGAGCTCCCATCACCTACCACTATGTCAAAAAATGGAGCTCTGATGCCATAAAGATGTATTAAGAACTAAAACACATCTGGTAGCTCTTCTTCAGACATACAGGCATCATTATTACATGACAGATATACGGTATATATCAGCCAGAAGATCACACACATCTAGGTCACTGATTATACTATAACCGCCAAACGTCTGCAATAGATAGATCACAACCTGAGCAAGTCGCTTGATGACTGAGTCTGACCGTAAAATACACGGACGCGGAGGTTTACGTGCGGCAGAAAAATGACTGTCACTGCCAGGAAGAACTACACAATATACAGTATCACTGCGGGTTTACAGAAGAAATATATATATTCCATTTTAGGAAATACTGAGTTAATAGAGGAGATGCCCCCCCATTCAGGGCCCTCATCTATGAGCCACTCTTGGTCTGGAGGACCTGGCACGCCCATGGCGATTCACAGACAGTCCTTTTATTTCCGTGTGCACTGTATAATACTAAATGGAGCACTTGCTGCCAGGTTTCTCCGCAGATCACAGCTGATTGCTAGCAGTGAGACTCCTTATAATCATCTTTGCTGGACTCTTCTAAGAGAAGAAAACTGAAAAGAAAGCTCTTCCTGGTTTTGTTGAGTCACATGATATATCACATGATGCCTCTCAGCCAGTCAGCTGCTGTGAAAAGTATCATGTGACAATCACTCCGCCACTCCATTATGTGACATGTCCCTTACCAAAGCTAAGCTTTTATACACATTTTGTCGACATGGTGCATAAGTTTCCACCAGTAAACACACAGAGAATATCTATAGATAATTCTACATATTCTACTCCTTTCCTGCTTTGTCAGTGGCTTTGTCCTTTAATTTATTACAGTGTCATTTAACATAATTTACATTCTAGAGGTTGGGACAACCCATATTAATTAAAGTTTAACAGATCTGTTACCTGATATTAGTGGGTCTTATTAATTGCTCCAATTACAGAACATCTCAACGCTTAACTTCCATGGAATCTCATTAGTGCTAAATTAAAGGGAATTATGTCATCAGAAATTCTACTTATTACACCTGGCCGGGCAGCATTCAGAATCTAGATACCGTGCCAATTTCTGGCACCATCTTTGGCTCTTATGTCATCTTTAGCTCCTGAGCCCTCTTCGCCTTTAGTGGTCCTTTGGTTTGGTTCGTTTTCCTGACTTGAGTTATGGCTCAGTTCTGTTATTACGCTTCTGTCTGCCTTCTGGTTCAAACTGGGTTCCATCTGGCTATGCCACCCTCAACTCTCTGTCTTTTGACCTTGGAGCCACTGCTATTGCTAAGGATGCTATGACTCCTGTCCATCTCTAATGATGTCATCAGAACTTCTACTTCCACCTGGCCGGGCAGCTGTCAGTGTCTAGGTACTGTGCTCATATCTGGCATCATCTTTGGCTTCATCTTGGATCTCTTGCTTCATCTTTGGTCCCTGGCCCATCTTTTCCTTTGGTGGTAGATTTTGTTAGTTTTTTCTTGGCTTGACTTATGGCTCTGTTCTCCGACAACATTTCTGTTCGCCCCCTTGATTGAACTCGGTTCCATCTGCCAATGCCACCCTCTCAGCCAGTGCTGGGTCCCCGACTCTCTGTTTATCGACCTTGGAGCCACTGCTATTGCTAAGGATGGTAGGACTCCTGTCCATATCTGATGATGTCATCAGAACCTCTACTGTCCGAGAAGCTGTGTGCCTCTAGATTCCATGCCCATATCTGGCATCATGTTTGGCTTTGGCTTCATCTTTGACCTCTGGCATCATCCTTGATTCCTGGCCTATCTTGTCCTTTGGTGGTAGCTTTGATTTAGTTTAGTTTTTTTTGGCTTGAGTTATGACTCTGTTCTTCGACTACACCTCTGTCTTCCCCCTGGTTCAAACTTGGTTCCATCTGACTATGACCAGTCACCAATGAGAAGATACTTTGAGAACCATGACATGGGTATTCCAAACCATTGTAAGGAGGTCAAGATTGACTATCAGGGAATTCATTAGACTCAGTTTAGCCACTGTCAGAGTTTACCCTAAGTCTGGGTGATATCTTGGTTACCATTTTTTTACTTAGACTCAAAGAAATTAGGTCCTGTTCACATCTGCATTGAAGGTTCCATCACAGTTCAAGTCATATTTGATGGAAGAACAATGGACACCTTGGCAGAACCTGATGGACCCCATTGTAAGTGGAGTCTGTTGGGTGCCATTGGTGTCTGTGGAGCGTAGAATCTGGCATTGCACCATGTTTTCATGTGAGCCTGACTCGTCCGATATTCCTCATTTGTTATCCTCGCCGCCTGTAATTTGTGAGGACACGTCTTGTCACAGTAAATACCATATGTTTACACATTCTTCCGATGTGTTATAATGGTAGACTGTGAGTAACGTATGCGGGAAAACTATGCACTTATTCATCTCCCAGAATCCTTAGCTCTTGGCATTATTCATAGCTTGTTGGTATTGCAACAGCCCACTTCTCGTGCATTAGGGTGAAGGAGACCGGCATGTGTGCCAACTGACCTGGATAACTTCTTTAATTGAATTTAATGAAGGAGTGTCTTTAAGGTTGGTGAAAAAAATGCGATGACTAAGTGGCCAGGAAGACGATGAATCACAGCGAGGAGGGCGGCACTTGTATATCAGGGATATATATTATCTTAAAGTGGAATCAACAAAATACAATAATAATTATAATATATAATAATATATAAATATAATATTAAATATTATAATAATAATCAGCATTTGTTTTAAGGAAAGTTCCTGTCGTCACAAATTGTTACATCACTAACAATAGTAATGAAGATCAGAGGCCCCTTTAATTAGCGTGTCAGTGTGCTACCCAAAGAGGGTAGTACTAATGAGGGTAATGGCATCCACTAAGCAGCCCCTAAAGTGGGAGGAGCAAAAAAGTACTTCCTGTTTCTGAGAAATCACATGATACATCATACGATCCCTCTCAGCCAGTCAACAGCTCCAAAAGGGATCTTGAACGACGAGACACAGAGCTGATGATTGGTCAATTGTGGTCATGTGATGTGGTGCCAAAGATCCAGGAAGTGCTTTATTTTCGATAGTATTGAGGGCTGTTAAGCGGATATAATTGCTTCCACTCATTCTTTTTCATTTTTCGTTCTTCTGGGTGGGGTTTAGTGGGAGGGTGCATGGCCTACCACGGCCTGGCAGATCTACTACGCAACTTTTGACCTCATGCACACGACCGTTGTGTGTTTTGCGGTCCGCAAATTGCATATCCGCAAAACACGGATGGCGTCCGTGTGCATTCCGCAATTTGCGGAATTGCGCGCACAGCCATTAATATAACTGCCTATTCTTGTCCGCAAAACGGACAAGAATAGGACAGGTTATAATTTTTTTTGCGGCGCGACGGAATGGAGTAACGGATGCGGAAAGCACACGGAGCGCTGTCCGCATCTTTTGCGGCCCCATTGAAGTGATAAATATGGCGCTCAGCGATGTGACCACTTGTGGTGCATTTCCTCCTCATTGCAATGAATTGATCCGGATGATGAAAGACGCGGCGAGCTCCCGCAGGTGATCATGTCATCCAGACAGTCAGTGCGGGCACACCCCAACATTCAGCAGCGTTTTAATTCCACCCAGGCGAAGGAAGCCATTAAAAGGCATGGCGCCACACCTTTGTAAGTGTTTTCAGCTTTTGTCTCACGTGCGTAGCTTTTAATTACACTTCACCGAGGGGAGCAGATCGAGGACGACCCAGCTGTAACCCTAACCCTGGTTTCACACCTAAGCGTTTCTCAAACGCGCGTTTCTATGCACGTTTTTGTCGCGCGTTTTGATGCGCGTTTTTTTAATAGTGAACGCGCGTTTGACGCGCGTTTGGGTGATTGACAGCAGTGTTGTCCAAAGAGTCTATGGCCCAAACGCGCGTCAAACGCGCCAAAAAAAGCTCCTGTACTTGTTTGAGCGTCGGGCGTTTTACAGCGCGTTCAAACGCGCTGTAAAACGCGAAAATGTGAACCAGCCCCATAGGGAAGCATTGGTTTTCATGTGTTGCGCGTTTTACAGCGCGTAGGAACGCGCTGTAAAACGCTCAAGTGTGAACTTAGGGTAAGTTCAGACCTGAGCGTTTTACAGCGCGTTCCTACGCGCTGTAAAACGCTCAACACAGAGAAACCAATGATTCCCTATGGGAATGGTTCTCACCTGGGCGTTTTAAAGCGCGTACGATCGCGCTGTAAAACGCCCGACGCTCAAACAAGTACAGGACCTTTTTTTGGCGCGTTTGACGCGCGTTTGGGCCATAGACTCTTTGGACAACACTGCTGTCAATCACCCAAACGCGCGTCAAACGCGCGTTTACTATTACAAAAAACGCGCATAAAAACGCGCGACAAAAACGCGCATAGAAACGCGCGTTTGAGAAACGCCTAGGTGTGAAACCAGGGTCAAGGAAGGAGACTTGGCAGTGCATTGTAACGTATTGCACTGGATTCAGGGAGCGTATGAAAGGGTTAAGACTATCATACCTTCCTCAGTGCCAAATGCACTACCAAGGTGGTTCTGATTGGTGCGTAAAGCGTTGCTTGGATTTAATTAAAAACTAAGTATCCCATAATGATGCAACTGGTAAATGTATTAAAGTCGCTCTATGCCGACACCTTTGGCACCATTTCTGCTGGATAAGTGATAAATGTACACATGTTCCAACCTGGCATTGACTAGTCGCACAAGTGCCACCAATTACGCCACATCCATCAAATAAAATCTGTCACCCGTTAGGAGAACATAGAAGACTGACAAATTTTTGATGAGTGCCCGTCTCCGTTGTGCCCTATCCTTGACCAGGGTAGGCAGTTCTGCACTGGTTAGTTTCTTATCTCTATAGTGGTCTGAGCCGTTCTATTCTAAAAGGGCACATAGGGGGAATTTATTAAAAGGGTGTTCCAGGAGTACAATTTTAATGATCTGTTCTACGGCTAGGCCATCAGTATCCGATCGGTGAGGTCTAACTCCTATCCAATGTTTGAAGTGGCCACAGTGTTCTTCATAGACCGGTGACGTCACATTCATCAGTCACATGACCTATGTGCAAGTGAATGGGCCTGGGCTGCAATACCAAGCATAGTCACTATACAATGTACAGCGCTGTGCTTGGTGAGCCGCGAGGAGGCTGCAGCTGTCACAGCTGATCAGCTACCAATCAGATATTGAAGAATTAGGGTCCATTCACACGTCCATATGTGTTTTGCGGATCTGCAAAACACGGACACTGGCAATGTGCGTTCTGCATTTTGCGGACTGCACATACTCTTATAGAAAATGCCTTTTCTTGTCCGCAATTGCGGACAAGAATAGGACATGTTCTATTTTTTTGCGGAAGGGCTCTCATGTCGAGGACAGGGCGTGACCATACATCATACCAAGTCCTTGGACCTCCTGTTCAGTCTGTAGTTAATGTTCTATTGTTTGATCCGGGAACAGGTAAATCTCTGTTCATCACTCCGTGTGCACAGGTCACTGCTGTGACGAATGTACTCAACACGGTCGGCGCCGGCCATGTGTTTATTGCAGGTGGTCCTTGATCTTTCATAAAACTAGGGCTATGCGATGATGATGGTTACCTGGGCAAAAAAAATCTGTGCTCTTGCCGTCTATGAAGGCAAAATTGCATGAAGCTTGAGACCAAAATTCCTGCAATTTTGATTTGTCAACCGTCTCATCATGTTGGGTCAGAAGCCACAATGTGACCACATTAACAGTCATTAGATGTAATGACACAATATGACATTGCAACCTTCAGGGCTCGTGACCAAAGTCATCATGACACCATAGTATGTACTGACAACCAGGATATTCCAATATTGAAGAACCAGTAGATGTTGAAGTCCAATGAAAAGCTTGGAAGACACACACAGGTAGCTCGCTCTTGTAGTTTTCCTCTTGGAGCATTGCATAAGAAGTCCACCAGGAATATCTATCTCTGGAATGAATGATATGCAGGGCATGCTGGTGCAGCATAAGAAAGAAATAATAAACACAATATTACGTCACCCAACACAAGGAATGGGACGCACGTACATCACTGCTGAAATATGCCGCACAGAAAAATAAATTCAGTGATTACAACCAGTGAGTAAAATGGGCAAAGAAATACCTGATGGCCAATGAAAAATGACACAACCAAAGACAAAACATACCTAAGGTATATACTGAACATAACCCATGGTAGAAAAAAGAAAGACAAAATATAGCACCAGTGATAGAACCTTGACAAAGATAAAACAGATCCAAAGACCGAGCATAGCCAATGATGGAACAGAACCAAAGGCTGAACACAGGCCAATGATACAACAGGACCAAAGTTTGAACATAGCCAATGAGAGAACTGAACCAAAGACCGAACATAGCCAATCACAGAAGAGAACCAAAAACCAAACATAGGCAATGATAGACCATAGCCAAAGACTGAACATAGTCCATCATAGACAATATCGAAAGACGAAAGCTGAAGACTGAACATAGTCAATGATAGAACAGAATCAAAGACCAAACATAGCCAGTGACAAAACACAACAGAACCAAAGACCGAACAGAGCCAGTGATAGAACAGAACCAAAGGCCGAACATAGGCAATGATAGAACAGAACCAAAGACCAAACATAGCCAGTGACAGAAGACAACAGAAGCAAAGACTGAACATAACCAAAGACCGAACAGTGCCAGTGATAGAACAGAACCAAAGGCCGAACATAGGCAATGATAGAACAGAACCAAAGACCAAACATAGCCAGTGACAGAACACAACAGAACCAAAGACTGAACATAACCAATGATAAAACAGAACCAAAGGCCGAACATAGCCAATGATACAACAGAAATAAAAGCCAAACAAAGCCAATGATAGAACAGAACCAAAGGCCGAACATAGCCAATGATAGATCATAGCCAAAGACTAAACATAGTCAATGATAGAATAGAACCTAAGACCAAACATAGTAAATGACAGACCACAGGGAAACAAAACACTCAGGCTACTTTAACATTAGTGTTTTTTGCGGATCCATCATGGATCTGCAAAAACGCTTCCGTTACAATAAAACAACCGCATGCATTCTTCATGAACAGATCCGGTTGTATTACGTCTTCTATAGCCATGACGGATCCGTCTTGAACACCATTGAAAGTCAGAGTGTCAGAGAAAACTGATCGGTCCCCATTGACTTACATTGTGTGTCAGGACGGATCTGTCTTGCTCCGCACCACATCGCGGAGAGAAAAACGCTGGGGATGCAACCAAATGGAACGGAATGCATTTTGGTGCATTCCGTTTCGTTCAGTTCAGTTTTGTCCGCAATGAATGAGGACAAAGCTGAAGCGTTTTCCTCCTATGACGGATCTCAATAGCGGAATTGAAAACGCTAATGTGAACGTGGCCTTAGCTTTATCTGTCAAAACAAGACCATATTTTGTCAGGCAGGGATCTATTGACCTTATGAGATTTTCTGTCACAATTTTTCATGTTTTTTTTCACTATTTGCAGGATAGTGACTGTGGTCCTTGTGATAATCAGCGTGGTCTGGATTCCCATCCTACAGAATGCCAACAGCGGGCAGCTCTATGTATACATCCAGTCTGTCACCAGCTACTTGGCACCCCCAGTCACAGCCGTGTTTGGCTTGGCGATATTTTGGAAGAGAGCCAACGAGCAGGTAAACCCCAATGCTGTACACAATGCTTCACAATGGACATATCACAATAGGGCGCACCCAACGAACACAGTGAGTCTTAACACACACAATGAACAGAATCACTTTCTGCTCAAGGTCACTGGTCACAATGAATGTGAACATGGAGAGTCATGACAGGATGATCACCGTAATGACTTAAATGAGGATGACTGGGGAGTGGTTCACGGCTGTGTCCTTAAGCGGATTGATCTTTGATTCTAGCCGCACGTTTTCACTGTACTTTAGAAGTGGATGTCATTTGTCCCATTTTAATGCACTAAAGACAAAAGATTTAGGTGTTAAGTCAACAAAATAGTACAGTCTGTCCTGTCGGGCGGCTTCTAAACAATGATGTCATGGTAAGACTCTCTCCGCTTGCTTGAAGAAGACTTTGTGTAACTTTACACCTGTATAGAAGGTGTTTGAAGACACTTTATATAAGAAGCCATAGCTCAGAGTGCTGCAAGTCGCTCTCACAGTGGGTGGCACATCTGGAAGAAAGCCATGTTGCCAAGTGGTTCTCCCCCAGTCAGTGGTGCCTCCAGAATGTCTTGACACCATTGATTGGAAAGGAGTGGACAACCCTTCCTCTTAAGATCTCCACCAGGGTGATCAGATGGGATTGCTAGGGGAAGATCTGGTTGGCCACACATTTTTCCCACAACGGCCACTGCAAGGGAAATGTGTCACATGGCAGCCATTCAAATGAAGGCCACACACATATAATCCATGGACAGGGCAGGTCTGTCAGAGATATGGACAACTGCTCCACTTTTCCTTTGCACCAGTATTGATAAGTCATAGCCGGGGAGGTGGTGGTCTGGGCCAAATGGCAGATTCCCTAGGATTGGTTTTCATACCTGACAATCATAAGCAGGGGTGAACTGGGAACTTCTAGTGACCCTGGAAAAAATGACGCTTGTATGGTACCCCACTCGAGGTTGCATCACATGCATAGTTGCCAAGAGTCCAGAATTTGCCAGGAATGTACCAAATTTTTTCATAGCTTATTTAAAACCCACCTATTAGTGGGTGTTCTTGGCGGCAGCAATTTAGGTTAGTATTCTCATGGTGAACAACAGGGCAACTATTCACAGTCCTCTGTAGTGAGGGGGGTTGCAGGGTGAATAGCTCAGGCCTACCCCAGAAGTGACCCAAAACCCCATAAGTTATTCAGGACAGTGACCTCTCCGCGGACGAGTGCTCACTCAAGTGGTCAGTGACAGCAGTTCCACAATGAAGGTGGCTGTCTGATACCACTCCATCAAATTGCAGGGTCTCTTTTACCAGGCCCAGATCCTCCTCACTGCTAACTAGAGGTAGGTGCACCTTGTCTCAGCAGCACTCCATATGTCATCCTCTGACCGACTGACCCCTAGGGGGGCTACGACCTGGCCTCACATAGAAGGCCATATCATGGGCTGCATCCTGGGGTGTGTCCGTCCTGCAGGTTGTCAGCACTTAACAGGTGTGGAGGGCCAGAGGCAAGGCTGGATAATCCAGCAGAAGGTGTCAGGCTGGCTCCAGAGTCGTCACCTTCATTTGGGATAATTGCTGCATTGTGAAAACAGGTGTGTGTAGATTCCTGGCTTCAGAATAAATCCTAATCCCATCATTAATCCCCCTCCCCTGATAAAAGTGGGAGTTTTTCATAAGGTCTGCACGTTTACAGACGTTGAGGCGGGGGATGGAAACTGTATCTGGTAAAACCCATTGATTCAGACTTCCTGATATAGTATGATATCCTGAAATCCAAAGCAATTTTAGTATTAGGGTGTGTAGACTTTAGCAACTGATGTTTTGGTTGTCAATAAAATGTAAAGCAACTAGACCATTAAAGACTACTGTTTTGTGTCTACAGCACCTATGCAGACCCATGTATCTCCATAGTGACAGACTACAAACAAACCCTGTGTAGTCTGATCCTGCGGTCATAATTTTATTTTTACTCTGCCCCTATACTGTAGGTACATTAGCACATAAGGGAGACACATTATGATTGTGGTCAGCCCTATTAACTACCGTGGGTGTCACCAGGTTCTCCAGACTTTTCTCTCTTACCTTCTCTTAGTTCTTCCTGGCATTCAATCACTTGAGGAGAGCCCTCCCTTCCCATTCCCCTCACCATGCATGATTGAATCAGTGGCCAAACATTTTCATACCTGCCAGCAGGATACACCTTATTTAACCAGAAATAATGCCTGGTAGGGTTGCTCATGCTGATTGAAATATTACCTGTCTTGTGAAAATCGGTTGTGGCGTTCCCAAGAACAAAGACTTTTATGCAAATGAGGGCTTCAGTGCACCAAGGGGTGGGGCCTAGTCCCTTCCAGTGTTGGCCACGCCCCTCGTCGGTGCCCTGATGTAAAAGTCTATTTTTCTCAGATACACCACAACCGATTTTCATAAGAAAAGTATCTTTTTATTCAGCAGGGTCAACCCTACCAGGCAATATGCCTGTTGTAACAGAAGCAAGGAATTCTGGGAAAGATATTTCAATGGTAACAACAGTGAGGGAGGAAGTAGCTAACTTCTTTTTAGACAAGCGTTCGATTAGAAACCAATATGGTTGTCAGATGGGACAATCCTTACTAATCCTTAAGTAATCTCAAATTAAAGGGAACCCATCAAGCGTAGGAGGAGCTGAGCAGATTGATATATTTTTAAGAAAAAAAAACTTCTTCCATCTCGTCTGCTCTTCTATTCGGAAGAACGTGAGACAAGTGTGTGCAGCACAGAGAGGCAGCGTATTGTATGTATTGTACCTCCCTGTGGTGACTTCTGTGCATGTGATTGCCTGTTTCCAAAGTGTGGTCACCCAAAATAGCAGTAACATGGCGTCCTGACAACCGGAAGTCCCTTGTACTGTGCGGAAATGTGTGGCTTCAGCTATAATGCTAATATACGGTGTAATGGTGTGAGATGATGGCGGTACGCTCATACGTTGCACTTCCCATGTCTCCTCTTCTCTCCTCACAGGGAGCATTCTGGGGTCTTATGATCGGCCTGGTGGTCGGATTAGCTCGGATGATTATGGAGTTTGTGTATCCCATCCCCCGCTGCGGAGTCCACGATGAGCGGCCGTCCATTCTGAAGGACGTTCATTACCTGCACTTCGCCATCATTTTATGTGCATTGACGGTGGGAATAGTAGTCGGGATAAGTCTATTAACAGAGCCGCCCCTCAAGTCTCAGGTAGGTGTAATCGATGGTATCATGCACCAAGAGACCAGGAGAGCTTTCTTCCCGCGCTACTAAAAATGGAGGAAATCTTGATAACAATTACCTGGCCAACCCCCACCTTTTTTTTTTTAGGAAAAAACTGTCCAGGTTAATGCAGTAATTTAACATAGGTGGTGCTTGTTTCCATCGGCATAATCTTTATTGTATATCTGATGCCCTAGTGCCAGCAGTGCCAGTCAGAACAGCGCCATGTGTAATGCCAAAGCCTGGGGCCAAAATCAGAAGCTAGTTTTCTTGTTTTGATGTTCTCCATCTCAGTCGTTACGGCAAAGTAAATATAAAGGACATCATCGATCTGCCATTCAGCTCCAGAAGAGCATCCGTGGCCACCGGCAAAACGTTACATAGATGTATGTGGTCAATATGGCTGCCACCGACCATCTCAGGTCTACACATCCTACTACTGAGAGAGCAATGACCTAGATCTCTCCTCTACAGGTTAAAAACCTCACATGGTGGACAATCCCCCGGGGAAGAAGCCCACCCGAGATCACACTCAGGAAAGTTTCCACCCGAAGCCATTCGTCCCCAGGAGAGAATGAAGGTGGGCTCATTGTGATCTGTTATGGTGTCAGGTAGCGGCATCGGTGGTATCAGGGTAGTCCATGGCACACATCACTACTGGTGGGCCGATGCCTAATCCAGAACTTCTAGATGCCCTTTTATATTGCCATTTTCACTCATCTTTTTTTTTTTCTTCTCATTTCTTTGGACAGTCCCAGCCAATTGTTCCCCGCGAGGCCGGACCTGGAGCAGTATGCTGTGCAAACCCCCCACAGAACCGGTGGACTCTTCCACCCAGCTCCAGCAAAGAAGCATTAAGGAGGATCCATTCTGGGCGCGGGTATGCTGCGTCAACGCCATCATTCTCATGTGCGTCAACATTTTCCTCTATGCATACTTTGCCTGAAGACCAACAGGAGCAGGAAACATTGTGTAAACATTACCCACATGAGTGTCCTTTAAATTAACTATTTCACTGTCAGCCGTCAGTACATGGTAAAGGTTCATGTCGGTCCACTTACTGCCAGCCTGTGCCATGGTTCCGTTTTTTACTGGACTCTACACTGTACCTGTATGTATGTCAGAATATGGCTTCCTGCCCCGGTAACCTCACACCGCATGACCCATGCTTTTTACACAGAAGTCAAGATGGCGGAGCACCAAGGCTAAAGAGGCCGCTGACATTCCTGAGATTGTGTGCAGTCATAAAGTGCGATTACTGAATAAAAGGTGTTATTAATGAGCGGCCTCCTCTCGTAACTGACAGCAGGGGCTCGTACAGGCGGCTTTTTATTGGGATGAGTCTCAGGAAATCACAGAGCATCAAAAATAATTCACAGGGAACAGTGAGTCACTGACCCGAGAACCGCGTCCTGGAGAGGCGCACGGACATGTCATCTCCAGGCCTACAGGACATGAACTGCACATAGGGGTCTGGAGATGGCAAAAACCTTTATAAGGTTCCCACATAACAGTGACCTCCACAGTGCCCCCATAACAGTGACATCCACAGCTCCCCCATAACAGTGTCATCCACAGTGCCCACATAACAGTGACATCCACAGTGCCCCCATAACAGTGACATCCACAGCGCTCCCATAACAGTGACATCCACAGCGCCCCCATAACAGTGACATCCACAGCGCCCCCATAACAGTGACATCCACAGTGCCCCCATAATAGTGACATCCACAGTGCCCCCATAACAGTGACATCCACAGCGCTCCCATAACAGTGACATCCACAGCGCCCCCATAACAGTGACATCCACAGCGCCCCCATAACAGTGACATCCACGGTGCCTCCATAACAGTGACATCCACGGTGTCCCCATAATAGTGACATCCACAGTGTCCCCATAATAGTGACATCCACAGTGCCCACATAACAGTGACCTCCACAGTGCCCCCATAACAGTGACCTCCACAGTGCCCCCATAACAGTGACCTCCACAGTGCCCCCATAACAGTGACCTCCACAGTGCCCCCATAACAGTGACCTCCACAGTGCCCCCATAACAGTGACATCCACAGTGCCCCCATAACAGTGACATCCACAGTGCCCTCCATAACAGTGACCTCCACAGTGCCCCCATAACAGTGACCTCCACAGTGCCCCCATAACAGTGACATCCACAGCGCCCCCATAACAGTGACATCCACAGTGCCCCATAACAGTGACATCCACAGTGCTCCCATAACAGTGACATCCACAGTGCCCCCATAACAGTGACATCCAGAGTGCCCCCATAACACTGACATCCACAGTGCCCCATAACAGTGACCTCCACAGTGCCCCCATAACAGTGACCTCCACAGTGCCCCCTACAGTGACCTCCCAGTGCCCCATAACAGTGACCTCCACAGTGCCCCATAACAGTGACATCCACAGTGCCCTCCATAACAGTGACCTCCACAGTGCCCCCATAACAGTGACCTCCACAGTGCCCCCATAACAGTGACATCCACAGTGCCCCCATAACAGTGACATCCACAGTGCCCCCATAACAGTGACATCCACAGCGCCCCATAACAGTGACATCCACAGTGCCTCCATAACAGTGACATCCACAGTGCCTCCATAACAGTGACATCCACAGTGCTCCCATAACAGTGACATCCACAGCGCCCCCATAACAGTGACATCCACAGTGCCCCCATAACAGTGACATCCACAGTGCTCCCATAACAGTGACATCCACAGCGCCCCCATAACAGTGACATCCAGAGCGCCCCCATAACAGTGACATCCACAGTGCTCCCATAACAGTGACATCCACAGCGCCCCCATAACAGTGACATCCAGAGCGCCCCCATAACAGTGACATCCACAGTGCTCCCATAACACTGACATCCACAGCGCCCCCCATAACAGTGACATCCACAGTGCCCCCATAACAGTGACATCCACAGCGCCCCCATAACAGGGACATCCACAGTGCCCCCATAACAGTGAACTAACAGAAATAGCACGGTGTTTAATAGGCAGAAAATGCTCAAACCCATATGCAGTTATGCGCATATATACAGGGGAGCAAATCCGGCCCGTTGCTAATAGCGATCCCCAGCAAAATTGCATACAGTGGAGGATGCCTGCAGCGGACCACAAGTACCACAAGAGACATCCTACACAAGATAGCAATCGTGTGAATGTGATAAACAGTATAACAATCTAATAACAAGGACAGGCGCACTCTGCGGTCTTACTAAGCCCTCAAACTGGTGTCAAAATTGAGAGATTAGCCAACATGTCCCACTATGAGAACATGTCTGAGCCCGAGCACCGCGCCAAGGTTTCTCAAGTAGCTCAGGTCCTAACACTCACCTACCTGAGCCGTATGGGCAATACCAGGGGCCAGTGGGCGAATTACAGGAGTGTGAGGACCGACTCACAGACCACTCACCAGTTAACTCCAGCATCGGGAGGAGTCTGCGAGTCCCACTCAAGACTGGCTGGTAAGGCCCAGGCCTCACAGGTGCACCTAAATGTAGCCTGTGGGTGGAAAGCAGGCACATTTAAATTGTTATTGTCCTTGTTATTAGATTGTTATACTGTTTATCACATTCACACGATTGCTATCTTGTGTAGGATGTCCATTGTGGTACTTGTGGTTCGCTGCGGGCATCCTCCACTGTATGCATTTTTGCTGGGGATCGCCATTAGCAACAGGCCACAAGTGCAGGATTTGCTCCCCTGTATATATGTGCATAACTGCATATGGGTTTGAGCACCTCCTGCCTGTTGAACACCGCGCTATTTCTGTTGGTTTGCTTGTATATGGAGGTGTATAAACTCCAATTTAAATGTGCTTGTTTTCCATATACAGGCCACATTTGGGTGCACCTGTGAGGCCTGGGCCTTATCAGCCAGTCTTGAGTGGGACTCGCAGACTCCTCCCTCCTCCCATTGCTGGCATGGTAGATGCTGGAGTTAACTGGTGAGTGGTCTGTGAGTCGGTCCTCACACTCCTGTAATTCTCCCACTGGCCCCTGGTATTGCCCATACGGCTCAGGTAGGGGAATGTTAGGACCCGAGCTACTTGAGAAACCTTGGCGAGGTGCTCGGGCTCAGACATGTCCTCATAGTGGGACATGTTGGCTAATCTGTCAATTTTAACACCAGTTTGAGGGCTTAGTAAGATCGCAGAGTGCACCTGTCCTTGTTATTAGACCCCCATAACAGTGACATCCACAGTGCCCCATAACAGTGACCTCCACAGTGCCCCATAACAGTGACATCCACAGTGCCCCATAACAGTGACATCCACAGAGACCTCCATAACAGTGACATCCACAGTGCCCCCATAACAGTGACATCCACAGTGCCCCATAACAGTGACATCCACAGTGCCCTCCATAACAGTGACATCCACAGTGCCCCCATAACAGTGACATCTAGTGCCCCCATAACAGTGACATCCACAGCGCCCCATAACAGTGACATCCACAGTGCTCCCATAACACTGACATCCACAGCGCCCCCATAACAGTGACATCCACAGTGCCCCCATAACAGTGACATCACAGTTGCCCCATACAGTGACATCCACAGTGCCCCCATAACAGTGACATCTAGTGCCACCCCATAACAGTGACATCCACAGTGCCCCACTAACAGTGACATCCACAGTGCCCCCGTAACAGTACATCCACGGCCCCGTAACAGTGACATCCCAGTGCCCCATAACATTGACATCCACAGTGCCCCTATAACAGTGACATCCACAGTGCCTCATAACAGTGACATCCACAGTGCCCCTCCATAACAGTGACATCCACAATAGCTCCCCATAACAGTGACATCCACAGGTGCCCCATAACAGTGACATCCACAGTGCCCTCTCCATAACAGTGACATCTAGTGCCCCATAACAGTGACATCCACAGTGCCCCATAACAGTGGACATCCACAGTGCCCCATAACAGTGACATTCCACAGTGCCATCATAACAGTGACATCCACAGTGCCTCATAAAGTGGACATCCACAGTGCCCTCCATAACAGTGGACATCCCAGTGCAGTGACATCTAGTGCCCCCTACAGTGACATCCCAGTGCCCCATAACAGTGACATCCACAGTTCCCCATAACAGTGACATCCACAGTGCCCCATAACAGTGACATTAACTGTGCCCCCATAACGGTGACATCCACTGTGCCTCATACAGTGACATCCACTGTGCCTCATAACAGTGACATCCACAGTGTCTCCATAACAGTGACATCCACAGTGCCCTCCATAACAGTGACATCCACAGTGGCCTCATAACAGTGACATCCACAGTGCCTCCATAACAGTGACATCCACAGGCTCCTCCATAACAGTGACATCCACAGTGCCTCCATAACAGTGACATCCACAGTGCCCCATAACAGTGACATCCACAGGCCCCATAACAGTGACATCCACAGTGCCTCCATAACAGTGACATCCACAGTGCCGCCCATAACAGTGACATCCACAGTGCCCCCATAACAGTGACATCCACAGTGCCTCCATAACAGTGACATCCACAGTGCCCTCCATAACAGTGACATCCACAGTGCCCTCCATAACAGTGACATCCACAGTGCCCCATAACAGTGACATCCACAGTGCCCCATAACAGTGACAATCCACAGTGCCCCATAACAGTGACAACCACAGTGCCCTCCATAACAGTGACATCCACAGTGCCCCCATAACAGTGACATCCACAGTTGCCCCATAACAGTGACATCCACAGTGCCTCCATAACAGTGACATCACAGTGCCCCCATAACAGTGACATCCACAGTGCCTCCATAACAGTGACATCCACAGTGCCCGCCATACAGTGATATCCACAGTGCCCCCATAACAGTGACATCCCAGTGCCTCCATAACAGTGACATCCACAGTGCCCCCATAACAGTGACATCCACAGTGCCCCCATAACAGTGACATCCACAGTGCCCCATAACAGTGACATCCACAGTGCCCCATAACAGTGACATCCCACAGTGCCCCATAACAGTGACATCCACAGTGCCCTCCATAACAGTGACATCCACAGTGCCCCCATAACAGTGACATCCCACACAGTGCCCCCATAACAGTGACATCACAGTGCCCCCATAACAGTGACATCCACAGTGCCCCATAACAGTGACATCCACAGGCCCCCATAACAGTGACATCCACAGTGCCCTCCATAACAGTGACATCCACAGTGCCCCCATAACAGTGACATCCACAGTGCCCTCCATAACAGTGACATCCACAGTGCCCCATAACAGTGACATCACAGTGCCCCCATAACAGTGACATCCACAGTGCCCCCATAACAGTGACATCCACAGTGCCCCCATAACAGTGACATCCACAGTGCCCCATAACAGTGACATCCACAGTGCCCCCATAACAGTGACATCCACAGTGCCCCCATAACAGTGACATCCACAGTGCCCTCCATAACAGTGACATCCACAGTGCCCCCATAACAGTGACATCCACAGTGCCCCCATAACAGTGACATCCACAGTGCCCTCCATAACAGTGACATCCACAGTGCCCCATAACAGTGACATCCACAGTGCCCCCATAACAGTGACATCCACAGTGCCCTCCATAACAGTGACATCCACAGTGCCCCATAACAGTGACATCCACAGTGCCCCATAACAGTGACATCCACAGTGCCCTCCATAACAGTGACATCCACAGTGCCCCCATAACAGTGACATCCACAGTGCCCCATAACAGTGACATCCACAGTGCCCCATAACAGTGACATCCACAGTGCCCCATAACAGTGACATCCACAGTGCCCCCATAACAGTGACATCCACAGTGCCCCCATAACAGTGACATCCACAGTGCCCCATAACAGTGACATCCACAGTGCCCCCATAACAGTGACATCCACAGTGCCCCATAACAGTGACATCCACAGCTGCCCCCATAACAGTGACATCCACAGTGCCTCCATAACAGTGACATCCACAGTGCCCCCATAACAGTG
Source organism: Bufo gargarizans (assembly GCF_014858855.1). NCBI lineage: Eukaryota > Metazoa > Chordata > Amphibia > Anura > Bufonidae > Bufo > Bufo gargarizans. The sequence goes on along the minus strand of NC_058087.1, from coordinate 183,856,957 downwards.
ACATCCACAGTGCCCCATAACAGTGACATCCACAGTGCCCCATAACAGTGACATCCACAGTGCCCCCATAACAGTGACATCCACAGTGCCCCCATAACAGTGACATCCACAGCGCCCCTGCTCCCATAACAATGACATCACAGTGCCCCATAACAGTGACATCCACAGCGCCCCATAACAGTGACATCCACAGCGCCTCCATAACAGTGACATCCACAGCGCCCCCATAACAGTGACATCCACAGTGCTCCATAACACTGACATCCACAGTGCCCCATAACAGTGACATCCACAGTGCCTCCATAACAGTGACATCCACAGTGCCCCCATAACAGTGACCTCCACAGCGCCCCCATAACAGTGACATCCACAGTGCCTCATAACAGTGACCTCCACAGCGCCCCCATAACAGTGACATCCACAGTGCCCCCATAACAGTGACCTCCACAGTGCCCCCATAACAGTGACATCCACAGTGCCTCATAACAGTGACCTCCACAGCGCCCCCATGACTAGGTATACTACATTGGGATGGGTAAATGTCAGGAAGCCCGACCATATGATGTGTAATAGAAATCTATAGGTCCAGACTCTCCAGCTGTGCAGAGCCATATAGAAGAAGCTGGAAAATCATGGAATTCAGTTCACGGAGGCAGTAAATGGCTGAGCCGTGTGTAATCCGCATCACAGCAATTATAGACTCCTGGACCTCGCTAACTATGCAAATACCTCCCGGCAATTATAGGCTTCGTAATGCTGAGGCATTGTCTGCATGTCATAGAGAGGGAGCACCATATGACGGGGGGTATGCTGCGCTGCGGGGTGACTGTCACAGTGTCTCGGCTCCCCCACCTTATCAGTGGCGGCTGTTCACTTTCTACAGGCACGAGGGTGGCCGAAATCCATTGCATCCGAATAGTTATAATTCAGTAGAATCACCAGAGTGACGGCGAATGTATTATGAAGCGTGCACCATTTTGAATAAAGTTGCACTAAATTCAAAACCTTGTGCCTGGTCTAAGATTAGGTTAGGCTCTGTTCACACCGGTGTCGGGGGGGGGGGGGTCTGATGCAGTTTCCCTCATAGTCGATGGAAACAATAAAACCACATGCAGGGCTATTCGTCACATCATAACAATGGACACCACAACCGATCCCAATAATCCCTATCATGTCAGTGTGCATCCATCATGCTTTCTGACCTGTGTCGTATACTGGTGTTCTTTGAGCGCTGAAACGTTTCCACTAGACTTTCTGTATCAAATCCTCATGGTCTTCAAGATCTCTGCTTGCTGTCATTCATTAGTAATCCTCATTGCTTACATTCAATCCTGACTTATAAAGAGCCGAAGGTTCACGGCTCATTATAAGGCCTCATGCACATGACCGTTGTGTGCATCCGCGGCCGTTGTGCCGTTTTCCGTTTTTTTCCACGGACCCATTGACTTTCAATGGGTCCGCGGAAAAATCGTAAAATGCACCGTTTGGCATCTGCGTCCGTGATCTGTGTTTCCAGTCCGTGAAAAAAATATGACCTGTCCTATTTTTTTCACGGACAACGGTTCACGGACCCATTCAAGTTAATGGGTCCGTGAAAAATCACAGATGCACACAAGATTGTCATCCGCGTCCGTGATCAGTGTCCGTGATCCGTGTCCGTTTTTTCCTATCATTTCAAAGGCAAACTTGACTTAGATTTTTTTTTTTCATTTTTCATGTCCGTGGATCCTCCAAAAATCAAGGAAGACCCACGGAAGAAAAAACGGACACGGATCACGGAACAACGAAAACCGGTTTTGCGGACCGCAAAAAAAATTGTCCGTGTGCATGAGGCCTAAGGTCCAGCTCTGATAGCTTACTGTAAGGGTCAGTTCACACTGTGGATTTTACAGTGGAATTTTGGTGCGGACAACCACGCCAACATTTCTCCGAAAACGCACCAGTGGCCCTGTCCTTTCTGCCTTCCATTAATTTCAATGGGAGACAGCACTGAGGATCGCGGAGCAGCTGCTTAAAACCACGGCTGTTCCAAAACAGGACATGTCCCATCTCGGTGCAGCCACGGTTATAAGCCACTGTTTCACGATCCCCAGCCTTGCCCCCCCCCCTATTGAGATGTATGGGACGCAGCAAGGACGCAGACGCAGGCAGGTTTTCACCAGAATTTCAGCGTGGCTGTCAGTGCCAAAATTCCGCTGCAGTGTGAACATCCTCTAAGGGTAGATTCAGACGCGGCAGATTTTTGTTGCAAAAAGTTCTGCCACTAAAAATCAGATCTGAATGGGGTTGATTTGGCGGCAAGCACGTGGATTTCTGTGAGCCCATTCAGATGAATGTAAGAGTAGCCAAAATTTATGCAAGAAATCTGCTGTGCGTCTCATGAGAAATTAACAGAGACATTACAGTATATGGGAAAATTGTATAGCTTTCCATTAAATAACAATATAACTTTACCTAATTATTTCCCCCCGTGGATCTAATAAAAGGAAAATCCAATAACCCAGCGTTTACTTCATTTATAGCCGTGTCCTATGCCGGACTGTACTGCCCTGAACCAGACAGACGGCAGGTAAGTATCACCCAGATGGGATGTCCAGGATTAGCAATACTGTATCCTTTGTTTTCCCAGAAACGGTGCCACACTTGACCCTTGGCCATGTCTGGTATTGCAGCTTGTATTCGCTTGGATAAGTCTGAGCTGCAATACCAGATATAACCCATGGATAGGTGTGGTGCTGTTTCTGCCCAAAAAAAATAAAAGGCGGACCCTTTTTCTTATCCTGGACATCCCCTTTTAATGAATGGATTATTTATTGACCTCATGGGGTGAAGTCAACCGTGATTTCATATTTTTCCAGTTGGCATCTGTGCTTACAATATATTTTTAGCAGTTAATATCAAGACTGCTTTGCATAAAGAAAGAGGACGCTGAGAAAGGAAGTCCACTGGGATCCCAGAAGCTGTCGTCGCCCCGTGCTTCGCCCGCACAGCTGAAGACACCCACGCTAGCTCCGATAAGATATTACATTCCTGGAGCCGTTCTCTTCCTGCCCTGACAGACAGCTCAGACTTTTCTTGAAGACACCCAGGACCACCTTAATTTTTATGTATTGAAATCCAAAATTTCTTGAGCTTGAGGGTTACTTCTGGTGGGTTCCATATTTATGCTTCTGTGTCAGGAGCCAACAATCTCTTTAGGTCAAGGAGACTTGTGAGGCCAGTGTCACGGGAACTCGTGGTCACGCCCGTCGTAAGCATGATGGATGCCTGGTATACCACCTAAAACCAGGTACTTTAGTTTGTGCTTTCACCCCCTGATGTCCCTTCCCCATATGCGTCTCTCCCCTCATTTCTGATTGGTTCCACTAGGTCATCATGGGTAGCAAAAGTAAAGATAACCTATATACAAGGACCATATGGCCTACTAAAACTAGGGGTGGATGGGGTACTTATACACTTCTACCAATGGCAGCAGAGATCTGACACAGAGGTTGTAAAGCGCCCGTGTCAGATCTCATCACAACTGACCAAAGTACTGAGCATTGACCTTCTTTTTTTCTCAAAAATAGGCAGGATAATTTTTGGACAAATTGGATCTTTCCTGCTTCCGCTGGTGATATCCACAAAGGCTCAGCTTTATTTCACTATGGTTAGTTCTTCTGTAGAAGCGATTAAAGCAGGGTAGCTCAACTAGAAGGTTGCTCCTTGAAATAGGCTTCAAACTAAGTGGGGATAGTCTTGTAGACTATGAGTAGGAGGTCATGTGTAGAAGGCCATACCAATTACCTCAGAATACCCTTATGAGCTTTCAGAACAGAATTTCTTGCCCCCCAAAAAGGTAAAATACCTCCTTTTTTTATTAAAGTCTCTTGCGAGAATGAAGAGAAGTTAACTGAGCCTATACACAATGTTTTCCACCTTATTAGTTGAGTAGAGTTCATCACCCTTGACCACCTCTTATCAAAGTACTTTCTCATCTACTGAAGTATGACCCTGATAATGGAGATCACTGGTGGATCTGGTTGACATAGTTCTGTGGAAAAAGGCCAATCTTTCCGGAAATCCTTCCTCTCCACCAGTTGGGATCAGAGTTGTCCATGACTTCGATGATGTCCCCTCGTTGAAATGACAGTTCTGAAGCTTTCTCTGAGAAGAAGTTGTACTGAGCCTGGACAAACTGCTTCTTTCTCTGCTGGTAAAGAAAACAGAATATTACTAGTGATGTCTTCATATGACAGATTAGGGGAAAATAGGGACAGCCATGGGTGTGATATATTTGGCCCATGCCGACCATGTTCAAATATTCAAATTCTTCGCTGTATATTCTTAAGTATAGATTGCTGTTTATATGTTTTGTAAGTTCTTGTGAAAGACACATGACTCAAGAGAGCACAGAAAAAAAAATCTCGGGGAGCTTAAGGCTATGGCTGCTCCCAGACGTTTCATCTTCCCCAAACACGTGATCACCACCACACCCTATACATTAAGCAGATTCAGCAAAAGACTGCATCAGCCCAGTTTGGCAGAGCTACATAGCCTTCATCAGTGTGGAGGATAGTATGAAAAAAGCAAAACAAAACCCCAAACCTTATAAAAGGATTCTCACATGGATGATCACTCACAATGAGGTGAGGGCTTAGAGCTTGTTTGGTACAAGCTGATATCATTCTGAGGAGTGAAATTCTGATATTGGAATATTGAGGTACTTATCTGTGTCTTGGCCCACCTTAAAACTGAATTCAATAAAATAGGGAGCGTAATGGGCATAAATATCACCCTACATGCTGGCAGAGATTGGTATGACCCATAGAAAAACAAGAAAACACCCTAAAATATTATCAGTATATTCTCACAGGGTTTCATTCACATGGATCCAGGGGTTTACTTTAATGGACAACCATCCTATGCACAACCCCATTTGAGTCTCCTTACTGATAATATCAGCAGCAGTTAATACTTGTTTGGTACAGGCTAATATTCTGAGTAGTGATGTTTCGATATAAGAATATTGGAATACATGTCTGTGTCTAGGCCCAGATTAAAGCTGAGTTCAGAAAATAGGGTACCGTAATGGGCTTAAATACAGTCCTGATCAAAAGTTTAAGACCACTTGAAAAATGGCAAAAAATCATATTTTACATTGTTGGAGCTTAACAAGGTTCCAAGTAGAGCTTCAACATGCAACAAGAAGAAATGGGAGTGAGACAAAACATTTTTTGAGCATTTAATTAATTGAAAATAACGATAAAACTGAAACAGGCTGTTTTTCAGCTGATACAAATTTTAGGATCACATGCCTTTAAAAGGCCAAATCTGTGCAAAGATGTTGATTCGTTGTCGTTTTCTGTCATGTAGTCACACGTTGTGATGGCAAAGGCAAAAAAACTCTCGCTTTTGAACGTGGTCGGGTTGTTGAACTGCATAAGCAGGGTCTCTCACAGCGCGCCATCGCTGCTCAGGTGGGACGCAGTAAGACAGTCATTTGGAATTTCTTAAATTATCCTGAGGGTTATGGAACAAAAAAGTCAAGTGGAAGACCCAAAAAAAGTTCATCAGCACTGAGCCGGAGGATCCAATTGGCTGTCCGTCAAGACACTGGACGATCCTCTTACAGGAGCTGACTGCAGCCCCATAACCATCAGATGGCATCTGAGACTGAAGGGCTTCAAAAACAAAAAACGTCTTCAAAGACCTCGTCTCCTTGAAGGCCACAGAACTGCTCGTTTGGACCTTGCAAGAGAGCACCAAACATGGGACATTCAAAGGTGGAAGAAAGTTTTATTCTCTGATGAGAAAAAATGTAACCTTGATGGTCCTGATGGTTTCCAACGTTACTGGCATGACAAGCAGATCCCACCTGAGATGTTTTTTACGCGCCACAGTGGAGGGGCTGCCATAATGGTCTGGGGTGCTTTTTCCTTCAGTGGAACAATGGAGCTTCAGGAAGTGCAGGGGCATCAAACGGGCGCTGGCTATGTCCAGATGTTACAGAGAGCATTCCTCATGACTGAGGGCCCTCGTCTGTGTGGTAACAAGTTTTTCAACAGGACAACGCTACAGTACACAATGCCCAAGGGACTTCTTCCAGGAGAATAACATCACTCTTTTGGCCCATCCTGCGTGTTCCCCTGATCTAAATCTAATTGAGAACCTTTGGGGATGGATGGCAAGGGAAGTTTACAAAAATGGACAACAGTTCCAGACAGTAGATGGCCTTCGTGCGGCCGTCTTCACCACTTGGAGAAATGTTCCCACTCACCTCATGGAAATGCTTGCATCAAGCATGCCGAAACAATACCGGCGGAGCTACTCATTACTGAGGTCATGTTTGGAAGTTGGATTTCTGTTTTGGGGGGGGGGGTTAGTTTTTTTTGGAGGTGTGGTCCTAAACTTTTGATCAGCTGAAAATCAGCCTGTTTCAGTTTATTCGTTGTTTTCATTAAATTGAATGCTCAAAAAATGTTTTGTCTCACTCCCATTTCTACTTGTTGCATATTGAAGCTCTACTTGGAACCTTGTGAAGATCCAGCCATGCTAAATAGGATTTTCTTGCCATTTTTTCAAGTGGTCTTAAACTTTTGATCAGGACTGTATCACCCCACACGCTGGGAGACATTGGTATTAAGTCTTAGCATTTGTTTAGTACAGGTTGATATTCTAAGAAGCGATGGTGTGTTGTAGTAATATTAGGGTACCTATCTGTGTCTAGGCCCAGGTTAAAGTTAAATCTACTAAATAGGGTACCATAATGGGCACAAATATCACCCCACACACTGAGATAGACATACTGATATAAGAGAACCTTCTGGAAGAAAATACAAAATAATGTTTTAAATATAATGGGGACATGATCATAGATATAGTATGTCTCCGGTCTATTATAGAAGCTCTTGTGTCACTGACTCTTGACAACGTCAATCTCGGCTCATAACTCTCATAATCCTCGTGTGGACTGCAGCCCCGCGGCCGGGGAGGGAGCCTTATTTTTCTTCACTATTGTGATTTAATTATTTGTGAAGTAAAGATGTTAAACATTTGACGTCCTGCCAAGTATAAAGTGATCCTGGAGGACGCCAGTTATAATGAACACGCCTGCTCTTCGCTATCCTGCACTTTTATTACACAGTGTATATGAAATAACACAGGGGCCTGGGGGCGACACAAGACGCTAATCACAGGGCAGGAGATGACGAAAACCCGTGTATCCAAGATGTTAATGTTCTAGTCACGTGTGAAAGCGAAGAGGAATCTGAATACACTTGTTTCGTGTATTTTACTATGTTTTCATGAGAAAGACCCACAGTCTGGTAATTTAAAGGGCCAGTGCATCATATTAATTCCACAGGCCACGCCATCATAAACTACAGGGTACCCAGTGGCAGCATAATGCTACACTCAAACAGCACCAGCATAGTGTGTCATTTACTGTCAATAGGTCCATGCTCTGAGCTGTTTTATATACTGTCCATTGGATATTCCAGAACATTTGATAATCTGGCATCTATTGGGTCTGTTTAACGCCAGCCTAAATATAATCCCTATACATGATGGTGATGAAATAAGAGTTAATATATTTATCATGCCCGAATGCCCCCACCTGTAGCCTCAACCCCTAAGTTCCCATGATCGCATCTGGCGGTAGGCGGCGGCTGTACGATACAAGAAGTGAAACTTCACATATATTTCCATGCTCTCATTTTTATATATAAATGTCCAAAAAATGTGTTTAAAGGATTCTCCTAAGTACTGACTATATCGAGCCGAGTACTAGAAAAACTTGAACTACAAATCCGGGGTGAGGAGAAGGGGGTCTCCAAAGTAACATATACCGTATACAGTGCATACATGAGGATAAATGGCAGGCAAAAGTTGATTATAGTGGAAAATATACCCCCTCTTCCCTCCCCTGGACTATTCTCCATGACTATATAATTTCGTGCACTGTTGTGAACTACAACTCCCAGTGTGCCCTGATGGCCTATGGTTGGAGATTACTTCTGTAAAGAAATGTGGGTGGTAGGTCAAGCTCATAGGAATTTACCAATGCGACCTACAGCAAGTCCTGGGGTTAATGGCTGACAACCCTAAGAGTCCTCATTGCCATGCATAAGGGTTGTCACTTTACTCACACTGGACCATGGATGCTGATGGAAAAAAGAGCTGAAAAACGCTGCTAAAAGCAACACTCCGGGTAAAACTGAAGAACTGTGTTTTGCCTAGTCCACAGACCAGGGGGTGGAGCTTGACACAGAGACTTTCTCTGGTGCGCCTTGTGTCATGCCCCGCCCCCTCAGGCCCTGCACCAAGAATAACACATAAGTATAAGTGTTTTTTTTTATGCTCTTTGCTGTAGTTTTCTTTACTGAGTTACGTTCTGAGAGGTTGAGGTCACTGGCTTTCTTTTCAGTGTTATCATAGGGACATTGGGCCTCAAGCCAACCAATCATAATGCAACTTTTATTTTCATAGGACTGGTAAGAAAACAAAAGATAAGGTCTGACTGGTCACTATGACACACCATGACCCTATGATAATACTGATTTGCTAAAGCACAAGACCTGGAAGGGTTGTTATGGGGACACTAAAAGAGTAGCTTTTTTCCTGCTGGCTTGGACTGGCCCACAGGGTGGGCCCCTGAACAAGGTGGGCCCCTAATATCCCACCCCCTGCACAAGTGGCACATAACACAATAGAATTACTGCACTACATACAGAGCCTATGTTCATAGAAAAAACTTGATAGACTATTAAAGACACAATCAGATAGCTGAGATGACTTCTAGCTGCCAGTGTCCTCTTCTACCCAGGACCGACCTTCTCAAAGTTGCTGCAGGGACCCCCATATTTTACTGCTGTGTGAACAGGTAATATTGGAATGTATCCATACGGTGGGCCCCCAAAATAAATTTTACTGGTGGTCCCTAGGCACCCCAGTCCGACACTGGAGTAACGTTAATATTTTCATAACCAACACCAAACGATAACCGTATGCAAAGATGGGAAAAGAACCAATTCTACCGGACCATAACATGATGCAAGCCTGAAGCTTATTTACAAGCCAATATAATGGTCCCTATATATAGTACTAGGAGTTGAAAGTTTTCATCTCTGTTCCTTTGTGCTGCTGTTTACAAGCACATTCCAGGGTGTAATAAAAGCCCTAGATGAAGATAATTGTCATTATTGTGCTATAAGTCCTCAGCCAATCAGAAGCCAGCATTGTTTTTTATAAGTGACGATCCCTAGCCATATAATGCAGGGAGGTATTCAACCACAAAATTCGCAGTGTAATCATAAAGCTTTTCATGCTTTAGGCATTGTGACCTGCCCATATTGGACACACGGCAGTGCACTCAGTGCACACTTAGGAGAAAACATGTTTTTAGACAACTATAACATGTGCAGTTAACACAGGAGCCCTGGAGCATTTCTGAAAATGTTCTGTGGTATGTCAACTACTATTCTCGGTGTCCCTTATTCTTTCTGATTCTAAAACAGACGGAACCGCAATGGGGTCTGCACATAGGCCTCTATAGTCTCCTGGTTATTAGATGTGTAGCACAAGCTATATGCATTCTTTTTTATCTAAAACAATGATTCCAGATACTGGACTTCTCAGGATAGTAACATGCAATACTCAATTTACAATAAGGAAGAAACATATTTTTAGAAAGCTATAACGTGTGCAGTTAACACAGGAACCCTGGAGCCTTTCTGAGAACTAGGTATATGGAAAAGAAAATGTCAACTAATATTCTCGGTGTCCCTTATTCTTTCTGATTCTAAACAGAAATAAAATGGAACCGCAATGGGGTCTGCAAATAGGCCTCATAAGTCTCCTGGTTATAAGATGTGTAGCACAAGCTGTATGCATTCTTTTTGATCTGAAATAATTGATTCCTGATACTGGGACTTCTCAGGAATAGTAACATGATAAAGACACACTTTTGAGGTTACCACTGCTACCAGGCAGCCTGGATCAGATCCTACTAGTTCTAAAAGTCTGATGTTTCTTGACTGCGTAAATGTTTTGTAGCTGTTTTAACACAGCATTTAAAGTGCGTGTAAAATCAAATAGGGCACAGTTTTCATCCGCCAATCCTACTTCAGGCATTACTTTAGCCTCTGCCAGTATAGTACTAAATTAATACAGGCCACCATAAACATTGCCAGTAGTGGGGAATTTAAGTACCCCAAGGCCCTAAAAGCTTAATATCAGATTTCCTGGCATTAATTTCTGATATTAACTTTATATCAGACAACGGATTACTAAACAGAAAAATGGAAGTGTAATGGGGTCTTCAAATATGCCTCGTAAAGCTTATATTACACTGGCAGATCTCACTGGTGATTGTCGGGAGGGAAGTGTTCCTTTCCAGCAATCGCCTGCTTGTCAGCGGAGGAGACCTCTGCTATTACATGTAGCGATCTCCTCCTCAGTACAGGGACAAATGATCGCTCCTCCCCATACCGAATCATTGTTTGTTGGCAGCAGATCACGATTAGACGCCACAATCTGCTGCCGGCAATACAATGATTTTTGAATCTGTGGCAAAAAAAGATTCCAATTACCCAATGAATAAGCGTTTGCTTGTTCATCGGGTAATCGGTGTCAGTATTACACTGCCAGATCATCACGTACAAGCATTCATGTATGCTAGAGATGATCTGCAAGATTATCTGCCAGTGTTATATAAGCAGTATTTGTCCAGCCGCTCCTTGGCATAAAACAAGCCTTAATGTTTTGACGTACTGGATTTATAATCCAATGTGAAACAGGCACAATAACATGTTTTGATGCAGAACTGGAAGTCTATGTGAAATCTAATAGGACACAGGTTCTCCTCAGCCTCTCCTACCCCAAACCTTACAGTAGTCTCTGTCAGTATTGCACTGGCACAATACAAGCTACCATAAACATCTCCAGTAGTAGGGAATACATTCCAATGTGACACAGGTACTCCCTTAGCCTCTCTTACTCCAAGCATTACTGCCACAATACAAGTTACCATAAAACATCACCAGTAGTGGGGGAAAATAAGTACCCAAAGCCCTAGAAGGTTAAATCAGATTACTAAAAAAATGGAACCGCTATGGGGTCTTCAAATATGCCTCGTAAGTGTCCTGCTTAACAGATGTCAAGTACAATCTAAAGATAATCTGCTAATGAGACTGGCTCCTAACAAATCACCTGTATTTTATTAATTCACCATTTGTATAAACATTCATTAAAATGTTATAAAAAAATACATCAAAATATTATACATTAATTATTGACCCAGGTATATATCATGCGGAGATCACGCATAGAAAATAATAAAAAATATAAAAAATAGCCAAACAGTTTTTTGTAACTGTGTTTTTGGACGGTGCTTCATTTGATAGATGTTATTGTCCATATGTAAATATTAGCAGCTAGTCCTATAGGTCTATTTTTTGATTGACTTGATATTACATATATCCGTGCATTTACCGTATACCTTGCACATTCAGTAGGTAGTGTACACGTGGGGTTTTAATCGCTGCACTGGCTGGCACTCTTAGGCCTCTTTCACACAGGCGTCATGTTTTTTGCCCGGATAAGCGGCAGGTGCGTTGCGGGAAAATGCATGATTTTTCCGCGCGAGTGCAAAACATTGTAATGCGTTTTGCACGCGCGTGAGAAAGATTGGCATTTTTGGTACCCAAAAAACAGAAGTTCGGGTTTGGGATCGGGATTGTGTAGATTGTATTATTTTCCCTTATAACATGGTTATAAGGGAAAATAATAGCATTCTGAATACAGAATGCATAGTACAACAGCGCTGTAGGGGTTAAAAAAATAATAATAATAATTTAACTCACCTTAATCCACTTGCTCGCGCAGCCGGCATCTCCTTCTGTCTTCTTCTTTGCTGTGTACAGGAAAAGGACCTGTGGTGACGTCACTCAGGTCATCACATGGTCCATCACATGATCTTTTTTTACCATGGTGATGGATCATGTGACGGACCATGTGACTGACCGGAGAAACGTCACCACGGGTCCTTTTCCTGTATACAGCAAAGAAGAAGACAGAAGAGATGCCGGCTGCGCGAGCAAGTGGATTAAGGTGAGTTAAATTTTATTTACATTTTTTTAACCCCTCTTGTGCTATTGTACTATGCATTCTGTATTCAGAATGCTATTATTTTCCCTTATAACCATGTTATAAGGAAAAATAATAATGATCGGGTCTCCATCCTGATCGTCTCCTAGCAACCGTGCGTGAAAATCGCACCGCATCCGCACTTGCTTGCGGATGCTTGCGATTTTCACGCAGCCCCATTAATTTCTATGGGGCCTGCGTTACGTGAAAAACGCACAATATAGAGCATGCTGCGATTTTCACGCAACGCACAAGTGTAATGAGTGAAAATCACCGCTCATGTGCACAGCCCCATAGAAATGAATGGGTCCGGATTCAGTGCGAGTGCAATGCGTTCACTTCACGCATCGCACCCGCGCGGAAAATCTCGCCCTGTGTGAAAGGGGCCTTACTCTCACTCTTGCAGCGATTAAAACCCCACGTGTACACTACCTACTGAGTGTGCAAGATATAAATGCACGGATACTGTATGTAATATCAAGTCAATAAAAAAATAGACCTATAGGACTAGCTGCAATTAATCCGATGCTAATATTTACACATGGACAATAACATCTATCGAAATAAATCACCGTCCAAAAACACAGTTACAATAAACTGCTATTTTTTATTATTTTGTATTAGATTTTATGCGTGACCTCCGCGTGATATATACCTGGGTCAATAATTAATGTATAATATTTAGATATATTTTTTAATAACATTTTAAGGAATGTTTATACAAACGGTGAAATCCAATGGGGACACAGGTTGTCCTCAGCATCTTCTACCCCAGGCATTCCAATAGCCTCTGCCGCATAGCACTGACTCCATGCTAGTTCCACTGGAGTATATTTCGCTGTCCTATTTCACTTCTTCGATTTATCGCTCAACCACAGCGGACAGCAGATTACAGTCAGAGATTTCACTTCAATTCTAATGAGTGACAAGGTAATGAAGACGTAATGGCAGCTGTTGTAAATCTAGTCGTGATGGGTACAGACAATATTATATCACCGCTCATCACTGTAGCCTCCCCCCAATGTCGCTACCTTCTCCTCCTCATCTTGTAGGAGCACACGATGGGTTTTGGCGATGGAGTTGGATTTGTAATAGTCCACCAGTTCGTTCAGGGAGGTGAACTTCGTCTCCCACAGGTAGTATGTTCCATTTTGCTCTCTCAGTACTTTGAAGTGCTGGACGTGGTGGCCATAGCTGGAGAGACAATGCAGAACAAACATGAAGACAGTTTATTTGAGACAAGAAGTTTTTGACTTTTTTTGGGTGGATTTTATTCCTACAACATATATTTTTGGAAAATGCAAAAGTATGTTACGTCTCATACTTCAATTTTTGAGAAAAATTAAGGAAGTGGAGTGGCTTTTCTCACTTTGTGATCCCGCAAAATATTCAGGAAATACCAAAACCACAACAAAATCCAAGCTTCGCAAAAAGAGCTTCATTCTGATGATCATGGAAACCAGTCATACTGGAACACAAATATTATGTCCTACTGTTAATGATTAAACCGCGTGATCAGTTCGGAGCTTCCTATAGCCAGGAAAACAAGTAGCAAAAATGCCGCTATTATGAGGTGCAATAAATGTAGTAGTAATAACCATCACCCTGGATAACAACTCCACAACGGAGGCACCTGTGTAGGTGTGTGGCCAGGCATGCTGGGGGATGTAGTTTTTCAATAGGTGGAGACCACTGCTATAAATATATACAGTGGATATAAAAAGTCTACACACCCCTGTTAAAATGTCAGGTTTCTGTGATGTAAAAAAATGAGACAAAGATAAATCATTTCAGAACTTTTTCCACCTTTAATGTGACCTATAAACTGTACAACTCAATTGAAAAACAAACTGAAATCTTTTAGGTGGAGGGAAGAAAACAAAAAAAAACCTAAAATAATGTGGTTGCATAAGTGTGCACACCCTCTTATAACTGGGGATGTAGCTGTGTTCAGAATTAAGCAATCACATTCACAATCCTGTTAAATAGGAGTCAGCATACACCGGCCATCATGTAAAGTGCCTCTGATTAACCCCAAATAAAGTTCAGCTGCTCTAGTTGGTCTTTCCTGAAATGTTCTTAGTCGCATCCCACAGCAGAAGCCACGGTCCACAGAGAGCTTCCAAAGCATCAGAGGGATCTCATTGTTAGAAGGTATCAGTCAGGAGAAGGGGACAAAAGACTTTCCAAGGCACTAGATTTACCATGGAACACAGTGAAGACAGTCATCATCAAGTGGAGAAAATATGGCACAACAGAGACATTACCAAGAACTGGACGTCCCTCCAAAACTGATGAAAAGACGAGAAGAAAACTGGTCTGGGAGGCGACCAAGAGGCCTACAGCAACATTAAAGGAGCTGCAGGAATATCTGGCAAGTCCTGGCTGTGTGGTCCATGTGACAACAATCTCCCGTATTCTTCATATGTCTGGGCTATGGGGTACAGGGGCAAGACGAAAGCCTTTTCTTACCAAGAAAAACATCCAAGCCAGGCTACATTTTGCAAAAACACATCTGTAGTCTCCCAAAAGCATGTGGGAAAAGGTGTTATTGTCTGATGAAACCAAGGTGGAACTTTTTGGCCATAATTCCAAAAGATATGTTTGGGCCAAAAACAACACTGCACATCACCAAAAGATCACCATCCCCACAGTGACGCATGGTGGTGGCAGCATCATGCCAAGGGGCTGTTTTTCCTCAGCTGGAACTGGGGCCTTAGGCTACTTTTACACTAGCGTTCTGAACGGATCCGATCATAATAATGCAGACGGAGGCTCCGTTCAGAACGGATCCGTCTGCATTATTTTGGCATATAACAGCTAAGTGTGAAAATAGCCTCGTACGGATCCGTCCAGACTTTCAATGTAAAGTCAATGGGGGACGGATCCGCTTGAAGATTGAGCCATATTGTGGCATCTTCAAACGGATCCGTCCCCATTGACTTACATTGTAAGTCTGGACGGATCCGCACGCCTCCGCATGGCCAGGCGGACACCCGAACGCTGCAAGCAGCGTTCAGCTGTCCGCCTGTCCGTGCGGAGGCGAGCGGAGCGGAGGCTGAACGCCGCCAGACTGATGCAGTCTGAGCGGATCCGCATCCATTCAGACTGCATCAGGGCTGGACGGAAGCGTTCGGGTCCGCTCGTGAGCCCCTTCAAACGGAGCTCACGAGCGGACAGCCGAACGCTAGTGTGAAAGTAGCCTTAGTTAAGCTGGAGGGAATTCTGAACAGTTCCAAATACCAGTCAATATTGGCCCAAAACCTAGAAAGCTGAACATGAGGAGGAACTTCATCTTTCAGCATGACAACGACCCAAAGCATACATCCAAATCAACCAAGGAATGGCTTCACCAGAAGTAGATTCACCAGAAGAAGATGAAAGTTTTGGAATGGCCCAGCCAGAGCCCAGACCTGAATCCGATTGAAAATCTGTGGGGTGATCTGAAGAAGGCTGTGCCCAGGAGATGCCCTCGCAATCTGACAGATTTGGAGTATTTTTGCAAAGAAGAGTGGGCAAATTGTGCCAAGTCAAAATGTGCCATGCCGATAGACTCATACCCAAAAAGACCGAGTGCTGTAAAAAAAATCAAAAGGTGCTTCAATAAAGTATTAGTTTAAGGGTGAACTGGTTTTTAGATGCCATGTCCCATTTGAAGCCCCCCTGATGCACCCCTAGAGTAGAAACTAAAAAGAGTGACCACATTTTGGAAACTACGGGATAAGGTGGCAGTTTTATTGGTACTATTTTGGGGTACATATGATTTTTAATTGCTCTATATTACGTTTTTTGTGAGGCAAGGTAACAAAAAAAATTATGTTTTGGCACCGTTTTTATTTTTTATTTTTACAGCGTTTACCTGAGAGATTAGGTAATGTGACTTTTTTTATAGAGCAGATCATTACGCACGTGGCAATACCTAATATGCCTACTTTTTCTTTGGCTGTGCAGGCATGCTGGGAGTTGTAGTTTTGCAACACCTGGAGGCACACTGGTTGGGAAACACTGGCCTAGGAGACCAGGTCTGAGGCTGAATCTCCTCGGCACCCGTAGAAGGCGGTTCCCGATGCCGTGCCAGGCATTGGGCAGCCTCTGCATGGCATCGGGCTGCCTTGTGTGGCATCAGGTTCCTGCCACAGCAACGCGGGGACTCGATGCGATCGTTCACCCGACACAAACCTCTTCTATGTTGCGGTCAGCACAGACCGCGGCATAGAAGGGGTTACAGCGGCTTTTACAGCGATGCCGGCGGATACAGCAGGGGCCCGGCTACCACGGACTGCCGGGCCCCTGCAGTGATCGCGCGCACACGGTGCCCGCGCGATCACTATGACGTACTATTACGTCAAATTGCGGGAACTCAGTGGTTCCCATGACGTACTAGTACGTCAAAGGTCGGGAAGGGGTGAAAGGTGGAAAAAGTTTTGAATTGATTTATCTTTGTCTCATTTTTTTACACCACAGAAACAAAGATTGGGGGGCACTTATGGGGGCTCATATTACTGGCACATGATTAGGGGCATCTATGGGGGCACTTGTTACTGGCACATGATTGTGGGGCATCTATGCGGGCACTTGTTACTGGCACATGATTGGGACTCATCTATGTGGGCACTTGTTACTGGTACATGATTGGGGGGCATCTCTGGGGGCACTTGTTACTGGCACATGATTGGTGGGGCATCTATAGGGTTCTTATTACTGGCACATGATTGGGGGGCATCTATGAGGGCACTTATTACTGGCACATGATTGGGGGGCATCTATGGGGGCACTTCTTACTGGCACATTATTGGGGGCATCTATGGGGGCACATCTTACTGGCCCATTATTGGGGGCACTGTGGGGGCATCTATGGGGCACTTCTTACTGACACATTATTGCTGGCACTATGGGGGCATCTATGGGGAAATTCTTACTGGCACATTATTGCGGCACTATGGGGCATCTACTGAGGCCACAAAGAAGGGGCATTTTATATGGGGCGCTCTGTATAGGGGTATTTTACACTGGGGCACATTATGGTGGGTACTATGGGGAAGGGGAGAGAGGAGTACTATCGAGCTCATCTATGGGGGCACTATAAAGGGGCATTTTATACTTGCAAATTATGGGGGACACTGAGGGCATCTACTGGGGCACTATATATGGGGAATTTTATACTGGTACATTATGGGGGCACTAGGAGGAAGGGGGGAGAGGAGCACTATGTGGCATTTACTGGTGGCACTATATAGAGGTATTTTATACTGGCACATTATGGGGGCACTATGGGGACATTAGCTCAACTGGGGGCATTAAAGGGGGTATTTTTTGCACTGGCACATTATAAGGAGAATTATTACTACTGGGGGCATTATGATGGGCTTTATTACTACTGGGGGTCTATGGGGAACATGATTACTAGTATGGGCACTATGGGAGCATTATTACTTCTGGGGCACAGTGGGGACATGTTGGGGGCCCTGTAGGAGCAGTATTACTACCATGTGTGCTCTAGCAGAGAATTATTCCTATTGGTGGGACTTTTGGGAGCACTATTACTGTGGGGGCACCTTGGCACAGTATCAGCTTACCACAATAATTTTTTTGGGGGGGAAGTTATGTTTACACTATTAGTGTCAGGGGCACTATTTGCTGGGCGCAGTTATTTTAGGGCACTGTGTGCCAATAATTATTGAAGGGCACTATCTGCATGGGACTACTATTATCAGGGGGTTTATCTGTTTCTGCAGTATAGTATTGGGGAGCACGGCGGCACAGTATTGGGGGTGGTAGGATGATTTGTACATAAGATGGGAGGATGATGGAAAAGTAGTAAACTAAGGTTTTGTTTGTCAAACTGCCGAGACGAGAAATGGCTGAAAAATGGTGTCTGGTCTGAAAGGAGAAGATGAGGAAAGAGAACATCTACATCAAAGAGGCGTCACTGGATGTAAGAGGTATGAGGCGCTGTATCACCCTGTATGTATGAGGTATGAGGCGCTGTATCACCCTGTATGTATGAGGTATGAGGCGCTGTATCACCCTGTATGTATGAGGTATGAGGCGCTGTATCACCCTGTATGTATGAGGTATGAGGCGCTGTATCACCCTGTATGTATGAGGTATGTGGCGCTGTATCACCCTGTATGTATCAGGTATGAGGCGCTGTATCACCCTGTATGTATGAGGTATGAGGCGCTGTATCACCCTGTATGTATGAGGTATGTGGCGCTGTATCACCCTGTATGTAGGGGTGGATGGAGGGGTTAGTAGTACTGTACTATCTGTACATTGTAAAAAAAGAAATAAAATAATCTGCAAAATACTATATATTTGTGTCAGAAGTTGTGCTTTTTTAATTGTTAGAATAATTATACAGCCATTTTATTTGATACTTTTGTGCTGATTCTTTTTTCTTCTCTATATTAAGAGACACTATAGTCACCAGAACCACAACAGCTAAACGTAGTAGTTCTGGTGTCTATAGCGCGTCTCTGCAAGCTTTCTAATGTAAACACTGACTTTTCAGATCATTCCGAGCATTCTTCTTTTCTTTTTGTTGTTTAAAATCTTTATTTTTATTTTCGCCTTGTTTGCTGGTAATTCACCAAACCATACTTAATGTCTATATAACGAGAAAATGCCATAGAAAATGACTCGCCTAACACTGGCAGACCGTATATGCCCATAACACCTCGGATTTGACAGGGACAGATATTCATATATACTACTGTAATAACTTTGCTTGAACTGAAAGTACGGTATTAACTAGATGTCTGTATGACTCTGGAGAACCGTAAATGTCAAACATGTTTTGGACTTGTCAGAAACAGACATTGTTATGTGATATGATGACAAAAGTTTTTTTTTTCCCTTTCTTTCATCTGTATGTTTATTTTTCTGAAATTGAAAACTCAATAAAAACAGTTTAAAAATAAAACAAACACACATAGGGGTCAATGCTGCAGCCCAATCTTCATCTCCCCTGAATTCTGCCACTATGGGAGCGTCTAGAGGCCCCGCCAGTCCTGCTGAAATCGCGGGTTGGGGCAGGTTTAGTTTATCTCTACAATCTGTATGTTCTGCTGAGTTCAGTACTTTCTGCTCTTACCATCATTTCTGTTTCCTGATCTTTTTTACAATATTTCCTTTCCACACATTTGCAGGATGTCATGATGTGAATTATCCACAATCTACTAAATAGCCACAAAAATTAGATTTTATTCTCAACAACGCACTTTACTGTGCCTCTAAATACCATTCTATAGGGCAGTCTACAACACAAAACAACAGTCTACACATAAAACAGTCTATAACACAAAACAACAGTCTATAACACAAAACAACAGTCTACAACACAAAATAACAGTCTACAACACAAAACAACAGTCTACACATAAAACAGTCTATAACACAAAACAACAGTCTATAACAAAACAACAGTCTACACATAAAACAACAGTCTATAACACAAAACAACAGTCTACAACACAAAACAACAGTCTACACATAAAACAGTCTATAACACAAAAAAACTGTCTACAACACAAAACAACAGTCTACACATAAAACAGTCTATAACACAAAACAACAGTCTATAACAAAACAACAGTCTACACATAAAGCAACAGTCTATAACACAAAAAAACTGTCTACACATAAAACAACAGTCTACAACACAAAACAACAGTCTTCAACACAGGACAACAGTCTACAACACAAAATTACAGTCTACAACACAACACAAAACAACAGTCTTCAACACAGGACAACAGTCTACAACACAAAATTACAGTCTACAACACAACACAAAACAACAGTCTTCAACACAGGACAACAGTCTTTAACTCAAAACAACAGTCTACAACACAAAATAACAGTCTAAAACACAGAACAACAGTCTATAACGCAAAACAACAGTCTACAACACAAAACAACAGTCTTCAACACAGGACAACAGTCTATAACACAAAACAACAGTCTACAACACAAAATTACAGTCTACAACACAAAACAACAGTCTTCAACACAATACAACAGTCTTCAACACAAGACAACAGTCTTTAACTCAAAACAACAGTCTACAACACAAAATAACAGTCTAAAACACAGAACAACAGTCTATAACTCAAAACAACAGTCTACAAAACAAAACAGTCTATAACACAAAACAACTGTCTACACATAAAACAACAGTCTACAACACAAAATAACAGTCTACAACACAAAACAACAGTCTTCAACACAGGACAACAGTCTATAACACAAAACAACAGTCTACAACACAAAACAACAGTCTATCACTCAAAACAACAGTCTACAACACAAAATAACAGTCTACAACACAAAATTACAGTCTACAACACAAAACAACAGTCTTCAACACAAGACAACAGTCTTCAACACAGGACAACAGTCTTTAACTCAAAACAACAGTCTACAACACAAAATAACAGTCTAAAACACAGAACAACAGTCTATAACACACAAAAACTGTCTACAACACAAAACAACAGTCTACACATAAAACAGTCTATAACACAAAACAACAGTCTATAACAAAACAACAGTCTACACATAAAGCAACAGTCTATAACACAAAAAAAGCTGTCTACACATAAAACAACAGTCTACAACACAAAACAACAGTCTTCAACACAGGACAACAGTCTATAACACAAAACAACAGTCTACAACACAAAATTACAGTCTACAACACAAAATTACAGTCTACAACACAAAACAACAGTCTTCAACACAGGACAACAGTCTTTAACTCAAAACAACAGTCTACAACACAAAATAACAGTCTAAAACACAGAACAACAGTCTATAACACAAAACAACAGTCTACAACACAAAACAACAGTCTTCAAAACAGGACAACAGTCTATAACACAAAATTACAGTCTACAACACAAAACAACAGTCTTCAACACAAGACAACAGTCTTTAACTCAAAACAACAGTCTACAACACAAAATAACAGTCTAAAACACAGAACAACAGTCTATAACTCAAAACAACAGTCTACAACACAAAACAACAGTCTATAACACAAAACAACTGTCTACACATAAAACATCTGTCTACAACACAAAACAACAGTCTACACATAAAACAGCAGTCTATAACTCAAAACAACAGCCCATAGCACAAAACAACAGTCTATAACTCAAAACAACAGTCTACAACACAAAACAACTGTCTATAACACAAAACAACTGTCTACACATAAAACATCTGTCTATAACTCAAAACAACAGCCCATAGCACAAAACAACAGTCTAATACTCAAAACAACAGTCTATAACTCAAAACAACAGTCTACAACAGTCTACAACTCAAAACAACAGTCTACAACTCAAAACAACAGTCTACAACACAAAACAACAGTCTACAACACAAAACAACAGTCTACAACACAAAACGTCAGTCATATAAGAAATGACTCGGCTCGCTGTGGCTTCATTAATAAGACACATTTTGCTACTGGAGAAAGACGCTGTAAGTCCTGCAGGTTACGTAAGTGGGTGTGGATCGTGGAATCCTGCTACTGTTCTCCATAGACTTCCTTCACCTGCAGCTCCCCCTGGAAATAAGAGGCCAGAACCAGAACTGCAGCTGTGATATGATGGTCAGGTTACTACAGGGGAGGGCTGAGATGTGAGATTTCGCAGTCACTTGCATAGGACTGCAGGAAGTTTAAGTGATCCTTTAAATCACTGATGACCTTAGACCAAAGGCTGCATCGGATTTGGTGTCATTTTTTGTTAGAATTTCACAGAGGTCAAAACATACTGTAACTCAAAACAACAGTCTATAACAGAAAACAACAGTCTACAACACAAAAAAAGTCTATACCTCAAAACAACAGTCTACAACACAAAATAACAATCTATAACTCAAAACAACAGTCTATAACGCAAAACAACAGTCTACAACACAAAACAACAGTCTACACATAAAACAACAGTCTATATATCAAAACAACAGCCCATAGCACAAAACAACAGTCTATAACTCAAAACAACAGTCTACCACACAAAACAACAGTCTACAACACAGGAAAACAGTATACAACTCAAAACAACAGTCTATAACACAAAACGACAGTCTATAACTCAAAACAACAGTCTACAACACAGGACAACAGTCTAAAACTCAAAACAACAGTCTACAACACAGGACAACAGTCTAAAACTCTAAACAACAGTCTACAACACAAAAGAACAGTTTTAATCAGAAAACAACAGTCTACAACACAAAACAATAGTCTATGTAACACCCCAGAGTTGTGTTACGAAACTCTTTTTCCCTGCTACAATCTCTTAAGAGCATTTACATTGTCATCTAATGTAATTTCACATAATATCCTCACAACTGTGCATCGAAAGCCTTGTTAATTATATATTGTTGTCATTCTTCATGTTCACCAGCAGGTGGAAGCAATGTTCTGGCAAGGACTTAAGTTAGTTTAGTGTTTCTGAGCTGGAATAGTTCATTCCAGTTCAGCTCCCCCCTCTATGAGCAAAGTGGGCTGCGCCCATTTCCTGCCTCATGGGGAGGGAAGGAAGTTAGTGTTGGTGTGTCAGCCACCCCGGCTAGAGGAAGGCTGTGCGTGTAGGAGCTCCCAGATATAGGGATCCAAAGCCAGGATCTTGTCTCGGCTGAGACATTGATCATCATCCCCAGCCTGAGCCTTGCAGTCTCAGCTGGTAGAAGCAAGCAGACAACTCCAGAGTTCCAGGAAGAAAGCATACCCTGTGAAGTTAACTGTGAGTAAAATACAGAGACCCAGGATAAGCCATTCCTCCTCAGCTAGTCAGTCCCCAGACCGCAGAAGATAGAAAGTGCAGAAGCCAAATTCCTGCCACAGTTTAGAGCTAACAAGCAGACGTCCTTTTCCTGCAAAGCTCCAGGCACATGATAGAGCAGAATATAGATTCCTGCCAACCATTGCCAATACCTGCTGGGACCAAAGACTAATGCTGTATCTCACTTGGATGAAAGCTACAACCAGTAAAGACAAGTTTGAACTTTACCAAAGGTCTGGATCTCAATTACTGCTGCAAATTCCTCTATTACTCCTACTAGCACCACACTCATTTTATTGCAAGTGAGCCACGATCCAGGAGTCCAGCCGTACCCAGGTAGGAGACACCGTTGACACCATTACCACTAAAATACAGAGACATTACACCACTCTGGCATTCCTAACCTGGTGCGAGGTTACAACACCTTAGAGGGCCCTGTGTTAGTACCTGTCACGGAATGTGTACAGGTAACAAGGCAAAACAACATGCATAAATGTCTCGCTGGATCCAAAAGCTAAGGAACGAAAGGGAGACCCCTGTAGAAGACCTGGCACTTTCCCTGGCTGCTCAGCCTATGCATAGATCCGAATGGTGGAGGTATGCATATCCACGAACCTTGACTATAAAGCCCTGAGCACCCTACAATAGTGAGGGGACACGACCACCGGCTCCCTACACCAGACACGGAGGGAGTCAGGGTCACCTGGGATCCAGCAAACAGAAAATAACAGATAACAGTGTAACACTTAACTTTGTGGAGGAGAGGAGAACCAGATTGGCAAGCACACATACTCCAGGAAGAAATATAAGCCGCCCAGAAAAGCATTCTGGGGAAGAATTTAAAGGGAAACAATTAGTCCAACACATAACAGCTGAGAGACGCTAATGAGAGGAGGAGCTGAAAACCACAACACAGAACTCAAGGGGGAGGTTCTGAAAGGCCTCTGTCAGAGCTTCTCAGCTGTCTGGTTGTGACAGTACCCTGCGCACGCGGCAATTGGCGTCACAAACAAAACTATAGACTATTATACCCATATCCTGACCCACTGGATAATTTGGCGTCGGTGTAACCGTACCACGGTCCTGCTCATTGCATCTATAACTCAAAACAACTGTCTACAACACAGAACAAAGGTCTACAACTCAAAACAACAGTCTATAACATAAAACAACAGTCTACAACACAAAACAACTGTCTACAACACAGGACCACAGTCTACAACTCAAAACAACAGTCTACAACACAGGACAACAGTCTACAACTTAAAACAACAGTCTACAACACAGGACAACAGTCTACAACTCAAAACAACAGTCTACAACACAGGACAACAGTCTACAACTCAAAACGTCAGTCATATAAGAAATGACTCGGCTCGCTGTGGCTTCATTAATAAGACACATTTTGCTACTGGAGAAAGACGCTGTAAGTCCTGCAGGTTACGTAAGTGGGTGTGGATCGTGGAATCCTGCTACTGTTCTCCATAGACTTCCTTCACCTGCAGCTCCCCCTGGAAATAAGAGGCCAGAACCAGAACTGCAGCTGTGATGTGATGGTCAGGTTACTACAGGGGAGGGCTGAGATGTGAGATTTTGCAGTCACTTGCATAGGACTGCAGGAAGTTTTAGTGATCCTTGAAATCCCTGATGACCTTAGACCAAAGGCTGCCTCTGATTTGGTGTCATTTTCTGTTAGAATTTCACAGAGGTCAAAATTGTGGAAAAAAAAACAAATCATTTATCAAACTGGTGTAAAGTAGAAATGTCTCAGTTGTGCAAAGCAACCAATCAGATTCTTCTTTTCATTTTCAAAAGGTGGAATCTGATTGGTTACTATGGGCAACTAAGCCAGTTCTACTTTAGACCAGTTTGATAAATGACCCCAAAAATCCCCATTATTAGCCACAGAGCAGTAATTCTGAGGGGCTCTGACTAATTACCGCAGTAGAGACCAGCAGAGGATACCATACTGCATGCAGGTGTCATCGTGATAAGTCTCAGTTGCAGCAGGTTTACCTGACGTCCGCTGTAAAAGCTCCATCATGATATGAGCTGTGACAAATTCAGCTTTGCTACATCTGTAATGATATGTTCCAAATCCCCCCTCAATATTCTTGATGATACATAAACAGGGGAACCATGGAAATAAATCTGACATGACATAACTGTGACATGATGCCGGCAGAGACAACACGCAGCTGACAGGACGGATTATCTGAACAGCGCCGTCTCCTCTTTACTTCCCGGTTTGGAGATCATTTCT
Organism: Bufo gargarizans; assembly: GCF_014858855.1. Taxonomy (NCBI): domain Eukaryota; kingdom Metazoa; phylum Chordata; class Amphibia; order Anura; family Bufonidae; genus Bufo; species Bufo gargarizans. The sequence goes on along the minus strand of NC_058087.1, from coordinate 183,831,766 downwards.
TAGAACTTCTAGGAGGTGAAAGGGAAATGGTCTTTGCGGGGACTCCTGGAGGTCTATAGAAGCCCCTGGGATCACCGCTGTGTGGGCGCTTCCCCCCATCACCATAAACCCGCCACATCCCTGTACGGTGGATAAAACAGGCGTGAACCAAAAGTCCTTCTGCTCACAGACCACCATAGGGCAGGGTATGGTCCCTGGTGTCCCAGGGGGGCGCTGTTATAATTTCCTGCTCAGTGATGTCATTATAAGGGCTCATTCAGACGGCCGTATGCTATTCGCAAAAATGCGGATCCGTGGATTAAATGCTGACCCATTCACTTCTATGGGGCCCTTTTCTATTCCACGGTTCCGCAAAACAAATTAAACATGTCCTATACTTGTCCGTGAAAATCAGGACATGGCCCTATTGAAGTCTATGGGTCCGCAAAAATACTGAATGCTACCCGTTTTTTTTTTGCGGATCCGTTTTTTTTGGGGCGGACAGCATACGGCCGTCTGAATGAGCCCTAACTGAAGAGTTACCGCTGAGGTCCCGATTGATGGTGTTCGCGGGGAAATCGCCCCTTCTGCCCAAACACAATCCATAAATATAACAAAATCCAACAACCGCCATGTGACAATATACGGCACAGATCGTATCCCCGACGTTCATCTCTTCCTTAACTCTTAAAACTCTCAGGCACCCAGCTTTCTCACATCCCTAGGGGGGGTTATTATCCATTGCATTAAAAAAAATGTCAGAAAATTCATATTTTTTTCCCAGCGATTGAGCTTTTTACAGGTGAACCGTAGTAAATCAATGCTGTTCATCCACATCAGAAAACCACTCAGTGGTGGTAGAAATCTATGCATTTTTACAGCAAAAAAGAAAGAAAAGACGCAACGCGTGAACCGAAATCTCATCGCGATGCCATTAGGCAGATTTAGCATTCAGGACTCTAATTAACTGGAGTTACGGCCCATTTTGGAGCTGTACTGGTATCACTGGTATCCCAGAAGCAGATTCACACCCAGGCGCTACTAGAGAAGAACACCGCAGAAATGTATATTTGTATGAGGCCCTATTCAGACGCCAGTGACTCACAGACGGCACACGTACCCATTGATTTTAATGTGTTTTTCACTCGTACCGTGAATTTCCACAGTCCGTGGGTGCGCCCTATTTTCGTCCATGTTTACGTCTCCAGTGCGCCCATCATTGTCTATGGATCCGAGGAAAAACAGGAACACAACACGGATGTCATCCGTGTTTTTACGGATCGTTGCTAGGAGATGTTCTTGAAATGACCTTTCAGCCTAGCAGTGTCTGTGGAATATGGATGACACACGGAGAGCAAAAAAATGGACACACGGACCAAAGACGGATCCTTGACCGATGAACCACTGATGTCATCACGGACACGGATGTGTGAATGGGACCCTACATTGAACATTCATTTGTTATATTGGTGCCGATGTAGCAGAGTTAACACTCGTGCTTTCTGAGATGTGTTATCTAAACTAAGCAGACACCTTCAATTGCTTTCCAATGGCTTTTGTTTCAAGATAACACGATGATTTAAGGAATTTGAGTTAAGAGTTTGAGTGCTAACCCTGCTACATGTGTAGGTTACGTTTTGGCTCGGGCAGCGGCGCCTGCCATGCGCAGAGCTGTGTGCGCTGTCCTGTTGCAGAGCTGTGAGGAGTTTGCAGCCACCGCTGACTAATCTGCAGCTCTCGTCTGTCTAGACCTGCCCCTGACTGGGGAATTTTCTTTCATTTCCTGGTGCGTGATTTATATAATTGCATGCGTCTTATTGCTCATTGACAGATCTGGGGTAAACATGGCGTCTACGGAATGCTGAGTCTAGAGGGAAGAAGGAACCCGTCGTAGGATGACAGCTGCTCCTTCAAGGATGACATTGACCTCAAGGATTTCAATTTTCATGTTTAATCCTCGTATAAAGAAATATTCTAATATACTTTATGCCTCAATTCCTCGTCCTATTGAAAATCTACGCTTGCTGTCAGTGAACGGGAACCTGTACACAGATGTATCATTTCTCACAGTTTAGGATTTGTTACAATTGTATCCAGTCCATACTCTGTTCTGTCAGCAGACTGATACATTTCAACTGCACTGATACATTGTAGCCAGGGGCAGGAGGGAGACTTGTCTTTCTGGCCTGCTCGGATCACAGAGGTTCACAGATCTAATTTCTGAACAATAACATATCGTATTACTCGGGTTTCAGGTTCTTGACTACATAAATCTGGACTAGAGGGCACTAACAACTATGGGGACCTGTCCCGGAAAAGCCTCAAGCAAACAATGAGGGGATAGGATTGGATGATGATGATGATGATGAGTCACATGGGTCTCATGGATCCACCAAGGGGGTTCCATGACAGTTTATGCTACCAAGGCCCCATTTAGATGACCGTATTTGTGGTCCGTATCTGATCCGCATTTTTGATCATCCGTGTTTTGCGGACTGCAAAGTATGTACGGTCATGTGAATCACCTTAAATCGAGGAGAGGAGGGTGTAGAGAAAAATCGACTTGGGCACCTACCGTACTGTCATGTCTAAACGATGAGCTCACTGCTACATGACAGCTGTCATACATGTTTTATGGTATGTAAAACACAAGGGCTTAGTGTTGGCATTGATATGGTTAATCTCGGACATGGCAGATCGAAGCCACGGAGGGAGTACTGCCGTGTCACATCTAAGGGCAGATATCTATAAACTGTATAGAGGTGGCTGTAATCTGCCTAAAGAGCAATGCCACCTAGAATGCAATTATACTTGCCAAACTTGGGCCCACCAGAGAAGTTTCATGTGAGCCACCCACCATCTATACAGGACATCAGTACGACCATGTCATCAATAAGATCTAAAAATTATTTGTAAATCCCATGAGCAAAAGGCCTTAGTGGCAAGCAATGGGATTCAAGGACAGCTCCAAATAGGGTTGTCTTCTACTGGAGAAGACTGTGGTGTCAGAGCCTAGACCGAATGGTGGATCATCTGGTACTGGAGAACCTTTATGATGGCAATCGTCCCTCTATAAAGACAGCACTAGGCTAAGCCAAGACTATTCTTCCACTAGAAGCACCAGGCCGAAGCTTCATATCCTGGATTATGAGGTGCCCTTGAAAAAGACTATTATACTCAGGAGACTTGCACAGAATGGGTGAAGAAGACAAAGATTGATGGAGACAACTGCAAAAGTCATGAAGGTTTCTGTCACGGCTGAGGATGGGGAAAACCCTCAGCCGTGCGATACCAGAAGATGTAATCCCCTGCTCGGCCAGGACGAGAGAATTAGGGAGCAGGTCACCTCCTAACGCATCCCTAATCCGTCCCTAACTCCTAGCTGCATGGGCCGACCTTGAAGGTAGGAGGGCCCATGCTGAGGAACCTCGGATCCCTACTCGCCCTCCGACCGGTCCCTGAACTAGGAGTGAAGGGTAAGACGACCTGTTCCTTCTGGACATGGAGGAACAGGAGTCTCACTGGCCAAGCTGCAGGAAAAAGGGGAACAGAAACAGGCCTATGGATATGGCAGGTGCTGCACTAGTTCCAGCCACCTGCCACAGCCTTGCTGACTGGATCCGTGTGCAGGCAAGCTGAAGTCCACAACAATACAAGTAGAACTCAGTACACACACATCCACACACAGGAACCCAGATCCATAGCTGCACAGAATAATAAAGGAAAACATAAACTGAACATCACACAAACTTAAACTTATGACCACAAGGGTGGCCCCCAGTGGCAGGTGAAATAAGACAGGAGGCTACTCCAGCTAGCCATGGCTGAAGTACCCCCCAGACTGGAGATAAACACAGAGGCTTTATAGGCCCAAGTAGTCACACCCACACAGACACACCCAGTGTTCACACACACAGATAGGAATTAACCCTTCCAACACCAGGAAGTGTAGTGAGACCACATAAAGGGAAATACACACAAATACTCACTGCAGCTGTTACCGTTGACAACGACATGTGTGGCAAACGTGTCCTGGGAGCCGGCCAAAAGGCCGAGACACTGCCACCACATGTACTTCAAACCAAACGTTGCCACGGGCAGCTACAGTGAAGGGAAAATGTCACAGTGCACACCAAACATAACACCAAGTGCACACCAGACATACAAAAGTGCATAACATACACACATTACCAAAAACCACTGCACGCATGGACAGCGAGCCGCCCAGCCACCAGCTCCGGCTGCTCCACTGCCCAACAACCACAAGTTGCCAGCGGCAACCACACGTGAGGCAAGATACTGGCCCTCACCTGTGATTGACAACGAAAAGACCTGCGGGCAAATGCATGCGGGTCTCAAGGAGTCACGACCATAACCATGGCCGTGACAGTTTCATTGAGAAGCTTTAAGACCCAAACAGTGGATGGGGCCTTCTGTAGGAACACTGGGGGAGATTTATCAAACTGGTGTAAAGTAGAACTGGCTTAGTTGCCCAAAGAACCCAATCAGATTCCACCTTTCATTTTCCAATGGGGCTGTAAAAAATGAAAGCTGGAATCTGATTGGTTGCTATGGGCAACTGAGCCAGTTCTACTTTACACCAGTTTGACAAATCTCCCCCATTGTTCATATGGATGCCAAAAGTTGAAGTCACCAACTCTGGTCAGAAACCATAACAGTTCTGAACTAAAGTCAAAATGAGGCCCCATGGGTCAAGTCCCTCGACCCATAGAGAGAAGAGTGGTGTTAGCTTCAGTCCCACTGCTCCTCCCTTGTTTGGGTGCCTATGGAGAGTGGAGGAGTGTGTTCAACCCTAGGTGGAGCCTTACATTTCTCTGGGCCATGTATCATCCTTAGGGCTCTGTGATACCTACACCAGTGACTTCCATTAGGTTTAAAAAGCCTACAGGAACATATAAAGTCCATGATGATGGTCTTCAGTGAAGAGTAGACCCCATGGCCTTACATGTAGAAAAATAGTTGCTTTCCCAGCTCACCATACCAGCTAAGGTGTACGGAACACGACTGGACCAGTCTTGATAGATGCAATGCAAAAAAGGAGACTTTCCAGCACACAGTAAATCCACACTGTTGTTCGTCTTTATTGGTCTTCAAAATAAAATCAAGTACACCCACCACCGTGGACAGTTAACATGTTTCAGACCTTACATGGTCCTCAGTCATAACCTGTGGATTTACCGTGTGCTGGAACGTCTCCTTTTTTGCATCCCATGGCCTTACATTTCTATGGGCCATGTATCATCCTTAGGGTTCTGTGATACCTACACCAGTGACTTCCATTATGTTTAAAAAGCCTACAGGAACATATAAAGTCCATGATGATGGTCTTCAGTGAAGAGTAAACCCCATGGCCTTACATTTCTATGGGCCATGTATCATCCTTAGGGCTCTGATATACCTACACCAGTGACTTCTATTAGGTTTAAAAAGCCTACAGGAACATATAAAGTACATGATGATGGTCTTCAGTGAAGAGTAGACCCCATGGCCCCATGTCAGTGGCCCTTGATCCTCTCTATGACTCCACTGTAACCTCGTTTGACTTTCTTAGGATCCTTTGTCAGCAAGCCAGGGACCACAACGTACCCTTAGATGACTGCACGGAGATAACTTAACACTATGTGGTTTGACTACATTAGAACAACACTTCGTCTATTTACCTTATATGAAAATTGCAGTTGAGCTAATTACCTCCGCCGTACGGGGATGCGAGCGCAGTGTTTTGGCAGGTGACAGGAGGTGGAGCGTCATAAATCAGAATTTTTTTTGTAAGCTTCCTAACAGCGGCGGGAACATAGCGATTGATTAGTATCACCCAGCAAATAGCCGGTGCTATCGGGAGTGGAGATGACGTCCCTGCGGGCAGGAATTAATGGAATTGGATCATTGTGTATTGATCAGAATGTTTTTGGGTAGACCATCCTGTACGTTACTCCACCTCCCCCCCAGGTCTCGCTACCTTAAATAAACTCTGTGCCTATTACAGACGGAGCGCGGGTGACCACAATGGCTGCTTATCCAAATACTGGGAACACGAAGCAACACGACAGGCAGATAATAGCTGAGGCTTCTTAAGTAGTTATGGCGTGGAGCGTTGTCATAGCAGGGCCTGTGTCTCGCCCACGCCTATGCTGCCATAGACACAAGATAGTAAAGCAAGAACTGATCAGAACTACCCCTGTCTTTCTGTAAGGCAACTGGCTGCAGCAGGAGCTCTCCCCCACTGTTCTGTCTGCCAAAGCAGACACCGCCCCCTTACTGAAGCTCCACCCCATCAGCCATTTTTTTCAGCTGACGACAGATCTGTACAAGATTTCGACACTCATATAGCATTCATTTAGCTGAGATGGGCATTTAACTTGCTGTAAAGGGGGGCAGGTAGGGAGGTACCATAAACCTACGGCGCCGCTTATCTCAGCGAAACGCAGATACAAAAAATCAACCATTTCTAGGTTTATTGGGGGAATTGCTGCGGTCAGACCCCCACAGATAAGGCACTTATTTTTTGGGGACTGTCCTCAGCATTAATAAAGGCCTGGAGTTTATGCTAATTAGCACCAACGAGTTGTTTGTGGTAGTTTTTCTAGCCGTCCGCTCCCGCGTTGGTATGTTTATGCAATGTCCTGTCATATTCTCTAAACTAGAGCACCCCTTTAAGTGAATAAGTCCTTTAAGGACCTCATGCACACAACCGTATGCATTTTGCAGTCCGCAAAAAAAAAAACGGACCTGCAAAAAATACGGATGACGGAACGGAACAGCCGGCTCCTAATAGAACAGTATTATCCTTGTCCGTAATGCGGACAATAATAGGACATGTTCTATGTTTTTGCAGAACGGAAATACAGACATATGGAAACGGAATGCACACAGAGTAAGTTCTGTTTTTTTTTGGGACCCATTGAAATGAATGGTTCCGTATACAGTCCGCAAAAAAAACGGAACGGACAAAGAAAGAAAATACGTTTGTGTGCATGAGCCCTAAGGCCTCTTGCACCCAAACTTATTTTCATTCCGTTTTTTTTTGCAGACCATATGCGGACATTCCGGTTCCGTATGTCCGTATTTCTGTTCCGCAAAAAAATAGAACATGTCCTATTATTTTCCGCATTACGGACAAGGATATAATTGTTATATTATGGGCCAGCTGTTCCGTTCCGCAAAATACGGAATGCACACAGATGTCATCCGTATTTTTTGCGGATCCGTTTTTTTTGCAGACCTCAAAAATACATACGGTCGTGTGCAAGAGGCCTAAGGATGATCTCCTGCAGAAGAGAAGTCATGTCCCAATGCAGATGTATGTCCTGACAGACGCACGCTCCACCCCATCTGCAGGTGCCATTATCGCCTTCACCCACCTGGAGAAGATCCAGGCGCAATAACCCGACTCCTGGGCCCCAGGGGTGGAGGAGGCCATGATGGGATGGTGTATTTATAGGGGGTTTGGTAATACCGGCTTCCCGCTCAGGGACCAGTGACTCAGATCCTGGGTTCCTGTTAAGACTAGACCCAGGATAATGGAGCATGATGGGACAGGACAAGCGCACAGGAAAAGACGTTCACTTCTGGCTTCAATCATCCCAAAACCACTGAGGAAATGTTCCAACATCAGGCAATCCCCCATCGTGAGGTTCTACAGAGGTGGGATTCTTAGTTTTTTTCTGACATTCTGATACAGATCTCCAAATCCCCTGCATAGACATAAATGATAGAATGCTGCCTGCGGTCACCAGTAGAGGGAGCTCTCTGCACACGGTGCTAATATTATGCTGCTGCCTGCAGTCACCACTAGAGGGAGCTCTCTGAACACGGTACTAATATTATGCTGCTGCCTGCAGTCACCACTAGAGGGAGCTAATATTGGCTTCCATGTATAAGAGGATTCCTGCTCCCTCTGTGCTTCTCTTGGACAAATAGAATTTCAACCCAAAATGATAAAACTGCATTCATTGAATTCTACTTGGCAGTTTTCTTGAATATATCAGTTGGGTACCCACCAGTACAGGGGGTTTACCCTTCAGCTTGATTCCTTCCATTGTAGTGGGCGCTGTGACTGGCACTGTAATGCGGCACTGATATTGGGGGTCATATTCCCAGGCACTCATCTGCATTATTTATGGAGGCACTGGGATAGACACTGTTAGGGGCCCACAATGGCACTGCTGAGTACTCTCCCTGGCACTGCCTAGGGGGGCACTGTGACATTAAAGGGAGTCTGTCACCAGCATTTCACTTTGTTAACCCTTCCCACAGCTCCCTAGCATGCTTACAGTTAATAAAATCTTTACCTCTGGCATCAATCCTGGACTTATAGAACCATCAAAAACGATCTTTATAAGATATGCAAATCAGTGCTCGCAAGTGCCCAGGGGCGGCGTTACCCTCGTAGGTGCCCTGCTAGCTCAGCCTTTTCATTGCGTCCCCCCCCCCCTTCCTACCCTCCGCCCGCCCATCCTTTCCCTCTGACCGCCTTTCTACTAACTTGTAATTCTACCGATATCCCGCGCCTGCGCACTCATTCCTTTGGCCGGCGCATGCGCACTGCAATGCCCATTCCTTGTACGGCATCACAGTAATTTATGCGCATGCGCAGATGGACCGCCTCCTTTGTTGTGTTTTCGTGTCGTTAGCCGGCGCATGCGCAATAGTTACTGTGATACTGTACAAGGAATAGGCATCGCAGTGCGCATGTGCCGGCCAAAGGAATGAGTGCGCAGGCGCGGGATATCGGCAGCATAACAAGTTAGTAGAAAGGCGGTCAGAGGGAAAGGATGGGCGGGCAGGAGGGTAGGAAGGGGCGGGGGGACGCAATGAAAAGGCTGAGCTAGCAGGGCACCTACGAGGGTAACGCCGCCCCTGGGCACTTGCGAGCCCTCATTTGCATATCTTATAAAGATCGTTTTTGATGGTTCTATAAGTCCAGGATTGATGCCAGAGGTAACGTTTTTATTAACTGTAAGCATGCTAGGGAGCTGTGGGAAGGGTTAAAAAAGTGAAATGCTGGTGACAGACTCCCTTTAAGGACATGCTGGCTAGCCTGACAGCTACAGTTTTGGTGCCATATTGGCACTGTTGAGCACTTTGAACGCACAGTTGGGGAGGCACCAGTGTCGGACTGGGGTACCTAGGGCCCACCTAGAAAAATGTATTTGGGGGCCCACCGTACGGATACATTCAAATATAATAAATAATCTAACAAGTTTTTTATATGAACAGAGGCTGGTTGAGGTGCTGCACATTGAATATATGTATGAAATCCAGTAAGTCTACTGTGTTATATGCCATTTGTGCAGGGGGTGGGAGACTAGGGGCCCACTTTGCTCAGGGGCCCACCGGGGGATTCCCCTGTACCCCTGTGTGCCAGTCCGAGCCTGGGAGGCACTGTGACACTGTTTCAAAGCATTCTGACTGGCATTGTTCTACAGCGATGTGACACTGTTATTGGGAGGATTATGACTGGCACTGCTATGCGGTACTGTGGCATTGTCATGGGGGTATTCTGCCTGGCACTGTTATGGGGCACTGTGTATTCGTTATGGGGGTATTCTGCCTGGCACTGTTATGGGGCACTGTGTCATAGTTATGGGGGTATTCTGACTGGCATTGTTATAGGATACTGTGTATTCGTTATTAGGGCATTCTGACTGGCACTGTTATTGGGTGCTGTGACATTGTCATGGAGGGTGTATTCTGCCTGGCACTGTTATGGGGTACTGTGGCATTGTTCTGGGCGTATTTTGAGCGGCATTGTGGTAAAGTACTGTGTGACTGTTTTGGGATGTTACTTGCACAGTTACGGGATACTTTGGCATTGGTATGGGTATATTCTGACTGGCACTGTTATGGGGGTGTTATGACTGGCACTACTATAGGGTACTGTGGCATTGTTATGGAGGTGTGCCAACTGGCACTGTTATGTGTTAACTGTGACCTTGTTATGTGGCATTCTGGCTGTCCTTCATGGGTGCGCTGTGACAGCCACAACTATGGGGCCACATTGGCACTGTTAGGAGATCACCAGTATGGGGCACTGTGACATTGCTATGGGGGGTATTCTCTTTGGCACTGTTATGGGGGCACTGTGACATTGCTATGGGGATTTTTGACTGTCTTTATTAGTACTGGGGGGGCAGGATGTATGCATACCCTTATAGCGCTGTATGGGCTTGGAGGAGAGCAGTGGCTTTATAACGACTTATGGCCTGTAATTAATACCCGATTACCTGGCCGCGCCCCACACGGCAGATTAATGAGTTGCCTACCCAGACACTGACTCACTGAAATCGGGTGGATAATAATTCTTATCATATTGAATCAGATGGCCGAGCATACATGGGTATGACTGGCAGCAGATGAAGGGTTAACGATTGTATCAGCGGAATGAGAGTGGCACGGCTGGCATGGCGTGGCATTCCGGGCTCATTAGCTGTAAAGGAAGACATAAGACCGATGCTGGTGTGTAAATCATATTACACACTCATGCCAACCCACGACCTCAGGTGTTAGCGACCCCTGCTGGAAGAGCGGGAACATCGCATGGGCAGAAGGGGGCAGCGCCCCTGGTAGGCCGGGTATTCCTGGGGCTTAAATTCTCCTAACATGGGAATTCTTGAGGCTGCGGACCTGTTTTGTGTGTGTTGCAATGGTGACCAGTTCTTGGTGCCAAAGCCAACATGTGAGCAGATAAGAACTTGTATTCTTCAGGCTTAAAGTGACCCCCCCCCATATATGTATACAGGGTGCTGGCCCTTTAAGACCAGACTGTAACCTTGCGATTCTATAACCCTGCGGCTGGTTCCGGCCATCCTATCGGACCACAGTCTACATATAAGCATGGCGAGCATCTTCTATATCTTCTCAGCCTCAGGTCTCTTGCACACGACCGTATGGCTTTTTCTGTATTTTGTGATCCGTTTTTTGCGGAATGGAAACGGAAGCATGCAATAATGTTTAAACAGTAAATACATGAATAAAAATTGGGCTGGGCATAAAATTTTCAATAGATGGTTCCGCAAAAACAGAACATATAAGGAAGACATACGGATGCATTCCGTTTTTTTTGCGGAAGCCATTGACTTGAATGGAGCCACGGAACGTGATTTGCGGGCGATAATAGGACATGTTCTAATCTTTGAACGGAACGGAAATACGGAGACGGAATTCATACGTTCTGTTGTTTTTGCGGACCCACTGAAGTGAATGGTTCCGCATACGAAACACAAAAAAACGGAACAGAAATGGGAAAAATTAACGTTCGTGTTCAAGAGGCCTCAGACTCAGGTCTTTCCTCTGTCCGTGCTCCTGTGCTGCCCTCTAATGGCAGGATCTGAACGTACAGACTCCATTACCTGCTGAAAACTCGTTCTGCCCTACCCATCTGATTGTAAGGGGCCATTCACACCGCCGCACTTTGGGTCCGAATCCATTTCGCAGTTATGCGGAACGGGTGCGGACCCATTAATTTTCAATGGGGATGGAAAAGACGCGGACAGCACACACGGTCCGCGGCTCCGCAAAAAAATAGAACATGTCCTATTCTTGTCTGCAGCTGCGGACAAGAATAGGCATTTCTATTGGGGTGCCGGCCTGGTGTTTTGCGGATCCGCAAAACACTGTGAACGTGTAAAAGGACATAGAGAGGGAGGCATTTAGGACCCTCATATACCAACCAAAGAGCTTCTTTTCCTCTGGAGGACTGTGCAGCTTTGAAAACTGTACTACTTCATTCCTCCTGCGGGGGTGCTGCAGGGAAATTGAACACTCGTGTGCACCACAAATGACAGCTGATTAGTAGGACTCCCTGTGATTATCTTCAGGTGATCCTTCATAAAACACTATCCAAAATAGGCACAAAAGAGATGAAGGGGGCAAAGAGAAAAAAAATATTCGAACAAAGTCTCACAAAATCAAACCACCCAAAATACTTTTCTCACCACAAAGGAAGTTGGACTTACTTGACGGAGATAGAAAATTCACCCGGGGAACTCTCACTGTCTCGGATCAAGAAGGCTCCTGTAAACCTGCGATTCAAGAGGATTTCTTCGGCTACTTGACGGGAGATCCGACCGCCATACCACCTGTATGAAAAAGGAATTGTCTGTATCTAGTGATCTGGACCATGCTGGTATAACCTGGGTATCTCCTGTATATAATTATATATGTACAGCTGGTATAAGTTATACATCTTCCTGTATATAGTGATATGGAGCATGCTGGTATAACCTGGGTATCTCCTGTATATAATTATATATGTACAGCTGGTATAAGTTATACATCTTCTTGTATACAGTGATATGGACCATGCTGGTATAACCTGGGTATGTCCTGTATATAATTATATATGTACAGCTGGTATAAGTTATACATCTTCTTGTATATAGTGATATGGAACAAGCTGGTATAACCTGGGTATGTCCTGTATATAATTATATATGTACAGCTGGTATAAGTTATACATCTTCTTGTATATAGTGATATGGAGCATGCTGGTATAACCTGGGTATCTCCTGTATATAATTATATATGTACAGCTGGTATAAGTTATACATCTTCTTGTATATAGTGATATGGAACAAGCTGGTATAACCTGGGTATGTCCTGTATATAATTAGATATGTACAGCTGGTATAAGTTATACATCTTCTTGTATATAGTGATATGGAGCATGCTGGTATAACCTGGGCATCTCCTGTATATAATTATATATGTACAGCTGGCATAAGTTATACATCTTCTTGTATACAGTGATATGGAGCATGCTGGTATAACCTGGGCATCTCCTGTATATAATTATATATGTACAGCCGGTATAAGTTATACATCTTCCTGTATATAGTGATATGGAGCATGCTGGTATAACCTGGGCATCTCCTGTATATAATTATATATGTACAGCTGGTATAACCTGGGCATCTCCTGTATATAATTATATATGTACAGCTGGTATAAGTTATACATCTTCTTGTATATAGTGATATGGAGCATGCTGGTATAACCTGGGCATCTCCTGTATATAATTATATATGTACAGCCGGTATAAGTTATACATCTTCTTGTATATAGTGATATGGACCATACTGGTATAACCTGGGCATCTCCTGTATATAATTATATATGTACAGCCGGTATAAGTTATACATCTTCCTGTATATAGTGATATGGAGCATGCTGGTATAACCTGGGTATCTCCTGTATATAATTATATATGTACAGCTGGTATAACCTGGGCATGATATACACGTAGTCCTCTCGATGAATAGTATTATATATGTTGCAAGCTCTGTGCTGGTCTTTGTGGTTTCAGTTTCCTATTATATACATCTGTGACTTCAGGGAAATATGAAATATAAAAGGTTTTCAGAATGTACCAGGAAGCAGAGGAGACCGAGGGGGACCAGCAGGGGAGGGCGGTGGTTTGGCTGTAGACAGGTGCTCGGCTTCTCTACCAGGAAGATGTGATAAAACTACTTACGGGTGAGGTTTGACCTTGATGTAATTTTTTGGAACATAACCTTCCATGCCATAAAGTTCTGCCTTGTACCAATTCTGGTCATCCTCCATATTAAGAATCTGAACGAAAATAAGGAATAAATAAGTAAGTCAGAAAAGTGGAGGTTTGTGTTATAGTATCTATCTATCTATCTATCTATCTATCTATTCAAATCAAATAATCTTTATTGGCAGGACTAAATACATTTTAGCATTGCCAAAGCAAGCGGGAAATAATTGGGTAGGGTTGGGGAATGGGGACACATTTAGGGTGGGGTGTCCATGGTATATCAGGCTCCCCTCAGTCTATGGCAGGCAGTAATGTATTGTGCTGCTGTGGCCGCTCTGTTCTCCTCTTCCCCCAGCAGTATGGAGAGTCTCTCTTTCTCCTCCATGGAGGTGAAGTCTGGGCAGAGATCAGACAGTCTCCTGAAGTCAGTCTCCCTCACTGTTGGGTATTTGGGGCACCGCAGCAGGAAATGAGCCTCATCCTCCACGGCCTCCTGGTCGCACTGCTGGCACAGTCTGCTCTCCCTGGGCATGTACCTCTGTCAGTGACGACCGGATTCAATGAGCAGGCTGTGGGCGCTCAGTCTGTAGCGGCTCAGGATCTGTCAGTCTCTTGGATTGGGGAGTTTCTCCAGATATGGGGCCAGTTTGTGCTCCCTCTGCAGGCTCTGGTATACTGTCAGCTTCTGTGATGTTCGTATGTCGTTCCTCCAGACGCAGATATACTCCTCTTTGCCCTTGTGTATCGTCCTCTAAATTTCCCCCTTTGCCAGGCTGTATTGGTTGGTGGCTTGGGCAGGCTGGGTTTGGGTGACTTGTTGCAGGGTGCTTGGTTTTTCTGGGGCTTCTTGGTGTAGCAAGGCTTTGTGATGGTAGGAGCTGGGACTGCTGCTATGTGGATGGGCTCTGAATGATAGCGCCCTCTTCTGGACAGCAAAGTAAAGTGGCAATCTGCCCAGTTCTGCTCGACAGGTGCTGATTGAGGTGCCCCTGTGGACCCGGAGAAGGTGTTTGCAGAATTCTAGGTGGAAAAGTTCTGTTGGCCCAGAGTCCCACTTTGCCTGGTCTGTGTATGTGTCTGGGCCCCAGACTTCGCTGCCATACAGGAGGATTGGGGCGATGATGGTGTCAAGGATTTTAAGCCAGACGGTCACTGGTGCCTTAAGATGATATAGACGCCTTCTGATGGCATAGAAGGTTTTGCTCTCCTTGTCTTTCAGTGTTTCTATGGCTTTCTTAAAACTCCCTGATTGGCTGATTTCTAGGCGCAGGTAGGTGTAGCTGTCGGTTTCTATAAGTTGACAGTTGTTTAGCAGGAAGGGAGGACGCCCGGCTGCTTTCCGGTTTCTTATCTGGAACACCATGATCTTGGTTTTCTTTGGATTGATGGGCAGTGCCCATGTGTTACTGAACTTCTCCAGGAGTTTCAGGAGACATTTGTCAGTTGGCGATAGTAGCAGAAGATCATCTGCATAAAGGAGAAATTTCACCTTGGTGTCATGGAGGGTGAGACCAGGTGCTGAGGAGGACCCCAGAGCCGCCACCAGCTTATTGATGTAGATGTCAAACAGGGTTGGACTGAGGCTGCAGCCCTGTCTGACGCCTCGGCTCTGCCGGAAATAAGCCGTTCTCCTCCCATTCACCTTCACGCTGCATCTGTTCTCGGTGTAGGAACTTCTGATGACATCAGATGTTTTTCCTCCTATTCCACTTTCAAGAAGTTTCATGAATAGGCCTGGGTGCCACTCTGAGTCAAAGGCCTGTTTAAAGTCCACAAAGCAGGCATAGATCTTTCCATGCTTTGTATTGTGGACATGGTTCTTGATGAGGCTCTGCAGGGTGTAGATGTGGTCCGTGGTGCGGTGGTTTGGCATGAAGCCTGCTTGGCTTCTGCTAAGGATGGCTTCTGCTAAGGATGTTGTGCTGGGTGAGGAAGCTGAGGATCCTCTTATTCGGGATACTGCATAGGAGTTTCCCCAGGTTGCTGCCCACACATTTCCCTCGATAGTTGGCTGGGTCGTACCTGTCTCCACTCTTGGGTATGGGGGTGATGATGCCCTGGTTCCAGCTCTGGGGGAAGTAGCCGGCACTCAGCACAACATTGTAGAGTTTTACTAATGCGACCTGGATACCTGGCGGGCTGTATTTGATCTTTTCTGGAAGGATCCCATCTGGGCCACTGGCTTTTTTACTCTTTATCACTGAGATCCTCTCTGTTATTTCCTGCAGTGTGATCGTTGTGTCTAGAGGGTTTTGGAAATATTTGATTTTTTTTCTCCATATCCTTTAGCTTTTTCGTGATTTATTTTTGTTCTCGGCTTTGGTCCTCCCTTGAGATGTCTTTGTAAAGATCCTTGAAGTACTGGAGCCAGATGTTGCCGTTTTGGATGTGGAGGTTGGTGTTCTTGCTGGTTTTGTCCATGTGCTTCCATAGTTCCCAGAAGAGTTGTCCTGGAGAGTCTTGGAGTTGGAGGAGCTTAGTTGAGATGTTGCCTTGCTTTTTCTTTCTGAGGATATTTTGTATTGCCTTTGTATGTTGTTGTAGGCTCTCCTCAGACTGGTGTTGTTTGGATCTTGGTGTTTCCTATTTGAGGCCATTCTTAGCGCCTTCCTTATATCTTTACACTCCCGGTCGAACCAATTGTTGGGTTGTTGCTTTTTTGGCCTTTTGTTGCATCTTTTGAGGTCAGACATTTCTGCCATGGTGTAAAGTATATTATTAAAGTCTCTTAACGCGAGATTTACTCCTTCTGGGTTCAGCTAATACACTGTACTATGGAAGTTATGAAGCATCTCCTGGAACTCTGCGCTGTTTATGGTCTCCATATACTTTGGGGCTGACATTTTGGACCATTAAAAGATGGAGGTAGGCTAAAGAGGCCGGTCTGCTATGATGTTTGTGCCGGTGGTTTACTTGTGGATTTAATGTATAGGAGCAGTTGGTTATGGTCTGACAGGTGTGTCTGTGGGGTGACTATGAAACCCCCAACATTTTTGGGGTCCATATCTGTGATGGCATAGTCTACCACACTGTTGCCTTCATGGGAGTTTAGGGTATGTCTACCAAGAGAGTCTCCCTTGGTTCGGCCATTGAGAAAATGAAGTCCAAGTCTTCGACATAAGTTCAGCAATGTTCTGCCACTTTTATTTACTGTGCTGTCATAGCTGTTCCTCTCGGTGTGCACTGAGCTGTCACAGTCAGTGTCTGCATCCGAATATATAGACATTTCCATCAGTTGTCAGGTAGTCTCTCTCCCTCCCTGTCCTTGCATTGAGGTCTCCAAAGATGAGAACATTGTCCAGGGCTTGGAAATGGGCGGCTTCCCTCTGTAGGATCTCAAAGCTGTCGGGATTGAAGTATGGAGACTCTGGTGGAGCTATGTATGCTGCACAGAGGTAGACGTCAGCCCGAGAAGTGAGGATGGAGCGGGCTATCCTTACCCAGATGTGGCGTTCTCCTCTCTTTGCTGGTCTGATCTGGTCACAGAGCTCCTCTTTCTACCAGACTAATATTCCTCCTGAGCTCCGGACCAGCTTGACACCTTTGTTTTTCAGAGCAGGGACAGAGATCTCCCTGTATCCGGTGGGCACCAGGGATTTATTCTCTATCTTAGTCCATGTTTCTAGGAGGATCTGTATGTTACTGTTTTTTAGTCTTTGGGTAAAGTCTGGCTCGTGCGTCTTACATCCGAAGGCTGAAGTATTCAGGCCCTGAATGTTCCAGCTGCTGACAATAAGAGATGTCATTGTTTGTCAGTATACCTTGTAATGAGCTGCACTGCGTTTGTTGAGGAGGGTATGAGGTTTTTTCAGGTCTGTTTGTTGTTGTTGACTTTTCCATAGGTTTTTGTCTTGTGTGGGGTCTGGGCAGGGGGTTTCTGTTGAGCACTATGTCTTTGAATTCTTTGGCTAGAAGGCTGACTCCTTGGTTATTGAGGTGTTTATTGTCATATACAGGTCCTTCTAAAAAAATTTGCATATTGTGATAAAGTTCATTATTTTCTGTAATGTACTGATAAACATTAGACTTTCATATATTTTAGATTCATTACACACCAACTGAAGTAGTTCAAGCCTTTTATTGTTTTAATATTGATGATTTTGGCATACAGCTCATGAAAACCCAAAATTCCTATCTCAAAAAATTAGCATATCATGAAAAGGTTCTCTAAACGAGCTATTAACCTAATCATCTGAATCAACTAATTAAATCTAAAACACCTGCAAAAGATTCCTGAGGCTTTTAGAAACTCCCAGCCTGGTTCATTACTCAAAACCGCAATCATGGGTAAGACTGCCGACCTGACTGCTGTCCAGAAGGCCATCATTGACACCCTCAAGCCAGAGGGTAAGACACAGAAAGACATGTCTGAAGGAATAGGCTGTTCCCAGAGTGCTGTATCAAGGCACCTCAGTGGGAAGTCTGTGGGAAGGAAAAAGTGTGGCAGAAAACGCTGCACAACGAGAAGAGGTGACCGGACCCTGAGGAAGATTGTGGAGAAGGACCGATTCCAGACCTTGGGGGACCTGCGGAAGCAGTGGACTGAGTCTGGAGTAGAAACATCCAGAGCCACCGTGTACAGGCGTGTGCAGGAAATGGGCTACAGGTGCCGCATTCCCCAGAAACAGCGGCAGAAGCGCCTGACCTGGGCTACAGAGAAGCAGCACTGGACCGTTACATGTCATTCGGAAATCAAGGTGCCAGAGTCTGGAGGAAGACTGGGGAGAGGGAAATGCCAAAATGCCTGAAGTCCAGTGTCAAGTCCCCACAGTCAGTGATGGTCTGGGGTGCCATGTCAGCTGCTCGTGTTGGTCCACTGTGTTTTATCAAGGGCAGGGTCAATGCAGCCGCTATCAGGAGATTTTGGAGCACTTCATGCTTCCATCTGCTGAAAAGCTTTAGGGAGATGAAAATGTCAGTTTTCAGCACGACCTGGCACCTGCTCACAGTGCCAAAACCACTGGTAAATGGTTTACTGACCATGGTATTACTGGGCTCAATTGGCCTGCCAACTCTCCTGACCTGAACCCCATAGAGAATCTGTGGGATATTGGGAAGAGAAAGTTGAGAGACGCAAGACCCAACACTCTGGATGAGCTTAAGGCCGCTATCGAAGCATCCTGGGCCTCCATAACACCTCAGCAGTGCCACAGGCTGATTGCCTCCATGCCACGCCGCATTGAAGCATCCTGGGCCTCCATAACACCTCAGCAGTGCCACAGGCTGATTGCCTCCATGCCACGCCGCATTGAAGCAGTCATTTCTGCTTCCCGACCAAGTATTGAGTGCAGAACTGAACATAATTATTTGAAGGTTGGCTTTTTTTGTATTAAAAACACTTTTCTTTTATTGGTCGGATGAAATATGCTATTTTTTTTAGATAGGAATTTTGGGTTTTCATGAGCTGTTTGCCAAAATCATCAATATTAAAGCAATAAAAGGCTTGAACTACTTCAGTTGTGTGTAATGAATCTAAAATATATGAAAGTCTAATGTTTATCAGTACATTACAGAAAATAATGAACTTTATCACAATATGCAAATTTTTTTAGAAGGACCTGTAGGTGATGATGGTTTATGGAGGGGTGTTGTGCCAGGGTGATGTCTGGCATGGCGCTGATTTTAGCTGCCAGCTTTGTGTTGATGCTCTGGATGATGTGTTCAGGGATGTCCTTTCTTGGGAGCAGAGATGACAGGATGATATTACAGCTGGGGAACTTCTGCTGTGCAGTCTCTGCTAGCTGGCTCAGTTGTCCTGCTATCTGCTAGTGCTGGTCCTGGAGGTTATTGGTGCCTGTATGTATGATAATATGGTTGGGTTTGGTGAAATATGGATTACTGATGATGGCTGCTGCTTGTTCGATAGTAGAGCAGCGGATTTTACTGACTCTTTTTCCTGGGAAAAGTTGCGTTGTGTTCAAGTATTTACCATTGGAGTCTATAATCAGAACAGTATCAGGACATGGTGACTTACTGCACCTGTTCGAGTCCGGCCTGCTGCTCGGGCTTCTTGTAGGAAGCTGCTTTGTTGGGGTTCTGGTAATGGTTGGCTCTGTTGTTGGGGTCTGTTGTGGTTGTGTACTTGGGGCTGTCTGCTCTGCCCCCCCTTTTATTACTTTGCTGTTCTTTGCTTTGCTCTCATCTTCTGTTATTTCCATTTGGCAGTTCGTTGATGTATTGGTGTCATGGCTGCTGGCTTTCATTTGGTTCTCACACCCTTCTATCTCTGGGTTCTTCTCCTTGATTAGTGGATAAGTCTGGGTTTTCAGCTTTGCTATCTCCCGTCTCAGTTCTGTGTTTTCTTGCTGCAGTTCTTGTAATTTACCTCTTATTTCCTGCAGGGCTGAGGCCTGTTCACACTTCAGTCTGGTTATCTCTTCAGCTACTTGGTCATTTTCATTTTTGTCACCAGAATTTCTTTGAATCTTCTCTTTAAAGTGTATAAAGTCTCTTTCTAGCTGAGATAAGCAGTCTCTGAGGGTCCCCAGGGAGTGGTGTGAGGAAATAGGAAATGGGGTCTAAGGGGGTCTCTGGTGGTTTTCTCTGTAGGGGTAAGGGGGTCTCTGGTGGTTTTCTCTGTAGGGGTTAGGGGGTCTCTGGTGATTGATTGTCTCTTTAGATTTAGGATCATCACTGCTCTTAGTCAGTTCTTTGTAGGTTTGAGCCTGGACTTTAATATGAGGGAAGATATCTTTAAACTGGCCGAGGTTGTCCTCAGTGCCCTGGATGACTATGGTGCCATTATTGTACACGTTGATGGTGAGTGTGACGTCATTGTCAGTGGGTCTTTTACCCTGATCTGTCGGCCCTTCTTGATGCCACACCTGGTGATATTCTTATAATGCCTGCACAGGCCTGTGTGCCAGGCGGTGGGCTGCTCGCTATAGAAAAGAACATTCGTTTTTCTCTTCTCTTCTTCCTTTAAGGTAAAATCACTGAAAAGGGTTTCTGGTATTTCTCTTATTTTGGCATGTTTTATGGCTCTTCTCGCTTGATTGCTTCTCTGGCCTTCACAGTATGTGATCTCCTGGGTGTCTGACCCCCTGCTGTCTGAGGCTGCAGTCTCCAGCTCTATCCTTTGGTCAGTTACATTCTTTGAGCTTTCTTTTTCTAACTTATCATTTTCTAAATTGTAGTTTTCAATTTTCTGGAAGCTCTCCGTATTCTTTACTTCTATGGGGTGTGCTCTCTAGAAGGACTATTAGAGAGATGATGGAGGGAGCTTTAGATGCCTTCAGATGCTCAGCTCTGTCTGATGCTCCCAGTTGTTTGTTATAGGCAGAGTTCTTGTCTGATCAATAAAATCCTTTTTTTTCCCTTTTATCCTTCTTTGTCCTTATTTTTGGAGATATTTAGTCCTCCTTGTCATCCATGGAGTCAGTATTTTTCAGGTATCTATCTATCTATCAAATCACATCAGCTTTATTGGCAGGACTAAATACATTTTAGCATTGCCAGAGCAAGTGGAAAATAATTGGGTAGGGCTGGTGGGATGGGGGCGGGGGGGGGGGGGGCATGTCCAGGGTGGGGATAAAGGAGTCCATGGTATATCAGGCTCCTCTCAGTCTACGGCAGGCAGTAATATATTGTGCTGCTATGGCCGCTGTGTTCTCCTCTTCCCCCAGCAGTATGGAGAGTCTCTCTTCTTCCATGGAGATGAAGTCTATCTATCTAGTATCTATCTCATTATCTATCTCTTATCTATCTATATATCCATCTATCTCCTATCTATCTATTTATCTCACAGCTGGCATGTTTTCGGCATTGCCCGGGCGTGTCCCCGTCCTCCGTGCTTTCGCTGTGTTGCTCGGTGGATAGATGGACACAATACATGACATTTCAGGTCTGACCATCCAGACTAAACAAGGCAGGTAAACACAATGTGCGGCTGTGTACGGAATCAGAAGGGAAAAGAAACATCCTGTTTGTGCGGATATTTTGTATTTTTGGCCGACGACTTGTAGAAAGAATGACGCGGATTCCTCCTCGTAATTAACCTTTTAAAAGCCAAATCTTCACAGCTACCAATAAACCGTTTTTGGCAAATCTACAACGTCTTGGTTGGAACTAGGCAGTTTGTGCTCCAGTCTCCATCACCCGTCGGGGGGCTGACCAGCGACCCACCGGCTCTGAGGACCCTGAACTTGAGGGACACCATAGATGTTATGTTGTTGGTAGATCCTGATGAAGGCGGTGGATCCTGCCCGCTGCACCCTCTGCCAGCACCGGCCAGGGGCAGCGCCACGCGAAGGCAGAAGGACTTGACTCTCTGAGTTTCACTTCTGGTTTTGATCAGATTCGGGGGGATTTTTACAATTTGAAATAAAATGTCTTTTACTTCCTTTTATCAGAATCACAAGCGTTGTGTGACAGTAAATCAGGAGTGATCCGGACCCTGGAGCTGAAAAGGCACCTCAGCCTCTATGAGTAAACAATCGCTGTAAATGGGGATGTGGGAAAGCTGAGGGTTTGTTACAGATTCTCAATGTGCTGTGCAGGTGAATAGACTCTAGTGTTCTCTGCTATCAGCCATTTCATCCTGTGGGAGGCTGATTGTACTGTGCTACTATGGGAAGGATGATAGAAAGTGCAGAAACCTCCCGGTCCTGCATGATTACTATCCCCTGCCCCCATGACCACTACTTCCCATGATTACTGCTCCCTGCCCCCATGACCACTACTTCCCATGATTACTGCTCCCTACCACCATGACCACTACTTCCCATGATTACTGCTCCCTGCCCCCATGACCACTACTTCCCATGATTACTGCTCCCTGCCCCCATGACCACTACTTCCCATGATTACTGCTCCCTGCCCCCATGAACACTGCTCCCTGCCCGCAAATTATCATTATTGTCTTCTCCCCATGATCACTACACCCTGATCACTATGATCATTACTCTCTGCCCTCATGATCGCTACTTCCTATGATCACTGCTCTCTTCCCCATGAACAATACTCCCGCCCCAATGATCAATATTGTCTGCCCCCCATGATCACTACCCACTGCTCCTAATGATCACTATTGTCTGCTCTCCATGATCACTACTCCCTGCCCCCATGATCACTAGTCCCTGTTCCCATGATCACTACACCCTGCTCCCCATGATCACTACTCCCTACCCCCATGATCACTACTCGCTGCCCCCATGATCACTACTCGCTGCCCCCATGATCACTACTCGCTGCCCCCATGATCACTACTCCTTGCACCCCATGATCTCTACTCCCTATAATCACTATTCTCTACCCCCATGATCACTACTCCCTATAATCACTATTCTCTACCCCCATGATCACTACTCCCTGGCCCCGTGATGACTACTCCTTGCCCCTCATGATCACTACTACCTGCCCCATGATCAGTACTGTCCATAATCACAACTCCTAGCCTCCTATGATCACTACTCCCTACCCCTCATGATCACTACTCTGTATCACATTTCTTCAGTGCTGAGAACCTGCAGAGACACTGACCGATATATCAGCCACTCCAGCATTATAAGCACAGGGTAGTGGCCCTTTAAGGACGGTGACAGTTATTATCCATTTATATAATAGAATGATGTATTACAGGGATAACATTGTAATGGAATAGAGGGATATATACGGGATTAAGAAGCTGGGACCCTAAAGTGACGCCTTACTTGGAGCCCCATTAATGAGGGTTTCCAAGATCTTCCAGCTCATTCACGCAAAGCCTATGTTTATCCCTTCCAATTATCAGCCATCTAATTCAGTCATCACTACCTGTCATTCCCTAGTTGTTGTGAAACTACAACTCCCAGTATGTCGGCTTTCAGGTCATGCTGTGAGTTGTAGTTTCACAACAGACGAAAAGTGAGAGCTTGAAAAAAATTTGATCTAATCATTTAATGTACATCTTGGGGAATCCCTGGTATCCACATTTAGAGAACCTTACAGATAGGTATCTTTTATTTAAGTGGAGTTCCCCTTTAGGATTAGACCTGCTAAAGTGCCCTACAGAAAACTCATCCAGGATACATTACAAGTAATCAATATGATCATCACATTACAGGGGGGGGGTCGGAGGTCTTACCTTCAATGTGTCTCCCTTGCTGAACGGCAGCTCGTCCCTTTCGGTGGTCTTAAAGTTGTATATGGCCATAGCCTCCATGTCGTCTGGTCGGAGAACCTCTGACACTCAGCGGGTTAAATGACCACTAGCAGCAGATGACATGCACTGGTGGAAAATCTGTGGGTGGGTGACAGCCTCCGCTGGGCTCTCAAGTGTTGAAGAAGCGCACAGAGCTCTCGGTAGTGGAAACCAAGTCATGCATGTCTAAGATTGGAGGCTGGGCCGGGGAAATTCAGAGTGGAGGGTGCTACCTAAATTCAGTGCCGGGTCCAGATATGAAGTCGCCAGCCCGTGCCTAGAACACAAGAAGAAAGTGCAAAATATTACACGTACTGATGTATTCACCCCCCTCTATTGCTATGTAGCACCTATGGCCATACTAATATACACCAACTGCTTAAGAAGCAATTCCCAAATATAAGCCGCGACCTGAAGCAGACCTCACTACAGAGCATAAGCATGCTGAGAGTTGTAGTCTTGCAATAGCTATTACCGCAGGGGTAAGGACATGAAACTCCCTGCGGCTGCGAGTGGATATAGACAGCTTGTCTGTTGTGATGGTTGTCAGCACATCACAGCCGTCCTCTAGTATTGACAGGTGCTATACCTGACACCTAACCTATAACAGGGAGAAAAGGTGACCTGTCCCTTTAATACATGAGACACGCATATGGCGGTTGTATACACTCTATTATGTTACGACGTAGTGTTGCGATATTGCAAATTTTTGCCGCATGGCATCCATGTGCCCAAAGTTGCCTAAGTTTGCACCTGTCACAGATAAAATCACATTCACTGCACAACCCTCCGGACTTACCTCAGGCCCCTGCTGACGAGAATGCGAAATCTCAAGCTGCAGTTTTATCTCCGCTCTGCTGAGTCTGCAAAGGAAGAGACTTTTCTCTCACACAAAGTCTTAAGACTTTTTTTTCAGATAAAGACAAACAGGATGTTACTGCAAAACACTCTGCCAAGACACAAGGCCGCATGAGGGTCCACGGAAGGTCCAAAACATCAGCCCCGCCATACAGTTGTCATTGAGGAACCGGCCCCGTGCTTTATCTGATACAGAGAGTACAGCGACTACATCTGCACAATGCTTATCAATTATAATGATTAGTAGTATAGCAGTTATATCTATGTGCATAGGAGCAGTATTATAGCAGTTATATCTATGTGCATAGGAGCAGTATTATAGTAGTTATATTCTTGTACATAGGAGACAGTATTTTAGTAGTTATATTCTTGTACATAGGAGCAGTATTATAGTAGTTATATTCTTGTACATAGGAGGCAGTATTATAGTAGTTATATTCTTGTACATAGGAGGCAGTATTATAGTAGTTATATTCCTGTACATAGGAGCAGTATTATAGTAGTTATATTCTTGTACATAGGAGCAGTATTATAGTAGTTATATTCTTGTACATAGGAGGCAGTATTATAGTAGTTATATCCTTGTACATAGGAGGCAGTATTATAGCAGTTATATCTATGTGCATAGGAGCAGTATTATAGCAGTTATATCTATGTGCATAGGAGCAGTATTATAGTAGTTATATTCTTGTACATAGGAGCAGTATTATAGTAGTTATATTCTTGTACATAGGAGCAGTATTATAGTAGTTATATTCTTGTACATAGGAGGCAGTATTATAGTAGTTATATTCTTGCACATAGGACGCAGTATTATAGTAGTTATATTCTTGTACATAGGAGCAGTATTATAGTAGTTATATTCTTGTACATAGGAGGCAGTATTATAGTAGTTATATTCGTGTACATAGGAGGTAGTATTATAGTAGTTATATTCTTGTACATAGGAGGCAGTATTATAGTAGTTATATCCTTGTACATAGGAGCAGTATTATAGTAGTTATATTCTTGTACATAGGAGGCAGTATTATAGTAGTTATATTCGTGTACATAGGAGGTAGTATTATAGTAGTTATATTCTTGTACATAGGAGGCAGTATTATAGTAGTTATATCCTTGTACATAGGAGCAGTATTATAGTAGTTATATTCTTGTACATAGGAGGCAGTATTATAGTAGTTATATTCGTGTACATAGGAGGAGTATTACAGTAGTTATATTCTTGCAAGTAGGAGGCAGTATTATAGTAGTTACATTCTTGTATGTAGGAGCAGTATTATAGTAGTTATATTCTTGTACATAGGAGGCAGTATTATAGTAGATATATTCTTGCACTTAGGAGCAGTATTATAGTAGTTATATTCTTGTACATAGGGGGCAGTATTATAGTAGTTATATTTTTGTACATAGGAGGCAGTATTATAGTAGTTATATTCATGTACATAGGAGCAGTATTATAGTAGTTATATTCTTGTACATAGGGGGCAGTATTATAGTAGTTATATTTTTGTACATAGGAGGCAGTATTATAGTAGTTATATTCTTGTACATAGGAGCAGTATTATAATAGTTATATTCCTGTACATAGGAGGCAGTATTATAGTAGTTATATTTTTGTACATAGGAGGCAGTATTATAGTAGTTATATTCTTGTACATAGGAGGCAGTATTATAGTAGTTATATTCTTGTACATAGGGGCAGTATTATAGTAGTTATATTCTTGTACATAGGAGGCAGTATTATAGTAGTAATATTCTTGTACATAGGAACAGTATTATAGTAGTTATATTCCTGTACATAGGAGCAGTTTTATAGTAGTTTTATTCTTGTACATAAGAACAGTATTATAGTAGTTATATTCTTGTCCATTATCCTCACTGTTTAGCATTTCATGCAAAGTGCATTACCGCTCATGAGATGCTAAACAGTGAGATTAATGGACCTCAGGTGCTTATATGAACCACTTACACACTGTCAATGCCATAGCAACAGTGTGCACTTTTATTAAGTTATATATGGATGTCAGTAATCTACATGTGCTATGTTCCAGAAATGATTTGCTAAGTTGGTTGTATCCTGTATGTAACTGATGCCACAGCTCTTGCTCTGAGATCACATTTTACATTTAACAAGAGTAAAACTGTTCTCATGGCTCCCCCTAGTGACCATTACTGGGTACTGCAAGAAACTTCATTATCTCACCCATTCTCAGTGCAAGAATTGGAGCCCTCTGTTCTCTAGCTGTTGGGAAACTAAAACCCTCAGCATGATTTACCCAACAGCTTAATTAGTTCACATTAGTCTCTGTCTATATCCTGTGGGGTTTACAATGTAATCCCTCGCAGAGAATAAATGCAGAGGAAAATAATTCATCTAATCCGTGCAAAAATAGTAATTCACAAACTCCAGACAGGTTGTTCCCTTTTGGCATTTGAATTTAGGACCCAGTGATGTAATGCAGAGAACATTTGTAGATGAAGAAGCTTCCCATTTAGGCTAGCTTCAGCCTAGCGCTAGGAATCTGGGAACATCCCGTCGGATCTCTCTGCATTCCGCCATTGCTGTTTGAAGTCTCTGTCCGGTCCCATTTACTATAATGGGGACTGGCGGAGATCCGGCCGCAACCCTGCAAATATACCAAGAAATTACCTGCTGGATCCCTAGCACTGGTGTCAAGCTAGTCTCATGCCTCATTCACACGTCAGTGTTTGGTCAGTGATTCACATCAGTGATTGTGAGGCAAAACCAGTGTCATCATCTCAAGAAGTCAATGCAAAAAGTTTGTGTGTTTAATTGTTACTAGAAGAGAACCCGGCAATGAAGGGTGTGTGTTGTTTAAAGATATCCACAGCGCCCCCATAACAGTGACATCCACAGCGCCCCCATAACAGTGACCTCCACAGCGCCCCCATAACAGTGACATCCACAGTGCCTCCATAACAGTGACATCCACAGTGCCCCCATAACAGTGACACCTACAGTGCCCCCATTACTGTGACATCCACAGCGCCCCCATAACAGTGACCTCCACAGCGCCCCCATAACAGTGACATCCACAGCGCCCCCATAACAGTGACCTCCACAGTGCCCCCATAACAGTGACATCCACAGTGCCCCCATAACAGTGACATCCACAGCACTCCCATAACTGTGACATCCACAGCGCTCCCATAACATGACCTCCGCAGTGCCCCCATAACAACTGTGACATCCACAGCGCCCCATAACAGTGACATCCACAGCGCTCCCATAACATTGACATCCACAGTGCCTCCATAACAGTGACATCCACAGTGCCCCATAACAGTGACACCCACAGTGCCCCCATTACTGTGACATCCACAGCACTCCCATAACTGTGACATCCACAGCGCTCCCATAACAGTGACCTCCGCAGTGCCCCATAACAGTGACATCCACAGTGCCCACATAACAGTGACCTCCGCAGTGCCCCCCTAACAGTGACATCCACAGCGCCCCCATATACAGCTGTACATCCACAGTGCCCTATAAACAGTGACATCCACAGTGCCCCATAACAGTGTACATCCCACAGTGCCCATTAACAAGTGACTCCACAGATGTCCCCCATAAACAGTGACCATCCACAGTGTCCTCCCATAACAGTCGAACATCCACAGTGCCCCCATAACAGAGTGACCTCTGCAGTGCCCCCATAACAGTGCATCGCACAGTACCCCATACAGTGACATCCACAGCACCTCCATAACAGGGACATCCACCAGTGCCCCCCTAACAGTGCCATTCCACAGTAGTCCCATAACAGGGGACATCCACAGTGCCCCATAACAGTGACATCCACAGTGCCCCCATAACATGATGACATTCCCACAGTGCTCCATAACAGTGAGCATCCACAAGTGCCCCCATAACAGTGACATCACCCCCCCCAGTGTCCCCCATAAAAGTTGACATTCCACGTTTGGTCCCCATAACAGTGCCCTCCACAGGCCCAAACAGTGACATCCCACAGTGCCCCCATAAACAGTGACATCCACCAGCTGCTCCCCCTAACACAGTGACATCCACAGCTGCCCCCATAAACAGCTGACATCCACAGGTCTCCCTATAACAGTGACATCCACAGCGCCCCCATAACAGTGACATCCACAGCTGCCCCAATAACAAGTGACAGCCCCCGTGCCTCCATAACAGTGACATCCACGCTGCCCCCATCACAGTGACAATCCACAGTGCCCCCTATAACAGTGACATAACAGTGCCCCCATAACAGTGACCTCCACAGTGCCCCATAACAGTGGACATCCACATGTGCCCCCATAACCAGTGACATCCACAGTGCCACCCATAACAGTGACATCACAAGTGCCCCCATAACAGTGACATCCACAGCGCCCCCATAACAGTGACATCCACAGTGCCCCATAACAGTGACATCCACAGTGCCCCATAACAGTGACATCCACAGCGCCCCATAACAGTGACATCCACAGGTCCACCAGCCCCCCATAACAGTGACCATCCACAGCACCTCCATAACAGTGACATCCACAGTGCCCCCACAACAGTGCCTCCCCAGTGCCCTCCATAACAGTGACATCCACAGCGCCC
This sequence comes from Bufo gargarizans, assembly GCF_014858855.1. Classification (NCBI taxonomy): domain Eukaryota; kingdom Metazoa; phylum Chordata; class Amphibia; order Anura; family Bufonidae; genus Bufo; species Bufo gargarizans. Next base: position 183,802,693 of record NC_058087.1, on the reverse strand, counting down.
CCATAACAGTGACAAATCCACGCCGCCCCATAACAGTGACATCCACAGCGCCCCCATAACATGACATCCACAGCGCTCTCCATAACAGTGACTCCCAGCGCCCTTCCATAACAGTGACATCCACAGTGCCTCCATACAGTGTACATCCACAGCGCCCCCATAACAGTGACCTTCCACAAGCGCCCATACAGTGACATCCACAGCGCCCCATAACAGTGACATCCACAGCACCCTATAACAGTGACATCCACAGTGCTCCCATAACAGTGACATCCACAGCGCCCTATAACAGTGACATCCACAGTGCTCCCTAACAGTGACATCCACAGTGCCCCATAACAGTGACATCCACAGTTGCCCCCATAACAGTGACATCCACAGCGCCCCATACAGTGACCTCCACAGTGCCCCCATAACAGTGACATCCACAGTGCCCCCATAACAGTGACATCCACATGGAGACTTAAAGGACTATCCCACCGCCCTGGTGTCTCTATCCACGGTGGCCGTCAGGTGGACTCATGAGGTGGCTGGCGCCACAAAGTTACATTATGAACTAATAATTGGGAGAGACTTCCCCGGTTTCACATCACTGTGACCTGAGGCGAGAGTCACCAATACACATGAGACAGGAATAACCCTAGCAGAGTGGCCCGGCTCAGGGGAGAGACCAGAACCCTGGGAACCTGAGACCGAAGGGCCAGCGGTAGGGATAACTGCCACTTTGGTGGAAGAGGCAGAGACAACCCCGCTAAGTGTGATAGTGGGAGACGTGGAGGACTTGCAGAACTTAACGTCTCCGGAATTTTTTTGGGTACAGCACAGCACCAGGAAAATGTGGTAGTAGTTGAGGGTGAGCCGCAACAGCCGGGGGCTAAGTCTATGTTTCCCCGTTTTGTGGTTCAACAGGAAATGCTCTACCGGATAAATCAACTACGGGGTGAGCATATTGAACAATTGATGGTGCCCAAGACGTACCGCAAGCTCATGTTGGAGTTAGCCCACCAACATGTTCTTGTGGGACACCTTGGCCAGCAGAAAACGCGGGACTGGATTCTACAGCGGTTCTACTGACCCAGTGTGTTCAGAGAGGTGGAAGAGTATTGCAAGTCTTGCCCAACCTGCTAGATAACCAGCCCCCAGTCACATTTCCATAGTCCACTGGTCCTTCTCCCGATTATTGAGGTTCCATTCAAGCGGATCACTATGGATCTCATAGGACCAGTACCGAAGTCCGCTAGAGGGCACCAACACATCTTGGTAGTCCTGGACTATGCCACTCGATACCCGGAGGCGGTGCCGCTGCAACATACCTCGGCCAAACTCATAGCCGAAGAGTTAGTGGAGATGTTTTCCCGAGTGGGCCTACCTAAAGAAATTCTGACCGACCAGGGGACCACTTTTATGTTAAAAGTCATGAGGGAACTCAGTAAACTACTACAGATAAAATAGTTGCGGACGTCCGTCTATCACCCGCAAACGGGCGGCCTGGTAGAAAGATTTAATCAAACCTTGAAAAACATGTTACAGCGGGTGGTGTCTAAAGATAGAAGGGATTGGGATCTTCTACTGCCCTATCTCATGTTCGCAGTGTGAGAGGTGCCCGAGGCCTCTCGCCCTTCGAACTGCTGTATGTCCGACATCCTCGCAGTCTGTTGGACATAGCCAAAGAGGCGTGGGAACAACAACCCACACCACATAAAAGTGTGATTGAGTATGTCACTCAAATGCAAGAGCGGATAGAGACAGTGTTGCCGCTGGTTAGGGAACATATGGAGGCAGCCCAGCGAGTCCAGAGTAGGGTCTATAATCGCCAGGGTCAGGTTCGGAATTTTAACCCGGGAGATCGGGTTTTGGTTCTGGTGCCGACGGTGGACAGTAAGTTCCTGGCTAGGTGGCAGGGTCCCTACGAAGTGCTCAAAAAAGTTGGGGAGGTAACCTACAAGGTACTTCAGCCCAGGCGGAGAAAGCCAGAGCAGGTGTACCATGTAAACTTATTGAAACCATGGAACGATAGGGAGATCAGTACAGACAACAGCCCCCGGCCGGGTTTTCTTGGGGTAGAGTTTCCAGTCCCACGGTCTGATACGAGGGAAGCAGTTGCCACAGTAAAGATTGCTGATAGCCTTTCCTCTAAACAGACTCAGGAAGCCAGGGAGTTCGTCAACAGAAACACGGATGTGTTTTCAGACCTCCCTGGACGCACTTCTATCATCCGAAATGACATTGTCACTGAGCCTCAGGCCAGAATCTGGTTTAAACCATACCGGGTACCTGAGTTGCGGCGATAAGCCATCTCAGAAGAAGTGCAGCTGATGTTACAGCTAGGTGTCATCAAGGAGTCAAAAAGTGAATGGGCCAGTCCGATAGTCTTAATACCCAAGCCAGATGGGACAATACGATTCTGTAACGACTTTCGCAAACTTAATGAGGTTTCCAAGTTTGAGGCATATCCCATGCCCCGAGTGGATGAGCTTATTGAGAAGTTAGGCCAAGCCCGTTATTTTTCTGTGTTGAACCTCACCAAAGGGTACTGGCATGTACCCTTGATGGAGGCTGCCAAAGAAAAAACTGCCTTTATCACGCCAAAGGGGCTGTATCAGTACAAGGTATTACCCTTTGGTCTACATGGCGCTTCCGCCATGTTTCAAAGTACTCCGTCCACATCGTCGGTACGCTTCGGCGTACCTGGACGATATCGTTATCCACAGTACTGACTGGGAAAGTCACCTACCTAAGTACAGGCTATAGTGGACTCCCTTAGGAAGGCTGTCTTAACTGCTAACCCAAAAAAGTGCGCAATAGGGTTAGAAGAGACCAAGTACCTGGGGTATGTAATTGGGCGTGAAATGATCAAACCTTAGGTGAACAAAATTGAGGCAATTCGGAATTGGTCCCGACCTGTCCCTACTCGGCAAGAAAAGTTGTTCCTGGGAATAGTGGGGTACTATATGAGGTTTGTTCCCCACTTTGCTACAGTCGCCGCACCATTGACAGGCCTTTTGAAGGGACGCAAGTCAGTGACGGTCCACTGGAATGAGCAGGCGGAAAAGGCTTTCTCCGCTTTGAAGTCGGCCCTGTGTGGGTCCCCAGTTTTGGTGACGCCCGACTTCAAAAGGGAGTTTATAGTACAGACTGATGCCTCCGAAGTAGGCCTCGGTACTGTACTGTCTCAGAAAGTCAACAGGGCGGAGCATCCCGTTGTCTTCCTCAGCCGGAAGCTTAACCCAGCCGAGACCAGGTATAGTATAGTGGAGAGAGTGCCTGGCTATCAAGTGGGCACTCGAGTCTCTCTGCTATTATTTGTTGGGGAGAAAGTTTCGTCTGGTGACCGACCGCTCCCCTCTCAAATGGATGAGCCAGGCCAAGAACAGAAATGCCCAGGTCACCCGGTGGTCTCTGTCTTTGCGAAATTTCAAGTTTTTGGTGAACACAGGGCAGGCCGGTTACTAGAAAACGCAGATGCCCTGTCCCGGGTACCGCGTTTAATGTGTGTCCACCCTCAGGGTTGAACAAAGGGGGGAAGTATGTATGAAGGAACAAGGGATCGTCATTGATGGGCGGTATGTGTCACCGAGGTTCCTGCCTCGGTGAGGTAAGAGCCGTTTTTTTCCCCCTGAAATGTCATTATTGCAGTCTGACACTTCAGCTGGTTAGTATGGCTGTAAAGGCTCATACTGGGAGTAGCCAAAGTGCTGGATGGGTGGCTACTCCCCACGTTCCAGGCCGGGTCTTGGGAGGCTTATAAAAAGCAGTCAGCACTGTCAGGTGGTGTGGATTATCCTCCATCTCACAGTGAAGCTGTGGAGTCTCTGTGTTCTGGGATCTGAAGATGTGTGCCATGCAGGGGCGTAGCTAAAGGCTCATGGGCCCTGGTACAGAAGTTCAGCTTGAGGCCCCTTTCCCTCAGTGCTTTGTGGCCAGGGGTAGGGAAGCACATTGCCTCAGTGCTGCCTGAGGGAAAATTGAAACGGCAACCCCACCATGCCAAATTCTTGACCTTACCCCTTCCCTCTAGCCAGAGGAGCAACTTGACCTGCATGCACTTTATATAATAACAGTGTCTTCTTTTGCGGCACAAGGGTCTTTGGGCCCCTCAGGCTCCTGGGCCCGGTAGAGACTGCTACCGCTGCACCCCCTATAGCTATGCCCCTGGTGCCGTGCTAAAGGGCTGAGAGCCACATGCTGGAAAACAGGCCCCAAAGCCTGCTGGGGACCGCTGATGAAAAACTGCTCACAAGGTGAATGCTTTGTAGTTGCATCTATACTGCGTCCGCTAACCTGCCTACAGGGGGCACAGCTGGGCATATTACTGAGAGAGGGCACAGCTGGACATATTACCGTCAGGGGACACAGCTGGGAATATTACTGTCAGGGGGCACAGCCGAGCATATTACGATCAGGGGCAACATATCTGGGTATAACTACTGTGAGAGGGCACAGCTGGGCATATTACTGTGAGGGAGCACAGCTGGGAATATTACTGTCAGGGGGCACAGACGAGCATATTACTATCAGGGGCAACATATCTGGGTATAACTACTGTGACAGGGCACAGCTGGGCATATTACTGTGAGGGAGCACATCTGGGCATATTACTGTGAGGGAGCACATCTGGGCATATTACTGTGAGGGAGCACATCTGGGCATATTACTGTGAGGGAGCACATCTGGGCATATTACTGTGAGGGAGCACATCTGGGCATATTACTGTGAGGGAGCACATCTGGGCATATTACTGTGAGGGAGCACATCTGGGCATATTACTGTGAGGGAGCACAGCTGGGCATATTACTGTGAGGGAGCACAGCTGGGCATATTACTTTGAGGGGGCACATAACTTGGCATAACTACTGTGAGGGGGCGCATATCTGGCCATAATTACTGTGAGGGGGCGCATATCATAGTACTTATGTTTTGGGTGGAGTTAGAGGCGTGGCCTAGTGCAGAAAAAAATTGCCCTAGTGTCCGTCTTCTTTCTTTTTAAAAGTTGGGAGGTATGCCGCCCCCTTAACAGTGACCTCCACAGCTCACTGCCCCCTTAACAGTGACCTCCACAGCTCACTGCCCCCTTAACAGTGACCTCCACAGCTCACTGCCCCCTTAACAGTGACCTCCACAGCTCACTGCCCCCTTAACAATGACCTCCACAGCTCACTGCCCCCTTAACAATGACCTCCACAGCTCACTGCCCCCTTAACAGTGACCTCCACAGCTCACTGCCCCCTTAACAGTGACCTCCACAGCTCACTGCCCACTTAACAGTGACCTCCACAGCTCACTGCCCACTTAACAGTGACCTCTACAGCTCACTGCCCCCTTAACAGTGACCTCCACAGCTCACTGCCCCCTTAACAGTGACCTCCACAGCTCACTGCCCACTTAACAGTGACCTCCACAGCTCACTGCCCACTTAACAGTGACCTCCACAGCTCACTGCCCCCTTAACAGTGACCTCCACAGCTCACTGCCCACTTAACAGTGACCTCCACAGCTCACTGCCCACTTAACAGTGACCTCTACAGCTCACTGCCCCCTTAACAGTGACCTCCACAGCTCACTGCCCCCTTAACAGTGACCTCCACAGCTCACTGCCCCCTTAACAGTGACCTCCACAGCTCACTGCCCCCTTAACAGTGACCTCCACAGCTCACTGCCCCCTTAACAATGACCTCCACAGCTCACTGCCCCCTTAACAGTGACCTCCACAGCTCACTGCCCCCTTAACAGTGACCTCCACAGCTCACTGCCCCCTTAACAGTGACCTCCACAGCTCACTGCCCCCTTAACAATGACCTCCACAGCTCACTGCCCCCTTAACAATGACCTCCACAGCTCACTGCCACCTTAACAGTGACCTCCACAGCTCACTGCCCCCTTAACAATGACCTCCACAGCTCACTGCCCCCTTAACAGTGACCTCCACAGCTCACTGCCCCCTTAACAATGACCTCCACAGCTCACTGCCCCCTTAACAGTGACCTCCACAGCTCACTGCCCCCTTAACAATGACCTCCACAGCTCACTGCCCCCTTAACAATGACCTCCACAGCTCACTGCCCCCCTTAACAATGACCTCCACAGCTCACTGCCCCCTTAACAGTGACCTCCACAGCTCACTGCCCCCTTAACAGTGACCTCCACAGCTCACTGCCCCCTTAACAGTGACCTCCACAGCTCACTGCCCCCTTAACAGTGACCTCCACAGCTCACTGCCCACTTAACAGTGACCTCCACAGCTCACTGCCCACTTAACAGTGACCTCCACAGCTCACTGCCCCCTTAACAGTGACCTCCACAGCTCACTGCCCACTTAACAGTGACCTCCACAGCTCACTGCCCACTTAACAGTGACCTCCACAGCTCACTGCCCCCCTTAACAGTGACCTCCACAGCTCACTGCCCCCTTAACAGTGACCTCCACAGCTCACTGCCCCCTTAACAGTGACCTCCACAGCTCACTGCCCCCTTAACAGTGACCTCCACAGCTCACTGCCCCCTTAACAATGACCTCCACAGCTCACTGCCCACTTAACAATGACCTCCACAGCTCACTGCCCCCTTAACAATGACCTCCACAGCTCACTGCCCCCTTAACAGTGACCTCCACAGCTCACTGCCCCTTAACAATGACCTCCACAGCTCACTGCCCCCTTAACAATGACCTCCACAGCTCACTGCCCCCTTAACAATGACCTCCACAGCTCACTGCCCCCTTAACAGTGACCTCCACAGCTCACTGCCCCCTTAACAATGACCTCCACAGCTCACTGCCCCCTTAACAGTGACCTCCACAGCTCACTGCCCCCTTAACAATGACCTCCACAGCTCACTGCCCCCTTAACAGTGACCTCCACAGCTCACTGCCCCCTTAACAATGACCTCCACAGCTCACTGCCCCCTTAACAATGACCTCCACAGCTCACTGCCCCCTTAACAGTGACCTCCACAGCTCACTGCACCTTAACAGTGACCTCCACAGCTCACTGCCCCCTTAACAATGACCTCCACAGCTCACTGCCCCCTTAACAGTGACCTCCACAGCTCACTGCCCCCTTAACAGTGACCTCCACAGCTCACTGCCCCCTTAACAGTGACCTCCACAGCTCACTGCCCCCTTAACAGTGACCTCCACAGCTCACTGCTCCCTTAACAATGACCTCCACAGCTCACTGCCCCCTTAACAGTGACCTCCACAGCTCACTGCCCCCTTAACAGTGACCTCCACAGCTCACTGCCACCTTAACAGTGACCTCCACAGCTCACTGCCCCCTTAACAATGACCTCCACAGCTCACTGCCCCCTTAACAGTGACCTCCACAGCTCACTGCCCCCTTAACAGTGACCTCCACAGCTCACTGCCCCTTAACAATGACCTCCACAGCTCACTGCCCCCTTAACAGTGACCTCCACAGCTCACTGCCCCCTTAACAATGACCTCCACAGCTCACTGCCCCCTTAACAATGACCTCCACAGCTCACTGCCCCCCTTAACAGTGACCTCCACAGCTCACTGCCCCCTTAACAGTGACCTCCACAGCTCACTGCCCCCTTAACAGTGACCTCCACAGCTCACTGCCCCCTTAACAGTGACCTCCACAGCTCACTGCCCCCTTAACAGTGACCTCCACAGCTCACTGCCCCCCTTAACAGTGACCTCCACAGCTCACTGCCCCCTTAACAATGACCTCCACAGCTCACTGCCCCCTTAACAGTGACCTCCAGAACACTACGCTCTCTTAACAGTGACCTCCACAGCTCACTGCCCCCTTAACAATGACCTCCACAGCTCACTGCCCCCTTAACAGTGACCTCCACAGCTCACTGCCCCCTTAACAATGACCTCCACAGCTCACTGCCCCCTTAACAATGACCTCCACAGCTCACTGCCCCCTTAACAATGACCTCCACAGCTCACTGCTCCCTTAACAGTGACCTCCACAGCTCACTGCCCCCTTAACAGTGACCTCCACAGCTCACTGCCCACTTAACAATGACCTCCACAGCTCACTGCCCCTTAACAGTGACCTCCACAGCTCACTGCCCCCTTAACAGTGACCTCCACAGCTCACTGCCCCCTTAACAGTGACCTCCACAGCTCACTGCCCCCTTAACAGTGACCTCCACAGCTCACTGCCCCCTTAACAGTGACCTCCACAGCTCACTGCTCCCTTAACAATGACCTCCACAGCTCACTGCCCCCTTAACAGTGACCTCCACAGCTCACTGCCCCCTTAACAGTGACCTCCACAGCTCACTGCCACCTTAACAGTGACCTCCACAGCTCACTGCCCCCTTAACAATGACCTCCACAGCTCACTGCCCCCTTAACAGTGACCTCCACAGCTCACTGCCCCCTTAACAGTGACCTCCACAGCTCACTGCCCCCTTAACAATGACCTCCACAGCTCACTGCCCCCTTAACAGTGACCTCCACAGCTCACTGCCCCCTTAACAATGACCTCCACAGCTCACTGCCCCCTTAACAATGACCTCCACAGCTCACTGCCCCCTTAACAGTGACCTCCACAGCTCACTGCCCCCTTAACAGTGACCTCCACAGCTCACTGCCCCCTTAACAGTGACCTCCACAGCTCACTGCCCCCTTAACAGTGACCTCCACAGCTCACTGCCCCCTTAACAGTGACCTCCACAGCTCACTGCCCCCTTAACAATGACCTCCACAGCTCACTGCCCCCTTAACAGTGACCTCCAGAACACTACGCTCTCTTAACAGTGACCTCCACAGCTCACTGCCCCCTTAACAATGACCTCCACAGCTCACTGCCCCCTTAACAGTGACCTCCACAGCTCACTGCCCCCTTAACAATGACCTCCACAGCTCACTGCCCCCTTAACAATGACCTCCACAGCTCACTGCCCCCTTAACAATGACCTCCACAGCTCACTGCCCCCTTAACAATGACCTCCACAGCTCACTGCCCCCTTAACAATGACCTCCAGAACACTACGCTCTCTTAACAGTGACCTCCACAGCTCACTGCCCCCTTAACAGTGACCTCCACAGCTCACTGCCCCCTTAACAATGACCTCCACAGCTCACTGCCCCCTTAACAGTGACCTCCACAGCTCACTGCCCCCTTAACAGTGACCTCCACAGCTCACTGCCCCCTTAACAGTGACCTCCACAGCTCACTGCCCCCTTAACAATGACCTCCACAGCTCACTGCCCCCTTAACAATGACCTCCACAGCTCACTGCCACCTTAACAGTGACCTCCACAGCTCACTGCCCCCTTAACAATGACCTCCACAGCTCACTGCCCCCTTAACAGTGACCTCCACAGCTCACTGCCCCCTTAACAATGACCTCCACAGCTCACTGCCCCCTTAACAGTGACCTCCACAGCTCACTGCCCCCTTAACAATGACCTCCACAGCTCACTGCCCCCTTAACAATGACCTCCACAGCTCACTGCCCCCTTAACAATGACCTCCACAGCTCACTGCCCCCTTAACAGTGACCTCCACAGCTCACTGCCCCCTTAACAGTGACCTCCACAGCTCACTGCCCCCTTAACAGTGACCTCCACAGCTCACTGCCCCCTTAACAGTGACCTCCACAGCTCACTGCCCACTTAACAGTGACCTCCACAGCTCACTGCCCACTTAACAGTGACCTCCACAGCTCACTGCCCCCTTAACAGTGACCTCCACAGCTCACTGCCCACTTAACAGTGACCTCCACAGCTCACTGCCCACTTAACAGTGACCTCCACAGCTCACTGCCCCCTTAACAGTGACCTCCACAGCTCACTGCCCCCTTAACAGTGACCTCCACAGCTCACTGCCCCCTTAACAGTGACCTCCACAGCTCACTGCCCCCTTAACAGTGACCTCCACAGCTCACTGCCCCCTTAACAATGACCTCCACAGCTCACTGCCCACTTAACAATGACCTCCACAGCTCACTGCCCCCTTAACAATGACCTCCACAGCTCACTGCCCCTTAACAGTGACCTCCACAGCTCACTGCCCCCTTAACAATGACCTCCACAGCTCACTGCCCCCTTAACAATGACCTCCACAGCTCACTGCCCCCTTAACAATGACCTCCACAGCTCACTGCCCCCTTAACAGTGACCTCCACAGCTCACTGCCCCCTTAACAATGACCTCCACAGCTCACTGCCCCCTTAACAGTGACCTCCACAGCTCACTGCCCCCTTAACAATGACCTCCACAGCTCACTGCCCCCTTAACAGTGACCTCCACAGCTCACTGCCCCCTTAACAATGACCTCCACAGCTCACTGCCCCCTTAACAATGACCTCCACAGCTCACTGCCCCCTTAACAGTGACCTCCACAGCTCACTGCCACCTTAACAGTGACCTCCACAGCTCACTGCCCCCTTAACAATGACCTCCACAGCTCACTGCCCCCTTAACAGTGACCTCCACAGCTCACTGCCCCCTTAACAATGACCTCCACAGCTCACTGCCCCCTTAACAGTGACCTCCACAGCTCACTGCCCCCTTAACAATGACCTCCACAGCTCACTGCCCCCTTAACAATGACCTCCACAGCTCACTGCCCCCTTAACAATGACCTCCACAGCTCACTGCTCCCTTAACAGTGACCTCCACAGCTCACTGCCCCCTTAACAGTGACCTCCACAGCTCACTGCCCACTTAACAATGACCTCCACAGCTCACTGCCCCCTTAACAGTGACCTCCACAGCTCACTGCCCCCTTAACAGTGACCTCCACAGCTCACTGCCCCCTTAACAGTGACCTCCACAGCTCACTGCCCCCTTATCAGTGACCTCCACAGCTCACTGCCCCCTTAACAGTGACCTCCACAGCTCACTGCTCCCTTAACACTGACCTCCACAGCTCACTGCCCCCTTAACAGTGACCTCCACAGCTCACTGCCCCCTTAACAGTGACCTCCACAGCTCACTGCCACCTTAACAGTGACCTCCACAGCTCACTGCCCCCTTAACAATGACCTCCACAGCTCACTGCCCCTTAACAGTGACCTCCACAGCTCACTGCCCCCTTAACAGTGACCTCCACAGCTCACTGCCCCCTTAACAATGACCTCCACAGCTCACTGCCCCCTTAACAGTGACCTCCACAGCTCACTGCCCCCTTAACAATGACCTCCACAGCTCACTGCCCCCTTAACAATGACCTCCACAGCTCACTGCCCCCTTAACAGTGACCTCCACAGCTCACTGCCCCCTTAACAGTGACCTCCACAGCTCACTGCCCCCTTAACAGTGACCTCCACAGCTCACTGCCCCCTTAACAGTGACCTCCACAGCTCACTGCCCCCTTAACAGTGACCTCCACAGCTCACTGCCCACTTAACAGTGACCTCCACAGCTCACTGCCCCCTTAACAGTGACCTCCACAGCTCACTGCCCCCTTAACAATGACCTCCACAGCTCACTGCCCCCTTAACAGTGACCTCCACAGCTCACTGCCCCCTTAACAATGACCTCCACAGCTCACTGCCCCCTTAACAATGACCTCCACAGCTCACTGCCCCCTTAACAATGACCTCCACAGCTCACTGCCCCCTTAACAATGACCTCCACAGCTCACTGCCCCCTTAACAATGACCTCCAGAACACTACGCTCTCTTAACAGTGACCTCCACAGCTCACTGCCCCCTTAACAATGACCTCCACAGCTCACTGCCCCCTTAACAATGACCTCCACAGCTCACTGCCCCCTTAACAGTGACCTCCAGAACACTACGCTCTCTTAACAGTAACCTATAACATTGATGAAAAGTGGAAACCTGGTGTAAATCTGTGTGTAAGTCGAGACTGAAGGACCTGGGAGCTTCTATTGGCTGATATGGGTCATGTGACCGTGTGTATGGTGGTTAGGATATGAGTGAAGCTGCAAGCTCCTATTGACTTATATATATTTTTGGGAATATCTTAAGAACAATATGTCCAAGAGAAGTGAGACCTTCACAAAAACCTAACCGGACACCCGATGTACCTATGTGCCAAATTTGGTGCAGATCGGTCCAGTTGTTTGGCCATGCATAAAGGACAGACAGACAGAAACATATATATATATATATATATATATATATATATAAAAAGGAAAAAAGCAGCACACAATGAATGCGGGTGCAAAATCCTCCTGAGGGACCTGAGACCAAGATCCCAAGTGTATAAAGGAAAGAAAAGAAGGCAGCACTCCAAATGGTGATGAAAAATGTGGACGGTTTATTCACCCATCTGGCAGCAACGTCTCAGCTCTCTCTTTGGCGCCTTTGTCCAGAATAACATGTGCATGTTGGCATACATAAATAGTGCAAATAATTAACAAGATTCCAAATTAATAATATAATATAATAAAGTGCAAGTGCGTAGATAATACAGCCATGTAGCAAGTATAATTCATCTATCTTCATAATTCAAATCCACATAGCCGTAAACATGATCATATAAATTCCATAACATGATTCATACAGTGCAAAATCACAAAAATACATGATTGATAATCAAGTGTGGTAAGTGAACAGGTGTGTTTCAGTGATACATCAATAAAAATGTTAAAAACCTTTGAATGGATCACATTAGGCCGGAGAAACCTGGTGGGAACTGTTGGCGTCCGGAAAGGCGGGTCGGCGCACGCTCCGCTCCATCTGCTATCGCGAGACTCACAGTACTAATAGGAAGCATAAAGACCGCAACAAAGATGGCCGCTATTGAACATCGCATTAGGGCGCATGCGCAGGCCAGCACAGCCGCCCGTGTAGAATTGACAGACACATCTAAAGTGTCCAAAGCGCCGCAGTATAAAGCAGACAAAAGCTGTCCATACATAGAGGACCGACGGGTGAGCGCCGGCCCCCAAATGGAACATCTGTATCAGCAGGGTTATACGGGCACCACACCGCAAACCCCCCGCTGTCCAGAATTGACAGCATATCCGCTCCACCTCGTAATGGATGGGGTCAACAATACTGTGAACCCACCTCTCCTGTCAGTGGGGAGGTCACTTGCACTTTATTATATTATTAATTTGGAATCTTGTTAATTATTTGCACTATTTATGTATGCCAACATGCACATGTTATTCTGGACAAAGGCTCCAAAGAGAGAGCTGAAACGTTGCTGCCAGATGGGTGAATAAACCGTCCACATTTTTCATCACAATTTGGAGTGCTGCCTTCTTTTCTTTACTATATATATGTATACAGTTGCAAGAAAAAGTATGTGAACCCTTTGGAATGATATGGATTTCTGCACAAATTGGTCATAAAATGTGATCTGATCTTCATCTAAGTCACAACAATAGACAATCACAGTCGGCTTAAACTAATAACACACAAAGAGTTAAATGTTACCATGTTTTTATTGAACACACCATGTAAACATTCACAGAGCAGGTGGGAAAAGTATGTGAACCCTTGGATTTAATAACTGGTTGAACCTCCTTTGGCAGCAATAACTTCCACCAAACGTTTCCTGTAGTTGCAGATCAGACGTGCACAACGGTCAGGAGTAATTCTTCACCATTCCTCTTTACAGAACTGTTTCAGTTCAGCAATATTCTTGGGATGTCTGGTGTGAATCGCTTTCTTGAGGTCCTGCCACAGCATCTCAATTGGGTTGAGGTCAGGACTCTGACTGGGCCACTCCAGAAGGCGGATTTCCTTCTGTTTAAGCCATTCTGTTGTTGATTTACTTCTATGCTTTGGGTCGTTGTCCTGTTGCAACGCCCATCTTCTGTTGAGCTTCAGCTGGTGGACAGATGGCCTTAAGTTCTCCTGCAAAATGTCTTGATAAACTTGGGAATTACATTTTCCTTTGATGATAGCAATCCGTCCAGGCCCTGACGCAGCAGAGCAGCCCCAAACCATGATGCCCCCAGCACCATACTTCACAGTTGGGATGAGGTTTTGATGTTGGTGTGCTGTGCCTCTTTTTCTCCACACATAGTGTTGTGTGTTTCTTCCAAACAACTCAACTTTGGTTTCATCTGTCCACAGAATATTTTGCCAGTACTGCTGTGGAACATCCCGGTGCTCTTGTGCAAACTGTAAACGTGCAGCAATGTTTTTTTTGGACAGCAGTGGCTTCCTCTGTGGTTCTTGTTTTGTGTTTTACATATCGTAGATTCGCTAACAGGGATGTTAGCATATGCCAGAGACTTTTGTAAGTCTTTAGCTGACACTCTAGGATTCTTCTTCACCTCATTGAGGAGTCTGCGCTGTGCTCTTGCAGTCATCTTTACAGGACGGCCACTCCGAGGGAGAGTAGCAGCAGTGCTGAACTTTCTCCATTTACAGACAATTTGTCTTACCGTGGACTGATGAACAGCAAGGCTTTTGGAGATACTTTTATAACCCTTTCCAGCTTTATGCAAGTCAACAATTCTTAATCATAGGTCTTCTGAGAGCTCTTTTGTGCGAGGCATCATTCACATCAGGCAATGCTTCTTGTGAAAAGCAAACCCAGAACTGGTGTGTGTTTTATAGGGCAGGGCAGCTGTAACCAACACCTCCAATCTCATCTCATTGATTGGACTCCAGTTAGCGGACACCTCACTCCAATTAGCTCTTGGAGATGTCATTAGTCTAGGGGTTCACATACTTTTTCCACCTGCACTGTGAATGTTTACATGGTGTGTTCAATAAAAACATGGTAACATTTAACTCTTTGTGTGTTATTAGGTTAAGCAGACTGTGATTTTATAACAAGACACGGAGGCTTCGTATTGCGTAATACTTTCTTTACTTCACTCCCAGCAGCAAAGAGTTAATATAAGAAATTAAGGACAAACCCTCAACTAACCCCTCCCCTAAACAGTCCATAAATAGGTCTTCCTCCCACATATCTTCCTCTTTCTTTGCTGCTCCCCAGCAGATGAGTACCCTTTTATTGTGCTTTATTATATCGTTTATTGCTAGGGATTTTTATTCCTACAGCCTTTAATCGTTTAGCTGTGTGATCTTGCCTTAGTTCTCATTGTTCACCATATGTTTCTGCCCTTATTGTTTTAGCATTGTCCTTTTATTATTTAGCATTGTCCTTTTATTATTTCCCCTTGCTCCAGTCCAGTTTTTCATCCGCTAGTTGAGCGCTATTTTCGCTCCTCTTTCGCTCCCCCCCCCCTTTTTTCGCCTTGTGTTATCGCCGTACCTTGTCTGGGTCCGGCGCCATTGCTCCTGGTCTCTTCAGCGTTCGCGCTTCTTGCCGTCCGAAATCTCGCGATATCGCGGGATTTCGGCGGCACTCACTGGAGGGGCGGGTCGCGCCCTGGCCGAGATTCTCGGCCGCCATCTTGCTTCACCCGTCGGCACATTCTATTGCTGGCAGTGAAGGCGGTTGCGGCCGCCATCTTTGTGCACCTTTATTGATGAAGAGTCGTTTTCCTCTCCCTCTTCCTGTTCCGGTTTTCACTCCTTGTGCGCCGCTCGTCGCCTGAGGCTGCCTGCTCCTACCTCTGCTGTTCTCTCTCTCCTCTTGTCTGTCTAGTGTCCCACAGGAGTGACTAACTCCTATCATGTCTTTGCCCAGTGACGTCCCCTTGCCCCTGGTGGATCCCACCCCCAGCCCACCTACTGATTCGAACCCCAGACAAGCTGAGTCTCAGGTTCTGGATTTACATCACTCCATTTCGTCAGCTATTGCCAGCGCCATGGGTAATATGTCCAGTATCATTTCGCAATCAGTGTCTCAAGCGCTTAGAGCGCAGAACCCAGTCACCGCTCCCGCGGTTGCCACGGTTCCTAGTACCTCCAGAACTGTTGATGCAGATGGCTTAGTTCCATCAAGAGACGACGTGCCGAGGTCACGTAAACGAGCCTGCCCGCGCCAGGCGGAAAAAGCGCGTCACTGGAAATCCGCTCGGTCTCGCCCCGAGCCTAGTTCTGACTCTGAAATTGAGTCGAATGAGGAGGATTTGAGTGAGGATCTTTACGCCTCTGATACGGACCTGGAAGGGGTCCAAGTGGCTGATGATTTTACGGGTTTCTCCCCCCCTCCCCCTCCTTCTGGCCCAGGTCCGGAAGCTGGTACCTCGGGTCCTGACTCCCTTGTTGACCCACAGGGTGAACCCCTGTTTGATCCCGACAGCCTACACCACCCCAGGTCGGCAGAATGGTTGCCCATTCCTCATGTGGCCCACTATTTGGAAAATAGAATTAGGAAGCCACTCTCAAAAGAGACTCGGAATAAGTTGAAGGCAGAATGCCCCCGGCCCCTAATACCGAATAAAGTGTGCGAGACACCTAATGTGGATCCCAAAATGATCCAGTTCCTTTCTAAGTCGGGCTTTAACCCCCGCAAAGGCCTTGACTCGGCCCTCCGGGCCTGTCAGGACAAGCTCCTAGACAGCCTAGGACCCCTGACGAAAATGTTTGAGATGGCTGAGACGGCCAGATCTGAGGGTTCGGCCATTGACCCAGAAGAACTAAGTGGCTGGGCACAACGTGCCATTTGTTTAATAGGGAATGTCAATTCCTCCCTCTCCATAGAACGAAGAAAGGCTCTTCTTATGAAGATCGAGCCCAAATTATCCAATATGGCTCTGACTGAGTCGGGCAAGGAGGCTCAGGGACTCCTTTTTGGAGATAATTTTATTAAAGATTTAGGGAAGTTTGTGGGAGCGTTTACCGCTCTTGACAAAGCGCAGAGCTCCATGCGCAGAGTTTTCCAGGGGCGTGTCTCTGGCAGGGCCGGCAGCTTCAGGGGCCGTCTGTCCGGCCGTGTCCATTTCCAGTCGCGCGGAAGCGCTCGAGGCCCCTACCATCAGCGTTCGTCCTTCCAGGACCAGAGGCAGCAATCCTCCTCCTTCTTCCCTTCTAGAGGCCAATCCTACCGTCCAAGAGGATTCAGAGGCGCTGTTGGTTCCAGACGTCCGCTCGGTAAGTCCTCAAACTCTGGGGTTTTCTTCCAGCCATTGTATCGGGGGCAGACTCCGACATTTTTTGCCCGCCTGGAACCGTGTCACATCCGATCCGTGGGTGCTGGCCACGGTTCAGGGCTTCCAGATAGAGCTGGTGGTTGCGCAGTTATCGCTCCCAGAGCCTCATCCACTGGTCTTGGCGGACTCGGCCCGGTCTCTATTGGACCTGGAACTCCATTCCCTTTTGGTCAAAGGGGCGATAGAGAGAGCTCCTCCCCATTCGGTCGGGGTAATCAGCTCCATCTTTTTAGTAGAAAAGAAAGGAGGCCAATTTCGCCCAGTAATAAATTTACGGAACCTGAACAGATTTGTATGTTACCGCCATTTCAAAATGGAAGGGATTCATCTTCTCAGGGACCTTCTTCTTCCAGGGGACTGGTTAGCGAAATTGGACCTGAAGGATGCATACCTGACGGTGCCGGTTTCTCCCCAGTCCAGACTTCTTCTGCAATTCCGCTGGCGGGGCCTCCTCTGGCAGTTCACGTGCCTACCGTTTGGCCTCTCATCAGCCCCTTGGTGTTTTACCAAGTTGATGAGACCAGTGGTAGCTTGGCTCCGCAGTCAGGGTGTTCGTCTTGTGATTTACTTAGACGACATCCTCTTCATGGCTCAGTCCCCATCCGAACTCCTGTCGCACCTACACTCGGCAATGTCCCTCATTACGGGTCTTGGTTTTGTCATCAACACCGAGAAGTCCTGTCTGTCAGTGGAGTTTCTGGGTTTCGTGGTGGATTCCACCGAGCTATCCCTCTTCCTACCACGGGCCAAGGTCAAATCCATACGGAAAGAGCTTTGTCACGCTCTGAGGCTCCCTCAGCTATCTCTTCGGCACTTGGCTCGCATCATCGGTCTCCTCTCCTCCTCCATCCAGGCGATTTTCCCGGCTCCTCTTCATTACAGAGCATTGCAGCGGCTGAAGATTGCCCACTTACAGACGGGGGCTTCATATGCGGATCTAGTGTCTCTGGATCGCGAGACGAGGGACGAACTGACGTGGTGGATTTCCAACCTCGACGCATGGAACGGCAAAGCTCTCGTGGGGCCCCAACCCGATCTGATTGTGGAGTCGGATGCCAGCCTTCTCGGCTGGGGTGCATACTGCAATGGGGTCTCCACCGGAGGTCCATGGTCAGGCAGCGAGACTCATCTCCATATCAACGCTCTGGAACTTTTAGCAGGGTCCTTCGCCATACGCAGCTTCACCAGCGACAGGATATCAGCGTGCGTCAGACTCAGGATGGACAACGTGTCTGCTGTGCGTTATGTGAATGCTATGGGAGGCACCCATTCTTCGATACTGACCCATCTGGCGAAGGAGTTTTGGACCTTTTGCCTCGACAAGGGCTTCACGGTGGTCGCGGAGCATATTCCAGGGCTCCACAATACCTTCGCGGATTGGAGCTCTCGCCACTCGTCAGATTTCAGCGACTGGAGGTTAGATCCGACGGTGTTCTCCTCTATCTTGTCGATTTGGGGGCCCCTGTCGGTGGATCTCTTTGCCTCTCGATGGAACGCGCAGCTTCCGCGTTTTTACAGTTGGAGACCGGACCCCCTTTCGGAAGCTGTGGACGCCCTCCTACAGGATTGGTCGGGTCATCGAGCTTACGCTTTCCCTCCATTTGCTCTCATCCCGAGAGTACTGTCTCAGGTTCGGCGTCAACGGACGGAAGTGATCCTGGTAGTTCCCTTTTGGCAGGCCCAGTCATGGTTTCCTCAACTCTTGGAACTCCTAGTGGAGGACCCACGGTTACTGCCATCGTTTCTGGATCTCCTTCGCGGTCCCCTGGACCAGCGTCACCCGCTGGTGTTGGACGGTTCTCTCACTCTCCTCGCGTGCAGGATATCGGGGATCAGTGGAGTGTCTCTGGCTTATCGAGAACGACTCATTTCCTTTTGGAGAGCGCATGGGCCCCCGGCACCCGACGGGCTTATCAGTCGGCCTGGAGGCGCTGGTCTAGTTGGTGCATGGGCCGGAGTCTGGATCCCTTTTCGGCACCTGTAACGGACATGCTCGAGTTCCTGTCGTCCCTTTTTGAGGAAGGTAAGGCCTATAGGTCCATTAACCTCTTCCGTTCCGCCATATCTTCTCGCCACCGGGGTTTTTCGGGCTGTCCGGCAGGTCAACACCCTTTGGTCTGTCGTCTTCTTAAGGGCTCTCGCCTTTCTCGTCCGCCTAGGCCACGTTTCACCTCGTCCTGGGATGTTATGCTGGTCCTTCGTTTTTTCTCGGCCTGGCCTCTTAACTCGGATTTATCCCTTCGTCAACTTTCGGCCAAGCTGGTCACCCTTTTTTGCTTGATTTCCTGCAAAAGGGTCTCGGACGTGCGTGCCTTGGATTTCGATGCCTTGTCTTTTACTCCTGACGGGGTGTCCTTTAACATTTCTCGCCGCACCAAAACTAATATCCGGTCGGTTTCCTATCCGGCCTTTCCGGATAACAGTTCCCTTTGTCCGGTGCAATGTTTGCAGGAGTATTTAAGCCGCACGTCTTCCTTACGTGATCCGCTTTCCCCTCAACTCTTTGTGTCTTTCCGCAGGCCTTTTCGGCCGGTTGCTGCTGTCACCCTTTCTCGGTGGGTCAAGTGGATTTTGTCGCTGGCCGGCGTGGATACATCGATTTTCACGGCTCATTCGGTGAGGGGAGCTTCGGCTACCTCCATGACGGTTGCCGGGGCTCGCTTGGAGGATGTCCTTCGGTTGGCGGATTGGTCTAGGGCCTCAACGTTTAGGGAGTTCTACTTCCGACCACCGCCTCATGCCTTTTCTTCTGTAATGTCTTCACTTTAAACTTGCAATACGAAGCCTCCGTGTCTTGTTATAAAATTGCATGATTTTCCTATTGTATGACGTAAAGTCATGATTTTATTAAAGACACGGAGGCGAGTATTGCCCACCCGTTTTTTCTCCCACCCTTATTTAGGTTAGGTTCGGAGTTTCATCTCGTGATATTATTTGTTTAACGTATTTATGTTATTTATTACTGTGTATTTATATATATATTTTTTCTTCGATGTAGAGTGTTTTGGTATTTGGTGTTTTATTCCTTTGTGTTATATTTGATTCCTCTCGCCACATGATTGGTTCCGACTTCAGGTTCCACGTATTACCGTCTCTATTTTCTATTGTTTTCTCAGGTTGATTCTGGATCTTCAGCCTTTCATGATCCCGAGAAGTTCATCGTTCTGCTTGGCCGCTGTTTCGGTTCAGTTCTGAGGTTCAGTTTCTAAGTTCGCGGATCCCAGCCGGAGTTCGCTTGGAAGAGTGTTCGGTTCGTGTGTGGTCGGCTAGTCGCGTCAAAGAAAGAGGAAGATATGTGGGAGGAAGACCTATTTATGGACTGTTTAGGGGAGGGGTTAGTTGAGGGTTTGTCCTTAATTTCTTATATTAACTCTTTGCTGCTGGGAGTGAAGTAAAGAAAGTATTACGCAATACTCGCCTCCGTGTCTTTAATAAAATCATGACTTTACGTCATACAATAGGAAAATCATGCAATTGTCTATTGTTGTGACTTAGATGAAGATCAGATCACATTTTATGACCAATTTGTGCAGAAATCCATATTATTCCAAAGGGTTCACATACTTTTTCTCGCACTGTATATATGATATAACATAGGACATATTTAAAATACATGTACCTGCTAGGTCTGGCCACTAGAGTGAGCTGTCTGATCCATTCTTCAATCTTTGCCTATGGCCAACCTCAAGCTGCTGCTCCCAGAGCTCTCTGCAGTTTTGCCAGCGACTTACCAGCCTTTTGCCCAGTTATTTTCCATGGTATTATAGCCATGTGCTGTCATATGAATTCAGGCATCTGCAGTCATCCTTTCCAGACTCTATGAATGTCTATTTTTATGGATATGATTCATAATAAATTGGAAACATGCTCCTTTCCTGCAGCTGGAGCACTGCATGGCCGATAAGCCTCCTTATGCCTACTAGATGCTCTCCACAAGGAGAAATAGTTCTCCCCTGGACTATATGGATTCTGTCTGTATAGTGATGCACAATGGTCATACAATAAAATGAGGAATGGATGAAGGTGTATGGAGGATGTTTAACAAATCCACATAATACTGCATTAAGGTGCTCACATAAAAAAGGCAATACAGTGCCCACATAGCATTGCGATACAAGCTGTACATAGTACTGCATAAAGTGCTCACGTACTACTGTAATAAAATGCCTACATAATACGCAATGAAATTCCTAAATCGTACTGTACTTCAGTGCCTATATAATACCGCAATACATTGTTCAAATAGTACCGTAATGCAATGCCTACATAATACTGTAATACAGTGCCCACATAATACTAACTTACAGCTCTACATAGTACTTCAATACAGTGTCCACATAATGTATGTAAGACAGTGACTACATAGTACAGGAAATAGTTCCACAATACTGTGCCCACATAACACTAACTTGTAGCTCTCCATAATACGGCAATAAGGTGTCCGCAAAATACTCACTGGTAGCTCTCCATAATACGGCAATACTGTGCCCACATTATACTAATTTGCAGCTCTCCATAATACTGTAATACAGTGTCCACATAATACCACAATACGATGCTCTCATAATAATGTAAGACAGGGATTACATAGTACTGGATTACATAGTACTGGGAATAATTCTGAAACACTGTGCCCACTTAATAATACAATATAGCACCTGTATAATACTGCCATATAGCACCCAAATCTGTGCAGAGTAGACATAATACCAACAAACCGCCACCTCACACGTGACCAAATAATAACAGGGATCTGTCACCAGCGACCTCCCTATCCAGCTGCATAGACACATGGCTGTGGTTCTCCTGACTAAAATGCTGTTTTTCTTTCGTTGATCCGAGGCTCCATTCTCGAGTTGATACTTTTTCTTAATATGCAAATAAGACCTTTGGTGCAATGAGGGCGTCACCATTGGTCTTGTTGCACCCAAGCTCCACTCCTTTCTGTGGCCAGCCCCTCTCTCGCTGCTTTTACCACTGTCTGGCCCCATTAATCAAAGAAGCCATGGAGGAAAGGAGCAGAGCTTGGGTGCAACAAGAGCAACGGTGATGCCCTCCTTGCACCAAAGGACTAATTTGCATATTAAGAAAAAGTATCATCATTTATGGAAACCACAAAGTCCCAGACCCTTGTGAGATATTCTTCAGATGGCATCTATGATGGACGGCAGTGATAGGATGTTGCGTCACGTCCAGCATCATCTCCAGAGAGGACACTGATTGCAACGTTAATTTTTTTTTTCCATTTTCTCAACCAATAAATAATCTAATAATGAATGATCTGAGCGCTGCTAAAAACATGATGTCATGTGTTGGCCTCGGGGTCCTTTGGGCTTATCCTGACAGTAAGCGAATGATCTTAGCTGCTAATGATGTGTTTGAATAATGCAGGAGATCAGATGTGTACAGATCCCTGGAGGGTGCAACCAGCTGAGGCCCGGTGACCTACTGCGGTGCTAAGTGATGTGCGCCATGAATGTGCGAGGTCTCGGATAATGCACTGGTCACAGTCACCTAACGTCACTGTGATCTAAACCAGGGGCCTGGACAGCTGGCTAGTACAGGAGGTCACATCTCTGGATCCAGAAGATCACGGAGACTTGTGTCATAGCCAAAGATTCACAGTAAATTTAAATCCCAGGACCATCCTTAAGTTGTTAAATCTTCTATTCAGCCATTTCTTAGATCTAAAAAAAAACCTGGGTGACAACTGACAACCAATGTGGCTGTCATTACCGCTCCAGTAAGGGTTGTAACATTTCCATAATATGGCGACATTCTAATGTGCAACACCTGTACTGGGTTCTCCAGAGACACTCTTTATATGAATGCATTGCTCTAGGTAATGTATGACTAATCTCTATTAGATCCCCTTTAATTTTTTTTATTAAAATCAGGTAAGTTATATAAGTGATTGTAGGCGCTGGCCGTGAAAGGGTTAAGTTACATGGATTCTTCTCTAGGTAATCTGTTTACCTTGAAGCACCCAGGAATGTGGCACACCTGCTCCCTCTATTGTTGTGATGGAGCAGTGCGGCCTACGGAGGATTGGGAGTGTCTCCTGAGTGACACACCCAGAGTGAATATATGCCTGGGGGGAGTTGTAATCACACTGGCATCCATTGTCACACTCATTTGTAATTCACCAAGTGCAGTCATCTGAACGCACCCATTGTTAGGACTTGATTGCAGGAACTAGCTGAGAGCACACAGGAGAAAAGTATAACAGGGGATAGACGCTGTCTACACAGACTCTCATATGGGAACAGATGTGGTTTAGAATAGTCTGACATCAATTCTACCTATAAACCCTCAAGTATGAAGATCCTAAAACATAAATACCTTCTCATCCTAGTCCATTCTACTTAAGTAACCATTATCATGTTGTCTTCCAACTTTGTGACCTTCAAGCGAAAGCATAATCTATTGAAAACCCAGGAACATGACCCTGTCCCTTGGGGACCTACAATTTTTTTTAAATGACCTAATTTTGCCTACAGCTCCTAAAGCATTAACCAAAAAGACCTCTCAAAATGATAACACACAAGTTCTCTGAAAAGACCTCTTGCACCTCAGAATCTTCCAACAAATTACTTCTTCGACCTTCTGATCTTACATGACCTCTTCCATCTCCCAATCTTCCAAAATTACTTCTCCCAGCTCTATATTTTCCAACATGACCACTCCCACCTCCTAATCTTCTAACATGACCTCTTCTAGGTCTAAATATTAACAGCCTCTTCACCTATCTTCTAACACAACATCTTCTATTTCTCAATCTTCCAACATGACTCCACTCAACTCTCAACCATCCAACAGTACATCTTCCATTTCCCAGTCTTTCAACATAACCTCTTCCAGCTCTCAATCTTTCAACATGACATTGTCTAGCTCTCTGTCTTTCAACATGACAGCTTTAACCTATCGATCTTACAAAATGATTTCTTCCAGCTCTATATCTTCCGACATGAACTCTTCCAGCTCTTGATCTTCCAATATGACCTCTTTCACTTTCTTCTCCTCCAAACTGAATTCTTCCACCGTTGACCTCCTTAACCCATCGATCTTCCAATGTGATTTCTAACAGTTTTTCATCTTCCAACATGACCCCTTTCGCTTCCCGATCTTCTAATATGACCTCTTCCACTTTATTCAACAAGACCTCTCCAATCTCTCTTTATCTTCCAGCACAACTTTCTTGGATGGATATAAGGTAGATAGAAGACAGTGACAAGAGCACACTACCAAGATCACTTCACGCATAATCTAATATGAGGTTCTACATCAGTCCTGTCTACCTAAGGAAATCCCTTCCTAGAACACCCATCTCAGGACCTTCAATATCATATATTAAATTGTATATGACCCCTTATATTTGACTCCTCTCCGGTCTTACCAACCATATGCCACATGATCTTTTAGTATGACCCCTTACATCATTATGTAGACAGTCATGTACGATTCCATATGGGGGTCTCAACCCAACCTTGACCTAGAAAGCTCTTGACTCTCCAAAACAACCCTTCCACCACTTTTTGGTATACAAGGTACCTAACATCTCAGGGTTTTCAGTAGTTTCTTTGTGAACTGATGCTGCCAAGAATATTATGTTGACTCATAAACAGAATCTCCCTGTGGTCCTAGGTGACATCACAATTTAGTAAGCACTCATCCAGTAGAAATAATAGTTGGCAGAGAATGGGAAACGGCCTATTCAATGCACGAAGGTGGAGGACAAGTTCTGGCACAACTAAATGCCTTTGTTTGGCCTCTAGCGCTTCATAGTTGGTACTCCTCGTGTACTTACATACATCTGCATACACAGGATGTAAGGACAGAATAAAACGTGTCCAGAGGGAAAGATCTTTAATGAAAATAATTATTTTATTCACAATCATAAAATTTAATATTTTATCATTTCTATCCCATAAACCAGTAAAACAATGGAAACCCAGTGAAATGTTATTACTTCTTCAGCATCATATTCTTGTCAGCCAAGGGTAGTGTTATAGTAGTAATATTCTTGTACATAGGAGCAGTATTATAGTAGTTATATTCTTGTACATAGGAGCAGTATTATAGTAGTTATATTCTTGTACATAGGAGCAGTATTATAGTAGTTATATTCTTGTACATAGGAGGCAGTATTATAGTAGTTATATTCCTGTACATAGGAGCAGTATTATAGTAGTTATATTCTTGTACATAGGAGCAGTATTATAGTAGTTATATTCTTGTACATAGGAGCAGTATTATAGTAGTTATATTCTTGTACATAGGAGCAGTATTATAGTAGTTATATTCTTGTACATAGGTGCAGTATTATAGTAGTTATATTCTTGTACATAGGAGCAGTATTATAGTAGTTTTTTCTTGTAAATGGGAGCAGTATTATAGTAGTTATATTCTTGTACATAGAAGCAGTATTATAGTAGTTATATTCTTGTACATAGGAGCAGTATTATAGTAGTTTTTTCTTGTAAATGGGAGCAGTATTATAGTAGTTATATTCTTGTACATAGGAGCAGTATTATAGTAGTTTTTTCTTGTAAATGGGAGCAGTATTATAGTAGTTATATTCTTGTACATAGGAGCAGTATTATAGTAGTTATATTCTTGTACATAGGAGCAGTATTATAGTAGTTATATTCTTGTACATGGGAGGCAGTGTTATAGTAGTTATATTCTTGTACATAGGAGCAGTATTATAGTAGTTATATTCTTGTACATAGGAGCAGTATTATAGTAGTTTTTTCTTGTAAATGGGAGCAGTATTATAGTAGTTATATTCTTGTACATAGGAGCAGTATTATAGTAGTTTTTTCTTGTAAATGGGAGCAGTATTATAGTAGTTATATTCTTGTACATAGGAGCAGTATTATAGTAGTTATATTCTTGTACATAGGAGCAGTATTATAGTAGTTATATTCTTGTACATGGGAGGCAGTGTTATAGTAGTTATATTCTTGTACATAGGAGCAGTATTATAGTAGTTATATTCTTGTACATAGGAGCAGTATTATAGTAGTTTTTTCTTGTAAATGGGAGCAGTATTATAGTAGTTATATTCTTGTACATAGGAGCAGTATTATAGTAGTTATATTCTTGTACATAGGAGCAGTATTATAGTAGTTATATTCTTGTACATAGGAGCAGTATTATAGTAGTTATATTATTGTATATAGGAGCAGTATTATAGTAGTTATGTTCTTGTACATAGGAGGCAGTATTATAGTAGTTACATTCTTGTACATAGGAGGCAGTATTATAGTAGTTATATTCCTGTACATTCGAGCAGTATTGTAGTAGTTACATTCTTGCACATAGGAGCAGTATTATAGTAGTTATATTCTTGTACATAGGTGGCAGTATTAAAGGCAGTATATTCTATATATTGATTGTAATGTAGAATAACCATAAAGGTTCATATTCCATGCTGGTGCCATCATTGTTCAGAATAATGCCTGTTAGGGGGATTTTGGATTTCATAAGGAGTCTCTCTTGTTAAGTGTGTACATAACATGTTTGCGGAAGCAGAAAATTTCATACATGAATTTGCAAAATAATTTGCTTATGTTTATAGGTCACAGGCGCTGTATGAAAGAGTGACAAGTGACGTGTGAGCGGAGACACAAACTGTAGGCTGCGAGGAGGCGCACCCCTGTGACCGCTGACTGATGTAGCCACATTGCTTCCTGTGGTTGCTCTTGGCTGACATGGTGAGTGACAGATCTTCAGCTCGATGCGTTGCTGCCGCAGTGCAGTCCTTTTTTACTAATTTTTGGTCAGGCTTTTCCCAGGTACGGACAGTTGTGGCCTGCGCACGTCCCTGGCTGCCGGGTCACACAACATGGCCTGACAAGTCGAAGGCAGCTGTCACCTCTGAAGATACAAGGTACTGAGCTAAGTATAGACTGGCCCTTCACGAGGCATGTGCTGGACGCTGCGAACGGTTAGTGTCACCATTATTCTTCTCGCTGATCTGCCCCAGCCGCACCAACCTTAGTTTCCGATTATTGACAGCCAAAACTTTTTATGGACAGATCATCGGTAAGTTTCCCATTCACGACTCAATAAAGCTTAATCATTGAAAACTTCTGCAACTTTCTAATATACTTTTACAATTCCTCACTGTTATCAAGATCTCTAACATCCTGTCAGTGACTGGAACAGTCATTTCTTATACAGTGTGTCAGTGTATTAAAGGGATTCTGTCATGAGATTTTAGCCCTATAAGCTAAACATGTGCCCATGTCCGTACTAATAACATGAATCCTAAACTGGCCTTATTAAACCTGCTTGTGGCTCTATTAGCCCAAAAAACTGGTTTTTATAACTGGTCAATCGCCTACCTAAGGTGCCCAAGGGGACGTCAGTTAATACAGGGTGCCCGGCCGTCTGGTGCCCAGCGCCTCCTTGCCAGTCTTAATCGCCACCCTCCCTGTCTACAGTGACGCCTTCCTCACCTCAGCGCCGCCTCCGCCAGATCCGCCCGGCCCTCTGCTAGATCCGGCGCCTGCGCACTATGCTCAGCCTGATGCGCCGCGGACTCCTGGCAGCGGCTTTGTTGAGCGAAGTGCGCATGCGCCGGGCCCGGCTAATAGAGCCACAAGCAGGTTTAGTAGGGCTAAAATCTCATGACAGAATCCCTTTAAGAGATTATCAGCATTGTGTTTTTTTATTGGTGTTTTTCGTAGCATTTTCTACTGATGTTTTTTGCTGCATTTTCAGTGTTTTTTTTTAGCATCACTTTTTAGTGGTGTTTTTCACAGTGATTTTAAGTGGTGTTTTTTTTTTTACAGCGTTTTAAAGTGGTGTTCTTCCCCAGCATTTTTAGTGTCTGTGTGTGGGGGGGGAGTAGCACTTTTTAGTGCTGTTTTTCACATAGTTTTTTTTACCCTTTTCCCCTTTTCTTTTTTTTTCATGTAGTCAGAAATTCACCACCAAATAAATTTTAATTTTATTTTGCATTCCATTTGTGTTTATTACATTTTTGTCAAAAGGCAGCATGATCCAGGTATGGCATTTCTTTTTCACACATTGCTTCCAATAGGAATCTCTCCGGGCACTTAGAACCACTGAAAAATGGCTGTTCTGAGTATAAAGTTAAAACAAATATATATACCGCACAATATGCTGCAAAAAATGTCTGTTCTAAGCAGGGCCGTCTTTAATATTGATTGGACCCTGGGCAAAAATTTACTTGGGCCCCCTGGATCCCGCCTTCCCACACCTTAGCAGGCAATCACGGCCTCCACCACAACACACACACAAAAAATACACACACCTGGTAGAGTCCAGTGAATGACTGCAAATACTTCCAGTTCTGAAGACTCCAGCGGCTCAGGATCAGTGCTCTGGGTTGCTGGGCTCAGGCTGGAAGTGGGCACCGCTCTGCAGGAAGGAGACCGGGGCTCGGCTCACCCTAGCAATACAGTGCACCCCAGCCCCCCACAGTATGCAGTATAGCACTCTATAGCATACAGCAACCCACAGTATGCAGTATAGCACCCTATAGTATAAAGCACCCCACAGTATGCAGTATAGCACCCTGTAGTATACAGCACCCCACAGTATGCAGTATAGCACCCTATAGTATACAGCACCCCACAGTATGCAGTATAGCACCCTATAGTATACAGCACCCCACAGTATGCAGTATAGCACCCTATAGCATACAGCACCCCACAGTATGCAAGCAGTATAGAACCCTATAGTATCCAGCACCCCACAGTATGCAGTATAGCACCCTATAGTATACAGCACCCCACAGTATGCAGTATAGCACCCTATAGTATACAGCACCCCACAGTATGCAGTATAGCACCCTATAGCATACAGCACCCCACAGTATGCAAGCAGTATAGAACCCTATAGTATCCAGCACTCCACAGTATGTAGTATAGCACACTATAGTATACAGCACCCCACAGTATGCAGTATAGCACCCTATAGTATACAGCACCCCACAGTATGCAAGCAGTATAGAACCCTATAGTATACAGCACCGCACAGTATGCAATATAGCAGCCTATAGTATACAGCACCCCACAGTATGCAGTATAGCACCCTATAGTATACAGCACCCCACAGTATGCAGTATAGCACCCTATAGTATACAGAAACCCACAGTATGCAGTATAGCACCCTATAGTGTACAGCATCCCACACTATACAGTATACAGCACCCCATACTATACAGTATACAGCACATAGTAGAGCAGTATAGCACCCCACAGTATACAGCACCCCACAGTATGCAGTAGAGCAGTATAGCACACCGCAGTATACAGCACCCCACAGTATACAGCACCCCATACTATACAGTATACAGCACCTCACAGTATACAGTAGAGCAGTATAGCACCACACAGTATACAGCACCCCACAGTATACAGCACCTCACAGTATACAACACTCCACAATATACAGCACATCACAGTATACAACACCTCACAGTATACAGTATACAGCACCCCAAACGATACAGTATACAGCACCCCACACTATACAGGCCCCCAGAGTATACAGCACCCCACAGTATACAGTAAAGCACTACACAATATACAGCACCTCACGGTATACAGCACCTCACGGTATACAGTATACAGCACCCCATAGTATACAGTAGAGCAGTATAGCACCCCACAATATACAGCACCCCACAGTATACAGCACCCCAGGTGTACAGTAAAGCAGTATAGCACCCCACAGTATACAGCAACCCAATGGTATACAGCGCCCAACAATATACAGTAGAGCAGTATAGCACCCCACAGTATACATAACCCCACAATATACAGCACCCCACAATATACAGCACCCCACAGTATACAGCACCCCCAGTATACAGTAGAGCAGTATAGCACCCCACAGTATACAGCACCCCATAGTATACAGTAGAGCAGTATAGCACACCACAATATACAGCACCCCACCGTATACAGCACCCCACAGTATACAGTAGAGTAGTCTAGCACCCCACAGTATACAGTAGAGAAGTATAGCACCCCATAGTATACAGTAGAGCAGTATAGCACACCACAATATACAGCACCCCACCCTCAGCAACACTCCTGATAGAAAGGACCTTTGATTACCTCGTAGCAATGTAACCAGTAATATCGCTAGGTTACTGGTCACATGGTGATTATGTCATGTAAGGTCCTTTCTCCTAAGAGAATCACAGCTCTCACAGTTCGCTGCCTGGAGTGCCCGCAGGCAGGCATGGCAACACCCCCCTGTGTAGCTGACAGCCTGACACCCGGGGCAGTGGCCAGCAGGGCTCAAGAGGGAGCTGCCTTTGGCCCCTTGTTAAAGACGGCCCTGGTTCTAAGTATCCAATGAACAATGCTAAAAAATCTGCAATTAAACATGAAAAAAACAAACAAAAAAAGCAAAAATAAACATGAAAAAAAAGGCGAAAATAAACTGTGTGTGAAAACTAAAGGGTCCTCTGAAAGTGGACAGCCTATTATCACACACTGCCATGTGGCCCCTTTAAGAACAATACACTGTTGAGGTCCTTAAGTGATTTCACTGGTCTGATGATGTCAATTTTGGTCATGTCACTATATTGATACTGTCACATAAATTGATGCCACCCCACTGATGATGTCACATTAAGCAGTATCACTGGTCTGATGACATATTAATCTATGTTATGATCAGGACAGGTTCCCAGCAAGCAGAGATCTTGAAAATGGTGAGTACTTGATGTGTAAATTAAAAGGCCTTGCACAGTTTTTTGCTGTGGGCTGTATATATTTCTAGATTTGTGACCGTCACAAGATCTTTTGCCATGTTAGATCAGATGTCACAGTCTGCCCTGTTAAAATGTCACTTGTCCAAACTGTTTGCTCCTGCTGTTCCACTAGTGTCGGTCTTCACTGTATTTCTAGCATTCTATTCTTGAGTCAGTTGGTGGAGGATGAGCATAGCTATAGATCTTGAATATAAAGGAGTATCTAATACTCTTCTACAACCCATGAAATTGTGTGCTGGGGGGGGGGGGGCAGATAGATAATAATAAGATACCATACAGGTGCCATCATCACAGCAGCCGCAGGGAGCAGGTGACATCATGTGAAAGCGGGCTCTACACAGGGATCATTGTGGACCCTCCCCGGTCATTCCTGGAGGCTTCCATATGGTCCGAGCTGTAGAGAGAGGCTCCACAAGTTGCCAGCGCAGATGGGGGTGACTCAGGTTTTTTTGTAAGGGGGTGTCAGGAAGGAAGAGAGAGAAATAATAGGTCTTCCTGAGGCATTGGCGGGTTCCAGACTTCCATTTTCCTGCACTATAGATAAGCTGGCAGTGGACAAGAGACTGGGCATGCCGCCAGGACTGCCCATGATTCCTGGTTATGCCAGAGGCTAACTAGGCATCTGGTTAATCTGTCAGAAGCCGAGGGCAGCCCTGTAAATGCACAAAGAAGGGAAGGAGGAAGAGACCCAGGTGGGTGGCACGGATCTCAGACACATGAATGGCAGTCCGGGGCGAACATTCCAATATTGGCCATGAATGCCCACCCGCATATAAACTGCATCCCCAGATGCATGTCCCATGCCCAGTACTGGATGCATTAACCTCTTACTTACCAGTAACCCCATCAAAACAGGCTGGTACTACTGGGCAAGTGAAGCAGAAAATGAACACAGGCTGATGCCACAGGGCATTAGTGACAAAAGCCAATGCTGTGTCAAATACAGGGAGTGCAGAATTATTAGGCAAGTTGTATTTTTGAGGATTAATTTTATTATTGAACAACAACCATGTTCTCAATGAACCCAAAAAACTCATTAATATCAAAGCTGAATATTTTTGGAAGTAGTTTTTAGTTTGTTTTTAGTTTTAGCTATTTTAGGGGGATATCTGTGTGTGCAGGTGACTATTACTGTGCATAATTATTAGGCAACTTAACCCTTAAAAAACTAATATATACCCATTTCAATTATTTATTTTTACCAGTGAAACCAATATAACATCTCAACATTCACAAATATACATTTCTGACATTCAAAAACAAAACAAAAACAAATCAGTGACCAATATAGCCACCTTTCTTTGCAAGGACACTCAAAAGCCTGCCATCCATGGATTCTGTCAGTGTTTTGATCTGTTCACCATCAACGTTGCGTGCAGCAGCAACCACAGCCTCCCAGACACTGTTCAGAGAGGTGGACTGTTTTCCCTCCTTGTAAATCTCACATTTGATGATGGACCACAGGTTCTCAATGGGGTTCAGATCAGGTGAACAAGGAGGCCATGTCATTAGATTTTCTTCTTTTATACCCTTTCTTGCCAGCCACGTTGTGGAGTACTTGGACGCGTGTGATGGAGCATTGTCCTGCATGAAAATCATGTTTTTCTTACCTTGCAGACTTCTTCCTGTACCACTGCTTGAAGAAGGTGTCTTCCAGAAACTGGCAGTAGGACTGGGAGTTGAGCTTGACTCCATCCTCAACCCAAAAAGGCCCCACAAGCTCATATTTGATGATACCAGCCCAAACCAGTACTCCACCTCCACCTTGCTGGCGTCTGAGTCGGACTGGAGCTCTCTACCCTTTACCAATCCAGCCACGGGCCCATCCATCTGGCCCATCAAGACTCACTCTCATTTCATCAGTCCATAAAACCTTAGAAAAATCAGTCTTGAGATATTTCTTGGCCCAGTCTTGACGTTTCAGCTTGTGTGTCTTGTTCAGTGGTGGTCGTCTTTCAGCCTTTCTTACCTTGGCCATGTCTCTGAGTATTGCACACCTTATGCTTTTGGGCACTCCAGTGATGTTGCAGCTCTGAAATATGGCCAAACTGGTGGCAAGTGGCATCTTGGCAGCTGCACGCTTGACTTTTCTCAGTTCATGGGCAGTTATTTTGCGCCTTGGTTTTTCCACACGCTTCTTGCGACCCTGTTGACTATTTTGAATGAAACGCTTGATTGTTGGATGATCACGCTTCAGAAGCTTTGCAATTTTAAGAGTGCTGCATCCCTCTGCAAGATATCTCACTATTTTTGACTTTTCTGAGCCTGTCAAGTCCTTCTTTTGACCCATTTTGCCAAAGGAAAGGAAGTTGCCTAATAATTATGCACACCTGATATAGGGTGTTGATGTCATTAGACCACACCCCTTCTCATTACAGAGATGCACATCACCTAATATGCTTAATTGGTAGTAGGCTTTCGAGCCTATACAGCTTGGAGTAAGACAACATGCAGAAAGAGGAGGATGTGGTCAAAATACTCATTTGCCTAATAATTCTGCACGTAGTGTATTTAGAGCTGGTTACACCTATGGTATGAAGGGAAGAGTTTGCATTGCCAGCTGCCAGGGTGGACGTGGACTGTCAGGTGGGCTTTTATAACCTACTGTAGGTCCCTTCCCATTGTGCACTTATCGCTGCAGCTATGATGAAAAGACATAAAGGGCTGGAAGACAGAGCAGAAACGTGTTCACTGGTGGGTGACCGGGTGACCAGAAGGCTCAGTCAGCTCTATGTGGTTTAGTGTCCAGCAGCATTTCTGAGTGCAGATTTGTCTTAAAGGGGACCTCTTACCTGACATGTCTGTTTTAGAAGTCACTTGCATTCCCCGTGAATTAACAATTCTGGAGAAATGTTTCTCATGGCTCTATATTGTATCGTTCCTCTATTATTACTACTGGAAGTTTATGAATGCGTTGCAAGCAGTCTACAAATAAGGGTACAGCTGGGTGTAACTGCAGTAATCCCCTGAGCAGCAGGGGCAGAGGATAGGAGTGGTAGTGGCCCTGATAAGATGTTGTGTCATGGTGTATTCCCTCAGGTCATCGCTCCCTGGGGATCTATGATGTGAATGGATCAGGTAGACATAGAAGAACATCAAAGGAGTGCAAAGGATGAGTTACAGTACATCCAGCTTCATAGAGACTGCATGTACCGCCTTTCTTCGGTCCATGCAATCTCTATTATTTCTGTCTCATTGTGTGAGAAGCCTTTTATTTTTCGGTTCCTGGGCCTGGGGGGGGGGCGCTAAGTGTGCACACATATATCTGTGGGTTCCTGTGACGGGGAGCTGAGTGTGCACACATATATCTGTGGGTTCCTGTGACGGGGAGCTGAGTGTGCACAGATATATCTGTGGTATTCTGGGACGGGGAGCTGAGTGTGCACACATATATCTGTAGGTTCCTGAGACGGGGAGCTGAGTGTGCACAGATATATCTGTGGGTTCCTGGGACGGGGAGCTGAGTGTGCACAGATATATCTGTAGGTTCCTGGGACGGGGAGCTGAGTGTGCACAGATATATCTGTGGGTTCCTGGGACGGGGAGCTGAGTGTGCACAGATATATCTGTAGGTTCCTGGGACGGGGAGCTGAGTGTGCACAGATATATCTGTAGGTTCCTGGGACGGGGAGCTGAGTGTGCACACATATATCTGTAGGTTCCTGGGACGGGGAGCTGAGTGTGCACAGATATATCTGTGGGTTCCTGGGACGGGGAGCTGAGTGTGCACAGATATATCTGTAGGTTCCTGGGACGGGGAGCTGAGTGTGCACACATATATCTGTAGGTTCCTGGGACGGGGAGCTGAGTGTGCACAGATATATCTGTGTGTTCCTGGGATGGGGAGCTGAGTGTGCACAGATATATCTGTGAGTTCCTGGGCCGGTAAGCTATGTGCAGATATACAATGTATGGTGGTGGCAGCCTTGTCCAGATTAAAGGAATGTGATGACTGCTCGCTTTATCTGTTGAGGGGGAAGCAAGGACAGAGATTAAGATTATCGCCCAGCAGCAGCATTGCTCTCTCACTATACGCATACTGTGTGCACCAGCAATAGTCGGCCACCTGATGTTCTCCCTCGGTGCAACCCATCCGAGCACCCCTTATACAGAACTGTGGTGTTGGAGATTTCAGAAGGAACCCTTACAACAAGCATTCATTATTATAGCCTGGCTGTATTATCAGGAGATCCCCTGTCCATAACCCCATACTGATGTCATTGAGGGGTCCGCTGATAGGGCCCCCGTTTTTCACTCTGGTTGACTTTGCTGCAGTGTAATACTCCAGCTGATTGCAAGGGGTTCATAAAGCCAAACCCACTTTGATGATTGATAATAAGGGGTTGTCAGGTGGAGCCATGCTGGGTATATGCTCATTTGGTCGGCAGCCATTTCTTCTAACTTCCCTGCATACACATGCATGCTCAGTTTGGCCAAGTGTTCCGAGAAAAATTATGATTTTATATATGCAAAGGAGCCTCTAGGAGCAATAGGGGCGTTGCCATTACACCTAGAGGCTCTGCTATCTCTGCAACTGCCACACCCTCTCCACTTTGATTTACAGGACCAGGCATTGAAAACATCATCACACTTGGTCCTGTCAATCAAAGTGCAGAGGGCGTGGCAGTTGCAGAGAGAGCAGAGCCTCTAAGTGTAACGGTAACGCCCCCGTTGCTCCTAGATGCTCATTTGCATATATTAAAACATCATTTGTCTCAGCAATGCGGGCACATATGAACATGGGACCAACACAGATGCCTTTAGCTGCCAAGTGCACATGTAACAGGTCAGCCAGTGTCATAGTTACAAAACTGCTGACAGATTCCTTTTTATTGTGTACGTCGATCTTTAGACCTCATATATTAGGGGTGTCACATGGAGAAGCTGCTTGTTTTTTAAATACCCCAACAAACAGCTCCCCATATCTCAGCCTCCTGAGCTGATGTGAGTTTTATACAGGACAGAGGTTAGATTCACCAAAGTAAACCCTGGAAACTATTCCATACATTGTGGCTCGGGTTAGATCTGCTAAGCCTATCTTCTAGCGGTGTTTACAGCCTGGACCAGGCCTGGTTTTTCTCTTGCTAAATCCCATAATGTGGAAAGAGGTAGTAGAAGCTGCTCTATAAACACAGACGGGCCCTAAAAGGTGACCTGGCATGTGCTATGTAAATGACATGTCCCTGAGCTGCCCGGTAGAGGGGGGCTGTGGTCAGAGGAGTGATGCTGTGGATGTGCCCATTGTAGCTGACCTGAGATTTCCATATCCACTCACCCCCAATTCTACATATATAGATGCAGGACTGCAGAGGCGGTACGTCCAACCCTGGTTTAGCCATTTTTCCAGCTACCTGTTTGTTGCCACTAGTGGGGCCCCTGATCTCTGTGGCCCCAAACATTTGGGTAGTATAGCCTGCATCTGATTGGATAACACGTGTGCAGTTCCCAGGGACACAGCGCTACACAATGACCTTACACTGGGCTGCACCTCTGAAATCATCATAGTGCCATACAGTGAACACAAAATAGTGCCGCCATATAACAGTGCCACACAGTGAACCTATAACACTGCCACTATATAATAGTACCACATAGAAAACACAAAATAGTGCCACCATATAGTAGTGCCACACAGTGAACACATAATAGTGCCACAATGTAATAGTGCCACACAGTGAACATATAATAGTGCCACCATAAAATAGTACCACACAGTGAACATAGAATATTGTCACCATATACCAGTACCAAACAATGAACATATGTGCCACTATATAATAGTGCCACACAGTGAACACATTATATTCCAACTATATAATAATGCAACACAGTGAAAACATAATAGTGCTACATGTTGAACAAATAATATTGCCACTATATAATAATGACACACATTAACACATAATAGTGCCACACAGCGAACAAAGCAAATTGCAAAGTGATAAAATTAAAGTGATAAGTAAATAATTTCGGACACATTCCTGCGGTCGAGAGTTTTAGCGCTCAGTACAGGCCGTGTGTCTGACACACCAGTAACAGACCGGGCCATGCTGTCGGCCCTCCATCATGTCTGTCATTAAACCCCTGAGGGGCGCAGCTGTTTGATAGCGAATCTTCTGGCCCCTAAGTGCCCCCTTAGCGGATCACTTTATAACCACAAACCTTTTATCAAATTCTCTCGAGTTCCCATTGCGCACAGTGACCAGGAGGTCGGCGCGGCAGCTCCAGCATCTCCCCGGCCTCCGCTGTCTGATTTTATTATATTTCCATTAGTTCAGACTGCTGGCGACGTCTCTTCACTGTCATTCTCCATTGTCTGGGAAGTGAGGAAATAAAAAGACGCTAATGATGGTCTGGGTGCCCCCCCAACAATTAGAATTGGCATTATCACTTGAATTATACACATTTTCTGTTCCGGGGAGTCAATTGCTTGTCATTTATAGGAAAGTGATTATAATTAAAGGGAAACTTCACCTTGGAATGAAAATTTACAGTAAAAACCGGTGTAAAATTTTGATTTTGAATTATGATGATTTCTTCTCCATTCACATCCGAACCTAAACAAATACTGTTTTTAGATTGCTGTTATCAGACAGCGGTGGATTGTGGGAGCTTAGCTGTCAGGTCACATGTCTGACAGAGGGTGGAGCTAAACCGCTGTCAGTTTCCGAGGGCAACCAGCAGAATTTTGAAGGCAGCTTGCTTTGTGTATGAATGGAGAAATTAGATAACGAGATGACTGTTTTCTTGCAGTGATGCTAAAGCGGGTAATATCGGTGGCCTATACTTAGGATACCCCAGTAATACCTGATCAGTGAAGTACATCTACTGTCATCCATACCAGTTAGCTGAATGAAAGAGCAGCATGGCTTTTGTTTACACGAGCACAGTGCCATGCATGTACTTGTGGCCGTGACTGGTACTGCAGCCCCCCATTCATGTGAATAGATCTGAGGGTTGCAAAAAGTCGTTATGTCTCATAATCAAAATGGTCGCTAAGCCTTGCTGCAGAAGGGTTGTCACCCAGCTTTCCCAGAACCCTAAATCGCAAATCTGTCTATTCATGTAGCCATACACCCCACACCCCCATAATGGTACATAACCAGGTATGCCGTGCAGGTAAGAAGAAGTTGTAACGGCTGCCATATTGTTTGTCACCCAGATTTTCTGGAAACAGATAACTAAGAGTCAACAAAAAAAAACTTGTCAGAGGAGGATGCTCTATGACTTATCTTTTAGTTGTTTTAAAATCAAGGTGCAGATTTCTTACTTTTCTTAATGCCTAAAGGTTGAGAAACCATTGCTGGCCACAGACAGAGGGCCTCGGAGGAGAAGAGGCCTTGTTACCCATGGCAACTAATCAGAGATCAGCTTACATTTGTCCAGTGTAGTTCAGAACATGAGAGCTGCTCTCTGATTGGTTGCTAGGGGCATCAGGCTGAGATTTAGTCTTGAGGCCTAGAGATTTTTTTCTAATGACTGGATATTTTCTTGGTATGGCAAAAACCGCAAGAAATGTTAAGTTTAATTCAATTCTACATATTTGTGGGCCTCAGATGAGAAGAGGCTTTGTGACCCTTGGCAACCAATCAGAGATCAGCTTACATTTGTCCAATATAGTTTAGAAAATGAAACCTGTTCTCTGATTTGTTGCTAGGGGACAACAGGCTGAGATTTAGTCCATGAGGCCTAGTGATTTCCATATAGTGACTGGATATGTTCTTGGTATGGCAAGAATTGCAAGAAATTATAAGTTCAATTCAATTCTACATATTTGTGGGTGTTGCTTGTAGCATCTGGGCCCAAAAGCAAAATCTGTAACAGGGTCCCCCACCATATACCATTTATAATACATGGAAGAGAGGGCTTTGGGCCCCTTCAAGTACCAAGACTGCTACCTCACACCCCCTTTAGCTATGCCCCCTAGTGGATGCAGACAGGGCTGGATTGGCCATAGGCCCTACAGGGAATGCCCAGGAGGCCGCCAAGGCTCCCCTCATAATGACCTGAAGCTCTCAGCCTTAATTAATCTTAGGCGCATCGGTTACTTATCCACCTGGCAGGCGGCTGTAGGTCCCCTCTTAAAATCAACTGTACTCCCATCCTCAGGATGGTGATATAGTTGAATACTGCAGCAGAGATGGCAGTATTTTGTGCTGCACTGTGGTATTTGGCTGTTCTGGGGCGGTATTTTGTACTGCTGGATATGCCTTCTGTCAGTTTGGACCCTCCTACAGCATAGGGCCACTTTTATTTTTTTAATTTTTTTCTAAGGGCCACTTTACCGGGCAAAGCATTTAGGCAAGGGGAGCAAAGTTAGGTTTTCTACCATACGCATAATGGACTGTTGATTAGTTATGGCTCCAGTGTGTAATTGATGGGGGTCCTAGAGTTTGGATACAGAGACGTAACTGCTGCAGCACCGTCCATTTTCTTCTGTACCAGCGCAACTCAAAACCTCTGTAATGAGTAATGACACAATCCCGTTTAAGGTTTTAGGTCAAGAGCAGCGCCTTTTTGGAAAAAAGAAAGCCAAAAGGGCCATAGTACTTAATCCAGAGCCGTAACCCCTCATTCAAGGGGGTCTTCAGCAGATGGACCCCCACCCATTAGAGGAAGGCATGGGCAAACCCGTTTGAGCCCTGTTCATACAGTGTAAACAGAGGGTTTATCTGAGGTTTTTCCATGATTTTGTGCAAATTGGTGCGACACATAGTGTGAATGGGCATTCCTAAATCCCCTATTTAGTGAAAATACGGCATGATCAAAGCCACGGCGAATACGGCGTATGTGAACGAAGCCATTGTCAGCATCCAGGCAGACGTTTTATTGTGTTTGTTGTTTCAATAGTAATTACAGAAAGTAAAGGCCTATAAAATGTGTTTGGATAAGGCAGAGTAACCTTGGTGAGCGATCGGACAGCAGATGGGGATTAATGCTGCGGGCCGCCCTGCCAGAGCACAAGCACTAACTGGAGCTCTTTCCAATTTAAAGGGACATTTATCTCGGTGGGGAGCATCTGGGTTTCCGTCACATGGGCCAAAGATTCTGATTTCTGCCATAAACGTGTATCTTAATCTTCTGGGCAAGGCTGAGTGAAATGTTGGCAACCCCTGGCATTTAACACTGGGGCACATGCACTGCCCTGGGAGTCCTTCCCTCTGCATAGGTGCACTGATAATTGTCCTTGCTAGTCGTTTTCACGTCACTTGCGCCGTTTTACAGCAATTTCCCATAATGCACTACACAGAGCGAACAATATTCCATGTGATTACATAATAATAATAATAATATAATTTATTATTTGTATTATTATTATGATAGCACATTCTGATAACTGGACACAATGCAACAATCATCAATTCTCTCTGCACATAGGCTGCTCTAGCCCTGGTAATGCTGAGACTTGTAGTTCTACGGTTCTACCACAGCTGACATGCATACAAACCTCCCTCAGTGTCATATTGTATTGACATAATATCTCCTTATGCAAAGTGTCCCCGTCCCCTCTTATAATCCTCTTCTGTGACAGCATAATACTGTGTACATTGCTCTACTGCCCTCTAATCCCTCTCTATATACAATGTATCAGCTTATCTTCAGTGTAGCCCTGGGAGCTGATACATAGTAGCAGTACAGTGTGGCTGGCACCCCAGGGGGTGTATGGAATCAGGACCCCACCACCACCCCCAGCCCTGGCTCTCCCTTCCTCCTCCCTGCTCTCCCCCTCCCTTCCTTGCAGGCTCTTGTTTCTCCCTCCCTCCTCCCTTCTCTCCTCCTCTCATCCTTCCCTTCGCTGCCTCACATCTCCCTGCCGCCCTGTCTGGGGCTCAATAGTCACCCGATCCCTTCTCACCAGTGGCCCTCTGAGGTCTCACCCTGAGCTGGGAGGGGTGGGGGGAGAGGAGCACCCTCCCTGCCCCCTCTGCACACAGTCACAGGAGACCCTGCTTGGCACAGAGAAGACCCCTGCAAGAAGGACAGAGTCCAGTGGGGGGTGAGTGGGGGCTTTTTCCTTTTTAGGGTGTGTGAGTTGGGGGGAATGTTTACATGCACATCTGCAGATATGGGGGAAGGGGGGTACCCTCAGCTACTCTGCCACCATGCAGATGCCCAGGGGCCTGTTGCATGAGATGTATGGAAGAAGAGGCCTCTTCTTTAGGGTGTGGGGATGCACCCCCTCCTGGTTTATTTATTAGTATTTCATTACTGATACATTGTATCTGTGTATATACCCCCCCAATTAACTTGTATGGGAGGCCTTCCCTCCCTGCACCATGCCTTTTCCATCTCAAGAATTCCAGTGGGCAGAGTATGTTGGCATGTAGCTCCAAGCTTGTTAAAATATCCTTCCCTCCCTAAAATACCTCCTGGCACAGTGAACTAATTGTGCTGCTACCTCTGCAATTCCTATATTATGCCATAGAACTTACCCCACCCTATGCCAAAAGCATGGCACCAGTGTCCACTTTTTTTTTTCTAAATGAATACATTTCATGGGTACCATAATATAACTTCTAGGGAGTCCTGGGATGAGATTGCAGGATCCATCTTGCTCTGTAACCCTTTGTTCCCTGGAGGGTCTCCATGCCTGGGGTGGGGGGAGGTTGTGTGCAGGAAGTTTAGGTTGTGGCAATACTTATTCCCTGGTACCATTTGCATTGTAGTCACTTGTTTTGTTAACAGGGTCTTTTACATTGAGTTCACCTTCTTCTTCTTACCCCCCTTTTTTTACAATTTGGCTTTTGAACCTTATTAACCACTTGTGCGCTGGGCAGATTCTACGTTTAACCACTGACGTCCCGGACCTGTCGTGAGCTCTTAAATCCGGAAAAACCTGCTGCGGCAGCCATGTATGTGCGTTCATGGGGTGAAATATGTTGTGGCATTTTTATCTTTATTTTTGTTTGGGTGGTGGTGGGTGTTTTGATCGTTTCCTTTTTTAACTTTGGTTTTTTCGCACTTAATCCGTAGCTAAAGCTGATGACGTCCGTGTAAGGGAAGAATTTTTTTGTTTTTCTTGTCGTAACTTTAAACCATGCCTTGTGATTTCCAAGGAACACATTTGGGTTAGGCTTGTAAACATTGGGCACACGGAGGGACGGGCAGGGTGAGGAAAGGGTAGTTTAAAGTGTGTTGACCCTAAAATAAAAAGTCACTTATATCTGTTTCTAGGAAAGCTTGGTGACCATCAGCATGTCCGCCATGGGAACTTAGTATAACTCAAATAAAACACATAAACTCAATGCAGATGTTGTCCCTGGTCAGATTTGACTTCAGGACCACAATGTTAGAAGGGAAGGTTAGTTGGGACACCAGACGTGGTAAGATCATGGCATTCTTGAATTTTCACCCAAAATGCATTGCGCTTCGTAGTTTGATTTGCAATTTTATTTCAAGCGTGCGAATAATTGTCACAGCGTAGCCCTTACCTAATATTACCATCAATATCGATTTATGTTACTACAATAGTAACACAAACGGATATATTGTTCCATTTATTCCCCTTCACCAGCGAGCGCCCCGAATGTTGGATATTTTGTCAGATTAGAGGCAAGTTTTCGCTGGTTTCTTTCACATCTATGGAGCACCAGTAAGACGTCCGTCATGGCTTTATAAGCAGCCAAGATACAATGTTTGCGTTTCTTGTGTCAGTAGAGCTGGAGCACCAAGGAGATGTAAGCCCGGGAGGATCACTCTAGCAGGATACTAGTGATGAGTCTTCTTGTATTTAATATTTTCAGCTCCAGTCTCATTTACAGTCCATGCTTCTTCTGAGAAAGCTGGGTGACAACAAAAGATACTTACCATTCAAGTTCCAATAGGGTTGTCACTCAGTTTTTCCAGGTCTGTAAAATGCAAATCTGCTGGTATATGAAGGGATGTTTTTATAGTTTATATATAGAAATAAAGTAACCAGAGCTGCACTCACTATTCTGCTGGAGTCACTGTGTACATACATTACATTACTAATCCTGTACTGATCCGGAGTTACATCCTGTATTATACTCCAGAGCTGCAATCACTATTCTGCTGGTGCAGTCACTGTGTACATACATTACATTACTTATCCTGTACTGATGCTGAGTTACATCCTGTATTATACTCCAGAGCTGCACTCACTATTCTGCTGGAGTCACATTGTACATACATTACATTACTAATCCTGTACTGATCCTGAGTTACATCCTGTATTATACTCCAGAGCTGCACTCATTATTCTGCTGGTGCAGTCACTGTGTACATACATTACATTACTTATCCTGTACTGATCCTGAGTTACATCCTGTATTATACTCCAGAGCTGCACTCACTATTCTGCTGGTGCAGTCACTGTGTACATACATTACATTACTATCCTGTACTGATCCCGAGTTACATCCTGTATTATACTCCAGAGCTGCACTCACTATTCTGCTGGTGCAGTCACTGTGTACATACATTACTTATCCTGTACTGATCCTGAGTTACATCCTGTATTATACTCCAGAGCTGCACTCACTATTCTGCTGGTGCAGTCACTGTGTACATACATTACATTACTTATCCTGTACTGATGCTGAGTTACATCCTGTATTATACTCCAGAGCTGCACTCACTATTCTGCTGGTAAAATAGATGAAAGCTCCAGGAAAGAAAGGAAAAACGAAGATGTAGTTTCTTGCTTGGAATGTAAGTAAGTTTTATTTGTTTGACTGCTGCAATATCTTAGTTACATTTTGGCTACTTAAAGCCTTTATCAAACTGGTGCCAAAGGGGATGGTAGGGATGCGGGCTAAGTAAAGAGAAAGTGCTACTGCACATAAGAGAGACGCGAGCCGTAGGCACCAGTTTGATAAAGGTTTTAAGTAGCCGAAACGTAACTAAGATATTGCCGAACAAATAAAACTTTCCTTTCTTTCCTGGAGTTTTTATCTATACTACCAAATAAAGGGGGAACCCGACTCCAGTGAATCTATCCCTAAGAAGGACAGTGTGCGACTAAGCTTTTTCTGCATAGTCTGCTGGTGCCGTCACTGTGTACATATATTACATTACTTATCCTGCCCTGATTCTGAGTTACATACTGTATTATACTCCAGAGCTGCACTCACTATTCTGCTGGTGCAGTCACTGTGTACATACATTACATTACTTATCCTGTACTGATCCTGAGTTACATCCTGTATTATACTCCAGTACAGGATAAGTAATGTAACGTATGTCCGCAGTGACTCCACCAGCAGAATAGTGAGTGCAGCTCTGGAGTATAATACAGGATGTAACTCAGGGTCAGTACAGGATAAGTAGTGTAATGTATGTACACAGTGACTCCACCAGCAGAATAGTGAGTGCAGCTCTGGAGTATAATACAGGATGTAAC
Organism: Bufo gargarizans; assembly: GCF_014858855.1. NCBI lineage: Eukaryota > Metazoa > Chordata > Amphibia > Anura > Bufonidae > Bufo > Bufo gargarizans. Next base: position 183,758,640 of record NC_058087.1, on the reverse strand, counting down.
TCAGGATCAGTACAGGATAAGTAATGTATGTACACAGTGACTGCACCAGCAGAATAGTGAGTGCAGCTCTGGAGTATAATACAGGATGTAACTCAGGATCAGTATAGGATAAGTAATGTAATGTATGTACACAGTGACTGCACCAGCAGAATAGCGAGTGCAGCTCTGGAGTATAATACAGGATGTAACTCAGGATCAGTACAGGATAAGTAATGTATGTACACAGTGACTGCACCAGCAGAATAGTGAGTGCAGCTCTGGAGTAAAATACATGGTGTAACTCAGGATCAGTACAGGATAAGTAATGTAATGTATGTACACAGTGACTGCACCAGCAGAATAGTGAGTGCAGCTCTGGAGTAAAATACAGGATGTAACTCAGGATCAGTACAGGATAAGTAATATAATGTATGTACACAGTGACTGCACCAGCAGAATAGTGAGTGCAGCTCTGGAGTATAATACAGGATGTAACTCAGGATCAGTACAGGATAAGTAATGTATGTACACAGTGACTCCACCAGCAGAATAGTGAGTGCAGCTCTGGAGTATAATGCAGGATGTAACTCAGGATCAGTACAGGATAAGTAATATAATGTATGTACACAGTGACTGCACCAGCAGAATAGTGAGTGCAGCTCTGGAGTATAATACAGGATGTAACTCAGGATCAGTACAGGATAAGTAATGTATGTACACAGTGACTCCACCAGCAGAATAGTGAGTGCAGCTCTGGAGTAGAATACAGGATGTAACTCAGGATCAGTAATGTATGTAGTCTAAACATTAATGTAGATTTGTGAAGTGTAACATGGTGTTTATAGGTGAACATATCTTGATTTACAAAAACGACTTATTGTTACTCTGTTGCTCGGTTGTAATGATGGGTTTATATATTCCTTTGGATTGTCAGGTATATGAGTCGCTCCTCTACTTACAGAAAGGCCATCAATATCAGTAATAAAAGTACTGGAAAACCCCTTTAAGTTTAGTTCTGATTCTGCAAGAGCAGATATAACAGAAGGGCCTAGATTTAAGGAGGCGCTGATGATGCGTTGCCCAGCAACCTGTCAGACGTCACGGAAAGCAATCATGGCAGCGTGCAGACATACTCATCATGTTCATTAATAAAAATACGTGGAAAACACTGCACAGTCTGACTGGTAAAGGTACACACAGTAGAGTCTGTTATATACATTCATATGTCACCTTAGGCGGGTTTATTTATTTGTGCTTACAACAGCTTCATTGTTAGTGACGTTTCTAATATTACTATAAACTAAGAATAACACGACCCAAAATCCTCAACTCATCGCACAATCCCAGATTAAATATTTGTCTTACCGTGCCGACAAGTAATGAAAATAAGAAGCGTCTGAGGGTAAAGTGGAATTCAGGTTTACTGGTCCAAGACACATTGTTATCTGCACTGGTAATCTCTCAGCACATGCTGCCATTGTTACTACTATCCATGGTATTATAGCATGTATTACACTGTATTATAACAGTTATATTCTTGTACATAGGGGCAGTATTATAGTAGTTTTATTCCTGTACATAGGGGCAGTATTATAGTAGTCATATTCTTGTACATAGGAGCAGTATTATAGTAGTTATATTCCTGTATATAGGAGCAGTATTATAGTAGTTATATTCCTGTACATAGGAGGCAGTATTATAGTAGTTATATTCTTGTACATGGCAGTATTATAGTAGTTATATTCCTGTACATAGGAGGCAGTATTATAGTAGTTATATTCTTATACATAGGAGCAGTATTATAGTAGTTATATTCTTGTACATAGGAGCAGTATTATAGTAGTTATATTCTTGTACATAGGAGCAGTATTATAGTAGTTATATTCTTGTACATAGGAGCAGTATTATAGTAGGTATATTCTTGTACAAAGGAGGCAGTATTATAGTAGTTATATTCCTGTACATAGGAGCAGTATTATAGTAGTTATATTCTTGTACATAGGAGCAGTATTATAGTAGTTATATTCTTGTACGTAGGAGCAGTATTATAGTAGGTATATTCTTGTACATAGGAGGCAGTATTATAGTAGTTATATTCCTGTACATAGGAGCAGTATTATAGTAGTTATATTCTTGTACATAGGAGCAGTATTATAGTAGTTATAGTCTTGTACATAGGAGCAGAATTATAGTAGTTATATTCTTGTACATAGGAGGCAGTATTATAGTAGTTATATTCTTGTACATAGGAGGCAGTATTATAGTAGTATATTCATGTACATAGGAGCAGTATTATAGTAGTTATATTCTTGTACGTAGGAGCAGTATTATAGTAGGTATATTCTTGTACATAGGAGGCAGTATTATAGTAGTTATATTCCTGTACATAGGAGCAGTATTATAGTAGTTATATTCTTGTACATAGGAGCAGTATTATAGTAGTTATAGTCTTGTACATAGGAGCAGAATTATAGTAGTTATATTCTTGTACATAGGAGCAGTATTATAGTAGTTATATTCTTGTACATAGGAGCAGAATTATAGTAGTTATATTCTTGTACATAGGAGGCAGTATTATAGTAGTTATATTCCTGTACATAGGAGCAGTATTATAGTAGTTATATTCTTGTATATAGGAGGCAGTATTATAGTAGTTATAGTCTTGTACATAGGGGCAGTATTATAGTAGTTATATTCTTGTACATAGGAGCAGTATTATAGTAGTTATATTCCTGTACATAGGAGCAGTATTATAGCAGTTATATTCTTGTACATAGGGGCAGTATTATAGTAGTTATATTCTGGTACATAGGGAGCAGTATTATAGTAGTTATATTCTTGTACATAGGAGCAGTATTATAGTAGTTATATTCCTGTATATAGGGGCAGTATTATAGTAGTTATATTCTTGTACATAGGAGGCAGTATTATAGTAGTTGCGGACGTTTCACTGGACCATACAGTTTTGTTATTTTTTTATTGAATGCTGGGACTTTTCATCTCTATCACGCCTTTACCTGTGAATGTAGCTCTGGATTGTAATGCAGATTCTTGTCCTGCCCTCATTATTAATTTAGCATTTTGCCATCCAAAGTAGATAATCCCCTTCGGGTTTCACCAGGCAGTAGCTTGGAGGGCCGCTGTGGAGGAGATTGTATTTGGTGTCTTCTCCTGGTTCTACTAAATCTGTAACATCCTGCGTTTGCTGCCAATCTGCTGTAGACATTATCTCTACGTCACAATAAATTCCATGTGTTTGGAAGCTTTCCAAGAAAGTGCGCTCTGCTGACAAGCGAGCCTCTGGAACCTGCTATGACTTGTCTCATTCTCCTACAGGAAGTAGAATTAAAAAAGATGTCCTTATAAAGACTCCGCCGTGGTCGCCTGTACCGGGAAGTGGCCCTTAAATAACGGGATGACGATTGGTGCAAGGTGACAATAATAAAGTTAAATATGATTAAAGTGGATTTCCTGTGTTATGTAAATTGTTAAATTAATGTTTCAGTTTCTCACCATTTGGTTGCTGTCAGTGAACTGGAAAATGTTTGTTTGTAATCAGAGTCTGATGTCCTTCCTGTTCAGATCCTACAGATGCAGGGTTTGTTACAGTGTGTCAGGCCTGCACTTGTAGTGGAATTGCACAGGATCAGGACAGGATTTTAGTCTTTGGATGGAAATAATACTGCTTCCATTCACTGACAGCAAGAAAGATGGCAAAGATTTGAAATATAAACTATATTAGAAAGTTTCAAAACTTTTTTTTATTAAATAATTATTTACCTAACACATCAAAAAAACACTTTAAGGTTTACTCACTTTTAGGGCTTATGCAAACAAACGTATTTTCTTTCCGTGTCCGTTCCGGTTTTTTTGGCACCATTCATTTCAATGTGTCTGCAAAAAAAATTAAAATCAGAAGTTACTCGTGTGCATTCCGTTTTCGTATGTTTCACGCATTTCCATTCCGCAAAAGAATAGAACGTGTCCTATTATTGTCCGCATTACGGACAAGGATAGTACTGTACTATTAGGGGCCAGCTGTACCTTTCTGCAAAATACGGAATGCACACGGACGTCCTCCGTATTTTTGGCGGATCCGTGTTTTGTGGACCGCAAAATACATACGGTCGTGTGAATGATCTCTTAGCAGTTTTTGCGGTGATTTTTTTAAAAATCCGAGTAAAACCTGCAAAATGAGCGTGCATCACTAGCACCTAATTCGGTCAAAAATGGGATCATCCCCGTAAATACAAATACAGTTTGAAATGTTGACGCCCCAGCCATCAATGCAAATGTTGTAACAGTGCGCCCCCCGCCCCCCTGTTAATATAACTTAAATTTATGGTATTAAAGGAGAACTCTACCATTACTATTGTATACTATTGGCTTCAGTCATACTGTTCCCCACCTTCATAGCACAGTATAGTCATGAGCGAGGAGTGCGTTCCTCTTTAATACAGCTTGAAAATAATAAAGGCAGACCCGCAACAGTGCGGCCATACGACAGTATGGTGTGTAGGGTCACAACTAGATTCCAGTACCAGGGTTAATGTAATAATCAGGCTGGATGTAGCCTATAGTTGACGTATGGGATGTAAAGTCACCACGTAGGCAGGTTTTATATCCTACACTAGACGACTGAAGTCGCCATGTCCTAGTATTAGTATATTATATAATTACATTGCATGTGGTTTGGGTGCACAATTCACATATACGGTGCACTATATGGCCGTATATATATGTGTGTGTGTATCAGCTCCTCCTGTCCATGGGTCGTGCAAAATGCAAAAAAAATATTAACATTACCGAGCTCTCTTGTTAGGGTATTGGGAGGGGTCACAGTTTGATTATTTGGGGCCCCTTCTCTTCTAGCGTCCCTGCTGTATATCTATTTGCATGATTTGAACAGTTTGGAACGCCCACAGCCATTTTGTCGCGCGTTTCGCTCTCCGATCATCTTCTTTTCTTGCCCTTTTCCAAAGCAGAAATCTAGACACAATCTCGTGGAGTCGGAAGTCTTCTGCGCCTTCACACACAAGCAGGGCCGTTTCTTTAGTCCAGAGTAGTCCATGAATGTCTCCATTTACACAGCCACATGAAGCGCTCTCTGTCTCCGCGATGAAACAGTGGAGGTTGTATTCACCATGTCCTCAATACTTTACAATGGCCGCTTGTCTCCCTTCCTGTCTGGATTACATGAGAACCTAACAGAATAAACAATACCGTGGATTTAGGCCGGACACGTGTGGACAGGCACCTGTTATACTGCACATCCCTTGGTGCATGTTGAGAGTTGTAGTAGGTTAACAGAAGAACTCAATGTTCAAGGGACTGTATTCAGGGTCCTAACCCTCAATGTAGGAGTCTGAGAATGCTTAGTGACAACCGACATGGCCGCCAGTCCAATAGGGTTGTCACCAATCTGTGCTCGTGTATCGTAGCTTTATGATAACCTCTACTGAAGCTGTAAAGGCAGCCGTATTGGTTTCCGCCCAACTTTTCCAGAAACAATTATTTAAAGGGTTTGTCCAGTTTAAAAAAAACATTGTCATGTGTCTTTTTTAGGAAATTCTGAGTTAATAGAACAGGGATCCTCTTGGCCTGTGCGAAGAGCTGCTAAAAGAGTGTCTCTCACTCTGGAGGACCTGTCCTGTCCTGCATTACTCAAAGACAACCAATTGATTTCAATAGGAGCTGTGTAATACCTGATGTCCCCTGTGGTGGCGCTGCAGGGAAACTGAACTCTTACTGGCAGGTAGATTGCCGCAGATCCAAGTTGATCCCAGGATCTGCTTACTCTCAATGGACCTTTATTACAAGTAGGGATTTTTTTAACAGTAGAGAATCCCTTTAAATGGTGCCCCGACATTGTCTTCTAGGGCACAACAGCGGCTTGGGTTCCCAGGTGGTTCTTGGCAGCACTGCGCAGGTGTCATTTCTGTCGCGGCCTAGAAGAACTTGTTAGGCATCTCTACAACAATGGAGCGCTTGTAAGTGAAACTTTGGGGGCGAGAACTCTGAAAGATGAATTCTCCACGTCTTCCAGGAGTTACCTATTTATCTATTTTCTCTTCTGCAAAGCTATTTCCTGTGCATTGTCTCTGAACCCCATGGAAGATCCTGCGCCTTTAAAAGAGGCAATAGCAGTTCTGTGGTTTCCTGTCACTCTGAACAATGACCATTGATATAAACACACCGGCCGACCATCATGGCGGCAGACAAGAGAACGCAGGGGTCAAAAATGAAGATAAGTGGCAGTAGCATACAGTCATGTGAAAAAATTAGGACACCCTTTGAAAGCATGTGGTTTTTTGTAACATTTTTAATAAAAGGTTATTTCATCTCCGTTTCTACAATACAGAGAGATTAAAGTAATCCAACTAAACAAAGAAAACTGAAGAAAAGTCTTTTCAAGATCTTCTGTAAATGTCATTCTACAAAAATGCCTATTCTAACTGAGGAAAAAGATAGGACACCCTCACATGTATTCCCTCTTAAATTGGCTCAGATCTCACACAGGTATATCACACCAGGTGCACATAATTAGTAGATCGTTACTCTGCATGTTGAATGAGGCTTGCCCTATTTAAACCTCAGACATTTAGTTTGGTGTGCTCCTGACTGTTGAAGTAAGAGTGAGCACCATGGTGAGAGCAAAAGAGCTGTCAGAGGACTTCAGAAAAAAGATTGTAGCAGCCTATGAGTCTGGGAAGGGATTTAAAAAGATCTCAAAAGATTTTGAAATCAGCCATTCCACTGTCCGGAAGATAGTCTACAAGTGGAGGGCTTTCAAAACAACTGCCAACATGCCCAGGACTGGTCGCCCCAGCAAGTTCACCCCAAGAGCAGACCGCAAGATGCTAAAAGAGGTCTCCAAAAACCCTAAAGTGTCATCTCGAGAACTACAGCAGGCTCTGGCTACTGTTGATGTAGAAGTACATGCCTCTACAATCAGAAAGAGACTGTACAAGTTTAACTTGCATGGGAGGTGTGCAAGGAGGAAACCTTTGCTTTCCAAGAGAAACATCGAGGCCAGACTGACATTTGCCAGAGATAAAGTTGACAAAGACCAGGACTTCTGGAATAATGTTCTTTGGACAGATGAGTCCAAAATTGAATTATTTGGACACAACAGCAGAGGACATGTTTGGCGTAAACCAAACACAGCATTCCAAGAAAAGAACCTCATACCAACTGTGAAGCATGGAGGTGGAAGTGTCATGGTTTGGGGCTGCTTTGCTGCAGCAGGACCTGGTCAGCTCACCATCATAGAATCCACGATGAATTCTACTGTGTATCAGAAGGTGCTTGAAGAACATGTGAGACCATCAGTTAGAAAATTAAAGCTGAAGCGGAACTGGACCATGCAACATGACAATGACCCAAAACATACTAGTAAATCAACCAAAGATTGGCTGAAAAAGAAGAAATGGAGAGTCCTGGAATGGCCAAGTCAAAGTCCAGATTTGAATCCCATTGAGATGCTGTGGGGTGACTTGAAAAGGGCTGTACGTGCAAGAAACCCCTCAAACATCTCACAGCTGAAAAAGTTCTGCATTGAGGAGTGGGGTAAAATTTCCTCAGACCGATGTCGAAGACTGGTAGATGGCTACAAGAACCGTCTCACTGCAGTTATTTCAGCCAAAGGAGGTAACACTCGCTATTAGGGGCAAGGGTGTCCTATCTTTTTCCTCAGTTAGAATAGGCATTTTTGTAGAATGACATTTACAGAAGATCTTGAAAAGACTTTTCTTCAGTTTTCTTTGTTTAGTCGGATTACTTTAATCTCTCTGTATTGTTGAAACGGAGATGAAATAACCTTTTATTAAAAATGTTACAAAAAACCACATGCTTTCAAAGGGTGTCCTAATTTTTTCACATGACTGTAGGTTTACCACAGTTTTTCTGCTAAAGGGATACTCCAGTCTCATAAAGGGATGGCGTGTTATTAGGATACACCATCACTTCATGATCAATTCAGGAGAATCCCTGTGTCATGCTCCGCCCCCTCGGGTCCTGTAGAGAAGTCATGTGTCATGCTCCGCCTCTTTGGCTCTACAGACAATTCTTGTGTCATGTTCCTCCCTCTCAGACTCTGCAGAGAACCCCTGTGTCATTCTCCACCCCCTCGGGTCCTGTAGAGAATCCCTGTGTCATGTTCCGCCCCCTCAGGTTCTGCAGTGAATCCCTGTGTCATGCTCCACCCCCTCAGGCTCTGCATAGAAATCCTGTGTCATGCTCCACCCCCTCGGGTCCTGTAGAGAATTAATGTGTCCTGTTCCGCCCCCTCAGGTTCTGCAGTGAATCCCTGTGTCATGCTCCACCCCCTCAGGCTCTGCATAGAAATCCTGTGTCATGCTCCACCCCCTCAGGTCCTGTAGAGAAGTCATGTGTCATGCTCCACCCCCTCGGGTCATGTAGAGAATTAATGTGTCCTGTTCCGCCCCCTCAGGTTCTGCAGTGAATCCCTGTGTCATGCTCCACCCCCTCAGGCCCTGTAGAGAATCCATGTGTCATGCTCCGCCCCCTCAGGCTCTGCAGAAAATCCATGTGTCATGCTCCGCCCCCTCCGGACCTGCATAGAATCCCTGTCATGCCGTGCCTCCTCAGGATCTGCAAAGAATTTCTTTGTCATGCTCCGCCCCTTCACATCTTGTGCTAAGGATAACACGGTGTTTCCAGAGTCTCCCTTTAAAGAAGAAATTGGTATGAACCTGCTGGCTACTTTGGGGTCATCTTGAGGGGCACAGGAAGTGAGATGCGTAAACGTGACAGCAGAGCGAATATCACACCAGAGGCTGTTAATTGATCACTGTTTGGTCTCATTATTTGCACCTCTCTGCTGTGCGTAAAGAACTGGGGCCTCCTGTTTGCGCTTCAACAAAAACAGCTTTGTCGCCTGACTGATGGTTGTAGTTGTCACTCATGCTGACGTTCCCGTGGGCCGTACAGTGATAAGGAGGGCGCCCCTTTCTTGGGGGCACACCCTAGTTCTGGGGTTGCCCCTGTCTGATGGTGGACGGGGGTGCACTTGATGGTGATGAGTTGTGAGGTGCAGGAAGGGTCCCTGGAAGCAGATGGATGCTGATAGTGTCGGTGCAGTGGGTCAGTGCAGATCTTGTTAATAGGCCTGGGTCTTTCTCAGAAGCAATTTTTCTCATACTGCTCTTCTCTTTCCCAAACCTAAGCATCCCGAAATAGAGGTGCACTCACTCTCTCTATGCAGTGCACCCATGGAGCCCCCCCATATATGACAGACTAAGTTCTGCTCCTTATTTAAGGAGTGAGATGTGGATCTTTTAGCACCTTCCACAGTGTGCTTGTAAAGTATGGCCAGAAGACTTACATTTCCTGAGCAAGTTCACTATGGAGCCTCTTAGGCTAAGGTCATACGACAGTGGGGAAAAAAACGCTGTTAAAAACTGATACACTGTCAGTTCTTTAATGGCCGTTAAGAATGACTAAATTAATTTCATTGGGTTTTTTAAAATACCAACCGCTGCAGCGCCCTCAGTATACATAATGCCCCCCATAGTGCCCACTGTATAAATAATTACCCCTTTACTACCCCAGCATAAGTAATGCCCTCGAATGTGCCTCCCGTACAACTAATGTATAACTAATGCCCTCCAGTACTAAATATTTTTAACCTAGTGTACCAGTTTTTAAGGGGCATTAACTCCTGTCTAAAAGCGGGGGCATTGATTTCATTGATGTCAGGGGTATCCGTCCGGCCATGAAAACTGCCATTTTATAAAAGCCGCTATTCACTGGCAGTTTAAAAAAATGACCATGTTATTAGCTCCATAGACCGCAGTGGTTCTAAAAATGGCTGTGTGAGAGTCAATAAAAAAAGCCGTCACACTGTAATTTTTCATATTTATATGAATGAGGCCTAAGCCTATTTTTAGACACGTTATCTCCACAGAGCTTCTGCACACACCTACTCTTGACACTGGCATGCTCCTCAAATGTATATTTTTTATTTTCCTTTCTCATAAGCCGTTTTTTTTAACTTTCACTCCGGCTAGTTCTGTAGTCCAGGGCTGTTCTCAGTTCCTTTTTACTGTTTGGACACTGCCCCCTACAGTCTAGCCACTTCCTATGGGGACCGCCGAGACAGTCATATCTAGTGACGGTATCTAAAGCCTTGTAACTTCTTTTACAGGTTACATACAGAAAATGCACATATCACATATAAAAGCACATTTTTAACCCATTTGCAGTGGAGCACTACATAAGGAGCAGCCAGTTTGTCGTTCTCTGGAGGGTGTGTGCTCCTTTAGACGTCTGATAGGAAATCATTGAGGCATGTCACAAGATGTTATCTGAAGCTCACAGGAATGAAGGTTCAGCTACAGCTTCACTTCACAGATTTCTGCAACATGGCGTTCTTCTCTGTTCACATCCAAAGCTTAATTCTACCACCAGAGAGCAGCACATTATGGGAGCGCAGGCAACAGTTACATAGGTAACTCAGCTGTTATGAATAGGAGAAAGTATCAGTCCCTGTTGATGGAGTTATGTAAATGTGATTAGGTAATTGTTATGCAAGCAGTTGTCTGATGAGGTATTTTACATATAAAATGAGATGGCAGCCGCGTGTCAAACTGTGGGAAGTAATGACCCACAGGTGGTCCAGTGCACATTTCCTTTGTGTCGAATTTCTACACACCTGACTCTTTAGTAAGGGGGATACCGCTCCATCAGAGGTGTCTGGCAGAGACTCCTCTTTGAAAACACATGCATGCTTGGTCAGACAGAGCATATATTTGTACTGGGGCTCAGGAGGAACAGGTATTGGCCATATGAGCATTTGGCCAGAAGTGTATGCCTGGCTCAAGTACCTCATTTCTCCTGGGGCGGCACTAGAGGGAAATCAAACACTTGCTATCACACATTATAGGTGATCGCTGGTGATCCAGCAGCAGGATGCTCTGTGAGCAGCTTACCATAAGTCTTCCTTCACACGCATGGGGTGTCATTCACTAAAAACTGATGCTTCACAAGCCTGATGACATAAGATGAGACAAATGTATTAAGAGGCGCAAAATACACATATGATGTCCATATGCAGAAACTAAAAGCTGGCAGATTTCAGTCATTATAAATTATAGTAGGGGGTCGTGCCCCTGTAGGGTTTTCCTGGACTCCTATATTGATTACAGCCGACCAATCACAGCGCCATACATTGTATAGTGGCTGTACTTGGTATTGCAGCCCGGACCTATTCACTTGAATGGTGACCAATTAACTTGCTGCAGCATGTAAAAAAAAAAAAAACGGGGAAAAACAGTAGAAAAGGCCACGTGTGATTTTGCTTTTTAATAGATTTCCTGTGCAGACATGACAACTGTCTCTGTTCCTTTTTAGGTTCTGGGATCCCATGATGTATATTGGCTGAGGAGATGCTTTTAACCAAAATTAGACCACATTTCTTGTCATGTGGGGAAACACCCAGTGACTTCTCCTTCGGAGGATTTCCTTTCTTGGGCTTCAACGTGAGGAGCCGGGGTATCTCAGACATTTTTTGATTTCTTTTATTAAGAATTTGAGCATTTTTATTTTTTTATTTTATCAATTACAAAAATGACGACCTCGTCCATAAGGAGACAGATGAAGAACATTGTAAATAATTATTCAGAGGCGGAGATTAAAGTTAGAGAAGCCACGTCCAATGATCCTTGGGGTCCCTCCAGCTCCCTCATGACGGAGGTCGCCGACTTGACTTATAACGTGGTGGCTTTTTCGGAAATCATGAGCATGATCTGGAAGAGGCTGAATGACCACGGCAAGAACTGGAGACATGTTTACAAGGCCTTGACCCTGCTGGACTATCTTATCAAGACCGGCTCGGAGAGAGTGTCCCACCAGTGCAAAGAAAACATATTTGCCATACAGACGCTCAAAGACTTCCAGTACATCGACCGGGATGGGAAAGACCAAGGGATTAACGTCAGGGAAAAGTCCAAACAGTTGGTCAGCCTCTTGAAGGACGACGAGAGGTTGAAGGGCGAAAGGGCCCAGGCACTTAAGACCAAAGAGCGAATGGCTCAGGTGGCCACAGGAGTCGGAAGCAACAACCAGATCAGTTTTGGCCGCGGTTCTAGCCAACCCAACCTGTCCACCAGCTACTCTGAACAAGACTATGGGAAATCTGGTGGCTCTCCGGCATCTTACCATGGATGTGAGTATCAATCGAAAGAAACACTTTTTATTCCTATGGTTAGGGTTACCCTAGCCCTTCAGAGTACTAGATAATCTTCTGGTGGGTCCACGGTCTTACACCATGAAGATCCCCAAAGGTCCATCAGAAAACAACACCATTGGCAGCTGACCTTGGAGCCAGTCTCTTGCTGCTATGGTCTATTTTTATAGGATTATTCACAAATAACCCATAAAACCCCAATGATACATCCGCTTGCACAGCGTCCTCTCCGTTAACTGTTGTGAATGGAACTTTTGAAAAGTCCCTTAGCAGTGAATGGAGAAAGCTGCGCCTGCACAGCCTTGTCTCCATTTACATCGGCAACCTCGTTCTTGGGACAGGAATGAGTCCCAGATGTGGGACTTGCACTGATCGGACATTTATGGCATATCCTATCGATATACCATAAATATCCAGAAGGGACAACCCCTTTAAAGGGGTTGTTCACCCCTGGGGACCTTTTCAGCAGACCCCCCAGCATGGTCAGACCTCCAGTGGGAATCATACTTACCTGATTCCAACCATTGCGTTCCAGCTTCATCGCTCCCCTGCCGACTCTGCAGTTTCTGGGTCTCCCAATGTCAACGTCCGGTTTGACGCGGGTCACACATGCATTATGTCACCCAGTGACATGACACATGGGTGACATGTCACTGCTGCAGCAGCCCCGTGACCTGTAAGACCCAGGACCTGCAGAGCCAGCAGGAGAGCGATGGAGCCTGGAACCCAGCGGTTGGGATCAGGTAAGCATGATTCCCACTGTGGGGCCGGCGATGCTGAGGGATCTGCAAAAAGGGTCCCCAGGGGTGAACAACTCCTTTAAGTCAACAGTTCCCCTATGCCTTCATTGACCTACATCAGTGACCACCATCTCTGGAGCTTGGTGATAGGCCGTACCCCAAGATGCATTGCATTCTGGGAGAGTTATATTTTTTTAACTAATTGTAAACACTATACTTCCCAGAATGCAAATCACCATAGCCCTGCACAGAATGTGAACCAGCAGGAAATGCTGGAGCTCGAAGGTGAATGCGTCACTACTGAATGCGTACATGGGGTAATGATGGAGGCAGCGACCGAGTCAAAGCATTTCACGTCTAACAACATTTCTCATTCCTACCTAAAAATTCAAGTAGCAATTCTTTGCTTTACTGTTTTTGAGTTGTTTTATGTCATTTTCTCCATTCGCATCCAAAGCTGCTTTCAAAAATTCTGCTGGTGGCCTCCGGAAGCAGACGGCGGCGCAGCCGGTCATGTGACCTAAGATCTTAACTCTGATTTCGCATGATGCACTGCTCTCTGGTAACAGTGAATCAGCAGAGTACAGAGCGCAGCTTTAGAGGTGAATGGAGAAGAAAACGTCACGTCACTGAAGGGGTTCTCCATTGATGTAGAATCCTGTTTGTACGTGTAATGTGCCGTATCTGTACATATGGTGTCAAAATACACAAACCCCCTCCCCCCCCGCTACGCCCTTCCCCATTATCACCCCCAGTTAATCCAATTTAGCCGTCTTTTGAAATGGAGAATGGCATTCTGCCAGACGACTTTCAAAGTCCAAATTAATTATCCTTCAAGGAACGCTAATAGCATTTCCCTTTTTTTTTTTTCAACCTCAGAACTGAGACATTTGTTGCTATTTATACTATTATTATAAAGGTTGGGTGTCATTCAATATGGCTGCCGTTACCCTTCACAGTGGGGATTTCACCCGTAGTCCTGAATGGCGGTATTTAATGATTATAACCCCCCCAGACAGTTATCGCAGCCTCAGAAGTCCCTGATAAGTTCTGCAGGGGTTCGGGACCTCTATACTGTGCCCATATGGTTGTCTGACTTCATAGATTACCGACATCTGTTGCAAAATTACAACTCCCAGCATGCCGGTCAGGGAATTGTCATCCTGTATGAGAAGTCCCACTGCTGTCAGCAATGAGGTCATGTGACACGGGCACCATTGTTGTGATGACATCACCGCTCTCCTTTTATAAGCATATAATGATTTTTGTTCACCTCATTCATTCATTGTGTTTTTTGTTATCTCGCCCACCACCGTCCAGTCATGTGTGACGTCCTATCAGGTGAGTGTGCATGCTTGCCTAAGTCAGGCCGGGGGGGCGCCGCTGCGGCAGAGTTGCATGGTACCTCTACTTCTCCCTCAATAAACAGACCCGCTCTTCATGCCAGCTCGCATACACAGCTGACTGTACTAGGCCTGGCTTAGCTGGCTCTTATTGTGGCCGCTGCGTGACTTCCCTGTCTATGCTGCCTTCCCAAGACCCCCCCCCCCCCCCAAAAAAAAAGAAAAAGTAAAATTCCTTTAATCCGGCAATCCTGATAATCTGGCACTTGTCTCTATCGCACAATGTCCGGAATGTATCCTGCCGTATATCTTATTTTTTTTTAATATGACATACGCCATGATCTTTCAGGGGTATATGTTGGAAAATCCCAACGTCTGATGGTCCAGAAATTCCGATATGAAGGGTACCTGATAATCCAGAAATGATCAGGTTCAGATCATGCTGGACTAAAGGACGTTTATATTATAGAAACCTCTAGGCCAGAGATCAGCCACCTTCGGCACTCTAGCTGTTCTGAAACTACTACTCCCAGAATCCTCCTTTCACCTCTGTGGGAGTTACAAAAACAGCTCATGCACATAAACGTAATTTTGGTCTGCATCCGATCCACATTTTTTGCTGGTCGGATGTGGACCCATTCACTTGAGCACACCATGTCCATTCCGCGGCCCCGCAAAATAATAGAACATGTCCCATTCTTGTCCGTTTTACGGATAAGGATAGGACTGTTCTATAGAGGCCAGGACGTTCTATTCTGCAAAGTGCATGAGCCTTAAGTATGCATGCTGGGAGTTGTAGTTTCGCAGCAGCTGAAATGCCGGAGGTTGCTGATACCTGTTCTAGGCCCTACCCCGGGGAATTTGGCACCTGTTGGCTGGATGGTGGATAAAAGGGATAGTACTGACCCTTATAGGCAGATTATAACACGCTAGATGCCCCTCTAGGGTCCATTCACACATCTGTGTGTGTTTTGCGGATCCACGGATCCGCAAAACACGGACACCGGCAATGTGTGTTCCGCATTTTGTGGACCGCACATTGCCGGGACTAATAGAATATGCCTATTCTTGTCCGCAATTGCTGACAAGAATAAGGCATGTTCTATTTTTTCGGGAACGGAAATGCGGACCCGGAAGTGTGGGTGCGCATTTCCGGATCGTGCGGCCCCATAGAAATGAATGGGTCCACAATTCCGTTCCGCAAAATGCGAAACGGAATTGCGGATGTGTGAATGGAGCCTAAAGGGCTACCTATATGGCTGGTGGAAGGATTTCAAGCCCAGAGCTTTGCATGGCATGACGTGGCACTATTCCTGTAGTAACCCCTTGTTTTTTGTTTTTACAATATATATATTTTTTTCATATATTTGATAGCAATGAATATGTTGTGAAACTACAACTCCCAGCATGCACCCTTGCAGGGCTGTTTTCGGAATTCCCACACAAGGTGAATGAAGCATAGTGAGAGTTGTAGTTTCACAACCAGAGAGGTTTCCGACCCCTTAGTTAGTGTCACAATTGGGCCCCATAGGACACGGGCAAGTCTTTTAATGGTAGAATGGTGCCCCATTTTAGGTGGGCGAAGGAGGGCACCATCATCCATTCACACAGAGTGGGGGAGATTTATCAAGACTGGTATAAAGTAGAACTAGCTTAGTTGCCCATAGCAACCAATCAGATTCCACCTTTAATTTTTCAGAGATCTTTTAGGAAATGAAAGGTGGAATCTGATTGGTCGCTATGAGCAAGCTTTCCTGAAAACCTTCTAAAAGAAAAACTGTCTTTGTTGCCCATAGCAACCAATCACAGCGCAGCTTTAATTTCTGAAGAGCAGAACGTGAAATGAAATCTGCATTCTGATTGGTTGCTGTGGCCAGCAAAGACCATTTTTTCTTTTAGACACTTTCATAAAGTTTTTTTCTTCTGGTGGGCAGTTTTTTTTGTCACCCATCTTTTTTTCCCCCTATAGAGAAATACGAAACCACCCTGTAAGCCATTTGGCCTAGACTTTCTGGGACTTGTGGTTCCACAAGGGAACAATCTGTGTGTAATCTGTTCTATCAGTTCTTAAAGGGCTTGTACATTATTACTGCCACATTTGGGCACAGGGGGGAAGAAGATGACGGGGTGTTCATTGGCTACGTCCTGTAGATGTCACCGCACAGGATTCACATCTACACAGGATATATAAGTTAATAAAATACTGGATTATTTGGTGGTGTTTCTTGTTAGGGCCCATGATTTCGGACCCCTGCCGAATAAAAGTGGTCACCTTTTGTCTCTGGGACCTGTCAGGAGATGCTTTCACATGGACTTCCCCTTTAAGAGCAGACACGGTCACCATACCGGGGGTAAATGCGGGCAGCTAGACTCATATGGCGGTACATATGTGGAATAATCCTAAATACAACCCTGACCTCTTAGGATTTGAGCAGAACTGACTGTCTGACAGGTGCCCACATATGCCATCTCCCTGCTGGGCCGGTGGCGGCTCTGGCACGGAGAATAAACAGATGGCACTTTGGGAATCCTGCTTTAGTGATTAGCAGAATTTGGAAGTAATTTCTCATGCGCTGGCGGCGAGCAGAGTCCATTATTGGAGGGCGGGGGAATCCCGGATACAGGAATAGCCGGAAATGCCCCATTACAGGTGGATTCTACGGACCTGTTATTATTTGCACTGGAAAGACGCAGAATGACCCCCATGCATGAAGAGGGGGCTGGAGTGGGGCTAATGGATGCCTTAAAACTTCATGGTTATGTCACAGCTTTTGCACCAAAATTGGTTATATCTGCTCCTGGAAAAGCTGGGTGACAACCAATATGGCCACTGTTATAGCTGCCACCCAGCTTTTGGTCCCATCGTCTACGCCAGATGGGATTGGGTGCTGATCGTTGTGAAATGCGAGGGGAGCACAGTCCGTACTCTCTCGCCCAGGCGGCTCCCTTTCTGTACGATCAGCCCTGTATGTCCTTGTCACAGGAATTCCGGGAATGAGGCCCTGTGACCCTGTGCATCCCATAACCCTGCCCTCGCTTCCTGCCTGTGGGGCTCTGCGGTATTTTAGGGAGATCTAAGCAGTACCCTGCAGGGGCAAACATGCCGTATAATCCGTGGATCCTCATGTTCATGCCATCTGAGTCATGGCTGGCACATTATGATGCCAGGCCAGACAGCTGCGTGTCCGCCTGTGACAGTCTGTACTGCGTGTCCGTGTGTCATGACCTAAACTTCCCACGGATTCATGAGAGCATAAGCACAGTGATGGGGAGGGGTGCGTACCTAATCCTGCTGTATTTCCATTTTAGGCCATATTCACAGGGTGCATTTTCCCACGCAGATTTTGGTGCGTTTTCTTCATCCTCATCAAAATTCCAAGTGTTCTCCAAAACAACGGCAGGTAGATTGAGAGCAGATTCCGTTCGGATTTTTGGTGCAGAAAACGCGTCAACATCTTCACCGTGTGAACATGGCCTGAAGGTGTATGTACAGATTTCCAGCGTGGAAATTTGTGCAGTGTAAGGCCTCATGTACACAACCGTTGTTTGGGTCCGCATCCGAGCCGCCGTTTTGGCGGCTCGGATGCGGACCCATTCACTTCAGTAGGGCCGCAAAAGATGCGGACAGCACTCCATGTGCATCAGTGGCTCCGTTCCGCGGCCCCGCAAAAAAAAATATAACATGTCCTATTCTTGTCCGCAAAGGCATTTATATTGCCGGCGCCCGTTCCTTTCCGCAAATTGCGGAAGGCAACACGGGCGGCTTCCGTTTTTTCGCGGTTTGCGGACCGCAAAAAACAGCACGGTCGTGAGCATGAGGCCTAATACAGTACCACAAATCTCATGTACACTTTGCTTCTTTCTTCCATTTGGAAATTAACCTGCCGTGCAGATCTTGAAATCTGCAGCATGTGAATTGTTTGTGTGTGTTTTTGGTGCAGATTTGGCGCGGAAACGCACAGAAATCCTTATGGAAGTTTATGTGAATTTTCTGCAAGACAGCCTGCACCCGTGTACAAGGAGCGCCTAAGGACACCTGCATATGGGCGCAGGCTAACAGAAATTCTGCACAAATTTCAGAGCGGACTTCTGTGCGTTTCCGTGCGGACATAACTTCTGACAACACTTCCTTCTTCCATTGTGGTTCAGCAGTGTCATGGGGACACTGGATAAAAAAATAGGACAGAACCAACAAAAAATTGAGTAAGGGCTCATGCACATGGCCGCAGTTTTGGTCCGCATCCAGATGTGGACCCATTCATCTCAATGGGGGCGCAAAAGATGCGAACAGCACGCAGTTTGCTGTCCGCATCCACATATTAGTTCCGCAGCCCCGCAAGAAGGATAGGACTTATCTACAAAAGTTCAAAAATAAATTGCGGCATAAATGGCGGGAAACGGCCGTGTGCATGAGCCTTTAACGGACATGCGGAACGGAACAACGGAAACGGACAGCACACATTGTGCTGTCCGATTTTTTCCAGGACCCATTGAAAATGAATGGGTCCAGATCTGGTCCTGATCTGTTCCTGAAAAAACGGAACAGATCAGGAAAGAAAAAACGGACGTGTGAATGGACCCTTACTGTGTGAATCCCTCCAGTTACTGATCTTGTACAGATTTTGAGTTCTTTTGTGCTGTTTTCTCCATTCATATACGGAATCAGATTCAAAATTCTTTTGGTTGCCCTTGGAAACAGTCAACAGTTTAGCTCCACCTCCTGTCAGACATGTGACCTAGCAGTATAGCTCTAACTGTATAACTCCTCTGAGCTCCCATAATGCACTGCTCACTGACACCAGGAAACCAGCTGAAATCCTGACTGTATCTTTGGATGTGAACGGAGAAGAAAAACTCAGAGTGGGTACAAAGTGCAAAGCAAAGTATTTATTGGAAAATGAAAGGGTTAACAGCACTAAATTCTCACTCATCCCCGTTCAGTTATTTCTTATGTCTTAATAGCCGACAAATACGTGATTTGGTCCCATTGTGATGTTTTTTTTTTCTCCTTCAGCTACCTCCCCCCGAGTCTCTTCGGAGCTGGAACAGGCACGACCACAGACGAGCGGAGAGGAGGAACTCCAGTTACAGCTGGCGCTCGCCATGAGCAGAGAGGTGGCAGAACAGGTGAGCCTGGACCTAGCACTACATGTCTCAGCATGCCTTTCACAGCTAAAGCTAGAGCTGTGAGTTCAGAGACATGGCGCCCTAAGTGAGGGGGTGGTGCCTGGCTGGAACTGGCCCCAATTTCCTACACCCCCGTAGCCCCCCCTCAATATTAACAAGCAGGAATTTTGGGGTGGGATAGTCCCATACAGTTACCCCCTACTTGCCTAGGGATGAGAAGGGTCTGGTGGAGTGCAGTGAACCAGCAGAGATCTGTGCACTGTATATGTACGCAGGAGGAGCGAATCCGACGAGGAGACGACTTACGACTTCAGATGGCGTTAGAGGAAAGCAAGAAGGACACTATCAAAGCCCCGAAAAAGAAACCGGTAAGACTGCCAGCAGCAGCGTCTCATGCCATTTTCTGCTTATTTGCCGACCACTCAAAAAACAGAATATGGATTTGTTCAGTGGTCGGTAGTCGGCTACTCAGACCCTAAAACCTTCAAACACCATTCAGCAATATATCAGTGCCTTATGGTATTATTATACAGTATATATTCTATCTGATTTTAATTTTACCAAACATTATACTGCACAATCTAGTCCATGAGGCAATATCGCAGCTGAGTCATGTCCCTTTTGCACACTATAGTGAGTGGCTTTGCTGAAGTTTATGAAAAATGAACAGAAAATACATTTTGTTTTTAACTCCTATTTATATCGACAGCAACCACAGACTTCATTGTTGGACCTCATGGATGCTTTGCCTTCAGGGGCCCCAACACCTCAGAAGTCAGAACCTTGGGCGGCAGTGTCAGCAACAGCATCAAGTAACCAGCAAGACCCCTGGGGGGGATCAGCCGCCCGCTCCACTGGCATAAATACCTGGCAGTCTTTTGGTATGTCCTTCAGGATTTTTTCTTCTTTTGTGTCTATATGACCTGGTTTTCTGCTGCTTGTGTAAGCAGAGTCCTGTGACAGGTCTACAGTACAATAGGCAAGACTACACCTACTATAATACTGCTCCTATGTACAAGGGTATAACTACTATAATACTGCCTCCTATGTACGAGAGTATAACTACTATAATACTGCCTCCTATGTACAAGAATATAACTACTATAATGCTGCTCCTATGTACAAGAATATAACTACTATAATACTGCCTCCTATGTACAAGAATATAACTACTATAATACTACCTCCTATGTACAAGAATATAACTACTATAATACTGCTCCTATGTACAAGAATATAACTACTATAATACTGCTCCTATGTACAAGAATATAACTACTATAATACTGCTCCTATGTACAAGAATATAACTACTATAATACTGCTCCTATGTACAAGAATATAACTACTATAATACTGCTCCTATGTACAAGAATATAACTACTATAATACTGCTTCTATGTACAAGAATATAACTACTATAATACTGCCTCCTATATACAAGAATATAACTACTATAATACTGCCTCCTATGTACAAGAATATAACTACTATAATACTGCCTCCTATATACAAGAATATAACTACTATAATACTGCTCCTATGTACAGGAATATAACTACTATAATACTGCTCCTATGTACAAGAATATAACTACTATAATACTGCCTCCTATATACAAGAATATAACTACTATAATACCACCTCCTATGTACAAGAATATAACTACTATAATACTGCTCCTATGTACAAGAATATAACTACTATAATACTGCCTCCTATGTACAAGAATATAACTACTATAATACTATGTACAAGAATATAACTACTATAATACTGCTCGTATGTACAAGAATATAACTACTATAATACTGCTCCTATGTACAATAATATAACTACTATAATACTGCCTCCTATGTACAAGAATATAACTACTATAATACTGCCTCCTATGTGCAAGAATATAACTACTATAATACTGCCTCCTATGTACAAGAATATAACTACTATAATACTGCTCCTATGTACAAGAATATAACTACTATAATACTGCTCCTATGTACAAGAATATAACTACTATAATACTGCCTCTTATGTACAAGAAAATAACTACTATAATACTGCTCCTATGTACAAGAATATAACTACTATAATACTGCTCCTATGTACAAGAATATAACTACTATAATACTGCTCCTATGTGCAAGAATATAACTACTATAATACTGCTCCTATGTGCAAGAATATAACTACTATAATACTGCTCCTATGTACAAGAATATAACTACTATAATACTGCTCCTATGTACAAGAATATAACTACTATAATACTGCTCCTATGTACAAGAATATAACTACTATAATACTGCTCCTATGTACAAGAATATAACTACTATAATACTGCTCCTGTGTACAAGAATATAACTACTATAATACTGCCTCCTATGTACAAGAATATAACTACTATAATACTGCCTCCTATGTACAAGAATATAACTACTATAATACTCCTCCTATGTACAAGAATATAACTACTATAATACTGCCTCCTATGTAGAAGAATATAACTACTATAACACTGCTCCTATGTACAAGAATATAACTACTATAATACTCCTCCTATGTACAAGAATATAACTACTATAATACTGCTCCTATGTACAAGAATATAACTACTATAATACTGCTCCTATGTACAAGAATATAACTACTATAATACTGCCTCCTATGTACAAGAATATAACTACTATAATACTGATGGATGTATAAAAGTGAAAGGATGTCACGGTTATTTGGAAGTTTGGAATTGTTGTCAGTAATCTGATGAGGATTTATAAAGACAGCGCCCTCTACTGGATCTTCTAATACTATATTTACCAACTGCAGAGTTTCCAGAATCCCCAGGGGAGGAGCGCGGCCGGTGCAGTGTAATGGGACAAGTTTGCTTATTGTTCTTGTAGCTTATTATGCTGCGGTTCGGCCACCTGCCCCCTTGGCAGATACACAGGAGCTCAGTGTGTTGGAGTCGGCCTGAGATGACATCATTCATTGGGAAAGTTTCTTGGCCATTCTGACACATTCCTCCATGTAAGGTCACAATGTTGCAGAAGGAACATCTCTTACTGGAATGTGAAGGAGGCCTCAGTCCGGAACACTAGTGTCTAAACACACGACTGACTCAGAGCCACATTGTATAGTGGAGAAATGAAAATTCCTGTAACCGGGCAGCACAGAAGGCCAGCGCGGGATGACTCCTGTCATATTGGATATTTCTTATATAAGATATTACTTATAACTTTATAGTTTTTTCATTTTTTAGCGGATTTATTTATTTTTTGAGGGCTGGATGTTTTCATAATGACCTGGTAAATGTATGACCACCGTACCCTTTTTCTGTAGCAGGTACAAAACCCTCCGTCAACAGCGATCCCTGGGGATCAAGTTCGGCTTCTGCACCACAGCCTCTTCCAAAAAAACAGGATCCCTGGGCACCTCCACAGGCGGCGGGCACGGCTAATTCCACAGCAGACCCCTGGGGACCTGCTCCAGGAGTTAAAACAAGTACAAGCACAGGTAGGAATGCTGGTAGAGCAGAGTAATGAATATGAAACCCCTCGAAAGACCCAGATAAATATACCATATTTTTTGGACTATAAGACCCCCATTAGGATTTGGAGTAAAATATTTTTCATCAGACCTCTGATCACACCCCAATCTTCATCAGACCTCTGATCACACCCCAATCTTCATCAGACCTCTGATCACACCCCAATCTTCATCAGACCTCAGATTATTATTATTATTAAACCGCCATTCATTCCATAGCGCTGTACATATGATAAGCGGTGCACATACATAATACAGACAATTGCACTAAGCATGAACAGGACGAGTTACAGACTGGTACAGGAGGAGAGGGCCTACAATCTACATGGTATGGGAGAAGGACACAGTAGGTGCGGGTGAAGCTGGTCATGGCGGTATAGAGGCAGCAGGGTCACTGGTTGTAGGCTTGTCTGAAGAGGTGGGTTTTCAGGTTTCTTTTGAAGGATTCCACTGTAGGTGAGAGTCTGATATGTTGGGGTAGCGAGTTCCAGAGAATGGGGGACACAGAGAATAGGTCACATTCTCTCCTCCAAAACTCGTATGGATCCCAGTGTCAGCTCTGTAAGGGTTTTCAGCCTAAAGAGTTTAAAACAAAGTTTAGTCTTGGATAACCGCGTTAACAGACCTGTGGCTGGATCCACAGTGGGGTTCCTCACCGCTGGATTCCGGGTGCATCGCTCTATGGCCACCACCTCAGGTCCCGGGTCTCTGGGAATGATCATTCTGTTGACGGGCGTCAAGTGACTGCAACGGTGAACTATCACCCATGTGGTATGTCACTGGGTGACGTGCCACAGGGGTGACAGGTGACCTCTGCAGCCAGTGATTGGCTGTAGTGGTCACGTGACACATGTTAACAGGATATTGATTCCCGGAGACACGAGACCTGTGGAGGCAGCCGTGGAGCGATGCAGCCAGAATCCAGGTAAGTATGAACTCCACCACAGGTCCATTTAAAAAAGTTTGGTCTTAGATCACCCCTTCAATGAGAGTGTTCCATTCCACTGAGAGCAAGCAGTGATCTTGAAAAATGTCAATAATTTCTTCATTGGCATTAAACCTGATAATCACCATTATTTTTCCAACAGGAGGTTCTTCTTTTGACCCCTTCAGCAATTTAAATGGGACGGCAAAAGATGATTTCTCAGAGTTTGACAGCCTGCGATCCTCCTCCAAAGTCTCAGGTAAATCCCGCTCAGCGAAAGGCCTCCATAATCCTTCACGGCCTGAACTACAACATTCTGAGCATTCGGGCAGTGGTTTTCAGTAGTGATTCAGTCTAGCACTATGGTCAGTCCTGTGAATAGTCCTGTGTACAGCAGCATGGAATGTCATACTGTACATAGTATTGTGGCCGGACCTCCTGTGCGAAGCACTGCAGTCAGTCCTTTACAAACTCCTTTATCAGTGCCCATCCATAGCTCTACAGTAAGCCCTGTGATCTGTCATTTGTCAGTCCTCCTGTGCACAGCCCTACAGTCAGTCCTGTGGATAGTCCTTTGTCAGTCCTCCTGTGCACAGCCCTAAAGCTAGCCCTGTGAATAGTTTTATCATCAGTCTAGCCTACCTGTGCACGGGCCTACAGTCAACCTGTGAATAGTCCTTTGTTAGTCCTGTGTACATTACTATGGTCAGTCCTCCTGTGCATAGGCCTACAGTCAGTCCTATGTACTGCACTATGGTCAGTCCTCCTGTGCACACCCCCACAGTCCTATGTACAGCACTATGGTCAGTCCTCCTGTGCACACCCCTACAGTCCTGTGTACAGCACTATGGTCAGTCCTCCTGTGCACACCCCACAGTCCTATGTACAGCACTATTGTCAGTCCACCTTTGCACAGCCCTACAGTCCTATGTACAGCACTATGGTCAGTCCTCCTCTGCACAGCCCTTCAATCCTATGTACAGCACTATGGTCAGTCCTCCTGTGCACAGCCCTACAGTCCTATGTACAGCACTATGGTCAGTCCTCCTGTGCACAAGTACTATGGTCAGTCCTCCTGTGCACAGCCCTACAGTCCTATGTACAGCACTATGGTCAGTCCTCCTGTGCACACCCCTACAGTCCTATGTATAGCACTATGATCAGTCCTCCTGTGCACACCCCCACAGTCCTATGTACAGCACTATTGTCAGTCCTCCTGTGCACAGCCCTACAGTCCTATGTACAGCACTATTGTCAGTCCTCCTGTGCACAGCCCTACAGTCCTATGTACAGCACTATTGTCAGTCCTCCTGTGCACAGCCCTACAGTCCTATGTACAGCACTATGGTCAGTCCTCCTGTGCACAGCCTTACAGTCCTATGTACAGCACTATTGTCAGTCCTCCTGTGCACAGCCCTACAGTCCTATGTACAGCACTATTGTCAGTCCTCCTGTGCACAGCCCTACAGTCCTATGTACAGCACTATTGTCAGTCCTCCTGTGCACAGCCCTACAGTCCTATGTACAGCACTATGGTCAGTCCTCCTGTGCACAGCCTTACAGTCCTGTGTACAGCTCTATGGTCAGTCCTCCTGTGCACACCCCCACAGTCCTATGTACAGCACTATGGTCAGTCCTCCTGTGCACACCCCCACAGTCCTATGTACAGCACTATGGTCAGTCCTCCTGTGCACACCCCCACAGTCCTATGTACAGCACTATGGTCAGTCCTCCTGTGCACACCCCCACAGTCCTATGTACAGCACTATGGTCAGTCCTCCTGTGCACACCCCTACAGTCCTGTGTACAGCACTATTGTCAGTCCTCCTGTGCACAGCCCTACAGTCCTATGTACAGCACTATGGTCAGTCCTTCTGGGCACAGCCCTACAGTCAGTCCTCTTGTGGTTAGGCCTATGGTCACTACTACTGTAAATAACTCTGCAGTCAGTGCTCCCATGCGTTGCCCTGCAGTCAGGCGTCTCATACACCTTAATCTGCCATCATACTCTGGTGCCATGCCTCGCCAGCAGCTGCAAGAACCGATGAATTCAGAAAGTGCGTCCTTCGTACAAGTTAAACACAACTTGCTTTGCATCCAGAACATTCCTCCGGCCACTGAGACTGCGCAGGAATCCTCTTCCTGGAAAGTGCATGGTGAAATATGAGGCCTCCCAGGTGCCTGGAGATCCGAACATCTGGCTTTCAATGTACGGCAGCGCTGGATGGAGCCCCGGGTCAGGGGTCACACATGTGCTGTGTAGTTTTGGGACATTGAGAAAGGAAAGAAAGAGGCCCGGTGTCTGAAGACAGAACATTTGTTATGTAACGCGCTGCAGCTGGAACTTGCTTCTTTATATAGATTGAGGGGGTGGTTGTGGTACTACAACTGCCGGAAGAAGAGGGCCCTTAGCATACGTTATTAATGTGAAAACCATTTTTTTATATGTCACTTCTCTGCTGAGACATGAGCACTTGAAGTCTCAGGCCCAAGACCTGAGGCTGCACTACTGAGACATTCTGACAATTTCTGTCAGATGCAGGGTTGTCATGGTGACCCTCCTTACAGTTTTTACGCTATCTCTTCCAGCCGACTCCTTATCGACTTTACCATCCTTGCGCAGCGGCACCACAAGTCCTGATCTCTTCGACTCGCAGACCAGCATTACCACCAGCATCGGCAAACAGACCATAGCTCGGAAAACCCCAGAGTCCTTCCTGGGACCCAACGCTGCCTTAGTGAACCTGGAAACGCTGGTCGCCATGCCTGCACAGCCTGCCCCCACATTTAACCCATTCTTGGCATCAGGTAGGAGTGAATTGGTATTCCGACTTTGCGTAGAGTTCTTCAGGTGTAGCAGAGCCGAATGTCTCACATTAGTCAGGGCTCGCTTGGCACGCCTCTTGGTGATGCTACCTTCATGCTATGATCCTGGCCTTTAATAGGACGCCATTTTAGTTCTGTTTGCTGCAGTCCTTCAAAGCCTTGATATATTGCATATGCCCATAGCAGGGATAGGGTTAAAGGGCCTGGGTTTCTGATACAGAGTTCCAAATCCCCTGCTTTCCTTCACATAACCAAAGTGTTAGGGTCCATTCACACGTCCATATGTGTTATGTGGATCCGCAAAACACGGACACCGGCAATGTGCGTGGCGCATTTTGCGGACCGCGCATCGCCGGCACCTCATAGAAAATGCCTTTTCTTGTCCGCAATTGCGGACAAGAATAGGACGTGTTCTATTTTTTGGCGGAACGGAAGTGCGGATCCGCAAATGCGGACAGCACATTCCAGCCCCAAAATTGCGGAACGAATCAATGGACCCTTAAAGGGCATCTGTCAGCAGTTTTGTACCTATGAAACTAGCTGACCTGTTACATGTGCACTTGGCAGCTGAAGGCATCTGTGTCGGTCCCATGTTCCTATGTGCCCGCATTGCTGAGTAAAATGATGTTTTAATATATGCAAATGAGCCTCTAGGAGCAACGGGGGTGTTGCCATTACACCTAGAGGCTCAGTTCTCTCTGCACTTTGATTGACAGGACCAGGTGTGATCACATTTACACTGTCTGGCGCTCTCAATAAAAGTGCAGAGGGTGAGGCAGTTGCAGAGCAGAGTCTTTAGGTGTAATGGTAACGCCCCCATTGCTCCTAGAGGCTCATTTGCATATATGAAAACATAATTTTTCTCAGCAATGCAGGCACATATGAATATGGGACCAACACAGATTTTTTCAGCTGCCAAGTGCACATGTAACAGGTCAGCCAGTGTCATAGGTACAAAACTGCTGACAGATGCCCTTTAAAAAAATAAATAAAATCTTGCTGCCACCACTAGGGGGAGCTTGATTTCTTGTTGAGATTGATGGAATATGTCTTCATTAAACTCCCTCTAGTGGTGACTTCAGGTACCCCAATTTTATCACGGACTTCCATGGCTATGCAGGGGATTTGGAGCACTGTATCAGATACATAGAAGCTGCAGCTTCTAGAAAGAAACACTAAGAAATATTGAATTAAGGTCCCAAAGAGTACAGAAGGCGCACTTTAAAATAAGTGTGGGTATAGACTGGGCTGATCATGGAGAACAGAAGGGAGATTTGACCCTGGGACTAACAAAGCCCTTCGTTTGTAGTGTCACCCATCTCTTCAGTCCTGAATAGCAAGTCAGTTCATTATTTCCTGGAGTGTCCTGTAGTCAGCCCCCCGCCCTCCCAGGAACGCCCATAGGCCTTGGAGAAGGCTCCCCCAGTTTCACTGGGACATTATAATTGGCCCTGGCACCCGGCCAGGGGCTCTTAATACAGGAGAAAGTTTCTTTCCTGTGTTTTTCCTGTCTGCCTGGAAATCGGAAATGACCTGTTTACATTAGGGATTCCTGAAATACCTCGTAAGCCGCCCACGCTCCCTCCAGCCAGAGCAGCATAAAGAGGCCTCTCACAAATCCAGGGCAGGCTCTCCTTGGACCCACAGGAACTCCCGAGGGGGTGACCCCGCATCTTTTTCTCATTTTTAGAACAAAGCTAATAGTTTCAAGTGTCGTTTTAATTCCGCAGATACATGGGGCCCACAGATCTCGTCCCTGTAAGGACACCCATTGGGGGTGCAGAGGTAGCACTTACACCCGAGCACCTCCTGGGTACCAGGCACTAAGCAGAGGGGGGAAATTTAATACATTTTGCACTGGAAATAGAAAGCCCATCCCTGGGTGTATGTGTACTATATACAGAATACATGTGGATGCAATCACTGCACCAAAACTGTTCCCTGACATAAATGTAAAAGAGACCTTTACATGTGCAGTGTCCCTTTAAACCATAGCAGAGGGGTCACCATTTTTCACTCTATGGCCATGGGAATATCTGAGCCTTAAAGGGGTTATTGCATGATTGATGTAAAAAATGAAAATCCGACATCATATAGTACATGACAATACCTTTTTAACAAAGCTAGAACCAGCCATGTACCTCACATGGATCCAGAGATCTTCCCATTTATTGCTCTGCTAGATTTGTCTTCAGCCTGGCAGCTCAGGGGCATGCCCTTTCTGCTGCAGCTCTCTCCCTGTAGCTGCCACAGCTTCTAACAGAACATACGGCTGGCGGAAGTTGAAGATTTAAACTGAGCGCACTCAGTAAGACGGACAAAAAAATAAGGAAAAGAACAAACAGCAGGTGGCGCTATACAGATACGTTTTATTGAATAGCTCAGTCTGTATACAAAATTTTAAATTCCATGCAATTACAAAAGTATTCAGATCCAGGTTCTGGTTTGTAAAATGTAGAATACCATTTGTATATGAATATGTATACGACGATTAAAGGAGTCCTAGTCAGGATGGAGTCCGACTCTACTGGTCATGTGCCACTGCTCAGCCAATCATCTAACAAGGAATCAACCCTATGTGATTGGCTTGGGGGACATTTTAATGTCTGGTGTGTTTGATGGTCAGGCCCATGAACATATTCTTTTTCGTTCTTTCAGGAACCTCTACGCAGGGATCTGCTCCAGTTGTCAACCCTTTCCAGGTCAACCAGCCACAAGCTCTCACCCTCAACCAGCTGCGTTCCAGCCCAATGATGGGAGTCAGTCCGTCCTTTAACACAGTGCCAGCCATGGCTTCAGAGGTCTCCGTACCGCCGCCATTACTGGGGATGTCCACGTTACCCGCCATACCACCAACGGGACTTGGGGTTAACATGAACATGGCAGCCACCTTGCCCCACCACAGCTCGGCCATCCCACCCTCCACAGCCCAAGCCATGAATGCCACCAATCCTTTCTTGCTATGAAGGTCGCAGGATATTGGCCATTGTGTACGGTAAAACACTACGCATCGCTAAACTGTCGTCGTCTTCTTCCGGCCCCCGAGGGTAACGTCTGGCGGTTCCGTCCTGCGGTGGGGTAGGGGTGATGTAGGCCTGAGGGGCAAAGCGTTCTATCACATCCGATTCAACATGGACACCAAAGCTGGACCTCGGCTTCCTGTCTGTCGCTTGTCACGTGGATCGTGGTCGTCTTTTTTTCCACCGAGACTCCGTCGCTCACACTGGGAAGGAGACAAAAAAAATACGGATTTGTAAAATTTGTTCCTTTAAGGAGACACTGGTTCGGACAGAGTAAAGTAAAACCGCCCCGACCAGCATTGAGTGCCTATGACATGTGGGGTCGTCACCCCAATGTCCTGTAGGTCTGAACGCGCCTATAATGGAGGATTCTGATAAAAGCTTGACTTATATGGAGTAGTTCCGGCCGCCATCTTGGAAGGAAATTATGTTAATGAAGCTTAATCAACCTACAAAAAAAGTTCAGCAACTTTCTAATATATTTTTATGTTAAAATTCCCTATCAATTTTTCAAGATCTCTGCTTGCTGTCAACGAGAACACTCCTGTTTGCATCAGAAAATCTGGACATAGTGAATACTTCCCCCAGCGGAGGGTTTGGTACAGTGGTATACAGTCTAGATCAGTGATGGCGAACCTATGGCACGGGCACCCGCACCCTGGAAAAAGTCTATGGTGTACCAATATGCCTTAGACTTTTGCTACCATTAAGCAGCGCAAGGGGTACTATGAACAGCACAGGCAGCGCACTGAATTAGGCGGCTATTATAGTGATGAAGTACATGGAAGATATAATTCATTCATATAGTTACATTGCCGTGTTGGCACTTTGCGATAAAAAAGTGGGTTTTGGGTTGCAGTTTGGGCACTCGGTCTCTAAAAGTTTCACCATCACTGGTCTAGATAATCCTCAGTGAGCTAAATAGGCTGATACACCTTTGACCTGCACTGATACATTGTAACAAACAGTCAGCACAGGAGAGAGACACGGCTTCCGATGGGTTTGTCTTGCAGTGTTCAGACTGACTGCAAAGCCTCTGCTATGTGGGGTTTCAGCACCTAGACGTAAGCTATCGTGTGTCCATTCACTGACAAAAAGCAGAGATCTTGAAAAGGCTGAGAACAAAATTATGCTTTATTTCCAGGAAATGTCAGTGCAGCCTATAGTAACTGAGGCGCAGCAAAACTCTTGGGGGTAGGTAACTGTGACAGACGCACCTATAGGTGGGCACTGAGGTATATATTTTTAATGGGACCGTGTGCCATTCTAGTCCCAAACTCGGCTGATGCCATGATAGCTGCACCCTTATTGTGATTGGCTGCATTCCTGACCGTCTCCGCATCTGACAAAATGGCCGCCTTTAGACTAATAACCTTTTGCCACTTTAATCCTCAGTCCCTACTGACTGGTGCACTGGTCCGTCCGGTGACCCCCACAGCAGGGGCTTATGTCTGACATCTAGTATGAGAAGACTAAATGGTGGTGTTGGCCACAGCAACCAGTAAGCTGTGCAGTCACATAAAATGGCGGCAGGTTGGTTGGCAGCCTGTAGCGCCCCTATGGCTTCCGCAGCGTCCTCCCCTCCCTATTCTGTTGTAGGCCTCGCTCACTAAACAACCTAACACTAAGAACATCCATCTTGCCCATATCAACCAATCAGAGCTCAGCTTTCATTTCTTAAACAGCTCTGGAAAAATGAAAGCTGAATTCTGATTGGTTGCTATGGGCAACAAGCAGATTTGCTGTTTTGATAAATGAGGCCTATATATAAGGGTTTCTTCACTCGTGTCCCTACGACAACACTTCCTGTCCCAGTCTTCTGGCAGAGCAGAAACATTAGGCCTCATGACATCCAGTCAGGCCTGTACTTTACCTTTCATGTAAAACTATTAGTTGCTGTGAGCCTCGTGTCCCTAGGATGATAGATTGAAGGGGCGGGAAGTGTTGTCATGGGGGCAGAGCTTGTAACTAACTTCACCTGAGTGCATTAGTAAGATACAGCGCCCCACCTGTCTCTGGGTTGTGTCTGGTATTGCAGCTCAGCTCTATTGAAGTCAATGAGGCTGAGCTGTAACACCACATAGACACTATGGACGAGTGAGGTACTGTTTTTGTTTTTTGTAGAAAGCGGCCATGTTTTCTGATTGTTAGCGACTTCCGCCATCAAATTAAACTGCGCCACTGCTCCTGACAGACAAGACTGGTGCTAAGGAGAAGAGGAGCAGTCGCCCCTAACAACCAATCAGATTGCAGCTTCTATTCTCCAACAGACCTCTAAAAAATGAAAGCTGGAATCTGATTGGTTGCTGTGGGTGACTACTTTGTTTCTTTGCCCTAGATTTCATAAATGCCCGCCATTGGTCTTTCTGATGTTACCTATGTCATCATTGACTAGAAATGTCTATATTTTTTATTCATATTAGAGCGTTTTTACAAAAAAAAAAAAAAAAACACCATTAATTGCCGCCCCGTTCCTTAGCTATATCTGGTGATAACCAATTTGGCCGCCTCAACAGCTTCCTTGGGTTTTAAAGGGTCTAGAAAAACCTGAGTAAAAAAAAAAACAATATGGCCGCCATGACAGCTTCCTCAGTTTGGTGACAACCATGGCAGCCATATTGTTTGTTACACAGCTTTCCCAGAGACAGATAGAACTAAGAAATGGTTCATAATCTGACAGATATGGACGACACAAGGATGGTTGTTTTTTTTGTGAGCGTGGGGATGCTCTATAAATCTAAGAAAACGGGGGCAAACATTTTGAGAGACACCCCTTTAATTAAAAAAATTTATAAAAATCAGATCATGTGACTGATCACCACAATCAGGCGTCATCATGACCAAAAAATGCCCCAAAATCTCCTCATGTAAATACGGGATATTCGCGTATCCCGTTTTTTGCCGCAAATTTTACGAAATTGCGGAAATCCATGGCGTTTTGCCGTGATTTAGAGAAAATCGCAGCAGAAAATGCAACATAACCGCAATTGTAGGGTAAGGCCGCACGGAGCGTAGCACCGCCCTTGCTGTTTTGCCGCAATATGCCATGATTTTTCAAGGCATATTCTGAAAACTGTGTCAATTTGCAGTAAAACCGCCATGATTTTTGGCCTCTGGCTCCACGTTATTCCGCAACAGAAAATACATTTTATGTTTTTAACCGTCTGTGTAATAAGGCGCCAACTCCATGGCGATAACATGAGGCACGATTTGATTATCCCTACCGGACATTTGTGGGCACATGACACGGCATGGAGAGATAACATTCTAGGCGCCCCCTGCAGGCTAATGTTTGTACTGACATCTACCGCAATCGGTCAGGGCAGAAATTCGCATGCACATTATCGCCATTGAGACAATTCATTTATACAACTGGACGCCGGAAATTTTAATTACTGTTACATTGTTTTTAATGCCGGTTCCACACAGCGAGATTTGCGCAACTTCTTTTTATTTTTTATTCTTAATTCTAAAAGACAGAATTTTGATTTCTTTTATATTCAGTCTCATTTTTGGTTAAAAAAGAAAATCATGGCTGTTGCGGCGCTCTGTGAAGTCGGGGGAGAGGGGGGGGGGTGTTGCATTGTGAAGCAGGTAATGGCGGAGACATTGTCACATGTTCTGTGTACCGGTCGGCTCTGCTAAGTCTAAGTTATTTTTTCTTTTGTATTTAATCCCTTCACTTAAAGTCCTATTTTTACGACAAGATGGACTCCGAGACTTTTCTATGAACGCTGACGCAAAATCCGAACATGACTGCACCTATCATGGACTCTGCAGCAGCGAATGAGAGTTGTAATCCCGTCCAAGAGAACACCGATGACCTCCCTGGTCTTTTTGTCGTTTGCACACGGACACTGCAGATCTCCACCCATTTATATACAGAAGGAGCAGGGCCGAGTGTGTCATTTGCTTCTAAAGGGGTTTTTCCTGGATTCAAATATCGATGACCTATTCTCTGGATAAGTCATCAATATGACATTGGTGGGGGTCCGTCTCCTGGCACTCCCCCCCCATATCAGTTGTTTAAAGGGTGGAAGAGCGCTGTGGCCTCTTCATTGTACACCGAGAACAGCGCCGTCCATTGTACAGTGGCCGTGCTTGGTATTGCAGATTACGTGAATGGAACTGAGTTGTCATGTGATCAATGGACATGATGTCACAGATCAAGGACGAGTCTGTGGCGCCATGGCAACCTTCCAACAGCTGATTTGGGGAGGGGGGGGGGGTGCTAGGAGTTGGACGCCAACATTCGAATATTGATGACCTAAGGCTCGGTTAGTCCTGGAAAAACCCCTTTAAGGATTCATGTAAATGACAAACTCAGCCCTGCTACATCTATGTATATCATATATATACTAGAATCTGGACTATTGGAATCGTTCATATGTAAACTGGCCACGTTCCTTGAAGTGAGCTCGCCCGTGGCCCCATTTCCATGGACTACGCACTTGTAAAGGACTCCGGTGGTGAAGGTGTTACCACGTCCCACTAATCCAGCATAGGGCTACTTGCAGGACAGATTAGTGGGATTTCCAGACTAATGTGTTCCGGATTAAGGCTAGGTCTACACGACGACATTTGTCGCGCTACAAAAAGTTGCGCGACAGATAGGGCGCAACAGTTGTCGCGCAACATTTTGTTGCATCAATGGCGCGCGACAATTTTTATAATGGCAGTCTATGGTGTCGCACTGCAACATGCGACATGTTGCGACTGCGACGCGACAGTCGCAGAAAAATCCATCTTGAATGGATTTTCTGCGACTGTCGCGTCGCAGTCGCAGCATGTCGCATGTTGCAGTGCGACACCATAGACTGCCATTATAAAAATTGTCGCGCGACATTGGTGCAACAAAATGTCGCGCGACAAATGTCGTCGTGTAGACCTAGCCTAAAGGAATTTTCCTCTCTATATTAAATAAAATGTTGGGGGCCGTAGTAAGTGATAGAGCTGAGTTAGGGCTCATGCACACGGCCGTTGCCCCGCCGTGGCCGTATTGCGGCCCGCATACGGCAGGTCCGCAATACACGGAGCATCGGCCGTGTGCACCCCGCATCACGGATGCGGACCCATTCACTTCAGTGAATGGGTCCGCAAACCCGGAGATGCGGTGCGGAAGCACGGATCGGAACCCCCACGGAGTGCTTCAGTGGTGTTTCTGGCCGTGCCTCCACACCACAAAAAAGTAGTGCATTTACTACTTTTTTTGTGGTGCGGATCGCGGAAACCCCATTCAAGTGTATGGGTCCGCGATCCGAATGCGGCTGCCCCGCGGTAGGAGTCTGTGCATTGCGGACCGCAGCACGGGCACGGAGCCCTTAGGCTACTTTCACACTAGCGTTTTTACTTGATCCGGCAGGGTTCAGCAAAAACGCTTCCGTTACTGATAATACAACCGCCCACATCCGTTATGAACGGTTCTGGTTGTATTATCTTTAACATTGCCATGACGGATCCGTTTTCTAGTGTGTCAGATGGTGTAGGAGAAAACGGATCCGTCCCCATTGACTTGAATTAGGGGCCACGCCGGATCAGTCTTGCTCCGCATCCCAGGACGGAAAGAAAACTACAACATGTTGCGGTTTGCTCTCCGGTCTGGGAACGCAACTAAACGGAACGGAATGCATTTTGGAGCGCTCCGTTCTGTTCAGTTCAGTTTTGTCCCCATTGACAATGAATGGGGACAAAACGGAAGTGTTTATTTCCGGTACTGAGACCCTATGACGGATCTCAATACCGGAAAAACGCTAGTGTGAAAGTAGCCTTACGTTCGTGGGCATGAGCCCTTATAGACCGTTTCCTTCTCCGTTCAGGTCTAAAGCTCAGTCCAGAATTCTGCTGGTTTCCTGCTACCAGAGAGCAGTGCATTGTGGGAGCTGAGATGACAGTTTAGGTCAGGGGTGGAGCAGTCTATTTCCAAGGTCAAGCAGCAGAATTTTGAATGCAGCTCTGGATGTGACTGAAGAGAACTACATGTAATAAGAAAGCAAATTTCCTCAACATTTTATGCAGATATTGGCTGAAAACATCTAATGTGTATGGGGGCCTCCCGGGGGCTTAAGGATCGGACAGATGGTGTTCAAGTGCTCGATCCTTTTGTTTCCCGTTTTCGTTTCAGGACACATGCATGCTTGGGCATGCTGAGCGAGCATGCATGTGCACGGGGGAATTGCACCAATTGCATTGCAGTTTAATGGAATCAATTGTTCCCTGTTATCAGACATTTAAGACTGGGTAGAGCGCCTTCATTATAGGCACCCGCCTTGTATCTCTTCTTAAAGGGCTTTCCACCATATCTCTTCTTAAAGGGCTTTCCACCATATCTCTTCTTAAAGGGTTTTCCACCATATCTCTTCTTAAAGGGCTAGCCACCATATCTCTTCTTAAAGGGCTAGCCACCATATCTCTTCTTAAAGGGCTAGCCACCATATCTCTTCTTAAAGGGCTAGCCACCATATCTCTTCTTAAAGGGCTTTCCACCATATCTCTTCTTAAAGGGCTTTCCACCATATCTCTTCTTAAAGGGTTTTCCACCATATCTCTTCTTAAAGGGTTAGCCACCATATCTCTTCTTAAAGGGCCAGCGACCATATCTCTTCTTAAAGGGCTTTCCACCATATCTCTTCTTAAAGGGTTTTCCACCATATCTCTTCTTAAAGGGTTAGCCACCATATCTCTTCTTAAAGGGCTTTCCACCATATCTCTTTTTAAAGGGCTTTCCACCATATCTCTTACTAAAGGGCTTATCCACCATATCTCTTCTTAAAGGGCTTTTCACCATATCTCTTCTTAAAGGGTTAGCCACCATATCTCTTCTTAAAGGGCCAGCGACCATATCTCTTCTTAAAGGGCTATCCACCATATATCTTTTTTTTTTTTATCTCTTCTTAAAGGGTTAGCCACCATATCCTTTCTTAAAGGGCCAGCGACCATATCTCTTCTCATAGGGTTAGCCACCATATCTGTTATTAAAGGGCCAGCAACCATATCTCTTCTTAAAGGGCTAGCCATCTTAACTCAAACAGAACTGTCTCTCTAAACACATATACTGAGGTCAATGGGGATCACTGACAAAGATAGCCTTTTACAATGATCTTTGTTTCCTCTCTGCGTTGCCGGAGGATTCGCCTAATTTATGATGACGAGTAGTTTTTACTCCTCTTTTATGCCTTTTGTTCAGGCGTAAATGATAGTAAACTTGCTGGAGCCAAAGTCCTGGGCCCCACTACTCTGAAGTGGCGAGGATGGCGTAAAAAAACTAAAACGTCCACGGACATTTAAAAAGTCGCAAAAAGTGGTCTTCAGTCGAAAACTGGCGTAAAAGCTATAATAAATGACCCCCTAAATATATATATTTTATGAGCCTTAACCCTTCCGTCCTGCAGCGAGGGATAAGCGTGGCCACTTTCCTGTGCCTGCGATTACCCGGCGCTGTGTCATTAGCAGGGATCTATTGATTGATTGTTTAGCCGCAGCTATTAGGAATCATGCAGGGTAATTGACAGCGATTGGCGTCCTGCCTGAGGGAGCAGTCGGATGTAATTCTTCACAATTACCTCAAATGATTCATGTAAAAGGTGTGAGATCTGCAGTGACGCCGCGGAAAGGTTCAGGATTACCGTATATTACCGGGATGTCTCAGGAAACGCAAGAGTTCTCCACCTGTCCTGCAGAAAGAGCCCCGGTTATAATGTCTACACAATACAGCGCCACAAGACACTGTAATGTGCAAAATATCGCCATAGAGTGCTCACATAATAGTGTAACACAGTGAGCACGTAATACCGTACTAGAGTGCAAGCACAATGATGATTCCATATAGTGCCTACATAATGGTGCCATACTGGGGCACACTTACTTTTGCTTTTTACGCCGTCCTTAGTTCCCCCTTGCGCTCCCGTAAGATTAGTCTAATTTGTAAAGGGACGCGCCCTTTGTCATAAATTTGGCGCATCTGTGGCAGTCCTTGCAACTGGCATCGTTTTTTGCTAACATTTATGCCTGTTTCCTGGTGTAAATATAAATAAATTTGCAGAGGCTGGAGTTCTGGGTCCGACATAGCCCCCCAGCCTGCCCAACTGGCGGACACGGCATAAAAGCCGCCTGTGTGACAAAATATTGACGCTCGGCCGGTTAAAAAAGGGGACTTGCATCTATTTTACACCTAAAATAGTTGCAAGTCCCTTAGTAAATGAGCCCCACTGTGTCTTCAGAATAATGCCGTACTATATCTCCATAACAGTGCTATACAGGTCCTACATAATGGTGCCGTATAGTGCCTACATAATAGTGCCAAATAGTGCCTACATAATAGTGCCATACAGTGCCTACATAATGGTGCCATACAGTGCCTACATAATGGTGCCATATAGTGCCTACATAATGGTGCCATACAGTGCCTACATAATGGTGCCGTATAGTGCCTACATAATAGTGCCATATAGTGCCTACATAATAGTGCCATATAGTGCCTACATAATAGTGCCTACATAATGGTGCCATACAGTGCCTACATAATAGTGCCTACATAATGGTGCCATACAGTGCCTACATAATAGTGCCTACATAATGGTGCCATATAGTGCCTACATAATGGTGCCGTATAGTGCCTACATAATAGTGCCATATAGTGCCTACATAATAGTGCCATATAGTGCCTACATAATAGTACCTACATAATGGTGCCATATAGTGCCTACATAATAGTGCCTACATAATGGTGCCATATAGTGCCTACATAATAGTGCCATATAGTGCCTACATAATAGTGCCATATAGTGCCTACATAATGGTGCCATATAGTGCCTACATAGTAGTGCCATATAGTGCCTACATAGTAGTGCCATATAGTGCCTACATAATGGTGCCATATAGTGCCTACATAGTAGTGCCATATAGTGCCTACATAATGGTGCCATATAGTGCCTACATAGTAGTGCCATATAGTGCCTACATAATAGTGCCATATAGTGCCTACATAGTAGTGCCATATAGTGCCTACATAGTAGTGCCATATAGTGCCTACATAGTAGTGCCATATAGTGCCTACATAATGGTGCCATATATTCACAAATAATTCCATACTATATATACATAATGGTTCCATACATTATCTACATAATAGTGCCATACAATGCATACATATCAATGCCATACAGTGCTTATGTAATGGAGCCTTCCAGGGTCTACGTAATGGTGCGAAGAAAATAAATGTGGGGTTTAGTGAGCACATCCCAGTGCGCAGGTGCACATCGCCATGGCTGGCAGCACAAACACAATGCAACAGCACTCTGCAAACACAAATAACAAAGTAAATACAATAGTGCCGTACTCACTGTAGAAAAGGTAAAATGCTAATGCTGCGTTATAAAATGTGAGATTCTTGGCAAATACATTTTGTACAAAATTATTTGTGCCTGTCCGCCAACGACAAGGCGAGCTCTTTAGGACAGGAAGCTACACTAAATACCATCTCCACTGGTGCCATACCGGCCTCCATTAAATTCAGGGGATGCAGGCTGCACACGCATGCCGAGCCCACAATATATTGTACCTCTTTGGTGCCTCACTGGCCTCCATTATGTTCAGGGAGAGCAGGTTCCACAGGTACGTAGCATTCCTTGAAATTAATGGTGGCCAGTATGGGACCAGGGAATGTAGTATTTAGTCGTAGGTTCCTGTCCTATAGAGAGTGCCTTGACGCCGGCGGACAGGCACAAATAATTTTGTACAAGATTTTGTACAAAGTATTTGCCAAGATTCTACATAAAAGTGTCATAGATTGTCTACATAATAGTGCCTTGAACTAAGCACACAATAGTGCCTTGCAGTCATATATTAGGTATGTATAGGTATACAGGTACTGGTTGAGCAGGTGGCGGCACTGCTACTGTACTGGCATAAAGAGGTAAAAACCCTAAACAGCAGATTCACATTTTTTTGTTTAGTAAAGACTAAATTAAGAAACATAAGTGTTGATCGCCACCTAGTGGTAAGACTATGTAACAGTCCTATATCCCCTATGATCATAAAGCTATGGCGTGTTCTACATTACTTCTCCCTAGAGCCCCGCCTGTCCTACACGGTAACCACACACGCATACATGTATGCTCCACAGAGTTTCAAATAACGGAAATTTTGCCACTGAACATCTGATTTTTCTATATAATAATAAGCCGCTACCTAGTGTATTTTATATATTTTTTTATGTGGATTAGACCTGTCAATTAAAAGTTATAAGAACTGATCAAATAAAGCAGTTCCCAGATAGGGCCACACAAATAACAGTGCCCATATAGTGTCACACAGTGCCAAAATAGTGCCATACAGTGCCTAAATAGTGTCTGACAGTGCCCATATAGTGTCACACAGTGCCAAAATAGTGCCATACAGTGCCTAAATAGTGTCTGACAGTGCCCATATAGTGTCACACAGTGCCAAAATAGTGCCATACAGTGCCTAAATAGTGTCTGACAGTGCCCATATAGTGTCACACAGTGCCCAAATAGTGTCCCACAGTGCCCACATAGTGTCACACAGTGCCCAAATAGTGTCCCACAGTGCCCACATTGTGTCACACAGTGCCCAAATAGTGTCCCACAGTGCCCACATAGTGTCACACAGTGCCCAAATAGTGTCCCACAGTGCCCACATAGTGTCACACAGTGCCCAAATAGTGTCCCACAGTGCCCACATAGTGTCACACAGTGCCCAAATAGTGTCACACAGTGCCCACATAGTGTCCCACAGTGCCAAAATAGTGCCATAGTGCCCAAATAGTGTCACACAGTGCCCAAATAGTGTCACAGTGCCCACAGTGCCCTCCGACCTGACAATGTCTATGGGAATTAGGGCCGGTTGGCCTCTGTGCCTTAGGTTCACATGGAGTATTTTCTATGCAGAAAAAAAACATGTTTTTATCATTTTTTTGGTGTGATTTTGGAGAAGATCTTCATTCCTGCCCATTTTAAATAGGAATTCCAGAATCTGTGTCAAGAATGGACATTGAAAACAACAGGAGACGCTTTCTGCACAGATTTGGACAGGTTTTCCGCACGGAGTTCGCTCTGAAACCCACATTTAAAATCCTGTGTCTGAACATACCCCTACACAGTAATGCAATTCATTCTGAAGTTCACAAAAGCTCCACTAGATGGCGATGAAGTAAAGGGAATGCTGTGTTTCCATCACATATGGATTCATATGAGTGATCCCTTTAAATTTGTAATCTATTCAGTGTTTATGAAATAAGTGGCGCCTCCCGCGGTGCGAACAATAAAGTGACATGAAAATATGAGTATGCCGAGTACGCTCCCAGCGTGTGCGATGGAGGTAGACTGTCCGAATTAATTCCAGGCATGGAGACAATTAGAAGCGGTCCAAGACTTGCAGCGTCAGATAAGACATCGTTAGTGAGGGGTATCATTTATAATTTCGTGTTCTCCACACGCTGTTTTGTTTAACCTAATAATGGCGCTACTGAGTGCACACAGGAGCGGCAGATACAGTAAGGGCTCATGCACACAAACGTTATTTGCATACCGTATACCATTCATTTCAATGGGTCCTCAAAAGATGCGGACAGCACTCTGTGTGCTGTCTGCATCCGTTGCTCCGCAAAAATTATGAGGCATGTCCTACTCTTGTCCGTTTTGCAGACAAGAATAGGCATTTCTATAATGGGCCTCCTGTTCCGTTCCGCAAGTTGTGGAAGGCACACGGGCGGCATACGTTTTTTGTGGATCCCCAATTTGTGGACCGCAAAAAACTGTGCGGTCGTGTGCATGAGCCCTGACTGCTGGGCAGATGGCATTCATATAACGGTAAAACGGACGAATCAATATCCCCACCATATACAGTACCGCCACATTACCCCAAGGGTGCCGCCATGTACTTCTCATACAGAAAGCCTATGCTCTACGTATAGAATGCAGCCACATACCGCATTCATATAGAGCTGCCACATACCCCACACATATAGTGCAGCCACATACCGCATTCATATAGAGCTTCCACATACCCCAAACATATAGTGCTGCCACATACTGCATACATATAGAGCTGCCACATACCCCACACATATAGTGCTGCCACATACTGCATTCATATAGAGCTGCCACATACCCCACACATATAGTGCTGCCACATACTGCATACATATAGAGCTGCCACATACCCCACACATATAGTGCTGCCACATACTGCATTCATATAGAGCTGCCACATACCCCACACATATAGTGCTGCCACATACTGCATACATATAGAGCTGCCACATACCGCATTCATATAGAGCTGCCACATACCCCACACATATAGTGCAGCCACATACCGCACACATATAGTGCAGCCACATACCGCATTCATATAGAGCTTCCACATACCCCACACATATAGTGCTGCCACATACTGCATACATATAGAGCTGCCACAAACCCCACACATATAGTGCAGCCACATACCGCACACATATAGTGCAGCCACATACTGCATACATATAGAGCTGCCACATACCCCACACATATAGTGCAGCCACATACCGCACACATATAGTGCTGCCACATACTGCATTCATATAGAGCTGCCACATACCCCACACATATAGTGCTGCCACATACTGCATACATATAGAGCTGCCACATACCGCATTCATATAGAGCTGCCACATACCCCACACATATAGTGCAGCCACATACCGCACACATATAGTGCAGCCACATACCGCATTCATATAGAGCTTCCACATACCCCACACATATAGTGCTGCCACATACTGCATACATATAGAGCTGCCACAAACCCCACACATATAGTGCAGCCACATACCGCACACATATAGTGCAGCCACATACTGCATACATATAGAGCTGCCACATACCCCACACATATAGTGCTGCCACATACTGCATACATATAGAGCTGCCACATACCGCATTCATATAGAGCTGCCACATACCCCACACATATAGTGCAGCCACATACCGCACACATATAGTGCAGCCACATACCGCATTCATATAGAGCTTCCACATACCCCACACCTATAGTGCTGCCACATACTGCATACATATAGAGCTGCCACAAACCCCACACATATAGTGCAGCCACATACCCCACACATATAGTGCTGCCATATAGGCTAGTTTCACATTAGCGGTTTCAATTCCACTATTGAGATCCGTCATAGGGGGGAAACGCTTCCGTTTTGTCCCCATTCATTGTCAATGGGGACAAAACTGAACCGAACGAAACTGAGTGCACCAAAATGCATTCTGTTCCGTTTGGTTGTGTCCCCATCGCGGGCAGAAAAACGCTGCAAGCAAGACACACATTGTGTGTCAGGACAGATCCGTTTTCTCTGACACAATAGAAAATGGATCCGTCCCCCATTGACTTTCAATGGTGTTCATGACGGATCCGTCATGGCTATAGAAGACATAATACAACCGGATCCGTTCATGACGGATGCATGCGGTTGTATTATTGTAACGGAAGCGTTTTAGCAGATCCATGACGGATCCGCAAAAAACGCTAATGTGAAAGTAGCCTGACCTGATTCATATAGTGTAGCCACATACCCGCACACATAGTGCAGCCATATACCTCATTCATATAGTGCCGCCACATACATTCAGCATCACTGCCTATCTAGACCAGCTGGGTGATACGCTATGTGTAATGGCGTCTGACTGATAAATCTGCCTGGTCATACAGGGATCCCGCCGCTGTCACATCTGCAGGCATCAGTCATGTGAGGCTCCAATCGCCCACCTGACGTCAAGATTTCCAGGCACGTAACGCAGCCTGA
Source organism: Bufo gargarizans (assembly GCF_014858855.1). Lineage (NCBI taxonomy): Eukaryota > Metazoa > Chordata > Amphibia > Anura > Bufonidae > Bufo > Bufo gargarizans. Next base: position 183,715,116 of record NC_058087.1, on the reverse strand, counting down.
TGGATCTTCAGAGGTAAGTACCTGAGGCTACTGTGGAGACATGTAGAGCAATACTGCTATAAAACAGCCCAGCGTATGGGGCAGGCACTGATAGGGCAATGTATGGGGAGGGGAAGGGGTTAACTGAGGAATGTATAGAGAGGGTTAAAAGCGCAATAATAGGGGGAAAATTCAAGGGGGTTTTTATATCCAAAAACCCTCCAGAAATCTGCCTGCACACATGGAGGGGCAGGAAAGTCACCCACAGAGCTGGGGGTCTATTCAGCTGGAGACCCTTCCCCCCGGTGCTGGGGTCTATCGGGCACTCTTTGATTGGCAGTATTGTTTGTGGAGCACCGTCCCTGACTGCGCTGATATTGACTTGCTCCACAGTTTTGGGGATGTACTGTCGCTGATTGGGGGCAGGGACTTGATAGAACTGTATTCACATTGGTTATAAGGCTCTTGATTTGCTTGCACTGTTTTTGGTAAGCATAGCGGCACTGATTTTGGGGTGCACCGACTTTCTGGAACTGTTTTGGGGGTATCCTGGCACTGATTAAGGGGAACTGACTTGCTGACACTATTTTTTGGAGGCATAGTGGCACTGATTATGGGGGCAAGGATATCATGGCACTGATTATCGGGGCACTCACTTTCTGGCACTGTTTTTTTGGGAAGGTGTACTGGCACAGATTACAGACACTGTTTTGGGCACAGTGTCACACATTATTTTGGCACTCACCTGGAACCTTTTGGGGGTGTCCTGGCACTGATTATGGGCACTGACTTGTATGCACTCTGTGGGCACACAGTGTCACTAATTATTTTGGCACTCACCTTCTGGAACTTTTTGGGGGTGTTCTGGCACTGATTATGGGCACTGACTTGCTTGCACTGTTTTGGGCACACAGTGGCACAGTTTACTGAGGCACTTACCTTCTGGAGCTTTCTGGGGGTGTCTGGCACTAATTATGGGGGTACTGATTTGTTGACACTTTTCTAGGGGCAAAATGGCATCGGTTCTGGAGACTAGATCTGTGTTTGTTGATTGCTGGGACTCACATGGATCCCCATAATGGGAGCGACTGTTCCCTGTCCCTTTGGAGTACTGGTATTACTGGTCCAGATGTGCTCATTTCTGATCTATGGCAGTGAATAGGATATACTGAAATCACCAGCTAAAGTTAAATATCGTAAATGACAGCACTTATGTAACCCCTTCACTGCTGTCATTACTGGATTCAGTGGGGGCCAATGTGATGGGACCTCACTATGCTTGCTGACTGTTTCCAATATCAACCATCATAACTGGGAAACCATTACATGCTCCAGCAGCCTGTAGTTCCTCTGTCTGCAGCCTCTCCATAAATGTTGAGAAACCTCCTCAGTCCATGAAAAAGATCTGTCAAGAGTAATATACTAAGTAGAAGAAGGAGGAGGGGAGAGGAGGGAAATGCAGGTGCAGTATCTCAGTGTGGCTGATGCTGTGAGAGGGGAGAGGAGGGAAATGCAGCTGCAGTATCTCAGTGTGTCTCATACTTTGAGAGGGGAGCGGAGGGAGATGCGTCTGTAGTATCTCAGAGTGGCTGATGCTGTGAGGGGGGAGCGGAGGGAGTGGCGGCTGCAGTATCTCAGAGTGGCTCATACTTTGAGAGGGGAGAGGAGGGAGATACGGCTGCAGTATCTTAGTGTGGCTTATACTGTGAGAGGGGAGAGGAGGGAGATGCGTCTGCAGTATCTCAGTGTGGCTTATACTGTGAGAGGGGAGAGGAGGGAGATGCGTCTGCAGTACCCCTCAGTGTGGCTCATGCTGTGAGAAGGGAGAGGGGGGAGATGCAGCTGCAAAGAGACGGGAGAGGACTTCTGATTGGTTAGAACACACATCACTCCAGGAAGAGCCTGCCCACGGGAAAAATGAAAGCCATTTCTCCACCATCCTCCTATTTTTTGACCTTCTAGTTTCAGCAGGGGTGGGGGGAAATGAAGTATGGAAGCTCCCGCCGCTCCACCATCTTCTGCTCATACGATTACCTAAAAACAGGAACTTATCCCACAGGAAGGAGCAATCATCCAAACTGCTTGAAGGCACGTAAGGCGGCTCATAGGTCACAGCAACCACTTAAATGTACGGTCAGAAGGGTCAGTGATGAGAGGAACAGGAGGGGTCTTCACTGAGGAGCGTGCTCCGCTTGCCTCGCGTCTTGGGCTTTTCCTCTTCGGGCTCTAATGGCGCAGTTATCACTGAAAGGTCAACCATGAGTCCCATCAATAAGAAGATGCTGCGGCTGCTGGTGACGATTGCTCTGCCTTCCTCGGGGATGACAGGATTGGAATCTCGTATCTTGAACCAGTCACTTCACGTCTCTGCTGTTCCTCTCCGAGACGTCTACTACATTCATATCTCAGCAGCGTGCAAGATGGCCACCCCCATCACTAAAATTGTTGATTGCACTACACATGATTCTATGAGCAAGATGTGTAGTCATTCCAGACCCAATCTTAAAAGTGGAAAATTCCTTTAAGTGGAAATCTTTCTTTAAGGGTAAGTTCAGATTGCTGGATTTCTGATGCACTTTTTCATGCTCTAGTGTAATAATAAATATAGGTAAAAAAAAAAAAAGTTTCCTAAAGTTGTGTTCTTTTGTTCAGAAATTTTGGCGAGTCCTAAAGAGGTTATGAGAGGCCACCACCATCAACAAAAGCTATCAGGGTTGCCTTTTAAGTTTTGCAATTGGTCCTGTTATACCCAAAGGCCTTGCAGCCATATAGGAATAGGATGTCCGACCATGAAGGGCAACCTGGGGTGGAGTTGTGGGGAGGCCTGACATTGGGGTAAAATGGGGTGGACTTGACATTGGGCTGCGGAGTGTCTGACCTTCTGACCTGGGGTGGAATGTAGGGGTCTGACATTGGGGTGGGGGGTGGTTGACCTGGTGTTGTGTGGGGTCGAACATTGGGGTGGGGGGTGTATGACCTGGGTTGGAGTTATAGAGGGCCTGACAGTGGGCGCGGGGGGTGGCTGACCTGGGGTAGAATGTAGGGGGCCTGACATTGGAGTGGGGGCTAGATTACCTGGGGTGGAGTTGTAAGAGGCAAGGCATTTGGAGGGGGGATGTTGGGGGTAGTGGAGTTGTGGGGGGCCTGACATTGGAGTGGGGGGAGCTGACCTGGGGTGGACTTGTGGGAGGCCTGACATTGGGGCGGGGGATAGCTGACCGGGGGTGGAGTTCTGGGGGGCCTGACATTGGGGTGGAGGGTGGCTGACCTGGGGTGGACTTATGGGGGACCTGACACTGGGGTGGAGGGTGGCTGTCCTGGGGTGGAATTTTGGGGGGCCTGAAATTGGGGTGGAGGGTGGCTGACCTGGGGTGGAGTTTTGGGGGGCCTGACATTGGGGTGGAGGGTGGCTGACCTGGGGTGGAGTTTTGGGGGGCCTGACATTGGGGTGGAGGGTGGCTGACCTGGGGTGGAGTTTTTGGGGGCCTGACATTGGGGTGGAGGGTGGCTGACCTGGGGTGGACTTGTGGGGGGGGGGGGGACATTGGGGTGGAGGGTGGCTAATCTGGGGTGGAGTTTTGGGGGGGCATGACATTGGGGTGGAGGGTGGCTGACCTGGGGTGGAGTTTTGGGGGGCCTGACATTGGGATGGAGGGTGGCTGACCTGGGGTGGAGTTTTGGGGGGCCTGACATTGGGGTGGAGGGTGGCTGACCTGGGGTGGACTTGTGGGGGGGGGGGCGGACATTGGGGTGGAGGGTGACTGACCTGGGGTGGAGTTTTGGGGGGCCTGACATTGGGGTGGAGGTTGGCTGACCTGGGGTGGACTTGAGGAGGGCCTGACATTGGGGTGGAGGGTGGCTGACCTGGGGTGGACTTGTGGGGGGGGGGCGGACATTGGGGTGGAGGGTGGCTGACCTGGGGTGGAGTTCTGGGGGGCCTGACATTGCGGTGGAGGGTGGCTGACCTGGGGTGGAATTTTGGGGGGCCTGACATTGGGGTGGAGGGTGGCTGACCTGGGGTGGAATTTTGGGGGGCCTGACATTGGGGTGGAGGGTGGCTGACCTGGGGTGGAGTTTTGGGGGTCCTGATATTGGGGTGGAGGGTGGCTGACCTGGGGTGGAGTTTTTGGGGGCCTGACATTGGGGTGGAGGGTGGCTGACCTGGGGTGGACTTGTGGGGGGGGGGGGACATTGGGGTGGAGGGTGGCTAATCTGGGGTGGAGTTTTGGGGGGGCATGACATTGGGGTGGAGGGTGGCTGACCTGGGGTGGAGTTTTGGGGGGCCTGACATTGGGATGGAGGGTGGCTGACCTGGGGTGGACTTGTGGGGGGGGGGGGGGGGGGGGCGGACATTGGGGTGGAGGGTGACTGACCTGGGGTGGAGTTTTGGGGGGCCTGACATTGGGGTGGAGGTTGGCTGACCTGGGGTGGACTTGAGGAGGGCCTGACATTGGGGTGGAGGGTGGCTGACCTGGGGTGGACTTGTGGGGGGGGGGGGGGGCGGACATTGGGGTGGAGGGTGGCTGACCTGGGGTGGAGTTCTGGGGGGCCTGACATTGCGGTGGAGGGTGGCTGACCTGGGGTGGAATTTTGGGGGGCCTGACATTGGGGTGGAGGGTGGCTGACCTGGGGTGGAATTTTGGGGGGCCTGACATTGGGGTGGAGGATGGCTGACCTGGGGTGGAGTTTTAGGGGGCATGACACTGGGATGCTGCTGACCTGGTGTCTCTGGGCATCTGCCTAGAGGACCTTCTCCAGCACAGTACTCGTGTACCAGTAGGAAGTCCAGACCTTTTGCACGCTCCCTTACACTTGTGTTGGGGGAGCAGTCACGGGTTAGATAGCGTGTTTAGGGTGAGGGGTCGCTGTGTCGCCCCAGTTCTCTCCGTCTCTTCTGCACCGCCAGTAATTACTCATCTGGATATTATAAAGGATTTCCCAGCTCTGGTATGCCGGTGATATCCGCATTATAAATAGACGCAGGGAGATAAGCGGCAATTATTTTTGGTTTGCTCTACATTTTAATTTGCAGTCAGGATCCATTTTTGCATGATTGCCGTCCTTCCCTGAGCGAGAAACCCAGAGCTTTGATCTGAGGCAGAATGAGTCACATTCCACACGGTGCGGAGGATAATGACTCATCATGGCACATGCATCCTCTGCCGGGCGAGAGCTGCGCCCCAGACCCCTTCATCCCGCTCCCAAAATACTACTTTCTGTAATTAAAGAGCAAGCCCCTCTAAATCCCCAGATCTGAGAGATATCTCTTCCTGGGAAAGCATTTTGCATGCTGTTACGGCAGCCATATTGGTAGTCACTCAGATATGGACGTGCTGCATGCAGTGACACCATTTTTATGCTCTATTCACATCCAGAGCTGCAGTCACGCTTGCTTCTAGGTTGTTAGTTCTCATGCTAGGCTCTCCCCTGCTTGTTCAGTCTCTGTAGAGTGCTATGAGGTATGCAGTGCTTGCTCCACATACTGTATACTAACCCCCCACAATGCACTTCACCAGGGCAGCCGTGGCAGCGAGCAGAATTCTACTTGCAGCTCTGGATGCGACTAGAGTATTATTTTATGTGAAATCATTTTAAGGGTTTTCTGTACATGAAGTTTAAACCCTGTATAGATATTCCACTTTTCTATATATTTGACTCCATGTTCAAAATCTCTGCTTGCTGTCAATCAACAGCAGCATTCTTGTTTTCACCCAGAGGCTACAAACCTGTACAGACCCAGAGCTTCACCTAGCTGAGGGTTTGCTACAATGATATCCAGTCTAGACAATCCCCTGTGTGCTGTACAATCTGATGCATTTTTACCTGCACTGATACATTGTAGCGAACAATCAGGAACGGAGAGATAGGTGCTGCCCATGTGTTCAGGATCACTTTGTACCAACCTGTCCGCTAGGTGAAGTGCTAGGGTTAAAGGGTTCTGTGTATGGAAACCGTAACTGCAGCTATTTGCTGACAGCAAGCAGAGATCTTGAATAGGGTGAGAAACTGAAACACAAAGGGGGACATTTATCAATAATGGCGTAATTTGCGCCCAAAAAAACACTAACCTTACAAATCAAAAGTGGTGATTTGTTTCACCTCTTATATTAAAAGGCGCGCGCCGCTTTTTGCCGCTTTTATAAAACGTGACTTTTTAAAATAAAAATGAATTATTTTAACACCAATAAAATATGACTTTTTTTAAACAGAAATGCGCCATGTCAGCCAACACTGCCCGACCGCACTTGGGACTTGTTCTAAAACATATTTGAGACTCTTGAAGGGTGATGAATGAGGCGCAATATGCGCCAATTTGATAGCCCCGCCCACTTTGACATTTATAACTCATTTCTGGCGTGATGCATTCTTTATGGTGAAAATTCTGGAGAAAACTGTGGATATATTTGGTGCAAATCAAAACATTTTTATCTATTTTTTTGGTGCATTTTACGCTTTAATTCTGGTGCAACATGCTTAGTAAATGTCCCCCAAAGTTGCGTAGAGTTGCCCTGTGCACAGCTGGAGGCTGTCGGGGACGGTCGAGGACTGACTCTCCTACATGACCCTGTATTGTGCACATGGTGCCGCCAGCCACGGGGGGGGAGATGCAGCACGTCCCCGCCATCCACTGCAGCAGAAGTTTATTCCGCTCGCGGGCTCCAGGGATCTTCGTGGCCGGGTGATGGGGGCGCCCGCAGCTCAATTACTTTTTCTTTTTGCCTTTTCTTCTAGATAAATTTAGCAGAACGTGAGAGTCATTTTTCACGCTGGGTGTGAGTCATTCTCGTGCCTCAGACGTCAGTCTTAAAATCCCGTCTGCTTCCTCTGCGGCATCCTCCAGAATACAAAATACCTCCGCCGTGCCTCAGGACCGAGCGCTCGATACAATCACCCTGGCGCAGTAAACACTTCCATTGACTATCACTATGTGGTGTAACTGAGGTCTACCGTGTCTGCACAGGGGCGCTGCGAGACTGCACTCCTACTATGTATATGGGGGTCTCCACACTCCCCCCCAGTGCCAGATGATGGGGGGGGGGGGGGGGGGTAAGGATTGTGCATGTTGTATTTCAGCTCGCTTCATCATGTGGGAGATAAGTTGCTGTCAGAGGTGTTTGCGGGAGACTGGGGTGTTTGACTCTCGCCATTGAGAACACGCATACACGCGTGGCCGAGCTGAACATGCATGTGTATGGGGAAGTCAGGAAGAACAGATGTCAGCCATTCTTAAGTGTAGGGAGAGAATTACTGACATCATCAGTGCAGTGACATCAGAATAGTGACACCTTTCTAATGTGACATCATCAGTGCAGTGACATCATCACTATAGTGACATTTCTTAATGTGACATCATCAGTGCAGCGATCATCAGAGTAGTGACACCTTTTAATGTGACATCATCAGTGCAGCGATCATCAGAATAGTGACACCTTTTGATGTGACATCATCAGTGCAGCGATCATCAGAATAGTGACACCTTTTGATGTGACATCATCAGTGCAGTGATCATTAGAATAGTGACACCTTTTAATGTGACATCATCAGTGCAGTGATCATCAGAATAGTGACACCTTTTGATGTGACATCATCAGTGCAGCGATCATCAGAGTAGTGACACCTTTTGATGTGACATCATCAGTGCAATGATCATCAGAGTAGTGACACCTTTTAATGTGACATCATCAATGCAGTGATCACCAGAATAGTGACACCTTTTAATGTGACATCATCAGTGCAGTGATCATTAGAATAGTGACACCTTTTGATGTGACATCATCAGTGCAGCGATCATCAGAGTAGTGACACCTTTTGATGTGACATCATCAATGCAGTGATCACCAGAATAGTGACACCTTTTAATGTGACATCATCAGTGCAGTGATCATCAGAATAGTGACACCTTTTGATGTGACATCATCAGTGCAGTGATCATTAGAATAGTGACATCTTTTAATGTGACATCATCAGTGCAGTGATCATCAGAATAGTGACACCTTTTGATGTGACATCATCAGTGCAGTGATCATCAGAATAGTGACACCTTTTAATGTGACATCATCAGTGCAGTGATCATCAGAATAGTGACACCTTTTAATGTGACATCATCAGTGCAATGATCATCAGAGTAGTGACACCTTTTGATGTGACATCATCAATGCAGTGATCACCAGAATAGTGACACCTTTTAATGTGACATCATCAGTGCAGTGATCATCAGAATAGTGACACCTTTTAATGTGACATCATCAGTGCAATGATCATCAGAGTAGTGACACCTTTTGATGTGACATCATCAATGCAGTGATCACCAGAATAGTGACACCTTTTAATGTGACATCATCAGTGCAGTGATCATCAGAATAGTGGCACCTTTTAATGTGACATCATCAGTGCAGTGATCAGAGTAGTGACACCTTATAATGTGACATCATCAGTGCAAGGATCATCAGAGTAGTGACACCTTTTGATGTGACATCATCAATGCAGTGATCACCAGAATAGTGACACCTTTTAATGTGACATCATCAGTGCAGTGATCATCAGAATAGTGACACCTTTTGATGTGACATCATCAGTGCAGTGATCATTAGAATAGTGACACCTTTTAATGTGACATCATCAGTGCAGTGATCATCAGAATAGTGACACCTTTTGATGTGACATCATCAGTGCAGTGATCATTAGAATAGTGACACCTTTTAATGTGACATCATCAGTGCAGTGATCATCAGAATAGTGACACCTTTTAATGTGACATCATCAGTGCAATGATCATCAGAGTAGTGACACCTTTTGATGTGACATCATCAATGCAGTGATCACCAGAATAGTGACACCTTTTAATGTGACATCATCAGTGCAGTGATCATCAGAATAGTGACACCTTTTAATGTGACATCATCAGTGCAATGATCATCAGAGTAGTGACACCTTTTGATTTGACATCATCAATGCAGTGATCACCAGAATAGTGACACCTTTTAATGTGACATCATCAGTGCAGTGATCAGAGTAGTGACACCTTATAATGTGACATCATCAGTGCAATGATCATCAGAGTAGTGACACCTTTTGATGTGACATCATCAATGCAGTGATCACCAGAATAGTGACACCTTTTAATGTGACATCATCAGTGCAGTGATCATCAGAATAGTGACACCTTTTAATTTGACATCATCAGTGCAGTGATCATCAGAATAGTGACACCTTTTAATGTGACATCATCAGTGCAGTGATCAGAGTAGTGACACCTTATAATGTGACATCATCAGTGCAATGATCATCAGAATAGTGACACCTTTTAATGTGACATCATCAGTGCAGTGATCATCAGAATAGTGACACCTTTTAATGTGACATCATCAGTGCAGTGATCATCAGAATAGTGACACCTTTTAATGTGACATCATCAGTGCAGTGATCATCAGAATAGTGACACCTTTTAATGTGACATCATCAGTGCAGTGATCATCAGAATAGTGACACCTTTTAATGTGACATCATCAGTGCAGTGTGCTGCAGTTTCCCTAATTGACAGGTAGCTTGGGGGGTGTCGCTGAGCAGAGGAGACGTGTGCTTCCCAGAGATCAGATCCTCCCTCCATTCACAAAGTGATCATACCCTATCGATATGTTATAACATTATGAGATAGGAATATCCCTTTAAATGAATCTGGGAAACTTGTTTGACAACCACATTACAATGCACCCATCTTTCCTATAGATCTGCAAGGCAGATCTGACTACATGTACCGTCATAGAGTGAGTGCAGATGACCTTCAGCACCTTGTGATTGATGAATTTAGGGCTACAAATAGATGTTCATCTGCAGGTGACAGTCTGACTTAAAGGTCATCTGGGAAAATGACATTTCAAGGAATAATTTGCTTTCGCCTCATCCTTTAGCACAAACGAAAACAGAATATTGGCAAAAACGTTAACATTTAAAGTAACTCGCAGAAAACTAGAAAAAAGAAAATATGTATTTAAAGTGATGCGCTAAATGGTTACTAATTAGTATTATATTTTTTCACGCAATTTTGAAAAGTTAAAAGAAGACTAAACTCTGGATACACTTCTAAGATCAACCCCTGATTACACCTTCAACCAATGCTAGCACCAAAGAAAAATATACTGCTCCTATTTACAAGAATATAACTACTATAATACTGCTCCTATTTACAAGAATATAACTACTATAATACTGCTCCTATGTACAAGAATATAACTACTATAATACTGCTCCTATGTACAAGAATATAACTACTATAATACTGCTCCTATGTACAAGTATATAACTACTATAATACTGCCTCCTATGTACAAGAATATAACTACTATAATACTGCTCCTATGTACAAGAATATAACTACTATAATACTGCTCCTATGTACAAGAATATAACTACTATAATACTGCCTCCTATGTACAAGAATATAACTACTATAATACTGCTCCTATGTACAAGAATATAACTACTATAATACTGCTCCTATGTACAGGAATATAACTACTATAATACTGCTCCTATGTCCAAGAATATAACTACTATAATACTGCTCCTATGTACAAGAATATAACTACTATAATACTGCTCATATGTACAAGACTATAACTACTATAATACTGCCTCCTATGTACAAGAATATAACTACTATAATACTGCCTCCTATGTACAAGAACATAACTACTATAATACTGCTCCTATTTACAAGAATATAACTACTATAATACTGCTCCTATGTACAAGAATATAACTGCTATAATACTGCTCCTATGTACAGGAATATAACTACTATAATACTGCTCCTATGTACAAGTATATAACTACTATAATACTGCCTCCTATGTACAAGAATATAACTACTATAATACTGCCCCCATGTACAAGAATATAACTACTATAATACTGCCTCCTATGTACAAGTATATAACTACTATAATACTGCTCCTATGTACAAGACTATAACTACTATAATACTGCTCCTATGTACAAGAATATAACTACTATAATACTGCTCCTATGTACAAGAATATAACTACTATAATACTGCTCCTATGTACAAGAATATAACTACTATAATACTGCCTCCTGTGTACAGGAATATAACTACTATAATACTGCTCCTATGTACAAGAATATAACTACTATAATACTGCTCCTAGGTACAAGAATATAACTACTATAATACTGCTCGTATTTACTAGAATATAACTACTATAATACTGCTCCTAGGTACAAGAATATAACTACTATAATACTGCCTCTATGTACAAGAATATAACTACTATAATACTGCTCCCTATGTACAAGAATATAATGACTATAATACTGCTCATATGCAGGGCCGTCTTTAATATTGATTGGACCCTGGGCAAAAATTTACTTGGGCCCCCTGGATCCTGCCTTCCCACACCCTAGCAGGCAATCACGCCCTCCACCACAACACACACACAAAAAATCCACACACCTGGTAGAGTCCAGTGAATGACTGTAAATACTTCCAGTTCTGAAGACTCCAGCGGCTCAGGATCAGTGCTCTGGGCAGCTGGGCTCAGGCTGGAAGTGGGCACCGCTCTGCAGGAAGGAGACCAGGGCTCGGCTCACCCTACTGTTACAGTGCACCCCAGCACCCCACAGTATTCAGTATAGCACCCTATAGTATACAGCACCACACAGTATGCAGTTTAGCACCCCACACTATACAGTACCCCACAGTATATAGTAGAGCAGTATAGCAGCCCACAGTATACAGCACCTCACGGTATACAACACCTCACTGTATACAGCACCCCAAACTATACACGATACAGCCCCCCACACTATACAGTACAGCAGTATAGCACTCCACACTATACCGCACCCTCAGTATACAGCACCCACACTATACAGTACAGCAGTATAGCACTCCCCCCCACTATACAGGCCCCCCCACACTATACAGGCCCCCCACAGTATACAGCCCACCACACAGTATACAGCCCACCACACAGTATAGAGGCCCCCACACAGTATACAGGCCACCCCCCCCCCCACAGTACACAGCCCACCACACAATATACAGCCCATTACATAATATATAGCCCACCACACAATATACAGCCCACCACACAGTATACAGCCCACCACACAGTATACAGCACCCCACTATACAGTAGTTTACAGTATATTAACATAACAGCCCCTGTCACCTTTTTCTGATGTAATCTTTACACAAAAAAAGCTCCACAGTTAACTTCTGTAGGACCTGTGATGACCTCATAGCCATGTGACCAGTAATTGCTAGGTTACTGGTCACATGGTAATGATGTCATTAAGGTCCTAGATCAAAACTCATTAAGGTCCTAGAATTAAGATCATTAACACAGTACGATCATGATGCCTGTGTAGCCACAGCCTGACACCCGGGGAAGTAGCTAGCAGGGCTCAAGAGGCAGCTGCCTTGGGCCCCCCAGGAGCAACTGGGCCCAGGGCAGCTGCCCCTTTTGCCCCTTGGTAAAGACGGCCCTGCTCATATGTACAAGTATATAACTACTATAATACTGCCTCTATGTACAAGAATATAACTACTATAATACTGCTCCTATGTACAAGAATATAACCACTATAATACTGCCTCTATGTACAAGAATATAACTACTATAATACTGCTCATATGTACAAGTATATAACTACTATAATACTGCCTCTATGTACAAGAATATAACTACTATAATACTGCTCCCACGTACAAGAATATAACTACTATAATACTGCTCCTATGTACAAGAATATAACTACTATAATACTGCCTCCTATGGACAAGAATATAACTACTATAATACTGCCTCCTATGTACAAGAATATAACTACTATAATACTTCTCCTATGTACAGGAATATAACTACTATAATACTGCTCCTATGTACAAGAATATAACTACTATAATACTGCCTCGTATGTACAAGAATATAACTACTATAATACTGCCTCCTATGTACAAGAATATAACTACTATAATACTGCTCCTATGTACAAGAATATAACTACTATAATACTGCCTCCTATGTACAAGAATATAACTACTATAATACTGCTCCTATGTATAATAATATAACTACTATAATACTGCCTCCTATGTACAAGAATATAACTACTATAATACTGCTCCCACGTACAAGAATATAACTACTATAATACTGCTCCTATGTACAAGAATATAACTACTATAATACTGCTCCTATGTACAAGAACATAACTACTATAATACTGCTCCTATGTACAAGAATATAACTACTATAATACTGCTCCTATGTACAAGAATATAACTACTATAATACTGCTTCTATGTACAAGAATATAACTACTATAATACTGCTCCTATGTACAAGAATATAACTACTATAATACTGCTCCTATGTACAAGAATATAACTACTATAATACTGCTCCTATGTACAAGAATATAACTACTATAATACTGCTTCTATGTACAATAATATAACTGCTATAATACTGCCCCCTATGTACAAGAATATAACTGCTATAATACTGCCTCCTATGTACAAGAATATAACTGCTATAATACTGCCTCCTATGTACAAGAATATAACTACTATAATACTGCCTCCTATGTACAAGAATATATCTACTATAATACTGCCCCTATATACAAGAATATAACTACTATGAAGGGTAAAGCGGCCAGGAGAGCTCACTCGACCCTTATCTGACATCCGCTTGTACTACAAAGCCTCCCAAATTAATAGAGGACTTGAACTACTAGAAGATCAGCCAACGTCATTGTGCTCACATCTAGAATCTACCCTCCTCACCTATAGGGAAAAGCTCACCCTATTGGGTATTCGCCTTGCGCGTTCAACTCTGTCAATGTATCCCCATTATGGAAAGCAATGTTGACAGAATGGTCCAAGCTGTATATAACTAAGGAATTGAGATCCCCACATGCACGCCTCCCCTTACCCCTATTACAAGCTCATCTTCACACTGATAAATTAGCTCCCTCAGGCATATGGACGACCCTCCAGGGACACACCCTGGGAAGGATCTGCAGACCCAGCGGAGAACTGGATTGAGATCCTATTCCAGATTTGCCCCAAATGGAGAAGGCCTCTTTTCTTAACCTAATAGGCTTTAGAAACGATATTCGGAGGCTTTGTCTCTCCCCGCAGCGGTTCCCCTACCTGGCTGAAAGGAAAGTTAGGCAGCAAACCTCCTGCTCGTAAAGCATTGTCTTCCATGTATAAGGTACTACTCTCTTCCACACCCCCAGCCCTTCCTCACTTAGGCGCCTGGGAACAAGAGCTCTCCACTACGTTCACCGCGCCGGAGAAGGCGTCGATACTAGCTAACTCCCACGGCTTCTCACGCTGCATCACAATCCAGGAAAACTCATTCAAACTCACTACGCGGTGGTACAAAACCCCGGTTTTCCTACATAGATTAAATCCGGATATACCGGAGGTGTGCTGGAGATGTGGAACAGAACCAGGTTCACTGCTACATATTTGGTGAGACTGCCACAAAATGCGCCCCTTTTGGTCCCAAATCGAGCGACTCATTAACCAGTTCTGTACCACATGAACACTGGTACGGCTGGATCCTAAGCTGGTCCTGCTCTGGTGCCCCAATTCCTCTCTTACCCCCTCTAGCAATAGCCTCCCAACGATGCTCATTACTTCAGCAAGGCTTCTAATTCCAATACTCTGGAAATGTGAATCACCTCCTCTTATTGATTCTTGGATAGAGAAAACAGACAAACCTTATAGATTCGAGGAACTCGCATTCTGGGAAAAATGTGACAGACAGAAATTTTTAGATATCTGGCAACCTTGGAAACAGTTTAGAAAATGTCCTTGAATTGCTAGCGATCAGCCCCCCCCCCCCCCCCCCTTCCGTGTCTTGTCTTCCCTTGTCTGAATTGTTTTTACAAACACTAGCATTTAGCTCTCAGGTAACTCCTTATGACATGGATATATACTAGCGATATTGTCTATCTCCTCTGGCACGAATCCTGATTCTGCTCTGTTTTCGCTTTACATGAGGAAAATAAGTGCTGTTATATATTGTATCTGACACCTTTGTCATCAGAATATGTGATACATAATGCCATGAATGTTATGGAATTAATTGTTACCTATGCTGAATGTCAACTTATTCTCTAATAAAAAGAAAATTGGCAAAGAATATAATTACTATAATACTGCTCCTATGTATAAGAATATAATTACTATAATACTGCTCCTATGTATAAGAATATAACTGCTATAATACTGCTCCTATGTACAAGACTATAACTACTATAATACTGCTCCTATGTACAAGAATATAACTACTATAATACTGCCTCCTATGTACAAGAATATAACTACTATAATACTGCTCCTATGTACAAGAATATACCTACTATAATACTGCTCCTATGTATAAGAATATAACAACTATAATACTGCTCCTATGTACAAGAATATAACTACTATAATACTGCCTCCTATGTACAAGAATATAACTACTATAATACTGCCTCCTATGTACAAGAATATAACTACTATAATACTGCTCCTATGTACAAGAATATAACTACTATAATACTGCTCCTGTGTACAATAATATAACTACTATAATACTGCTCCTGTGTACAATAATATAACTACTATAATACTGCCTCCTATGTACAAGAATATAACTACTATAATACTGCTCCTATGTACAAGAATATAACTACTATAATACTGCTCCTATGTCCAAGAATATAACTACTATAATACTGCTCCTATGTACAGGAATATAACTACTATAATACTGCTCCTATGTACAAGAATATAACTACTATAATACTGCTCCTATGTACAGGAATATAACTACTATAATACTGCTCCTATGTACAGGAATATAACTACTATAATACTGCTCCTATGTTCAAGAATATAACTACTATAATACTGCTCCTATGTACAAGAATATAACTACTATAATACTGCTCCTATGTCTAAGAATATAACTACTATATTACTGCTCCTATGTACAAGAATATAACTACTATAATACTGCTCTTATGTACAAGAATATAACTACTTTAATACTGCTCCTATGTACAAGAATATAAATACTATAATACTGCCTCCTATGTACAAGAATATAACTACTATAATACTGCTCCTATGTCCAAGAATATAACTACTATATTACTGCTCCTATGTACAAGAATATAACTACTATAATACTGCTCCTATGTACAAGAATATAACTACTATAATACTGCCTCCAATGTACAGGAATATAACTACTATAATACTGCTCCTATGTACAAGAATATAACTACTATAATACTGCCTCCTATGTACAAGAGTATAACTACTATAATACTGCTCCTATGTACAAGAATATACCTACTATAATACTGCTCCTATGTATAAGAATATAACAACTATAATACTGCTCCTATGTACAAGAATATAACTACTATAATACTGCCTCCTATGTACAAGAATATAACTACTATAATACTGCCTCCTATGTACAAGAATATAACTACTATAATACCGCCTCCTATGTACAAGAATATAACTACTATAATACTGCTCCAATGTACAAGAATATAACTACTATAATACTGCTCCTATGTCCAAGAATATAACTACTATAATACTGCTCCTATGTACAGGAATATAACTACTATAATACTGCTCCTATGTACAAGAATATAACTACTATAATACTGCTCCTATGTACAGGAATATAACTACTATAATACTGCTCCTATGTACAAGAATATAACTACTATAATACTGCTCCTATGTACAAGAATATAACTACTATAATACTGCTCCTATGTACAAGAATATAACTACTATAATACTGCTCCTATGTACAAGAATATAACTACTATAATACTGCTCCTATGTCTAAGAATATAACTACTATATTACTGCTCCTATGTACAAGAATATAACTACTATTATACTGCTCTTATGTACAAGAATATAACTACTTTAATACTGCTCCTATGTACAAGAATATAAATACTATAATACTGCCTCCTATGTACAAGAATATAACTACTATAATACTGCTCCTATGTCCAAGAATATAACTACTATATTACTGCTCCTATGTACAAGAATATAACTACTATAATACTGCTCCTATGTACAAGAATATAACTACTATAATACTGCCTCCAATGTACAGGAATATAACTACTATAATACTGCTCCTATGTACAAGAATATAACTACTATAATACTGCCTCCTATGTACAAGAGTATAACTACTATAATACTGCTCCTATGTACAAGAATATAACTACTATAATACTGCTCCTATGTACAGGAATATAACTACTATAATACTGCTCCTATGTACAAGAATATAACTACTATAATACTGCCTCCTATGTACAAGAATATAACTACTATATTACTGCCTCCTATGTAAAAGAATATAACTACTATAATACTGCTCCTATGTCCAAGAATATAACTACTATATTACTGCTCCTATGTACTAGAATATAACTACTATAATACTGCTCTTATGTACAAGAATATAACTACTTTCCCTCTCCCCGTCCCTTTTTGTCATAGTTATGGAAACGCTGCTATGCAAGATTAGACAAGACCCCGCAATTGAAGGCATCAAGATGGGCTCTTGTATGCATACCACCGCAGCATTTGCCGATGATCTATTGATTATGACCACCAACCCCACGATTTCTTTCCCACGGCTCCATTATCTGTTCGAAGAGTTCGGGTGGATATCTAACTTCAAGATTAATTATAGCAAATCCATGGCCCTGAATGTTTCATGCAAATCATATGTAGTCAAGGACCTTAAACGCGCCACCTCCTTTGCTTGGGCCCCCCGTGATATTAAGTTTCTAGGGATACGAATCTCGGCTAACCAAGATGACCTATTTAGTCTGAACTATGGCCCCCTACTCAAAGATATTAGAACACATCTACAGTCCCTTAAACTCCCCTTCATCTCCTGGATGGGAAGGAAGAACTTCCTTAAAGCCTTCATTGTACCCAAACTTCTATATTTAATTCAGACACTACCAATTTGGCTACCCCGCTCCTTTTTTATGGAAATACGCCGTGTGTTCTCTTTGTTCATGTGGGCGGGCAAGTCCTCCAGGATAGCGTACTCAATATTGACAAGAGAAAAGAGATTTGGGGGCTTTGGTATGCCCGACATCCAAACTTATTACACAGCGTCGCTCCTGAACAGGTGCTTTTCTCTCCTCTCACGCCAACCCCCGAATCTTTGCGTACAACTGGAACGTGCTCTTCTCACCTACAAAGAAGGACTTATCCTATGGGGAATCCGCACATGCACCCCGAATAACACGTTTGCCTCTCCCATTTGGAAAGGTATGTTGGTGGAATGGGCCAAACTGTATAAATCCCGAGACATCAGATTCCCTAATATCCACCTCCCCCTACATCTACTACAGAACTATATCCACCCCGATATACTCAGACCCTCCGGAGTCTGGAGCATACTATCTGACCTTACCTTACAAGATATAGCTTCCACGTCTGGGGACTTGGCATGGGACAAGATTCAGGTTCTGCCAAAGGTTAAAGCCCTCTCCTTCCTTTCTATTGGGGCCTTTGGCCGAGATGTTAAAGCCCTCAAGCTACCTCCCCCCACTGATGATACACCTACTTGGCTAGAAAAGAAGCTTTGTGTTCCCGAGTTACCGAAAAAGCCCCTCTCGACACTCTACAGGGAGCTGCTCTCTTCTACTCATCCAGCACTGCACTTTATGTCTGCCTGGGACAAGGAGCTCGCAATCCAACTGACTGAGCCGGAGAAGGCCTTTATCTTAGCCCATTCACATGGCTTCAACCGATGCATCAAAATTCAGGAGAATTCCTACAAGTTACTGACCCGCTGGTACAAAACGCCAGAATTCCTACATAGGCTAAACCCTGATATTCCATCGCAGTGCTGGAGGTGTGGAACAGAAGTCGGCTCTTTGTCACATATATGGTGGTCTTGTAGTAAAATTCGCCCCTTTTGGTCTCAAATAGAGAACACAATTAACCGGATATGTGCCTCTAAGGTACGTCTGGATGCAAAACTAGTACTCCTCTGGTGTCCCAACGATTCCCTTACTCCTGCCAAAGCTGACCTCCCAACCATGCTTCTTACTGCAGCGCGTTTGTTGGTACCCCTCCTCTGGAAGAATGACTCACCACCCTCAATGTTAATGTGGACCGAGAAAACAGATCAACTGTTTAGATTTGAGGAATTAGCCCATTGGGAAACTCGCACACGTTCCAAATTTCTCAAACTGTGGCGACCATGGGAGAAATACCGCAACCCCGAGTGAATTGGAAGAACTCCCTCTCCTCCTCTACCCACCCAATTCTACCCCTTCTCCCAACCCCCCACCCTCCAATCTTGTCTGTGTCTTTTCTTTCATTCGTTGTTACTAAATTGTTTATACTCACTATGTTAGTAGATCTGATATGGTCTGTGAGAATATTGGCACCCATTATGCTGCTGCCATCTGCGAATGGCTTTATATTGATGCATGATTTTTTGTCCAGACCATATGCACTCTCAATAAAAAGAGTTTTGGTTAAGAATATAACTACTTTAATACTGCTCCTATGTACAAGAATATAACTACTATAATACTGCCTCCTATGTACAGGAATATAACTACTATAATACTGCTCCTATGTACAAGAATATAACTACTATAATACTGCTCCTATGTACAAGAATATAACTACTATAATACTGCTCCTATGTACAAGAATATAACTACTATAATACTGCTCCTATGTACAAGAATATAACTACTATAATACTGCTCCTATGTACAAGAATATAACTACTATAATACTGCTCCTATGTACAAGAATATAACTACTATAATACTGCTCCTATGTACAAGAATATAACTACTATAATACTGCCTCCTATGTACAAGAATATAACTACTATAATACTGCCTCCTATGTACAAGAATATAACTACTATAATACTGCTCCTATGTACAAGAATATAACTACTATAATACTGCTCCTATGTACAAGAATATAACTACTATAATACTGCTCCTATGTACAAGAATATAACTACTATAATACTGCTCCTATGTACAAGAATATAACTACTATAATACTGCTCCTATGTACAAGAATATAACTACTATAATACTGCTCCTATGTACAAGAATATAACTACTATAATACTGCTCCTATGTACAAGAATATAACTACTATAATACTGCTCCTATGTACAAGAATATAACTACTATAATACTGCTCCTATGTACAAGAATATAACTACTATAATACTGCTCCTATGTACAAGAATATAACTACTATAATACTGCTCCTATGTACAAGAATATAACTACTATAATACTGCTCCTATGTACAAGAATATAACTACTATAATACTGCTCCTATGTACAAGAATATAACTACTATAATACTGCTCCTATGTACAAGAATATAACTACTATAATACTGCTCCTATGTACAAGAATATAACTACTATAATACTGCCTCCTATGTACAAGAATATAACTACTATAATACTGCCTCCTATGTACAAGAATATAACTACTATAATACTGCTCCTATGTACAAGAATATAACTACTATAATACTGCTCCTATGTACAAGAATATAACTACTATAATACTGCTCCTATGTACAAGAATATAACTACTATAATACTGCTCCTATGTACAAGAATATAACTACTATAATACTGCTCCTATGTACAAGAATATAACTACTATAATACTGCTCCTATGTACAAGAATATAACTACTATAATACTGCTCCTATGTACAAGAATATAACTACTATAATACTGCCTCCTATGTACAAGAATATAACTACTATAATACTGCTCCTATGTACAAGAATATAACTACTATAATACTGCTCCTATGTACAAGAATATAACTACTATAATACTGCTCCTATGTACAAGAATATAACTACTATAATACTGCTCCTATGTACAAGAATATAACTACTATAATACTGCTCCTATGTACAAGAATATAACTACTATAATACTGCTCCTATGTACAAGAATATAACTACTATAATACTGCTCCTATGTACAAGAATATAACTACTATAATACTGCTCCTATGTACAAGAATATAACTACTATAATACTGCTCCTATGTACAAGAATATAACTACTATAATACTGCTCCTATGTACAAGAATATAACTACTATAATACTGCTCCTATGTACAAGAATATAACTACTATAATACTGCTCCTATGTACAAGAATATAACTACTATAATACTGCTCCTATGTACAAGAATATAACTACTATAATACTGCTCCTATGTACAAGAATATAACTACTATAATACTGCTCCTATGTACAAGAATATAACTACTATAATACTGCTCCTATGTACAAGAATATAACTACTATAATACTGCTCCTATGTACAAGAATATAACTACTATAATACTGCTCCTATGTACAAGAATATAACTACTATAATACTGCTCCTATGTACAAGAATATAACTACTATAATACTGCTCCTATGTACAAGAATATAACTACTATAATACTGCTCCTATGTACAAGAATATAACTACTATAATACTGCTCCTATGTACAAGAATATAACTACTATAATACTGCTCCTATGTACAAGAATATAACTACTATAATACTGCTCCTATGTACAAGAATATAACTACTATAATACTGCTCCTATGTACAAGAATATAACTACTATAATACTGCTCCTATGTACAAGAATATAACTACTATAATACTGCTCCTATGTACAAGAATATAACTACTATAATACTGCTCCTATGTACAAGAATATAACTACTATAATACTGCTCCTATGTACAAGAATATAACTACTATAATACTGCTCCTATGTACAAGAATATAACTACTATAATACTGCTCCTATGTACAAGAATATAACTACTATAATACTGCTCCTATGTACAAGAATATAACTACTATAATACTGCTCCTATGTACAAGAATATAACTACTATAATACTGCTCCTATGTACAAGAATATAACTACTATAATACTGCTCCTATGTACAAGAATATAACTACTATAATACTGCTCCTATGTACAAGAATATAACTACTATAATACTGCTCCTATGTACAAGAATATAACTACTATAATACTGCTCCTATGTACAAGAATATAACTACTATAATACTGCTCCTATGTACAAGAATATAACTACTATAATACTGCTCCTATGTACAAGAATATAACTACTATAATACTGCCTCCTATGTACAAGAATATAACTACTATAATACTGCTCCTATGTACAAGAATATAACTACTATAATACTGCTCCTATGTACAAGAATATAACTACTATAATACTGCTCCTATGTACAAGAATATAACTACTATAATACTGCTCCTATGTACAAGAATATAACTACTATAATACTGCTCCTATGTACAAGAATATAACTACTATAATACTGCTCCTATGTACAAGAATATAACTACTATAATACTGCTCCTATGTACAAGAATATAACTACTATAATACTGCTCCTATGTACAAGAATATAACTACTATAATACTGCTCCTATGTACAAGAATATAACTACTATAATACTGCTCCTATGTACAAGAATATAACTACTATAATACTGCTCCTATGTACAAGAATATAACTACTATAATACTGCTCCTATGTACAAGAATATAACTACTATAATACTGCTCCTATGTACAAGAATATAACTACTATAATACTGCTCCTATGTACAAGAATATAACTACTATAATACTGCTCCTATGTACAAGAATATAACTACTATAATACTGCTCCTATGTACAAGAATATAACTACTATAATACTGCCTCCTATGTACAAGAATATAACTACTATAATACTGCTCCTATGTACAAGAATATAACTACTATAATACTGCCTCCTATGTACAAGAATATAACTACTATAATACTGCTCCTATGTACAAGAATATAACTACTATAATACTGCTCCTATGTACAAGAATATAACTACTATAATACTGCTCCTATGTACAAGAATATAACTACTATAATACTGCCTCCTATGTACAAGAATATAACTACTATAATACTGCTCCTATGTACAAGAATATAACTACTATAATACTGCTCCTATGTACAAGAATATAACTACTATAATACTGCTCCTATGTACAAGAATATAACTACTATAATACTGCTCCTATGTACAAGAATATAACTACTATAATACTGCCTCCTATGTACAAGAATATAACTACTATAATACTGCTCCTATGTACAAGAATATAACTACTATAATACTGCCTCCTATGTACAAGAATATAACTACTATAATACTGCTCCTATGTACAAGAATATAACTACTATAATACTGCTCCTATGTACAAGAATATAACTACTATAATACTGCCTCCTATGTACAAGAATATAACTACTATAATACTGCTCCTATGTACAAGAATATAACTACTATAATACTGCTCCTATGTACAAGAATATAACTACTATAATACTGCTCCTATGTACAAATACTACTATAATACTGCTCCTATGTACAAGAATATAACTACTATAATACTGCTCCTATGTACAAGAATATAACTACTATAATACTGCCTCCTATGTACAAGAATATAACTACTATAATACTGCTCCTATGTACAAGAATATAACTACTATAATACTGCTCCTATGTACAAGAATATAACTACTATAATACTGCTCCTATGTACAAGAATATAACTACTATAATACTGCTCCTATGTACAAGAATATAACTACTATAATACTGCTC
Organism: Bufo gargarizans; assembly: GCF_014858855.1. Classification (NCBI taxonomy): domain Eukaryota; kingdom Metazoa; phylum Chordata; class Amphibia; order Anura; family Bufonidae; genus Bufo; species Bufo gargarizans. Next base: position 183,691,303 of record NC_058087.1, on the reverse strand, counting down.
CTATGTACAAGAATATAACTACTATAATACTGCTCCTATGTACAAGAATATAACTACTATAATACTGCCTCCTATGTACAAGAATATAACTACTATAATACTGCTCCTATGTACAAGAATATAACTACTATAATACTGCCTCCTATGTACAAGAATATAACTACTATAATACTGCCTCCTATGTACAAGAATATAACTACTATAATACTACCCCTATGTACAAGAATATAACTACTATAATACTGCTCCTATGTACAAGAATATAACTACTATAATACTGCCTCCTATGTACAAGAATATAACTACTATAATACTGCTCCTATGTACAAGAATATAACTACTATAATACTGCCTCCTATGTACAAGAATATAACTACTATAATACTGCTCCTATGTACAAGAATAAAACTATTTACAGATTATAGAAAGTAATGAGTTCCCTGTGGGGCTTTTATAACAGACCTTCCCTTTAACTTTGCCCCCATTACAGTTCATGAATACCCCTGAAGGGCTGTATATTAGATGCCAGTTCACTCGGCGGGATGATTCCGTCTGCTGCCCCCATCCTCTACTGCATCAAGTTTAGTCGTCGCCTGGCACGGTAGCATGGAGAATGCGTGCACTGATGCTTTGCTTTTCGTCTGCTGGTGGCGGAGGGCTTTGTGCCCCCATTGGCTGCTTGCATTTCACGCTGCCCAGGATCACACAAAACCCTGATTGTAGCTCGGCAGAGCAGTGATTGGAGAGACTGCGAGAGTCATTGACAGAGACAGGAGCAGAGGCAGCAGCATCGCAAGGTATTTACTGCTAGACTTTTCTGGGAGGGGGGGGGGGGGTAAGACTATTTGGGGACAGTTAGAGGCTCGGTATGTCAATTCTACATACATATATCTTCATCCCTTAGCAAAGGGCCAACATACCTGTCATAGGGACTTATGATGGTCATTTTCAATCAAAATGACTATATTACTCTCCAGTATCAGCAGAGCTTGTGCCAGACAATAAACTCAGCTCTGCTACATACAGCCTGAGAAGTTACAATGTAGACAGAGCCCAGGTCCATTGCATGTGAGTCCTCCAGTGTAATGTCTAACAGAGGGGGTTATAATGGTCTAGTTGGATGTGACTTGCTATAGTCGACTGCAGTTTGATGCCTGTTAATCCCCCTTCCGCCATACCGTGCTCTAGAAGATGGGAGAGCTGTTTGCCGGGGGTTTCACACTATGGAGCTCTTGGTCACTGGAGGTCATATTCACGTTCAATTCAGCAGCTTAGATCCACAATATAAGGGGCAAGGAAGCCGTAATAAAGCCCCAAAGACGCAAACTTTCTTCAAAGTCGCGTCCACGTAAAAATTTTATGGGGAAATCGCATCGTCCGGACGATGACTAGAAACATTGCAAATGGTTTATATGACATTTTCAGCTTATTTCTCTTGGAAAAGCCAAGTAAAGATGACACCTATGCTGTGCTGTGGAAAGCTGGGCTCTCAGTAGGGTAGTCAGAGCCCCGCCCACCTTTCTAAATTTGCTACAATTTGGTAAACAGCCAAAGTTGTAACAATGTTGCAGTTCTCTGTGCATCACTTAACCCCTCCTGCAGATCTATTATATGTGACTACAGCTGTATACATCACAGGGTATGGTTTAGTTCCTGCAGACTCCACAGGTGCATGCTCAGCCTATAGGTCTGTCAGCAGTACCTAAAGATAATTACTGTGAGGTCACGTAAGCGTTTCTTTAAGACTTACCCAGTGTAATACAAACTTATTATTACCCACAAGCAGCAATTTTTCCATAATACTCCATGTGGTTGTTACAGTTTTAGAATCCTTTATCGGTTTCACAGTGTGTAGTTCTGCTGTTTGACCAGCAGATGGCACTGCTGCAATTTAACAGTGGAGAAGTCTCAATGTACAGACCATTCCATCATGCTTCCATATATGTGCACAATGTCTACTGTATTTCCAATGGCACAAACAAAACAGATAACCATAATGATCTTGCCCTGATCTATAACCATAATGAACTAGCAGAAGTCTAAACCACCCCAGTAAGATAAAATTACACAGCCCTAGAGGGATGGAGATCAGAAAGTAGGGGGGGGGGGGCTCATCGTGCACCTGGATGGGGTCTATAAGGATTTTTTTCGTTTCCTTACTTGTGGACTTGTATCTTATAGGGCTCCAGAAAGATGGATGAGCGGCAAAACTGGTTCCATTTGGGTCTGTGCATCTACAATGACTCTAATTTGACTGGCACTGGTACTCCATCTGCAGGTATTTTATATTTGGTGCCTTAAAGGGGTCTTCTGCTCCTTAATTAGCAACATAACACTGCTGGGACCCCCAGGGATACAGAACTCCAAATCCCCTACTTCCCTTCACACAGTCATTATATAATCCAATAGTTTTTGCCTGCAGCCACCACTAGGGGGAGCTCATTGCATGCAGATGAATACAGGTCAGTACACCTCTGAGCTCCCTCTAGTGGTGGCTAGAGGTAGAACAAATTTGATCATTGAACTCTATGTCTAGGCAGAGGATTTGGAACTGTATATTATAAAGATATAATATCAGATGAATCAGCAAGAATTACGGACCCTATTTAAATAGATAGACTTATTTCCCAGTATAAATGCCGCTCCTTCCCCCGGCTGTCTAAGCTCGGACCCCTCTCTGCAATCTGTGATCTGCATCTGATTTCTCGCAGAGATTAAAGAACCAGGGGTGAGAAACCGCAAGATGATGGCATCCAATTTTCCTCAATCCTCGTATGACGCTGTCTCTGCGCCTCCCTCATTAAGTCTTCCAGAAATCTCAGAGCCTGTCTGTAATTAGCTGCAGCACTGGAGACGATGCAGATATTATCCAGTAACACAAGGGTTAAGGAGACAGATGTCTATTAGTGCTGTCAGCAGGCAGCCTTCCATATTGAGCATATACCGTATATATCTGCAAAGCATCCCCAAAAGTCTTCAGACTCTCACTTTTTTCACATTTTATGTTGCTCTTTGTGCTAAAATAAAAAAATAAAAAATAAACATTAGAAAAAAACTAAAATCTTGCATTGACATAAGTATTCAGCCCCTTTATTCAGGACTTAGCTGAAGCCCCTTTTATTCCAGCCTCCAGTCTTCTTGGGGATGAGGCCACAAGGTTTGCACGTCTCGATTTGGGGATTTTTTGCCTTTCTACCCTGCAGATCCTCTCCAGCTCTGTCAGGTTGGATGGGGGCCGTCGGTGGACAGCCATCTTCAGGGCTCTCCAGAGATGTTCTGTTGGGTTCAGGGCTCTGGCCGGGCCACTCAAGGACATTCCCAGAGTTGTCCCTCAGCCGCTCCTGTGTGGTCTTGGTTGTGTGCTTAGGCTCATTGACTTGTTGGAAGGTGAACCTTCAGCCCAGTCTGAGGTCCACAGCTCTGGAACAGGTTTTCATCAAGAGTATCTCTGCACTCTGCTCCATTCAGCTTTCCCTCCACCCTGACCGGTCTCCCTGTCCCTCTAGACGCTGCCATCGCCATGCTTCACGGTAGGGATAGTATTGGGCAGGTGATGAGCAGGGCTTGGTTTCCTCCAGACACTTAGAATTGAGGCCAAAAAGTTCAATCTTGGTTTCATCAGACCAGAGAATCTGGTTTCTCACAGTCTGTAGAGCTCAGAGACAGGAGTGTGTGGAGACGTAGATCTGGAAAAGGGTAGAAAAGATTACCGCTGCACTGAAAGTTTCCAAGAGCACAGTGGCCTCCATAACTCTTATGGAACAAGTTTGTAACAACCAGGACTCTTCCTAGAGTTGGCCGCCCCACCAAACTAAGCAATCTGGGGAGAGCTGCCCAATGGTCACTATGACTGAGCTCCAAAGACCCTGGGCTTTTTTTTTTTTAATAAACCCCAGATGGATTTGCAAGTGTCTTTTACTGAGGAGAGGCTTCTTTCTGACCACTCTGCCATAAAGCCCAGGCTGCAGTGATGCTTGACCTTCTTGAAGTTTCTGCCATCTGCACACAGGGTCTTTGGAGCTCAGTCATAGTGACCATTGGGCATCTCTCCCCAGATTGCTTAGTTTGGTGGGACGGCCAGCTCTAGGAAGAGTCCTGGTTGTTACAAAACTTGCTCCCTAAGAGTTATGGAGGCCACTGTGCTCTTGGAAACTTTCAGAGCAGCGGTAATCTTTTCTACCCTTTTCCAGATCTACGTCTCCACACACTCCCGTCTCTGAGCTCTACAGGCAGTTCTTTCCTCTTCACGGCTTGGTTTTTTAAATGCCAGCTCGTAGATCTTATATAGACAGGGCCGTGTCTTTCCAAATGATGTCCAGTCCACTGAATATGCCACAGGTGAAGAAACATCTCAGAGATGATCCAGAGAAATGGGAGGCCCCAGAGTTAAATGTCAAGTGCCACAGCAAAGGGGCTGAATACTTATGTCCGGGCAAAATTGTAGTTTTTCCTCTTTAATGAATTAGCAAAAATGTATAAATTCTGTTCATTTTTATTTTCCTCACTTTTAACTGGGTTGATCAGCAACACAGAGTATTTCAGGGGATCAGGGCAGTGACCTGTAAGGTCGGTGTTCCCCCCAGTACTAATGTAGGGAGATTATTTCAGCCAGAGCCGCGCTATATGTCCGGCCAGACGTGTCTTTCTTGGGTCATCCTGCGACTTAATCGTGCAGAACGCTCGGTGCAGGATGAGTCAGCGGCTGCGTGCGTCTGATCCCTCCGTGTTGACAGCCCGCGGTACGTCTCCCGCAGACATACCGCAGGCTGCGCACCACCATAAAACGGTCAAATGAAGAGGATAAGGAGATTCTTATTAATACATATTACCAGCCGCTCCTCTCAGGCGATACGGAAAATGTCTACGGAGGGGGAGGGACGACGAGCCACATCCACTTAACTGGAACTTGATGATGGGGGACGCAAAAAATCTCAGTTTAACCCCTCCATCCCCTAATAGCGACATTCCTGCATGGCAGTTCAAAGTTAGGCCGAAACCTTCAGAGCAGGACGTGCCGTAGTCCCGGACCTCCTCCTGTACGTGGGACGGATCAACTGTCGGTCAGAAACATCACACCTATTAAACCAGACATACTGCCTGGTTGAGTAAAATTATTTCCAGCAGGATCATCCCTATCGGGCAGTACGTTCAGTTTAACTGGGTTGATCCTGCCGACAAATGCTCTTTCAATGAGCGCTACTCAAAAAGTCCCTTTAGTGCACATAAAAAAATGTAAAAGACGTTTGTGAATCTGTTACTTCTCTGCTGAGACACGAGCAATTGGAAGTTACAGGCCCAAAGCCTGAAGCTGCACTACTGAGAGACTCTGCCTGGTGATTACAGGTATAGTGTTGTCATGGACACCATGTGTGGCTCCAGATCCCCATCAGTGTCCGTGACGGCCATGATTCAGGACAGGAGGATGTAGATATAGATGGAAATCGCCTCACGAGGTCACCATGACAACCCTGCGCCTGACAGGAGCATCCATTCCTCCTTGCCCCCTTATTTTTAGGGTAGTGAGGCCTAATCTGCTCTGGAGCCCCATGGTTTCTGTCTGCACTGGGCCTTTACAGGCTCCATGTGAGGTGATGTCGGCCATTTTCATGCCCACCGGCTGGTGAAGCAGATGACGGGCACAGGACGACCATAAGACATCGCTCATTTGCATATAGATTGGGTTAGGGTCCGCGGGTCACAATGTCCTTTCATTAACCCCGAGGTCTGCGTCTTAATGGAGTTCACTGCCATGACAGATCCTGCAGATGGAGAGGAATTCACCAGACAGAGCCCCCAATCAAATAATCCTGTACAGCCGGTATAAGTTATACATCTTCCTGTATATAGTGATATGGACCATGCTAGTATAACCTGGGCATCTCCTGTATATAATTATATATGTACAGCCGGTATAAGTTATACATCTTCCTGTATATAGTGATATGGACCATGCTGGTATAACCTGGGTATCTCCTGTATATAATTATATATGTACAGCTGGTATAAGTTATACATCTTCTTGTATATAGTGATATGGAGCATGCTGGTATAACCTGGGCATCTCCTGTATATAATTATATATGTACAGCCGGTATAAGTTATACATCTTCCTGTATATAGTGATATGAACCATGCTGGTATAACCTGGGCATCTCCTGTATATAATTATACATGTACAGCTGGTATAAGTTATACATCTTCCTGTATATAGTGATATGGACCATGCTGGTATAACCTGGGCATCTCCTGTATATAATTATATATGCACAGCTGGTATAAGTTATACATCTTCCTGTATATAGTGATATGGAGCATGCTGGTATAACCTGGGCATCTCCTGTATATAATTATATATGTACAGCCGGTATAAGTTATACATCTTCCTGTATATAGTGATATGGACCATGCTGGTATAACCTGGGCATCTCCTGTATATAATTATATATGTACAGCCGGTATAAGTTATACATCTTCCTGTATATAGTGATATGGACCATGCTGGTATAACCTGGGTATCTCCTGTATATAATTATATATGTACAGCTGGTATAAGTTATACATCCTCTTGTATATAGTGATATGGACCATGCTGGTATAACCTGGGCATCTCCTGTATATAATTATATATGTACAGCTGGTATAAGTTATACATCCTCTTGTATATAGTGATATGGACCATGCTGGTATAACCTGGGCATCTCCTGTATATAATTATATATGTACAGCTGGTATAAGTTATACATCTTCTTGCATATAGTGTTATGGACCATGCTGGTATAACCTGGGTATCTCCTGTATATAATTATATATGTACAGCTGGTATAAGTTATACATCCTCTTGTATATAGTGATATGGACCATGCTGGTATAACCTGGGCATCTCCTGTATATAATTATATATGTACAGCTGGTATAAGTTATACATCTTCCTGTATATAGCGATATGGAGCATGCTGGTATAACCTGGGCATCTCCTGTATATAATTATATATGTACAGCTGGTATAAGGTATACATCTTCCTGTATATAGTGATATGGAGCATGCTGGTATAACCTGGGCATCTCCTGTATATAATTATATATGTACAGCCGGTATAAGTTATACATCTTCTTGTATATAGTGATATGGAGCATGCTGGTATAACCTGGGCATCTCCTGTATATAATTATATATGTACAGCTGGTATAAGTTATACATCTTCTTGTATATAGTGATATGGAGCATGCTGGTATAACCTGGGCATCTCCTGTATATAATTATATATGTACAGCTGGTATAAGTTATACATCTTCTTGTATATAGTGATATGGACCATGCTGGTATAACCTGGGCATCTCCTGTATATAATTATATATGTACAGCCGGTATAAGTTATACATCTTCTTGTATATAGTGATATGGAGCATGCTGGTATAACCTGGGCATCGCCTGTATATAATTATATATGTACAGCTGGTATAAGTTATACATCTTCCTGTATATAGTGATATGGAGCATGCTGGTATAACCTGGGCATCTCCTGTATATAATGATATATGTACAGCTGGTATAAGTTATACATCTTCTTGTATATAGTGATATGGACCATGCTGGTATAACCTGGGTATCTCCTGTATATAATTATACATGTACAGCTGGTATAAGTTATACATCTTCCTGTATATAGTGATATGGACCATGCTGGTATAACCTGGGCATCTCCTGTATATAATTATATATTTACAGCTGGTATAAGTTATACATCTTCTTGTATATAGTGATATGGACCATGCTGGTATAACCTGGGCATCTCCTGTATATAATTATATATTTACAGCTGGTATAAGTTATACATCTTCTTGTATATAGTGATATGGACCATGCTGGTATAACCTGGGCATCTCCTGTATATAATTATACATGTACAGCCGGTATAAGTTATACATCTTCTTGTATATAGTGATATGGAGCATGCTGGTATAACCTGGGTATCTCCTGTATATAATTATATATGTACAGCTGGTATAAGTTATACATCTTCTTGTATATAGTGATATGGACCATGCTGGTATAACCTGGGTATCTCCTGTATATAATTATACATGTACAGCCGGTATAAGTTATACATCTTCCTGTATATAGTGATATGGACCATGCTGGTATAACCTGGGCATCTCCTGTATATAATTATATATGTACAGCTGGTATAAGTTATACATCTTCCTGTATACAGTGATATGGAGCATGCTGGTATAACCTGGGCATCTCCTGTATATAATTATACATGTACAGCCGGTATAAGTTATACATCTTCTTGTATATAGTGATATGGAGCATGATGGTATAACCTGGGTATCTCCTGTATATAATTATATATGTACAGCTGGTATAAGTTATACATCTTCTTGTATATAGTGATATGGACCATGCTGGTATAACCTGGGCATCTCCTGTATATAATTATATATGTACAGCTGGTATAACCTGGGCATCTCCTGTATATAATTATACATGTACAGCTGGTATAAGTTATACATCTTCCTGTATATAGTGATATGGAGCATGCTGGTATAACCTGGGCATCTCCTGTATATAATTATATATGTACAGCCGGTATAAGTTATACATCTCCCTGTATATAGTGATATGGACCATGCTGGTATAACCTGGGTATCTCCTGTATATAATTATATATGTACAGCTGGTATAAGTTATACATCTTCCTGTACAGTACAGACCAAACGTTTGGACACACCTTCTCATTCAAAGAGTTTTCTTTATTTTCATGACTTTGAAAATTGTAGATTCACACTGAAGGCATCAAAACTATGAATTAACACATGTGGAATTATATACATAACAAAAAAGTGTGAAACAACTGAAAATATGTCATATTCTAGGTTCTTCAAAGTAGCCACCTTTTGCTTTGATTACTGCTTTGCACACTCTTGGCATTCTCTTGATGCGCTTCGAGAGGTAGTCACCTGAAATGGTCTTCCAACAGTCTTGAAGGAGTTCCCAGAGATGCTTAGCACTTGTTGGCCCTTTTGCCTTCACTCTGCGGTCCAGCTCACCCCAAACCATCTCGATTGGGTTCAGGTCCGGTGACTGTGGAGGCCAGGTCATCTGGCGCAGCACCCCATCACTCTCCTTCATGGTCAAATAGCCCTTACACAGCCTGGAGGTGTGTTTGGGGTCATTGTTCTGTTGAAAAATAAATGATGGTCCAACTAAACGCAAACCGGATGGAATAGCATTCCGCTGCAAGATGCTGTGGTAGCCATGCTGGTTCAGTATGCCTTCAGTTTTGAATAAATCCCCAACAGTGTCACCAGCAAAGCACCCCCACACCATCACACCTCCTCCTCCATGCTTCACGGTGGGAACCAGGCATGTAGAGTCCATCCGTTCACCTTTTCTGCGTCGCACAAAGACACGGTGGTTGGAACCAAAGATCTCAAATTTGGACTCATCAGACCAAAGCACAGATTTCCACTGGTCTAATGTCCATTCCTTGTGTTCTTTAGCCCAAACAAGTCTCTTCTGCTTGTTGCCTGTCCTTAGCAGTGGTTTCCTAGCAGATATTCTACCATGAAGGCCTGATTCACAGTCTCCTCTTAACAGTTGTTCTAGAGATGTGTCTGCTGCTAGAACTCTGTGTGGCACTGACCTGGTCTCTAATCTGAGCTGCTGTTAACCTGCGATTTCTGAGGCTGGTGACTCGGATGAACTTATCCTCCGCAGCAGAGGTGACTCTTGGTCTTCCTTTCCTGGGGCGGTCCGCATGTGGGCCAGTTTCTTTGTAGTGCTTGATGGTTTTTGTGACTGCACTTGGGGACACTTTCAAGGTTTTCCCAATTTTTCGGACTGACTGACCTTCATTTCTTAAAGGGTTTCTACCACTTCAGTTTGACCAAATTAGCTTTCAGACACTAGCGATCTGCTAGTGTCTGATCTCCATAACCATGCAATTCTCAGACCTTTGTTTGGAGCCGTTTCATAAAAAAACTAACTTTTATTCCTATGCAAATGAGCCTCTAGGTGCTATGGGGGTGTCTTTTCAGCACCTAGAGGCTCGGTCTACTCACACTGTATGCCCGCCCATCTCGTCTTGAATGCCTGCCTCCATCTCAGCCATCGGACGAATTCTCGCGCCTGCGCCGTTCACTTCTGTCATCGGCGCAGGCGCAGTGAGTAAATGATACGCTCCTGGTGCCGGATTCCTCACTGCGCCTGCGCCGACTACGCCACAGTGAGGAAGCCGGCATCAGGAGAGCGGCCTTCACTCACTGCGCCTGTGCCGAAGACAGAAGTGAACGGCGCAGGCGCGTGAATTCTTCCGATGGCTGTGATGGAGGCAGGCATTCAAGACTAGATGGGCGGGCATACAGTGTGAGTAGACCGAGCCTCTAGGTGCTGAAAAGACACCCCCATAGCATCTAGAGGCTCATTTGCATAGGAATAAAAGTTAGTTTTTTAATGAAACGGCTCCACACAAAGGTCTAAGAATTGCATGGTTATGGAGATCAGACACTAGCATATCGCTAGTGTCTGAAAGCTAATTCGGTCAAACTGAAGTGGTAGAAACCCTTTAAAGTAATGATGGCCACTCGTTTTTCTTTACTTAGCTGCTTTTTTCTTGCCATAATACAAATTCTAACAGTCTATTCAGTAGGACTATCAGCTGTGTATCCACCTGACTTCTCCACAACGCAACTGATGGTCCCAACCCCATTTATAAGGCAAGAAATCCCACTTATTAAACCTGACAGGGCACACCTGTGAAGTGAAGACCATTTCAGGTGACTACCTCTTGAAGCTCATCAAGAGAATGCCAAGAGTGTGCAAAGCAGTAATCAAAGCAAACGGTGGCTACTTTGAAGAACCTAGAATATGACATATTTTCAGTTGTTTCACACTTTTTTGTTATGTATATAATTCCACATGTGGTAATTCATAGTTTTGATGCCTTCAGTGTGAATCTACAATTTTCATAGTCATGAAAATAAAGAAAACTCTTTGAATGAGAAGGTGTGTCCAAACTTTTGGTCTGTACTGTGTATATGTACAACAGAAAAATAATGAAAATTTACTTAAAATCAGCTAATTAAAATCAGAAATTGCTTTTGAATTATGGTTCAACAAAATAACTTTATAAAACAAACTACTCTGGACAAAAATGATGGTTCCCTAGAAAAGACTGAAAATAATTTGACCCTAGGAACATGTCAATCAGCATCACCGGTGTCTTCAAACTTGTAATCAGTCAGTCTGCCTATTTAGAGGGTGAAAAGTGGTCACTGTGCTGTTTTGGTATCATGGTGGGCAGGCTCTGACTGGCCCACCAGGGAGGTGGGGGATTCCTTGGTAGGCCCCCAGTCTCCTGCATCGGGAGATAAGACAAAGCAGTAATTATTTATCTTTTCTCAGGAGAGATAATTATTGTAACCACAAGGTGGCAGTATCACACAGTGATGCAGCCTCCTACTGGTGTACATTGTACAGGAGGCCCTGCAGTATCTTCTTAACCTCCCGGCTGCTGGCAGTGAAGGAGGAGAGAACATGTCTGGCCATCCTCCTGCTGTCAGGAATCTGTGGCTGCTGGAGAGAAGGACTCCTCTGTGGTGCTGGGCTGATTTCTCAGGTGTGTGACAGTAGTGATCTGTAGAAGAATGTAAGGGGGAAATAGGGGATTTTGGCGGGATTCTGAAATAGGGGAGTGGCATTGGCGGGATTCTGCCCTAAGTCCCCCCAATGCCTCTGCTTTAGGTGCACCCCGATTAGTGCCCCAGTTCCAGATGCCCCCCAATGCCCCCACTCTAAATGCACCCCTAATGTTACCCCTTATCCAGTTGAACCCCTAATACCTCTTCTCCAGGATCACTACTATTACCCTGCCTCAGGCGACCCTAATGCCTCTGCTTTAGGCTACTTTCACACTAGCGTTCGATCGGATCCGTCTGCATTATATTGGCAAAAAAAAAGTGTGAAATTAGCCTGAGCGGATCCGTCCAGACTTTTACATTGAAAGTCAATGGGGGACGGATCCGCTTGAAGATTGAGCCATATTGTGGCATCTTCAAACGGATCCGTCCCCATTGACTTACATTGTAAGTCTGGATGGATCCGCACGCCTCCGCACGGCCAGCAGTTTTCCGCCTGCTGAGCGGAGCGGAGGCTGAACGCCGCCAGACTGATGCAGTCTGAGCGGATCCGCATCCATTCAGACTGCATCAGGTTTGGACGGAAGCGTTCGGGTCCGCTCGTGAGCCCCTTCAAACGGAACTCACGAGCGGACAGCCGAACGCTAGTGTGAAACTAGCCTTAGGTGCACCCCTATTATTGCCACAGCTCAAGATGCCCCCACTCTAAATGCACCGCTAATATTACCTCTTCTCCAGTTACCCCTGCTCCAGGATCCCCACTGTTACCCGTATTTACTATTTACAGGCATCACTGCTGCCATGTTAAGATATACTGGTGATGGAGTGGTGGAGGATTTAAAGGAGTTGTCCAGGTTTTCAAGTTATCCTCTCCACACCATCGAGCATAACTATATGATTAGTGGGGTCTGATTCTGCGACCCCCACGGATCCCAGGAACGGGTCCTATTCCCCTTTTTGATGGTCGGACAGGCCACACATATGCCCTGCTGCTCCATCTATTCTCTCTGGGACCACTGGAAATAGCCAGCGCTGTACTCCGCCATCTCCAGCGAACCCATAGAGAATGGATGGGGAGGCAGGGCATATGCTCCACCTGCCACTCGATCCAGAAGGGGGATTAGTGGGGGCTCCAGCGTTCAGACCCCCACGGATCACTTAGTTATCCCAGATCCTGTGGATAGTGGATAACTAGAAAAGTGGACACCGGCCCTTTAACAGGCGAGCATTTCTATTTTAGTTTGACACATATTTTGGGCCAGATTTTTTATTATTATTACATTTTTTTTACACCCAAAGAAAACCTTTAAGGATAGGGAATGTGAAAAGGTCCAACAGCTATGACACGACAGGTGATAAGTGTCTGATTGGTGGGGGTCTGACTTCTGGGACCCCCATGATCCAGGAAACGTGGTCTTAGACCCTTGTTCACATAGATTGGCGGTAATGTAATGTCTCAGGACCCCTTTTTTCATGATCAGTGGGTGTTCCAGCAGTCAGACCCCAGCAATCTGATACTTCTCACCGATCCTGTAGATAGACGAGAGGTCATTATGGTCGGACAACCCTTGTAAATATACTGTAGATTATGTGCAATCTGAGGAGGTTACGATTTAGTAAATTTCATGGCAGACATTTATGCTTAAAGGGTTTGTCTCACTTCAGTAAATGGCATTTATCATGCAGTTAATACAAGGCACTTACTAATGTTTTGTGATTGTCCATGTTGCCTCCTTTCCATCACATTATACACAGCGCGTATCCGCGGTTATTACCACCGTGTAATCCAGCAGCGGTGGCCGTGCTTACACACTATAGGGAAAGGCTGGAAGTGCCTTGTCTGATGTGCTTATGTGACTTGTCAAAAAGCTCCAGTTTTGTCTCATGTATCCAAAGGACGTTCTTCCGGAAGCTTTTTGGCTTGTCAATATGCATTTGGCAAGTTTCAGTCTTGTTTTTGTATTGTTCGCTTTAAACAGTGGTTTCCTCCTTGGTCGTCTTTCATTAATTTCACATTGGCTACGAACATGGCGGATGGAGCAGCCTGACACTGATGTACGTCGACCTCAGAGTTCACCTCTAATCTCTTTGGAAGTTGTTCATTTTATCCGTCTCTTCTATTTGTCATCAATTTTCCTCTTGCGGCCACGTCCAGGGAGGTTGGTTACAGTCCAGTAGACCTCAAACTTTTGTATAATATGTGCAATTGTTGTAATAGGATCATCCAGCAGTTTGGAGATGGTCTTATAGTCTTTACCTTTAATATGTTTGTCTGTCATTTTCATTCTAATCTCTCCTTAGCTTTCTTTGGCCCATGTTCAGTGCAGTACCCACCGTGATGCTAAACAGCACAGTGACCACTTTTCACCCTGTAAATAGGCAGACTGACTGATTACAAGTATGAAGACACCTGTGATGCTGATTACAGGACACACCTTACTTTAACATGTCCCTAGGGTCGAATGATTTTTGAACATTGGTGCCTAGCAGCGCTGGGGTCCTAGGTTCGAATCCGACCAAGGGCAACATCTGCACGGAGTTTGTATGTTCTCCCCGTGTTTGCGTGGGTTTCCTCCGGGTTCTCCGATTTCCTCCCACAACCCAAAGACATACTGATAGGGACCTTAGATTGTGAGCCCCATTGGGGACAGTTGGATGCTAATGTCTGTAAAAGCGCTGTGAAATATAGTAGTGCTATATAAGTGCATAAAATAAATAAATAAATCAAAAAAATATATATATCTTTTTTTAGGGGTACCTTCATTTTTGTCCAGACCAGATTCATTAGTTTGCTTTTTTTATTTTTTATTATTCTGTTGAACCAGAATTCAAAAGCAGTGTCTGATTTCCATTAGCTGATTTTCAGTACATTTTTATTTATTATTACTTTTGTCAGTTTTGAGTTATTTCAGTGACCATTGTAGGTTTTTCTTTCTTTAACGGAAGGGTACCAAGAATTTTGTGCACGTGTGTGTACATACAGTATGTATATATATATATCTCTATATACACAGCTACAGGATCACATTTTACAGTTGCCATGACAACCGATGGAACGTGCCTGTAGAGAGTCTCACAGTGTGGACGGAGGAGAACGTCCTGGTGCTGCCCAGCCCACAATGGAAATTCATACCACGGCAGAAAATAGGAATTTACCCAACAGGAGAAGCAACGTGAGGGCTGGAAACCAAACCCCAATTTAATATAATTGTGTGTATAATAATAGAGGGGGATAATATTTATTTATTTATATTATTATACAAGTGTATAAAATAAATAAATAATGCCCCATGGAGGGGGGGGGGGGAGAGACGGACGCACATGACTGCGCCAAATCAGCTCTATTTATAGTCAAATGGGCCCATCCTCAAAACCGTAGATACCTCTTTGCATATTTTTTTTCCCCCATGGAGCATTGCCAAGTGTTGGGACACAACCAGTCTCCTTAAAGGGGTTGTCTCATCATGGACAATGGGGGCATATCGCTAGGATATGCCCCCATTGTCTTATAGGTGCGGGTCCTCACCTACATCGAGAAAGGAGCCCCGCAAGGTGGTGGCTTGAGGACTCCACTACCAAGCCGGCTCCCCATAAAAGTAAATGGGAGCGTATCGCGCATGCGCGGCCCCCGCTCCCATTCATTTCTATGAGGCCGACGGAAATAGCCGAGCCAGCGCTCGGCTATTTTCGCCGGCCCCATAGAAAATGAATAGAGAGCGGATGCGCATGGGCAGTGCGCCCTCCTATACTTGCGAGGCTCCGTTCTCGATATAGGTGTGGATCCCACACCTATAAGACAATGGGGGCATATCCTAGCGATATGCCCCCATTGTCCATGATGAGACAACCTCTTTAAGCAGTACCTTCCCTAAAATAAGCCCTACTTGATAGATTTTGCTACTGAGACATGCAGTTGTTGGAAGTACTTGGCCTGCCCATAATGAGGGATAATTCCCGGAAGGTTTGGGTCAAAAGGTATTTCCGAAAGTGCATGTCTGAGCCGCCTTCCAACACCACGAGCTGGGACCTTCCCCCATTATAATCAGCACTGCTTACAGACACCGGCAAATAGTTCTAGATCCTGGCACCTATAAAGACATTGTAAAATCCATGTTTGTTGGAAAGGCTTCTTGAAAAAAAAAAAAACGGATGACAGAGCATCCTGCTGCGCGGACCCCCAGCGATCAGCTGTAATCTGCAGGAGAACCTGGCAACAGGTCTTCAGTTACCCTGCAGCGCCTCTACAGGGGAAATGAAGTATTACTACGGAAATCAATGGGCTGTCCCTGTAATGTACGGACCCCCCCTCATCCTGCTATTGAATAGCGGCCAAGACCCCCCCCCCCCCCCTCTATTAATTCAGAATTTCCAAATAGGAAATTTTAAATTAGGAGAATAGGACAATCCCTTTAAGCCAAGAAGCTGAACCTCTGAATACTGATCTAATATGGAGACCTCCAGGGATGGTGGTAGGAGCACCTTCACTGCCCTAGATGACCAGGTAAGCTTCTATTAACCCCTTCACTGACACACACCACCCGGGATGTCAACAGAAGTTTGAACTAATCCCCCTCACCATCCTGAATCACTAGGGATGTTACCATTAAAGTTTTCATTAACCTAGACCCCCAGTGACACTGATACCAGTTGGCCATTACACCTAGAGGCTCAGTTCTCTCTGCTCTCTGCATTTTGATTGGCAGGGCCAGGTGTGATCACTTTTACACTGCCTGGTCCTGTCAATCAAAGGGCAGAGGGTGCAGAGCCTCTAGGTGTAATGGTAACGCCCCCGTTGCTCCTAGAGGCTAATTTGCATATGTTAAATCATCATTTTTCTCAGCAATGCGGGCACATATGAACATGGGACCAACACAGATGCCTTCAGCTGCCAAGTGCACATATAACAGGTCAGCCAGTGTCATAGATACAAAACTGCTGACAGATGCCCTTTAAGTCATAGGCGTAATTAACCCCGAATTTCATCAGCACCTAACGACCAACTTCCTGTGAGATGTGTAAATGTGAAACATAAATAGAAGTTTTAGTTAATCTTATTCCCAAGTTCTGATGAGATAGCATCGCCTGTTTGCCTGGCCCCGCTTATCTTTTATGAGCGGTAAGCCTCAGTGCACCATCAGGTGATATGGAAGAGGATTTTTCACTTGTTTTTTTATATTGAAGAGGTCAACAAACATAACCTTGCCTGAGAGCCGCAGGATTTATAACATACCGCCACAATGAGATATATCCGACCATAAAAACGACTTCATGTAGGAAATTCACTGCCAGGATTCCGGCTTCCCTTCCTTTTACACAAGGAGACGATTGTAAAAACCTAAGCATTAAAGGGGTTGTCCGATTTTTACTATTCATGACCTATCCTCAGGATAGATAATCAATGTCAGATCGGCGGGGGTCCAACTCCCGGAACCTCCGCCAATCAGCTGTTTGTAGAGAAAGCATCGCTGCCACCTCTGCTCTGTTTACCTGCTCGCCGCAGCAACTGCGTTGGTGAGGGGGTGTAATTACAAGTATGGCGTCCCCATTCACCTCTACTTCTATTCACTTGAACAGAAAGGAGCCGCCCCATAGAAGTGAATTTAAAATGTTAAATTTTTTAAAATACACGGATAGGAATACCAGACTAATTCACCGAAGTATCACGCAGTATTATAGTAGTTATATTCTTGCACGTAGGAGGCAGTATTATAGAAGTTATATTCTTGTACATAGGAGCAGTATTATAGTAGATATATTCTTGTACATAGGAGCAGTATTATAGTAGTTATATTCTTGTACATAGGAGCAGTATTATAGTAGTTATATTCTTGTACATAGGAGGCAGTATTATAGTAGTTATATTCTTGTACATAAGCAGTATTATAGTAGTTATATTCTTGTACATAGGAGCAGTATTATAGTAGTTATATTCTTGTACATAGGAGGCAGTATTATAGTAGTTATATTCTTGTACACAGGAGGCAGTATTATAGTAGTTATATTCTTGTACATAGGAGCAGTATTATAGTAGTTATATTCTTGTACATAGGAGCAGTATTATAGTAGTTATATTCTTGTACATAGGAGCAGTAATATAGTAGTTATATTCTTGTACATAGGAGGCAGTATTATAGTAGTTATATTCTTGTACATAGGAGCAGTATTATAGTAGTTATATTCTTGTACATAGGAGCAGTATTATAGTAGTTATATTCTTGTACATAGGAGCAGTATTATAGCAGTTATAGTCTTGTACATAGGAGCAGTATTATAGTAGTTATATTCCTGTACATAGGGGCAGTGTTATAGTAGTTATATTCTTGTACATAGGAGCAGTATTATAGTAGTGATATTCTTGTACATAGGAGGCAGTATTATAGTAGTTATATTCTTGTACATAGGAGCAGTATTATAGTAGTTATATTCTTGTACATAGGAGGCAGTATTATAGCAGTTATAGTCTTGTACATAGGAGCAGTATTATAGTAGTTATATTCCTGTACATAGGGGCAGTGTTATAGTAGTTATATTCTTGTACATAGGAGCAGTATTATAGTAGTGATATTCTTGTACATAGGAGGCAGTATTATAGTAGTTATATTCTTGTACATAGGAGCAGTATTATAGTAGTGATATTCTTGTACATAGGAGCAGTATTATAGTAGTTATATTCTTGTACATAGGAGGCAGTATTATAGTAGTTATATTCTTGTACATAGGAGCAGTATTATAGTAGTTATATTCTTGTACATAGAAGCAGTATTATAGTAGTTATATTCTTGTACATAGGAGCAGTATTATATTAGTTATATTCCTGTACATAGGAGCAGTATTATAGTAGTTATATTCTTGTACATAGGAGCAGTATTATAGTAGTTATATACTTGTACATAGGAGCAGTATTATAGTAGTTATATTCTTGTACATAGGAGGCAGTATTATAGTAGTTATATTCTTGTACATAGGAGCAGTATTATAGTAGTGATATTCTTGTACATAGGAGGCAGTATTATAGTAGTTATATTCTTGTACATAGGAGCAGTATTATAGTAGTGATATTCTTGTACATAGGAGCAGTATTATAGTAGTGATATTCTTGTACATAGGAGCAGTATTATAGTAGTTATATTCTTGTACATAGGAGGCAGTATTATAGTAGTTATATTCTTGTACATAGGAGCTAGTATTATAGTAGTTATATTCTTGTACATAGGAGGCAGTATTATAGTAGTTATATTCTTGTACATAGGAGCAGTATTATAGTAGTTATATACTTGTACATAGGAGCAGTATTATAGTAGTTATATTCTTGTACATAGGAGCAGTATTATAGTAGTTATATTCTTGTACATAGGAGCAGTATTATAGTAGTTATATTCTTGTACATAGGAGACAGTATTATAGTAGTTATATTCTTGTACATAGGAGGCAGTATTATAGTAGTTATATTCTTGTACATAGGAGGCAGTATTATAGTAGTTATATTCTTGTACATAGGAGCAGTATTATAGTAGTTATATTCTTGTACATA
This sequence comes from Bufo gargarizans, assembly GCF_014858855.1. Lineage (NCBI taxonomy): Eukaryota > Metazoa > Chordata > Amphibia > Anura > Bufonidae > Bufo > Bufo gargarizans. The sequence continues at coordinate 183,672,129 of NC_058087.1, read as the reverse complement.
GGAGCAGTATTATAGTAGTTATATTCTTGTACATAGGAGCAGTATTATAGTAGTTATATTCTTGTACATAGGAGCAGTATTATAGTAGTTATATTCCTTGTACATAGGAGCAGTATTATAGTAGTTATATTCTTGTACATAGGAGCAGTATTATAGTAGTTATATTCTTGTACATAGGAGGCAGTATTATAGTAGTTATATTCTTGTACATAGGGGCAGTATTATAGTAGTTATATTCTTGTACATAGGAGGCAGTATTATAGTAGTTATACTCTTGTACATAGGAGCAGTATTATAGCAGTTATATTCTTGTACATAGGAGCAGTATTATAGTAGTTATATTCTTGTAAATGGGAGCAGTATTATAGTAGTTATATTCTTGTACATAGGAGCAGTATTATAGTAGTTATATTCTTGTACATAGGAGGCAGTATTATAGTAGTTATATTCTTGTACATAGGGGCAGTATTATAGTAGTTATATACATAGGAGGCAGTATTATAGTAGTTATACTCTTGTACATAGGAGCAGTATTATAGTAGTAATATTCTTGTACATAGGAGCAGTATTATAGTAGTGATATTCTTGTACATAGGAGCAGTATTATAGTAGTTATATTCTTGTACATAGGAGCAGTATTATATTAGTTATATTCCTGTACATAGGAGCAGTATTATAGTAGTTATATTCTTGTACATAGGAGCAGTATTATAGTAGTTATATACTTGTACATAGGAGCAGTATTATAGTAGTTATATTCTTGTACATAGGAGGCAGTATTATAGTAGTTATATTCTTGTACATAGGAGGCAGTATTATAGTAGATATACTCTTGTACATAGGAGCAGTATTATATTAGTTATATTCCTGTACATAGGAGCAGTATTATAGTAGTTATATTCTTGTACATAGGAGCAGTATTATAGTAGTTATATACTTGTACATAGGAGCAGTATTATAGTAGTTATATTCTTGTACATAGGAGGCAGTATTATAGTAGTTATATTTTTGTACATAGGAGCAGTATTATAGTAGTGATATTCTTGTACATAGGAGGCAGTATTATAGTAGTTATATTCTTGTACATAGGAGCAGTATTATAGTAGTGATATTCTTGTACATAGGAGCAGTATTATAGTAGTGATATTCTTGTACATAGGAGCAGTATTATAGTAGTTATATTCTTGTACATAGGAGGCAGTATTATAGTAGTTATATTCTTGTACATAGGAGCTAGTATTATAGTAGTTATATTCTTGTACATAGGAGGCAGTATTATAGTAGTTATATTCTTGTACATAGGAGCAGTATTATAGTAGTTATATCTTGTACATAGGAGCAGTATTATAGTAGTATATTCTTGTACATAGGAGCAGTATTATAGTAGTTATATTCTTGTACATAGGAGCAGTATTATAGTAGTTATATTCTTGTACATAGGAGCAGTATTATAGTAGTTATATTCTTGTACATAGGAGGCAGTATTATAGTAGTTATATTCTTGTACATAGGAGGCAGTATTATAGTAGTTATATTCTTGTACATAGGAGCAGTATTATAGTAGTTATATTCTTGTACATAGGAGCAGTATTATAGTAGTTATATTCTTGTACATAGGAGCAGTATTATAGTAGTTATATTCTTGTACATAGGAGCAGTATTATAGTAGTTATATTCATGTACATAGGAGCAGTATTATAGTAGTTATATTCTTGTACATAGGAGCAGTATTATAGTAGTTATATTCTTGTACATAGGAGGCAGTATTATAGTAGTTATATTCTTGTACATAGGAGGCAGTATTATTGTACATAGGGGCAGTATTATAGTAGTTATATTCTTGTACATAGGAGGCAGTATTATAGTAGTTATACTCTTGTACATAGGAGCAGTATTATAGCAGTTATATTCTTGTACATAGGAGCAGTATTATAGTAGTTATATTCTTGTAAATGGGAGCAGTATTATAGTAGTTATATTCTTGTACATAGGAGCAGTATTATAGTAGTTATATTCTTGTACATAGGAGGCAGTATTATAGTAGTTATATTCTTGTACATAGGGGCAGTATTATAGTAGTTATATACATAGGAGGCAGTATTATAGTAGTTATACTCTTGTACATAGGAGCAGTATTATAGTAGTAATATTCTTGTACATAGGAGCAGTATTATAGTAGTTATATTCTTGTACATAGGAGGCAGTATTATAGTAGTGTCATGGTCTTACCTCCTTGCTGTTCCCTTCGTTTGACATGTGCTGGCGGCCATCTTGGTTTCTGGGTTTTCTTGTAGCCTCCCACCCTGCGGCTCCTCCTTCCCACTGGGAGGAGCTGGATGCCCAGCTCATATATATAGGAGGTCTGTGGCTTCAGTTCCTTGCTTGGTCCTCCTGTGTTCACATGCTTCCAAGACTGCTGCTGCTTCTGGTTTCTGATCCTGGCCTCGTCTGACTACCCCGTTGGTTCCTGATTCCGGCTTCGTCTGACTACCCCGTTGGTTCCTGATTCCGGCTTCGTCTGACTACCCCGTTGGTTCCTGTTCCTGGCTTCGTCTGACTACCCTTCTGGTTCCTGACCTCTGTCTCCGCAAGACCCTGCTTCGGTTTAGCCATCCGTTCGGACTTTGCTTACGGCTTGCTCTTCAATAAAACCTTCTTATTTTCCACTTATCTCTTGTTGTACGTCTGGTTCATGGTTCCATGACATTAGGACCAAGCCATGAATTCTGACGGTACAGGGCCACCCTCGCTACCTACGCTGGTTGCCAGACTTGATCAGCAGGATCACCTGTTGGGTCGGTTCGCTGTGGCGTTGCAAACCCTGCTTGAACGCACGGCTCATTTAGCTTCCGTTGCCGATGGGTCGGTTGTCGCTCCTGGGCCCGCTCCTACTGCCGCTCCGGTTGTTGCGCCAGAGTCTACCCTGACACCTGTTGCTGCGCCTGTGGTGTTTCAGGGTATGACCGGTTCTGCCCCCCTTCCACAGCGCTTTGGGGGAGAGCCAACTCAGTGCCGAGGTTTCCTTAACCAGGTGGGCATTTACTTCGAGTTGCTGCCACATGCCTTTCCTACTGAGAGATCAAGGGTGGGCTTCTTGATCTCGCTGCTCTCGGACAAGGCCTTGGCCTGGGCCAGCCCTTTATGGGAGAACAACAATCCGGTGGTTGCCGAGTTTTCCGGTTTTGTTGCTTCTCTTCGGAAGGTATTCGATGTGCCGGCTCGTGCTGCCTCTGCTGCGAAGCTCCTTATGTCCATCAGACAGGGTTCACGATCCGTAGCTGAATACGCCATTGAGTTTCGTACCCTGGCAGCAGAGGTGGGCTGGAATAATGAGGCTCTGGTCGCTGCTTTCTCTCATGGTCTCTCGGATGCCTTGAAGGATGAGGTTGCAGCTAAGGACCTACCAGTGGAGCTCGAGTCTCTTATTTCTTTCCTGATTTTGATTGACACCAGACTCAGGGAGAGACCTTCCTTTAAGGAGAGCCTGCGGAGGTCTCCTAACAGATTGGCGCCTACGTTTGCTGTCCCACCCGTGCCTCCCTCTCCTCCCACGCCTCCTGGGGATGACTTGTCTGGGGGTGAACCCATGCAGCGGGGGTTTGCTCGCCTGTCTGAGGGGGAGAGGGTACTCCGGAGACGCGAGGGCCGATGCATGTACTGTGGTCTCGGTGGGCATTTTCGGTTGGCATGTCCGAACCGTCCGGGAGAACGCTCGCACCTGAGGTCCTGTCGGGGGCAGATCTTGGGTGGAGTCTCCTCGTCCCCGGTTTCCCGTGTTGACAAACCACTGATCACGGTTGTCCTCTCCTGGGTCGGGGGCTCGGTGACGACCCAGGCGTTGGTGGACTCTGGTGCTGGTGGTTTGTTCATTGATAGAGTGTTCGTTGCCGCCAATTCCATTCCTCTGCAGCCTCGAGGTTCCCCACTGGCTCTTGAGGCGATAGACGGCAGACCCCTTCTGCCGCCACACGTGACTCATGAGACCCTTCCAGTGGGGATAGCCATTGGTGCCGTTCACAGAGAGTCGGTCTGTCTCCAGGTTATTTCGTCTCCACACTACTCGGTGGTCTTGGGGTACCCCTGGCTCCAGAAGCATAATCCGACTTTCGATTGGAGATCGGTCGAGATCCTCTCGTGGTCACCGCAGTGTGGGGCTAGTTGCATCCATGGGCCTGTCAAGTTGCTGTGTACTTCCTCGGACTCTCTGTTGCCTCCTGAATACGAAGAGTACCGGGATGTATTCGATAAGGTGCGCGCGGTTGCCCTACCTCCGCACCGCCCATACGATTGTGCCATAGAGTTACAATCCGGTGCCGTTCCTCCTCGTGGCAAAGTCTATCCACTGTCGGTAGCGGAGAATGAGGCCATGGAGGAGTACGTGAGGGAGGCGCTTTCACGCGGACACATTCGCAAATCCTCGTCCCCGGCAGGGGCTGGATTTTTCTTTGTGAAAAAGAAGGGCGGCGAGTTGAGGCCTTGCATCGATTACAGGGGTCTCAATCGCATCACGATCAAGAACGCTTACCCGATACCCTTGATTTCCGAGCTGTTCGATCGCCTCAAAGGGGCCACGGTCTTTACCAAACTCGACCTGAGGGCGGCATATAACCTGGTAAGGATCAAGGCGGGCGATGAGTGGAAGACCGCGTTTAACACCAGGACCGGTCATTATGAATCCTTGGTTATGCCCTTTGGGTTGTGCAATGCGCCCGCAGTCTTCCAGGAATTCATCAACGATGTTTTCCGTGACCTGTTGCAGCAGTGTGTGGTGGTCTATTTGGATGACATCTTGGTATATTCTGCATCCATGGAGGCCCACATTCTGGATGTCAGACGAGTGTTGCAACGCTTACGAGAGAACAAGCTGTTCGGTAAGCTTGAGAAATGCGAATTTCACCGATCCCAGGTAACCTTCTTAGGTTACATCATTTCCGCTGAGGGGTTCTCCATGGATCCTGAGAAGGTTTCGGCTGTCTTACAGTGGCCCCAGCCCAGTGGGCTTCGTGCCCTGCAGCGCTTTTTGGGCTTCGCCAATTATTATCGGAAGTTCATCAGGGACTTTTCCATGCTAGCCAAGCCTCTCACGGATCTGACCAGGAAGGGCAGTAATCCTCAGGTCTGGCCGCTCGAGGCCATCCGAGCTTTTGAGGCTCTAAAGTCCGCCTTTGTGTCGGCTCCGATTCTGTCGCATCCCAACCCTGGGTTGCCTTTTGTCCTCGAGGTGGACGCGTCTGAGACGGGAGTAGGCGCCCTCCTGTCTCAGCGTAGAACACCAGAGGGTCCTCTGCTTCCTTGTGGGTTTTACTCCCGGAAACTGTCTTCCGCGGAGTGCAACTATCAGATTGGTGACAGGGAGTTATTGGCCATCGTGCAGGCCCTTAAAGAATGGAGGCACTTGCTCGAGGGCTCGGTGGTTCCGGTTCTCATCCTGACGGACCACAAGAATCTGACCTACCTCTCTGAGGCCAAGAGATTGACACCACGTCAGGCCAGATGGGCTCTGTTCTTGTCACGTTTTAATTACGTGGTCTCCTACCTACCCGGCTCCAAGAACATCAGAGCGGATGCCTTATCACGGCAGTACTCCGAGCTGTCCGGGGAGGAGTCGATTCCGACTACGGTCATACCCCCGAATCAGATCCTGGCCGCTATTCGCACCAGCCTGACTTCTCCTCTGGGTGAGCAGATTTTGGCGGCTCAATCTGGTGCTCCCTCTGGGAGACCCAACGGCAGATGTTTTGTGCCTGAGGAGTTGCGCACTCGGTTGTTGCGAACCTACCATAACTCCAAGGCCGCGGGGCACCCTGGAAAGAATCAGCTGTCCTGGGCGGTTTCACGTCTGTTCTGGTGGCCTTCTCTACGTTCCGACATCGCCGCATATGTAGCGGCATGCTCCGTTTGTGCCCAGAGTAAGTCCCCTCGGCACCTTCCGTTGGGCCTTTTGCAACCCATAGCCACCGGGGAGCGTCCATGGTCACACCTGGGGATGGATTTCATTGTGGACCTCCCTGCATCCCGAGGCCATACGGTCATTCTCATGATTGTGGATCGGTTTTCCAAAATGTGCCACTGTGTTCCTCTCAAGAAGTTACCCTCTGCACAAGAGTTGGCCTCGATTTTTGCCAGGGAGGTCTTCCGGTTGCACGGTTTGCCCAAGGAGATTGTGTCGGATCGGGGGAGTCAGTTTGTGTCCAGGTTCTGGCGCGCCTTTTGCTCCCAGTTGGGGATTCATCTCTCTTTCTCCTCGGCCTACCACCCTCAGTCCAATGGGGCCGCAGAACGATCCAATCAGGCCTTGGAGCAATTCCTTCGTTGCTATGTCTCCGATCACCAAGACAATTGGGTTGACCTCCTGCCTTGGGCTGAGTTTGCCAGGAACACGGCGGTGAACTCTTCCTCTGGGACGTCTCCCTTCATGGCCAATTATGGGTTCCAACCTGCCGTGTTACCGGAGGTATTCTCTCCCCAGGATATTCCGGCTGTGGAGGATCACCTTTCCGTCCTACGTGCTTCTTGGGTACAGATCCAGAGGTCCCTTGAGGTCTCTGCGCAGCGCCAGAAACTCCAGGCTGATCGCAGACGAGCGCCCGCTCCTTCCTACCAGGTCGGAGACCGCGTATGGTTGTCCACCCGCAACCTCAACCTTCGAGTGCCCACTCCCAAGCTGGCGCCTCGCTTTGTTGGTCCCTTCCGAGTGCTTCGCAGGGTAAACCCGGTAGCCTATGCCCTTGCGCTTCCTCCTGGCATGCGGATCTCCAACGTGTTTCATGTCTCCCTGTTGAAGCCACTGGTGTGTAATCGTTTCACTTCCTCGATTCCTCGGCCTCGTCCGGTCCAAGTGGGCAATCGTGAGGAGTATGAGGTGAGCAATATCCTGGACTCACGCCTGGTCCGCGGCCGGGTGCAGTTTTTGGTCCATTGGCGTGGTTATGGTCCAGAGGAGCGTTCCTGGGTTCCCTCCGCAGATGTCCATGCTCCTGCTTTGCTCCGAGCCTTCCACGCACGCTTCCCTCAGAAACCGTTCCTTACTCCGCGGAGGAGGGGCCCTTGAGGGGGAGGTACTGTCATGGTCTTACCTCCTTGCTGTTCCCTTCGTTTGACATGTGCTGGCGGCCATCTTGGTTTCTGGGTTTTCTTGTAGCCTCCCACCCTGCGGCTCCTCCTTCCCACTGGGAGGAGCTGGATGCCCAGCTCATATATATAGGAGGTCTGTGGCTTCAGTTCCTTGCTTGGTCCTCCTGTGTTCACATGCTTCCAAGACTGCTGCTGCTTCTGGTTTCTGATCCTGGCCTCGTCTGACTACCCCGTTGGTTCCTGATTCCGGCTTCGTCTGACTACCCCGTTGGTTCCTGATTCCGGCTTCGTCTGACTACCCCGTTGGTTCCTGTTCCTGGCTTCGTCTGACTACCCTTCTGGTTCCTGACCTCTGTCTCCGCAAGACCCTGCTTCGGTTTAGCCATCCGTTCGGACTTTGCTTACGGCTTGCTCTTCAATAAAACCTTCTTATTTTCCACTTATCTCTTGTTGTACGTCTGGTTCATGGTTCCATGACAAGTAGTTATACTCTTGTACATAGGAGCAGTATTATATTAGTTATATTCCTGTACATAGGAGCAGTATTATAGTAGTTATATTCTTGTACATAGGAGCAGTATTATAGTAGTTATATACTTGTACATAGGAGCAGTATTATAGTAGTTATATTCTTGTACATAGGAGGCAGTATTATAGTAGTTATATTCTTTTACATAGGAGCAGTATTATAGTAGTGATATTCTTGTACATAGGAGGCAGTATTATAGTAGTTATATTCTTGTACATAGGAGCAGTATTATAGTAGTGATATTCTTGTACATAGGATGCAGTATTATAGTAGTTATATTCTTGTACATAGGAGGCAGTATTATAGTAGTTATATTCTTGTACATAGGAGGCAGTAATATAGTAGTTATATTCTTGTACATAGGAGCAGTATTATAGTAGTTATATTCTTGTACATAGGAGCAGTATTATAGTAGTTATATTCTTGTACATAGGAGCAGTATTATAGTAGTTATATTCTTGTACATAGGAGCAGTATTATAGTAGTTATATTCTTGTACATAGGAGCAGTATTATAGTAGTTATCCTGTAAGGTAGGTATATTATTGATGTAGTTATTACAGTAAGTTCTTGTAGCCATACGGTTGGACTCTATGGTGTGGTACATAATTGATGTATGATGTGATGTGCACAGAGTTGTCCATGTTTTTAGGTATGACATGCAGTGCATATTGTTGGATGTGAATAGTTAATCCCTCCTGTATGTGCCCCAGGTCCGGATGTTTTTCACAAGGCATGTTCCTTTATCTTTTTCGTTATGTGATGTAACCATGGTAACAGCAGAATGCTCTCCGAACCAGGTTAAATTTTCTGTTGCCATTCATGTCAGCTCAATATGTCACCTCACAAAATTTCATCTAAAAAAGACAACTTTTCAATCACTTGAACAATGTTGATTTTGTAATATTAACCCCGAGGGATCCTCTGCAGAAAGTGGGGGACCTGAGCACCAGGCAGAATAATGTTTGGAGATGGGCAGAGTTTCCCTTTAATGGTACCTAGTGCTGGAATATAGCATGGTAGAAAGGGGCAATTGGAAGAAGCTTCCAACAGCTAGCAAATCCCACCACTATGTGTGACATGGCCGCGAGAGGGGTCATCTCCGGACCACCCACAGGCCTTATATTGTCAACATAGGAAAAGCTAGGAAGACGCCTAAAGGGGAGAATTTCCCCGATTTATTCTGCAGCGTATGATAGAGACGCCCTCGCTTGTTCTCCCTGCTCAGTGATAACAGATGATATACAATGATATGCTCATAAGATCGGACGCTCGGACACATATTGATCTCCTCGAGGACAGGGATCAATGTCTGTCAGACGCAGGTAATTCTTTGTGTGAAGGAATATGAATAAAAGTCATGTCTTTTGACAAATACCATAAATTACACAATTATACTGTGAGTAAGAGTGGAGAAACGGAGCCCCTGTGGTCACCAATGACAGGACACATTCAGCTTCATGTCAAACACTGAACTTAGCAGAGGTGAAAGAGTGTTCACTTCATCTGCAAAAGGGTGTGAATCCAGTCACTGTGTATATACATGACATTACTTATTCTGTATTATACTCCAGAGCTGCACTCACTATTCTGCTGGTGCAGTCACTGTGTACATACATTACATTACTTATCCTGTACTGATACTGAGTTACATCCTGTATTATACTCCAGAGCTGTGCTCACTATTCTGCTGGTGCAGTCACTGTGTACATACATTACATTACTTATCCTGTACCCTTTACATCCTGTATTATACTCCAGAGCTGCACTCACTATTCTGCTGGTGCAGTAACTGTGTACATACATTACATTACTTATCCTGTACTGATCCTGAGTTACATCCTGTATTATACTCCAGAGCTGCACTCACTATTCTGCTGGTGCAGTCACTGTGTACATACATTACATTACTTAACCTGTACTGATCCTGAGTTACATCCTGTATTATACTCCAGAGCTGCACTCACTATTCTGCTGGTGCAGTCACTGTGTACATACATTACATTACTTATCCTGTACTGTACCGTTACACAGGTACCATACTCTTACCGATCTGACCGTGCCGCAGCTCCATTTCATTACTCTGCTCTCACTGTGTTACATCATTGCCTCTGCTGCAAGCAATGGAAGCAGAAATCTGCTCTGACCGGACAGATGTGAACGTCCCTTGTGAGGCCTGACCTTTAATAACATTTAATGAGTGAAGGTTCCCTCTAGATATCAGCGCGTTCCCCTCAAGCGCTGCGCACACGCCCCGTACAGATGTCTCTGTGTAATATGTGAACATCAACAAGGAGGTAATTAGGCAATTCACAGGAAAGTATCGCAGGAGAAGCCGGCCGCCTGTCTGCAGAACGTGCGTTCTGTTACCAGCACTCGGCAGGCGGATTGTGGGCTGCAGCGGTAATCGCGGGCAGGCGGTATGTGGGTATACTAGCTAAACTAGTCTCTGGGGAGGTTATGGTGATGCCCAACCTCCTGCCAACCAGTACGTCACCCATGTATCAGTGCGGTTTAATTGAAGCTGGCGCGGCGCTCACTTGGTCCCTGCAGGTAAATCTCTAACACCCTGGAGTCATGTTTGTGGTCATACATCGTAGGGACAATATGGCGTTACATGGCAGTCATTCAAGCAAAACTGTACCCAACCCCCTCCCCAAATGACGTCCATCTTCCATAACTGTCTGGGACCAAGTACTGGATCCTTACAGATCACAGGATTGTGCTGTTCCTCTATTATTCCTTCTAGAGAGTCCATCTACAACTGGGTATCACCTTACGTAGACTGCCCAATCTCTGCAGATTCATTGTGTACTGACACAACCCTTTTCACAAGGGGGAATGGGTATTGCCCAGTTGTCAATGTATTCAAACATTTCCAGAAGGAATAACAGAGGAATAGAGTCCTAAGGAAAGGTACTCCAGTATTAGGAGAGTGGATGGGTCCTCAGTAACTTGTCATCTACATTATGGATGGTGGCTCCAGTGTCAGTCATGCTCCGCACTGTAGACTCTGTAATCCTTTAATCACTAAATCTTGCTGATTCAGATTTGTTTGTCCACACAGTGTTCAGTAGAAGACAGGAACACGACAGTATCGTCCTTCCAGTCATTTTTGGAATCATATGTTTGGTGGGCACCATCGGTAACTGCATCGTCATCTACACGATAACCAAGAAGCCAAAGGGGAACCACAACATCGCCGACATCTTCATTGTAAGCCTGTCGGTGACCGACCTCCTCTTCTTGCTTGGAATGCCATTTTTGATCCACCAGCTACTGGGCAATGGCGTCTGGCGTTTTGGGGCCACCATGTGTACAATCATTACCGCTTTGGATGCCAACAGCCAGTTTGCCAGTACCTACATCCTCACCGCCATGTCAGTTGACCGCTACCTTGCCACAGTACACCCCATCCGCTCTTCGTACGTGCGGACAACCTGTGCGGCAGCCATGGTCATCCTGCTGTTGTGTCTCTGCTCATTGATCACCATCATCCCAGTCTTCATGTACACCCAACTCATCGAGCTTCCAGATGGCAACGCCGGCTGCGGCATCATCCTGCCCAACTTGTCCATTGATATTTACTGGTACACCCTCTACCAGTTCTTCTTGGCTTTCGTCATCCCTCTACTCATCATCTGCGTGGTCTACATCAAGATCCAGAAGCGTATCTCATGCGTGGTGGTCCCTCTACCCCAAAGAAATTTCCGAGTCCGATCCAAGAAGATCACGAGAACGTCTGTGACTATCTGCTCTGCCTTCTTCATATGTTGGGCTCCATATTATATCCTACAGCTGGTGCACCTCAAGGTGGAAGATCCCACAGTCGAATTTCTATATGCCTACAACGTGGCCATTAGCCTCGGCTACGCCAACAGCTGCATCAACCCCTTCATATACATTGTCTTGAGCGACACCTTCAAGAGGCATCTGATTAAGGCGGTGTGCCCGGGGCACCAGCAGAGAAGAGGGGAGCGACATGCCACCAGCGAGGTCAGCCCATCCGTCAGGATATGCTCGGTACCAACTCAAGAGACCTCCTTAAGCATGATGTACTCCAACAATATAGACAATTATATCTCTCTGTCCGTTTCCGTTCCATGAATAAACCAAGCTTAAAGGACTTCAAAGCTACCAGAACGATCTTCTTTTCAATTCCTAAAGAACATGCTGCTTCAGTCAGCTCTAACTTTTTTCCCAGACTTTTATTGCCCCATCTCAGAGGAGGCAAAACTAGGGGCATATACAAAATTCACAGGGCCCCATAAACTCAGAATGGGCCCCACTGAGAGCTGATGTCCACCTTTAAATTTTTAGGTCTAACATCCTGTGATCATCAAGTTTGTAATATACTTACACAGGAAACTCAGACTTGATAATTGATAAAATTCTGTCTGCCTGCAGCCACCACTAGGGGGAGCACACTGAATATGGAACTTAATGGTAGCTGTATACATCTGTATGCAGTGAGATCCCCCTAGTGGTGACTGCAGGTATGAGAAACAGGTTAATATCAAGCCCTCTTCTGCCTTGGGTCACCTAGAAGTCATGCGTCCTGCCTTTATGGTAGACACCTGCTCTTGAGGGCAACTGATTCTTATTGTGGCGGTCGAGGGAGTCTTATAGGCGATGCTCCATGGGCAAAAAAAAGTATGCAAGTTAGCTCTCCTCCAGAAGGAAGAAAACGGTCTCTCTAGTGCCACCTGTAGGTAGCTACTCTATAAATCAATGTTTTTCCTTGTGGAGATCCAGCTAGATAAATGAAGAAGGTCACAGACGGTAAATGAAGGAGGTCACGGAAGGTAAACGTTCCGTCTCCTGTGGTTGGTTGACCACAGCGATTGGGACACAGATTTATATATTGTGTCAATATGAAGGACATTTCTTTGCAATTATATTGCAGTTTCTACTTTGCACATTGTCTCCGCTCCGCAGGTGTCGTTCTGTAACGCCGCCATCTCTGTGTCTTTCAGTGTCACCTTGTAACGGGGGAAGCGCGCGCAGCTGCAGCTTTTGTGTTCAGAAATAACTGTACGATCTGTGCATATTTTGTATGGAAATGATTAAAAAATTAGATGAATCACCACTGACGAGAAATTGTAGTCATGATCTACAACGAGATGGGGGCGGTGCACTACTTTTCCTTAAAAAAATGGGGTCCTGGGTTCAAATCAGAACCCATATTGGCACGTATGATCCCTCCTCCCACACCACAGCCCAAAAACATAGGTTCACTGGGCACCAGAACAGTAGAATGGGACCGGGACAGTAGAATGGGACCGGGTTGTAGCACCAGGCACAGCCACCCATGCCAGCAAGGCGCTGTGTCAGTGAGCACTGGCAGCCTTCATCTTAAGTCATGTACTCAGCCTCATGAATAACCTGGCTGGATGCCAATCACACCGTCGCAGTGCCCAAAGGATTGATAATGTGCAGAGAGTCCTGCTATCCGCTGCTCTGCTTGTGCGTCAGTCTCCACTATAGTTCTGGCATTTTATTCACGAACCAGGACGCTCAGGATGAGCAAAGCAGCACACCACCCCAATGCTGATGCAGTGTTTCCTACATGACAAGGAAGATGACTGGCACGGATTTCCTTTTTTTGTGTCCGTCCCAGAGAGGGTTACATGATGTTTATGTCCACAGGAAAGGAAATTATAGCCCTGAATCGGCGAATATGGGCACACAGAGGACATGTCATGTGGTGACGCCTGCGTCCCTGTAATTACCGGGCGCTTTCACACGTGTGCTGCTTGTATTATGATGCATAAAAGCCCCAAGATAATTCAGGAACATCTGCCGCGGCGCCATAGGATGCAGCCATACAGCGGGGGACAGAATGGATGATTCACGTTTGATCACATGTACACCGCTATATGGTTACCACATGCCAGAAACAGCCATATGCCCTATAGGACGCTATAGGGTAGGCCGGGACACAGTGGAGAGCCGCAGGTTGCTTAAAGGGGCAGATCAGCTGTTTTTGGATGAGTGTTACAACTAGGGACGAGCGAATCGACTTCGGATGAAACATCCGAAGTCGATTCGCATAAAACTTTGTTTCAATAATGTACGGAGCAGGAGCTCTGTACAGTATTAGAATGTTCAGAAATTGATTTATACTGTAAAAAAACATTTCGGGTTCGGTTCTAAGTTTTTTAATAAAATAAATCAATTTCTGAACTTCAGCTCATCCGAGCCAATACATTCTAATATTGTACGGATCGCTCGCTCCGTACAGTATTGAAACAAAGTCAACTGCGAATCGACTTCGGATGTTTCATCCGAAGTCGATTCGCTTACCCCTAGTTGCGACCTCTTCATACTATTCCAAGCACAGCACCGTACATCGCGTAGTGGTTGCGCTTGGTATTGCAGCTCAGCCCTATTCACTAGAATGGGACTGGGCTGCGCAAAGGTCATGTGACCGATGGATGTGATGTCACTGGCCTAGGAAGAGGCAGCAGCGCTCACGCATGTGCTGTGGACCCAGGGTTTGGGGAATTGCACCCCCCACCGATCAGATACTGATGGATAGGTCATCGATATTAAATGAAGCTTAATGCAATAGACTTTGTGTTGCCATAGCTTTCCATTTTCAAGATCTCTGCTTGCTGTCAGTGAATGGAAACATTCTCGTTTACATCCAGAGGCCGAAAAACCTGTACAGACCCAATGCATCTCACGGCTGAGGATTTGTCGCAGTTTCTATCCTATGAAATCTAAACTAGCTGCGCTGATACACTGCAACAAAGTACCAGAGAAGAGAGATTTGTGCCGCGAGGTCTTTCGCTCACAGAGCCTGGGAATTGCGCTACCATAGGCACAGAGTCATGAGATATATTAAATTAAGCCCCCGCCAGTCCTCTAGGTCTAGACGTAAAAGGCCGCACTGCGGAGCTTTCTGCCCATTCTGCCATCTTGGCGTCTTGCCTCCCTCCCCGCTCTCAGTCAAGCCGAGGACTGAAGTCGGAAAATCTGACATTATTAGTGTTTCTGTGCGGGGCGCGGATCAGGGAGTGACATTTAATATAATGACAGAGCGTAATCTGATTGTGCGAGGGGCACCGAGAGATTATTACTGCGTCCTGATGGGCAGAGTAGTTGTCACCCGCGGAGAACAATTACTGGCATCTGCAAAATTAGACTCAATCCACGTGTTATCCTCCAGATCTACTAAGAAACGAAGGCGGTGTAAACATTGGGGTCACCTAATCTCGTAGCACCATAATGCTGCCACATAATGCCATCATGTAGTATGGCTATGCTACTATGCAGCATGATACTGCCACCATATACCTCTATAAAGTTACTCTTTACCTACATAATGCAGCAATATAGTCCTACGTATGCCGTGCCTAATGCCATCTACAGCATCATAATACCGTCATATGTTATCACAGAGCCATCATATAGCTCCAGGATGCCCTCACAATGCCATGAAATAGCCACATGTCATAATACAACCTCACAGTGCCATGACACACGCTCGCTAGGCCACCACCATATAGCCCGGTAATGCCACCCGTTTTGATGCGGCCATTATGCACACTTCTGATGATCTCACAATGATATACCGTAATATAGCTATTTAGAACCAGCATATAGATGCAGCCATTTAATGCCTCCTAGGGCCATCATATAATGCCATATTGTTCCCACATAACCCCACAATACCACCATTTATCCTCTGAGACACCATATAGCAGCATACTTCCTCATATAACCCTACAATACCACCATATATCATCATAGAGACACCATATAGTGCCAAATTACCACCATAGATCCTGGGGCAATCATGTGGCACCATAATGTTCTCATTTAAGACCACAATACCAAAATATATCTTGATGTAGTGTCATACTACTCCATATAACCCCGCCATATATCCTCCTGGAGCCATCATGTAGCACCATACTGTTCCCATATAACCCCACAATGCCACCATATATATATACTTAAAGAGACACCACCATATATCCTCTGGAGCCATTATGTGGCACCATACTGTTCCCATATAAGCCCACAATACCACCATATTTCATCCTAAAGCTATGATGTAGTGTCATACTACCCCCTATATCCAAAAAATGCCACCATATATCCTCCTAGAGCAGGGATGCTCAACCTGCAGCCCTCCAGCTGTTGTAAAACGACAACTCCCATCATGCCATGCTGTAGTCTGATAGCTGTAGTCTTTCTGGGCATGCTGGGAGTTGTCGTTTCGCAATAGCTGTCCTAGAGTAACCATGCTGTTCCCATTTAGCCGTGAATGTCGCCATATATCCTCTTGGGGCCATCCTGTAATACCGCTCTTCTCCATATAACCCCACAACTCCACCATATATCCTCATAGAGACACCATATAGTACCACAATAATATCATATATCCTTATAGAGCCAACATGTGGTGCCAAACTTTTCCTATATAACCCCACAATGGCACCATATATCCTCCTGGAGTTATCCTGTACTACCATACTACCCCATATAACCCCACAATGCCACCATATATCCTCATAGAGATACTATATAGTACCGCAATGCCACTATATATCCTAACAGAGACACCATATAGTACCACAATAATATCATATATCCTTTTAGAGCCATCATGTGGTGCCATACCGTTCCCATATAACCCCACAATGCCACCATATATCCTCCTAGAGTTATCCTATACTACCCTATATAACCCCACGCCACCATATATCCTCATAGAGACACTATATATTACCACAATGCCACCATATATCCTAGAGCCATCATGCGGTGCCATACAGTTCCCATAAAACCCCACAATGGCACCATATATCCTTATAGGACCATCCTGTAGCAGTCTCCCCATCATACCTTATATCCACTTTAGGTCTCAATACGAATAATTAAACAAAATTGTGGAGTCCGCACACCTTTGTGTAATGGTGGGTGCTCGCAGAGGACTGCAGTCGTGATATATATAGAGGTAATCCACGGCACACCAGATGTCTTTTTTGGTTTGCAGGTTTATTACAAAAAATACAGAAAAAATTGTCAATATATGACTAATTGCGCCATAATAGTAGTACAAGCATATGTATCATATGTTAGGCCATAATGTATCCCTATACGAATAATAACCTGATAAGTTACACGATTGCCCAATTTCACGTCATGCCCTGAAGTTTTCATACCCAGAAGTTTGCAAAACAAAATTTCCGATCTTGCACAAAGAAGTCATTTGCGTTTCGCTCCGTCAGGCTGACTTCACAGATTAGCTGCAGCCTTTGTTCCTGCGGGTAACACTCGTTTGCAGAATGAATGCGAATAATTGCAGAGAGACGCTGTATGCCCGCTGTACACAATGCTGGAAATGATCACAGGACCATCACTGTCCTCAGTGTCTACAGCTGAGGGCTGGAGGAGCTGCCCCCCCCCCCCACCCCCCCCAATCCTCCGTGGCGGCTCATTGAGAAATCTATTACAGGGGACCTCAAATTTTAACCCCTTCGCTTTAATCCATAATGGAAAACTCGAAGCAAACTCGACTCGTAGGAGCTGTCCAGTGCTGAACCCCGCTCATACTGAAATCCACAGGTAGCCCCTCCATATGCCTGGTGAATGCAGGCGGTCCGGAACCAGTTTGGTGTTGGCAGAGTCCGCTGAGCGATGGTGGCCACCTGTGCTGACTGGAAGTCTACACCACATGAGCCTCACAGAGCCAATTATGTCTAACAATGGGGTCAAGAAAAACCTACAGTTTTATTAGTCCGTGAACCTTCATTATATATGAATATCATACTTTTTGGATGCACCCCTCTAAAAGTGAATGTGCACCATTACACTCCCTTTCTAAACTATTATACTCAAAATGCATGAATTAATACACCAATATAGCAGTCTGAGCAGTTGTACTGGTACAGAGCTCCAAATCCCCTGCATAACCATAGAGTTAGATGATAAAAAGGTTTGCTTCTTGCAGCCACCACTAGAGGGAGCTCAGGAGCTTACTGCATACAGATATATACAGCCACCACTAGGGAGAGCTCAGGAGCTTACTGCATACAGATATATACAGCCACCACTAGGGAGAGCTCAGGAGATTACTGCATACAGATATATACAGCTACCACTAGGGGGAGCTCAGGAGATTACTGCATACAGATATATACAGCCACCACTAGGGGGAGCACAGGAGATAACCGCATACAGATATATACAGCCACCACTAGGGGGAGCTCAGGAGCTTACTGCATACAGATATATACAGCCACCACTAGGGGGAGCTTAGGAGCTTACTGCATACAGATATATACAGCCACCACTAGGGGGAGCTCAGGAGCTTACTGCATACAGATATATACAGCCACCACTAGAGGGAGCTCAGGAGCTTACTGCATACAGATATAAGCCACTACTAGAGAGAGCTCAGGAGCTGACTGCATACAGATATATACAGCCACCACTAGAGGGAGCTCAGGAGATTACTGCATACAGATATATACAGCCACCACTAGGGGAGCTCAGGAGATTACTGTATACAGATATATACAGCCACCACTAGAGAGAGCTCAGGAGATTACTACATACAGATATAAGCCACCACTAAAGGGAGCTCAGGTCTTACTGCATACAGATATAAGCCACCACTAGAGGGAGCTCAGGTCAAACTGCATACAGATATAAGCCACCACTAGAGGGAGCTCAGGAGATTACTACATACAGATATATACAGCCACCACTAGAGGGAGCTCAGGAGCTTACTGCATACAGATATAAGCCACCACTAGAGGGAGCTCAGGTCTTACTGCATACAGATATAAGCCACCACTAGAGGGAGCTCAGGAGCTTACTGCAAACAGATATAAGCCACCACTAGAGGGAGCTCAGGAGCTTACTGCATACAGATATAAGCCACCACTAGAGGGAGCTCAGGAGCTTACTGCATACAGATATAAGCCACCACTAGAGAGAGCTCAGGAGATTACTACATACAGATATAAGCCACCACTAGAGGGAGCTCAGGTCTTACTGCATACAGATATAAGCCACCACTAGAGGGAGCTCAGGAGCTTACTGCATACAGATATAAGCCACCACTAGAGGGAGCTCAGGAGCTTACTGCATACAGATATAAGCCACCACTAGAGGGAGCTCAGGAGCTTACTGCATACTATTCATGCACTGAACCAGTGTGCACTGAGCTCCCTCTAGTGGTAGATGCAGGCAGACAAGTTTATCATTTAGTTTCAAGTTTCTGCAGGGGATTTGGAGCTCTATATCAGAAGAACAGGCGCTCTGCCCTCTATAGAGATTTAGATATAAATCATCATGGCCCCCAAAAATGACACTGTGTTAGAAAGCGGACTGTCACTTTATAGGATAATTTACGAGTACCCGATCCTAAAGAGAAGGAATATTTAAAGGAAAGTTTCAAATTTCCTCAAGATACTGTATATTAATGAATTCATTTTAAAGAAGACCTTTCACCACTCCTGACATGTCTGCACAGTCTGAAAAAGGCAGCGCTGATTGGATAGAGCGAGTCTGTGCAGGTAAACACCCCCAACTGGTACCACCCCTCTGTACCCTTACTGCAGACTGCTAGCAATTCATTCATAACTTCTAGTAGAAATAATAAAGGAACGGCACAACATACAGACATAAGAACAGATGATCCGGGATTGTTATTACATGGGGGATGTAAGGAGTGGTGACAGGTCCTCTTCAAACCTAATTAGATTAAGGACTTGTTCACACGACCGTGCCGTGTTTTGCAATCCGCAAAACATGGATGCCACCCGTGTGCCTTCCACAATCTGCGGAACGGAACAGGAGGCCCATCATAGAGATGCCTATTCTTGTCCGCAAAACGGACAAGAATGGGACATGTCTTATCATTTTTGCAGTTTCACGGAACGGACCAACTCCATGTGCTGTCCGCATCTTTTGCGGACCCATTGAAATGAATGGTTCCGTATACGGAATGCAAAATACGGCCCGTATACGGAACGCAAAAAAAGGTTTGTGCGAACGAGCCCTAAAAAAGAAGATAACGCTGGATATTTCCTTCTTAGAGGGCACACCCGAAAAGTAGGAAGGAAGGTGGAGGTGTTTATAACTAAGGCTATTCCTTTACAAACTAAAAAGCGGTAGGTCTGTCTCCGTCCTACAACAGCCTCTGACCAGCCGAATAGGTCCCCAGGGGTAATCGGTTCTGCGAGACCCAGCTGTCTAACACAGACTTACCTCTGCTGGTGTTGAAGGGGTTAATTCGACAACAATTTTAGGCAATGGTGTAAGGTATGATTTTTGATAATTAGGTTTTCGATTATAGCTGAGAAAAATCATAATGCTTTGAAGTGGTTTTTATAGCTAACTTATCAGAAATGGCCCTTTTTCCCCAAGTAAAATACTGAAGCCAAAGACAGAAATTATGTGTTAAACGCAAAATGACTTTTTCTAACAAAATTGATTTCAATTTATTTTAAAAGGTATGTTCACCCTGGAACGTTATTATATATTGTTAAGCTAAAGAGGTCTTTCCGTTCTGAATAATTTCACAATATATCTTTATTGTGGGCAGAGCTCCAAATCCCCTGCAACAGCAGTGCATAGTAAAATGATATAATTATAGCTGCCTGAAGCCACCACTAGGGGGAGCTCAGGCGCTTATTGCATACACATATATACTGCCACAACTAGGGGAAGGTCAGGAGCTTACTGCATACAGATATATACAGTCACCACTAGAGGGAGCTCAGGAGCTTATTGCATACACATATATACAGTCACCACTAGAGGGAGCTCAGGAGCTTACTGCATACAGATATATACAGTCACCACTAGAGGGAGCTCAGGAGCTTACTGCATACAGATATATACAGCCACCACTAGAGGGAGCTCAGGAGCTTACTGCATACAGATATATACAGCCACCACTAGAGGGAGCTCAGGAGCTTACTGCATACAGATATATACAGCCACCACTAGGGGGAGCTCAGGAGCTTATTGGATACACATATATACCGCCACAACTAGGGGAAGGTCAGGAACTTACTGCACACAGATATATATAGCCACCACTAGGGGGAGCTCAGGAACTTACTGCACACAGATATATACAGCCACCACTAGGGGGAGCTCAAGAGCTGTATATTTATGCACCTGATCTGTAGAGGTAACCAAGCAGCCCGCGGGGTGTCCATGAGGTGTGTGCTCCTGCAGGCAACTGGCAAAGTTCTGTATGCAGCTTTGAAAGTGGCTAGAGTATAAGATGTAACCCTGAATGCAGTAACAGATAAAGAGATGCAAAGTGTATGCACTCGCACACATAGATTTGCAATGTATATATAGTAAGAGGATCAGGCTCATCCTCCGTATACAGAATATTATATGCCGGTGAGGGCGGTAGAAAATCTTATTATAATTCATTAAAGGTCCGTTACGTGAAGGAAAAGCCGAGAGAGAGAAAAATTCTAAAGAGATGATGAAATTTCATTAAAAGCTTTAAAAGCTGAACAAGCTGGACCCTCTGATCTGTGCTGTGAGGACCATCCAGGGCTGCAGGTTTTATGTTAATCTCTGGGACGGTCCCCGCGGAGAGAAGACCGTAGAGTGCTGCATCAAATAAAACCGCTAATGAGAAAATCAAAATTACGTCAGGTGATACATAAAGAAATCAAAGTGAATGACTGATTATCTTGTGATAACGGCGCCCATCAGGTGGTGGGATTTATTAGGCAGAAAATGGACAGTCAGTTCTCGAAGCAGGAAGAATGAGCAAGCGTGAGGATCTGAGCAACTGTGACGAGGGCCAAATTGTTATGTCTAGGAGACT
Source organism: Bufo gargarizans (assembly GCF_014858855.1). NCBI lineage: Eukaryota > Metazoa > Chordata > Amphibia > Anura > Bufonidae > Bufo > Bufo gargarizans. The sequence goes on along the minus strand of NC_058087.1, from coordinate 183,650,702 downwards.
GGGTCAGAGCATCTCCAAGACGGCCGATCTTGTGGGTTGTTCCCTATATGCAGTGGTTGGTACCAACCAAAAGTGGTCTAAGGAAGGTGATCTGGAGCCAGGGTCATGGGTACCCAAGGATCATCAATGCATCTGGTCAGATTCCACAGAAGAGCTATTGTGGAGTAGATTACTGACAACTTTACCACTGGTGGTGATTGAAGGGTGTCAGGACACCCTTTGGTACACACATGGCACTGTATCTTGCTGTGTATGAGGTTGGTCAGAGTGCCCATGCTGACCCCTGTCCACTGCCAAAAGTTCCTACAGTGGGCACATGAGCATCATAACCGGAACATAGAGCAGTGGAAGAAGGCGGCCTGGTCTGATGAATCACATTACATCATGTGGACGGCCAAGGGCATGTGCGTCACTTACCTGGGGAAGAGATGGCACCAGGTGCACTATGGGAAGAAGGCGGCCTGGGATGATGAATTTCATTACATCATGTGGACGGCCGAGGGCATGTGCATCACTTATCTGGGGAAGAGATGGCACCAGGTGCACTATGGGAACAAGATGGCCACCCTACCTTGCTCTGGGCAATGTTCTGCTAGAAACCTTGGGTCCTGACATCACGTGGCTGTGACACGTACCGCCTATCTAAACATGGTACAGGCATGTACCCCCTTCATGGCAGCAGTGCCCCCCTAAGGGCAGTGGCAGCACAAGCGCTAGAATAAGGTGACCTTTTGTGATGGGTGACACAATTTCAATAGAGATGAGCTGCAATACCAGACACAACCTGCAGGCAGTCGTGGTGACATTTTTGGAAGAAAGCCGCCATAAAATCTAATCTTCGAAACCCCTTTAGACACAACGTGGCCTCAATCTTAAAGAGGTATTCCCATCTTAGACAGGTGTGTGTCCAACTCTGGGACCCGCTGCTATCTCCAGAACAGCCCCCCAAAGTGAAGGACAGCACACTATTCAAGCACAGCCACCCTCCATTCACTGCTATGGGAGTTCCGAAAACAGCCGAGTGCTCGCCTGTCACGGCCATGGTTATGGTCGTGACTCCTGAACCGCATGCGGTTGTCAGCGGTCTTTGGTTTGGTTGTCAATCACAGGTGAGGGCTGTGGTATTTGCCTCACCTGTGGTTGGGCTGGCAACAGTTTGTATGTGGCAGCATAGCAGTCTGAGCTGTGTCAAGGCAGCTTGCTATGTTGGGCATGCGGTTGCGTGTGATATGTGTTATTGTGTGCACTTCCCCTTTAAGTGGTGTTTTCCCTTCCCTGGTGGTGGAAGGGTTAACTCCCTTTCTGTGTGTGTGAGACACTGGGTGTGTCTGTGTGTGTGTGGCTACTTAGGCCTATAAAGCCTCTGTCTTTGGCATGTCTCAGTGGGTTGCTTCAGCCATGCTTAGCTAGAGCAGCCTCCTGTGCATTCCATCTGCCAGTGGGGGCCACCCTTGTGGTCATAAACTAACTGTGACTCTTAGGTTTATGTTGATGTCCACTTGATGTTTTACTTTGTTATGTTATACACCTATGGATCTGGGTTCCTGTGTGTTTGTGTGTGTGCTGTGTCCATTTGTGTTTGGGTGCGGACACTTGCTGTCTTGCACGGGATCCAGTCTGAGTGTCTGTGGCAGGTAGGTGTGGAAGTGCTTTTCAGCCTCCTGCCATATCCATAGGCTGTTTATGTTCCTTTCCCTGCAGCTTGGCCAGTGAGACTCCTGTTCCTTCGTGTCCAGAAGGAACAGGTCGTCTTACCCTTCTCCTTGTTCCAGGGCAATCCTGAGGGCTAGTAGGGACCCCAAGGCATCCGGTGTATGAGTCCTCCCACCTTCAGGGTTGACTCATATGGATAGGAGTCAGGGTCAGTTTAGGGACGCGATAGGTGACCTGCTCCCTAATACTGTCGTCCTGGTCAAGCAGCTCGTAACATCTTCTGGCATCGCACGGCTGAGGGTTTTCCCCATCCTCAGCCGTGACATCGTCTTCACTTCGGGGGCCCTGTTCTGGGGATAGGAGTTGGTCCCAGAGGTGGGACCCACACCTGTCTGACACTGTATGCCACCAATGCATGAGATCGGTATAAGCCTTTAAGTTTTCAAGAAAAATACACAATAAAGTATGTCAACCATAAATGGGAGTAGAACACAATAAAATGACATAAGCCTCACACAAAAAAACCTAACAAATCCCATAAAAAAAAGGCGCAACAAGCTGAGAGAAGGGATTGTTCGCACCACCCAACAACTGGATTAGAAAAATCCTCCCACGTGATGTGAAACAAAAGACCCCGTGTTAATATTCATAGAGAAGTCGTCCAGAAAGTGTATGAAGAATAGAAGAACATAAAAGGAAATAACAAAGCAGAGTTAACGAGGAAGAAGAGAGAAGGGGAACTAGACGTGGGATGTAGAGGAGGGATCTGACCGGTTGCCTTATTCATCATCATCCAGTTCAGCTTTTTGGATGGAGACTCCCCCATGACTGAAATTTTGGATCAGTTTATGGGTTGCTTTGGGAATCCCCGTGGAAGGGCGACTGAATGAAGTCTTATCTCCGAAATCAAAAATTTGTCGTTGTGTCTGCCACCTGTTCTTACCTCGGGCTAGCGTCCCACTCTCCCGCCTTCCGGCTCCCCGTTTACTGCCACTGTCCTCCTGCAGGGACCTCTTCTGGTGTGCATGCTGATTTCTGGTTCTTAAAGGGCCAGTCTATGACAATGCTAGGCTTTTAATAGACCCTCCGCTCCTCTCCGGGTCTAAGGAACAAGGTCCCATAGATTCCAATGCTTTGCTAAATCTGCTGTATTTTCCTCTCCCAGCTAGTTATTTGACCAGACTTCTGTCTGTACCGTCTGACTACGACTACGTCTCCTGCCTTTGTACTACTGCATCCACTAAAAAAGTCTACTTCTGTCCAGATCCCTGTTAAAGGGGGAAACCATTATAGTCAGTTCCTGGGTTGAGCCCTATGTCCTATCCCTTACAACCTCGAGGGTCTGCACCGCCTCTGCTGGCCGGGGTACAGTATTCAGCTTATCTACAAGTGCCTAGGCTGATCTGGCCCCAGTTTTTTACCTTTCCCCTGTAACCTCCCTTTAAACCTCCGCCTCTCGCTATTCACAACGTGTTTGCAGCCCCAGAGCTGATTTCTGTCATTATTTGGCTGCTTTTCAATTTCTGCCTTCAGACTTTTCTATGCCCTGTTTTCCGCCTTGATGGATTTTTATTATATCTTTTGTTTATGAACTTTCAATATAATTATCAGGAATAATGACATCTTCTGAACACTTTTTATTTTTTGCTAATTTAGATACCAAAACAATACAAGCGCTATTCTATTTAACCCCTTAGAACCCAGGACAGTCCTAAAGCATGCGGGCACAGATGAGCTTCCTGTTTCTAAGGGGTCATGATGGAAGGGCTCAAATCTTCTGGCACTTACAAGGGGTGGTCCAGTCCCTCTTTCCCAACTGATCTGACACTGGACGAATTGCTGCTGGAAGCCAGGACATGTGCACAACAACTCAGGGGGGCATGTCCTTTCTGCTTCAGCTTTCTCCCTGTCACAGTTCAGGGGCATGTCATTTCTGCAGCCGCTATATCCCTATCACCACTTAAGGGCTTGTCTTTTCTGCTGCTGCTCTCTCCCTATAACAGCTCACAGAGGTGTGTCCTAATGGCTTCCTCCCTAGCACAGCTCAGGGTGTGTGTCCTTTCTTCTGCAGCTCTCTCCCTATAACAGCTCAGAGAGGTGTGTCCTAATGGCTTTCTCCCTAGCACAGCTCAGGGTGTGTGTCCTTTCTTCTGCTGCTCTCTCCCTATAACAGCTCAGAGAGGTGTGTCCTAATGGCTTTCTCCCTAGCGCAGCTCAAGGTGTGTGTCCTTTCTTCTGCTGCTCTCTCCCTATAACAGCTCAGAGAGGTGTGTCCTAATGGCTTTCTCCCTAGCACAGCTCAGGGTGTGTGTCCTTTCTTCTGCAGCTCTCTCCCTATAACAGCTCAGAGAGGTGTGTCCTAATGGCTTTCTCCCTAGCACAGCTCAGGGTGTGTGTCCTTTCTTCTGCAGCTCTCTCCCTATAACAGCTCAGAGAGGTGTGTCCTAATGGCTTTCTCCCTAGCACAGCTCAGGGTGTGTGTCCTTTCTTCTGCTGCTCTCTCCCTATAACAGCTCAGAGAGGTGTGTCCTAATGGCTTCCTCCCTAGCACAGCTCAGGGTGTGTGTCCTTTCTTCTGCAGCTCTCTCCCTATAACAGCTCAGAGAGGTGTGTCCTAATGGCTTTCTCCCTAGCACAGCTCAGGGTGTGTGTCCTTTCTTCTGCTGCTCTCTCCCTATAACAGCTCAGAGAGGTGTGTCCTAATGGCTTTCTCCCTAGCACAGCTCAGGGTGTGTGTCCTTTCTTCTGCAGCTCTCTCCCTAGCACAGCTCAGGGGGCACTTCCTTTCTGCTTTGGCTTTCTCTCTAGCACAGCACAGAAGGCATGCTCTTTGTGCTGCAGCTCCCTCCCTGCAACTTTCACAGCTTCTGACAGTAGATAGGGCGACAGCTGAAGGGTGCCACTGAGCATGTGCGACCACCTCAGTGAGCTGGACATACATAAGGAAAAGAACAAACAGCAGGTGCAGCTCTACAGATTTGCACATTTTATTGGATAACTGAGGGGCTGTATTACATTTTTAATCACATGCAATTACAAACATATTCAGATCCAGGAGCTGGTTTAAAAAAATGTAGAATATTTTTTGTGGGACGACCCTTTAATATATTTTTAATGTACATTTTAATAAAAGCAGAGAAGAATCCTTTCAGCATCTAAATGCTGTAATGATCAGTGACTTCAAGGACCTTGGAGAACAAAAATCTTTTTCATCATTAGAGACTTCTATAGAAGACATAAAAGAGGAGACAAAAAACAATAAAATATATTCCGCTCTCGTACTACCTGATTTAGCAGAATTAATGAGATTGAAAGGAGCTGTAATCATGGTGAACGAGGCCGTGGATGCCCGGAGACATCTTGTACTATGGAATAATAGGGACATTTTTACCATTAAGACGCTATTTTGAATAAGTAGTGCTGACACATTCAGCAAGTTCTTCTGTGATTTTATGGAATAATCATCAGGATCGCCCCCTTTTTGTACCAATATGTGAAAAATTTGACTAAAAGGAAAAACATAATTATTGAGCTGCGGTGAAATGGTGTGCACCATATGTGATCACAGATGATCCCAGGATCTCTGCTAGTAACATAGTAACATAGTTTATAAGGCCGAAAAAGACATTTGTCCATCCAGTTCGGCCTGTCATCCTGCAAGTTGATCCAGAGGAAGACAAAAAACCCTGTGAGGTAGAAGCCAATTTTCCCCACTTAAGGGGAAAAAAATTCCTTCCCGACTCCAATCAGGCATCAGAATGACTCCCTGGATCAGCGACCCCTCTCTAGTAGCTATAGCCTGTAATATTATTACACTCCAGAAATACGTCCAGGCCCCTCCCGAATTCCTTTATTGTACTCACCATCACCACCTCCTCAGGCAGAGAGCTCCATAGTCTCACTGCTCTTACCGTAAAGAATCCTCTTCTATGTTTGTGTACAAACCTTATTTCCTTCAGACGCAGAGGATGTCCCCTCGTCACAGTCCTGGGGATAAATAGATGATGGGAGTGATCTCTGTACTGACCCCTGATATATTTATACATAGTAATTAGATCTCCTCTCAGTCGTCTTTTTTCTAAAGTGAATAACCCTAAGGCTACATGCACACGACCGTGCCGTTTTTTTGCGGTCTGCAAACCGTGGATCCGCAAAAAACAGAAGCCGCCCGTGTAGACATGCCGGACAAGAATAGAACATGCTATATTTATTTTTGCGGGGCCTCGGAACGGAGCAACGGATGCGGACAGCACACGGAGTGCTGTCCGCATCTTTTGCAGCCCCATTGAAGTGAATGGGTCCGCATCCGAGCCGCAAAAACTGCAGCTCGGATGCAGACTATAACTATGGTCGTGTGAATGGCCTAATGTTGATAATCTTTCAGGGTCCTGTAGTTGCCCCATTCCAGTTATTACTTTAGTTGCCCTCCTCGGGACCCTCTCCAGCTCTGCTATGTCTGCTTTGTGCACAGGAGCCCAGAACTGTACACAGTCCTCCGTGTGTGGTCTGACTAGTGATTTGTAAAGTGGTAGGACTATGTTCTCATCACAGGCATCTATGCCCCTTCTGATGCAACCCATTATCTTATTGGCCTTGGCAGCAGCTGCCTGACACTGGTTTCTACAGCTTAGTTTGCTGTTCGCTAAAATTCCTAGGTCCTTTTCCATGTCAGTGTTACCCAGTGTTTTACCATTTAGTATGTACGGGTGACTTGCATTATTCCTTCCCATTTGCATAACCTTACATTTGTCAGTGTTAAACCTCATCTGCCTCTTATCTGCCCAAGCCTCCAGTCTATCCAGATCTCTCTGTAGCAGTATATTGTCCTCTGTAGTGTATATATATACCGTATACTGTCCTCTGTAGTGTATATACCGTATACTGTCCTCTGTAGTATATATATACAGTATACTGTCCTCTGTAGTATATATACCGTATACTGTCCTCTTCAGTGTTAATTACTTTACACAGTTTAATGTCATCTGCAAACATTGATATTTTACTATGCAAGCCTTCTACAAGATCATTAATACATATATTAGAGAATAGGGCCCAATACTGACCCCTGAGGTACCCCACTAGTGACAGTGACCCAATCTGAGTGTGTACCGTTAATAACCACCCTCTGTTTTCTATCACTGAGCCAGTTACTTACCCACTTACAGACGTTTTCTCCCAGTCCGGGCATTCTCATTTTATATACTAACCTTTCATGTGGTACAGTGTCAAATGCTTTGGAGAAGTCCAGATATACGACATCCATTGATTCGCCGCTGTCAAGTCTAGAACTTACCTCCTCATAGAAACTGATTAAATTAGTTTGACATGACCGATCCCCCATGAAGCCATGCTGATATGGCGTTATTTGCTTATTTCCGTTGAGATGCTCTAACATAGCATCCCTCAGAAAACCTTCAAACAGGTTACCCACAACAGATGTTACACTTACCGGCCTATAGTTTCCAGGCTCTGTTTTTGGACCCTTTTTGAATATTGGCACCACATTTGCTATGCGCCAATCCTGTGGGACACTCCCTGTCAGTATAGAGTAGGGTTGGGCAATATACCGGTGTTAACGATATACCGCAGTATTAAGAAATGGGGATATGGCGATATCACAGTTTCTTAATTACCGTGGTATATTAGTGACGTCATAGGACAGATGGCACTTGCGCTGCCAGTTCTCACTCCAACCGTCCCTTCCTCGTTCCTACTTTACCTGGACTCCACCCACCGACCCGAGAACTGGCACTCATAGGCCACGCTACGGCCACCCTGAAGGCCAAAACTTTAGCAGCCAATGAGAGAGGAGAAAAGACAACAGCATCCTCACAGGCCAGCTGCAAGCCAGGCCTGTACCATTGTCCACAGCGGGGGAAAACACATGCGGACTAGGGTAATGAATAAACATGTCTCCTAGGTAATACCATCTCCTATCCTATCTTACCATCTATTGGCAGGCTCATCGGTTTTTGCAGCAGCCCCTGCATATGGCAGTGCCAGCTCTAGCGTTGAGAAATAGCACGCAAAACAAAAATATACCACTTTACCATTTACTGTCCCCCATATACACATGAACGCCCGCCCCCTCCCCATATACAGTGTACCACACCCGGCCACCCCTGTATACAGTGTACTCTGTACAGTGCACATAGATGGGGATGTACTAGACCCAAGGGGAATATACAGGTCATGAGTCCCACCAGTATAAGCCCATACAGTATAACGTCTCCTTGTGGCCCCCATACAGTATAACGTCTCCTTGTGGTCCCCATACAGTATAACGTATCCTTGTGGCCCCCATATAGTATAACGTCTCCTTGTGGCCCCCCATACAGTATAATGTCTCCTTGTGGTCCCCATACAGTATAATGTCTCCTTGTGGTCCCCATACAGTATAATGTCTCCTTGTGGTCCCCATACAGTATAACATCTCCTTGTGGTCCCCATACAGTATAATGTCTCCTCCCATACAGTATAATGTCTCCTTGTGGTCCCCATACAGTATAATGTCTCCTTGTGGTCCCCATACAGTATAATGTCTCCTCCCATACAGTATAACGTCTCCTTGTGGCCCCCCATACAGTATAATGTCTCCTTGTGGTCCCCATACAGTATAATGTCTCCTTGTGGTCCCCATACAGTATAATGTCTCCTTGTGGTCCCCATACAGTATAATGTCTCCTTGTGGTCCCCATACAGTATAATGTCTCCTTGTGGTCCCCATACAGTATAATGTCTCCTTGTGGTCCCCATACAGTATAATGTCTCCTTGTGGTCCCCATACAGTATAACGTCTCCTTGTGGCCCCCATACAGTATAATGTCTCCTTGTGGCTGCCCCCATACAGTATAAAGTCTCCTTGTGTTTTTTTTTCTTTTAAACGGGTATTTATCGCGATATATATCGTTATCTCAATAAATTTCTTATTATCGTTATCGTCTGAATATTTTTGATATCACCCAACCCTAGTATAGAGTCCTTAAATATCAGAAATAAGGGTCTGGCTATGACATTACTTAATTCTCTTAGGATACGGGGGTGTGTGCCATCTGGTCCTGGTGATTTGTCTATTTTAATCTTTTTAAGATGCCGCTGTACTTCTTCCTGGGTCAGACAGGACACTTTTAATGAGGGAATTAACTTTTACATTCTACATTTAATCTGACAGTTTATTTTCCTCAGTGAATACAGTGGAGAATTTTTTTTTTAATACAGACGTGGACAAAATTGTTGGTACCCTTTGGTCAATGAAAGAAAAAGTCACAATGGTCACAGAAATAACTTTAATCTGACAAAAGTAATAATAAATTAAAATTCTATAAATGTTAACCAATGAAAGTCAGACATTGTTTTTCAACCATGCTTCAACAGAATTATGTAAAAAAATAAACTCATGAAACAGGCATGGACAAAAATGATGGTACCCCTAGAAAACACAGAACATAATGTGACCAAAGGGACATGTTAATTCAAGGTGTGTCCACTAATTAGCATCACAGGTGTCTACAACCTTGTAATCAGCCATTGGGCCTATATATATGGCTCCAGGTAATCACTGTGTTGTTTGGTGATATGGTGTGTACCACACTCGACATGGACCAGAGGAAGCAAAGGAAAGAGCTGTCTCAAGAGATCAGAAAGAAAATTATAGACAAGCATGTTAAAGGTAAAGGCTATAAGACCATCTCCAAGCAACTAGATGTTCCTGTGAGTACAGTTGCACATATTATTCATAAGTTTAAGATCCATGGGACTGTAGCCAACCTCCCTGGACGTGGCCGCAGGAGGAAAATTGATGACAAATCTAAGAGACGGATAATCCGAATGGTAACAAAAGAGCCTAGAAAGACTTCTAAAGAGATTCAAGGTGAACTTCATGCTCAAGGAACATCAGTGTCAGATCGCACCATCCGTCGTTGTTTGAGCCAAAGTGGACTACATGGGAGACGACCAAGGAGGACACCATTGTTGAAAACGAATCATAAAAAAGCAAGACTGGAATATGCCAAACTACATGTTGACAAGCCACAAAGCTTCTGGGAGAATGTCCTGTGGACAGATGAGACAAAAATCGAAGTTTTTGCCAAGGCACATCAGCTGTATGTTCACAGACGAAAAAATGAAGCATATCAAGAAAAGAACACTGTCCCTACTGTGAAACATGGAGGAGGCTCTGTTATGTTCTGGGGCTGCTTTGCTGCGTCTGGCACAGGGTGTCTTGAATCTGTGCAGGGTACAATGAAATCTCAAGACTATCAAGGAATTCTAGAGAGAAATGTACTAGCCAGTGTCAGAAAGCTTGGTCTCAGTCGCAGGTCACGGGTCTTGCAACAGGACAATGACCCAAAACACACCGCTAAAAACACCCAAGAATGGCTAAGAGGAAAAAATTGGACTATTCTAAAGTGGCCTTCTATGAGCCCTGACCTCAATCCTATTGAGCATCTTTGGAAGGAGCTGAAACATGCAGTCTGGAAAAGGCACCCTTCAAACCGGACACAACTGGAGCAGTTTGCTCATGAGGAGTGGGCCAAAATACCTGCTGAGAGGTGCAGATGTCTCATTGACAGTTACAGGAAGCGTTTGATTGCAGTGATTGCCTCAAAAGGTTGCGCAACAAAATATTAAGTTAGGGGTACCATCATTTTTGTCCATGCCTGTTTCATGAGTTTATTTTTTTACATAATTCTGTTGAAGCATGGTTGAAAAACAATGTCTGACTTTCATTGGTTAACATTTATAGAATTTTAATTTATTATTACTTTTGTCAGATTAAAGTTATTTCTGTGACCATTGTGACTTTTTCTTTCATTGACCAAAGGGTACCAACAATTTTGTCCACGTCTGTAGCTTTGCTTTCTCCTCGTCGCTCTCTGCAATTCCCCCCTCATTGCTCTGTAGAGGGCCGACACCTTCAGATTTATACTTTTTACCATTTATATAATTGAAAAACATTTTAGGGTTAGTTTTGCTCTCTTTGGCAATTAATCTCTCGGTCTCTAGTTAGGCTGCTTTTATTTGTTTTTTACATATTCTATTTTTTGTCTAGTTTCTCAGTGCTTCCTTGCTACCTTCCCGTTTTAGTGATTTAAATGCGTTCTTTTTGTCATTTATTGCTTTCTTTATAGTTCTATGATAACTATGTTTTTTTTTATTGTTCCTTAACCTTTTTTCCCATAAAGTATGTACCTCTCACAATCAGATTTTAGGATTGGTCACTATTTCCCAGGTGTCCCCCGACCTGCCCATCTGTTGTTCTGTCAGGTCTATTGGTTAACACTAAGTCCAGTATGGTCGTCCCTCTAGTCGGGTCCTGAACCAGTTGGGAGAGGTAATTGTCTTTAGTTATTGCCAAAACATGGCTGCTTTTTGTCCCCCTGAAACTGCGCCACACTTGTCCATGGGTTGTGTCTGGTATTGCAGCTCCACTGAAGGGAATAGGCCTGAGCTGCAATACTGGACACAACCTGTGGACAGGTGTGGCGCTGTCATAGAAGAAATCAGCCAAGATTTTCTACTCCTGGATAACCCCTTTTAAAGGGTCTGATCCGACCCTGCTCCAGATTGGGTCACAACACATTTTCTAAAAAGTTGGAGAATAGCCAGCAGCTGCCCGCTGTCTGTATGAACCAAAGGGTTCACAAAATTAATACATCCCCCCGCATAGAGTGATGGCATACCGCTAGGATATGATTAGGGGTAGTCCGACCTCTGGGACCTCCACAGATCCTGAGACTGAAGAAGCTGCGGCATTTACTGGTGGCCAGGAGCGCTGCTCTGCAGGAAACTGCAGCCATTCGGTTTACTTGAATGATACGGTGTCGTATTTCCCCTGCATGGTGGGTGGCTCAGGCACCGCTGTGCAGGGAAAGAGTTGGCCGCAGTGGAATCAGCGCTGCAGCCCTTTCATTGTCAGGTTCGTGGCACATCCTAGTTGGGAATACCCCTTTAAGACAATGACGTCAGGGCGGTTGTCACAGAGAAAACAGGTTCGGTGACGATCAATTACTGCTCGCTAACAATCATTGGCTTCATGAACATGATGCAAAGACGAAGATATCATTGTTTAGAAACTTTAGGCTTTAATTACAAAAAAGATATACAATACAATAAAAGTTACATAAAATAAAAATACACAATGATATCAGAAAAATCAGGTACAATTAGTGACACATCTTCACCCCCTCCCAGTATGAGACACTAAACTCCCACTCCATACACTAGGAATCTACAGACCACATAGGAAATGCCAGGTTGCCCCTAAAACATGGATGCCGAGTGTTAAAGGGAACCTCCAATATTTAGCAATTAAAACTTAAAGGGGTGGCACACTATGGAAAGCCCTTTGCAGAATTCCCTGTATGGTGTGGGCCTTCTATATCAAACTCCCCTTTTTTAACCATTGCATATCGAAAGGTTCTGCAACATTTGATTAAACTTTGAGTTTAAATTGCTTTCACGTTTTCCAAATCCCTACTTGCTGTCAGTGAAAGGAAGCTTTCTTTGAAATGCACTGCTCCTGTGTCCTGCTGCACTAGGCCAGGATGGGTTTAACTCTTTTTTTTTATTGCATCAGCGCATCTACAATGAAAAAACATAAACTTTGCAAACCGTCTGTATTAGGGTACTTTCACACTAGCGTTTTTCTTTTCCGGCGCTGAGTTCCGTCCTAGCGGTTTAATACCGGAAAATAACTGATCAGTTTTATCCCCATGCATTCTGAATGGTGAGCAATCCGTTCAGGATGTCTTCAGTTCAGCCATTTTGGCTGATCAGGCAAAAGAGAAAACCGCAGCATGCTACGGCTTTATCTCCGGCGAAAAAAAAACAAACGGAAGACTTAGGCTACTTTCACACTTGGGTTCGGAGCGGATCCGTCTGGTGTCTGCACAGACGGATCCGCTCCTATAATGCAGACGATGGGATCCGTTCAGAACGGAACCGTCTGCATTATATTTCGGAAAAATTTCTAAGTCTGAAAGTTACTCAAACGGAACTCACAAGCGGAACCCCGAACGAAAGTGTGAAAGTAGCCTTATCTTAAGGCCGGATCCGGCATTTTTCCCCATAGGAATGTATTAGTGCCGGTTCCGGCATTCAAAATACCGGAATGCCGGATCCGTCCTTCCGGTCTGCACATGCGCAGACCGAAAAAAAGTTGAAAGAAATAAATGCCGGATCCGTTTTGAAAGACGGATCCGGCATTTCAATACATTTTTTTGACTGATCAGGCATTTTTCAGACTGATCAGGATCCTGATCAGTCTTACTAATGCCATCAGTTGGCATACACTTTGCCGGATCCGGGAGGCAGTTCCGGCGACGGAACTGCTTGCCGGATCACTCTGCCGCAAGTACCCTTAGAAATGTTGTTTTGTGTCTACAGCTACAGGCAGACCTATGCATCGTCATGGTAACAGACAACAAACAAACCCTGTGTAGTCTGGCAGTCTATACTCGCCTGACATATATTTGGTACATTAGCAGAAAACTGGGGACAAGTAGAAGGGTGTATCAGGGTGTGAACCATCAGACTACAGAGGGTTTATGTGTTGTCTGTTACCATGGAGACGTGTAGATCTGCATTGCGGCTGTAGACACAAAGTGGTGGGGAATTTTTCAAGGGAACCTGTCACCTGGATTTTGTGTATAGAGCTGAGGACATGGGTTACTAGATGGCCGCTAGCACATCCACAATACTCAGGTTAATTTGCATATGTATCAAATATTTTTTTTTTTACAGAATAAAAGCACACAGAGCTATGGGGCCTGGATATTGCGGATGTGCTAGCGGCCATCTAGCAGCCCCTGTCCTCAGCTCTATACACCAAATCCCGGTGACAGGTTCCCTTTAGTGAAGAATATTTGCAAAGTTATTTTTCACATTTCTTTTTAGAAGCACTGAGCAATTATTTTTTTTCTTTTTGAGGGGGATCAAAGACAATTTGACGTCAATGGGACGATGTGTCTGACAACCTGGAGGAAAGTGGGATTTAACCCCGTAAGATCTCTCCGCAAAGAGTCAGAAGCTGCTGAGGGCGATTGTTCAAAGGTCTCAGGGAACAGGGGGCACATCGATGCCTGCATTATTGCTCATGCCCTGGCACTGCATGCTGGGAATAGCGGAGTGTAATAGTTGGCGGTCATATTCGGCATTAGAAGATAACAGTCTGATGATTATCATTAATTAGCGGGTAATTAATTCACCTCCTGAGGCCGTTCAGTGCGCAAAAGGAAAGGGAAAGCTGAAAAATCCAATTACCCGCCAGCCCTTGGCACCTGGATATACACGGCACAGGTAGAGCTGGCACAGGGACCACTGCCCTCCTGCCAAATCCGCTACACGGCCGTCAGACCGCAATCTGAGTAGAAGGACCGTGATTGACAGCTTCAGGTCCTCTTTTCCCAGCAGGCTTTGCAGCAGTGAAACCTCTGCGTGTCTCATTTATGGCCCATGTTATACAGCGATCTGGAGAAGTGAGCGGGTTTAGGGAATGTTCACGCCATGGAAATTTCATACAGATTTCGGAGCTTATGACGCTCCCCTTGCGTGTAGTTCCTGCACGTCCCATGTTTATTATCTGGGCGGACGCAAGGGATTAGGGCAATCCGCAGAAGGGGGGGGGGACACCTTCAGATTTCTGCTCCGGAAAATACACATTGGACTTTAATCCGCTAGTTAAACACAGGGTAGGGCCAGATTAATCTGCATGCGATATTTGGCTCTGGAGTTCATCCTGCTACAATGAAAGCGGTGAAATCCTTGACAAGAATGGAGATGATTCAGGTGCAAAGTCCACAGCAATGCCATCCTGTGTTAACCCATCCACATTTAAAGGCAATGAACACCCCCCCCCATGTGTAATATTTTTTTTATGATTGCATTTTACTCATTTTGGGCTAAAGATATTTTTTTCAATTGGTCTTTATTAAATATTTTCTGCGGTTTCTGCCATAAAGGGTTCATTCTTTGTCTAGTGGGGAACATCTTACTTTCCCTTTCACTTATCTCTTATCTTTGAACAGCTAACAGCTCATAAACACTTATTTAAAGGGGTTGTCCAGCTGTTAATATTGATGACCTACCGTCAGGACATCAGATATTGATGACGTAGCCTGACATTAGGTCATCAATATTAACGGCCGGACAACCCCTTTAAGCCATATTCTTAAAATCAGGACATGGCCCTATTGAAGTCTATGGGTCAGCAAAAATACTGAATGCTATCCGTTTTTTTGCGGCTCCGCAAAAAAAAGGATAGCATTCAGTATTTTTGTGGACAGCATACGGCCGTCTGAATGAGCCCTTAGTAAGATAAGAGTTCAGCCGTCAGCTGAGCTTCTTGACGGGAAACAGCATGGTACTAGAGAATCTCATGGCTGTACAGACAAAAGGGCTGACATTTTTTAATAACGACCAATTGAAAAAATTATTTTTAGCTCAAAATATGTACAATGCAATAGTAAAAAAAAAAATGCTCCCAAAGTTGTCCATAGCCTTTAAGATTTTGCCCTACCTATCTAGTATTGAGTTATGTATTAATCTCAAATCACATTCAAAGATACGTGTAAAAACCCCTGATGGTTGCCCTTAGAAACGGCCCGAGGTCTCTCTGCACTCTGCTGCCGGTCATGTGATCTGCCTCACAGTCATGTGACCTTCCACAGCCAGCAGTCTCTGAAACTTAGCTTTGGGTGGGACTAGAGTACAAGTCAAAAGTCAGTAAAAGATACATCAATTATTTAGAAACTTACTCAACCTTACATGTAGATTTTTGATGGACTTCAGTTCAGAAGTGGAGTCTCCCTTTAAGTGGGGGGTCACCGATCTAACTTGTAGTTTTGGTGAAATAGGACAACACGGAGAGCGGGAAAAGCGTCCTCGGATGTGCTGACCCTGAGAACTGCACTTTGCACACAAAAACAATGCAAATCTTGCTAAAACCAGCACTCAAGAGCTGGAATCTCACAGGTGCACAGGGTTCGCTTTGCTTTCCGAGGTTCACCTTTTGGCCGGCTTATATTTAACAGCAGGAGACGCTGCTCAGATCGGCATATTAATAGTCCTCCCTCTCCAGATGGACGGCGTGTGCCCTGCGCTGAATATTCAGCATGCCCTCCCCCCTGATGGGAGCCGCAGGCCGGAGATCATGGGTATTACGGGTTAGAGGTTACCACTGAGTTTGGAGCTTCGCTGGAACTGGTGGTGTAGCCGAGTTTCTTCAGGTCCTTGGTCACCACGCTGAAGGAGAGGGTGAGGAATCCTTGTGAACGGACCCTTGTGACTACAAAGAGAGAGAAGACGTTGCTTATAATGTGGAGAAATGGAGGGTCTCGAATGCTGGGGTGTGGCCTCTGCGACCCCCTGTGATCAGCTGTTCTTGATGTAGGATCTGACTATGTAATGCAGAGGGAGTCGCACTTTGCAGCAGCTGTGCTTTCTGGCTATGGTCTGGTTGTGGTCTGCTGGGAAGCATCCCAGGTGGTCAGGAATTGGTGGCGTCAAGCAGCTCCCGAAAGGGGCTAGATTATATATTTGTATCCCTGCTATAGGCCCCTCTACAGGTATATATGTTGCTGGTCCATATTACACAGATAATTAGGTAATTGCTATTTCAGCAATTCCCCCACCCCATTCCCCTAAAGTAAAGCTGCCCCGTCATGCACTTGGCCAAACACTACGTTTTCAGAGGAACCGGACCACCGCCTAATGTCTATGGCAGATGTCAGGGCAGAGAAGGATCAGGTGGTGGTGGTGGCTTTCTCCACTCTCCCCATTCAGATCACATGCACACTCAGCCGGGCTGAGCATGCATGTGTATGGAGGGATTCAGGGGGGGATGCATGCTTCTCTGTGTGTAAAGCCGCCGGGGATGTGTATAACGGTATATCATGTCGGCTTAGCGCTCAGGATCAAGAAGCCTCTGCCAGCACAGAAAGCCAAGACTGTGTCCTCCTCCGTTCTCGTTCCCTCAGCAGCTCCTCCACCGCATGTCGTCACTGTATGTCTCATGTCATGAGTGTGGGGCGTCTGTTCTGGCTGAATGTGCCCAAGTCTCTGCTTATGCAAGACCCCCACCCCCTCATAAAGAGAAAACGAGCCCGTAATATTACATTCTCCAGCTTTTCTGATCTCAGCCTGCCCAGATAAATCCTCTGCCTGTAGTAGAGATGCTATGTGGAGCTGTGCCACCCTAAGTGTACTGGCATCCATTCTGTCTGTCATCCAGCTTTCCTCGAAACAGATTTAACTAAGAAAAGGCTAAATTCCTTAACCCCCCTCCCCCCTCCCCCAATTAGCCGGAGAGCTGGCATCTGCATAGATGCCCACTGATCAATCGATGGGCATCAAGTAATGCTCCATTTCTGAGCACTTAGAACCTACTCTAACTGCGGACCCTGCCGCTCGGCTCGCCATCCGTGAAACCATGGGACTATACTAGATATTATTTAACCCCCGCCATACTGCCTGGGCGCATTCAAGCCCTGCCGCTTGGTGGTCACATTGATAAACCTAAAGCTGTAAACTCCCCTGACCCTCAGACGAACTGATGCCCTGTACGGAGATGGAGGCAGTGAATGATGCCCGTCTGCTTGGCTTACCATCTGTGGTGGGTGAGCGAGGCTGCGCCTAATGACTTAGCGGCCCGATGCCATGTTGTGCAATTAAAGACGTGTTTCATTCACTTATAATGGATGGTCGCGCTCTGCTTCAGCGCTAGTGGATTAGACAAATAAGGGCGAGCTTACGCCGGCGCTCTAATGTCTGGCGGAAAAGTCATCTTTGGTGAAGGTGACCTTCCCTCTACAAGGAGATAATTAACTTCTAATGTTGAGCATGATGGGTTGAACACCCGACTCTAGCAGGTGACACCAGCAGGAAGGCCGCCTTCACATTCAGAGACCACCAATATATTATACATATATTCTGTAAAGATAAATCTGATGGAAACCACCAACAAGCTGCTGTTGACAGATCTATTATTCAATATATTGCGTCTCTGTTTAGTACACTGAAGGGGGAATCCAAAAAAATGATTTTACGGCACTTTATTCATTTTCTGGATCTCAGCATAAGATGCAATTTTTAACAAGTGCTCAAAAATAATGAGTCCAAAATTAATCAGTCCCTCGTAGCTAGTTCCAGATCTGAACCAGATTCCGAGGATTCCTGAATAAGGGCCATGCCATCTGCGCTACTGAGGCTGGGAGACGCCGCTTATGACGCCTCTCACAGGCCCTGCCTACAGAATATGACAAGTCTGCTCCATGTGCCTCTTTCTGTATTCTCATCTGAGACAATGGTGGTAATCGCCAGGATATGCCTCTATTGTTTGATGGGTGTCGGTCCCACCGCTGGAACCCGCACCTATAATCGACAACAGAGCCCTGCAAAGTTGTGGTTGGAGGACTCTGGTCCGACCACCACCAAGCGCTCTCCCCATAGAAGTGAATGAGAGCGCATTAGCGCATGACTGATCACTGCTCCCATTCACTTCTATGGGCCCAGCGCTTGGCTAATTTCGGCAGCCCCATAGAAATGAAGGGCAGCTGCACATGCGCAGTGCGCCCCCCACCACTTTCGGGACTCTGTTTAGGAGATAGGTGCGGGTTCCAGAGGTGGGACCAGCACCTATCAGACAATGGGGGCATATCCTGGCGATATGCCACCATTGTCTCAGATTAGAATACGCCTTTAAGGGAGAAGGGCCCCTGAGAAATGTCCAGCTTTCTCAGGGGCCCTTCCCCCCTAATGACCAGTGCTTCAGCAACAGTGTACCAGTCTCTGCCAAGGTGTTTCTCAGTTTAGTATCTCTGGCACTGGACCCTATTTGTTTTCTGACCTACGTCTACCTGTCTGCTGCTGGTCCTGACTCCTTACTTGTCTTGTAGTGCCTGAACTCTGCCAGGCCCCACCACAGCCTGTTCACAATAGTGAATGTACTCTAGTCTGACCTCTGCCCGTCTGACTACATCCACTGCCTTTGTATCTTGTACTGGTGTCATCTGTTCAGGGTCACATCCACAACTACTAAAGGAGACTACTCCAAGATTCCCTGTATGGGGGTTAAAGGGGAATCCCACCCAGTTGATCCACATCTTCTCTAGTAGGTGGGGATTCAGCTTATTCACTAAAAAATGGAAAACTCCTTTAACAATAAGGCTAGGAACTGTCTTACCTTCTCGACCATCCCCTTGAGCTACAACTTTCGGGTCTGTGAATTCTGGACGGTGACCTGTGAGCCAGCTGCGAAGGAAAGATAATGACATATAATAACAAGTAAAAGTAAAACATGAGAATATACACCTTAAATCACTCTCAGCAGGCAAGAAAAGATTTAAAGGAGCTCTCTAGCTTTCAAATACTTTATTAGGGATTTACTAAAGGGAGTTCTCTATTCAAGACTCTCATCTATTAGCCAGAGCAGCTACAAAGAGGACCCGACAGGTTTGTGTGCTACATGAATAGCCTATTGATTTCTATAAGAATTGTGTAATTCCTCTTTTCCCCTGCGGTGGCGCTGCAGGGAAATTGAACAGTTACTGCTCAGGTTACATCACAGCTGATCACTGGGAGTCAAATTTACAGAACATTTAGAACCTTCTTACAAAGAAACCAAAAGTGGACCTAAATGTATGTAAACTGTCAGAAGAAGAACATATTAGAGTTCGGTGATGCCGTCACACCCATTTTCAAAATTAAAAAAGGCAGATCAGGGAGAACAACACATTTCATTTTGGGTAAAGTAAATGCCCCCTTTCATAGTTTGGTCCACTTACAACAGGTGTTTATAGCTGAGTCTAATGGTCTCCCGGCATAGCTTGGAGAGCCAGGGCTGTGGCCCCTTCATTTTCAGGATTGCTGGGGGTCCCAAAGGTGAGAAGAACCCTACCGATTATAAGCTCAAGGAATAGGCTATCATTACGCCATCACTTTATGGGGTGACATACCCCTTTACTCCCTACAGAACGTCCCCATGGCCCAGTTAACAGTGAGGCTCATCTTCCATTTCTTCCAGGAAGAATGATCCCCCGGGAAGAATTATCTGCTACTTGCATCCATTGCAGCAGGCCTAATACTATACACAAAGGCGGCCGCCCCTTTAATCTCAGAGCTTATTTGTCTTAATGCAGGTATTTACGTATTCTGAATGACGCTGTCGGTGCTAATGGAAGAGTTCACACACGGGGAACATTTACTAATTTACCAGTGATGTACGAGACGGAGGATTAGATACAGGAGGAGCTGCTGTCATCACCTCGTTATAGACGATGCCGGGAAGAAGAACCTTTATAGTCAGGAACCAATCTGTCCTCTTCAGTGCTGGAGTAAGTGATGGCCAGGAGGAGGTGACCGCCTGGAGGAAGCGACTGTTAGGGAAAAGTGACCGCCAGGAGAAAGCGACCACGTGGAGAAAGTGACTGCTGGGAGAAAGTGACCACCAGAAGAAAGCGACAGGCAGGGGAAAGTGACCTCCTGGAAGAAGTGCCTGTTAGCATTACATGACTGTCAGGATTATGTGACCGTTAGGATAACGTGACCACTAGGAGAAAGCGACTGCCAGGTGAAAGCGACCGCAAGGTGAAAGTGATCACCTGGAGGAAGCCCTTGTCAGGAGGAAGTGACCTCGATCACTGAGGGACAAACAATCGGTCAGAATGAAATGGACGGTCAGCAGTATTTTCCTGAACTTGAGGTAGGAACTGATCTTCACATTTTGTGTTCTCTCCAGGAGATATGTAGACTCAGAAATCTCTGTACTACATACGAAAGAAACCAAAGAATGATGTCATAAGAACAGCTATGATATCACAGCTGTGTTCAGGGGAGGATCAGAAATAGGCGATCCCTCTGGAGGATGGGTTATGGGGGATTCTTCAGCAAGATTGGGGGGAGAATGCACAGGACAATGGGAGTAGGGTAATTACTTCTGGAAAATTGGGAGACGGGCGCTACCTCAGAGACACGTGGGGAGGGTCATCTCCTCAAGAGGAGGGGTACTTCCATACTTCTGCAGCTTCACTATTGCCACGGGAGATAAAGTGCCAGCATAATTTTTCGCTAGCCTCACCCTGGACAGTCCCGCCGACAGAAGCGGGGGATCCAGGAAGCTGTATGGCGGGTACTCGTTTACTACGATACATTAATAAAGAGCCAATCAGATTGCAACTGGATGATACTTTAATCTTAACGTGCTAAACAGACTGCAAAAAGAATCAGATCTGTCAACAGCAACGTGCCGATGGGTTCCCTGTATGATTTTCTACACAGGATGAAAAAAAACGAAGAAACATAAGTAAAAGAATTTATAAATGTTGGATATAACATGTATTGACTATAAAGTCAACGGTAATTAAAGCTGGAGCGTCACTTATTCTAATCTTATTTACATCCACACGAGTTTCCGTGTAAAACCAGTAAAAAAAAGAAGAAAAAAAAACGCAACACGTCAGACACGATATTTATCGGAATGGAAAATGAGATCAAGCAGGCTGCATCAGGCAGCACAGAGGAGAATGAGAGTAATTACCTGTCAGCTCCGCTATCGCGCGTCCTGCGGCGCGCTGACTGGTTTACAGATTGGTTGTGTCCTCACAGGACGGATTGGCACGGCCGCTCCATGACCCGAGGAAAGACCTAAGTGCTGGAAGGAGGAAAGCGCTCAGCAGGCAGATCCCGGCTGTCCTCCGACGTCAAACTTCACAGACGGCACAAAATACGTGTAGAAAGGAATTCTGGGTATTTCTGCCGCCTTCTCGACTCAGATATCAGAAAAGGTCGGCGGCTGCAATGTCAAGACCAAGTGCAGCTGGAGGATGACACTGTAAGGTGCTGTTCACATGAAGCCTCTTTGGTAGACGCTATGATATGATTCGGATGGACTCGCCGGTGTGCGACGGATTGGACACTACGTTCTGATTTCCGTAGAGCCCAATCGGATATGAATGGCCTATCGTGAGGATAGTCCATCAATATCCAAATCCTGAAAGGCGTGGTCTTATCTTAGACATTGGTGGCATATCGCTAGTCAGACACCTATCTCTAGAATGGGACACCCAAAGTGAGCGGAGAGCAGCCGCACATGCGCAGCCACCCCTCGTTCTATCGGACTGCCGAAAACAGCCAAGCACTGGCTCGGCCATCTCTGGCAGTCCCATAGAAGGGAATGGTGATGCGCTTGCCTGTTGCACTATCCATTCATTTCTCAAGGACTACTCAAAGTAGCCGAGCGAGCTCTCTCTGCAATTTTCAAAACTCCCATAGAAATTAATGGAGAGCATACTGAGCATGCGCTCTCTTTCACTTTCGGGGGCCTGTTCTTTTTTTTATGATTGCATTTTACTCATTTTTGGCCAAAAATAATTTTTTCAATTCGCTTTTTTTTTTAAAATATTAAGCCGTTCTGTCACAAAGGGTTAACTGTTTTTCTAGCTGCTGTGACTGGTACTTTCACTTCGTGCTGGTCATTAGGGATGAGCGAATCGACTTCGGATAAAACAGCGAGCGCTCCGTACAGTATTAGAATGTATTGGCTGCTATGAGCTAAAGTTATTACTTTGTGAAGTCTCGCGAGACTTCGGGTAATAACTTCATAAATTGATTTCTACTGTAAAAAAAAACATTTCCCGAACTCAGGTTCGGTTTCAAGTGTTTTTGTACAGTAGAAATCAATTTATGAAGTTATTACCCGAAGTCTCGCGAGACTTCACAAAGTAATAACTTCGGCTCATAGGAGCCAATACATTCTAATACAGTATGGAGCGCTCGCTCCTTACAGTATTCAAACAAAGTTTTATGCGAATCGACTTCGGATGTTTCATCCGAAGTCGATTCGCTCATCCCTACTGGTCATCTAATGACCCTTATCTCTAAACTACTGAAAGGTCATGAATACTCATTCTTATCAGTAAGATAAAAACTGAGCTATAATGAGTGTTTAGGAGGTCAGAGAGCAGAGATAAGGAGTCCGTCAGCTCCTGGTCTGACGGAAAAGACAAAAAAATCCAAAGGCTGCTACTAGAGCATCTCAGCTCTGTACAGAAAAAAGGCTGACATTTTTAATAAAGACCAATTTAAAAAAAGATTTTTAGCTTTAAATGAGTACAATGCAATAATAAAAAATAAATAAAAATTGCCCCCAAAGGTGTACATAGCCTTTACGCCACTGCCGGTACTGTCTAGCAGCGGAATTTGCCCCACTCAGCACATGCATGTGTATGGTGGAGAGGACACAAATCTAAAATATATGGCCAGCTTAAGGCTCCGTTCACATCTGTGTCGGGTGCCTCGCTCGCCGATTTCAAGAAGAGAGCTGCACGTGGCGACACTTGTACTGTTTCGAATGACAGCCACCACGTCGGAACCCCAACAACGGGACTGTCAGCCATTGCCGATGCAACCGATTCATATGAAGGAAACCATGACGCAGAGCTGGACAGAACTGTGTCCCTATATTTTATAAAATTCTGTCTGTAAATATCTACTTTAAACTTCACTTTTTGATGTTGTAATGCGCTTTTCTACCTGAGGGGGCAGTGCAGGAAAAGGAAGCAGAAACACTGTGGATCCGCAGCCACAATCAGCTTGGGGTTCAAAAGGCAAAGGTGTGAAAAAGCCATAGCGGACAGTCCGTGTACCCCGATACCATTCACTTGCCCCTTCTAGTAAAAAGGTTAAAACAAACTCTGTGGATTATTTTGCAAATGATGATAATGGTCCTCCTGAATGAGAATGGCAGATGATTACGCCGCTACTGCGCTGTGTTCCTTTGTAGTAGATTGGACCTATTGTTCGTCTATTTAATTAATCAGCAGGATCGTTGTGAGCTGGCGCTCGTTAACAGAAGGGCAATCGATGAGAAAACTTTGCATGTAGAATTTATTCCAGGCGACTGCGTACAAAATACTTTCCTGCCCATAACTAGACAGGACCGCGGTACCGATGTCTGAAGACCACGGGGTCACTGAAGGTTACAGTTAGGTGGCCATGGTGGATAATCTACCAAAGTATAAGGGGCGGCAACAACCCTGTTTCCTAAAGGTGTCTGCATGGGGTTCAAGAAATCGGTTATGTTGGACACTTTTTGTTGAATAACCTAATTCCCACCTGAGAGAAGAGGCGCCCAAGGCACCGGAAGCAGTTGCCTTTTCTCCATCCATTGGCATTAAAGGCCCTGAACACCTTATTTTATTGCATTCTACTAATTTTGGGCTAAAAATTATTTTTGAAATTGGTCTTTATTAAAAAAATGTCAACAGCTTTTGTGATACAGGGGTTATATTGCAGTCTATTCTGCAGACTGTCACTTTGTTTACTGTGAGTCCCGTCAGCTGACAGCTCACGTGTAGCTTTTCTGTCTGATGTCCTGAACTCATAAACACTTATATAAGCAATATTCTTATCAATTTGGTTGTAACGATTGTTTATAAGGTCAGGAGATCAGAGATAAAAGCTACACATGAGCTGTCAGCTGACAGGACTCAAAGTAAACAGAATGTGAGTCTGCAAATGGACTGAAATTTAACCCCTGTATCACAAAAATTGTTAAGAAAGGCCAATTGCAAAAGGGATTTTTAGCCCAAAATGAGTGAAATGCAAACATAAAAAATTGCCTCGAAGGTGCCCATAGCCTTTAATAGCCAGAAGACCAAACATGGCGGATGATGTTGGATTTGATGAGGATATATTACATGAATTTGTCTCCTGCGGTTGGATCTCTTTCTGGAATTAAAGGGGAAGTTTCACTTAAAAAAAACCTTTCCTTTCACCCTATTGGGGCATATGAATGTCATGGGGATCCCTCTTGTGGATCCAATCCATTGTATCAGCAGTAAGAGCGATCGGCCAGTCCACTGACTTTGGAAGGCATTTTAATAAGAAATATCTAAGTACTGCCTTGCCAGGACCTTACTCCTAACTAAGTATCCTTATCAGAGGAACTACAACTCTACTACTCCTCAGGGTAGTCTCAGGAGGTCCACAAAAGGTAACTTTAATTTGCCCCTTCCTGTCAACAGAGCCTGAAATGCCGAATCCTGCAATTAATATTTATGCAATTGTCCAATATACCACTGTATGCTCAGCATTTAAAAGCAGGTATAGGATGATGGGGCTACGTCCAATCTCCCCAGGGTGATGGTGGTCTGTGATAAAGTCACGCGCTGGAATCATGACCCTCATCATTTGGTCTTCTAGCTTTAATAGCCACCTCATCATCTATTGCTTACTGCAAGTTCTCAGCAGCAATTTGTTGGCCAGTTTTTGAAAGCTACTTCTGCCAAACCGCTAATCCACCTATTAATGCGAGCAGCGCCCCAGCCGGGTTTGTTTGAAGGGGATCCGAGACTTGTCACTGCTGATGGAGTAACGTTCCAGATCTAAACGGGGTAATCGCAGCTCAGCCAAAGCGTTTTCACTGATCCTGCCGACCGTCCACTGGGAACTTGAAAATCATAGTAGTAATGTAAAATCTCCGATACTAAGTCCCTATGCCTGCAGCGGTCACTTCTGTTTCCATTACTATGAGGAAACCTTATCCGCCTGTCACTGAAGAGAATGCCAACCCTTGGTTGATTGATGAGGATGATGCTTCCTATGTCATTCACAGTGCGATACATGTGAGGCGTGATGCTGCCCAAGAGACCCAAGAGTTTCCCCTCCGATGACACACATGTTCTAGTTCTTTCTCCGATGACCCGAGTGCGCTAGTTTCCCCTCCGATGACACACGTTCTAGTTCTTTCTCCGATGACCCACGTGCGCTAGTTTCCTCTTCGATGACCCACGTGCGCTAGTTTCCTCTCCGATGACACACGTGCGCTAGCTTCCTCTCCGATGACCCACGTGCACTAGTTTCCTCTCCGATGACCCACGTGCGCTAGTTTCCTCTCCGATGACCCACGTGCGCTAGTTCCCTCTCCGATGACCCACGTGTGCTAGTTCACTCTCCGATGACTCACGTGTGCTAGTTTCCTGTCACGATCAGTGTCGGGGAAAAACTCTACACTGAACACAGGAGGGAAGGGGAACAGTAACCGGGCCTGGAAACTAGGGAAGGAACAGGTCACCTCCTAAACAATCCTAATCCGGGCCCTAACTACCTATCAATATGAATATACCTTGAAGGTAGGAATATTCATATGCAGAATACCTAGGCCCTTATTTCCCTATAAGGTCCTGGAATAAGGTTAGGACCAGAGACAACCCATTCCTCCCCAGATGGACAAATGGAAGTCTCTGTCTCAGGCCCAGATACAAACAACAGGGAAAATAACAAACACAATACAATAAGAAAAGACAAGACAGCTTAAAGTAGAAAACTGGTAACTCCAAAAGCACCACAAAGTACAACTGACCAGCTAGTTAGAAGACAGGAGGAAAATCTATAAACCGCACCTCCATGAGTGAGAAGCGGCTACTTATGGGGAAGGTAAATTACCAACAAGCAATACCTGAAGCAAGGGGTGTGGCATTCACCAAAACACAGACACAATAAGATCCACAAGGAACTTGTTAATTTAACCCACGTGTTGCCAGTCTCTCTGATCTCCTGGTACCTGCCACGGGAAGGTCCGTAACAGTACCCCCCCTTCTACGGGTGACCTCCGGGCACCCAGGACCGACCTTATCCGGGTGAGATCTATGAAAGGCATTCACTAAACGATTGGCATTAATGTCGGATGCTGGCACCCACATCCTCTCCTCCGGTCCATAACCTCTCCAGTGGACAAAATATTAAAAGGTATCCATGGAGAACCTCGAGAGTCAACAATTTTCGCGATTTCGAATTCCAAATTACCGTTCACCATGACCGGAGCAGGTGGCAAGGGAGATGGCTGTAAAGGTTCCACATATTTTTTCAACAAAGACCTATGGAACACATTATGAATTTTCAGGGCCTGAGGAAGCTCAAGACGAAAAGCTACAGGATTAATAATGGCCGTGATCTTATATGGGCCGATAAACGTTGGACCCAACTTCCAGGAAGGTACCTTCAACTTAATGTTTCTTGTGGACAGCCACACAGAATCACCCACACTTAGGCTGGGTTCAGACCTGAGCGTTTTACAGCGCATTCCTACGCGCTGTAAAACGCTCAACAGGCAAGAACCAATGATTCCCTATGGGAATGGTTCTCACCTGAGCGTTTTACAGCGCGTACGATCGCGCTGTAACATGGCCGACGCCCCAAGAAGTACAGGAGCTTCTTTGGGGCGTCTTGTCGCGCGTTCCCGTACACAGACTTCAGCGGGAACGCGCGACAATGGGCATTCGCTTGTCTCTGTATGCGCGATTGCAAACGCCCGTACAATCGCGCATACAGAGCGTACGTTCAGTACGCTCAGGTCTGAACCCAGCGTTATGTCCGGACATTTATATTTGTTGCCCATTATTTTCAAGCTATTTTAAATTTTTCGCCATATCGATGACAATGATGACGAAAAATGTTCTTCCTCAGGGATACCAGAAGTATTAGAACCAGAAAATGTGCCAAACTGCGGGTAAAACCCATAGGCCCCAAAAAACGGCGACTCAGCAGTGGACTCCTGACTACGATTGTTTATGGCAAACTCTGCCAAAGACAAAAAGGAAGACAAATCCTCCTGGTTCTCAGATACAAAACATCTCAAGTAAGTCTCCAGACTCTAATTAGTGCGCTCCGTCTGTCCGTTCGACTGAGGATGAAAAGCCAAAGAAAAGGACAGTTGAATTCCCAGACGAGTACAGAACGCCTTCCAGAACCTGGAAACAAACTCAGTGCCGCGATCTGAGACCACGTCAGAGGGAATGCCATGGAGTTTCACAATGTTGTCAACAAATACCTGTGCAAGGGTTTTAGCATTAGGTAGACCTGGTAATGCAATAAAATGTACTATTTTACTAAAGCGATCAACTACTACCAGAATAACTGTCTTTCCTGAAGAATTAGGTAGATCAGTGATAAAGTCCATGGATACACGAGTCCATGGTGTGGACGGAATGAGTAATGGAAGAAAAGATCCAGAAGGTCGAGTACGTGTCACCTTGGCACGTGCACAGGTAGAACAGGCTGAGACACTTAAGCCACCCCGGCCACCAGAACTACGAAATATGAGGTTGGCAGTGGACCTACTCCCATTATGTCCTGTAAGAACCGTACAATGATGTTCCTCCAACACCTTGTGAAGAAATCCCGGTGGCACAAATAGTTTCCCAGAGGGACACAAGTCCGGTATGTCTCCCTGCACCTCTAATACCTTCCCCTCAAGGTCAGGGTAGAGGGTGGATATCACCACCCCTTTAGACAGTATGGGACTTGGACTTTCAAAATCACCACCTCCAGGAAAACTATGTGACAAGGTGTCCGCCTTGACATTCTTAATCCCAGGACGATAGGTGACAGTGAAATTGAATCTGGTAAACAAAAACAGGGCCCATCTGGCTTGTCTTGGGTTCAGTCGCTTGGCCGACTCCAGATAAGCCAGATTTTTGTGATCAGTGAATACCGTGATCGGATGAATCACTCCTTCCAACCAATGACGCCATTCCTCAAAAGCCAATTTAATGGCCAGCAACTCTCTGTTACTCACATCATAATTTTTCTCAGCGGGGGATAGTTTTTTTTTTTTTAAATACACATGGTCACCATTTTCCAGGTGATGGGCCCTGTGACAAAACTGCTCCTACCCCCACCTCGGATGCGTCCACTTCTACAATAAACGGTTGTGACACATCTGGCTGCACCAGTATTGGAGCAGAAGAGAAGCAATAGCAGTAAAGGCTTGCAACGCCGAATCAGACCATACTGTCACGGATGGTGTAACAGAAAACAAGAAGTTACAAATAAGGATCCGACTGGCTTGATCCGAAACTAAGGAACAAAAGGGTGACCCCTATTTAAGCCCTGAAACTCTCCCTGTCTTCTCAGCCCATGCAAAGATCTCTATGATAGAAAATTGCATGCCCTCGTGCCTCGACTGTATGACACCTGAACACCTTATAATAGTGAGGGGACACGACCACCGGCTCCCTACACTTAATACGGAGGGAGTCAGGGTCACCTAGGATCAAGCAAACAGGAAAACACAAATCAATGAACAGACTTATCTGTAGAAGGATCAGTAGTAGCATCCAGCATGTACACACTCCAGGAAGTTGTATAAACCGCAAAGTGATGCAGTATGGGAAGGGATTTAAAGGGAAGCAATCAGTGCAACTACATGACAGCTGAGAGAGGCTAACGAGATGACAAAACGAAAGCAAAACAAAAGAACCTCAAGCAGGAGGTTCTGAAGAACGTCTGTCAGAGCTTCTCAGATGTCTGGTGGTGACACATACAGAGACATCCGTCCCTTTTTTAGTCATGTCCGTTAAAGGTTTTACTATTATCGAATAATTCTTAATAAATTTTCGGTAATAGTTGGTGAACCCTAAAAACCACATAAGAGGATTCAGATTCTCGGGTCGATTCCACTTTAATACAGAAAAGACTTTCTCAGGATCCATTCAGAAACCCGAAGATGACAGCAGGTATCGTAAATACTGCCCCTCGTGTACAGGAAAAACACACTTCTCTAATTTTGCTAACAATGTATTATCCCTTAGGATCTGTAACACCTGTCTGACGTGATTCTGATGTGTCTCCATATCAGAAGAATAAATTAGTATGTCATCCAAATACACCAGGTGATGAAAGATGTCATTCACAAAATGTTGGAAGACCGCCGGGACATTGGTCAACCCGAAAGGCAAGACCAGGTTCTCAAAGTGCCCCTCAGGAGTATTAAAAGCCGTCTTCCATTCATCCCCTTCCTTGATCCTAACCAGATTATATGCCCCTCTTAAGTCCAACTTGGAGAACACCTTGGCATCAACAATCTGGTTAAACAAAATCGGGAATCAAAAGGAAGAGGATAAGGATCACGGACAGTAATCTGATTGAGTTTACGAAAACCCAGACATGGCTGAAGACCTCCATTAACAAAAAAAGGACCCTGCAGCCGCTGGAGACTTGGAAGGTCTTATGTGCCCTTTCTTCAAACTCTCGGCAATATATTCTCTCATGGCCTGCCTTTCAGGTTCAGAAAGATTATACAACCTAGATTTAGGCAATTTAGCCACGGGAATAAGATTGACAGAGCAATCATATTGCCGATGCGGAGATAAATCCTGACATCCACTCTCAGAAAACACATCGGCAAACTCGGATATGAAAGAGGCTACAGCCTTAGTAGTAACCACAGAAAAGGATGTATTGAGACAATTATCAATGCAATAGTCCCCCCAATCCAGAATCTGCCTAGCTTTCCAATCGATAGTTGGACTATGCTTGGTAAGCCACGGTAAACCCAGAAGCATAGGTGCAGGGAGATCTTCCGAGACAAAACACAAGGTAACTTCTTGATGAAAGTCACCCACTCTTAATCTGATATCATGCAAAACCTGCGACAAGCACCTCTGAGTAAGAGGGGCAGAATCAATAGCAAATACAGGAATGTCTTTTTTTAATGTACTTGGTGATAACCCGTGCATGCGGGCAAACTGAGCATCAATCAGGTTCACCCCGGCCCCGCTGTCGATAAATACTTCCATTCCCACAGTTTTTACTCTAGCGCCATCTCGGCAGTCAGGAGAAATCAGGTACTACCAGCAAAGGAAAAATGCACATTCTCCGACTCCGCACTCACACCTCCGATAGTCAGATGGGATTTAGACGTCCCTTTTTGCCGCTGAATGCCTGGACAAATATTGATAAAATGTCCCCTTTGACCGCAGAAAAAAAAAACATACTCCCTGCTTGCGACTCCTACTTTTGCAAGCAGATCCCGGAGTCTCTCCCCCTAATTGCATGGGTTCATCCCCAGGTATAAGCACAGGAGTCTCCTCACCCAAAGAGTCAAAGGAATACGGTACGTTATGTAATAGAACGTCCTGAGAGAGTGGGCCCTTAGATCTCTCACTCAGGCGTCTATCAATACGTACAGCCAAAGACATAGCGGCTTCCAAAGACTCAGGATTCTCATGAAAGGCCAAAGCGTCCTTCAGCCTCTCAGATAATCCTGGCTGCGGAGAACCGGATTGTTCCACTACGTATCCGTAGCCCACCTCCTAAATTCGGAACAATAGATCTCCGCAGAGCGCTCTCCCTGAATCAGGCTGCGGCCAGGGAGGTTCGGTCCAGGTCATCATAGACGAGACCTAAAGCTCCGAAAAATGCATCTACTGAACGGAAAGACTGTGATCCGGTAGGCAGAGAAAAAGCCCAAGACTGGAAGTCCCCTTTAAGCAACGAAATAATCAAATCCACTCTGGCTCTCGTCCCCAGATAAGTGTGGACGCAGCTTAAAGTACCATTTGCACGCTTCCCTGAACCAAATGAAATTATCACTCCCCCCCGAGAATCTATCCGGGAGAGCAACTTTAGGTTCAGGACAGGTCAGGTAACCACTACTAGGATCAACCAACAGTGGTCTCTGCATCTGTGAGACGGTCGTGCGGAGGTCATCCACCTCCAGAGACAGCCCCTGTAGCTGTCCGGTCAGCGCAGCGATAACATCCATGGCTGAACTGATACAGACAACAAAATGACGGTTATTTGGCGGTTTATAATGTCACGATCAGTGTGGGGGGAAAACTTCACACTGAACACAAGAGGGAAGGGGAACAGTGACTGGGCCTGGAAACTAGGGAAGAAACAGGTCACCTCCTAAACAACCCTAATCCGGGCCCTGACTACCTATCAATATGAATAGACCTTGAAGGTAGGAATATTTATAGGCAGGATACCTAGGCCCTTATTTCCCTATAAGGTCCTGGAATAAGGTTAGGACCAGAGACGACCCATTCCTCCCCAGATGGACAAATGGAAATCTCTGTCTCAGGCCCAGATACAAACAACAGGGAAAATAACAAACACAATACAATAGGAAAAGACAAAACTTAGCAGAAAGTAGAAAACTGGCAACTCCAAAAGCACCACAGAGTACAATCGGGAAGAAAATCTATAAACCGCACCTCCATGAGTGAAAAGCGGCTACTTATGGGGAAGGTAAATTACCAACAAGCAACACCCGAAGCATGGGGTGTGGCATTCACCAAAACACAGACACAATAAGATCCACAGGGAACTTGTCAATTTAACCCACGTGTTGCCAGTCTCTCTGATCTCCTAGTACCTGCCACGGAAATGTCCGTGACATTTCCTCTCTGATGACTCACATGCGCTAGTTTCCTCTTCGAAGACCCACGTGTGCTAGATTCCTCTCTGATGACTCACTTGCGCTCGTTTCCTCTCCGATGACCCACGTGCGCTAGTTTCCTTTCTGATGCCCTACGTGCGCTAGTTTCCTCTCTGATGCCCTACGTGCGCTAGTTTCCTCTCCGATGATCCATGTGCGTTAGTTTCCTCTCCGATGATCCACGTACGCTAGTTTCCTCTCCGATGACCCACGTGCGCTAGTTTCCTCTCCGATGACCCACGTGCGCTAGTTTTCTCTCCGATGACCCACGTGCGCTAGTTTCCTCTCCGATGACCCACGTGCGCTAGTTTCCTCTCCGATGACCCACGTGCGCTAGTTTCCTCTCCGATGATCCATGTGCGTTAGTTTCCTCTCCGATGACCCACGTACACTAGTTTCCTCTCCGATGACCCACGTGCGCTAGTTTTCTCTCCGATGACCCACGTGTGCTAGTTTCCTCTCCGATGACCCACGTGCGCTAGTTTCCTCTCCGATGACCCACGTGCGCTAGTTTCCTCTCCGATGACCCACGTGCGCTAGTTTCCTCTCCGATGACCCACGTGCGCTAGTTTCCTCTCCGATGACCCACGTGCGCTAGTTTCCTCTCCGATGACCCACGTGCTTTAGTTTCCTCTCTGATGACCCACGTGCTTTAGTTTCCTCTCTGATGACCCACATGATCTAGTTTCCTCTCTGATGACCCACATGCGCTAGTTTCCTCTCTGATGACCCACATGCGCTAGTTTCCTCCCTGATGACCCACATGCGCTAGTTTCCTCTCCGATGACCCACATGCACTAGTTTCCTTTTCGATGACCCACGTGCGCTAGTTTTTGGATGACACTCTCCGATGACTGACATCCACCGGTTCCAGCATGCATCAAACAACAATTCTATACCCACATAGTGCACACGTGCAGGTCTTCTTCTGCCTGAGTGATGGAATACCCCTTTAGGAACAGCAGCTTAATAAACTACTCTACTGTAAGAGGAGTGTAATAAGAATTCTGTTTATCACTCACAGTTGTAAAATATTAACGATTCCTTTAACAGCTCTAAATGCCGGAAGATAAAAAATTTAAAATGGAAAAATGTTCTTAAAGAACACGTCGCAGGCGCTTGGAGCCTCCCCTGCTGGGTTTAAATCTGCTAGAATTTAGAGGCTGGCATGAAGAACTGTCACAAGCGTTTCCCTGTGATAAAGTTCATTATAACAAAGCGGCATATGAGACCACACAGGATGGCGTGGGAGCCGAGCAGCGGCTGATTTCCAATTTCTTACTGTTTTAGGTATACAGCTCCTATGCATAACGTGGAGTCTACACTGCCTCCAGTATTATCAAGAAAAAGAAGTGGAGTAACATGAAGGTTGGATCAGACTACACAGGGTTTGTTTGTAGTCTGTAACCATGGAAACATACAGGTCTGCATAAGAGCTGTAGATACAGATTAACCTAAACTCTTTACAATTTATTTTTTAGATGCATTGGATCAGAGGTCCCCGAGTTTTTGTAGGCTGTGATCCATCTTTAATCGGTACCCAAACCTCATGTACCTTGCCAGCTATGATATTATGGGGCACTAGTGGCAGCGTATTATTTAGTTACCCTTTAAAGGGCTTCTGTCACCCCACTAAACAGTTTTTTTTTTTGTGTACTTATAATCCCTATCCTGCGATTTACCCATACATAATGTGATTAATCATTTTGGTTCAGTAGATTTTGCTAAAAACGTACTTTTATAATATGTTAATTACCTGTCTACCAGCAAGTAGGGCGGCTACTTGCTGGTAGCAGCCGCATCCTCCTATCATAATGACGCCCCCTCCGCATGTTGATTGACAGGGCCAGCGAACGGGATCGTTCTCTGCTGGCCCTGCCTGTTTGCATTCAAAATCTGGCGCCTGCGCCGCGGCCGTACCTGTCTTCAGTCGGCGCAGGCGCACTGAGAGGCAGGCGGACGCTCGCTCGGCCGCTCCATCCTCAATGTGCCTGCGCAGGGTGTAGATGTGACGTCATCGGCGCAGGCGCATTGAGGATGGAGCGGCCGAGCGAGCGGCCGCCTCTCAGTGCGCCTGCGCCGATTGAAGACAGGTACGGCCGCGGCGCAGGCGCCAGATTTTTTATAGATAAATCGCAGGATAGGGATTATAAGTACACAAAAAAAAAAACTGTTTAGTGGGGTGACAGAAGCCCTTTAAAGGGTAACTAAATAATACGCTGCCACTAGTGCCCCATAATATCATAGCTGGCAAGGTACATGAAAGGGGAGCCGAGAGCCACATGTGGCCCCTAAAGACTGCACCGGGGAAGTTATAAATGATCGATAAATAATATGCAATTACATCGTAGTTTAAATTATTAAAAAAACAAAAAACGCATCTCCCAAAATACAATGAAGCAAAGTAAAGTGCATTATGGGATCTCGGCTTAACTGATGGACGGCCATGTGTCTGCATACATTTCTGACTGAGGCAAAGTGACAACCAGTAAAATTGTGAACACAGCTTTGGTTGTAACTAGAGCACAAGCTATGTTAAAGCGGGCCCATCGGAAGCCTCAGCAGACAGCTGTAGACCCTGCGTATGTTGTTTTACCTCTCCATGCTGGATGAGTGGGCTGCTCTTGTGACAGAAGGCTAAACCAATCAGATGTCTTACCCGGTCTGGGTAGGAAGCTGCTGCAGCTGCATCTCCCCTCCTCCCCTTCTTCTATTTACTATTTTACACTTAATGGATTTTTGGGTGACTGAGGAGTAGGGCCGGTTTTAGACAAAATGTGGCCCTGGGCAAAATCAAAATTGGGGCCCCAAATCTTGTAATAATGTATTAACAACACAGTTACATTCTCCGGCCCTCCCTTACAGATTTACACCCCATAAAGCTTATGGGGTGTAACAGTTCTTCACCCTCATGGCCCCAGAATATGCCACATGCCCCCTCCCCTCACAGCAATTAGTTCCCCTCACTCACGGCATCTGAAAGTGTTTGAGGGAAGAGCGAGCATCGGACGTCACTGGGCTCGGCGCATGCCCAGTGACGAAGATGAAGCTGCCGCCCTCAGTCTCCTGATGATCGCACAGGCGCAGCCCTCAGTGGGTACTGCGCCTGTGCGAGACTTCGTTCGGCAAGAGGGAGGGGGAGGAGAGGAAGGGGAGGCTGTGGCAGGCTGGGGGCGGCGGTTAGGAAGTAAAAGGAAGGCGGGCTGGGCACTGAAAAAGGGGCGGGACTGGGCTCTCTCAGAAGAAAAAAACGCCCCTCTGGGCACCTTCAGGACGCATTTCCTCATTGATCAAACTCGTTTTTTGAACTAACTGCTGGACGGATTTCAAGATTGAACAGCACAGCCTAATCCAGGTAAGCTGTGCTGCATGGCTGGTTTTAAATCGTTTTTTGCCTTAGGGGAGGTGACAGAATCCCTTTAAAAACCGGAAGCGCGGGATTCCGCTTCAGGCGCGCTTTCCCCCAGCGGAGATCAGGGAAAGCACCCTGTTCTATAAATAAGCCGCTGCCTGTATGAGGCTTCCAGGCTCATTGTTAGTATATCCCAGCTCAGGCCACTAGATGGCAGCACTGAACTGTGATATGGTGATTTCCATACAGAATAATGGAGCAATTGTGGTCCACTTGGGGGACTTAACAAAAAGTTAAAAAAAAGTTTGGAAAATATATATAAAAAAAATTTAAATCACCCCCATCCCCCAAAATAAAAAGAAACAAAAAAAATAAAAAATTTGCATTACGGGCATCGACGCATGCGAAAACGCCCATACTATTAAAATATTTTAAAAAGTTAGCTCATATGGTGAATGGCGTAACACACCCCAAAATGGCATTGTCAAAAAATGAGCCCCCACACATCTCCATAGACATAACTAGAAAAAAAGTTATGAGGGTCAGAATACCGGGATGAAAAGAAAAAAAAATTTTTTTTTACGAAGTGAGTCCTGATGAGGCGGAGCTTGCTGCAGTGAGCGGGCCTATAGACGCTCTGAGCCGGGGGGGCTGTTAGGGTTGCCACCTTTCCCAACAAAAAATACTGGATACACAAGTTAAAAAGGTTGGTGTGGGTTAATACGGGTGTTATTTGATCACACTTTACGTTTTGCTCCAATTTTTTTTCTCAATCACAATAAAAATCTAACTTTTCATTGTTGGGGACACTCTGTGTATTTAGGTTTTATTTAGCCTCTATTTTTAAAATGTTTCTGTGCGGATTCAAACTCCCAACCATCTACATTAAAGGCAAGAACCTTAACCTCTGTGCTATAGAGCTCAATGCTAAGTCATTGCTGAAAAAAGCAATGACTTAGCATTGAGCTCTATAGCCCAGTGGTTTAGGTTCTT
This sequence comes from Bufo gargarizans, assembly GCF_014858855.1. Lineage (NCBI taxonomy): Eukaryota > Metazoa > Chordata > Amphibia > Anura > Bufonidae > Bufo > Bufo gargarizans. The sequence goes on along the minus strand of NC_058087.1, from coordinate 183,614,484 downwards.
GCCTTTAATGTAGATGGTTGGGAGTTCAAATCCCCACAGAAACATTTTAAAAACAGAGTCTAAATTAGACTTATATACACAGGTAGTCCCCAAGCATAGTGACCGTGCAGGGTCAAAGGGGCTTGATCTGTCACTCTTGAAATTAGACTTCACCACACATCAAGTCATTTCCCCTTTAAGTAGCTTTGCCTGTGAATGGAGAAGATCATCAGGCTCTGCAGGTTTAAACCATGATATGCCATAAAAAAAAATGCTAATGTAGGTCTCCTCCACTTGCAGAGGGGGGGGTGAGATGGCACACGACGCTCTGACACTTGCGTATTGGTGAATGTTCCTGTCAGGCTGCTCAGCCATGACGGCATATCATAGGCAGGATCGCATCACTACCATCTGTTGTAGAGCAGTGCGGTAAGGCCACGCCCCCTCACCCGCTAGACGGCTCTGCAAGTGTTGGCAACCAGTCCTGCTCACATTCTAGGGGAGGCTGCTGGCCGTCATTTGAAATCATTCCTGGAGAACCCCTTTAAATGATGACAATGGAAATGCTCGCACAGCTCCGCCATCGCTTCGCAGTAACGCCCCCACAGTTGGTCGTGTTATTTTCCCCATTTTCATGTGGAGTTTGCAATCACAGAAATAAATTGGCCTCAATTTTCAGTTCCTATCACTTTCTGGACAGTGTGACCTCCCGGTGTATTGGCGGGCAGCTTTGTTCAGTCAGCGGCGCTGTCCGTCATTCTTTGTGTCTTCTGGAACAAATGCAAAACAGACTCCTTAGAATCACAGCCGGGGATCATATCTATGGCGGCCGTGGGATAATGACACAAGAAACACAATGCGCTAGAAAGACGGCGCGAACAGCCCGGGTGATTAAAAAGAGACTGCTCCGTACAGCAACGGAATCTCTGTCCACCTTAAAGAGGACCTGTCCGCTCCCCTGACTTATAATCTTCTATCCCCCCCATGAACTAACAAGTCTGAAGCGTCTATAAAACAGCATTGTGCCGATCCTCTGTTATTCCTCCTGGAAATCATTACATTGTCAACTAGTGTTACCATGTTCCCTATCACCTGGGTGTATCCCACCTCTGCCAGACTGACTGGACAGTGTTAGGGTCCATTCACATGACAGTCCGCAAAACATGGGTAACGGCCATGTGCATTCCGCATTTTGCGGAAAGCACACAGCCAGCACAGAGATAATGTACACAGTGATGTCACTGTACAGGGATAATACACACAGTGATGTCACAGTACAGGGATAATACACACAGTGATGTCACAGTACAGGGATAATAAACACAGTGATGTCACAGTACAGGGATAATAAACACAGTAATGTCACAGTACAGGGATAATAAACACGTGATGTCACAGTACAGGGATAATAAACACAGTGATGTCACAGTACAGAGATAATAAACACGGTGATGTCACAGTACAGGGATAATAAACACAGTGATGTCACAGTACAGGGATAATAAACACAGTAATGTCACAGTACAGGGATAATAAACACGTGATGTCACAGTACAGGATAATAAACACAGTGATGTCACAGTACAGAGATAATAAACACAGCGATGTCACAGTACAGGGATAATAAACACAGTGATGTCACAGTACAGGGATAATAAACACAGTGATGTCACAGTACAGGGATAATGCACACAGTGATGTCACAGTATGGGAATAACACCTACTACCCTGTTAGAGACACCCACGGATCCGGCTTCTAGTATAGAGGTTTCCATATACAATGGGCACTATCTGAGTTTCTGTTGCTGCGCCGTTACCTCGTCAGTAGATAACAGGTTGTCACACGCTGCAGACAAAGTGACAAATCACAATCCCCACCTACCAAGCATTATAAATACCACAGGAGGACGTCCAGTGCGGTACACAGACGTCTCCCGGTCCCTCTCTGTGGGATTTCACGCCTGCCCTTTACCGAGTCCTCCCACACAGCCCGGATACCACGGACACCGCTCCGCCACCGCCCCACTGCTGAGAATCTGCGCAACCACTTCCCATCTTCACTTCATTTGCAATATTTCAAAAAGACCCCCTGGGACTTCAGCAAGTAATAATAAAGCAGCAATGGCATCCTGCAGCGTCCATCAGGGGCTTATATCTGGTGAAAGGAAATCCATGGAGATGAAGTGGGCTATTACTGGAGAAAAAATCACCGCCACTCACTGCCGGAAACAGGGCAGGGGGCCGAGAACATGGAATGTGCTCAAAAATGGTATGGAAATGAAAAAACAAAAACACTGAAAATTCTGCCACTGTTCTTACAGCGTTCCCTGTGCAGACTCAATGTCACTGCGGGCCGGCCGGGCGGCACCCCTCACATAGGGTTAATCATCATACCATTCATCATACCACATATTATGAGCCCCACGGCGACACCACCGAGGCACACGAGGCTCGCGCCTCGCTGTGTACAGCCACGTGTCGGTCCCAGCGCCGGTGCGCTACCACAGATTCATTGCGTGGTTTTCAATACGGTTTTACACAAGATGGCAGCTTGGCAAATGTTCCAGCAGCGCCATGTAAAAGGGTGGCCATTTCCCCAAGGAATTATGGGAAGGAGCAGGAATACAGCTGCAGCCATTGTGCCGTTTCAATGGCATTTGAAGGAAATGGATTCTCTGCAGAGGACCTCTTTAAGGCCCCTTGCAGGCGAGCAGCGCAGCTCCCGGCCTGACCTCCCAGCACTGACGGGGGTCACAGCATTATAGTGATTTATGATGCTATGTAACCCTTGCAGTCCTGGAATGTATTAGATGACACTAACAGCATTATGTCAGTGTCATCTAATATATTTCCAGAACTGTAAGGGTTACATAGCATCATAAATCAATTTAATGCTATGAGACCCCCGTAAGTGCTGGGAGGTCAGGCCGGGAGCTGCCCTGCTTGTCTGCAAGGGGCCTAAGTTTCTTGAGCAAGAAGTGGATCCGAAAGGAAGAGACCCTCGCTTTATACCTCTTATTCCTTTTGAATGGAAAGCTGGACTGCACCAAAAACTGCCAAGTGTGATCCCGGCCTAAAAACTTAGGTCCACCTCTGAATACTAATGTGCAGCGGTCAGACATCTGTTCTTCTGAGCTGCAGATCCCCTGCCCAGACATAATACTGCCTACCTGTAGCCGCCACTAGGGGGAGCTCACTGCATACAGTTTGTGCACTGAACTATAAATCTGCAGGGAGCTCATAAGCTCCCCCTAGTGGTGACTGCAGGCAGCCAGAATTTTATAACAATATAGTAAAGAACGCAAACCAGCAGGATCAACCCCAGCAAACCAGGCTGCTGTCTGGTAGAGTTGAGCCTGCTGATTAAAATGATGCCTGAAAATTGGTTTGCGTTGTAAGACCGAAGCGGCGTGGTCAGCACCAAGGACTAGACCCCGTCCCTCGGGGCACTAAAGCCCTTATCTGCATAAAGAATACAAGTATTTTTATCTTGGGAACGACACAACCGATTTTCACAAGACAGACCTCTATTTGCTCAGCAGGATTAACCCTACCAGGCAATATGCCTGTTTTAGATCTTGCTGGTAGGAGCTCTTTAAAGGGTACCTATAGTCATAGTAATACATCAGAGGTAATGTTTGGAGAGGGTCCTGGTGCCGAGACCCCACCGATTGCTCAAACGAAGGGACAGAAGTGCTGAACTGATGGCTGTGCCCCTTCTGCTTTGTTCAGATCTCCTCGGGGGTCCATAGAAGACATGGGTCCTTACATCACATGCTCCTAGGAGAGCCGAGCAAAGCCAAATCAAGGCCGTAGCGGCCCAGAGCTCATCTCAGCGACCGGTGGGGGTCACAGGACCCGGATCGAAACTTCTGACATGTCAAGAGTTTGAAGAAACGACAGGTGCCCTTTAAGAAATGAATGATGGACCAGTCAGTGTGCACGGGCATGTTCATTGTGGTGCGGTATTATAGATCAGGGTCGCAGACTGTAACGGTTTGGAACAAAACGTCTCCTCGCACTGAGAATACCAATGTTTTATTCATCGGCAGCCGGCGTGCAGCATATTCAATGCATGAAAGGAAAAAAACATGAAAAATGCCAAGCATTTTGTAGCTATTGCTATATTCTCTCTCGCTTATAATAAATCAGAACTTTATTGGTTCGGCCTCAGACATAACTTGACATGGCGGTGAAATGCGGAGGACTCCATGTACTGTATTGTTCAGAGGTATTCAGCTCAGTGAAGATGAAATGCCCCGTCCTGTGCCCTCTCTAAACATGCAATTAAAACTGACTCATCCGGCCGAGGTCCTTTCTTGCTCCCTCCTGGGGCTGATAATAATGAGATAAAGCGCGTGTCTGTACTCTGTTCTGTCTGCCCAGATTCAGAGGACACAAGACAGCGTAGATACAGAGTCATTCTTCAGTGGTGCAGACTGGTCTGCGGAGGGTGGACTGACCGGTGCTCATCGTTGTCTATGTCCATTCTCCAGGATACAAAGAAGGTCTCACATCTGCCGAGTGATGGCTTATTATTAACAGGGACAGGTTGTGTGTTAAGCAAAGTAACACATGAGGAACCGCAAAGGCGCTAAATTATAACTAGAAACCAGTGACATCACCAAAGAACTGGAAACTGGTGCTAATATCTGACCTCTGGGAACCAGTGACATCGCAGAGGTAACATCCAACCTCTGGGAACCAGTGACATCACAAAGGTAATATCCAACCTCTGGGAACCAGTGACATCACAGAGGTAATATCCAACCTCTGGGAACCAGTGACATCGCAGAGGTAACATCCAACCTCTGGGAACCAGTGACATCACAGAGGTAACATCCAACCTCTAGGAACCAGTGACATCACAGAGGTAACATCCAACCTCTAGGAACCAGTGACACCACAGAGGTAACATCCAACCTCTGGGAACCAGTGACATCACAGGGGTAACATCCAACCTCTGGGAACCAGTGACATCACAGAGGTAATATTCAACCTCTGGGAACCAGTGACATCACAGAGGTAACATCCAACCTCTGGGAACCAGTGACATCACAGAGGTAACATCCAACCTCTGGGAACCAGTGACATCACAGAGGTAACATCCAACCTCTGGGAACCAGTGACATCACAGAGGTAACATCCAACCTCTAGGAACCAGTGACATCACAGAGGTAACAGCCAACCTCTGGGAACCAGTGACATCACAGAGGTAACATCCAACCTCTGGGAACCAGTGACATCACAGAGGTAACATCCAACCTCTAGGAACCAGTGACATCACAGAGGTAACAGCCAACCTCTGGGAACCAGTGACATCACAGAGGTAACATCCAACCTCTGGGAACCAGTGACATCACAGCGGTAATATCCAACCTCTGGAAACCAGTGACATCACAGCAGTAATATCCAACCTTTGGGAACCAGTGACATCACAGAGGTAATATCCAACCTCTGGGTAGAAGCGACATCACAAAGGTACTATCTGACCTGTGGTAACCAGTGATATCATTAAGAAACCAGTAATGTACCAGTAACAGGAACCAGTAACATACTATACAGCCTTTGGAAACCATCATTAAAGAGGGTTTCCAGGCTCTGGATACTGATGATCTATCCTTAGGGTAGGTCATTAATATCCGATTGGTGAGGGTCCAACACCCCCCAACCCCACCGATCAGCTCTTCCCTTCAGACTCCTGCTCTGGAACTGCGCTGTGATTGAAGAGGGAGGCATAGCTCCATTCAAAGTGTAATGGGCATGCCGGATTACTGCAGCTCATCTACCATTCACTTCAAAGCGACCTGAGGCGCAGAACCCCAGCATGGCGAATACACTCCATTCAACAACGGAGGCTTCAGGAAAGAGCTGATCGGCGGGGGTGCAGACTGGCACACTCTGATCCACGCCTGATATGCATTTGTTTCATATATCAATCATTAAAATAAAATAAAAAATATTACCGGAAGCAGAAAAATATAATAATGGGAGGTGAATGATGCTCGCCTTTCTTTCAGATTTTAATGAGGCCCCCCACATCACTGAGGTGTCTGCAGCTCACAGACTACGGGTTCTGCATCGCACACTGGCATCTTATATTCTCAGCACCTGTAGGGTAAAGCCCTGGCACAGACTATACCTGCTGGTGACAGTTCCGCGTACACAGAGGGGTAACCTTGTCCCTTCTTAGGTAGATCACAAATACTGACCGGAGCAGGCAGTCGTCATATGTAAGAGATGTGACACTACTTTACCTGGTGAACTTCTGAAGCCTGGAGGAAGACTCTGGGACAAACATGGGAATCGTCTTTTTATGCCTGGAAAAAAGAGAATAATGAAATAATGCAATAAAAAAATAACAGAAGCACAGCAAATAAATATTAAGACGAGGTATGTCTGCCAACAAACCTGCTGACTGCTTCCACTAACGACCAGCAAAAATAAAACTATTCTGCTGGTGCAGTCACTGTGTACATACATTACTTATCCTGTACTGATCCTCAGTTACATCCTGTATTATACTCCAGAGCTGCACTCACTATTCTGCTGGTGCAGTCACTGTGTACATACATTACATTACTGATCCTGTACTGATCCTGAGTTACATCCTGTATTATACTCCAGAGCTGCACTCACTATTCTGCTGGTGGAGTCACTGTGTACATACATTACATTACTTATCCTGTACTGATCCTGAATTACATCCTGTATTATACTCCAGAGCTGCACTCACTATTCTGCTGGTGGAGTCACTGTGTACATACATTACTTATCCTGTACTGATCCTGAGTTACATCCTGTATTATACTCCAGAGCTGCACTCACTATTCTGCTGGTGCAGTCACTGTGTACATACGTTACATTACTTATCCTGTACTGATCCTGAGTTACACCATGTATTTTACTCCAGAGCTGCACTCACTATTCTGCTGGTGCAGTCACTGTGTACATACATTACTTATCCTGTACTGATCCTGAGTTACAGCCTGTATTATACTCCAGAGCTGCACTCACTATTCTGCTGGTGGAGTCACTGTGTACATACATTACATTACTGATCCTGTACTGATCCTGAGTTACAGCCTGCATTATACTCCAGAGCTGCACTCACTATTCTGCTGGTGGAGTCACTGTGTACATACATTACATTACTTATCCTGTACAGATCCTGAGTTACATCCTGCATTATACTCCAGAGCTGCACTCACTATTCTGCTGGTGCAGTCACTGTGTACATACATTACTTCTACTATCCTGTAGTTCAGTGTGTGACGGCTCCTGAATTCTGAATGACAGTGACTCAGTCTGTCTACTACTCATATTTAGAAAAGTACTAATCCTGGGAACCTTGCTCTTAAAGGGCACCTCCACCCCCCAAATCCTATTATGCATGGACGCACTGATACACTTACCTGCCTGGAGTAAAGGGGAGGTGAACTGCTCCGTAGCCCCTCACTACATCGTTCCCAAAGACGTCCGGTCCGTAGACGCTGACCACGATCTGAGGCCCTGAAACACGACAGGGGTGTGAGGTGAGGGGCAGAGTTCCTTAACATTTGCTGACTGTTCCTGCATCACAGTATGGAACATAGATGTTATGCTGTGCTCACTGTGGCCACCTGGTGTCGCTTTATGGAAACACATGGTTTTACGGGACTCATATCCTATTACCAGGATAAGCCTTCAATATCAGGTTTGGCAAGGGGTACAACTATCGGTATCACAGCCGATCAGCTACCTGAGGGGGCCACAGTGCTCGGACCACCGTACATTGTATATTCACTTGAAAGGGACTGAGCTGCAGAAAGGCCACGTGCCCAATGGACGTGACATCACAGGCCAGGAAAGGTGTCGCAGCGCCAACTCAGGCACATGACCACCGAAATCTGGCCCCCACTAATCAGATATTGATGACCTATCCTGAGGACAAATCACTAATATCGGAGTCCTGGACCACCCCTTTAAGGCGAATTCACATCCTATAAAGTGATGGCATATTGTCAGGACATGCCACCACTTTATGGTCGGACCAACCTTTGGGACCCCCGCCAATCCTGAAAATGAGGGGGTGCAGAGTTAACCCCGTGTGTCCCTAAGTTTTCCCTCCACAGCAGGGTGCTGGCTGCATTAAACTTGAATGTGGTGCATCCCCTTTAATCCCAGGATCAGTGGGGGTCCCAGAGGTCAGACCCCCACCGATCATAAAGTGATCACATCCTTGTGACCCTCCATGTGTGCTGCAGCCTGAAAGAAGTGCCTGTACCGATGCACTGTAGCAAGCCTACAGCTGTGTGAACTGGACTGGGGGTTGTCTCATCCGAGATACTGATGGCATATCGCTAGGAAAGGCCTACAGTGTCAGAGGTGGGACCTGCACCTATCTCCAGGACAGGGCCCCCCAAAGTGAAGGAGAACGCACAGAACAAGCGCAGCCATGCTCCACTCACGTCTACGGTAGTTCCGAAAATAGCAGAGCGCCGAGCCAGCACTCTGCTATGTCCAGAACTCCCATAGAGGTGAATGGAGAGGTGGCCTCCCATGCGCGGTGCGTTCTCCTTTAATTTGGGGGGCCCCATTCTACACAAAGGTGCGGGTCCTAGAGGTGGTGATATGTCACCAGTGTCTCAGATGTCACAACCCCTGTAAACAAGGATGTTCTCATTCACTGACAGCAAGCAGTGATCTAGCAAGCCATGAAGAAAATACTAACACATAGTCTGTTAGAGCGTTTCCTGGTCTATGAGGAATAAAAATCTGCAGACAGGGTGCAGCCGAGCAGCGGGGGTGTCTATAGGGGAGCGTGCTCAGTGAGGAGGCCCCGGGTCCGGTAAAGTCTCAGCAGGATCTGAAGTAGCGAGCGCAGATCAGACGGCGGGACGTGCGACCTCTCGGGTGGCTCTGCAGAGCGCGCTCATATCTAATCAGCCTGCAGCAGACGGATCCCTGGGAATAACACGAAATACGAGGGAGGGCCACATCCCAGGACTGGCGTGGGCATGCTTTACATCTGTGCCCGCTGGATGCCCACTAAGCTGAGCGTGTAACTTCAGTAGAAGGGAATGTTCACATTAGCATACAGCACCGAAACGTCACAGATATGAGGACCGAGCCCCATCACAGCCTTCTGTGCCAGGCAAGATCCCCCCAAAGGGGTACAGATGTCACTGGGATTGAGTATTCTCCTGGACGGCTCGCTATCGGATATCGGATAACCCCTTTACGTTTTTGCTGTTGCCTTTGAGTCTCCACTGGGACCTCCACGGATCCTGAAGGTTCCACTGTTCTCCTTCAGTGTTGCCGGGGCCCCAGCCAACTGCTGGCACAGGGAAGTTGGGCGAGGTAGCTCTTAGCATCTTGCAACTGCGTTTAACGATGTCGACTACAGGACTGAGGGAGATCTTTCCCGTTGTCTAACTGCTGAGATGCTGCGCTCGCTATAGACTGCGGCATCTGAGGGGTTTAACTGCCTGGATCGGAGTTCTCTCTGATCCCGGCAGAGAAAGCTGGGTGCCTGCCCACCTCCTGCCGCTGCCATGCCATGACCTTCCTGCCCTGACATAATAGTACATCCTACAGTGTAAATCGTATTTCAGGCTACGTCCGCACTCATCTGGGGATGAGATTCAGCGAGTCGTGTGGTTACTTGGTTGCTTAAAGGGGGACGCTTAGTCATGGGCTTTTTCTCTGCCGACCGGATTGCAATCTCTCCGGTCGGTGGATGCATTTTCCAAAGCTCTGGGTCTCATCTATGATGACACAGATCGGACCTCCCTGGCCGAGACCTCCGTCAGGGAGAGCGTTCTGCTGAGATCTATTGCTCTGAGTTTAGGAGGTGGGCTACAGATACTGAGTGGAGCGATCCGGCTCTCCGTAGTCAGTTCTGTCAGGGACTATCAGAGAGGCTGAAGGACGCTTTGGCCTTCCATGCGAATCCTGAGTCTCTGGAGGCCGCTATGTCTCTTGCAGTACGCATGGAGAGAGATCTAGGGGCCCCCACTCTCACATAACGCATCGTCTTCCTCTGACACTTTGGGTGAAGATACTCCTGGGTTTATGTCTGGGGACGCACCCATGTAATTAGGGGGAGCTACTCCTGCATCTGCTTTAAAGGGAACCTGTCACCAGGATTTTGGGTATAGAGCTGAGGACATGGGTTGCTAGATCGCCGCTAGCACATCCGCAATACCCAGTCCCCATAGCTCTGTGTGCTTTTATTGTGTAAAAAAAACGATTTGATACATATGCAAATTAACCTGAGACGAGTCCTGTCCCTGACTCCTCTCACATACAGGACTCGTCTCAGGTTAATTTGCATATGTATCAAATCGTTTTTTTTACACAATAAAAGCGCACAGAGCTATGGGGACTGGGTATTGCGGATGTGCTAGCGGCCATCTAGCAACCCATGTCCTCAGCTCTATACACAAAATCCCGGTGACAGGTTCCCTTTAAAGGGACATTTTATCGATGTATGTCCATGCGTTCGGCGTCAAAAAGAGAAAAAAAATCTTGGAGGGGCAAGAGGGGAGTCAGAGAACGTGCATTTGTCTTTGACTGGTAGTACCCGATTTCTCCTGACTGCCGAGGTGGCGCTAGAGTCCAAGACTGTGGGGTTTGAGGTGTTTATCGACAGCAGGGCAGGGGTGAACCTGATTGATGCGCAGTTCGTCCGTATGCACGGGTTGTCTCCAAATGCATTAGAGAAAAACATTTCCGTTTTTGCTATTAATTCTGCACCTCTAAGGCCTCTTTCACACGAGCGTGTCCGGATAAGGTCCGGATGCGTTGCGGCAAACCCGCGCGAGTAGGTACGCAATTGCAGTCAGTTTTGACTGCGATTGCGTTCCGTTGTTCAGTTTTTATCGCGTGGGTGCAATGCGTTTTGCACGCGCGTGATAAAAAACTGAATGTGGTACCCAGACCCGAACTTCTTCACAGAAGTTCAGGTTTGGGTTCAAGGTCGTGTAGATTGTATTATTTCCCCTTATAACATGGTTATAAGGGAAAATAATAGCATTCTGAATACAGAATGCTTAGTACAATAGCGCTGGAGGGGTTAAAAAAAATAAAAAATAATTTAACTCACCTTAATCCACTTGATCGCGCAGCCGGGTTCTCTTCTGTCTTGTTCTGTAAAGAATAGGACCTTTGATGATGTCACTGCGCTCATCACATGGTCAGTCACATGATCTTTTACCATGGTGATGGATCATGTGACGGACCATGTGATGAGCGTAGTGACATCATCAAAGGTCCTATTCTTTACAGAACAAGACAGAAGAGAACCCGGCTGCGCGAACAAGTGGATTAAGGTGAGTTAAATGTTTATTATTTTTTTTAACCCCTCCAGCGCTATTGTACTATGCATTCTGTATTTAGAATGCTATTATTTTCCCTTATAACCATGTTATAAGGGAAAATAATAATGATCGGTTCTCCATCCCGATCGTCTCCTAGCAACCGTGCGTGAAAATCGCACCGCATCCGCACTTGCTTGCGGATGCTTGCGATTTTCACGCAGCCCCATTCATTTCTATGGGGCCTGCATTGCGTGAAAAACGCACAAAATAGAGCATGCTGCGATTTTCACGCAACGCACAAGTGATGCGTGAAAATCACCGCTCATGTGCACAGCCCCATAGAAATGAATGGGTCGGGATTCAGTGCGGGTGCAATGCGTTCACCTCACACATCGCACCCGCGCGGAAAACTCGCCGTGTGAAAGGGGCCTTACTCAGACGTGTTTATCTCAGATGGTGCGTGATATCCGATTAAGACTTTCATCAGGAATTCATCTCGTGTCTAGTGTTGGAGGGTCTCCCTGCTCCCCGCACCCACTTCAGCCTCAGTAATGCTGGGGGTCCCATAAAGTAATGGCATATTAACCCCTTTTAAAGGGGTTATCCGATTTCAGAAACATCCCCCCCATGTGCCGGGCCCCTCACAGGTAATACACTTACCCTGCTCCTGGTCCACGCACCGCGGCTGCTGATTCTCCCTGCACACCAATGAAAACATCCGGTGTCGGGGGGGAGCAGCCAATGGCAGGCAGGGACGGGGACGAGCCTCCCTAGCATCGCGGGTGACGCCACTTGCCATTGGCTGCTCCCCCCCGACACTGGATGTTTTTATTGTCAATTAGCAGCAGCGGGGACCAGGAGCAGGGTAAGTATGTTACCTGTGAGGGGCCCGGCACATGGGGGGGGGGGGGGATGTTTCTGAAATCGGATAACCCCTTTAATGCTGACAAGACTGCACAACTATGGGAGAGACAGGGAAAAGCAGTGCGTGTGCCCCACCTGCTGGCAGGATTGAGGCATGACATGGATTCACACAATTACAGATCAATCCTCCCATTGGAAACAGCCTCGGTGACGTATCCCACAGGGGACGCCCCCTTCTTTTCCTGCGCCCATTTTGCACACAATCTGTCACTCTACTCTCCTGCGTGCTTGAATCTTCTTTGCTATGCAATGCTTGTCATCTAACCTCATTCTACCACATAATGCGGGTTCTTGTCAGGTACCCCTCTGGCATCCACACCCGCTGGCACTATGTGATCACGCTGAGCAGGGCCAATGGGCTGACAGCGGGCAGTTGCTTAGATGCTGCGGTCACTGTTGAGGAGCCACTCTTCCCATTTTTGGCCATCCAGCACCACTACTTACAGCCGTACGGGTTGGTGCTTTTGAAGGTGATCTCCACAGGGAAGTTCCACACAACGCTCTGGTTCGCAGTTCTGTTCTTGGAAGCGATTTGGGAAATTCCTTCTTCCACCCCCTGAAAATGGGAAAAGTAAAGAAAATCTATTAGTGAGGTGACACCTGGTGGTAGAATTGAGCATTACAACTGAACACTCATGTAGATATAAACCATCAGATGTGAAGAGAGAATGGTGACATCCACAGTGTCCCCATAACAGTGACATCCACAGCGCCCCCATAACAGGGACATCCACAGCGCCCCCATAACAGGGACATCCACAGCGCCCCCATAACAGTGACATCCACAGCGCCCCCATAACAGTGACATCCACAGCGCCCCCATAACAGTGTCATCCACAGCGCCGCCATAACAGTGACATCCACAGCGGCCCCCATAACAGTGACATCCACAGCGGCCCCCATAACAGGGACATCCACAGCGCCCCCAATAACAGGGACATCCACAGCGCCCCCCATAACAGGGACATCCACAGCGCCCCCCATAACAGGGACATCCACAGCGCCCCCCATAACAGGGACATCCACAGCGCCCCCCATAACAGGGACATCCACAGCGCCCCCCATAACAGTGACATCCACAGTGTTCCCATAACAGTGACCTCCACAGTGTCCCCATAACAGTGACATCCAACGTGCCCCCCCATAACAGTGACCTCCACAGTGCCCCTATAACAGTGACCTCCACAGCGCCCCCATAACAGTGACATCCACAGTGCCCCCATAACAGTGACATCCACAGTGTCCCATAACAGTGACCTCCACAGCGCCCCCATAACAGTGACATCCACAGTGCCCCCATAACAGTGACCTCCACAGCGCCCCCATAACAGTGACCTCCACAGCGCCCCCATAACAGTGACATCCACAGTGCCCCCATAACAGTGACATCCACAGTGCCCCCATAACAGTGACCTCCACAGCGCCCCCATAACAGTGACATCCACAGCGCCCCCATAACAGTGACATCCACAGCGCCCCCATAACAGTGACATCCACAGCGCCCCCATAACAGTGACATCCACAGTGCCCCCATAACAGTGACATCCACAGTGCCCCCATAACAGTGACCTCCACAGTGCCCCCATAACAGTGACATCCACAGTGCCCCCATAACAGTGACATCCACAGTGCCCCCATAACAGTGACATCCACAGTGCCCCCATAACAGTGACCTCCACAGTGCCCCCATAACAGTGACATCCACAGTGCCCCCATAACAGTGACATCCACAGCGCCCCCATAACAGTGACCTCCACAGCGCCCCCATAACAGTGACCTCCACAGTGCTCCCATAGTAACAGTGACGGTTAAGTCTCCTTTCAGGGAAGGGATGCGGAGTACTTACGGAGGTGGGCGCCCAGTCATGTCCGTACACGTAGCAGTACTTGCAGTAGAGATCATCATACTCCGGGAACTGGCGAAAAATAAGACGAGAAGTGAGACATGGCAGACTAGGAGCAAAGCGCGGTGCTCGGGGAGTTGCTCATACCTGGAGAAGCAGAGCGCGGTGCTCGGGGAGGGGCTCATACCTGGAGAAGCAGAGCGCGGTGCTCGGGGAGGGGCTCATACCTGGAGGAGTAGAGCGCGGTGCTCGGGGAGGGGCTCATACCTGGAGAAGCAGAGCGCGGTGCTCGGGGAGGGGCTCATACTTGGAGAAGCATAGCGCGATGCTCGTGGGAGGGGCTCATACGTGGAGGAATAGAGAGTGGTGCTCGGAGGAGGGGTTCATACCTGGAGGAGTAGAGTGCGGTGCTCGGGGGAGGGGCTCATACGTGGAGGAGTAGAGAGTGGTGCTCGGAGGAGGGGTTCATACCTGGAGGAGTAGAGAGAGGTGCTCGGGGGAGGGGATCATACTTGGAGAAGCAGAGCGCGAAGGTCATGGGTGGGGATCATACGTGGAGGAGTAGAGAGTGGTGCTCGGGAGAGGGGCTCATACCTGGAGGAGTAGCCCATACCTGGAGGAGTAGAGAGAGGTGCTCGGGGGAGCAGCTCATACCTGGAGGAGCAGAGCGCGGTGCTCGGGGGAGGGGCTGATACCCGGAAGAGCAGAGCACGGTGTTCGTGGGGGGTGGGGGCTCATACCTGGAGGAGCAGAGCATGGGGCTTGGGGGAAGGGCTCATACCTAGAGTAGCAGAGCACGGGGCTTGAGGGAAGGGCTCATACCTGGAGTGCTCAGGGGAGGGGCTCATACCTAGAGGAGCAGAGCGCTGTGCTCGGGGGAGGGGCTCATACCTGGAAGAACAGTGTGTGGTGCTTGGGGGAGGGGCTCATACGTAGAGGAGCAGCGCGCGGTGCTCGCGGGGGAGGGGCTCATACCTGGAGGAGCAGAGCGTGGTGCTCGGGGGAGGGGCTCATACCTGGAAGAACAGTGTGTGGTGCTTGGAGGAGGGGCTCATACGTAGAGGAGCAGCGCGCGGTGCTCGCGGGGGAGGGGCTCATACCTGGAGGAGCAGAGCTTGGTGCTCGGGGGAGGGGCTCATACCTGGAGTGCTCAGGGGAGGGGCTCATACCTAGAGGAGCAGAGCGCGGTGCTCGGGGGAGGGGCTCATACCTGGAAGAACAGTGTGTGGTGCTTGGAGGAGGGGCTCATACATAGAGGAGCAGCGCGCGGTGCTCGCGGGGGAGGGGCTCATACCTGGAGGAGCAGAGCTTGGTGCTTGGGGGAGGGGCTCATACCTGGAGGAGCAGAGCGCGGTGCTCGGGGAGGGGCTCATACTTGGAGAAGCAGAGCGCGGTGCTCGGGGAGGGGCTCATACCTGGAGGAGCAGAGCCTGGTGCTCGGGGGAGGGGCTCATACCTGGAGAAGCAGAGCATGGTGCTCGGGGGAGGGGCTCATACCTGGAGGAGCAGAGCATGGTGCTCGGGGGAGGGGCTCATACCTGGAGGAGCAGAGCGTGGTGCTCGGGGAGGGGCTCATACCTGGAGGAGCAGAGCGCGGTTCTCGGGGAGGGGCTCATACCTGGAGGAGCAGAGCGTGGTTCTCGGGGAGGGGCTCATACTTAGAGGAGCAGAGTGTGGTGCTCGGGGGAGGGGCTCATACCTGGAGGAGCAGAGCACGGTGCTCGGGGGAGGGGCTCATACCTGGAGGAGCAGAGCGTGGTTCTCGGGGAGGGGCTCATACTTGGAAAAGCAGAGTGCGGTGCTCGGGGGAGGGGCTCATACTTGGAGAAGCAGAGCGCGGTGCTCGGGGAGGGGCTCATACCTGGAGGAGCAGAGCGTGGTGCTCGGGGGAGGGGCTCATACCCAGAGGCGCTCAGCAGTCCCCCCTTCTATACCAGCAATCACTGAACCCCACAATAACCCATCACTTCCTGCTAATCCGGCACTGGGGATTCAAACTCCGGATTAGAGGAAGGAGACCATGTCCAGGGGTGAATGGAGAGGAGTTCAGCTCTGGAGGTGCCAGACTGCCAGACTAGCGGCTTCTCCACACATTGACATGGACCCCGCTGTCCTCCTCTCCGCCCGCAGGCCCCGCCGGTACCACTAGGCCTCACCTCTCCGCTCTCTATCTGTCCATTCACATTCAGGAGGAAGACGCTAGCATTAGAAGCCATGGCCGGCACCGGGACCGGAGACCTGAAGAAAGTGGACTGGGAACGGACCTGGGACCACAATGTGGCGGAGATTCTGTACTGTGCGCGCCGTTACTAGGGGACGCGCCGACCATAGCAACCGGGACTACGGCAAGCCAGCGGGACAAACTTCCGGCAGCGTTCAGCAGTCAGGTCTCTGGGAGGCGGAGAGCTCGCTGGGCCTGAGGCTGCACACAGCGGTAAGGAGGCAGTGACTGGTGCAGCACTACTCTATGTAGCAGTGCCGGGTGGCGCGACTTATATAAAATGGTCGCTAAGCCAGGGCTCCACAGCGACATATCGCATGCGATGGGTTTTGACGCAATCTCTCTTGAGGTAATGTCGTGCACATTCCCATGCAGTATGTCACCTGCGATACCAGGAGGACGTTTTATGCAATTATCGCACTGCGTTTTCCTAGCCACGTGTGTGTACGGATAGGAGAGAAGACGCAGGGGATGAAATGTCCCTTATCTGACAGGATCCCCCCCCCCATTATATAATGCGGCTTGTCTGCTGGACCTGACTGTGAATGAGAGCTATCAGTTGTGTTCAAAATAATAGCAGTGTGTGAATAAAGCTCCAAATCCTTCCAATAGCTTTTATTTCCATACACACAAATACATTGGGAACACTACACGTTCTATTCCAAATCAAAACATGAAGAAAAATATATCAAATTTGTGTTGTTCCTCTAAAAAAAAATGAAGAAAAGTGAATATTAGACTGTTCAAAAATATAGCAGTGTTTGTCTTCTTCTTTACAAACTCAAACACTCACTATATAAACTGAGAAATGTCTGAGGATTTCCTTTCCTCTGAATCCCGTCACTAATATCTCGTTGTATAACCGCTGTCTCTGAGAACTGCTGGACGTCCGTGCTGCTCGGAGTCACCACCTTCGGGCCCCTGTGACCAGGTTCTCCAGCCCAGGATGATCGGACTACATTCCTACAGTTCTTCTCTATTTCTTGGTTTTGCCTCAGAAACTGCATTTTTGATGTCGCCCCACAAGTTTTCTATTGGATTAAGATCCGGGGATTGGGCCGGCCGCTCCATAACGTCAATCTTGTTGGTCTGGAACCGAGATGTTGCCCGTTTACTGGGGTGTTTGGGGTCGTTGTCTTGTTGGAACACCCATTTCAGGGGCATTTCCTCTTCAGCATAAGGCAGCAGGACCTCTTCTAGTATTCTGATGGATTCAGACTGATCCATGATCCCTGGTCTGCGATAAATAGGCCCCACACCGTAGTATGAGAACATCCCCATATCATGATGCTTGTCCACCATGCTTCACCGTCTTCACCGTGTACTGGGGCTGAATTCAGTGTTTGGGGGTCGTCTGACAAACTGTCTCCGGCCACTAGACCCAAAGAGAACCATCTTACTTCCATCAGTCCACAGAATGTCTCTTTAGGCCGTCAATGTGCTCTTCGGCAGATTGTAAGCTCTTCAGCACAGGTCTTTTTCCACAGTGGGACTTTGCGGGGGCTTCTTGCAGATAGCTCGGCTTCACAGAGGCGTCTTCTAATAGTAACAGTACTCACAGGGAACTTTACACCTTCTTTCATCTTCCTGGAGCTGATTGTTGGCGGAGTCCTTGCCATTTTGGCTTTTCTTCTATCCATTTGAATGGTAGTTTTTCGCTTTCTTCCACGTCTTTCAGGTTTTGGTTACCATTTTAAAGCATTTGCGATCATTTTAGCTGAGCAGCCTATCATTGTCTGCACTTCTTTATATGTTTTCCCCTCTCCAATCAACCTTTTAATCAAGGCACGCTGTTCTTCTGAACAATGTCTGGAACGACCCATTTTCCTCAGAATTTCAGAGAGAAATGCACTGTAACCAGAATGCACAACATTTGCTGCCTTCCTTCCTTAAATAAGGGCAATAATTGCCACCTGTTTTTCAAAGAATGAATGACCACACTCATTGAACTCCACACTGCTATTATTTTGAACATGCCCCTTTCAATAAGTGATTGAATTACAGAGAATCAGCAGCATGCATGTCATGACTGTTGGATTTCTATTACTCTACTACACCTGCTAGTAAATTATTTGCCATGTAGAAATATCATTTCTACCAAAAACAGTGATTGATCAGGTTAGTGATGTCTGACTGCTGTTATTTCGAACACAACTGTAGATGGTGAAGAGGAGGTAAAGCACTGCCGGGCACCGCTGCTGCTCCATTCATATAATCTATACCCTATCTGTCCGTCCTTGTATCCAATAAAAGTTTTTACTGATTGTCGGTGCGGGGTCAGTTGCCATAGACATAATACTCAGCACGTCCCAAAGAAACTGACAGGAACATTTGACTAAAAGTTAAAATGTATGGCCCGAAACCACTGATATATTCTACATAACACTGCGAATACATCACATTACTTATCCTGTACTGATCCTGAGTTACATCCTGTATTATACTCCAGAGCTGCACTCACTATTCTGTTTGGTGCAGTCACTGTGTACATACATTACTTATCCTGTACTGATCTCGATTTACATCCTGTATTATACTCCAGAGCTGCACTCACTATTCTGCTGGTGCAGTCACTGTATACATACATCACTTATCCTGTACTGATCCTGAGTTACATCCTGTATTATACTCCAGAGCTGCACTCACTATTCTGCTGGTGGAGTCACTGTGTACATACATACATTACTTATCCTGTACTGATCTCGATTTACATCCTGTATTATACTCCAGAGCTGCACTCACTATTCTGCTGGTGCAGTCACTGTGTACATACATTACTTATCCTGTACTGATCCTAAGTTACATCCTGTACTATACTCCAGAGCTGCACTCACTATTCTGCTGGTGGAGTCACTGTGTACATACATTATATTACTTATCCTGTACTGATGCTGAGTTACCACCTGTATTATACTCCAGAGCTGCACTCACTATTCTGCTGGTGCAGTCACTGTGTACATACATTACATTACTTATCCTGTACTGATCCTGAGTTACATCCTGTATTATGCTCCAGAGCTGCACTCACTATTCTGCTGGTGGAGTCACTGTGTACATACATTACTTATCCTGTACTGATCCTGAGTTACATCCTGTATTATGCTCCAGAGCTGCACTCGCTATTCTGCTGGTGCAGTCACTGTGTATATACATTACATTACTTATCCTGTACTGATCCTGAGTTACATCCTGTATTATACTCCAGAGCTGCACTCACTATTCTGCTGGTGGAGTCACTGTGTACATACATTACTTATCCTGTACTGATGCTGAGTTACCACCTGTATTATACTCCAGAGCTGCACTCACTATTCTGCTGGTGGAGTCACTGTGTACATACATTACTTATCCTGTACTGATCCTGAGTTACCACCTGTATTATACTCCAGAGCTGCACTCACTATTCTGCTTGGCTGAGCTTCTGGTCAGTGGATAGTTTTTCTTACATTACCTGGTATAAAGATGACACTTCCCAGAATGTAAGTCACATGGAAAGCTGGGAGATTTCAGCTCTGAAGGTGAAATTAATGATCATTACCTATGACAGTCAGTATTATTTGTGGCCGGGCCCCCATGTTAATATTGTTTTGACACGGGTCTTCTGTGGTGGACGTATAGATGATGGTGAAGATGAAGATTCCAGTGTAATGTCAGCATTGTGGCCCTGGGGGCCAAAATTCCCCTCTGCCATATTCCAGGGGTTCTGATCGACGATATACAAGGCTATCGGTGTTCGATTAAAGTGCCTTCCAATGTAAAGTGAATGGGGGATGAACAATACTGACATTTAATACTCTTTTGGTGCATGTCATACCGATTTGCCTTATGTATACTGCCCCGTGGGTGGTACACTTGGCACCAGTTTTTATTTATTTTTTTGAGCCAAAAATTGTGCCCGCTGTTAAGAAACGCCGCACAATTTTATTTCAAGACACGGAGGCGAATATTTGCTTAAGGCCTCTTTCACACGACCGTTTTTTTTTTCCGTTTTGCGGGCCGTTTTTTGCGGTCCGTATACGGTCCGTATACGGAACCATTCATTTCAATGGTTCCGCAAAAAAAACGGAATGTACTCCGTGTGCATTCCGTTTCCGTTTTTCCGTTCCGTTTAAAGATAGAACATGTCCTATATTTGGCCGCAAATCACGTTCCGTGGCTCCATTAAAGTCTATGGGTCCGCAAAAAAACGGAATGCATACGGAAATGCATCCGTATGTCTTCCGTATCCGTTCCGTTTTTTGCGGAACCATCTATTGAAAATGTTATGCCCAGCCCAATTTTTAATATGAAATTACTGTATACTGTATTTGCCATACGGAAAAACGGAACGGAACAACGGAACGGAAACGGAAGCACAACGGAAACAAAAAACGGAACAACGGATCCGCGAAAAACGGACCGCAAAACACTGAAATGGACATACTGTCGTGTGAAAGAGGCCTAAGGGTCCATTCACACGTCCGTTTTTTCTTTCCTGATCTGTTCCGTTTTTTCAGGAACAGATCAGGACCAGATCTGGACCCATTCATTTTCAATGGGTCCTGGAAAAAAATCGGACAGCACAATGTGTGCTGTCCGTTTCCGTTGTTCCGTTCCGCATGTCCGTTTAAATATAAAACATGTCCTATTCTTGTCCTGAAAAATCGGATCCTGGTACAATACAAAGTCAATGGATCCGCAAAAAACGGATGACATTCGGATGTCATTCCGTATGTCATCCGTTTTTTGCGGATTCCGTTCCTGGAAACACATAACAAATTATTTTTTTTATTATTTTTTTTTTTCAATTATTTTTCAAAGAAATCCAAACAACTTTATTTGATTATTGAAATGTATACATGTTTCCGTTTTTTGCGGATCCGCAAAAAACGGATGACATACGGAAACATTTTCAGGAACAACGGATCCGCAAAAAACGGACCGTTTTTCAGGATGAAAAAAAAACAGGACGTGTGAATGGACCCATGACATCAGTGTAACCATGGTAATAACTCCACCCCCATAGCCCCTATATAAGGCGCATCACCACATGGACACTTCCTCTTTCTTTGCTGCTTCACAGATAAGTACATGGTTATAATTTTTTGATCTGTGTTGGATTTAATCTGTATAGCATCATTGCCGTGTTTTTATTATTAACCCTTTATAAAGATAGGGTTCTCGTTTGCGGACGTCATCCTTGGCGTCCGTTAGGTTGAAAGGACTCATTTGTCTTCCTTTTGTCTCTGGGATTCCTTTTTCCCCCCTCTCTTTTGTTCTTCCCCCTGTCAGGGCTCTCCTTGTCGTTTTTTCTGTTTCTCTTGTTATTGCTTATTTTCATTCGGCCGTGTTGGTACCGCCGGGTTTCCGGTGCTGGTGCCCGGCGCTTCGATCTTTTTCCCTTATTCTGTACTGTGCTCGGCCATTTCCCCCCCCCCCCCCCCCACTTTCCTCTAGGCCTTACCTTTTTCGCCGCTTCTTCCCGGGCTGCGCGCGCTCGTAATCTCGCGAGGTGCGGGATTTTCGGGCGCCATCTTTACTTCGGTGGCTTCTGGACGCCGTGATCTCGCGAGATCGCTGACGTCACCCTGTTAGCATCCGCTCATTGGCCCTCACTTCTAGGAGGTGGAGACTTCGGGTTTCCACTCCTTTTCCGATTCCCGGGTTTTTTCTTTAGTGCCTTCCGGCTACCGTTACGGATCGACTGCATCTTCAGCGCCGCACATTCTGTCTGGTATTGTAGTCCTGTTCGTTCCCCTGTTGATTCTGTTGGGGTGACTCATTCCTGCAGGATTTTTTCCATCATGTCCTTGGTGCCAGCTTCCCCTGCCGCTTCTGTCCAGGACAGACACACTAGTCAGGCAGCTCCCACCACCCCCCTCAGGGTTAATGAAGCACCCGCTACTGTAGTGCAGGCTGCTCAGTTACAGCAGTCTATATCTGATGCAATTGTTGCGGCAATGGGGACCATGTCGGCTTCTCTGACACAGTCCATATCACACGCCCTTAAGACACATCCAGTTTCGGATATGCCCCCTCCTGGCCTCCAGAACACTCCTGAATGATGGCTCTGGCCCATCCATTGAATGCGTGAACAAGTCACGCAAAAGAGCTAACCCGCGCCCGGCAGAAAGGGTGCGATCTTGGAAAACCGCCCGGGCTCTCCCGGATCCGGTATCAGATTCAGACGCAGAGTCTGTTGAGGAGGCAGGTGAGGATTGGTTTACTCACTCAGGGGACGAGTTAGCTGATATTGCAGTTGACACTGCCTTAGATGACCCGTCTCTGACAACGGGTGTCATTACTGAGCCGCTTGATAACGTCAAAGACGCAGTTATAGACCCCTTGGGGGATCCTCTATTTAACCCTGACCAGCTACACCACCCACGGTCCTCTGAGTGGCTTCCGGCCACCCATGTGACCCAGTATCTTGAGGCTAGGATCCGCACGCCTCTTTCCAAGGAGGCTCGCAGCAAGCTGCGCGCGGAATGCCCCCGTCCCTTAATCCCTTAACAGGATATGTGAGACCCCTACCGTGGACCCTAAAGTGGTCCAATTTCTGGCAAAAACCGGTTTCAACCCCCGCAAGGGGCTTGATTCTGCGCTCAAAGCTTGCCAGGACAAACTGCTTGATCTAACCGGCCCACTGGCAAAAATCTTCGATTTAGCCGAGGCCGCTAGAGTAGCGGGCACGCAGGTCGACCCAGAGGATCTTAGCGGCTGGGCCCAAAGGGCTATATGTTTAGTGGGCAATGTAAACACCTCCATTGCCA
This sequence comes from Bufo gargarizans, assembly GCF_014858855.1. Taxonomy (NCBI): domain Eukaryota; kingdom Metazoa; phylum Chordata; class Amphibia; order Anura; family Bufonidae; genus Bufo; species Bufo gargarizans. The sequence goes on along the minus strand of NC_058087.1, from coordinate 183,591,462 downwards.
TCGAGAGACGTAAGGCCATCTTGATGAAGATTGAGCCCAAGTTAGCGAATCTATCTGAGTCTGGTAAGGAGGCGCAAGGCCTCCTTTTCGGAGATCCCTTTATTAAGGAATTAGGAAAATATGTTGGGGCCTTTACGGCCCTTGATAAGGCGCAGAGTTCTATGCGCCGCGTTTTCCAGTCTCGTTTTTCATCCAGGGCCGGCAGTCTCAGGGGCCGACTGTCCGGCCGCTCCAATTTCCAGCCCAGAGGCACGGGCAGAGGCTCCTTTAATTATCGCCAGTCCCTTCAGGATCCCAAGTACCAGCCAACCTTCTTCCCCTCTCGTGGAGGTTCTTTCCGTTCCAGAGGGTTCCGAGGCGCTCCAGGATCCAAACGCCCATACGGTAAGCCGTCTCTGTGTGTCTTATCCGATCTCGCTACAGGTTGGGGGAAGGCTCCGTTTCTTTTTCCATGCGTGGTCAAGGATCACCTCAGACCAGTGGGTTCTCTCCACAGTCCAGGGGTTCACCATCGAGTTGGTGTCCGCCCCAAGGAACCTTCCTCCTATCCCGAGAGTTTCTTGTTCAAACCAGATACAGACACTCTTAGATACAGAACTTGCCTCCCTCCTCCGGAAGGAGGCTATAGAGGTATCCCCCGAACCTCACACGGGAATACTGAGCAGTATTTTCCTAGTGCAGAAGAAAGGCGGCCAATTCCGTCCAGTCATAAACCTAAAGAACTTGAATGTCTTCGTTCGCTACAGACATTTCAAGATGGAGGGCATCCATCTGTTAAGGGATATGCTTCAACCAGGAGACTGGTTCGTCAAATTAGATCTAAAGGATGCATATCTCACTGTTCCAGTGGCCCCTGCATCCCGAGGTCTTCTCCAGTTCCTTTGGGGAGACAGCATCTGGCGTTTTACCTGCCTCCCGTTTGGTCTGTCGTCTGCCCCATGGTGTTTTACGAAACTCATGAAACCGGCAGTGGCCTGGCTCAGAGGGAGAGGAATTCGTCTGATCATTTATTTGGACGACATCCTGATTATGGCTCAGGATCCGCCCCTTTTACTGGGTCATCTGAGGTTGACCCAAGATCTTCTTCAGGGCTTGGGGTTCATTCTCAACCTGGAGAAGTCTTGCCTTTTGCCGGCCACTTCCATAGAGTTCCTGGGGTTTACCATAGATTCAGGGAGTCAAACGCTCAGTTTGCCTGCGTCCAAGGTCAAGGCGATCCGCAAAGAGATCCGCCATTCTCTCACTCTCCCGCAGGTGTCTCTCCGTCAACTGGCTCACCTGATTGGTCTTCTAACTTCTTCCATTCAGGCGATTTTCCCAGCCCTTCTCCACTATCGAGCCCTTCAGAGGCTCAAAATTGCTCACCTCAGGGCGGGGGCCTCATTCTCGGACACTCTGATCTTAGACACGGAAACCAGGCACGAACTGGTGTGGTGGATCCACAATTTATCTGTGTGGAATGGCCGAGCCATTTTCGGTCCCAGTCCCGACCTTGTCATCGAGTCGGATGCCAGCCTCATGGGATGGGGGGCCCATTGTCATGGGGTGTCCACGGGAGGAGCGTGGTCCCCCGAATCACACCTGCATATCAACGCTCTCGAGCTTTTAGCGGGATCTTTTGCGATCCGCAGCTTTGCCCACGGGTCAGCTCGGGCGTGTGTTCGGTTACGGATGGACAATGTCTCGGCTGTCCGTTACGTGAACTGCCTGGGAGGGACGCGCTCCAGAGTACTGTCTTCTCTGGCCAAAGATTTTTGGGAGTTCTGCCTGTCCAGGGGGCTATCAGTGGTGGCCGAGTACCTTCCTGGGTTACACAACACGTTGGCCGACTGGAGTTCTCGTTGTCTTGCAGATTCCAGGGACTGGAAGTTGGATTCGGGGGTTTTCCAGGATATTGTATCTCTTTGGGGCCCATTGTCCATCGATTTATTTGCGTCGCGTTTGAACGCACAACTCCCCAGGTTCTTCAGCTGTGGATGCCTTCCTCCAGCCCTGGGGCGGGTCTCTACCTTACGCCTTCCCTCCGTTCGCGCTCATCCCACGGGTGCCCGCTCAGGTGTGTCGCCAGCAGGCCCAGTTGGTGCTGATAGTTCCTTACTGGAGAACGCAGTCTTGGTTCCCTCAGCTACTTTCCCTTCTGTCGGAAGAACCTCGGCTCTTGCCATCCTTCCCGCTCCTCCTGCTCGACCCTTACGGCCGTCCTCACCCTCTACTCCTGGACGGATCACTTCATCTTCTCGCCTGTCGAATTTCAGGGGTTCCTGGGACTCCTCCAGCTTTTCGGCGGAGACTAGACGTCTGTTGGAGTCTGCATGGGCCCCAGGCACGAGACGAGCCTATCACGCTGTGTGGGACGTCTGGAGTCGTTGGTGCGATTCTCGGGACTTGGATCCCGTACTTGCCCCTGTGACGGACATTCTTCAGTTCCTCACTTCTCTGTTTGAGGCGGGGAAGGCTTACCGTACTCTTAATGTGTACCGGTCTGCCATTTCCTCCAGGCATACAGGTTTTGACGGTGCTCCCGCCGGCCAACATGCTTTGGTGTGCAGGTTGTTGCGCGGCTGTCGTTTAGTGCGGCCTCCACGACCTTGTTTTTCTTCCACTTGGGACGTGGCGTCAGTTCTCAGGTTTCTGGAGGGTTGGCCTTCCAACTCCATGTTGTCTCTCCGGCAGCTTTCGGCCAAATTAGTGACCCTTTTGTGTTTGATTTCATGTAAACGCGTCTCTGACGTCCGGGCTCTGGATATTGATGCTCGCTATTTTACGCCGGAGGGAGTTTTGTTCAATATTTCTCGGCGCACGAAGACGGGCATTAAGTCCGTGGCTTATCTGTCCTTCCCTTCCTCTCTGCAATTGTGTCCGGTGGCTTGTCTCAGGGAGTACGAGGCTCGCACTCTGACTTCTCGCTCGGGGAATGATCCCCAGCTATTCATTTCCTTCCGCCGCCCCTTTGCGCCGGTTTCAAGCCTCACACTATCCCGATGGGTTAAATGGATCCTATCCCTATCGGGTATCGACACGTCCATCTTTACCGCGCATTCGGTGCGCGGGGCAGCGGCTACCTCTATGTCCGTGGCTGGTGCTCGTTTAGAGGATGTATTACGTTTGGCGGATTGGTCCCGAGTTGCTACCTTTCGGGAATTCTATTTTAGACCTGTTCCTCACGCTTTTTCCTCCGTGATTGCTCAGCTTTAAACTAGCAAATATGAGCCTCCGTGTCTTGAAATAAAATTCAGGATTTTCCTAAGTCAAGACGTAAAGTCATGATTTTATGAAAGACACGGAGGCGAATATTTCCCTCCCATTGTTTTGTGCCCACCCATCTGGTCTGGGGTATCTCGTGACCTTCTTGGAATGTTACATATATGTGTTATTTAATCTCTTATTGTTTCCGTAGGGAATGAGTCCGGGTGTGGTTTCCATACTCGGTTCGTTGGTATCCATATTACCATGATCTTATATTCTCTCTTCAGGTTGATCACCCTCGTCAGCTGTTTCCAGGTTTTCACCTTTCCTGCAATCCAGTTTTGGTTGTTCACGGCTGAAGTTCGGGCTGTCTGTTGACCGTTCAAGGTTCCAGGTTCTCGTCAGTTGAAGTTCACAAAGAAAGAGGAAGTGTCCATGTGGTGATGCGCCTTATATAGGGGCTATGGGGGTGGAGTTATTACCATGGTTACACTGATGTCATTTTCTTCAGTTATCTTTGCTGCTAGTGTTCAGTAAAGAAAGAGTTAAGCAAATACTCGCCTCCGTGTCTTTCATAAAATCATGACTTTACGTCATAACTTAGGAAAATCCTGAATTTTACTACAAGACACGGAGGCGAGTATTTGCTTAACTCTTTCTTTACTGAAAAATAGCAGCAAAGACAATTGAAGAAAAAAACCATAAGAATATCCATGGTGACAGCTCCACCCCTTCTACCCCTATATAAGGGACATCACTGGCTGGACACTTCCTCTTTCTTTGCTGCTCCAGCTCAGATAAGTGGTCTAAAATTTCTTTCATTTTGATTGTCTTATTAATTTCTCCTTTTTAGTTTCTGAGGGGTACCTTTTGGAGATTGTGTTTGGTTTATATCCTTTACCCCAGTTCCTTCTGGAACAGGGGTTCTTAGTGTTATCTTTCAGGGTCATTTCCTTATTGTGTACCCTGTTGATTTGTCCCGGCTTGCAGGGGTTAATTGTGCCGCTTGCGGTCCCTCCCGTTTCACCCCTGTGACACCGGGTCGGTCTCCGGCTGTTCGGTGCCGTTTCGATAGCCCCTTAGTTATATTTCGGCCATTTTGACTACTGTTGCTCCTTCTCCTTACCTGTGCCTTCCCGCGCTGTTTTCCCGGGCTTCGGCGTCTCACATCTCGTCGGACGGGATTCTCAGGCGCCATCTTTGTTTTCTCCCCTCAGACGCCGAGATCTCGCGTTTCTTGGCGAGATTCTCGGACGCCATCTTTCTCCTCCCTCTCTTCCGATTGGTCTCTCTCTGGAAGGGGAGGGCTCTTGCTCCTGCGCTCCTCGTCGGCTCATTGCTCCACAGTGCTGTCCGCATCGCTCGTCGGGTTCCTGCTCTCTTGCCAGCGTTTTTTCCTCTATCTGTTGGGGTGACCTACTCCTCAGGTACATATCTCAAAATGTCTTTGGTCCCTGTGTCCCCTGCCAGTTCGGTACCGGTGAGAAGATCCAGTCAGGTCTCACCTTCCCCCCCTCATAGGGTTAATGATGCCCCTGTTCAGGAGTTGCAGGCTGCTAATCTCCAGCAGTCTATTTCAGATGCAATAGTAGCTGCTATGGGGACAGTTTCAGAGTCCTTATCACACACTATATCCCAGGCCCTAAGGGCTCAAACTAACCCAGTTATGCCCCCTCCTGCCTCCAGAACAAATGTGAATGTGGGTTCTGGCCCATCCAATGAATGCGCAGTCAAATCGCGCAAAAGAGCTAATTCACGCCCGGCAGAAAGGGCACGTGCATGGAAGACCGCCCGGTCCTTACCGGAGCAGGTATCTGATTCGGACGCAGAGTCCGTTGAGGAGGCGTATGATGATTACCCCCTTTACTCTGGGGAAGATAATTTACATGATGTGGCAGTGGATCCTGCTATTGAGGAGGACCCGTCTAAATCAGCGGGGACCGATATAGACCCTCTAGAGTCCGGCAAGGACACTATTCTGGATCCCATGGGTGACCCCCTATTTAATCCGGACCAGTTACACCATCCTAGGTCCTCAGAATGGCTTCCCGCCACTCATGTGGCGCAATATTTGGAAGCAAGGATTCGTACTCCCCTCTCCAAAGAAGCTCGCAGTAAGCTTCGGGCAGAGTGCCCACGACCCCTGATCCCCCACAGGATTTGTGAGACGCCTAGTGTGGACCCAAAAGTGGTGCAATTTCTAGCTAAAACGGGGTTCAACCCGCGTAAAGGCTTCGACTCTGCATTAAAAGCCTGTCAGGATAAATTACTGGATATGACAGGTCCGCTGGCCAAAATTTTTGACCTAGCCGAATCTGCTAAGGCAGCGGGCACCCAGGTAGATCCTGAGGATCTTAGCGGTTGGGCCCAAAGAGCGATTTGCCTAGCAGGCAATGTTAATACTTCTATAGCCATTGAAAGAAGAAAGGCCATTTTAATGAAAATTGAGCCTAAATTGGCAAATTTATCCCTGACGGAATCCGGGAAAGAGGCGCAAGGCCTATTGTTTGGGGACCCCTTCATAAAGGAGCTGGGGAAGTATGTTGGCGCCTTTACGGCCCTTGATAAAGCGCAGAGCTCTATGCGCCGCGTCTTTCAGGCGCGTTTTTCCTCCAGGGCCGGCAATCCTAGGGGCCGATTGTCCGGCCGCTCCAACTTTCAGCCCAAAGGCACGGGCCGTGGCTCCTTTACTTATCGACAGTCGCTGCAGGACTCCAGGTACCAACCCACCTTCTTTCCGTCCCGCGGAGGTCCTTCCCGTTCCAGAGGTTTCCGTGGCACTCCGGGCTCAAGGCGCCCATATGGTAAGTCCTCCTTGTGTGCCGCCCCTGAGTTCCCAGCAGGTTGGGGGAAGACTCCGTCACTTTTTCCATGTGTGGTCAGGGATCACCTCAGACCAGTGGGTCCTGTCTACGGTCCGGGGTTTTACCATCGAGCTAGTATCCACCCCGCAGGGCCTTCCCGCTGTTTGGGGGGGTCCGACCTCGGACCGGTCGCTCCTAAATTCAGAACTGTTATCCCTTCTATTCAAAGGGGCCATAGAATTGTCTCCCCATCCCTTCACAGGGGTTTTGAGCAGTATCTTCCTGGTACAAAAGAAAGGTGGCCAGTTTCGGCCTGTCATAAATCTCAAACATCTAAATGTCTTCGTTCGCTACAGGCATTTCAAGATGGAGGGCATCCATCTGCTCCGGGATATGCTTCTGCCGGGAGACTGGTTCGTCAAACTGGATCTGAAGGATGCATATTTAACGGTCCCAGTAGCTCCTCCATCTCGAGATCTCCTTCAGTTCTTATGGAACGGCCAGACTTGGCGGTTTACGTGCCTCCCGTTTGGCCTGTCATCCGCCCCGTGGTGCTTTACGAAGATCATGAAGCCGGTAGTGGCTTGGCTCAGGGCGAGAGGGGTGCGTCTAATTATTTATTTGGACGACATCCTGATCGTGGCCCAGAATCCTTCCCTTCTGTTGTATCATTTAGAGATGGCCAAGTCCCTGCTTCAGGGGCTGGGTTTTGTTCTCAACCTAGAAAAATCATGTCTGGTCCCGGACACCTCGGTAGAGTTTCTCGGTTTCTCCGTGAACTCTTTGGATCAGTCCCTCAGTCTGCCCTTAACCAAGGTCAAATCAATACGCAAGGAAATTCGGCATGCTCTCTTGCTTCCTCAGTTATCTCTCCGTCACCTTGCTCGCCTGATCGGTCTCCTCACTTCCTCCATTCAGGCGATATTCCCTGCCCCTCTTCATTATCGGGCTCTACAGAGGCTGAAGATTGCTCACCTTCGAGCAGGGGCCTCGTATTCAGACACTCTTGTCCTGGACACAGAGACCAGGGACGAGTTGATGTGGTGGATACACAACTTGTCGGTATGGAATGGTCGAGCGATATTCGGTCCTCTTCCGGATCTGGTCATCGAGTCAGATGCCAGTCTGAGGGGGTGGGGAGCACACTGTCAGGGAGTATCCACGGGTGGAGCATGGTCTCCGGAGGAGGCTCATCTTCACATCAATGCTCTCGAATAGAGATGAGCGAACTTCTGTTTTAAGTTCGGCGTCTAAAGTTCGGGGGCGGGTTAGCGGAGAATCCCGATCTGGAACCGGATATGGATTCCGACTTCCGTTGTGGTCCGTGGTAGCGGAATCAATAATCGGCCATTATTGATTCCGCTACCACGGACCACAACGGAAGTCGGAATCCATATCCGGTTCCAGATCGGGATTCTCCGCTAACCCGCCCCCGAACTTTAGACGCCGAACTTAAAACAGAAGTTCGCTCATCTCTACTCTCGAACTCTTAGCGGGCTCTTTCGCGATCCGCAGCTTTGCTCAGGGGTCCGTACGGGCGTGTATTCGCCTTCGTATGGACAATGTCTCTGCGGTCCGTTATGTGAATTGCCTGGGGGGAACGCGGTCCAGGGTTTTGGCCTATCTGGCCAAGGATTTTTGGGAGTTTTGTCTTTCCAGGGGAATTTCGGTGGTAGCGGAGTACATTCCAGGACTCCACAACACATTGGCCGACTGGAGTTCTCGTTGCATTTCGGACTCCAGCGACTGGAAGTTGGATCCGGGGGTCTTCCGAGGTATTGTGTCTCTTTGGGGCCCATGTTGCATCGATCTGTTCGCGTCTCGCCTGAACACGCAACTGCCCAGGTACTTCAGTTGGCATCCGGATCCTCAGGCAGAGGCCGTGGATGCTTTCCTCCAGAACTGGGGGGGTCCCCTCCATTATGCCTTTCCTCCGTTCGCTCTCATCCCTCGGGTACTCGCCCAGGTCCGTCGCCAGATGGCTCAGTTGGTCCTTGTGGTTCCCTTCTGGCAAACACAATCGTGGTTTCCTCAGTTGCTGCATCTTCTCGCGGAGGAGCCTCGGCTCCTGCCGTCGTTTCCACAGCTTTTGCTCGACCCTTTTGGTCGCCTTCATCCTCTTCTGCTAGACGGCTCTCTGCAGCTTCTAGCTTGCCGGGTTTCAGGGGGCCCTGGGATTCCTCTGAGTTTTCCACAGCAACCAGACAGCTGTTGGAGTCGGCTTGGGCTCCAGGCACTAGACGAGCCTACCAGGCGGCTTGGGACGTCTGGGTTCGTTGGTGCAATCCACGGGACTTGGATCCCGTTCAAGCCCCTGTAGTCGCGGTTCTTCAGTTTCTCACTTCTCTCTTTGAGGCGGGTAAAGCTTACCGTACCCTGAACGTCTACCGCTCGGCGATTTCTGCTAGACATTCTGGATTTGATGGTTGCCCCGCTGGTCAACACCCGTTGATCTGTCGGCTGTTGCGTGGGTCTCGGTTGTCGCGTCCTCCCAGGCCGCGTTTCTCTACCACTTGGGACGTTGCAACGGTTCTCCGGTTTCTGGAGGGTTGGCCCCTCAATTCGTTGCTGTCTCTTCGGCAGTTGTCTGCCAAGTTGGTGACCCTTCTTTGTTTAGTATCTTGTAAGCGTGTCTCGGACGTACGGGCTTTAGATATTGACGCGCGTTATTTTACGCCTCAAGGGGTGTTGTTCAATATATCCCGTCGCACTAAGACGGGTATCAAGTCGGTTACTTACCCGTCTTTTCCTTCTTCTCTGCAGCTGTGCCCCGTGGCGTGTTTACGGGAGTACGAGTCTCGCACCGTAGCTTTTCGCTCTCGGGATTCCCCGCAGTTGTTCATCTCTTTTCGTCGCCCTTTTTCCCCGGTTACCAGTGTTACGCTTTCCCGTTGGGTTAAGTGGATCCTTTCCCTCTCTGGTATTGATACTTCCATCTTCACCGCGCATTCGGTTCGGGGAGCGGCGGCTACCTCTTTGTCGGTGGCTGGTGCCCGTTTGGAGGATGTCATGCAGTTGGCGGATTGGTCCCGAGTCTCTACCTTTCGGGAATTCTATTTCAGGCCAGATCCTCACGTTTTTGCTTCAGTTATTGCCCAGCTTTAAACTTGCAAATAGGAGCCTCCGTGTCTTGTAATAAAATTAAGGATTTTCCTAAGTCATGACGTAAAGTCATGATTTTATTAAAGACACGGAGGCGAGTATTTCCCGCCCATTGCAGTTTCACCCTCCCTGCTGGGTTTTAGAGTCTTTGTACTGTTCGTTATTATTTATCTGTCTGTTACGGAATGTGAAGTACTTGAGCTGCTGTGCTTGTTCGGGAACATTGCAGTTGGGTGAGTTGCTGCCATGATGTTTGTTTTTCTCTTCCCTCCAGGTTGATGCACTTTGGTCATCCATCGTCTGATGTTCACCTTCCAGAGGTTCCGTTTGATTGTTCTACGGCTGCTGTTCCGGTTGTTATTGTCCGTTCCAGAGTCCAGTTTTCGCCGTTGAAGACTGCAAAGAAAGAGGAAGTGTCCAGCCAGTGATGTCCCTTATATAGGGGTAGAAGGGGTGGAGCTGTCACCATGGATATTCTTATGGTTTTTTTCTTCAATTGTCTTTGCTGCTATTTTTCAGTAAAGAAAGAGTTAAGCAAATACTCGCCTCCGTGTCTTTAATAAAATCATGACTTTACGTCATGACTTAGGAAAATCCTTAATTTTCGACTCTTCAAAACTGTCTAAAAGAAAGAGTAGTTTTGTTAAGTCTCACCCATGGTGCAAACAGAATTCATTTTGGTGCATTTTATTGATGAATTTGTCTAAAATGATTTATACAAAAAATATGCAGCAAATTCTGCCACAATAACAATATTAAATTAGCCCAAATATAAGTTAATACGGATCCTTTTTCATCATGTATTATATTCTCTGACCACTAGATGTCAGTGTTGTATTAGACTCGAGCAGTGATAATCAACCTGCAGCCCTCCATCTGTTGTAAAACTACAACTCCCACCATGCCCTGTTGTATGATGGTAGCTGTAGGCTGTCCAAGAATGCTGGGAATTGTAGTTTTGCAACAGCTGGAGGGCCACAGGTTTGGCATCCTTGGACTAGAGAAGTGATAGTCTACACCAGGGGTGTGAAAATCCTGGCCCTCCAGCTGTTGTAGAACTACAACTCCCAGCATGCCCTGATAGCTGTAGGCTGCCTGAACATGATGGAAGTTGTAGTTTTGCAACAGCTGGGGGGTTATAAGTTTGACATATGTAGTCTAGACTGTAATACTGCTGAATCCCTATAAACATGAACCTGAAATGATCTTCTATAGTGGTGATAAAAGCAACAGTTCATGCCCCTCTCTATTTACATCACACTTATCCCACATGACACCTTCTCAGTGTCAGCAAATGTAAATGCATAACACCAGATCAGCACAATCCCTCCTGAAAACTCTCTACTGCTGGCACAAGACGATTACTATAATACTATCCCATATGTGCAAGAGTATAACTACTATAATACTGCCTCCTATGTACAGGAATATAACTACTATAATACTGCCTCCTATGTACAGGAATATAACTACTATAATACTGCCCCTATGTACAAGAATATAACTACTATAATACTGCCTCCTATGTACAATAATATAACTACTATAATACTGCCTCCTGTGTACATGAATATAACTACTATAATACTGCCTCCTATGTACAGGAATATAACTACTATAATACTGCTCCTATGTACAAGAATATAACTACTATAATACTGCCTCCTATGTACAAGAATATAACTACTATAATACTGCCTCCTATGTACAAGAATATAACTACTATAATACTGCTCCTATGTACAAGAAAATAACTACTATAATACTGCCTCCTATGTACAAGAATATAACTACTATAATACTGCTCCTATGTACAAGAATATAACTACTATAATACTGCTCCTATGTACAAGAATATAACTACTATAATACTGCCTCCGATGTACAAGAATATAACTACTATAATACTGCCCCTATGTACAAGAATATAACTACTATAATACTGCTCCTATGTACAAGAATATAACTACTATAATACTGCTCCTATGTACAAGAATATAACTACTATAATACTGCTCCTATGTACAAGAATATAACTACTATAATACTGCTCCTATGTACAAGAATATAACTACTATAATACTGCTCCTATGTACAAGAATATAACTACTATAATACTGCTCCTATGTACAAGAATATAACTACTATAATACTGCTCCTATGTACAAGAATATAACTACTATAATACTGCTCCTATGTACAATAATATAACTACTATAATACTGCTCCTATGTACAAGAATATAACTACTATAATACTGCCCCTATGTACAAGAATATAACTACTATAATACTGCTCCTATGTACAAGAATATAAGTACTATAATACTGCTCCTATGTACAAGAATATAACTACTATAATACTGCTCCTATGTACAATAATATAACTACTATAATACTGCTCCTATGTACAAGAATATAACTACTATAATACTGCCTCCTATGTACAAGAATATAACTACTATAATACTGCCCCTATGTACAAGAATATAACTACTATAATACTGCCTCCTATGTACAGGAATATAACTACTATAATACTGCTCCTATGTACAAGAATATAACTACTATAACACTGCCTCCTATGTACAAGAATATAACTACTATAATACTGCCTCCTATGTACAGGAATATAACTACTATAATACTGCTCCTATGTACAAGAATATAACTACTATAACACTGCCTCCTATGTACAAGAATATAACTACTATAATACTGCCTCCTATGTACAAGAATATAACTACTATAATACTGCCACCTGTGGCTCGGTCTGTGATCGTCGCTGGATATTTTCTGAAGTTGCTCTTTGTATTTCAGGAGATTGTCATATCTGACCTCATTCACACTATCAGCCGCCTCCCTCGCTGTTCCTGTAACATTCCGCTATAAAACATCAGGACGGAAGGATTTGTAATATGTAAATGAATTAGTAAATAATAATACCGCCTGTATAGTCCATTGAGCTGAGAAAGGAATGGAAGTCACCGCTGAGTCGCTACATGGAATTAATCAGACAAGTTTATAAAACTCATTAAAGTAGAAGTGGCGGTGACAGGCGGCACTATGGAGGCCGTCATCTGATGCTCGAGACTTTACCGAAATAATGGAAAGATGAAGATTAGAAAGTAAATCTCCGCTCCCCCTCCCCCCTCACCTGCCTCCGTTAATGGCCTGTGCTAATGGTAATTCTTTATAAATTGGCAAGGAACATTAAGTCCCCCGGCAGGTGGGAGGCGCAGCACGGAGTAACACCTTATTACAGCGCGCCGAGTTAGCTCTTCCCGGTAAATGCGTGTTTTTCCAGCGGAATGAAGTTCTGCACCAGTAGCACCGCGCCGGCGCCTTTATGTGGCGGGTGAGGTCATCCACTTTTTGGTGGTTTAAGTATTGAAAATAAATTCACACTTAGGGCTTATTCACACGATCGTGGTTTGGTTCCGAATCCAAGCCGCAGTTTTTGCGGCTTGGATGCGGACCCATTCACTTCAGTGGGGCCTCAAAAGATGCTGACCGGACTCCTCGTGCTGTCCGCATCCGTGGCTCCGCATCCGTGGACCGCAAAAAAAGTAACATGTCCTATTTTTGTCAGTTTTGCGGACAAAAATAGGCATTTCTACAATGGGCCACTCGTTCCATTACGCAGATTGCGGAAGGCACACGGGTGGCTTCCGTGTTTTGTGGATCTGCAATTTGCAGACCACAAAAAACGGAACGGTCGTGTGCATGAGGCCTAATGCAAATACTGGGAGTCCCCACGAAATAGCAACTCTACAGCATCTGTACTTGGGACTCTGCGCCGTGCTTACAGTATATTATTCCTCCTGGAAGCATGTGAATCATTGACATCTGGACTTCTGGAGGCTACCCTTCCATTTACTAAGGCCTCATGCACACGACAGTGTTTTTTCACTGTCAGTGATTTGGCTTCAGTGGTCCGTGTCCTCAGTGGTCCGTGTCCGATTTTGCTTCAGTTGTGTTTCCTTGTGTCTTCCTTTTTTTTTTGTCTGACAGAGGAAAAAAAGGAAGGTTAATGAAAAGTGTAATTTTATTGCACCAAGTTCTTGTAGAAAAAAACGGACACGGATGACATACCAGTTGTGCGTCCATTTTTTTTTTTTTTGACGGACCCATTGATTTGAATGGGTCCGTCCTCCGTTTTCCACTGACAAGAATAGGACAGGTTATATTTTTTTTGACGGACTGGAATCACAGATGCGCAGAAAAAACGGAGGACTATCAGTTTTTTTTCACAGCTCTATAGAAATGAATGGGACCTCCGCTAAACTGTGAAAAATAACGGAACGGACGCGGATGCACACAACGGTCGTGTGCATGAGGCCTAATGGCGAGTGTCCAAACAACAGCCTGGGTGTGTTGAAAGAGGCCCCATTGACCAAGGGAACACCCACTTGTCAATTCAAGGATATATTTCCTGGAGAAATAATAGATGAACAGCACAAGCAGCGCTCTCCTGATCAGAGACATACCTCAACTCTGCATAATTATATCCAAGCTCTGTCCCTTTAATGCTAACAGTGAACTCAGTGTCGTGGGGCGTGAAGCCAGTGCATATAGTCTAATCTCTATATCCACACGGGACGTAAGATGGGACTCAGCACTATACTGAACTATGGTGTGTACAGGGTGGATGTTGGGTATGGGCACTGCCTACGGCCAACTCCTCAGTTCTCCCTCTGGTTACAGTAGAGGTGCCTACTCTATGCCACTCTTACAAGAATATAACTACTATAATACTGCCTCCTATGTACAATAATATAACTACTATAACACTGCTCCTATGTACAAGAATATAACTACTGTAATACTGCTCCTATGTACAATAATATAACTACTATAACACTGCTCCTATGTACAAGAATATAACTACTGTAATACTGCTCCTATGTACAATAATATAACTACTATAACACTGCTCCTATGTACAAGAATATAACTACTATAATACTGCCTCCTATGTACAATAATATAACTACTATAACACTGCTCCTATGTACAAGAATATAACTACTGTAATACTGCTCCTATGTACAAGAATATAACTACTATAATACTGCTCCTATGTACAAGAATATAACTACTATAATACTGCTCCTATGTACAAGAATATAACTACTATAATACTGCTCCTATGTACAAGAATATAACTACTATAATACTGCTCCTATGTACAAGAATATAACTACTATAATACTGCTCCTATGTACAAGAATATAACTACTATAATACTGCTCCTATGTACAAGAATATAACTACTATAATACTGCCTCCTATGTACAAGAATATCACTACTATAATACTCCTCCTATGTACAAGAATATCACTACTATAATACTGCTCCTATTTACAAGAATATCACTACTATAATACTGCTCCTATTTACAAGAATATCACTACTATAATACTGCTCTCATGTAAAAGAATATGGATTTCATGTGCAAATGATTTGGACTGATGTTTATAGTACGGCACTATCTATATACTGTATGATCATACTGGTTACACATCTACCACTTAACCAGGCGTTCCTGGTGTACAAGACTGCAGTGAACACCTCTTTACGGTAAGTGTCTCTCTGGGCGCTGCAGATGCTGGTGAGTTGAACTTCGGTGCTGTTCCAGTTGCAGTATCTCCGGTCATTTTCTCACCTGCTCGGATCTATTTATCATGTGCAGAGAAGTGCAGCGTTGTACATTTATCACAGCTGTCACCCAGTGTTATGGAGAGTCAGGTCCACTTCCCCCAGTCATGGGTTCATCACATACTGCACCGGTCATATATCTGACTGCCCCCTATACAGTGGGAATAGCGGATCTTTTCAGTGTGTAGGATATAAACAAGAGTCCAGTAAATATTCAGCGACGTTCACAGGCATGTCCATAGGAGCGGTATAATACTAGTTATATAAGAGCAGTATTATAGTAGTTATATTCTTGTACATAGGAGCAGTATTATAGTAGTTATATTCTTGTACATAGGAGCAGTATTATAGTAGTTATATTCTTGTACATAGGAGGCAGTATTATAGTAGTTATATTCTTGTACATAGGAGCAGTATTATAGTAGTTATATTCTTGTACATAGGAGGCAGTATTATAGTAGTTATATTCTTGTACATAGGAGCAGTATTATAGTAGTTATATTCTTGTACATAGGAGCAGTATTATAGTAGTTATATTCTTGTACATAGGAGCAGTATTATAGTAGTTATATTCTTGTACATAGGAGCAGTATTATAGTAGTTATATTCTTGTACATAGGAGGCAGTATTATAGTAGTTATATTCTTGTACATAGGAGCAGTATTATAGTAGTTATATTCTTGTACATAGGAGCAGTATTATAGTAGTTATATTCTTGTACATAGGAGCAGTATTATAGTAGTTATATTCTTGTACATAGGAGCAGTATTATAGTAGTTATATTCTTGTACATAGGAGGCAGTATTATAGCAGTTATATTCTTGTACATAGGAGGCAGTATTATAGTAGTTATATTCTTGTACATAGGAGCAGTATTATAGTAGTTATATTCTTGTACATAGGAGCAGTATTATAGTAGTTATATTCTTGTACATAGGAGGCAGTATTATAGTAGTTATATTCTTGTACATAGGAGCAGTATTATAGTAGTTATATTCTTGTACATAGGAGCAGTATTATAGTAGTTATATTCTTGTACATAGGAGCAGTATTATAGTAGTTATATTCTTGTACATAGGAGCAGTATTATAGTAGTTATATTCTTGTACATAGGAGGCAGTATTATAGCAGTTATATTCTTGTACATAGGAGCAGTATTATAGTAGTTATATTCTTGTACATAGGAGACAGTATTATAGTAGTTATATTCTTGTACATAGGAGGCAGTATTATAGTAGTTATATTCTTGTACATAGGAGCAGTATTATAGTAGTTATATTCTTGTACATAGGAGACAGTATTATAGTAGTTATATTCTTGTACATAGGAACAGTATTATAGTAGTTATATTCTTGTACATAGGAACAGTATTATATTAGTTATATTATTGTACATAGGAGCAGTATTATAGCAGTTATATTCTTGTACATAGGAGCAGTATTATAGTAGTTATATTCTTGTACATAGGAGACAGTATTATAGTAGTTATATTCTTGTACATAGGAGCAGTATTATAGTAGTTATATTCTTGTACATAGGAACAGTATTATAGTAGTTATATTCTTGTACATAGGAGCAGTATTATAGCAGTTATATTCTTGTATATAGGAGCAGTATTATAGTAGTTATATTCTTGTACATAGGAGGCAGTATTATAGTAGTTATATTCTTGTGCATAGGAGCAGTATTATAGTAGTTATATTCTTGTACATAGGAGCAGTATTATAGTAGATATATTCTTGTACATAGGAGCAGTATTATAGTAGTTATATTCTTGCACATAGGAACAGTATTATAGTAGTTATATTCTTGCACATATGAGGCAGTATTATAGTAGTAAAATTCTTGTACATAGGGGCAGTATTATAGTAGTTATATTCTTGTACATAGGAGCAGTATTATAGTAGTAATATCCTTGTACATAGGAGCAGTATTATAGTAGTTATATTCCTGTACATAGGAGGCAGTATTATAGTAGTTATATTCTTGTACATAGGAGGCAGTATTATAGTAGTTATAGTCTTGTACATAGGAGCAGTATTATAGTAGTTATATTCCTGTACATAGGAGGCAGTATTATAGTAGTTATATTCTTGTACATAGGAGGCAGTATTATAGTAGTTATAGTCTTGTACATAGGAGCAGTATTATAGTAGTTATATTCTTGTACATAGGAGCAGTATTATAGTAGTTATATTCTTATACATAGGAGGCAATATTATAGTAGTTATATTCTTGTACATAGGGGCAGTATTATAGTAGTTATATTCTTGTACACAGGAGCAGTATTATAGTAGTTATATTCTTGTACATAGGAGCAGTATTATAGTAGTTATATTCTTGTACATAGGAGCAGTATTATAGTAGTTATATTCTTGTACATAGGGGGCAGTATTATAGTAGTTATATTCTTGTACACAGGAGCAGTATTATAGTAGTTATATTCTTATGTCCTCTTTTTTTGTATAATTATCTGCTCGGAGAAGGCGCCACTTTCCCCACTTCTCTTAAGCTTGTATAAAACTGCATTGGCAGTACGTGAGGACAGTAAGCAGATATGAAATCCCGCTGGATAGGGAGTTTATGAATTATGTTCTGCTCCCTATTGTATGACGGGGGGGGGGGGGCATTTTGAATAATGTAAGCTCCTCCATAATATGTAATAACTTTGTTATGTAACTTATGGTGACTTTGACTGCTCTCTTATTACTATACTGTACACTCTACAGCACTGGTTATGAATGTGTTAAGTGTTTTTCGGTTTCAGGGGTAGCGTCCCGTAAATTATTCATACACTAGGCTCGTAGATACCTCAGAGATGTCTATTAGGATGCGCTGGAAATGTGTAATCTAATAATAACACATGAACAGAGGGAATTTCAGATCTCTCTAAAAATCGTGCTGAAACTAATGAGGGGGCAATGTGTTATTTTATTCTAATCAGAAAAAAATTCTCCTAGTGGACAGGATCTGTATACAAACCTCTGAATCCCCTGCACAGACCCAAAGTTTAAAAATACAATTCTGGTTTCTTGCAGCCAACACTAGAGGGAACTAATGGGGTTTACAACATTAACCAAAATAAATTGTACATAGGAGCAGTATAGAAGTAGTTATATTCTTGTACATAGGAGGCAGTATTATAGTAGTTATATTCTTGTACATAGTAGGCAGTATTATAGTAGTTATATTCCTGTACATAGGAGGCAGTATTATAGTAGTTATATTCTTGTACATAGTAGGCAGTATTATAGTAGTTATATTCTTGTACATAGGAGGCAGTATTATAGTAGTTATATTCTTGTACATAGGAGCAGTATTATAGTAGTTATATTCTTGTACATAGGAGGCAGTAATATAGTAGTTATATTCTTGTACATAGGAGCAGTATTATAGCAGTTATATTCTTGTACATAGTAGGCAGTATTATAGTAGTTATATTCTTGTACATAGGAGCAGTATTATAGTAGTTATATTCTTGTACATAGGAGCAGTATTATAGTAGTTATATTCTTGTACATAGGAGGCAGTATTATAGTAATTATATTCTTGTGCATAGGAGCAGTATTATAGTAGTTATATTCTTGTACATAGGAGGCAGTATTATAGTAGTTATATTCTTTTACATAGGAGGCAGTATTATAGTAGTTATATTCTTGTACATAGGAGCAGTATTATAGTAGTTATATTCTTGTACATAGGAGGCAGTATTATAGTAGTTATATTCCTGTACATAAGAGCAGTATTATAGTAGTTATATTCTTGTACATAGAAGCAGTATTATAGTAGTTATATTCTTGTACATAGGAGGCAGTATTATAGTAGTTATATTCCTGTACATAAGAGCAGTATTATAGTAGTTATATTCTTGTACATAGGAGGCAGTTTTATAGTAGTTATATCCTTGTACATAGGAGCAGTATTATAGTAGTTATAGTCTTGTACATAGGAGCAGTATTATAGTAGTTATATTCTTGTACATAGGAGGCAGTATTATAGTAGTTATATTATTGTACATAGAAGCAGTATTATAGTAGTTATATTCCTGTACATAGGAGGCAGTTTTATAGTAGTTATATTCTTATACATAGGAGGCAGTATTATAGTAGTTATATTCTTGTCCATAGGAGCAGTATTATAGTAGTTATATTCTTGTACATAGGAGCAGTATTATAGTAGTTATATTCTTGTACATAGGAGGCAGTATTATAGTAGTTATATTCTTGTACATAGGAGGCAGTATTATAGTAGTTATATTCTTATACATAGGAGAAGTATTGTAGTAGTTATATTCTTGTACATAGGAGGCAGTATTATAGTAGTTATATTCTTGTACATAGGAGGCAGTATTATAGTAGTTATATTCTTATACATAGGAGAAGTATTATAGTAGTTATATTCTTGTACATAGGAGGCAGTATTATAGTAGTTATATTCTTGTACATAGGAGCAGTATTATAGTAGTTATATTCTTGTACATAGGAGCAGTATTATAGTAGTTATATTCCTGTACATAGGAGCAGTATTATAGTAGTTATATTCTTGTACATAGGAGGCAGTATTATAGTAGTTATATTCTTGGCCATAGGAGCAGTATTATAGTAGTTCTAGGTTGCAGTGGACCCTTGAGATGCTTGGACCCTTGTGTAAGTGTAGCTTCTTTACCACTTGTAGTTACATCACTGGTATAACTCTCCACAATCTCTTGGTCTCGGCTCTTTACTGCAGTCTTCGTAGTTGTCAGTATCTGTATGCCTGATGAGCAGTCTCATCCCGCAAAGTACTGTCTCACATCCAGCACTCATCAGCAGAAGTATTAAGAAATGAATCGGACTCTTACACCTCCAGGGACTGGAACCTGCTCTCTTGATGTAATCAAGCCGCGGTGTTGATGCCAGGCTGGTTAATTGGATGTGAGTGTTCTAGGTGTGCCACGTAGGGCTCTAGAGTCATCTGATGAAGGATTTAATTAAGCTATCAGGATAATACAAGGTGATTACTTCCAAGTAGCCCCTTAACTTTGTGTAAGAATATTCAAAGTGACCTCTGGATTGTCCCATTATCATATTAATTACATATCGGTAACAGAAACGATTCAGAGATCCGTGATCGGTAACTTGTCCTAGCATCTAATTGCATATGATGAAGTACCTTCCAGGACACCTTACCTGCACATCAGCCCTGTTAATTGTTACCAAATCTATGTCCCTTTAAGAATTGGGTGTACCCCATAATTCATGCCTTGACAGGAGAGGACAGCCGACGGACTCATAATTTAGATGGAAATGCTCCTAAAGATGCTATACAGAGTATAATGTATTTATTACAAGAGGACAGTGCCACCTAGTGGTTACATCATTCTGATGAATAGCAGGACAGCACCACCTAGTGGTTACTTGATTCTGGTAAATAACAGTGCAGCACCACCTAGTGGTTACTTGATTCTGGTAAATAACAGTGCAGCGCCACCTAGTGGTTACTTGATGCTGATAATTGGCTACACGTCTATATCATTTAGATATCCTTGCATGCAATGCTTTATTCCTTCTCTCATCAGCACAGATCTTTCGTTGGAGTTTTCTAAGCTACCTAGCCCTCTACGTGGCCTCTGCACGGTGATTTTTGGATATGAAAATGACAGATTTTTTTCCCCAAAACTCAGGACCACAGGGTACATTGCAGCGTAGGATAGGGTTGTGTCTGTTCAGGTTACTTCTCGTGGATGGGATTGCAGAATAAGTGAAGTGGGCGGGGACAGCACATTCTGCAGCCAATCAAATCACATCATCAAGAAATGGGTTATGAAGTGAGCGTGGACAGTAAATTCTGTAGCCAATCAGATTATTGGTTTAAACATATCCCCGGGAAATGACATGTTAAGTGGACAGAGATACAAAAACTTTTAGCCATTGTCTGAAGTCATAAAGCATTAAATGACAACTTACCAGCTCCCCCTAGTGGACAACCGATGCCGAAAAATGGGCCTGTGACGAAAGTTATGACATAATAATCAGTCTATCTATTTATCTATCTCTCTCTCTCTCTCTCTCTCTCACGATATCCAACCAACCTGTATCTTGCTAAAGTTTAAGATCTGAGGAGGAGGGCGCCTTCTTAAACCGCGTGCTTGCCTCACTCAAAAAACCGCCATACAACATCCATATAAAGATCTAAGGGCGCTATCAGTTTTGCACAGGTGATATGGATGCTCTATAACATTGTTTCTTAAATAAACGGATTCATAATTCAGAGACGTAGAATGGTGGGAAGGGGGTGAATACTTTTTCAAGTTTACTTTTTGTATGAAACAAGTTGCCAGATAGACAAATTGAAGGTTACCATAGAGCATGAGCGTATTTTGGGTCTGTGTCCGATCCACATTTTTTAGGGCAGCGAGAGGATGTCATCCATGTGCTGTCCCCATCCGTGCGGCCGTTCTGCAAATTGTAGAACATGTCCTATTCTTGGTCAATTGTGGACAAGGATAGACAGTTCTATTAAGAAAGTGCTGGATGCACACGGCTGGCATCTGCATTTTGCGGATCTGCGGTTGGCGGACTGCAACATGCATACGGTCGTGTGAATGGAGCCGAATGCTGTGAGATAGTGTTGAGCGAATCGAGCTTCGGATCCTAGATTCATCTCCGTAAAGCATTCAAATGGGCTCCTTTAAGGGAAATTCGTTATCACCAAAATCTCACGGGACTTCAGTGAATAACTGGGATCCGATGGCGATCTCGCTTGCGCCACCTTGTGGAAGTGGCTCCTTATGAGTCAAAATCAGACTTTTTAACAAGCCTTGGAATATGATAAGGGCTCAGTATTTTCCCCTGCCATATTCCGAAGTTTGTTAAAAAGCTGGATTTGGACTCATAAGGAGTCACTTCCACAAGGTGGCGCAAGCGAGATCGCCATCGGATCCCAGTTATTCACTGAAGTCCCACGAGATTTTGGTGATAACTAATTTCCCTTGAAGGAGCCCATTTGAATGCTGTACGGAACTTCTACAAGGTGGCGCTAGTGGGATGGTTCTCTTTCCTTGGGAGATACCTCTTTGCATATTATTTTCTCATGGAACACTTCCAATAAGTCTCCATACAGGGCTGGTCTCTTTAACCCCTTAGTGACCACCCATATGCCTTTTTACGGCTGTAACTTGCCTTTAGGCTGGGCCACCACCATTTACAGCAATTTACATGCAACAGAAAGCAGGGGGCACGGCTCTCACATGAGCCCGGACCAGCAGGAGCCCTAATCCGGTCTGTTTAAGACCTTAGATTCCACGGGAAATGGCACCTGCAGCATGTAAGTGGTTACAGAGGGAGCGGACTCCCTGTGTATCCCATCGGCACTCTGCAAATGAGATTGCGGGGTGCCGATGTGTATGTATAGGCAGGCTGGGACCTGGTATAAGCCTCAAGCTTGCCTTGAGTGTTTCATGGCTGGGTACACCTCTCTGGCGCAGCCTGCTGATCAATGTCAGTATCGCACTGATATTAAAATGCAATGCACTATAGGAATATAGTGCGCTGCGTTGCAGTACTAAGTATGTATGTTTTGACGATTTGATTGTAATAAATGCGTTTTCAATCAAAAATAGGAATAGTACATTGAATTTTACAAGCAATCAAAAGGTCACCTCTTATAGTCCCATGGTGGGACTATTAAATGGTTAAATTAAAAAGTTAAAATAAAAAAAAAACATTAAATTAAAAAATTCTAATAAAAAATACACTTTATTTCCATTGAAAAAAACTATTTTCAGTGGAAAAATGGCAACAATAAAATCTCTCCAGACTTCCGGTTCCGGCGCTGGGATGCGAGCAGCGGAGTGAAGGAGCTCCGACTCTCGCCCACCTGCATACTGCCGCTATTTCCCCTACAGTGACCGGGGGGGTTAACTATTGAGAGATCGGAACCCCAGACTTACCGCGATATACAATTCATGGATCGCTACCTGCTGCAGAGCGATAGTCAGAGCCTTACTTCGACCATCAGCACAGGAGAAGCGGAGGGCAAGATGGCGGATGCGCGTCCTCTCTCACCGGAGCCAGTGCTGGAGACGCAGGACAGCGGTGAGTCAGTGGTGTTGCCTTCGGTGCCTCCCGCTCCCCCTAGCATTGATTATAAATCTCTTGCCATTGAAGTGGCCACGGCTCCAGACATCAGAGAGACCCTGGCCAAAACGCTGTCGGCCTCACTACAACAAATACAAGAGGCCATTGCGCAGCATGATGCAAAAATAGAGGAGCTGGAGCAAAGAACTCTATTTCTGGAGGCAGATAATGCCAAGTGTGCCCATAAAGTGAATGAACTGGCCAAAAAAAATGATATATTGTGGGACCGGGTGGAAGATCTGGAAAACCGGTCGAGGCGTAATAATCTGCGCCTCCTGGGCCTTCCTGAATCTGTTAAACCGCAGGCATTGAAAGGAATGTGTGAATTAGACCTCCCGCGGGCACTGGGGCTGGAAGGGTGCCATAAGGTGGAGCGGGCTCACAGGATTGGACCCGTGCCCGAGAATCGAGATGAGCAGAGGCCACGCCAGGTGATAATGAAATTCCTGGACTATGGGGATAAAGAGGCCATCCTTAGAGCGTTCAGAGCCAGGAAGGGCCCACTAAAGCTCCTGGGGCACGCCGTCTTACTTTTTGCTGATTATTCATCGGCGGTGGCGAAGAAGAGGAGAGAGTTCAGCCATGTCTGCTCTATACTACATAAGAGACAGATAAGATTTCAGCTTCTGTACCCAGCCAAACTTCGGGTCACTCACACAGATGGCTCTACGATTATATTCCATGAACCGTCGGCAGCGGAGGAGATGATAGACTCACTGCAGAACCGGAGCCACACGGGACGGGCAAGGGGAGCCGATTCACCTGGCCTTGATGGTCATAAAGAGGATCGTCGCAGACATGAGTCCAACCACGATAAGACCCGTGGACCTGGGACTGGTCGTAAAAGGTCTCCCATGAGAGGTGATTCTTCGGGACCGAGGAGATGACTGATTAATGCATAGCAGAAGTCAGCGTATGACATGATTCATCTTTCTTCACCAAAGGGAGAATTTAAATGTTAGTCTCTTGATGGAGGGTTCCAATTAGCCGCCCTGAGAGACAGAGGGCTTAAAGCTAATATTTGATGATTTTGTTAGAGGTTTCTGCGGTTCAGTTGTTATGGGTATTTTCTATCTGCTGGAGTATCTCAGTTCTATGGTTATGACCCAGGAAGGTGGGCGAGGGTCGCAACCCAGAAAAAAGGAGGTTACATATAAGAAAGTGAAGTTAGTTGCTGCTCTAACTTCAGGGGAAAGTATTTTGGGCGGGTAGGGTGGGAAGGGTTATTTTAGAAGTAAGAAATCCTTTTACCAGTGCTTTTACCTCTCTGATTGTACTGAGATTATCAATTTAATAGTGGGGGTGTTATAAGAATCGCAATATGAAGGTCGTCTCATGGAATCTCAAGGGCCTGAGATCACCCCATAAAAGAGGGATGGTCCTCAGGCATCTCAAAAAGCTCAAACCCGATGTTGTTCTCCTGCAGAAAACTCACCTGGGGGAGAATGATTTTGCTAGAATGAAGAAGATGTGGGTAGGTTCAGTAATAGGATCTCCGGCGAACAACAGGAAGGCGGGAGTTCTGATTTTAATAGATAAGCAACTGAATTGTAATATTATCCAACAATCTATAGATACGCAGGGCAGATGGGCACAGGTACTTCTGCAGATTCAAGATATGCAGTACAGCATTTATAACATATACGGTCCTAACTCAAACAATAGCCTTGGAGAAGTCATTGCTAGGTGACACATGTGTAAACAAGATTATTGGAGGTGACTTCAACTCTGTGGTAAAAGGGGGGAGGGGAGGATCGGAGACGAGTAGGTGACAGAGGGGAGGGTGACGGACCTCAGGACAAAGTTCTGGCACCATTGCTGAAGGGTACGGGACTGATAGATCCATGGCGACAACTCCACCCTGATGATCGTAGTTTCACGTTTTATTCGATCCCGCAATCCTCATGGTCTAGGATAGACTATATATTTCTGCCTCACTTCCTGATGCACAAGGTGGAATCGGCGGAAATTGGAGACATCGTCATCTCTGACCATGCACCGGTTTCTCTGACTCTACTGGATAGGTATCCTAGGGGGCCAGACTATATTTGGCGATTCCCCTCCAACTTATGCTCCAGGGAGGAGTTTGTAGAAAAGCTTATTATATGGTGGGAGGAATATAAGACTGATAATGAAGCTCATGCTAAGTACACCAGCCTTAGTTCTGGAACGCATCTAAGGCTGTAATGCGTGGGAAAAATGGGTTATGTGAATGGTATCAAGAGGAAGGCCCAGCTCTCTTTCAGTCAAGCAAGTCTCAAGGTTAGAGAGGATTATATGGCCTATACTGAGAACCCGTCTGCGATTTACAAACAGAGATGGGCTGAAGAGCGTCACTTATTTGAGAGTTGTTTGAAGGACAGAGAGGCACTTGCGGCTCACTGAAATGGAAACCAAATTGTTTAAGTACGAAAACAAGTCAGGGAAGCTTCTGGCTAATTTAGCGAAAGGGCTGAGATGTTCCCAACATATAGCGAGTTTGAGGGATCCTAGTGGTGGTATAATCCATGACCCGGCAAAAATTAATTCTATGGTGGGAATGTACTACAAAGCTTTATATCGGGACGAGACGCATTGTGATATGTCGGGATCTCTCCTCACTAAAGTCAAACACCTAGACTCACGGACGAACAACTCCAGAACTTAAACTCAGAAATATCCTTACAGGAATTGCAGGGGGCTATTAAACATTTAGGTAACTCTAAGGCACCAGGGCCAGACGGATTTACTGGGGAATATTATAAGGCGCTAATCACTCAGATTTCACCAGTTGTTGTTGAATAGTTCAATGGAGTATTCCAAGGGCGAATGGCACTAGATAACAAAAACATGTCATATATTAAATTATTGTCCAAGCCGGGGAAAGATCCCTTGCTTCCAGGGTCTTATAGACCCATATCCCTGATTAATGTCGATGCCAAGCTTCTAGCTAAGATCGTAGCGGATCGCCTAGCCACTATAATGCCCCAACTGATAGGAAAGGAACAGGTAGGATTTGTACAGGGTAGGTCTGCAGTAACTAATATTAGGACAGTGTTACCAGTTCTGGACAGGATTCATAACCTGCCTATGAGGGGGGAACGCCCAGCCATGCTCACCCTGGACGCCGAGAAAGCGTTTGATAACGTCCGTTGGGCATGGCTGGGAGCGGTATTGGACAAGATGGGGTTATCTGGGGCCTTCAGGGCATACCTATCCCAGATGTACCAAAATCCGAAAGCAAGAGTGTACACCCAAGGTTTCTTATCTACACCCTTTAATCTCCAGAAGGGGACGAGACAGGGCTGCCCATTATCACCCCTTCTGTTTAATTTAGCACTAGAACCGCTAGCTAGGGAATTGTGTAGCTCTAATGTCTTTGAGGGAATTAGAGTTGGGGAAACCCAGGTGAAAGCGGCATTATTTGCATATGATGTAATTTTATTTTTTTCTAATCCAAAAGAGCATTTGAGAAAAGTGATGGACCTGCTGAAGGAGTTCGGAAAATACTCTGGGTATACGATCAATATATCCAAATGTGAATTGTTGCCTTTAACACAGGGTGATGACGGAGCCTATGTTGAATCCCTGGGTCTGGGCATCACCAGGGCTTCGGCGCAAATCACATATCTTGGGATTAGAATTGGACGATCTCCACACTCTATTTACCAGCTTAATTACCCTCCACTGATAATGAAGATAAAGGGTGATTTAGAGAGGTGGCAAAATTTGCCCCTTTCCCTGATGGGGCGATGCCATCTGATCAAGATGATGGGGGCGGCGAAGTTGATGTACCCGCTCCAAACTATCCCGTTGCTTTTACGGCATGCTGATGTGACGAAATTAGAAAAAAAATGTGTCCGTTTTCTGGGGGGGGGGGGGGGGGGGGGGCTAGAATTGCTTTAAAGAAGCTAAAGTTGCATAAGGGGCAGGGCGGACTTAATTTCCCAGATTTACGAGGCTACAACCTAGCATGCTTCAGTAGGCACATAATAGATTGGGTTAATGCGAAGTCTTACTACTCCAATTTAGATTTAGAAAGGCAGCTCCATGGGACCTGATGGCCCTTTTGCACACTGGGATATCAAAACTCCCCTGTATTGCAAGTAGATCGTTAATATTGCGCGACACAATTGTCGCCTGGAAAAACATCAGGAAACTGTACGGTCTCTCCCACCAGTTCTCTAAGCACTTGCCTTTACAGGGCAATCCTAACTTCTCCCCTGGGACTGATGATAAACACTTTAAGTCATTGGCGATTAAAGGTATTAGGAAGATGGGAGATCTGTTTCATGAGCGGGAAGCTCGATGGATGACATTGAGCGAATTGGAGGAAAGATGGAACCTCCAGGGATCAAATATGTACTCGTATATGCAGGTGAGGGGCTATGGTAAGAGTCTAGTAAAAGATTTATCTAGAGAATGGCAGCCCTTATAAAGAGGAAGGATAAAATCTCCATCTCTTTGTTATATAACTCACTCAGGAGCGCTTGGGAGGACCAAATATCTGCGAGTTTATTTAAAAAATGGGGAGGCCAACTGGGAGTGTCGGAGATCGGGCCAGTAGCCTGTTCAGGCCTTCAAGGGGTATATAGGGCAGTCTTAAATGAAAAAAATGAGAGAAACTCATTTTAAGATTCTTCATCATGCAATCTATGGATTTGCTCTACCAATTTCGACAGCTAGGCCGGACAGAATCATAGCATGTCCCAAATGTAACACCCCAAAGACGGACCTGTTTCACGGCCTTTGGCAATGCCCCAAACTTGGAGACTTGGGGAATATAAAAAGAAAGAAAGAAAATGTTTGCCATATTACAATTGATAATATTAACAAAGGAAAGTTCTGTCATTGTATTTGATGTAATCTTTTGTTTCTGATTACTGTTAATGTATGATGAATGATTGTGGCAGAACAACAATAAACAAACAATATAAAAAAATATAAAAAAATCTCCCCCACATGTTTGTATCGCTGCATCCGTAACCACCTGCACTTCACAAATATCATGTAAATTATCAATTAGCAGAATTGCTGCTTTTTGCTTAGTCGCCACCAAAAGAAAGTAATAAAAAGCGATCAAAAAGTGCCATTTACCCCAAAATGTTACCAATGAAAAATATAAGTCGCCCCTCAAAAATCAAGCCTTCACGCAGCTCTATAGAAGAAAAAATAAAAAAGTTAGGGTTCTTAGGATGCGACGATGCAAAAAGATTTCCGTCTTTTTAAAAAAGTTTTTTTTATTGCGCAAAAGTAGCAAAACATAAAAAAAAACTATATTTATCTATTTGGTATCGTTGCAATCGTACTGATCCAGAGAATAAAGATATTATGTTATTTATGGCAAAAATGAACGCCACAACATTTATAACGTAAAAGCTCAGTGGCGGTTTTGCAGTTTTTTCCCTTCCCCCTCCCAGAAAGAGTTAATACAAGTTAATCAGTTAGTTATATGTGCCCCAAAATGGCAATTAAAAACTAAAACTTGTCCCGCAAAAAACAAGCCCTCATACAGTTACATAGACTGAAAAATAAAAAAGTTATAGCTCTTGGAAAAATTGAAAAATAAAACCGCTTGGTCGGTAAGGCCTAAAATAGGCTGGTCATTAAGGGGTTAAGGAGAGGCAGTACCCCGCTTAAGAAATGAATGGGTGCAAAAAAAGGCGGATGGGATGTGGTCCGAATATACAGTCGTGTGCACGATGCCTTATCCCGAATCTTTTCCCATAAAAACTATATATCGATCTGCTCAGCTCCTCCTGCTCTATAACCTGCGGCCTGTTCCTTTTAATTAGGGGATTGCTATTCATGCAGTTCCCTTGTATATTACTGTAGGATATTACATTGGCACTGGGCCCCTTGTGGGTGTTAGACCGGCATGCCCTTATCCACCACATAAAACCGGATCAGCTAGGACATGGGGTGCCACGTGGCCGGCTTGTAGAGGCTTTAACAAAGTAAACACAGAACTGCAGATCTCCAGATCTAATCAATTTTCCTTTAATGCAAATCATCCATGAAAGGCTGGAGCTCTGCCTAATGACTGCCTGTCAGGAGGACGTGCGCTGAGCACGGACACGGCGTGTTTGTCAGAGTTACTGATGGGGCTGAGCTGCCAGACGGCCGGCCTGGGATGGAAAACATGAGAACTGTAGACCAGCTGTAAACTAGCTTCAGCGGATGGGAGGATTAGTCCTCCGGCCTATCCTACTAGTTAAGATCTACCGTCATTTTGGAAGTCACCCTCACTGCCGGTTGGCACAAGACACCAGGGCACTCTGAAGGCACTTCTTATTTGACAGTGCCATAAACACCAATCAACGTGCCAGGCTGGTGGTACTAATGACCTCCACTGATAGGATGCTGAAAGTACCACTCTCCACCAGAGACCATCCACCCCAAATCAGACTCTGCATAGACCACCAGGAATATAGAAGATACCACTGACCACCAAGGACTACATATTGTTTACATCAAGGGCCAAATTCTGTAAATACTACCCGACCATCAAGAATGCTGAAGGTTCCACTGTCCACCAGGGACCATCTTCCCCAGACTGGACAGTAAGAATATAGAAGGTATGTTAGACCACCAGGAACTAGACAATGTTTACATCACAGGGACGTATTCTGTATATTCTACCCGACCACCAAAAATGCGGAATGGTGCTACTGACTACCAGGGACCATCCATCCCAGATTGAAATCTTTATGTAGATCGTCAGGCCACCAAGAATGTAGAAGGTACCACTAACCACCAGGGATTAGGCACTGTTTATATTACAGGGATGAATTCTATATATTCTACCTGACCATGAAGAATGTAGACAGTACCACTGACCACAAGGGAGTAGACACTATTTATAACACAGGGATGAATTCTGTATATACTACCCGACCACAAAGAATGCTGAAGGTACTACTGGCCACCAGGGACTAGAAGCAGGTTCCAATTTCGTATATATCAAACCTGACCACAAAGAATGCTGAAAGTACCACTGATCACCAGAGACCATCCATGCCATATTGGACTCTTGGTAGACTACTAGACAACCAAGGATGTAAAAGGTACTTCTAACCACCAGGAACTAGACATTGTTTACAGCACAGGGATAAATTCTGTATATTCTAACCAACCACCAAGAGTAAGGAAGATACCACTAGCTACCAAGGACCATCCCGTCTGGATTGGCCTCTGTATATAGACCTGCCAACTACTAAGAAGATTGGCCTCTCTATATCGCCTGCAAACTATTAAGAATATAGACGGTATCATTGACCACCAGGGACTAGATACTGTTTGTCTAGGGACACCAGTTCTGCATACACCATCTAACTAAGATTGCTCGAGACACCACTAGCCACCAAAGATTCATTGTGAGACATATCATAGAACATCAAAACATCCATTTTGATAGTTGACACAGGAAACCAGGTCTTTGAATAGATGTCTTTACTGCATATACAGCAATCAACCTCAGAGGCTGATGGTATCAATGGCCACCACTGACTAGTACCCCTGTCCACCAGGGAACATCGGCCCAAGATTGTACACTTTATAGACCACCTAACGACCAAGAATGTAAAAGATGTCTCTGACCACCAGAGACCTGATGCTGTTGATATTACTGTCTGTCCACCATGGACTGGTTTTGTATATACCACCTAACCACCAAGAATACAGAAGGTGCCACTGACCACCAGGGACAATGTTAGACATACCACCGAATATCTAAGATCATACAATGGTCACAATCCAATTTAGGAGCCTCATCTGGGTCGCTGGTCCATTTCATGTGACTCTTAACTACTTATGCAGGATGATGGAGAAGATACTGGACCATGGATGGTCCAGTATCTCTCCTATAAAGGATAGGACGAGGTAACAATCTCCAGCCATCCTTCCCCGGGTTACTGCGATGTTATGACATGGGCCAGCACCAGCAGGGGGCACCATTCCGATCTCTGCTATGAGGCCCTCTCTGCTCCGTTGTGTGTTATGATCTGAGATATCAGGACCCTAGAAGACCTTGCATCGAGCGTCATTACTGATCTTCTCTACTCGTGTGCCGCAGTCTCAGGACGAGCCATAGGCAAGAGCTTCACTTATCAACCTCTGAATGCAGCCATGTTGACACGGAAGAGGCTGTTGTTCTGAGATAACGCCGTGACGGCTGAAGTCATCGTACTAATTAATATTCCGGGATTACACCGACGACGTCATCTCCCTCCATTCACACTCCTCCATGCCAGGGATCATGTAGGAAATTTTTTCCTGACAATTTTTTGTCTTCTCCACCAGTCATTTTTGAGGTCGTTGTTTTTGTTCTTTGATCTTCAACATCATAGGCCCCAATGCAGAATCTGTAACCGGTCCGGCCACCTACCTTGTGTCGTTCTCATATTATATAGTCTGCAAAAAGTCTGCCCCCTAACGGTTACCTAAAGGGGACTCTGAGCTGTTCGCCATCACGCTAATGAGCTAAATTATAGGGACACTCCAGGCAAAACTGGTGTACTGCGTTATACCTAGTGCAGGGCCTGAAGGGTCGGAGCATGACAACGGGGATCTCTACAAGGCTACCTGCACATATTGCGGATTTCCACGTCCCGAAAAACCGCAGCGCAATAAAGCACCTGCAAAGTGTAGGAGATTAGACAAATCTCATGTACACTTTGCCTTTTTTCTTCTTTGAGGAAATTGACCTGCCGTGCGGATTTTTTAATTCGCAGCATTTCAATTGATTGTGCGATTTTTCGTGCAGATTTAACCCTCTTCAATGGAAAGGGTGAGAACCGTGGCAAAACCCGCACCACATGCAGTAGCCCAGAATAGATTGATTCTTGTTATTTAGCGTTCTGAATTGCAACACACAGTGTTGTATGGATAGGTTAGGGTTAACAATCCTGATTCTGTCCTTGTAGGAGGCTAGGAGATGGACTTAGGTCTGCCCCTAGTTTAGTGTGAGACTAGTGTTAGCAGAGGAAAAGAGAGAGGAGCTACATGTGCTCACTCCTCAGAAGACAAGGTCCCATAGAATCATGAATCAGGAAAGCCATCTACTCTACAGCGCCCCAGAGAGAGAAGGACCTAGAACAGGCATGTCCAAACTGCGGCCCTCCAGCTGTTGCAAAACTACAACTCCCAGCATGCCCTAATAGCTGTAAGCTATCCAGGCATGCTGGGAGTTGTAGTTTTGCAACAGCTGGAGGGCCGCACTTTGGACATGCCTGACCTAGAAGGTCCAGAATCTGCATGGCCGAGCACTGGAGTCAGTCAGTAAGGTATTCCCTGTTAGGACATAGCTGACACACCCGTCACATGTGGACATGACCTGGCCAGCCGTATCTTCATCCTGTCCCCCTCAGCTGGGAATTACAGCCACCATTGCAAGAATAAGATTGCCAGCCTTAGATTCTGCAGAGATAGACGTTGGCAGGATAGAGGGAATGAGTACTACAACCCCCATCCTTGCTTATATCCATACACTGCTATCAGGGAAGATTTGCACTGTACATTGATTGGAACTGTGTTTTGATATTATTGGATGTACTACAACTCCCATTCTGCCTTTTAGTAAAGGGAGACTTGTTTATTTTCCACCACTGGTCTGGTTACTGAACCCAGCACCATTCGGAGGCCACAGCACCCACATCGCCCGTCGTGTACTCGTACAACACTCCTAACACCAAGGGAACCCCAACTACCATCTGGCAGGAAAACTCACATCAGGGTGTGTGCCCCCTCCTGTCACTGCCCTGGCCCTAGGGAGCATTGGTGTAAGGATAGCCACTACCACTCCCATCCTCCACTTTGCTCCTCCAGGGTCGTGGCACAAAGTAACACCTGGGGATTTGATGCAGATTTGGTGTGGAAATGCATGGAAATTTGCACTAAATTTCTTCAATTCTACCTGCACCCGTGTGTAGTCAGCCTTATTGTTTGTTTAATGCCTGTGTCAGGCTCCGCCCCCTCAGGCCCTGCACTATGTATAACACAGTATATCGGTTTTCAGTGTTCTTGTGAGGAGGTATTTCATAGTGGCAGGTTCTCTCTGATAGCAGAGATGAGCAGTCTGCCAGTGTATTCCACAGATAATCTGTGCATCTCCAGTCACTCGTAGTGGAGATGACAGATGTACTATATGGATTGGGGTTGTACGGTATTTTATGGATTGGGGTTGTACGGTATTTTATGGATTGGGGTTGTTCGGTATTTTATGGATTGGAGTTGTTCGGTATTTTATGGATTGGGGGTCTTACGGTATTTTATGGATTGGGGGTTGTTTGGTATTTTATGGATTGGGGTTGTACGATATTTTATAGATTGAGGTTGTACGGTATTTTATGGATTGGGGTTGTTCCGTATTTTATGGATTGGGGTTGTACGATATTTTATGGATTGGGGGTCTTACGGTATTTTATGGATTGGGGTTGTTCGGTATTTTATGGATTGGGGTTGTACAATATTTTATGGATTGAGGTTGTATGGTATTTTATGGATTGGGGTTGTTCGGTATTTTATGGATTGGGGTTGTACGATATTTTATGGATTGGGGTTGTACGGTATTTTATGGATTGGGGTTGTACGGTATTTTATGGATTGGGGTTGTACGGTATTTTATGGATTGGGGTCGTATGGTATTTAATGGATTGGGGTTGTATGGTATTTTATATATTGGGGTTGTACGGTATTTTATAGATTGGGGTCGTACGGTATTTTATAGATTGGGGTCGTACGGTATTTTATAGATTGGGGTTGTACGGTATGTATTTGTGATGTTGGTATGTATTAGTGTTGTATGGTATGTACAGTGTCTATTGGAGCTGTACGACATGGATTGGATGCTATACACATGGCGGTCTGTCTACATAGGGCACCCACAGGCGGTGGGGAGGCTTCTACGGGCGCGCTCAGATAAGAAATGAGCCAATTTAGCATTCCCTCTGCCATTGTATGTCTGTGTATATCATAGAATATCATTGACAGCAAAAAGAGATCTTGAAACCGAAGAGGAATCAAAACACAAAGGGGGTCATTTATTAAGACCGGCGTTTTAGTTAAGACCCTGCGCTGGCGGTGGATCTGCCGCAGTTATGTAGAGGCGCCAGCCCCTCCATAACTTCGGTGGATCCACCGCCGATTCTAAATGTGAGACTGCTTCCTTGCTGTCTTAGGCCTCATGCACATGACCGTTCCGTTTTTTGCGGATCCGCAAAACACGGAAGCCGCCCGCGTGCCTTCCGCAGTTTGCGGAACTTAACAGGCGGCCCATTGTAGAAATGCCTATTCTTGTCTGCAAAACGGACAAGAATAGGACATGTTATATATTTTTTGCGGGGCCACGGAACGGAGCAACGGATGCGGACAACAGTACACGGAGTGCTGTCCGCATCTTTTCCAGCCCCATTGAAGTGAATGGATCCGCATCCGAGCCGCAAAAACTGCAGCTCGTATGCGGACCAGAACAACGGTCTTGTGCATGAGGCCTTACATTTAGACCATTTTCTATGCCTGAATCAGGCGTAGAAAATGATGAATAAGACAGGCCTGCCTGCCCACCCACTTTTTTAGACCTGGCGTAAGCGGGGGGGGGGGGGAAAGTCTCACACTTTTGCATTGGAATCTGTGCCAGAAATATGCCTAATGACCCCCAAAGTCTATTTAAAAATTGCATAAGTCCCCAAAATGCAACCCGGCAGACACACAGAAAGCGCAAATAATGACGGTGCCTTTTCACAAATACATTATTTCTATTTTATTTATACTGCTGATATACAGATATTGTACAAGGCTTCATCTGTTGGCACCTCTGCGTACTGTGTCTCTGCACAATAAAAAAAAAAAGTGCCGCCATAAAAATATAAAAACAAACCCCCCCAAAAAACAAACAAGAAAAAACAAACCAAAATAAAACATTAAAATAAAACCCGAATCAATGTGATTGAGGCTATATGGGAAGTCGTCTCCGTATTTCGTTTATAAAATCAAACAAATCAAAAATGTATTATTATTTTTATTCCAACCATCAGTCGTTCTCCATCCTCCCATGTGGACCCCCCCAATCCCACCTATTGAAAACCCTAATAACCCAAAGGGGCTTTCTTAGACCCGTCTATCCAGTGGTTCGTCACCAGCCCTTGTATCCTTACAAGCTATAACGGTTTGTCTGTCACTTGGCCCGATGTGTTAGAGGCGTCGACTAGTGCAGGATTTTTTAAAGAACTCTTCACTTCTGTAAAATCTATGTTCTTTTCAGAATTGTTGCTATGAAGATGGTCTAGTTGCTTAATTTCTAACGCCCCCGTGTCAGGCCTGGAGTCTATGATGACTACGGATGGAGAACTGGGCCGTCCACCCTCGGCTAAAAGTTCTGAGAAGCTGTTTGCCTCCCGCTGGTCGAAAGAGTAGCCGAGAATGACCAAGTGTTCGTTGCGACAAGGCGCTTGGCTCCATCTTTCGGTTTTAGATTGCTGTTCTGCAACTTGGTTGTCACTAAGGTCTAAAGAGTCCCGGTATGCCGTGGATTCACACGACGGTGTCCTCCTCCGTAACATGCTGTTCTCTGATGCTTTGGTACGTGAAGCTGTGCCGGTCTCGTCCTCCATGGGAGGATCTATAGAAATGCAAGGCGGGCTCATCTTCTTCTTCCTTCGAACCCCATTGATGTACTCTGGGTCAGACTGTACGAGAACAGAAGAGTCCTGCTTGTCATCGATGGACAGATCGAAGCAGGAATCTCCATCGTCATCAATGGAGGGGCAGATCTCGATTGAGTGCCTCCTTTGGTCTTCCGCCCACATGGGCTTTGCTAAAAATCCTTGAGTATCAACACTGTAGAACTTCTTCAAGTCTTTGCCGTTGCTGGTCCCAACCAGGCTGGCTGTGCTATTGCAGTTCTTAAGTAGTGGAGGAAAAGGAGGAGATGAAACTTGGGAGATGAATGGAGAAACGGAGTGACTTCTATGATTGGATTGTCCACACCAGCCACTGGCCAGGCTGTTTATGTGGCTGACCTCTTCATCAGCTGGATCCGAGGACTCTAGAGTAGACTCGTCAGGGTTGGTGTTGTCACTGCTCGCACTCGAAGGGCGGCTGGGAATACTGTGTTGGCTATACGTATGCTTGCGAGTATGGACGCTGGAATGTCTGTGGTGGGGAGATGGTTTGGGAGAAGATTGAGGGGTTCCCTGCAGCGATAGGGGAGTTGGACAGAGCAAATTCGAAGCTAGAAGGTTGCTGAGTGAAGGTGTTTTCAACTTTGAACTCTCTGTTGATTCAGGTTGAAGGCTGTCCTTGGAGTCGCCATTCTGATAGTCAACCGAATCCATGTGTACGGCCTCCTAGGAGACAGACAAAAATTTTTAAGATTTCCATGAAGAAGATGCAGGTGGTATGTAACTCTACCCAAGTGCTATTTTACAATATTCATTTGCAAAAATTTCACCTGTAAAATATGGTGGTGCAAAAGTGGAGCATCTCTTTAAGGAGTGGCTATAGCTATGGGGACCCCATAAGAGTAAGAGATCAGAACCCCCGACAAGTCCATAGCTTATGGGAGTGATCTCCAACCAGTAGCTCTCCAGCTGTTGTGGCCATCCAACTCCAAGCATTCCATGATAATCTTCAGATGTCAGGGCATGTTGGGAGTTGTAGCTAAGCCACAGGTTGGAGACTGCCAACTTATGGTTAATATCTAGCAAAGCAGAAAATATCTACCAACCGTTACCTGCCGTTGGAGAAATCTGTTTAGGCTGGGCGACCTGGAAGCTGGTCGTGGAGGTGGAATTTTAGGCATGTCATCGTTGTCCACGTGGCAGCCCGATGTGGCCAGGGGCTGACAGTCCACAGGAGTTTGCAGAGAGTTGCCGGATTCATTTGGTTGGGAACGGACTGAGAGACGGGATCCTGCAGAAAGAAAAGTGAGATGAAGGGCTATAAACTTCAGGGATCCCCCCCCCCCCCTCATTTTTAGAATGGAGGACCTGAGGTTGCATGGCATCATCATACCTTCAGGAGGGCTATCCTCATAGGTCTCCACCTCCCGCAGAGGGTACGATGACTTGGCTGGCAGCACGGGACGGAACATGTAGCTGTCATTGGGCAACGAGAGCATCCTGGACACGGACACCTTTCTGACCGTCAGCAAGTTTTGGGATCCGGTTCCATCCCTCATGTAGACATCACCATCCTGTGGGGGAGACGACCATTAGCTTGGAGACAATGAAGGCTTTCCTTAAAGACGACATCTCACCTCTCCTGACATGTCTGTTTTAGTAACTACTTGCATCACCCATGTAATAACCATTCTGTACCATCTTATGACTCTGCTGTGCCATTCCTCAATTATTCCTGCTAGAAGTTGTGAATGAACTGCTTAGCAGTTTGCAGTGAAGGTCCAGTTGGATGTTACCATTGGTGATATATCCCTGTACAGTCTGACATTATCCAATCGGTGCTGCCAGTGTCAGACTGTGCCAGGGCACGCTCCCAACTGGTAACACCCTGCTGGACCTTCAGGAATAATAGAGGAATGACACAACATAGAGTCATAACAATAGATGCTCCAGAATTGTTACTACGTGTGGTTACAGACATATCGGGATAGGTGACAGCGCCCCTTTAAATCTGTTGCCCCCCTCCTCTTGTTCATTCTGCAGCTTTCTCATCTACTTTTTCTACTTTTTGTATTGATTCCTGTCCGTTTTCGAGATTACCGCTTGCTTTTAGTGAATGGAAAAATTCCTTTTTACATGAGACCCGTCCTGATGCAGGCAGTGGGCTTTCAAATCTGTATGGGCTTCCATCTTTTGGATGTTAACCATGTTTCTGTTCGCCAACAGCAAGCAAAGATCTTGAAAATGTTGAGGCACACGGTGTATTAGAATGCAACAGAATGTTTCGTTACGCAATCATTAAAACTGGTCAGCCCTTTTAATGACCCGAACATTAACGCCACAGACAATAACGTCAGCAAAGCCCGCTGCACATAGATCCTCAGAGGTGGCACATGAGCGGCATCCTTCCATTTTCATTGGCCAGGTTAGAACCCCCCCCCCCCCCCGAAATGAGGAAGGAGAAGAGCTTAGAAGCAGAGGTAAGTAGCCACGGAAAGCATTGCTTGCGGATAGCACACAGGACATACAAGCATGGTGCAGGGATTCACCTCAGGCCCATAGCTGCAGGGCAGGAGGGGAAGTGGCAAGGCCTGCTGGCAGGGCACGGGGGAGCCCGGTCTTTTCTCTTTCCGCACGAGCGAACCATCCAATGTATTGGGAATCAATAAAGTCACATTCTCGTGGCTCAGTGCCCCCTTCAGTGCGAAACGAAGGAAACAAGTATGAATTAACTGCCCCAAACCCAACTCATGCCCCCCTCAGGAACACCAGGGCATGCCCATCAGGCTGTAACCTTACCCTGGCTCGCTTCAGCAGCACTGGCAGCTCTTTCTTCATTGACACTTGACCGCCAGCAATTGCCTTGCCGTCTAATGCCGGGGGGACTACCGGGGTGACGGCTCTTGACATTTCCAGCTCGATCTCTGCATCCATCTCTGCATCTTCTTTGGCCTCTTTATTGCTTTCCTCGAGATGCTTCATGAGGACGGCCACCACGACATTGACCAGGACGAACTGGGCAATGAGGACGAAGGTAACGAAATAGACCGGGGAGATGAGGGGCAGGTAGCTGAGGCAGTGCTTGTCGTCACTGTTGCATTCGCGGAGTGTGTCCTGGAAGAGTCACATACAGATATTTCATTGTCTGCTCCGGAATATGCGGAAGACATTTCTAAAAGTCCTGGTTTATATTACTCGCAGCCTATCACGTCACTAGAAACCACGGACATAACACAGCCGGCTGACCTGAAGACCTGTGATGTCATAGACAAGATCTTGAAAATCTTGTTATATCACTATCAAGGCAGCCTAACCGTTATCTGAGAAACCAGTGACATCATAGACAAGGTAGCTTACTCCTTCCCTGGAAACCTAGTGACATCATAGACAAGGTAGCCTACCCCTTCCCTGGAAACCTAGTGACATCATAGACAATGTAGCCTACCCTTCCCTGGAAACCTAGTGACATCATAGACAAGGTAGCCTACCCCTTCCCTGGAAACCTAGTGACCTCATAGACAAGGCAGCCTACCCTTTCATCGCAAATCTAGTGACATCATAGAGGAGGTAGCCTACCCCTTCCCTGGAAACCTAGAGACAATAGACAAGGCAGCCTAACCCTTTCATTGCAAATCTAGTGACATCAAAGGGGCAGCCTACCCCTTCCCTGGAAATCTATAGACATCACAGCCTACCCCTTATCTGAGTACCCAGTGGCATCATAGACAAGAAAGCATACCCCTTATCTGAGAACCCAGTGACATCATAGACAAGGCAGCACAATCATTCCCTGGTAACTCAGTGATATCTTAGATAATTCAACCTACCCCTTATCTGGAAACCTAGTGACATCATAGAGGAGATAGCCCAACCCTTCCCTGGAAACCTAGAGACATCACAGACAAGGCCGCATACCCCTCATCTGAGAACCCAGTGACATCATAGACAAGGCAGGATACCACTTATCTTAGAACCCAGTGATATCATAGGCAAGGCAGCCTACTTCTTTCCCGGAAACCTAGTGACATCATAGACAAGGCAGCCTACCCCTTTCCAAGAAACCCAGTGACATCATAGACAATTCAACCTACCCCTTATCTGGAAACCTAGTGACATAATAGACAAGACAGCCTACTCCTTCCCCGGAAACCTAGTGACATCATAGAGGAGGCAGCCTACCCCTTTCCAAGAAACCCAGTGACATCATAGACAATTCAACCTACCCCTTATCTGGAAACCTAGTGACATAATAGACAAGACAGCCTACTCCTTCCCCGGAAACCTAGTGACATCATAGAGGAGGCAGCCTACCCCTTTCCAAGAAACCCAGTGACATCAAAGACAAGGCAGCCTAACCCTTCCCTGCAAACCTAGTGACATCAGAGATAACACAGCCTATCGCTCATTTGCCAAGCCAGTGACATCGCAGACAAGGCAGCCTATCCCTACCCTGTAAATCCTATATAACCTTCTATATATACTATAAACACGATATAATAACACTGCGTCACTGATAATAGAGGTGCTAATCACTGCGAGACCTCAGCACACGTCTTGTCAAGCGGCTTTTGTGGGTGCACGTCCCCTGACAGATTCCTTCCACCCAAGGAGTTAACGAGTAGCTTGTATCAGTAGTTCGGAGACAGCGAATAGCTTTGAATTCATTCTTTATTTTACCAGTGGTACAATCTCACGCCGTGGAAATGATATGACCGGCCTCACAGCTTGAAGAAGGGCACCGGACTGGGCCCGAAACGTTGCAATAGGAAATAAATGTTATCATGAGATTGTACCACCGGTAAAATAAAGATTGAATTCAAAGCTATTCGCTGTCCCCGAACTACTGATAATAGAGGTGTCTGATGGGAACGTTCAGGTGGTGCGAGTCCCTCTCAGTGGGGTCCTCACTCTGTGTATTGCTATAGAGGACACACGCTAAGGAGGAGATGGATCTGACTCATCCCGAACAGCCTGATGTGGAGGTGTCTTTAGGTAAATATTAATTATGTCAGTATGTTCTCGTCCCCCTGTTGTTTAGTGACAAAATGAATCATAAAAATATTCTGCTCGTCGCTGCCAGGAACGTGCTTCTGCTGGAGGTGAGGTGTTTAAGGGGGCCCTCCCCTATTAGCGCTAATAGCAGGGGGGGGTCCTCTGTTCACGATTCTGGTCTGTTGAGCAGAATGGTCACAAAGAGCATCTCTCACACTGGAGGACCTGTCCTGTCCTGCATTCCACTGATGTGAATGGACTCAGTGTAATGCTTCATTTCTCCTGTGGTGGTGCTGCAGGGAAATTGAACACTTATTGCCAGGTTTCCCCACAGATTACATCAGATCGCTGGTGGTCTCGGGACCACCTTGTGGTCTACTTATTGTCGTGGATCCCTTCTAATAAATAGATTGTCCAAAACAGAGGACCCCCTTTTAAAGTACTGTATCACACCTCGTATAATTTATATCATGGACTGTGAATGTTTGAGGCTTCTTAAAGGTTCTGCCTCATCATGACCTCCTTTTTACAATGAAGCCGACCTGACAACCGGCCGTAATTTATGAAACCTGTGTCGATCAGATGTGATCACTTTTAGAAGTTGCAGCTGGCCATATAGTTTCCCTGCAGTGACCTCTACTGGTGAAACGTAGTATTACATGCCAACTATTCCACTGAATAAATGACCATATGCAGTGATCGGTGGTCCAGGCCGAGTCTACCACTGTGTGAGACCGTTTTTGTAGGCAGCATTTTGGCTAATAGATGGAGGACCATGTCTTAATGAAAAGGTCCCTTTAACTGCAGAAGCTGATACCTTGCTTTACCAGGCGACAACCAACCTGAACAACATGAATAAGAGGTCTCTGCTTGCTGTCATTGAATGCAAATATATTGCTCTCATTCAAAACTGTCCTGATCTAGTCCTGTTCACACAGCTGATTGTTTGTTACTGTGTTTTAGTCTAGTGTGTCTGTAGCCAATATCTTCCCCCTGTTCTGGCCTCCAAGATAATGCACTGTAACAAACCACGGGGCTAAATCAGGATACGGTTTCAACCTGTGTTGAATTTTTTCCATTCAGTGACAGCAAGCTAAGCACTTGGTGAGGAATTGCAAATATATCAGTAAGTGACGGGACGTCCATTGTGCAGTCTGGAGGATGCTTCTGGAATAAGGTTGGGTAGTTGTGGCCAGGAATGGGCTGCTTCACCCTATACTGGGGTCATGTCCTCCTCCGGTGTCACCACATCTGCTCCTTACCTTCATGATACCATTCCAGTTGTCCCCCGTTGAGACGCGGAAGAGCGTCAGGAAAGCCATTCCAAAGTTCTCAAATGTGGCGTGTCTGCTGAGACCCTCGCAGGGGTTTTCTTCGGTACACACTGGAGAGAGGGGAACATTTTATCAGTCATCAGCAGAGGCTAATTGGGACCAGTGCAAGAGATGGTGGTGGTGAGAAAATGATGCAGTACCACTAATGGCCACAGGAGGCAGCGTGACTCTAGTTATACGCAGTGATTTGTATACTGCCTCGGGCAGGAATAGCATATACTGGATCTCTCCTTATAGAATGTAATATTGTGGAGAAAAGAACTGTAGTTATGATAAAATATTCTCCAGAAAAATAGCGCCACCACCGCCTCTCAGGTGCAAAACTATTTCCAGAGATGGGGTTAAGCCTATCATGTGTTGATACTGTTTTCTCAGCCAATGTATCTAAGCCTATTGTGTAACAGTGTCTGTTGAACCAGTGTATCTAAGCGTATAATGTATGATACTGTTCCAGTGGTTCTCTTATGTGTAATATGGTCTCTGTATATCTGAGCCTATCATGTATGGTACTGTCTTAGTGTATCTAAGCCTATCATGTATGATACTGTCTCAGTCTTCTCTCTGATATGGTCTCTGTATATCTGAGCCTATCATGTATGGTACTGTCTTAGTGTATCTAAGCCTATCATGTATGATACTGTCTCAGTCTTTTCTCTGATATGGTCTCTGTATATCTGAGCCTATCATGTATGGCACTGTCTTAGTGTATCTAAGCCTATCATGTATGATACTGTCTCAGTCCTCTCTCTGATATGGTCTCTGTATATCTGAGCCTATCATGTATGGTACTGTCTTAGTGTATCTAAGCCTATCATGTATGATAGTCTTCTCTCTGATATGGTCTCTGTATATCTGAGCCTATCATGTATGGTACTGTCTTAGTGTATCTAAGCCTATCATGTATGATACTGTCTCGGTCTTCTCTCTGATATGGTCTCTGTATATCTGAGCCTATCATGTATGGTACTGTCTTAGTGGTTCTAAGCCTATCATTTGTCATACTGTCTAAGTGTATCTAAGCCTACCGTCAATTTGTCTAACACTACTGATACGGCCTCAGTGTATCTAGGTCTGTAATCCTGTATGATCCCGTCGGTGTATGTAAGCCTATTATGTGTGATACAGGCTCAGTGTATCTAAACCAATCGTGTGATACGGTCTTAGGGTATCTAACCATGTGATATTGTGCCACTGAGCCTGTGTAGCTAAGTCTATCACATGCAACACTGTCTTAGTGTATCTAAGCCTAACCTGTGTGATGCTGTCTTAGTGTATCTAAACCTATACTGTCTTGATGTATCAAAGCCTGTTGTGTGATATCATGCTGCTGAGCCTGTGTATCCAAGCCTAGCTTATGACATAATGTCTTGGTGTATCTAAACCTACTGTGTGCGATACTTGGTGTATCTAGACATATCATGGTTCATGGTGTCTCAATGTATCTAAGCCTATCATGTGTGATACAGTCTGCTGAGCCACATGGTGCACTGTTTGGCCCCTTGTTCCAGGGTCATAAGGGTTAAGGAGTTCAGCTCTGCAGACATATGCCTTTTACGGCCGGTTAGTGTGCATCCGGTTTTCTCTGGCAGTCAGGGCGACGCGCAAAGCAAGCAGATGGTTTATATATCCATACCATAAATCTGCAGTGTAATAAATACGTATTCATTAGTGCCGTTCATCCCGGGCCAGGAGGTAGACGGCGCATGGGAGGCCCCACACCTTCTTCCCCAAATTCTGAAGACCTTAATAAATACAATCTACAAGGTAAAGCGCCCCTCTTCAATATTACAGGGCTCCATTAAGCTTTCATTATGGACAGGCAGACAAGGTTTTCGGCAGCTCGGTAATGAGCTATTTATTTGCCAGGACTATAAATGTGCAGGAGAGCAGTCCACAGAGGGAGAAGCTCGGAAGCCTGTCAATAATTTAGGACAGTGAAGGATAGCACCAAGCAGGAGAAAGCAATGAAATGAAGCCGTCCTCAGTATCTGTGCTAACGCGTTTTATAGTTTCTCCTTACTTTGTATGACAAGTCTTCAGTCAATTAAATATCTATCCCAATTAACACTTAACGACTGAACCGTTTGTGACACTTGTTTTACAAAAATTATTTCCCACCATTTACTGAATCTAATGCAGTCAGTACAGCACTGAAACGCGTTCTCAACAATGTATAAAACTCCAAGCCCATCATCCTAGATCTGTTACGGCCTCATAAAAAAATCTGTATGACCCCCCAAAACGTATTAAATGTATGTCTTTGAATAACTCTTCTAGACTCGGTATGACTTAACTAATTAGACCGTATGACTTTGAAACGCGTCGTCTACGTTATATAAAATGCCCAGCCCATCATCCTAAACCTGTTACGGCCTCAAAAAGTAGTCTGTTTGACTCCAAAATACATTGTTTACTTTGAATATTTCTTTAACACCCAGTATGGCTGGACAAATTAGGCTGTATGAC
The DNA here is from genome assembly GCF_014858855.1 of Bufo gargarizans. Classification (NCBI taxonomy): domain Eukaryota; kingdom Metazoa; phylum Chordata; class Amphibia; order Anura; family Bufonidae; genus Bufo; species Bufo gargarizans. Next base: position 183,547,204 of record NC_058087.1, on the reverse strand, counting down.
TTTGAAACGCGTTGTCTGCAGTATATAAAATGCCAAGCCCATCATCCTTGACCTGTTATGGCCTCATAAAGTAGTCTGTACGACCACAAAATGCTTTGGCTACTTTAAATTATTCTTCTAGACCTGGTATGCCTGGATAAATTAGGCTGCATAACTTTGAAATGCGTTGTCTGTATTTAAAGCTGACCCCTTTAGACTTGAAAAAGTAATCACTACAATGCTGAAATGCATTGTTATATAGTAGACTGCTATATTACAACATACATGAAGACTTCTTGGGTAGAGTGACATAATGGCCTCCACCTCATGACGTCACTTTTAATTAGGAAATGTGATTTTATGGTGGCAGGTGCCACTTTAGAAGATTTTTTTTTTAATAAGTGCATTCGATGAACGGTCAAAAGCTGGGAGTAATCTCAGATGTAAGAATTCACTAGGTCTACTGACAATGAGCAGATGGCTTCTCATCTGAAAAGGATCAGAGAACATTTCTTTATAGGACTGAACCCTCGCCAGCTCAAGCTATTTTTACAAGAATTTTTTTTCTTCGTATTCTGCCACAACAATTTGGATCCAAGATTTTGGAGATGTTTGGCTTACTCACCAAGCTTCCCGAACAGCTCCACTCCCAGGGCGGCGTAGATGAAAAACAGGAGCATGAAGAGAAGTCCAAGGTTTCCTACCTGCCGAAGAAGATACAAGGTGATGTTAAGGTAGAAAGTTTACTATGTGAGGTACCCACTAAAGACATCTACAATAGCCATGTAGCGTTGTGTAGACCTAGAAGCCCTGCCATGGAAACTCATGATCAACCAAGCATTGCTAGATCCACCTTGGGAAATCATTACTGGGTCAGTTTTGAGAAATGCCCTTGGAGACCCTCAGTTGTAAGCCACTGCTTGGTCAACCGTATAGACCAGTTGGAAAATCACCATGTAATAAATGATAGCATAAAACCTTGGGGAAATCCTTGTGGACATCAGAAGAGAACCGACCTTCGACAGAGTGGACTTCTTTCTCGTAACTTGTTTTTCTTCAACCAGATAAAGATTGAATGTGCTTCCTAAGCCCTATACCCATGTATCATGGCAAAGGCTGAATGGCTTTGTGGTCTACCTTAGCCCAATGTGATCTCCAGTGTCAAATGCCAGTGGTCTACAGATGGTAGCAAGAACTTTCAACCATCCCCAACTTTCCAAAATCCCTGGGCATCACCAACCCTACCAATAGCAAGTTTCCATCAAGAACCAAATCTTTTTCAGGTATTCATATCTAGAAACTTTTTGGGCGGATGGGATTAAGAGGTTGGAAAATGACTACAGTGATGTGCTGGATGACAACGAAGGTCAGGGAAGACTCGGGAGATGATAGAGTTCGTTGTGGCGCGGTCCTGACAATAACGTCGAAGTTTCAACCTCTGTGATAAAACGATCTGTTCAGCACGGGTGAGTGAAGGACAGCTGTCATATATTCCTCCACCAGCGCCGCACTTAATATGATGATTGCCGAGGAAGCAAATGTTCGTTCGTCTCGAGTCACTTGATATTCATTGAGGGAGGCCACCAAGAGATGTCCTATTACCACAGCTAATTTAGGTGGATAGTGTGAACTAGCAGGTCGGCTCAAGGACTCTGAAGAAAGATGACAGCTGTGGAGATGTCCTCGTCCGTGCATGTTAATAAACTCAATCTAAGACATGTCCACCTGACACCAGCACGAGGCTGCATAGAAGAGTAGTAAGGGCCTGAATATATCTATACTGTAAGTTAGCGCCGGGTACAGGACCAGCTGCATCATCAGAGTCTCCTCTACTGTGTGTGACTGATGAGGGTCCAGGGGCCGCAACAAGGACACGAGCCATGACACTGGACAGATCTGACTACTGGTCAACAGCATGTAATGTGTCCATGTACTGGGGCACGAGAGTCAGGCATAATGACACTCGGGGTACAGGATAATGACGCTGACACTTGGGGTACAGGATGATGACGCTGACACTTAGGCTCGGGCGAGTTTTCCGCGCGGGTGCAATGCGTGAGTTGAACGCATTGCACCCTCACTGAATCAGGACCCATTCATTTCTATAGGGCTGTTCACATGAGCGGTGATTTTCACCCATCACTTGTGCGTTGTGTGAAAATCGCAGCATGCTCTATTTTGTGCGTTTTTCACGCAACGCAGGCCTCATAGAAGTGAATGGGGCTGCGTGAAAATCGCAAGCAAGTGCGGATGCGGTGCGATTTTAACGCACGGTTGCTAGGAGACGATCGGGATGGAGACCCGATCTTTATTATTTTCCCTTATAACATGGTTATAAAGGAAAATAAGAGCATTCTGAATACAGAATGCATAGTACAATAGCGCTGGAGGGGTTAAAAAAATAATAATAATAATTTAACTCACCTTAATCCACTTGATCTCGCAGCCCGGCTTCTCTTCTGTCTTCTTATTTGCTGTGCACAGGAAAAGGACCTGTGGTGACGTCACGACGGTCATCACATGGTCCGTCACATGATCTTTTACCATGGTGATGGATCATGTGATGGCCCATGTGATGACCGGAGTGACGTCACCACAGGTCCTTTTCCTGCACACAGCAAATAAGAAGACAGAAGGAGATGCCGGCTGTGCGATCAAGTGGATTAAGGTGAGTTAAAAAAAAAACTCCAGCGCTATTGTACTATGCATTCTGTATTCAGAATGCTATTATAACCATGTTATAAGGGAAAATAATACAATCTACAGAACAACGATCCCAAGCCCAAACTTCTGTGAAGAAGTTCGGGTTTGGGTACCAAACATGCCGATTTTTCTCACGTTCGTGCAAAACGCATTACAATGTTTTGCACTCGCGCGGAAAAATCGTGCATGTTCCCGCAACGCACCCGCACCTATTGCCGCAACGCCCGTGTGAAAGAGGCCTAAGGGTACAGGATAATGACACTGACACTCAGGGTACAGGATAATGACACTGACACTCAGGGTACAGGATAATGACACTGAGACTTGGGGTACAGGATGATGACGCTGACACTTGGGGGACAGGATAATGACACTGAGACTTGGGGTACAGGATAATGACGCCGACACTTGGGGTACAGGATAATGAGGCTGACACTCGGGGTACAGGATAATGACGCTGACACTCGGGGTACAGGATAATGACGCTGACACTTGGGGTATGGGATAATGACACTGACACTGACACTTGGGGTACAGGATAATGACGCTGACACTTGGGGTACAGGATAATGACGCAAACACTTGGGGTACAGGATAATGACACTGACACTTGGAGTACAGGATAATGACACTGACACTTGGGGGACAGGATAATGACACTGACACTTGGGGTAAAGGATAATGACGCTGACACTTGGAGTACAGGATAATGACGCAAACACTTGGGGTACAGGATAATGACACTGACACTTGGGGTACAGGATAATGACACCGACACTTGGGGTACAGGATAATGATGCTGACACTCGGGGTACAGGATAATGACACTGACACTTGGGGTACAGGATAATGATACTGACACTTGGGGTACAGGATAATGACGCTGACACTTGGGGTACAGGATAATGACGCTGACACTTGGGGTACAGGATAATGACGCTGACACTTGGGGTACAGGATAATGACGCAAACACTTGGGGTACAGGATAATGACACTGACACTTGGGGTACAGGATAATGACACTGACACTTGGGGTACAGGATAATGACACCGACACTTGGGGTACAGGATAATGACGCCGACACTTGGAGTACAGGATAATGACACTGACACTTGGGGTACAGGATAATGATACTGACACTTGGGGTACAGGATAATGACGCTGACACTTGGGGTACAGGATAATGACACTGACACTTGGGGTACAGGATAATGACGCTGACACTTGGGGTACAGGATAATGACACTGACACTTGGGGCACAGGATAATGACACTGACACTTGGGGGACAGGATAATGACACTGACACTTGGGGTACAGGATAATGACACACTGACACTTGGGGTACAGGATAATGACACTGACACTTGGGGTACAGGATAATGACGCTGACACTTGGGGTACAGGATAATGACACTGACACTTGGGGTACAGGATAATGACACTGACACTTGGGGCACAGGATAATGACACTGACACTTGGGGGACAGGATAATGACACTGACACTTGGGGTACAGGATAATGACACACTGACACTTGGGGTACAGGATAATGACAGTGACACTTGGGGTACAGGATAATGACGCTGACACTTGGGGTACAGGATAATGACGCTGACACTTGGGGTACAGGATAATGACACTGACACTTGGGGCACAGGATAATGATGCTGACACTCGGGGTACAGAATAATGACACTGACACTTGAGGTACAGGATAATGACACTGACACTTGGGGCACAGGATAATGACACTGACACTCGGGGTACAGGATGATGACGCTGACACTTGGGGTACAGGATAATGACGCTGACACTTGGAGTACAGGATAATGACACTGACACTTGGGGTACAGGATAATGACACTGACACTTGGGGTACAGGATAATGACGCTGACACTTTGGGTACAGGATAATGACGCTGACACTTGGGGTACAGGATAATGACGCTGACACTTGGGGTACAGGATAATGACGCAAACACTTGGGGTACAGGATAATGACGCTGACACTTGGGGTACAGGATAATGACACCGACACTTGGGGTACAGGATAATGACGCCGACACTTGGAGTACAGGATAATGACACTGACACTTGGGGTACAGGATAATGACACTGACACTTGGGGCACAGGATAATGACACTGACACTTGGGGTACAGGATAATGACGCTGACACTTGGGGTACAGGATGATGATGCTGACACTTGGGGTACAGGATGATGACACTGACACTTGGGGTACAGGATAATGACACTGACACTTGGGGTACAGGATAATGACACACTGACACTTGGGGTACAGGATAATGATACTGACACTTGGGGTACAGGATAATGACGCTGACACTTGGGGTACAGGATAATGACACTGACACTTGGGGTACAGGATAATGACGCTGACACTTGGGGTACAGGATAATGACACTGACACTTGGGGTACAGGATAATGACACTGACACTTGGGGTACAGGATAATGACGCTGACACTTGGGGTACAGGATAATGACACTGACACTTGGGGTACAGGATGAGAAGATGCAGACACTTGGGGTCTTCCTTGGATAGAGGAGGGGGTGCTGGCTGAAGGGTCATCTTTAATGACTAGTATGCCCTAATGCCACCCGGCTGGGCACACGTCCTGAGTGTTGGCAGTGGCGGCACACTTTACCACACTGAGCTGAGCAGACACAATGCCCCTCTCTGGTGGGTTCTGGCTTCCTCTTTCTGCACTGCTCTCTTCTGATTTCCCTCACATCCATTATTCCTGCACCCTCGGCCCACACCGTTGGCATTTCAGTCGTCCGCGCACAGAATACCCAGGGAGGCCTGTCATGAAGGATTTTTCAGGAAGCTGTACAAGTGCCAGGCTGCTGCAGGGGCAGGGACGCCACCGTCTTGTTCTCCAGCTGCTCGTGACTCAGTGATACCAGTATACCGCTATCTGTGCCCTTGGTTTGTGTGAACCAGTCCACGGCAGCTTTTCACCCAGCTTTCCTAGATTCCTGACAGTACTGCGGCATATTCAGAAATACTCCCATCAAATACCTCCGACCTAGACTGTTCTACAGACGCGCTACACAGGGTCTCACCACTACAATATGCAGGTGGTGTAGGGCGGTATTATTTGAGCACTATATGGCAGTGATATTTGGGCAGTACATGGTGATGCTATTTGGGTGTTGTGGGTATTGCAGTAATATGGCAGCTCAGTGGTTAACGCTGTTGCCTTGCGGGTGTCCTGGGTTCAAATGTCTGCACAGAGTCAATATGTTCTCCCTGTCTTTGTGTGGGTAGGTAGAGAATTTAGACACTTAGGGTTCGGCTACATGGCGATCATAGTCGCACCCATAGTTTGCCGTGTAGATACCCCAGCAGTGTTGGATTTTTTGTGATTTTGGGGTCGTAATCGCAGCACACGTGCAAGTTACGCTGCGACCCCTATGATTTCTACGCTACATTTATCCTAGTATAAGAATACTGTATGGTATTATTATCTAAGAACTATATTGTATTTAATTTCAGCATTATATGGCGGTATTATATATACTGTATAGTGTTATCACGTAGATACTATACAGTATTATAATTTAGACACTATATGATGGTATTGATTTGTGAGTACGGTATGGTATTATACTTTGAGGACTATATGATGGCATTACTTTGCACTTTTATTGCTTTTTTGGAGTACCGATGATACACTGTATATCAGTAGTCATTATTAAAGGGCTATCGTAGAGGGGGGGACAGCCCTGCAGCGGGTGAGGGGTTAATGTCTATGCTCTCGCTTTCCCATGCACATCATGGCTTCCTTCCAAGTGCAGAAAGCATCTCTGTGTATATTTGTAAAGTGAAAAATGTCATTCCTGGGATAATCGAGTCTACTGAGCGGGCCGTGGATGCCACGAGATTCCTGAGCAGGGGGTGGGGGGCTGAAATCCCGCTCCCTCGCCGATGTGATCGGAACAATACAGCATCCCTATGATAGTACTCCTCCTTTGTATACTGACCTCGAAACCACTGAGGCACGAGGCACTAAGTGCCTCTCTTCTCGACTCTTCTATATATGAAGCCAGATGGGTGAAGAAGAGGGCAAATATGCTGCTCAGGATCCTAGGAAAGCTGGGTGACCACTCCAGTAGGGGCCATAGTGGTCACATTGATAAATGGCTAACTAGATTTTTAAAGGGGTTGTCCAAGAAAAACAAATGGCTGATTTTAGCACACAAAAAAACGAAATAATAGCGCCACCCTTGTCCATGTTCCGTGTCAGGTATTGCAGCTCAGCCTCAATGAAGTGAATAATGTGGAACTGCAATACCACACACAACCTGTGGACAGAGGTGGCGCTGTTTTTGGAAGTGGCCATGTTCTTTTACCTTTTGGCAACCCCTTTAAAAACTTAAGATGGTGACTCCAAAAGAAAATTAAAGGGGTATTCTGGTTGTAACAAGTTATTCCCAATCCACAGGGGCCCCCATTGTTCAGGGGGGCTTCGTACCCTGTGGAGCCCCCCTGGAAATGGACGGAGCGGCTGGTTGTAAATGTGCGCTGCTGGTCCATTCAATTCTATGGGAGATAGCCGATGGCCGAGCTGTGTGAACCCAACTGATCTGGTGTGGATAGGGAATGACTTGTTATAACCGGAATACCCCTTTAACTTTCTATAAAGGGTATCTCTGGGAGAGCTGGGTGGTAATCAATATGGCTGCCACGATAGCTTCCACAGGAATTGTCACCCAGCTTTCTGTGATGGCGGCCATACTGGCTTTAATTCCGTTTTGCATACACGGGTATAATAGATTTTTAGCAGATTTAGATAAGACGACTCAAGGACAGTTTTCACTGAGGATGATGATGGCTTGGTGCACTCCTGGTGTCTATTAGCTGGAAAGGTGCAAAGGGTTAAGTAGCAGATGTTGTTGTATTACTCCCAGCGTGTTCTCCTCCAGGACAATGTTAATTCCTTATAAAGATGAAATCTGGCTTGTGGTCTTTTTTTTTTTTTTTCTGCCCTCATTCTGGCCCAGAACAGAGAATCTAAATAAGAGTTTATACAAAGACGTCTTAACTTAATGGAAATAAGTCATCCAGCGGATCTAAAAATACTTCTGACAGAGCGTGGCACCGGGAAGTATTTGTGGAAATCCTCAGGAATCCAGCGAGCTGCCATGACTACAGCGTCGGTGAAAGCAAACAGCCCGTGATTACTCAGGATCGAAAATATGACATTAAACCTCCACAGTCAGAAACCTTCAACCGATCACCTTGTAAACAGTAATTAGGCCTCATCATGCAAATTTCTACACTGCTGCCCCTATGTACAAAAATATAACTGCTATAATTCTGCCTCCTATGTACAAGAATATAACTACTATAATACTGCCCCTATGTACAAGAATGTAACTACTATAATACTGGTCCTATGTACAAGAATATAACTACTATAATACTGCTCCTATGTACAAGAATATAACTACTATAATACTGCTCCTATGTACAAGAATATAACTACTATAATACTGCTCCTATGTACAGGAATATAACTACTATAATACTGCTCCTATGTACAAGAATATAACTACTATAATACTGCCTCCTATGTACAAGAACACAACTACTATAATACTGCTCCTATGTACAAGAATATAACTACTATAATACTGCCTCCTATGTACAAGAATATAACTACTATAATACTGCCTCCTGTGTACATGAATATAACTACTATAATACTGCTCCTATGTACAAGAATATAACTACTATAATACTGCCTCCTATGTACAAGAATATAACTACTATAATACTTCTATGTACAAGAATATAACTACTATAATACTGCTCCTATGTACAAGAATATAACTACTATAATACTGCCTCCTATGTACAAGAATATAACTACTATAATACTTCTCCTATGTACAAGAATATAACTACTATAATACTGCTCCTATGTACAAGAATATAACTACTATAATACTGCTCCTATGTACAAGAATATAACTACTATAATACTGCCTCCTATGTACAGGAATATAACTACTATAATACTGCTCCTATGTACAAGAATATAACTACTATAATACTGGTCCTATGTACAAGAATATAACTACTATAATACTGCCTCCTATGTACAGGAATATAACTACTATAATACTGCTCCTATGTACAAGAATATAACTACTATAATACTGGTCCTATGTACAAGAATATAACTACTATAATACTGCTCGTATATACAAGAATATAACTACTATAATACTGCTCCTATGTACAAGAATATAACTACTATAATACTGCTCCTATGTACAGTAATATAACTACTATAATACTGCCTCCTATGTACAAGAATATAACTACTATAATACCACTCCTATGTACAGGAATATAACTACTATAATACTGCTCCTATGCACAAGAATATAACTACTATAATACTGCTCCTAAGTGTAAGAATATAACTACTATAATACTGCCTCCTATGTACAAGAATATAACTACTATAATACTGCCCCTGTGTACATGAATATAACTACTATAATACTGCCTCATATGTACAAGAATATAACTACTATAATACTGCCTCCTATGTACAAGAATATAACTACTATAATACTGCTCCTATGTACAAGAATATAACTACTATAATACTGCCTCCTATGTACAGGAATATAACTACTATAATACTGCCTTCTATGTACAAGACTATAACTACTATAATACTGCCTCCTGTGTACAAGAATATAACTACTATAATACTGCCTATGTACAAGAATATAACTACTATAATACTGCTACTATGTACAAGAATATAACTACTATAATACTGCCTCCTGTGTACAAGAATATAACTACTATAATACTGCCTATGTACAAGAATATAACTACTATAATACTGCCTCCTATGTACAGGAATATAACTACTACAATACTTCTCCTATGTACAAGAATATAACTACTATAATACTGCTCCTATGTACAAGAATATAACTACTATAATACTGCTCCTATATGCAAGAATATAACTACTATAATACTGCCTCCTATGTACAAGAATATAACTACTATAATACTGCCTCCTATACATAACCATATTGAAGAGGAGACTGAGGTCTTTCTTCTTGGTGGAATTATCGGGTGCTGCGTGGCGGTTACCTGTGGCAGAGCCTGGACCACTGTATCCAGCAGAGCTCGCATTCCCGTGGCCATCTTTAAAAGCTTCAGCACTACGAAGAGACGCAGATAAGAGATTATATGGTTATCTGAGAGTCACTATGTCGTCTGTTACTGCAGGGGATATAAGAAGGTATGGGGCGTCTCACCTCGGGCGATCCTCAGCACTCTCATAATGCGGATGATTGTGGGATTGATGGGAAGGGAAGCGTTGATCTCGATCTCCTCCAGTGTGATGCCCATGATGGAGAGCAGCACAATCGCCAGGTCCAGCTGATTCCACCTGTAAGTGACAGAAAGATGTAATAAACAGGCCTTTCCAGCTCCCGCAGACCTTGTCGGACAGATCTTCTAGTCGAGTCCTGGGTGGCTGACTAGATGTGCAGCACTATTAGAGAAGAAAATGTTATGATGCTATGTGCAGAATGGCGATATAGCTGCTGGGTGGGGACTCCTTTTTTCTACCCTAGACCACCAGGGAATAAAATATCAACCCCTTTTTAACTCTAAAAAAGAATAAAAAATAGGCAGCACTACTACGTCAGGTTCCCCGGATGGGTGCTCTCAGCCAACAGATTCCCCCAATCTATAAAACTAAATAAATATATCAAGAAAAGGCTGGGCACTCCCTATATCTGGAGTTAGTGGTACTTTATTCAACCATAAAATCTTAAAGTTTATATTTAATGTGTGACAAGTCTGGCCAGACTACAAAGTGATATACAATAACTAATAAATACTTAAACAATAGAATACAATAGAATACAATCGTGAATTAAGAACAAGGGATCTCCTTTAGAACCTAATTAGTAGTTTTAGATCCAATGTCCAGAATTTCACATAAATAATCGTAGAAATAATCGCATAAATTGCAGCGACAATAAATATTCGTAATTGTCTCGAATTTGTCTATGCAGTTTGTAGTATATCGATGGACAAATCGAAAAAATGTCTTCCAATTCTTAAGTGTAAGAAATATTTGTTCGAATCGAACTGGTATGTTGTTTATGCCCCCATCGCAAATGCTTATTTCACCTCTAAATAGTGTGTCTACTCACAGGCCAGATCGATATGGGCGGAGTCCGGTGGACAATCCGCGGCGTCCCGCGTGGTGGTTAAACCAGATCCCCCACTACTGCTTACTCACGTGAGTATCGATTTCACCAGAGGATGATAGTATAAGATTTTGCTTAAATATCGAGGGCGTCTCGACTAAAGTGTCCTTTATCGTCCGCTTTGGCAAATAGAATTTTCACTCACTGGCGCCAGTGGCTCCTTTACGTGTTTCCGGTTCTCCTGTTTATTACATCTTTCTGTCACTTACAGGTGGAATCAGCTGGACCTGGCGATTGTGCTGCTATTTCTTATTTATGTGAAATTCTGGACATTGGATCTAAAACTACTAATTAGGTTCTAAAGGAGATCCCTTGTTCTTAATTCACGATTGTATTCTATTGTATATTATTATTAGTTATTGTATATCACTTTGTAGTCTGGCCAGACTTGTCACACATTAAATATAAATTTTAAGATTTTATGGTTGAATAAAGTACCACTAACTCCAGATATAGAGAGTGCCCAGCCTTTTCTTGATATACCTTTTTAACTCTAGACCACCAGGGGATTAAATTATTATGTCCTTCTTCTACTCAAGACCACCAAGGAAAGCCACATTACTTTAGACCACCTGGGAATCAAACATTGCACCCTGCCCTGTCCTAGACCAGCAGTTAATAAAATATCATTCCTTTTTCTACACTAGACCACAAAGGAACCCTAGAGAACCAGGAACTCAAATATTAGCCCCTCCCCTACAAGAGGACAAAATATTAACCCAAATTATTGTCACGGTCATATTGTTGTTTGACCGTGACGCGGTTGCCGTGCAGACTGGTTGCCGGTGGCAACGTGTTGTCGGTTTGCATGTGCATTTCCTCTTTAAGGTGTGTCTCCCTGCTGTTTGGTGAGCTAGGGCTGTCCTGGGTGTGGCCACTATGTGGATATTACCTGTGGCTTCCTGGCTGGAGTCAGTCGTACTCCAGCCTTGTTAGGTGTTGGAGCTCTGCTCCTTTCCTGGGTGATTCTGCCCAGTCCTTGAGGGCCACCTTGTTAGACGTAAATTGTCTTCCTTTTGTATGCTCCTTATACCCTAGCTCACTTGTATGTTAGGTGTGGGTTTATGTTCAGGGTGTGTTGTACGTCTTAAATGTTGTTACATGTCTGGGCTGTTGTTGGTGTTTGTCCCTGCAAGTATGTAAGACGTTTTCCCTGTGTGTTGTGTCCTCCGGAAGGGGGTTGGTTTCCCGGAGGGGTGAACCACTAGCCTGTATGCAGCGCTGCCTGGGGCTGCCATGCACCTTGCGGCATGGGGTCCTGGCGGAGTCTGGTGTGCTGGATACCTGTGTGAGTTGCTGGTACGGCGTCCTGTTTGGTGTTAGGGCTTCTGTACATATACACGGGTTCCAGTCGTGGAGACTTTGGCAGGTAAGTGTGTTGTCTTGTGTTCTTACCTGCCAATCCTCTTGCTGTGTATGGTCTCTCCTTTTCCCTGCTATTAGGTCTTTAGAGACTCTTGTTCTTCCGTGTCTTGGATGAACAGGATGTCTCCCCCCTGCTCCTATCTGAGGGATTATCAGGGTGACTCAGAGTCCCAGGTTTCCAGGATATGAGCCGTCCTACCATTGGGGTCCGCTCATATGGTGAGGAGTTAGGGAGAGGATTAGGGACGCTATAGGAGGTGACCTGCTTCCCTTTTCTTGGCTTCTTGGCCTAGCAGCTATCTGTTATCCTTTTACATTGTACGGTGGGGGGGGGGTTTCCCCCACTCCCCACCGTGACAATTATACACTGGATCACTTAAAAAGAGGGCACTGCCTTAGACCAATAAGAAATCAAATATTAACCCCTCCAATGTCCTAGACCACCAGTAAGTAAAATAGTAGCGGTTCATGTTCCCTAGATCAGCATTAATTCTAATATTATTCCCCTTTTCTACCCTAGAGCACTGAAAAATAAGCTTTTTACTCCTTGATTATACTAGACCACCAGGAAAAAAAATAACCCTTTGTCTTCCCTAGATTAGCAGGTTAAAAAAATATTATATCCTTCATCACCCTAGACCACCAGGGATCAAAAACTTACCTCTCCCTTATCATAGACTACTAGTAGATTAAAAAGTGAACTTCTAGTGAATAAAATATTTCCCCTTCTACTCTAGACCACCAAAGAACCATAAAGTGCTAGGAAACTAAATATTAACCTCTACTCTGTCCTAGAACAGAAGTCGATAGAACCTTAACTCCTCCTATAAGCTAGACCGCTGAAAAAAAGGACACCCAGGCCACAAGGAGATCAAATATTAACCCCTCCAATGCCCTAGACCACCAGGGAATAATAAAATGACCTAGACTGCCAGGAAATTAATTTTAACCCTTTGTCTACCCTAGACCAGCAGCTTAAACATTATTAACCCCTCCACTGCCCTAGACTACAAAGTAATACATAAACTTGAGTATTTAGATTTGTATTTTATGGGCCAAAAAGACTGTATATAAAGTGAAGCGGGCCCTTTAAATGTGCCCGCCTCTCTTCGTTATGGAGATAATTACTTCCAGGTATATGGATTGCTCCAATAATTGCTAACTACAGACAGGAATCAATAGTCGCCTGGAAATAACACAAGGAAATCAACAGCTTGTCCGTTATTATGAGATCCGAGCGAGGAGCGAGCGCCGCTTCCTACTGAATTAATCTTAATAAGCATCAGTTTGACAACTCGGATCCCGGGCCCGAGGAGATGATGTATTTAGGGCTCCGAGTGTGAAAGACAAGAACATCGGCTCGTGATTGCGTCCTCCCGTCCGAGACTGGCGGATTATCAGACACCCGTGTAAATTGGCGTTATCGGCCTCTCGGCCCTCGAGGTGGAAAATTGTAATTGGGACATCAGCTGAACGCCATCCTGATGAGAAGATGCGGCCGAGATACTCCAGCCAGTCCTGACGGCCAGTCACACATAATGTCATTATTGGGCAGCACGGCGGATGGCTATCCCTCTGCCAGGATCCCCGCAGCAGCTTTTAAAGGGGTTTGGCTAGCGGACATCATAAGGACCTTTTTGCCCTATTAAACTAGTTTCGAAACGCGTCTGTGTACACTCCGGTATTGCCATATTAAATCCAGAAGATTAAAGGGGTATTCCCATCACAGACAATAGGGGGATATCGCTAGGATATGCTCCAATTGTCTGGTGGGACCTGCACCTACACTTAGAACGGAGCGTGGAGAGTGATGGCTGGGTTTCCCGGTGTCCGGCCACCGCAAAGCGCTCTCCCCATACAAGCGAATGGGAGCGCACGACGCGTGCGTGGCCACTGCTCCTATTCATTTCTATGGGGCCGATGGAAATATTTTCATGTAAATGTGTATGTCTAAATAATGTTTTTTACTGTGAGCCAGCCATATGTATATGATTAAATATATATGTAGGGAGCTCCCCCTAGTGGTGACTGCAGGCAGCAAACTAATTGGTCATTGAATTATATGGCTGTGTGAAAGCAAGCACTGCCCTGGCACTGCTTATGAAGGCAATCTTCTGGTTCTTTTAATAAGATCACTTTCGCTGACGATGTGGGCGTGTGGCTTGTATATAAGGGTGAAGCTTTTATATATATATATATATATATATATATATTATTATTTTTTTAACTCTCCCTAAAATGAATTAAAGGTACCCTAAAAACGTTAATGGATGCCATTTAAATAATGAGTCGTCACCGTCAGAGCATTGTTCTACCGTGGCTGTGCATGCCAGGCTGGCTCCACGTTACTAACGCCGTGGCTTTATCATTTTCTCCCTGGCAGTAGGTGACGCCAGCCGAGTCCTGATAATCCGAGTGTTGCTCATCTCACTTTACAAATCTCAAATGTTTATTCACAGCATTTACCGTCTCAAGGTGCCTTTTCCGCACACACTAAGCCCTGGCCCGATGCCACCCCGCCGTGCCCTGCTCAGGGTTGATTTGGATAATAGAAAAGGTTAGTGACTCATGGCATCTCCCCTGGCACAGGCTGATGATATTCCTCACCGCTCAGCTCCCTGTAAATTGTATTCACTGGTAATAGAGGCAGAAAGACGCCACGATAGGGAGAGACCCCCTGCGGTACTGTACAGCGCAGTGGAGGAGAGGGGGAGCGCTGCTGCAGTGGTGACCTGGCGAAGGGCAGCGCCGCAGAACGTTCACTGCTGTACGTAATATTTAACCCCTGCAGATCAGCAGCTATGTGTCGCCACTTGTCTTGGAGGATGCAGGAGGCTTGAAGGGGCAAACCAAATCTAGAAATAGGATGCTGTCATACCATCTGCGCTGTACTGTGCTGCCTGTGGCTCAGCGCAGCAGGGGCGATGACGTCACTGCACCTTCCTGCCTACAATGAACCACCGATGACTAAAGGAGAAGCAGGGACGGCAGGAGGATGTGGAGGCGATACAGGGCATCACCCTATATGGGGCACCACTGTGTCGAGGGTCACTTAAGGTGGCATCATACTGTATGGGGACATTTAAAGAGCATCACTCTGAGCAGGGCACTTAATGGGACATCAATCTGTATAATGACACTTAGGGGACATCCTGGTATGTGGTGAGGCACAAAAGGGCATCATATTGTCTGGGGGGCACTGAGTGATATCACTATTGTAGGCGGCACTACAGAGACATTTATATTGTGTTGGGGCACTAAGGGAGCATCTTTACTGTGTAAGGAGGCACAAAGGAGAATGGGTAGGATTAGGCAGGTTCATTGCTGCTCGGACCTTCATACGATGGCAGTATACAGTACAGTACCCCTAGTATACAGTTATGCCAGTCATATATAAAACATAGGAGACAGTATTATAGTAGTGATATCCTTGTATATAGGAGCAGTATTATAGTAGTGATATCCTTGTACATAGGAGCAGTATTATAGTAGTTATATTCTTGTACATAGGAGCAGTATTATAGTAGTTATATTCTTGTACATAGGAGGCAGTATTATGGTAGTGATATTCTTGTACATAGGAGGCAGTATTATAGTAGTTATATTCTTGTACATAGGAGGCAGTATTATAGTAGTTATATTCCTGTACATAGGAGCAGTATTATAGTAGTTATATTCTTGTACATAGGAGGCAGTATTATGGTAGTGATATTCTTGTACATAGGAGCAGTATTATAGTAGTTATATTCTTGTACATAGGAGGCAGTATTATAGTAGTTATATTCTTGTACATAGGAGGCAGTATTATAGTAGTTATATTCTTGTACATAGGAGCAGTATTATAGTAGTTATATTCCCGTACATAGGAGCAGTATTATAGTAGTTATATTCTTGTACATAGGAGCAGTATTATAGTAGTTATATTCTTGTATATAGGAGCAGTATTATAGTAGTTATATTCTTGTACATAGGAGGCAGTATTATAGTAGTTATATTCCCGTACATAGGAGCAGTATTATAGTAGTGATATTCTTGTACATAGGAGGCAGTATTATAGTAGTTATATTCCTGTACATAGGAGCAGTATTATAGTAGTTATATTCTTGTACATAGGAGGCAGTATTATGGTAGTGATATTCTTGTACATAGGAGGCAGTATTATAGTAGTTATATTCTTGTACATAGGAGGCAGTATTATAGTAGTTATATTCCTGTACATAGGAGCAGTATTATAGTAGTTATATTCTTGTACATAGGAGGCAGTATTATGGTAGTGATATTCTTGTACATAGGAGGCAGTATTATAGTAGTTATATTCTTGTACATAGGAGCAGTATTATAGTAGTTATATTCCTATACATAGGAGCAGTATTATAGTAGTTATATTCTTGTACATAGGAGGCAGTATTATAGTAGTTATATTCTTGTACATAGGCGGCAGTATTATAGTAGTTATATTCCTGTACATAGGAGCAGTATTATAGTAGTGATATTCCTGTACATAGGAGGCAGTATTATAGTAGTTATATTCTTGTACATAGGAGGCAGTATTATAGTAGTTATATTCCTGTACATAGGAGCAGTATTATAGTAGTTATATTCTTGTACATAGGAGCAGTATTATAGTAGTTATATTCTTGTACATAGGGGCAGTATTATAGTAGTTATATTCTTGTACATAGGGGCAGTATTATAGTAGTTATGTTCTTGTACATAGGAGCAGTATTATAGTAGTTATATTCTTGTACATAGGGGCAGTATTATAGTAGTTATATTCTTGTACATAGGAGCAGTATTATATAAGTTATATTCTTGTACATAGGAGCAGTATTATATAGGTTCCATTCTTATACATAGGGGCAGTATTATAGTAGTTACATTCTTGTACATAGGAGGCAGTATTATAGTAGTTACATTCTTGTACATAGGAGCAGTATTATAGTAGTTATATTCTTGTGTATAGGAGCAGTATTATAGTAGTTATATTCTTGTACATAGGAGGCAGTATTATAGTAGTTATATTCTTGTACATAGGAGGCAGTATTATAGTAGTTATATTCTTGTACATAGGAGCAGTATTATAGTAGTTATATTCTTGTACATAGGAGGCAGTATTATAGTAGTTACATTCTTATACATAGGGGCAGTATTATAGTAGAGCAGTTGTCATTTGTGACAGAAACGTTTCATTGACCCCTACTATTTGGATTTGTTGTATAAGTTTTACTGTACCTGTCTTTAAAGAATCTTCGAAATCCAAAGGCAACCAGCTTGAGGAGAGCTTCGAACACAAAGACAATGGTGAAGACGTAGTTACAGTATTTCAAAGCCTCTTCCAGGGACTAGGAGGAAACATGAACATGCAGAGATTAGCTATTTTCACATAAACATGATCCCATCTGGTTTGGCTGAGATTAAACCCTTCGTTGATCCGCCTGACCCCACTTATAGAGAGGATGTGTGTAATCACACCAGAACTTGTTCTTCTGTTCTCTTCTTGTTTGTTATCGTCTGGCCAAATACTTCAAAAACAGCAAATGAGGCCAACATATTATGAGAAGCAGATGGATTGGCAGGATCATTTATTTAATCCGACATGAAAGGCTACATGAATTATGCATAACAACATGGTTGTACATGATGGAACTCCAGCACTGCCATGGTATCTCGATGGTGATCTTAATGCCAAGAGATCTGAAAAATGTTTAAGGAATTGCAAATACAGCTGATAATAGCCCTCCAAAATCCACCTGGCATAACGGTAGTGGCCCCTTTGCTCGGACAGCATGACGGCTCCTAGTCACCAATGCTCCTTTGCAAACTCCAGGCTGGTGGGTCAATTCCACTTCTATTCTATGAGGCCAGAGAATTTTGGTCCTAGTCAATGATAGTTGTGGCTCAGTGTGTCTTTTGTCTTAATGCCCTTGTCCCTGGTGTCCAGTGATTCGCCAACCCTTCAACCCTGGTGTCTAGATTCTTGTCTGGCCACATGAATGCCACCGATCTCTTTGATCAGCCCAAGTAGGTGACGGACACTATCTGAAAGTCACAGAGTAAGCCACTATTCCACCTGCCCCCTATTACAGCCACATATATGAAGGTGTCCGCACATGCGTGTGGTCTATGGAGACAGTCAAGCCCTTAGACTTCAATGAAGAGAGCAACACATAAGCGTGGCCAACTTTCCACTTCTTCCTGGCTGGAAAAGATTACCTAATCAGTTGAACTCCAGTGGTGGGGCCCTCAAGGTTGACCAATGCCTACCAATCTAAATAGTAATATAACCTACAAGGTGAATGGCAATGTGGAAAGTTGAAGGCTGCTTTGCACCTGCCGGTCAATTAAGGACAACTGGATTTGAAGACCTGGAACCAGGAATAGTGGCTGGTGGAGAGCCCATAGCTCTCCAAGTTGGCGAAGGCCCCAGTCATGTGCCTAGTGTACCCTCCCCATCATCTAGCCCTGGTACTTCCCCTACAAGTGGGAAAAGGTTATACATGGGAGGAAGCACTGACAGCACCTAGCATGTACTGTAGTAACGCGTTTCAGATTGCAGCATGGCTCGCTACGTACCTTGGGTTGATTGTAGTGCTCCATAGACATGGTAATAACATTGATACCAATGATGAAGGTGATGAACAGGTCCAGGTAGTGGCTGGTGCACAGTGAGTGTATGTATTTCCGCGTTGGGGAATAATCGGCATAGTATGGTCTCCTCTGGGCCTCTGTGTGAAAAATGTAAGAGCCACAACATAAAATATCAGTTTGGTGAGAAAATATTGATGTAAAACATTGAAAAGCACAAACAGACAGAAACTAGGACTGGGCTTACTTAAAACTACATAATCATAAACCAGGGTTATGAAGGTATTCCAAAGATGAGCAAACAGATGTAGCAGAGCTGAATGCGTGTGTGCAAAGTGATCTGCTTTGCTATGTCTGTAATGCAAACTGACCGTGAACCAGTTATTTATATTTAAGGCTTCTTAGAATGTCCGGGGGTGAAAAAAATGGGAGAGCTCCTGGATATCCACAATATCTTCAAGTGTAGTGGTCGGCCATTTCACGTAGAAGATGTGAGCATTTTGTTCTTTTATTGCTGCTGCTTGGCACTATTCATGGGGGCACTCTGGATGGCACTATTCATGGGGGCACTCTGGATGGTACTAGTCATGGGGGCACTCTAGATGGCACTTCATGGGGGCACTCTAGATGTCACTATTCATAGGGGCACTCTAGATAGTACTATTCATGGGGAACTCAAGATGGTACTATTCATGGGGGCACTCTAAATGGTACTGTTCATAGGGGAACTCTATATGGTACTGTTCGTGGGGGCACTCTACACGGTACTGTTCGTGGGGGCACTCTACACAGTACTGTTCGTGGGGGCACTCTACACGGTACTGTTCGTGGGGGCACTCTACACAGTACTGTTCGTGGGGGCACTCTACACGGTACTGTTCGTGGGGGCACTCTACATGGTACTGATCGTGGGGGCACTCTACACGGTACTGTTCATGGGGGCACTCTACACTGTACTGTTCATGGGGGCACTCTACATGGTACTGTTCGTGGGGGCACTCTACATGGTACTGATCGTGGGGGCACTCTACATGGTACTGTTCGTGGGGGCACTCTACAAGGTACTGTTTGTGGGGGCACTCTTCCTGGTACTGTTTGTGGGGGCACTCTACATGGTACTGTTCATAGGGGCACTCTAGATGGTACTGTTCATAGGGGCACTCTAGATGGTACTGTTCATGGGGAACTCTAGATAGTACTGTTCATGGGGGCATTCTATATGGTACTATTCACCTGGGTACTCTAGATGTTACTATTCATTAGGGTTCTCTAGATGGTACTAGTCTTGAAGACACTGATTTGCACATCTTATGGGGTCACTCTGGATGGCGCTATTCATGGGGTCATTCTAGATGGTACTATTTATGGGGGAGCTCTAGATGGTACTATTCATAGGGTCAGTCTGGATGGCGCTATTCATTGGGTCACTATGGATGGCACTATTCATGGGGTCATTCTGGATAGGGCAACTAATGGGGTCACACTGGATGGGGCTATTCATGAGGTCACACTGGATGGGGCGACTCATGGGAGTCAATCTGACACTATTCATGGGGTCACTGTAGATGGCACTATTTATAGTGGTCACCATTATATGAGTGTGGCTTGTATATGGGAGTATGGTTTTTTTAGGGTAAGGCCACACTTAGCGACCAAGTTAACAGCATACAATTTTCCTGCCACTTTGAGCGGTTTCGTGTCATTTGTGTCATGCTTTTTGCAGGTAAAGCAGAGCCTAAGCCAAATCCTCTCCATGTGGTTGCCCTGAAAGCTGGTGACTATGCAGTTAACCTGCCCAGACAAACCAGCATCAGGAACTTGGCTCAAGTTGACAAAACACAAAAGACGATGTCCAATGTAAATGCTTCCAAAAATACATTGCTCCGCGCTTTTGAATGCCGCCGAAAATAACTCGGCGCACATTCTCAAGTGTCTCTCTAGAAAGAATGGCATCACTTGACAGCGAACAAGTCATGTCAGCGACGCTGCAAAAACAGTGCCCCGCCGAAACATTGTGCAGCGAACACCCACATCCAATGAGCACAGGCGTTCAAATACCCGAATGGGGCTCCAGCTGGCAGAGGTCCTCAGCCTGGATCCATTTTACAAAGCACGTAATATAGCAGAGGCAGTGCTTGTTGTGTACGAGTGCATGAGCCACATGGCATTTCAAAAAGTTTGGTGCAGTAAGGTCATGCCCAGATCTACCATAATCTACCTCATGCATGCCTTGGCTCAAATGACGGCTCATTTTAAGGACGCTAAGAAATTGAAATTTTGAGTTTTAACATTAGTGGAACTTATTAGTGAATTTCTAATAATTTAGAATTGTCTTCCAAGAATTTTGCAATTGTGGAGCTGGGCACTTGTAGGACTGTGGAGCTGGGCACTTGTAGGACTGTGGAGCTGGGCACTTGTAGGACTATGGAGCTGGGCACTTGTAGGACTGTGGAGCTGGGCACTTGTAGGACTGTGGAGCTGGGCACTTGTAGGACTGTGGAGCTGGGCACTTGTAGGACTGTGGAGCTGGGCACTTGTAGGACTATGGAGCTGGGCACTTGTAGGACTGTGGCGCTAGGCACTTGTAGGACACTGGAGCTGTGCACTTGTAGGACACTGGAGCTGTGCACTTGTAGGACACTGGAGCTGTGCACTTGTAGGACACTGGAGCTGTGCACTTGTAGGACTGTGGAGCTGGGCACTTGTAGGATTGTGGAGCTGGGCACTTGTAGGACTCTGGAGCTGGGGACTTGTAGGACTGTGGAGCTATATACTTGTAGGACTGCAGAGCTGGGCACTTGCAGGAGTATGGAGCTGGGCATTTGTAGGACTATGGAGCTTTCCCTCCTGCCATGTCACTTCTATTACAATATTATTATTATTGTTATGTTTTTTATCTTCTAATGGTTCAGAACATGTGAAAATCTCTCTGGATTATCAGAATTTACTGTGTAATGCAGGATGAGAGTAAATGCTTCATCATCTGATCTACTTAAGCTCCTGCGGCCGGGACGCTGCACAGATATACCGTAAATGTATTTTTAATGCTCTGGAGCAGATAAAACGACAAGTAATTACCCAAAAGAGATGAAAGCTCCTCAGCCTGATTATGATCATTTTACTTCGCGACTAAATCTAAGAGATAACCAACGATTCTTATATATGGTGGAACCAGCCCTGGCACCTGGGTATTAACTTGCCCGCTCCAAAAGTGTGTGTCCTAAAAATCCTCCTTACTATAGGAACTCATGGTGTCACGTAACCTCCTTAGATCTAAACTCATCTGGTTAGAAACAAGGCAACATAAAAATAAGATGGTGGCAATAATCACTAGATCTAGTGAGGGGCAAGGCGACCATGTCAGATGTCAATGATTGAGATTCCAGAGTATGGTCAACCATAGATAGTAGATTTCAGTGGCAACTGGTGTTAATGGAGCTCCAGGATTACTTTGGGCATCCAGTCCTGGAGAACATGACTTGTGCTGGGTTTCTTCATTTGATTCAGATTCATTCTTTTCTGGAGATGTTTGCCAGCTGCTTCCTCAGCTTGCTTCACTCATCCAGGCACATGTGTTTGGCCAAGCCAAATATAAATGTTAATAGTAGGGATCAAAGGATGATAACTACCGCCTCAAAAACTTCAAATGAATGGGCTTGGGTCGGCTAAACATAGTACAATTTTTGTAAGGTAGAGGAAGATTCGTTGCAACGCCCTCTCTCCTCAAGGGCATGCCAATATTCCCTTCATGCACTTACTTGGCCTGTTGCCAAACCTAATCACCCTCCCAAGATGGCAACCGTGGTTAGGTTGGGCACTGGCTACACCACTGCAGTTTCTGGGAATGTCTACGGTTTGTCTACGATTTAATTGTCCAAGGTCGGTCGTTCTTGCTCAAGATATGGTATAATTCTCATTGGCCTCCAAATCTTCCTTGACTCATACAAACATAATTGCGCCATGAATGGCCGGCGTGTGGTTCATGTAAAAAAAAATGCCTATCCTTGCCCCAGGTCAGCTAGATCGAATGTTTATCTCACCATATTCATGGAACGACTCTCATGCAGAGCACAAAAGCAAAGTCATGCAAAGCTTGCCACAGGCTGCGCGCTCTGCGGGGAGACGTAGCCGAGGAGGATGATGAGGAGCAATAGTCGGAGCCTCCTAATAATCTTTTAACTATATGTATACCTCATAAATATAGACATTAGGGTGTCTGTTCTGTGGCCTATCAACCACCCCTCCGGCATCAAGCCAACCTGCTTCCCCCAATATTTTGGTATGGTCCACAGAATTACCACCTACCTACTGTAGTGGCATGAAGTTTCATGTGTCCTACATTCCCTATGTGGCTAGTTCTGGTCCCATCTCCGAGTGGCACAGCCATGGTTTACACACAGCATGCTCCCAGAAAACATGGATGCCATCAAACAATACACAACACAAAGGACTCCACACATCTTTCTGAGTCAGCCCACAACGGAGAGGCTGCAATCCTTCACCTGTGGTAACAAAGCCAAGAGGTTTTTGAAGGTTGTGTCCTAACAAGTCAGTTCAGGATGCAAATCAGATACATGAAGCTCAGGCTATAAAACCTGGTCCTATGGTCCAAAGATTAGTCCAGTCTCATGACTTGGTGAAAATCTGGTTCAGTTCTGGACATTTCTGATGATCGGAAGAACTCAATATTATCATGGATGTCTATCTATCTACCTATCTTTCTGAGGCCCCAGGATATTTGCACCTTTTTTCCTCCCCATAATCTTGTCCAGCCAGAGGAAGACTAATTGCAAAGATTATGATGGTCCTCTTTTTCAGGAGTTAGTGCATCCCACCATTTCCCTTATTCTGGGACCAAAAGTAAAGGTGAGAGTTAGGTCCTTTCCATTCCTTGTAAGGTAGTAGGCCCTTTCCTTGTTGCTGAAGGAGGAGGGGGGCTTCTGTGGATGTCCGCACTATCCATGAGGCATGTTGCATCTCTCTTTCTTAAGGCTCAATATTACTAGCAGCGTTTCTCACTGATCTTAAGCCAAGTGTCCCCTACTGAAACCTTCAACTGTACTACACTTGTTAAAAGCCCCATATGAGGACAGTGTGAGAACCCCCGAGAGGCATGAAGTGCACCCCCTGTGGTACATGCACTGCAGATTGAGAGGCCAGGTGCTATGGTAGGTGCCCTTGGCACATATGCTTGTCTGTCATCAGTTCGACAAATGCAATTCTATGGCTATTCTGTAAGTATTGCTTCAAATTCATGTGACTGATTTTTCCAAAGCAGAAGAAGCGATTTATAAAATATATGTCGCTTCCCCTTTAAATCCAAAGCAACTGTCCCTTCCTACAAGACTGCAATATCCTGGAGCAGTTCTGTCCAAAAATATTGGACACGGTTTTGACAGTGCCATTAACTGAGACAAAATCGTTCTCCTTCCTCCCCAATAAAATCTATATCCACCTGTCACTTGTCTGCAGCCTTCCTTAGAAGTGGTCTGGAGCAGACATGGGCAGCCGCCTAATGCCACCCATATCCAGTAGTAGCTTATGAAAAACTAAAAATTCTGACTTATAATCTATGAGAAAGACTGGTAATGATCCTACAAGACTGCAAAATTAGTACTTCTCACAGCTGAGGGTTTGTTACCGTTGCATCCAGTCCAGACAACTAAATGCATCATCAGCGCAAATCTTATTACAATGTTTCAGTACAGGTAAAATGTATCAGTCTGGATACAACGGCAACAAACCCTCAGCTGTAAGTAAGTATTAGGGCTGTACAGGTTTTCAGCCTCTATATCATCATGAATGTTCATATTCACTAACAGCAAGCAGAGGTACTGCCAATTAGAAATAGAAAAAAGTGATATTATAAAGTTGATGAATATGGGGTAGTTATTGTTAAAGGGATGTACAATAACCAACATTAATCACCTACCTGCAGGATAAATAATAAAGGTATGGTTGCTAGAGATCTGACAACTGGGACTCCTGGGTTCCCTATGTGAATGGACCAGCAGTGCGCATGCGCTAGCCACCAAGTTCCCTAAATGAATGGAGCGGTGGGGTGCATGTGCTGGTCCTGAGTCCCTTGTGTATATGGAGCGGTGGTGTCACAATCAGTGTGGGGGTAACTCCACACTGAACACAGGAGGGAAGGGGACTAGTAACTGGGCCTGGAAACTAGGGAAGAAATAGGTCACCTCCTGGACAACCCTAATCCGGGCCCTGACTACCTATCAATATAACTAGACCTTGAAGGTAGGAATATTCATATGCAGGATACCTAGGCCCTGATTTCCCTATAAGGCCCTGGAATAGGTTTAGGACCAGAGACAACCCATTCCTCCACAGATGGAAGAATGGAAGTCTCTGTCTCAGGCCCAGATACAACAACAGGGAAAATAACAAATACAAACAAACGCAACACCTAACTTCTGTAGAGATGGAAGAACAGGAACACTATAGACAACCTCACACCAGCTCAGTCAAACCCAAATCAAGCTATCTACCGCATAGTCAGAAGGGTGGGGTAAGACTATAAAGGGTAGAAGTGATGACCACTGAGCAACAGCTGAGAAAAGAGAAGTGGTCATTAACCCTATCAACACTGAATAAAGAGAAATCAAGGAGGCTGTTAGATTCCTCCATGCTCAGCCAGTCTCTATGATCTCCTGACACCAGTCACCTGAGGGACCGTGACAGGTGGTGTGTATGTGCTGGTCCTGAGTCCCTTGTGTATATGGAGCAGTGGTGTACATGTGCTGGTCCTGAGTCCCTTGTGTATATGGGATGGTGGTGTGCATGTGCTGGTCCTGAGTCCCTTGAGTATATGGAGCGGTGGTGTGCATGTGCTGGTCCTGAGTCCCTTGTGTATATGCAGCGGTGGTGTACATGTGCTGGTCCTGAGTCCCTTGTGTATATGGGATGGTGGTGTGCATGTGCTGGTCCTGAGTCCCTTGAGTATATGGAGCGGTGGTGTGCATGTGCTTATCCTGAGTTCCTTGTGTATATGCAGCGGTGGTGTGCATGTGCTGGTCCTGAGTTCCTTGTGTATATGCAGCGGCGGTGTGCATGTGCTGGTCCTGAGTCCCTTGAGTATATGGAGCGGTGGTGTGCATGTGCTGGTCCTGAGTCCCTTGTGTATATGCAGCGGCGGTGTGCATGTGCTGGTCCTGAGTCCCTTGTGTATATGCAGCGGCGGTGTGCATGTGCTGGTCCTGAGTCCCTTGTGTATATGGAGCGGTGGGGTGCATGTGCTGGTCCTGAGTCCCTTGTGTATATGGAGCGGTGGGGTGCATGTGCTGGTCCTGAGTCCCTTGTGTATATGGAGCGGTGGGGTGCATGTGCTGGTCCTGAGTCCCTTGTGTATATGGAGCGGTGGTGTGCATGTGCTGGTCCTGAGTCCCTTGTGTATATGCAGCGGCGGTGTGCATGTGCTGGTCCTGAGTCCCTTGTGTATATGCAGCGGCGGTGTGCATGTGCTGGTCCTGAGTCCCTTGTGTATATGGAGCGGTGGGTGCATGTGCTGGTCCTGAGTCCCTTGTGTATATGGAGCGGTGGGGTGCATGTGCTGGTCCTGAGTCCCTTGTGTATATGGGATGGTGGTGTGCATGTGCTGGTCCTGAGTCCCTTGAGTATATGGAGCGGTGGTGTGCATGTGCTGGTCCTGAGTCCCTTGTGTATATGGAGCGGTGGGGTGCATGTGCTGGTCCTGAGTCCTTTGTGTATATGGAGCGGTGGTGTGCATGTGCTGGTCCTGAGTCCCTTGAGTATATGGAGCGGTGGTGTGCATGTGCTGGTCCTGAGTCCCTTGTGTATATGGAGCGGTGGGGTGCATGTGCTGGTCCTGAGTCCCTTGTGTATATGGAGCGGTGGGGTGCATGTGCTGGTCCTGAGTCCCTTGTGTATATGGGATGGTGGTGTGCATGTGCTGGTCCTGAGTCCCTTGTGTATATGGAGCGGTGGGGTGCATGTGCTGGTCCTGAGTCCCTTGTGTATATGGAGCGGTGGGGTGCATGTGCTGGTCCTGAGTCCCTTGTGTATATGGGATGGTGGTGTGCATGTGCTTATCCTGAGTTCCCTAAGTGAATAGAGTGGTGGTTTGTATGTTCCAGTCCTGAGTTCCCTGTGTATATGGATTGGTTGTGTGCATGTACTGGTCTTAAAGTGGCTATCCGAGCCTGGAAATACCTGGCCTCCAGCTAAGTAGAATCAGTGTGAGGGGCCTGGGCATAAGTTCTCTGTATGAATGGAGCAGTGTTCCACATGCACTGGTCCTGAGTTTCCTGTATGAATGGAGCGATGGTGTGTACGTGCTGGTCCTGGGTTCCCTGTGTATATGGAACAGCAGTGCGCATTTGCTGGTCCCAATGTAAAGTGTATATTCAATGGTGAAGTGCATGCACTGGTCCTGAGTTTAGTGTATATGTAGTGGTGGTGCTGGTCCTGAGTTCCCTGCGTGAATGGATTGGTGGTGTGCATGTGCTGTTCCTGAGTGCCGTGTGTGAACAGGGTTGTGATGCGCATGTGCTGGTCCTGAGCTCTCTGTGTGAATGGATTGGTGGTGCACAGATCCTGAGTTCCCTGTGTGAATGCAGCCATGGTTGGCTTGTGCACCACCACTTCGTTCACACAGGGACTTAGGGATCCAGGTTCTCATCATCAGCGGGGTTCCCAGATGTTGTACCCACAGTGATCATACATTTATCACCTATCCTAACCAACCCTTTTAAAACCCACCCACACTTTCACAAACCTACAATCCACATCATAGGATCCTGGATGAAATTGTGATGAATGAATACAGTCCAGTTACATTCCACATGTATTCCTCATCTTAACCTAAACAAGTGGCAGATTTTATCTGATGCCAAATGAAAGAAATTTCAGTAAAGACGCTGCACGAGTAGAAGTGGCTTAATAAAATGTAGTCATCTGCGCCAGGCGAGCTGATGAATTACATGGAACGTGTTACCACCTCTGCAAATCTAGACTTTTGTGACTTTTGTATTGGGCCCAGGAGCATCTAGTTATATGTCTCCCATGGGCCACTTTCCATCCCCATTGCTTCTTACAAAGTACTTCCTGTGCGGAGAACCGATGAGACCAAGCCTTGCCCTTGAGACCTCCTGGGAGCACCCCAAAATGGCCAACTGTGAGTTATGCATTAACTCCTCTCCCCCCGTTCATGGTCTGGTCCCTGGGATTGTGTATGCAAAATCACGACTGTAAGGATATATGTAAATGCATACTTTCCAAGTCTCCTGAAACCTTTAGGAGGCTCCTAGAAAAAGGAGAGGCCACCTGGACTCCTGGAAGAGTTGGCAAATCTGCTGGGCACCAGGAGAGTCCTCCATGAACTGTATGTGGAGCAGGGATGTTGCCTCATCAGACTCAGCGCCCTCATTGAAATGTGCCCCGAGGGGGCTAAGCTGCCGTACAGAACGAGGCGTGGCCAGATAAATTGGGGTGTGGACTGTGGAAAGGGGTGTTCTTATGTGGCACACGCTCAGTCCCCCGGAGAAGAATGTCCAATAGTTGGCATGTATCTATCTGTGTCTACATGATCGTTTTGGGGTCAACCATTGTGTTGCAGCCCCCTGTCTATCCAATGCTACGCCTCAGAAGGAACGGGACTCATCTCGGAAAAAACAAGAAGAAGACGAAGAATCGCCAAGAGCTACAACAAAAGGAGAAACTTTTTCCTCCCAGCGGAGGAGCGAGGATAATGGTTTTATTTGGCGTTAGTCTATTTACTAAAGGACAATTGTGATCAGTCTCTAAATAATCTTAAGGAGATAAATCTGCGGCAGCCGGCTTCTTTGTGCAGTTTGGTTACAAAGCGCAAGGAGGGCGTCAGCGATTGAACACGATACAATGCGGCTCACGGATTCGGAATTAAAAACAAATGATTATGGTTATATTTTTAGCAAACAATCGCATTTCTGGCGGCTTGTCGTGGATTTTCGGGGCTGTGATCTACTTTTTTTTTCGCCCCGGTTAAACAATACTGAAGTGATGAATAATCCTCTGATTGTGGAAAGTTATACAGAGCGCTCCTGCATTTAAATCTGACATTTTCTATCTCCTTTCAGCAAGGCACAAAATATACAGAGGAATCAAGATATATTCTGCCATGGGTTATATGCAGCATGAAGATAAACCTGCACACAGCGGGACTGTCTACTTGTATCTAGTGATACGGACCATGCTGGTATAACCTGGGTATCTCCTGTATATAATTATATATGTACAGCTGGTATAAGTTATACATCTTCTTGTATATAGTGATATGGACCATGCTGGTATAACCTGGGCATCTCCTGTATATAACTATATATGTATAGCTGGTATAACCCGGGCATCTCCTGTATATAACTATATATGTACAGCTGGTATAAGTTATACATCTTCTTGTATATAGTGATATGGACCATGATGGTATAACCTGGGCATCTCCTGTATATAATTATATATGTACAGCCGGTATAAGTTATACATCCTCTTGTATATAGTGATATGGAGCATGCTGGTATAACCTGGGCATCTCCTGTATATAACTATATATGTACAGCTGGTATAACCTGGGTATCTCCTGTATATAATTATATATGTACAGCTGGTATAAGTTATACATCCTCTTGTATATAGTGATATGGAGCATGCTGGTATAACCCGGGCATCTCCTGTATATAATTATATATGTACAGCTGGTATAAGTTATACATCTTCCTGTATATAGTGATATGGAGCATGCTGGTATAACCTGGGCATCTCCTGTATATAATTATATATGTACAGCTGGCATAAGTTATACATCTTCTTGTATATAGTGATATGGACCATGCTGGTATAACCTGGGCATCTCCTGTATATAATTATATATGTACAGCTGGTATAAGTTATACATCTTCCTGTATATAGCGATATGGAGCATGCTGGTATAACCTGGGCATCTCCTGTATATAATTATATATGTACAGCTGGTATAAGTTATACATCTTCTTGTATAAAGTGATATGGAGCATGCTGGTATAACCTGGGTATCTCCTGTATATAATTATATATGTACAGCTGGTATAAGTTATACATCTTCCTGTATATAGTGATATGGAGCATGCTGGTATAACCTGGGCATCTCCTGTATATAATTATATATGTACAGCTGGTATAAGTTATACATCCTCTTGTATATAGTGATATGGACCATGCTGGTATAACCTGGGCATCTCCTGTATATAATTATATATGTACAGCTGGTATAAGTTATACATCTTCCTGTATATAGCGATATGGAGCATGCTGGTATAACCTGGGCATCTCCTGTATATAATTATATATGTACAGCTGGTATAAGTTATACATCTTCCTGTATATAGCGATATGGAGCATGCTGGTATAACCTGGGCATCTCCTGTATATAATTATATATGTACAGCTGGTATAAGTTATACATCTTCTTGTATATAGTGATATGGAGCATGCTGGTATAACCTGGGCATCTCCTGTATATAATTATATATGTACAGCTGGTATAAGTTATACATCTCCTTGTATATAGTGATATGGACCATGCTGGTATAACCTGGGCATCTCCTGTATATAATTATATATGTACAGCTGGTATAAGTTATACATCTTCTTGTATAAAGTGATATGAAGCATGCTGGTATAACCTGGGCATCTCCTGTATATAATTATATATGTACAGCTGGTATAAGTTATACATCTCCTGTATTTAGTGATATGGAGCATGCTGGTATAACCTGGGCATCTCCTGTATATAATTATATATGTACAGCTGGTATAAGTTATACATCTTTCTGTATATAGTGATATGGAGCATGCTGGTATAACCCGGGCATCTCCTGTATATAATTATATATGTACAGCTGGTATAAGTTATACATCTTTCTGTATATAGTGATATGGAGCATGCTGGTATAACCCGGGCATCTCCTGTATATAATTATATATGTACAGCTGGTATAAGTTATACATCTTCTTGTATATAGTGATATGGACCATGCTGCTACAACCTGGGCATCTCTTGTATATAATTATATATGTACAGCTGGTATAAGTTCACAATGTCCCTTTAAGACTGAAGGCAGGTTACAGGTTGGTCTGGTCAAGAACTATCACTAAAGTGTTTACTGATTAACTGTGATGCCGCTGTCACTGTGAATAAAGAAACAGATCTGTATTAAATAAGCCAACTGTGAATTCTATTCCACATCCCTGACAAGAATATTACTGCAGATATAGAAGAGCTATTTGTGCTAAGATAGAGCTATAGGACATGGAGATGCCATTACATGACTCAGTGCATCCACAAAAATGTGAAATTCAGAAACATGATGGAACACAGTTTAACGCTAAGTTCTCAACTTCTACTAGGTATGCAGCAGGGGCCTGAAAGTCATGGCTGACACTGAATAGCATATTGTGTTGGATTGTATGTATGTACATGCCAAACACTTAGAGCCTAAAACTCCAAAGATCTAATGATTGTAAGATCAAAATCTCAAAGCAACTAAAGTTTAGAATATCCAAAGCTTAAAACATCCAAAACTTACAAGATGCACAGCTCAGAAGATCCAAAGAAGATTTAAATGTCAAAAGACCCAAACCTCCGAAGAATCAGAGCTCAGAAGATTCAAAAGTCAGAAGAACCAAGATCCTAAGAATATACAATGCTCAATGAACCCAAACCTCAGATGAACCAATGCCAAAGATTCCAAGCTCAGAAAAGTCAAGGTTCAGAAGATTCAAAGCTCAGAAATTCCAAAGCTCAGAATATTCAAAGTTCAGGAGATTGTAAGCCCAGCAAATTTAAAGCTAAGAAAATCTGAAGTGCCAAAAAATCCAAAGAAAATTCAATGCTCAGAAGATCCAAAGCTCAGAAGATTCAACGCTCAGAAGGTTCAAAGATCAGAAGAGCCAACACCCAGAAGACTCAAAGCCGAAATAAAACTCAGAAGATCCAAAGCTCAGAAGATTCAAAGCGCAGAAGACTTGAAACTCAAAAGAACCAAAGAAGATCCAAAGCTCAAAAGACAAAAACCTCAGAAGAACCAAAGCTTAGATGAACAAAAGATTCAGAACTTAGAAGGTTCAAAGCCCAGAAGACCCAATGCTGAGAAGATTCAAAACTAAAACAATCCAACGCTCAAAAGAACCAAAAACCTAACCAAAATTGCAAAGATTCAAAGAACTTGGTTAACACCCAGAAAAAAACAGCTCATTATTTTGGAAGTGTTATCATA
Source organism: Bufo gargarizans (assembly GCF_014858855.1). Taxonomy (NCBI): domain Eukaryota; kingdom Metazoa; phylum Chordata; class Amphibia; order Anura; family Bufonidae; genus Bufo; species Bufo gargarizans. The sequence goes on along the minus strand of NC_058087.1, from coordinate 183,515,014 downwards.
ATGCTACAAATCAACCATGTAGCTTGGCCCACAAAGGTCTTCTCTACCTCAAGTCTTGTAGTGGCCTTGGTGGTCCAGTTAGTTTCTTTAGTATTGAAGAGAATGATGAACTATTTTTGTGTAGAATCAGTACATAAAGCTTGAACTGTCCGAGCGACAAGCTGAATCTGCTTGATACGTGAGGACAGCTTCTCCTCAGTACATAAATAATGTGTCCCTGTCCCTATTTTCCTTTAGCTGCAGTATTTTGTGTGCCTCCAGTACAGGAAGGGGTTAAAGGCAAATGCAAATCCAATCGCCTGTAAGTGGAAGAAGGAGATTCATAAGGTTAAAATCAAAAACAATCAAGTCTCCTATTCCCTCTCCCACTTAGATACTGTCGTCCTGCCCTTGCTTGGAGGCAGTCACCCGACACTGAATGTAATGCGGCCGCTTGTCTGGGGAACTCTTCAACATATTTAGGATAATTTCTCCCAATTGTTATTTTTTTTATTTCCTGGTGTAATTTGTCCTACGGCATTGTCTTGTGCAGTCGGGCTAGTCCTATCCCATTATATCTCAACCTCTGTGCACTAAACACATTCCAAAGACAATCACCCAGATAGTATCACAGCGAGATGCTCTTTTCGATAGGCAAACCCTGGGAGACTTCTGGAGAAGTGACCATAAATTACATACACAGCTGCTATTGTATTTAGATGTTAACCACTCGCCCTGAAATCCCTCATGGTAAGCATGCTGGGTAAGTCATTTTACAGCAAATAGTCCATGCGTTTCATTGTATGCACCAAGAAAGACTACTGAACCTGGCTGATGTCTGAACAAGTTGGTTTCAGGATAAATGCCCTCCCCTATGAGCACAATATACACAAGTGTCAGGCCACAGCAATAACAAACTCAACCAGTTTGTAATGGGTTGTACAGGATTAGAAAAACATGGCTGCTCTCTTCCAGAAACAGAGCCACCTCTGTCCACAGGTTCTTTGTGGTATCGCAGCACAGCCATAGTACCAGACACAACTCATGAATGGGTATGATGCTGTTTGTTGAAAAAAATCATCCACGTTTTTTCTAATCTTGTACAACCCCTTTAACAGGGAAAGGACCAAAGATTCCTTTTCTACAGACTTCAGTTTTATAAATGATACATGGTAGGTGGGGGCCCTGCTACTGATTTCACTTTGAGGCCCACAAGCTTCACCTTGAACACCATTGGCACCCCAACTAAGACTAAAGGGTTCCAAGTCATTAGTAACTAATCCTGGACCATACTGGCCATACATGGAAACTAACTTGAAGGGGGATTCCTCTCTGTCCATAACTAGACTTCCCTGACATGGCTGTTCTTTGAAAATGCCACTCGCTGATCTCAGTGGTGGCATCTTTTTGATTGTGGTCAATGCAGCACTATTGAGAACCATGGTGGTTCCAAGGTGCCCAGTTCTTTTGGGCTAGGAACTAGTGTAGTAGAAGCCCCAACCAATACCTAATGGTGTCCAACCACAATGAGATTTTCCATCCAATATTAGTTGGGATATAGGTCAAGGATTGATCAGCGATGGCTGCTGAGACAATATTGAACTCTTCTGATCATCTAAGAGTTTTGATTCTCTTTTCAGCTAACTTACAGTAGAAATCTAGACTATCTGCATCTAGGCACACATTTTACCCTTTGATAATGCAGCTTTCTGGGAAAACTGAGCAGTTGGGCAATGGGGATGCTGCCAGGGATCGAAAAGAGGAAGGTGGTAGACACCCAGTTCAAGCAAAATCTACTCTACTAAAGGTTTTTGAGCCTTGGTTGAACATCAGATTGTCCCATAATCATTGACATCGTCACCGCAGTATTGGGATGTCACTGATGAATCAGGGCAGTCTCAGTTTGTCCTCCATTGAAATAATAGTATCAATAATAGTATCATTACAAAATCAATAAAAAATTATCATTAGAAACTTGGGATTCCAAATGCTACATTTAGGTTTCTCTGCTCGGCCTACGTTCCACATGCAGCCTGGGTTTTTGCATGCAGGGACATGCATTCACATTTCTACATTCTAGATGCGTCTACGGAGGTTTGAGAGGAAAAGGCGGCAGAGTGAGTGTCAGTCATCAAAGGCCACGAGTGACTGTTACATGATGCAATCTCCTGTGTCTGGCAGAGCTCTATACATAACGGGTGGCACTGTGCATCATTCAGAGGTAGGATCAGCTAAAGGCCTGGTTAAGTAGGAGATATACAGTAGGTACATGCATATGGGAGCTGGGTGCAAAGTTGAGTTTAGTAAAGCAGCAATGCAAGTGATAGTGGCGCCTGATAGGACTTGCATTGGACTCATTGCATATAAGCTTAGGTCAGGGGCATACAGGAGAAATCACCTAATCATCGATGTATCATAATACTATAAACCACGTAAGGTTAGAAGACCAGGCATACATATATAGATTAGAAGTTGCCTCACTTTCCATGATGGACCAAATATAATTTGGATGTGTATGCTTATATGTATGCACATCGCTACTCTGGTAGCTTTAGGTAGCTGGTAGTTCTATATTTTAAGGGCCTTGTACCAACAGTGGTATTTTTAAACATGTCTATCACTCAAAAAGGTTACAATATTGGGGTCCAGGAGGTCCATCCTCTACTAATGTCTTGAACAAATGGTTCCTAGTGCAGGTCTGTGATAGGTACATCTCCAATGACCTCAATGAAAGTCATGGATAGCTATGAGGGCTCTAATAGGGTGGCAGCTCAACCAGTGGTTTGGTGCTTTCCCATTTAGGACAACAGTAGTGGTCCCAGCTCCAGGACCCTCACCCATATGACATGACATCATCAGAATACTCCCGTAAAGGAAGTGATATCTGAGACTTTGTGCATACTTGAGAATTATCCATCAACTTTCTATTATCATCAATTTTAAAAAAATCTAAATGAGTAAAAAAGTCGGTGATGGACAAAAGTAAAAAAAATTCTTTAGAGACGTTGACCTAAGGTTCGTGAAGATGTCTTTATTCAAGGATAGTCACCTTAAAATTAGTGGTGCTGCCCATGGCCACCCCAAGTGCAAGGATACAGAGACCCTAACTGGGCCATGACCAATATTGGCTCTCTTACAATCATGGCCCCAAAAATTGGACCCTGATCTAGTCAATGACTGCAATGCTCTCATGGACAGCTCCATCATGGTCCTACGCTCTCCCCTTAGAAACAGTAACGTTTTAAAAAATTAACCTGAAAAATTCCTGCAAGTCGCCCGGTCCCTCTCAATAACTGACTACTCGGTTGCATCCTGTTTCCATCTCAAAAGGTTTTCCTTGAGTTGGCCGCACTACGAATTTCTCTATGTAGCTTAAGCTCTAGTTAGGCTACGGCGGCAGGCAGGGCTCAGAAAGATTTTTTGTTAAACAGTCTACCGACCAGACATATACAACGCCTTACTCCTGCGCTTTTTCTCCAGACGTCTCTGCCGTTTCTCCTCCCTACGACGGGCCTCCTCCGCCTCCTGGTGCTGGCGGCACTTGTGAAAGTTCTCCACCACCACGCCCACAAACATGTTCAGCACAAAGAAGCTGACGATGAGGAGGAATGAGATGAAGTACAGCAGCATCCATGGGTTGTGGTTCCGGATTGGCTGCAAGGTAATGGAAATGTGGTCATTATACAATCCGAAATCCATGGAGATGACCCATTATACTGATTTGTCATTGGTCACTCGATGAACAGGCTCCTCCCACTTATAGAACATATAGTGGTCAATATAAATGATTCTTAACTCATAATATTTAACTTGCAGTACATTACAAAGGTACTAAAAGTGCTGAGAATCATAGAAAAAGAAGCTGCTATGGGGCCCAAAAACCAAAGTGGTTCTCCACTCAGACATATCTCTGTACTGTAACATCTCTGTGATTATTATCCCTGTACTGTGACATCATTGTGAGCATCATCCCTGTATTGTGACATCATTGTGAGCATCATCCCTGTATTGTGACATCACTGTGTCTATTATCAATGTACTGTGACATCACTGTGTTTATTATTCCTGTATTGTGACATCACTGTGTTTATTATTCCTGTATTGTGACATCACTGCGTGCATTATCCCTGTACTGTGACATCATTTTGTATGCATTATCCTTATACTTTGACATCACTGTGTGCATTATTCCTTTACTGTGACATCACTGTGTGTATTATTCCTTTACTGTGACATCACTATGTGCATTATCCTGTATTGTGACATCACTGTGTTCATTATCACTGTGCTAAAATTAAATCACCAAAATTATAATCTTTCGTGTTCTGGTTGAGCTGGGCCCCATTTCAACTTCAAGGTTAATTGTTACTCTGTAGCTGATAGGATCAATGCTCATATGCTAGCAGAGAAACCTAGATGACTTCTAATTCACCTTCTCAATAGTGATGATCATATCTCAGTATTTATACATCGTAAAATAGTAGTCAAGACTCTAAGAATGACTCCGAATCGATGACCACAATAGACTCCGAGGAGCCCACAGGTTTAGATTTGGGTGTTATGTCTTAACAGCAAACCTCAGATGTTTTACTGCCCTGCAGTAAATGATGATGATCCTAGAGGTCATCAAGAACCTCCATGACTAAATAAAGTCATAAGGCCAAAGTTGATGTGCTCTTCTACAGGTCTGAAGAGACGTCTAACACCCATAATAGAAGGCATCCTTACAAAACAATAAAAACAAACGACTTTGCTCAATGTTCTTTCATGTTTCTACCTGAACATCGGTGGCCACAGAGTCAAGTCCATCGTACATAATGTTCACCCAGCCGTCTTTGGATGACAGGACAAAAAGTGACATGAGGGCCTTAAGAGAAACGAGAAGACCGGGCAAGATGTTAGCAATTAGCGGTGCAAAATAATTATTTTAAGGCTTAAGGTTAGGGAGCTGCAATTAGGAGATGCTACTGGCCATAACAGCTGGAGCTCCTTAAAGCACTCTGTTTTTTATTTATTTTTTACATATATTACTAACTCATCAGCAGTATAATAGAAGTTTAATTTGTCTCTTCCTAACTCATTTGCATCCATACATTTTGAACCTTTTCATTATGAGAACCTGGTCATGTCATCTCAAGTCTAATGTGTGAACAGGAACTCTTGTCACCTGTGGCTGACTTCCTGTGAACTACAGGATGACATCATCACCAATCAAATCCCTCCGGGCAGCTCTCAGCACCCGTCCCACCCTCCACATTCCTCTGTATATCCCTGTATTCTGTTAGATATAACGTATCTCCTATCTAAAGGACCAGGAGTACAGATATATAGTAGGTGAGTGTATACAGTTATTAGCTGAAGTTATATAAACTTCCTGACTCACACTGCCTGCACTATCTGTGTGTGCTGACTCTCCAGTGTAGTTCTATGAGATGTAGCCTCACACTGCTCTCCTGCATGTAAGAGCTGCATCACATAGGAAAACACGGAGACCCTGCAGTGTGAGGGAACAGCTGTTCTGTGTCCCTAATCTGTCATGGCTATTCTCAGAGGACACAGTACAGTGAGGTAAGACCCCGTCCCCTCTGTGTCTACAAAGCCAGGCATGATGGGAAATGGAGGATACATTAGGAACACCGTATCTGGAGGGAGAAAGAGTCAAGATGGCTACCAACCCCAATGGCCTATCCTGCACTATATAGGCAAAGAAATGATCGGCGTATTTTGGACCCTACTGACCCAGCAGTTATTTTAACATCACAATAACCTTTTTATTTTCCCATCAATGGAGCTGTGTGAGGGATTATTTTCTTAATCCTTTTTTTGGGAAGTGGCATGACTTTTTAAAAAAGTTTTTTTTACAGCATTCACTATGAGGGATAACATGATCATTTTTGAGTTCAGGTTCCTAAGCCAGTACCAATTTTATGTATTGTTTTTATGTTTTTTTTTTTTTTTTTAAATTAAGTTTTCGATTATTATTTTTTTTACCATATTTAATTAGGCCTTTACTGGAACTTATGTGATTACCTACATAACACACTCCTCTATAGGCAGCCTATCAGACCCTGCTTCTGGCAGACATGGGGCATTTTGTTAGGTCATCGCAACCCATAGGTACCCTGTGATCACATCGTGGAGGAACCAATGGGTTGACAAAGGGAGCACCCTCCCTCTGTAACCTGCTTTAATGGCTGCATTCAGAGGACACTTATGCAGTACATCTTGGTGGTCATCAGTAGGGCTGTGCTAACTCTGAAACATATCCCTTTTTCAAGTGTCTCATCGGTGGGGAGCTGAATGTTGGGACCCCTAAAGATCATGAAAATGGAGGTCCTGTGTCCCCCTGTGTAAAGGACAGAAGTGAGCACAGCACTTCACTATAGAAATAATTGGAGTGGCAGTGCACATGCCGCCGCTCCATTCATACGAGGAGACAAAGGACTCGCATCCTCATGATCAGTGGTGGTCCCAGCAGTTGGACCCCCCCCAATCAGACAATTTATTCCCTATCATTGGTAAAATCCTCTAAGGAGCTAAGGTTTGTTCTAGATAGATACATCTAGATAGACCAGAACCTTAAAGTGTACTATGCATTCTCTTAAAAGGGGTTGCCCACTTAGGTCATAGGGACAAAAAAAGGGGATGTATTAGATGGTTACCCACTGACTTTATAATGCTGTTTCTCCTGCTACCTCCCTAAGTGATTACAGCAGATCATAAGAGGTTTCAGAGATCTGCTCATTTATGGAGGACCCCTTTAATATCTTTGGTTTGGCCTCATGGAAAAACTGATGTTCCCATCGATAAAAAGCGTTATATAGCCACTGAAGTAAATCACACATAGTCCAATACAAATAATGAGCAATTAGATGAAAGAAGAGGATGTGAATAGAGATGAAAAAAGATAAAGCCATGTCTCTCAGCTTTGCAAAGATGTTATTAAAATGAGCTTTTCTTCAAGTTTCCAGGTCAGTTCTTGCATTTTATTGTGTACATCACAGCAGCTGAGCCATATGGACTAATAAGATTCCAGTAACCGCAGCCTGCTCATTGACTGGGAACCAATATCATTATGCTGCATGCTTCGGTGAAGCTCTGGGCCGCTTCCCAATAACAATCCAAGCCTGGAAATAAGTCACCATACTTTATGTAAAGAAGCTTAGTGTTGTGGGATCTACCTGACCAAAAAGGTCACTGACTGACTCATATCTGAATGGGGACAACAAATATTGTTCTCCCAAGCATTGGATGATGACTTTCTCACTTACCTGGCCGAGGTTATCGAAGTTGTATTTGCGCCTCACCCACTTGCGTGGCCCAATGCATTCTGATCTGTTGGTAACGTTCCGGATGTCCGGACCCTCACAGGAGTAGAATTTGCCTTTGAAAAGCTGGAATAGAGATAACCCAAGGTCAGATGTGTCCCAATTTATCTGTATGAGTGACAGTGGATTGTGCATACAGTAAAGTGGAATTTAGTATGATTTTTCTTATTTTTGTGGATCTAGGTATGCTTTAGTTGGATCTTGATATGATAACTTGGAATCAGGTTTGGTGAATCTTGGTGTGGTAGAGCTGGATCTAGGTAAGGTTTGGTTGGATCCTGGTATGATTTTTTGGCACTAGGTTTGAAGGATCTTGGTGTGGTATAGTTGGACCTAAGTATGGTTTGGGTGGATCCTGGTATGATTTTTTGGCATGGCATAGCTGGATGTACAGGTAGGTATGCTTTGAGTGGATCAAGTTTTGGCTTTAGTGGGACATAGTATGGTTTGGTTAGATGTTGAGCTAATCTTACCATAGTTTTCTTAAAAAGTACCTATCCCTTTGAAAGAAAGTTCTGACATGTCATATTGCAGAGCACTAGTCCCCTTCATTTCTGATCGGCTCTGCTAGGGTCTCCTTGGAGAGCCAAGCGGGTGGTGTATGTACTCATAGACCTTCTGTGACCCTATGGAACCATGTATGCTCAGCTGAGTGCTTCTACCCCCTCATTTTTATGATTGGCACCCAGATTATCACTGATCAAACATTCTGACATATCAAAAGTTTGTTTTAAATGATAGGTACCCTTTAGGCATGATATGGTTTAGTTGGACATTGGGAAGTAGATACAGATTAAATGTGTTCCTTCTTGTAAGACCTTTGTATGGTCTTTCAAGAACCTAATTATGGTATTCGTGGATCTTGGGATTGTTTAGGTGGCTATTAATATGGTTGTGGGGGACCTTGTACTGAATAGTTCTAGATAAGGTTCGAGTAGATCTGGGTATGGTTTGTGTGAGTTTTGGTATAAAAAAAATTATGTGGTATTGGTGAATCTTGTGTGTAGGGTTGGTCTGATTTTGGTATTGTTTGGCTGACTTTTGGTAAAGTATGGTGTGCTTTGGCGGACATTGTGGGTAGGTCTGGGCAGATTTTCATATTGCTTAGGTGGTTGATTTTGGAAGGTTGGCGGCTTGTCCATTTCATAAAAAAAATTCCTAACAATGAAGTCATAAACCAAGAACTCTTTTTACAGCAATCATAATTTCTACAGAATTGAATACCTGAACTCCCAAAATCCCAAAGATGATGAAAAAAGCACAGCAGATAAGGACAATATTTCCTATAGGTCGAAGAGAGGAAATTAACGTCTCCACCACTAGTTTCAGCCCCGGTGCTCTGCTGATGACCCTGAGGTAAAGACACAAAGAGGGCAAAGTCAGAAGCCAAGACTCCAATGTAAACCCCAAAACAAATGTCCTAAAAACAACCCAATAATCACTTATGTTTCATGATGTTTTGGAACTTTTTGTTGAGTGTGTTAATGTACATTTTGCTTTCCCTGCTGTTGACGGTTTATGTCTGCTCTCCTTGCCTCTACCCATCGAGTCCTACATGTTATTTCCATCCACCGGCGATGTGCATATCTGTCTTGAACTCTTAGCCTCTGTGGACTGGAGGAATCTGTTTGCGAACAAACACTGTAACGAGTCCCTGAGTCTCTGTCTCTCCCGGGAGCCTAGAGGTCACCAAACAATTTCAGAGCTTTCTCTTTTTGCCAACTCATTCTAGCTCACTGCTCACTAATAAAACTGCAGATGACTGAGGGAAAATGCAAGTCCTAACCTGCCGAAATCAGGAGATGGAAAAGAGCTGCTAGTATTAATTCCATCTGGTCTTTTCAGACCTTTCCTGTAGTTCCAAAAAAATGAACCCCTTAAAGGGGTTGTCCCATCTGGACTTTTACGACATATCAATAGGATATGCCATAGATTCTTCAACTCTGGTACCTACTCCTATCTCAAGAGCGGGAATACGCATGCTTAGCGTCTTCCCCATTCACTGTTCTGGAGCTTCCAAAAAGCTGAGTGAGTGTGCTCGTTGGCAGAGCATACACCTTCTCTATTTCTAACCACTGCAGCAGCTTTTGATTATGGTTGTGATCAATTGCTTCCAGTAATAGACACCCTCTGAAGATGGTGCAGACTAAGCTCCTGAGGCTGTACTAGCACTGTACATGTAGGGGGAATTGCACGGACCCCTTGGCGACAGCACTGTGTATACAGTGAGAAACAGAAGTATTTGAACACCCTGAGATTTTGCAAGTTCTCCCACTTAGAAATCATGGAGGGGTCTGAAATTCACATTGTAACTGCATTCCCACTCTGAGAGACAGAATAAAAAAATATATATCAGGAAATCACATTGTATGATTTTTTTAAGAATGTATTTGTCTTGCACTGCTGAACGTAAGTATTTGAACACCTGAGAAACAGCAAGAATTCTGTCTCTCAAAGACCTGTTACTGTGCCTTTAAAAAGTCCACCTCTACTCCACTCATTAATCTAACTTAGCACCTGTCTGAGCTCTTTAAAGACACCTGTCCACCCCACAGTCAGTCAGACACCAACTACTACTATGGGCAAGACCAAAGAGCTGTCAAAAGACACCAGAGACAAAATTGTGGACCTCCACAAGGCTGGAAAGGGCTACGGGGCAATTGCCAAGCAGCTTGGTGAAAATAGATCAACTGTTGGAGCAATTGTTAGAAAATTGAAGAGGCTAAAGACGAAAGTCAGTCTCCCTCGGACTGGGGCTCCATGCAAGATTTCACCTCGTGGGGTATCACTGATGATAAGAAAGGTGAGGAATCAGCCCAGAACTACAAGGGAGGGGCTGGTCAATGACATGAAGAGAGCTGGGACCACAGTTTCAAAGGTCACTGTCGGTAGAACACTACGCCGTCATGGTTTCAAATCATGCATTGCACGGAAGGTTCCCCTGCTCAAGTCATCACATGTCCAGGCCCATCTGAAGTTTGCCAATGACCATCTGGATGATCCAGAGGAGGCATGAGAGAAAGTCATGTGGTCAGATGAGACCAAAGTAGAACTTTTTGGTCCAAACTTCACTCATTGTGTTTGGAGGAAAAAGAAGGATGAGTTTCATCCCAAGAACAACATACCTACTGTGAAGCATGGGGATGGTAACATCATGCTTTGGGGGTGCTTTTCTGCAAAGGGGACAGGACGACTGCACTGTATTAAGGAGAGGATGAATAGGGCTACTTATTGTGAGATTTTGATCAAAAACCTCCTTCCCTCAGTCAGAGCACTGAAGATGGGTCGTGGTTGGATCTTCCAACATGACAACGACCCGAAGCACACAGCCAGGATAAGCAAAGAGCGGCTCAGTAAGAAGCATATCAAGGTTCTGGCGGGGCCTAGCCAGTTTCCAGACCTAAATCTGACCTGACAGATCTAGAGGAGATCTGTGTGGAGGAGTGGGCCAAAATCTCTGCTGCAGTGTGTGCAAACCTGGTCAAGAACTACAGGAAACGTTTGAACTCTGTAATTGCAAACAAAGGCTTCTGTACCAAATATTAACACTGATTTTCTCAGGTGCTTAAATACTTATGTTCAGCAGTGCAAGACAAATAAATTCTTTAAAAATCATACAATGTGATTTCCTGAATTAAAAAATAAATTCTGTCTCTTAGAGTGAGAATGCACCTACAATGTGAATTTCAGACCCCTCCATTATTTCTAAGTGGGAGAACTTGCAAAATCGCAGGGTGTTCAAATACTTCTGTTCCTCACTGTACATGGCAGATGTCACCAGTGAGCTACATCTACAAGAACGACACTTAAGTAGCAACTCCCTAATATGATGTTCTAATTGAAATTGAAGCCTTTAGGTACCGGAACCATCCATTAAATGGTATTCCAGAACTGTAATAGAGATAGTCTGTCTGAACAGTAAGCAATAACGAGGCATAAGCCATGAATATTACAGTCTTAGGGCTGCTGAAGGTTCATGCTGTTATCTGCCACTTGCCCTTTACTGAGCCCCATTACACAGTATTTATCTTTTCCTGGAAAAATTTGCAGCGCATATATTTTATAATAGTAGGCCTGACTCCGGTAGCGTATGTGAAAGCCTGGAAAAATACTGCCATTCATGCTTACAAATTACATTAATGGAATACTGAGAGTTTCTTGCTGGCAAGCACAATCTGCCCTTGACAATAAAATTATATTCATTTATGTCAAAATACAGCGCCAGGCTGAAAAATCCTATTAGAGGAGGAGAACCCGTGCCAAGAAAGTGAGAAGTGCACCATCTGATTAGGGCGTGGAGAGGTTTCAGATGCAGAAAGCTCAATGTCAATGAGTAGGACTGCAGCAGAATGAAGACTCCCAACCTGGTCACCACCTCATGCCACTTCTCTAGGAGCAGAGTGGTAACAGAAGCCAGTTCTGAATGGTGTTCATGGTGCTATCCGGGTAATGAAGCCACATTTATAGCTCTGAGATCATTTAGGGTTTGGACTAGGGATAGAAAATCCTCTTTGGGCTGTAAGGGTAAGTTTACATAGACTACATTCACGCATACTCTGCACCGCAATCTGTGTGCATTCATCTTAAAGGGAACCTGTCACCAAGACATTCACTAGAAAACCTTGTAGGGCTAGCTCTGCTGAATGTAATGATACCTTTCGCTTAGTGATCTGTTGCTTCATTCTGGAGAAAAAGTACTTTTAATCCCTGTGCAAGTCAGCAGTTAAGTGCACCGAGGGCAGGCTCAAGCTACTTCCCCTGCTTCCTCTGTCAGACCCTCCTATTTGATAGCCAGGCCCAGGTGAGATGACCATGCAGGAATCGAATCCAACCTCGAGTAGATGACATGATTTAGGATGTTGTACCTCAATGGACGAAGGGTCCTCAGAAGCCTTAACACCCTCAGGATCCCCAAAATCTTGGCTCCTCCAGCCGACGCTAAGGACACAATGATATCAATGATGGACACAAACACCAGGACTCCATCCAGCACATTCCAGCTACTCTGAAGATAAGCGTGTTCTCCTGAGAAGAAACCCAAGGCGATCACCTAAGATAGAGAAGAGGTCGTCAGAAGGCAAAGAGACGCGAGAGCCGATGGTCAAAGTAAGGATTCTGCGTTACCTTAATGGTCATCTCCACAACAAAGATCGCCGTAAAGATGTAATTGGAAACGCTCAGGAATATTCGCTCCTTTGTAAATAAAACAATGTGTCAAAGGAGAGGAAGAGATGAGAATGATCTCACTTTATCGTACCTAAATTGTTAAATAGAGCAGAAGATCTTATCATCTAACATTTCATTATTCCACACAGGAAGAGAAGGAGCATAATGAAACCAATTTCCCCAGATTCTCCTCTCAATTTCAAGTGATTTCTCTCTTTACCATTATTCATCAGATACAGGTAATATCTGAGTCGAATTCATAATTTATCAGCATCTCATTACTTTACTGTACAAAAGGTAAAAATGTGACTACAAAGCGTAAGAAACTACTCAAACATCCAACCTATTCCATTGTGGTCAACCTAAGTCAAGACCACGTCCCACCAAGTCACCAGGGTCTATGTTGTAGTCTTTTTACCATGCTGTTTGAGTCGATATCTGGTCTCTCTAAGGCAATGGTGATGCAGTTCAAGAAGATGAAGACGAGAACCACGTGGTCAAACATCTTGTGGGCAATAACCTTTTGGAACATCATACGAAACCTGGCCAAAGAGACAAAATGTGAATATAGGCTGTGTTCTGTATACTATGGTGGTGAAGATGATGATGGCAGAAAAAGCTGATGTCTGTGATGAAGGTGATAGATGGACATTGATAGAGATGGGCCGTGTTTAGTGGAAATTGGTAGTTGTCAGGTACTTACTCGTCCATGCTCCTGCGGCGAGTGCGGCCTCTCTAATGTGGCACTGCTGCCATTACTCCATTAGCATGGCAACCAACTAATCGGGGAGCAGGGACACAGGGCCAATAAGGCTTGGCGCCGCCATAATGTGCTTCATGTTGGTGGGGTATTTAAGCCAGCAACTGCTGGCCACAGTTGCCTGTGATTGGTCTTCTTGCCTCACACGCTCTTTTGTGTTTCATGTTGGTTCCTGGATTTCTGACCTTCTGCCTCTTAGTGACCTCGCCTGCTTCTTCTGGTTCTATGTTACCTCCTGGTTTTGACACTGCTTGGTATATTACTCTGCATTTGTTTCTTCCTTGCTTCTGACGTTAATCTGGTTTTGACTCGGCCTGTCCGACCTGCCCTTTTGTCTCCCCTAAGTAGGTCCTGCACATTTATGGCTGTATTAAACAGCCCGATGTGGCAGACCTGCTTGCCAGTGGAGGAAACCGCTGCTATTACATGCAGCAATCTCCTCCGCAGCGTAGGGAGGAGCGATCGCTATGCCATCACTCGTGCCCATGCTGTATAGGGGTTTGCCACGCGCAGATCTGGTTAGACATCACGATCTGCCGCCTGCAAATGATAATTTGATAACGTCAAAATATTTGGATTGCCCGGTGAATGAGCATTTGTTCATTCATTGGGCAATCGGCGGCAGTATTATGCTCGTTAGCAATCATCTGCTGAAAAATCGGTGGGTGTAATACAGGCTTTAGTCAGGTCAGGGGCCATCGCCCAGTTGGGGGCCATCGTTTAGGGCAGATCATCTTAGTAGGTAGGGATAGTGGGTGGAGATCGGGTCTGCACTGTTCCCTAGCTGAAGTGACAGTAGTATTGTGTGTGGTGGTACAATGATCAGAGGTAGATCATGATGTTAAAGGAAACACATATATTTTGGATGAAACACCTAGAAATGATGAGATGCAAAGGGTGCATCTGCTTCCTCATCTAAAGGTGGTACCACAGATTTTCTGATACCGCAAGCTTGTGACCACCATGAATCTTAGATTACTTTATGTATGGAGCTGTTTTTAGCTTTTGTGTTTCGATATTCTTGAGCACTTTAGGGAAGTATTTACCAATTGATTACGGCAGGACTGGTCCACCATTTAGTGTGCATCAGTTCCTATGAGTTGCTCCGGTCGGGAGAAAGTGTGTTTTGGTAATATTGGCTTTCAACAAACCAAATTCTTTGGTTCCCTGGGGAGAGAAGTCATCATCAGAATGTCTGACAGAAACTTTCTCCCCTCTCTTTATTTAAGGGTACGGTGACACAGTCAGGTTTCTGCATGCAGTTTTTTTATGCCAAAATCAGGAGTGGATCATAAAATGAGATACAGATAAAGGACAGATTAGACCTCTTTTTTTATTCACTCCTGGTTTTGGTCTCCAAAATTGCATGCAGAAACCTGACTGTGTAGTTGTACCCTTATTCTAGTTTCACACTAGCTATCTGTATCTGGCAGGCTATTCCAGCAGGGAACAGCTTGACGAATCTCTCTGCATTCCAGCATTGCCGGTAGCTTGAACGTCTCCGTCCGGTCCCATTAACTATAATAGAGACTGGTGGAGATCCGGCCGCAACACGGCAAATATACCGAAAATAATCCGGAAGAAAACTGCTGTGTGCAGTGGTTTTCTTCCGGCCGATCCTCATCATATTTGCCGGGTTGCAGCCGGATCTCCGCCAGTCCCCATTATGCTTAATGTGACTGGATGCAGATATTCAAGCTGCCGGCAATTCCGGAATGCTGACAGATGTGGCAGGCTGTTCCCTGCTGGAACAGCCTGCCGGATACATAGCACTAGTGTGAAACTAGCCTTAAGGCTGTATTAGACAGGCAGATTTTCTGACAGATGATCGCTAATGAGCGTTCATAGTAACGCTCGTTAGCAATCATCTGGTAGTGTAATACTGCCACCGATTACCCAATGAATGGGCAAATGCACGTTCTTCGGGCAGTCCTAATATTTTGACCGGTTTAAAGATTATCGTTTGCAGGTGGCAGATCGCGGAGTCTAATCACGATCTGTTGCCGGCAAGCAATTCAGCGATTCAATATAGGGAAGAGCAATGGCATAACGATCGCTCCCCCTATACTGAGGAGGAGATCCCTGCATTTAATAGCAGTGGTCTCCTCCGCTAGTGAGCAAGCGATTGCACGGAAGGAATGCTTCCTTCCCGACAATCACCAGCAGAATATGGCTGTGTAATACAGCATTTACTGACTTTGCTTTGTGCATTAAGATGTAGATGTAGGCGTTATACATGTCCACACAGTCAAAGAGGTGGATGCTGGAGACCAGTAGGGTTGGCCACCATGATGGAGAGACTTAGTGGATAAAAGGTGGAAAGTCTAGATTATAGTTAGAAGATGGGTCTTGAGTTATTGGCATTTTGGATGACTCTTACTGGTTTTGAGGAGAAAACATGTAAAGTGACCAGTCTTCATGGGTCTTGCACCACTTGGGCTTGTAAGGCTCTAGTATCTTGCGGAGACGAAAACAGTAACTCTGCAACCAAAGAAGACAGGTAACACTCAGTATCATCATATATGAAAACAGAAAAGCTTAGCACAAGGCCAGGCCAGAGGTCAAGCAATAAGAGGTTCAGAGATGGCAGTAGCATCTGGTCCCTAGTTCCTGAGAAGCCCATAGGAAGACGCCAGGGTCCCAGGAGCTCGAAGCTATGACCTCTAGAGATGGTTATCTAAGTCTTCCTACCATAACTCTAGAATGGCCAAAACATGGGAAAAGGACAAGGAGAAACTTAAAATTTTGAGACAGAGTATAAGACTCTGTGGAAAGGAAGAGTAAAAAGATAGATTTTTTAAAATCTTGTTCTTATAACATTGTGATTAATTAGCCGAACGTGATGTAACCGAGGAATAAAACTTAATTGTGCCGTATTTCCTTGTAACAGAAAATTCAATGAGTATTAATTAGTTGCTGGGTTACTGCAGCGGTAAGCACACTATGGAAGGATTAAAACAATGAATGTATATTACTCCGCATATTCCTCTTCCCAGATGAACCATTAACGAAGAAGTAATTAACAACGCTGAGCTTAGATATGGCTGCGTTCCTCTGAATGAGAGGATCTGCCTGAAGTGAATCATGTTCCTCGGTGGAGAAAGGACAACTACAAGACCCATCACCCCCCAAACGCCAGTTGTAAGGACTCACATCTTCAAGGTCGTCCTCGTAGTCCACAGGTTCCTCTTTGTGCTTGTCCTACTCTCACAAACAGATCGCTGGGCACGTGTACCATTTTCCCATTGCAGTCTTGGTAGTCTGCAGGCACCATGGCCAAAGGGCTGACGCTAAGCGAGTGTCGTAAAGTGGGGACCTGCAGGAACTCTGGAATGTCCAGAGACCCCCGGGTGTCCAGAGATCCTGCCCGGCGATGGATGGATATCCTGCCCACTGAGCTGGACCTGCAGTCATCGGAATCATCATCGGTGCTGCCCTTGCCCTCCCCAGAGAGTAGAGATTCCCTTTCCCCAGTTTGGCTCTTCTTCTTGATGCTTGGTGCCCGACCAATGCTGTTCCAGCTGGAGCGACGGCTCCCCCAGTTACTGTAGGTGCCCCAAGGTGCACATGGGGAGCTTCGAACACTGGCCTGGGGATAGAAGTAAGACATAAAAAAAAAAAAAAAATCATTTCAACTAAGCACCACCATGGATGCAGTGCCATAAATTATCTTTATTTTGTCCAAAAAATTCTTAAAAGTTTCCCTAGCAGAGTTATGCAGTTGCAGTACCACTTATAACCACAATGTGGCAATATATACTATACTCGGTAAATATACTAAATATCCCAGACAGAACAATGGAAACCCACCAAAGACTTCTGATCACAGACTGATGGATCCATCGACACATTGCTTCCCCTTCTCGAATCCACAAACGTGTGTACAGAGTCCATGCAAGGAGAGCTCTTTGGAGTGGGCATGGGGGTGGCCGCAGTGCGCATGATGATGGGAGGAGGCATTGCACAACGAGGATCCAGGTGTCCATTAGGGGTCACTGCAAGTGAATACATCTTCAGCTCTGTAGAGGAGAGGACACAAGGGTGAAGACTGGTTAAAGTGACCTTCTGCTTCTGAAACATCATAGAGAAGGCCTGTTTCCTTTAGAGCAATGGTCTCCAACTTGTGGTTCTCCAGCCACTGCAAAACTACAACTCCCATCAGGCCAAGACAAATCATGTAAATATAGGACATCTACTATATAGTGATTATTTCACCCCGAATAACTTAATTTTGAATCCTTGCTTTTGGTACCACAGCCCACCCATTCTCATAATGAAGGAACCTGCCATATTAATAACATCACCTGTAGCTCGGAGGTCCTTCAGCTTTTCCAAATCTTCATCAAAATTGGTAGAGATTTTGTCCTCGTCGGTCTCTGACCTTGTGGCATCCCCCTGGCGTACAGACATAAGGATGAGTGATAGGATCATATAATAGATGGGCTCGCTTGACATCTGACAGGAACAACACAGATCTCACTTCTGCTGCGTCTGCAGGTTCTGCGGTTTTATCTCAGTCTGATGGATGAAACATCTCTAATCTGTTTTACACAGTCCTGCCGATTCCAGGATTAACCGTGAAAAGTGTCAGCGATAAGTCCGCCAATCGCTCATACATGGGTTATAAATCTTTACGTGTGAACCTGGCAGGAGCCTTAAGAAGATGTATGTGTATATTACAGACGTTTAATAAGCTCATATAGATGGGATGTTTGAGGGTGTTCATACTTATGTAGCTACAGATAGTACTGCCCCCTGTGTCTCCCTGTAAATGATGTAGGTACAGATAGTACTGCCTCCCTGTGTCTAACTGTAAATGATGTAGGTACAAATAGTACTGCCTCCCTGTGTCTCTCTGTAAATGATGTAGGTACAGATAGTACTGCCTTCCTCTGTCTCCCTCCAAATTATTTAGGTACAGATAGTACTGCCCCCCTGTCTCTCCTTGTAAATTTTGTAGATACACATAGTACTACCTCCCTTTCTCTCCCTGTAAATGATGTAGGTACAGATAGTACTGCCTCCCTGTCTCTCCATGTAAATGACATAGGTACAGATACTACTGCCTCCCTATCCATCTCTGTAAATTATGTAGATACAGATAGTACTGCCTCCCTGTCTCTCGCTGTAAATGATGTAGGTACAGATAGTACTGTCTCCCTGTCTCTCCTTGCAAATGATGTAGGTACAGATAGTACTGCCTCCCTGTCTCTCCTTATAAATGATGTAGATACAGATAGTACTGCCTCCCTTTCTCTCCCTGTAAATGATGTAGGTACAGATAGTACTGCCTCCCTGTCTCTCCCTGTAAATGATGTAGGTACAGATAGTACTGCCTCCCTGTCTCTCCTTGTAAATGAGGTAGGTACAAAGAGTACTGCCTCCCTGTAAATGAGATAGGTACAGATAGTACTGCCTCCCTGTCTCTCCATGTAAATGATGTGCAGATAGTACTACCTCCCCGTCTCTCTCCGGTCAATGATGTAGATACATATGGTACTGCCTCCCTGTCTCACCCTATAAATAATGCAGGTGCAAATAGTACTGCCTCCCTGTTTCTCTCTGTAAATTATGTAGGTACAGATAGTACTGCCTCCCTGTCTCTCCCTGTAAATGATATAGGTACAGATAATACTGTCTCCCTGTCTCTCCTTGCAAATGATGTAGGTACAGATAGTACTGCCTCCCTGTCTCTCCCTATAAATAATGCAGATACAGATAGTACTGCCTCTCTGTATTACCCTGTAAATGATGTAGGTACAGATAGTACTGCCTCCCTGTATTTCCCTGTAAATAATGTAGGTGCAGATAGTACTGCCTCCCTGTCTCTCCTTGTAAATGATCTAGACACAGATAATATTTCCCCTTGGAGCACCCCTTTAAGTCATATCCTAGTTTTAAAGATTATATATAGAACAAAAGAAACTTTGCTAGAAAAAGAACTTTAAAGTCTGAATCCCTAATTGTACAGTCACTTAGCTCCTAATGGAATGTTCCGATGAACTCGGTGCAGCAATACATCACATACAACAGTCCATTACTTTATTACATCCATACAATGACTATCTTTTTTTTGGACATTTACGCTAATTTGATGCTTGAAGCGCGCGGCTGTTGAGGGGGCTATGTGCGATTTATCATATTAATGTCCCTTCCTTCTGTGATCCTGTAAAAACTTCACAAAATTGATGAATGCTATGATGACTAAAGGATTTTTTTTTTAATTAGTCGAAGACTTGGGTGCCGATAACGAGGTGCTAACGACTGTCTAACGCTTCCCCACCCCCACCCCTTACCCCTTTCCTAGGCTTCAAGGTTATTTCGAGACTTAGATCATCACTTGGCAAATTTCTTTTGGTTAGCAGAAAAATGGGAACAGTCAGCATTGTAGGAGGGGGTCCGGCGGGAGGGGGGACTTCATTTCCTAGAAGTCTTGTAATTTTTATTATCCATTTCAAGCTCCATTTCGGAGACATAATTCACGGAGTAGTCAGACTGTGCCAGACGCTCTTATCATGTGCATGTAGATTACGGCATTTCAGCGACATGGATATATCATGCCCACTTAACGCTCTTGACTTTATCTTCAAAGTCATGCACAGGAGCTTTTTCCTTCTCGACACATCTTCCTGCTCGGAATGACTATAATAGAAGTTGAGCCTATAGCACAATGTATATGTCATCTGTCTGTGGTCCCTCAATACCATGCAGAACCTTTGTAGGATGCGTAGAGGAAGCCATATTGGAAAAGCTCACCCTGGTGTCGGAAAAAAGTGAACCAAAATGATTGACTGCCTTGGCCCTGTCCTAACAATGGCTGCCTCTGGGTCCCTATTGGAAAGCTGACCAGTAAGTTTACCTCTGCCTGAAAGCCTTCCACCAGAATGGCCACCAAGAGGTTAAACAGGACGTAATTTCCGAACGTCATAAGAGCCACAAAATAAAGAGACGCCCAAGATGAAGTGGAGGCCATCCCGTTATACAGCACCATGTTCCAGTCCTCCTGGGTAAGAATCTAAGAGAAAACGTAGAAAAAAGACAGGAACAGGTTATTGATCCATCATCTACATGAACAGAAAACCTTTTAAGAACAGTTGTTTAGGTGTTTGGTACCACTGGGTCATCACTTTGTATGAGTGCTCTTGCACCTTCACACATCTTGAGAATCCGTGGGAATGAGCATGTATGCGTAGTATGTCCGTTTCTGAGAATTCTAAATTGAGCTCGGATGCCCAGGTTTTCAAGTATTGTGGGACCCCTATAGGAGTCTGGACAGTAAGAGCCAAATATAGCTTAGAGATTATTTTGCTGGGGGGGGGATTTTAAGTGTAGCAACTTCTCGAACCATGTTGACTCTGTGGTGGGTGATCTAGACGCCAATAGTGGCTTGCTGATAGAGTTATATTCTATGGCATCTAAAAAGTTGCTAGAATGTAAAATGCGATTTAGGGAGTGATGTGCAGGGAGAGCACCTGATGCCCCATCTAAGAACTCTGTAACGGTGTATTTACGTAGCTTGTTCCATACAGGTGACACGGTGTCAGCAGTGGGTCTCACAATGAATGGAGCAAGGTCAGCCGGCATCAGCGGTGAGAGAGTATGTAATAAGCCTTTGTCTTTGTTCAGTTGTCTGATGACAGCCGCTGTGCCTTTAAGCAGTATATGTGAGTGAAGTGAAGATGAGTTCAGACCCCATAACCCCGCTCTCTGTTGTTTGTCGAGCTGGGATATCTCAAGCTCCCTACCCAGGATGGTAGACCAGGGGGCATGGATGTGTAGCCACCTCTTCAGGTGAATGGCCTTATAGTATAGCTGAGCGTCAGGTAGAGCCATACCTCCCCGATCCCTTCTCAGAATCAGCGTGCGATGTGCCAGTCTCGCTCCCCTCCCCCCCCAAAGAAAGGTGCTGAAGAGCCTTCTAATTTGTGTAAAGAAGGAGGAGGGAAGAAAGACAGGCAGCATCTGCATCACATACAGTATCTTGGGCATTATATACGTTTTCAACAAATTTTTTCGGCCCATCCAGGAAATATACGGAATTCTCAGCGTGTGCAGTTGTTGTTGGGCATCGTTCAGTAGTGCAGCATAGTTCAGCCGGAAAAGCTCATCCATTCTACAAGGGATCTTAATTCCCAGGTAGGACAAGTGAGACGTTTGCCATATGAAAGGGGTTTTCGTCTTTAGCAGGTGAATTTGTTTGGTCGGAGCCGATATATTCATGGCTTCAGATTTTGTGTAGTTCACTTTAAAATTGGACACTTGTCCGTACCGTTCAAACAAGGATAATAGATGCGGGAAGGCCTCAACCGGGTTTGAAACCATGACTAGGAGGTCGTCAGCATAAGCTGCGTTGAGATATTCTATAGGCTTTTATCCAACTGGAGTCCCCTGATGCCAGGATGGTCTCTGATGGCCTGTAGCAGGGTTTCCATGACTAATATGTATAGGGCAGGGGACAGGGGGCAACCCTGCCTCGTCCCATTCCTGATAGGGAAGGGAGGTGATAAGGTGCCATTAACTCTGATCCGGGCGCTAGGGCCTCCATACAGTGACATGATAGCCCTCTGAAATTGCTCGGGGAAGCCAAATTTTTGCAAAGTTTTAATCATATAAGCCCAGTTCACCCGGTCAAAGGCCTTCTCCGCATCTACACCCAGCAGGACCAGGGGGAGGCGTTTTTTCATCGCTAGCTGAATGGTGGACAGGATTCTGCAGGAGTTGTGGCTGCCTTCCCTGCCAGGGACAAATCCTGCTTGTTCAGGGTTAATGAGTTTCGGAAGAAGGACACTAATTCTAGTTGCAAGAAGTTTCGCCCAGACCTTAATGTCAACGTTCAAAAGCGAAATTGGTCTATAGCTGCCACATAATTTAGGGTCTTTACCGGGTTTGGGGAGAATAGTGACTGTGGCCTCAAGGGACTGCGTATGTAGCTGTGAGCCACTCAGGAGCTCATTGCACCAGGCAGCAAGGTGTGGGGCCAGAATTTTTGAGAATTTCTTATAATATCCCACGGGGAAGCCGTCAGGGCCCGGGCTTTTCCCCATTGGCATGGAGCTTAAAATATTTGTGACTTCCTTCTCCGTTACTGGGGATAGAAGAGTTTGACCCTCCTCCTCAGTTAGTGTGGGGAGCTGCAGGCGGTGCAGGAAGTCATCGATCAAGGAGGCCCTATCCGCAGTGGACCCGGTTACCTCCTCGGGGAGACCGTACAAGTCTTGGTAAAATTTTTGGAACTCAGTGGCTATATCCGACGTTTTGTGTACAGTAGTACCATCTCTCTTATTAATCCCTGCTATATACATTGAGTCCTTCCTCTGTTTCAGGAGAGAGGACATTAGTTTCGTGCCCTTGTCTCCGTGAGAATAAAAGCGAAATTGCGAGTATTGGTACGTTTTTGCATAACCTATATTTAGATGATCCGTTAGTTGCTTCCTCAGGGTAGTTAACTGCTCCCTGGCCAATAGGGCTCTAGAGCGATTATGTACAGACTCAATAGCCGCAATTTGCTTAAGTAGGGAATTCAAGTGCTCCTGTCTGTTTCTTTTAACCCTACTGCCCAGCGCAATGAGCTCGCCTCTCATAACCTGCTTGTGCGTCTCCCAGATAGTGGCGAGTGGCATCCCCTCAGTGGAATTCTCGGTAAAGAACCACGTTAGCTTCTGACTGAGGGTGTCTAGGTCTGACTGCTTATCTAGGAGTGTCTCATTTAGACGCCACTGTTTGGTTTGTATAGGTAACGTGGGAAAGTGGATTGAGGTTGACACCGAGGCATGGTCCGAGACCGTAACGGGCTCAATGGTAGCCTGCTCCACCCTGTCGGCACAACTGCCCGAGATCAGGACATAATCCAGCCTCTTATGAGTGTTGTGCGGTGCCGAAAAGAAGGTATAATCTCTGTCAGCAGGATGGAGCAGCCGCCAGGAGTCCACTAAGTTGGCTTCTGCTAGATAGGCATTAACCCTACCTAAAGCCGCTTGGGTCAGTTGGGAAGAGCCGTCAGACGCATCCATTAAAGGATTCAGCGCCATATTAAGATCGCCACCTATTACTCTAATTCCTTCAGCGAAGGAGGCAAACGTCTTCAAGGTACTGACAAGCCACTTTGTTTGACCACGATTGGGGCAGTATAGGCTGGGTAAGGTCACTATCTGTGTGCCTATTGAGCCTTTACAAATACATAGCGTCCCTCTGGGTCATCCTGTATGCAAGACAACTGGAAGGGAACTTTCTTTGATATGGCAATGCCAACTCCTCTAGCTGCACTGCTGAACGCGCTAATGAACCAGTGCTGGAAGTAGGACTTGGGGAGAGTGGGCACGTGCGCTGACTTAAAGTGTAATTCCTGGAGAAAACAGATGTCTGTGTGCGACTTTTTTAACATACGCACAACCTGTGACCTCTTCTGGGGTGTGTTAAATCCTCTGACATTAAAGGAGGTACACTTAATCAATGCCATGACATAGTACAAGTGTATACCATTGAGCTGCTAGTTGCTGGGAATCATGCGTGCGATCAGGGAAATAAAGTGAAGTGTCAAACCTCAAAAACAACCGGGGAACGGAGAAAATCTCCAACATAGGGGTCGGGTGGCTTGTGCCCAGCGCGCAGCCCAGCAAAGCAAGGCAAAGCGCGAATGGCCCAAGCCAGCCTATTGTAAGGCGCTTGTACCAGGGTTGCGCCATTAGGTCCCTGGTGAGTGCCATGACGGTCTAAGGCAAGCGGCTATACGGGGGGGGGGGGGAGTAAGCCAGCCTGTCCCACGAGCCACAGCAAACACAACCTTGAATACATTTCGTAGAGTAGCCTAGGTATCATTTGAATGACCTGACTGAACCAGGGGCCAATCAATAAGAC
Source organism: Bufo gargarizans (assembly GCF_014858855.1). Lineage (NCBI taxonomy): Eukaryota > Metazoa > Chordata > Amphibia > Anura > Bufonidae > Bufo > Bufo gargarizans. Next base: position 183,490,927 of record NC_058087.1, on the reverse strand, counting down.
TGACACCCCTTACCGCCCTGCCATTGCCATGGGACAAACAAGTTCAAAAGCAAGCATAATACAAACATGTGAGTTAAACATGTGGAATCGGGTAATGCATAATAACAAGGGCAGGGATGGTGCGATGGTATGGCAGCGGTTCACGGATTGCCCGTCCGGGCCAACCCGACCCAGGGTTCCACCGCCTGTAGACCAGCGGACCGAGATATCTCAGGCCAAGTCCTCGGATCAGCAGATCACAGCTGGCTACTAGAAGCAGGCAACCAACAAAGAAGTCATAGATGGCTGTAACAAATACTTGCGTTCAGGGACTGAAGATCGTCCACAACATCCAGCAGCCAGGAAGCACCGGTTCAAGGAGCTGCCATCTGCGAGTGGGGCAAAAGTCTTAAATCAGGGCAGCAGACCTTATGGCCTATTGTTGAGCTTTCTCTTTGTAGAGGCTTTAACCCATCTCTGCTCCTCCGGTAACTCTGGCAAAGGGACTCCTGTGTCGGCCGACGGGAGCCATGATGGTATATCCAGAGGAGTCGTGTGAAGCAGAGTCCACGCTGCTGGTAAGTCCGCTGGTGTGCGGATTGTGCATCGTTTGCCCTCGGATGCGAAAGTCAGACTGAACGGGAACAGCCACTTGTAGGGCATTTTAACAGCTCTCAGATGGTCGGTAAGCGGACGGAGTATCCTTCGCTTATTCAATGTGGAGGGTGCTAAGTCCTGAAATAGGAGGATCTTCGCCCCCTCATAGAGCGGTTCTTTCTGCTCTCTTGCAGCTTTAAGAATTGCTGCTGTGTCCACATACCGTAACAGGCCACAGACCACATCCCTCGGTGGGTCATTGTCCCTCGGTTTTGGCCTAAGTGCTCTGTGGATGCGCTCTATGCAGACTTCAGCTGCTCTTTCTGCACCTAGCAGGCCGGAAAAAATGGCGGCTGCCGCCTCAGGTAGCGCTTCATGCAGAACCTGCTCTGGGAGACCCCGCAGCCGGATATTCTTTCGTCGGCTGCGGTTTTCTTGGTCTTCTATCAGAGCGTAGGCAGTATCTAAAGAGGCAGCAAGTGCGGCACTGTTGTCGCCCAGTGTGTGAGCAAAGGTCAGGATGGCCGCCTGCGTGTGCTCCAGCTTCTCCACGCGGTGCCCGATGTGCTTCACGTCGCACTTGATTTCAGTAAGATCTTGAATCACCGGGGCTAACGCCGATGATAGGGCTTGTTGGATGAATTGGCGCGAAATAGGCGCCGAGGTGGAGGTGCGGAGTCCAGGCATCCAGATCTGATGAGACGCCGTCCGCTCCCTCTGCTTCCTGCAGCCAATCCTCGTGCTCAGGCAGCGCCATCTTGGCAGCACTCGCAGCCGAAGGCCTCTTGTTCAGGAATTTATCCATGTCCTGAGGACCTCAGTCCAATCTGGCAGGTTCTGGCTTGTCTCTAGGGATATATCGTCCCACTTTACCCATTCTGTGTAGGCTGGAAAGCGAAATAAACCAGTTTGCTGGCTCTCATGGAGAGGAGCTCTCTCACATGCGTCTGGCCTGGCCGGAAGTCAAGCTCCGCCCCCCCATAGTAGTTATATTCTTGTACATAGGAGCAGTATTATAGTAGTTATATTCTTGTACATAGGAGGCAGTATTATAGTAGTTATATTCTTGTACATAGGAGGCAGTATTATAGTAGTTATATTCCTGTACATAGGAGCAGTATTATAGTAGTTATATTCTTGTACATAGGAGCAGTATTATAGTAGTTATATTCTTGTACATAGGAGGCAGTATTATAGTAGTTATATTCTTGTACATAGGAGCAGTATTATAATAGTTATATTCTTGTACATAGGAGGCAGTATTATAGTAGTTATATTCTTGTACATAGGAGCAGTATTATAGCAGTTATATTCTTGTACATAGGAGCAGTATTATAGTAGTTATATTCTTGTACATAGGAGGCAGTATTATAGTAGTTATATTCTTATACATAGGAGCAGTATTATAGTAGTTATATTCCTGTACATAGGAGCAGTATTATAGTAGTTATATTCCTGTACATAGGAGCAGTATTATAGTAGTTATATTCTTGTACATAGGAGCAGTATTACAGTAGTTATATTCTTGTACATAGGAGCAGTATTATAGTAGTTATATTCTTGTACATAGGAGCAGTATTATAGTAGTTATATTCCTGTACATAGGAGCAGTATTATAGTAGTTATATTCTTGTACATAGGAGCAGTATTACAGTAGTTATATTCTTGTACATAGGAGGCAGTATTATAGTAGTTATATTCTTGTACATAGGAGGCAGTATTATAGTAGTTATATTCTTGTACATAGGAGCAGTATTATAGTAGTTATATTCCTGTACATAGAAGCAGTATTATAGTAGTTATATCCTTGTACATAGCAGGCAGTATTATAGCAGTTATATTCCTGTACATAGGAGGCAGTATTATAGTAGTTATATTCTTGTACATAGGAGGCAGTATTATAGTAGTTATATTCTTGTACATAGGAGGCAGTATTATAGTAGTTATATTCTTGTACATAGGAGCAGTATTATAGTAGTTATATTCTTGTACATAGGAGCAGTATTATAGTAGTTATATTCTTGTACATAGGAGCAGTATTATAGTAGTTATATTCTTGTACATAGGAGCAGTATTATAGTAGTTATATTCTTGTACATAGGAGGCAGTATTATAGTAGTTATATTCTTGTACATAGGAGCAGTATTATAATAGTTATATTCTTGTACATAGGAGGCAGTATTATAGTAGTTATATTCTTGTACATAGGAGCAGTATTATAGCAGTTATATTCTTGTACATAGGAGCAGTATTATAGTAGTTATATTCTTGTACATAGGAGGCAGTATTATAGTAGTTATATTCTTATACATAGGAGCAGTATTATAGTAGTTATATTCCTGTATATAGGAGCAGTATTATAGTAGTTATATTCCTGTACATAGGAGCAGTATTATAGTAGTTATATTCTTGTACATAGGAGCAGTATTATAGTAGTTATATTCTTGTACATAGGAGCAGTATTACAGTAGTTATATTCTTGTACATAGGAGCAGTATTATAGTAGTTATATTCTTGTACATAGGAGCAGTATTATAGTAGTTATATTCCTGTACATAGGAGCAGTATTATAGTAGTTATATTCTTGTACATAGGAGCAGTATTACAGTAGTTATATTCTTGTACATAGGAGGCAGTATTATAGTAGTTATATTCTTGTACATAGGAGGCAGTATTATAGTAGTTATATTCTTGTACATAGGAGCAGTATTATAGTAGTTATATTCCTGTACATAGAAGCAGTATTATAGTAGTTATATCTGTACATAGGAGTAGTATTATAGCAGTTATATCTGTACATAGGAGGCAGTATTATAGTAGTTATATTCTTGTACATAGGAGGCAGTATTATAGTAGTTATATTCTTGTACATAGGAGGCAGTATTATAGTAGTTATATTCTTGTACATAGGAGCAGTATTATAGTAGTTATATTCTTGTACATAGGAGGCAGTATTATAGTATTTATATTCTTATACATAGGAGCAGTATTATAGTAGTTATATTCCTGTACATAGGAGCAGTATTATAGTAGTTATATTCCTGTACATAGGAGCAGTATTATAGTAGTATATTCTTGTACATAGGAGCAGTATTACAGTAGTTATATTCTTGTACATAGGAGCAGTATTATGGTAGTTATATTCTTGTACATAGGAGCAGTATTATAGTAGTTATATTCCTGTACATAGGAGCAGTATTATAGTAGTTATATTCTTGTACATAGGAGGCAGTATTATAGTAGTTATATTCTTGTACATAGGAGCAGTATTATGAGTAGTTATATTCCTGTACATAGAAGCAGTATTATAGTAGTTATATCCTGTACATAGCAGGCAGTATTATAGCAGTTATATTCCTGTACATAGGAGGCAGTATTATAGTAGTTATATTCTTGTACATAGGAGGCAGTATTATAGTAGTTATATTCTTGTACATAGGAGGCAGTATTATAGTAGTTATATTCTTGTACATAGGAGCAGTATTATAGTAGTTAGATTCTTGTACATAGGAGGCAGTATTATAGTAGTTATATTCTTGTACATAGGAGGCAGTATTATAGTAGTTATATTCTTGTACATAGGTGCAGTATTATACTACAGTGATCCCTCAAGATACAATGGCCTCAGGATACAATATTTTCAACATACAATGGTATTTTCCGACCTATCGTAGGTTGAAACTAGACTCAACATACAATGCCTCAGACTCAGATCCAATCGATCAAGGACACTTCTCTGGTAAAATAGCTGTATTAGTTGCTAGTTAGCAGCTATTCCTGACTTTTATATGTAAGGACTTGTTTAATCAGTCTTAGTTATGTCACAGACGTTACCACGACAGGTGGCAGGAGATCTGTGAGACTGGCAACACGTGGTTTGATCTGACATGTTTTGCGTTTGGATCAAATGACGTCTGTGTTGTTTCTGGTGCTTGCCATACCTTCTTTCCCCAGGTGTGGCTATTAGGGTCATTTAACCTTCTCTATTTATTGTTGTTTCTCCCACTTTGCTATGCGGTTTATAGCTTCTGTTGAAGTTGTGGATAGCTTGTGTGTGGATCTTTTTTTTGCTTGTTTCAGTACAGCCATGGATCCTATTGCTGCACTGCCTGGACAGCTGCAGGGGCTGTCTTTGGAGGTAGCTGACCTCCGCACACCGTCTCGCAGATCCAGAGACCACAGGCTGCTGGTCCTAGTGGTGGCGGTTACCAGGCCTGTCTCAAGCCTAAAGTTTCCCTCCCAGACAGATTCTCTGGGGGATGTGATCATTTCATTTTGTTTAGGGAGGCGTGCAAACTGTATTTTAGGCTACATCCACACTCATCTGGGGATGAGATTCAGAGAGTTAGTATGGTTATTTTGTTGCTTAAAGGGTATGCTCAGTCATTGGCTTTTTCTCTGCCGACTGGATTGCAGTCTCTTCGGTCGGTGGATGAATTTTTCAAAGCTCTAGGTCTCATCTATGATGACACAGATTGGACCTCCCTGGCCAAGACCAAGCTACGTGGCCTTCGTCAGGGAGAGCGTTCTGCTGAGATCTATTGCTCTGAGTTTAGGAGGTGGGCTACTGAGTGAAACGATCCGGCTCTCCGTAGTCAGTTCTGTCAGGGATTATCAGAGGCTGAAGGACGCTTTGGCCTTTCATGAGAATCCTGAGTCTCTGGAAGCCGCTGTGTGTCTTGCAGTACGCATTGATAGACGCCTGAGAGAGAGACGTACTATCACATAATGTATCGTCTTCCTCTGACACTTTGGGTGAAGATACTCCTGGGTTTATGTCTGGGGATGAACCCATGCAATTAGGGGGAGCTACTCCTGGATCTGTGGGGATTGAGGTGTTTATCGACAGCAGGGCAGGGGTGAACCTGATTGATGCTCATTTCTGAAGGCTCTTATGCGGTTTTTGGGGTTCACCAACTATTACCAAAAATGTATTCAGAACTATTCGACAGTGGTGAAACCCTTAACAGACATGACTAAGAAAGGGACGGATGTTTCAGTGTGGTCTGATTTAGAGTTGCGGGCCTATTCTGCGGTTAAGGAGTACTTTGCTTCTGCCCCTATATTGGTGCAGCCGGATGTATCAGAACTTTTCATTGTGGAAGTTGACGCATCCGAGGTGGGGGTAGGAGCAGTCTTATCGCAGGGCCCGTCGCCTGGTAAATGGCGTCCATGTGCATTTTTCTGTAAAAAACTCTCTGCCACAGTGGGCAACAGAGAGTGGCTGGCCATTAAGTTGGCTTTTGAGGAGTGGCGTCATTCGTTGGTAGGGGCGATTCATCCGATCACGGTGTTCACACATCACACAAATCTGGAGTCGGCTAAACGACTGAACACAAGGCAGGCCAGATGGTCTTTGTTTTTCACTAGATTCAATTTAATTGTCACTTATCATCCTGGGGTTAAGACCGTCAAGGCAGACGCCTTGTCACATAGTTTTCCTGGAGGTGGTGATTTTGAAAAACCAACTCCTATACTGTTGGAGGGGGTGGTGATATCCGCTCTATACCCTGACCTAGAAGTGAAGGTGTTAGAGGCTCATGAAGACACACCGGAGTCTTGCCCCTCTGGGAAATTGTTTGTTCCATCAGAATTGAATCATAAGGTGTTTGAGGAACATCACTGTACGGTTCTTACGGGACACCCGGGGAGCAAATCCACTGCTGACCTCATCTCTCGTAGATTCTGGTGGCCGGGGTTGCATAAGTGTGTTGAGGACTATGTGTCGGCCTGTAGTATCTGTGAATGTGCTAAGGTGACACATACTCGACCTTCTGGATCTCTACGTCCGTTGCCCATCCTTTCCAGACCATGGACTCACTTATCCATGGATTTTATTACTGATCTGCCTAATTCGTCTGGAAAGACAGTTATTCTGGTGGCAGTTGATCGTTTCAGTAAAATGGTGCACTTCATAGCATTACCAGGCCTACCTAATGCTAAAACACTTGCACAGGTATTTGTTGACAACATTGTGAAACTTCATGGCATTCCCTCTAATGTGGTCTCGGATCGTGGGACTCAGTTTGTGTCCAGATTCTGGAAGTCGTTCTGTACTCAGCTGAGCGTACAACTGTCTTTTTCTTCTGCTTTTCATCCTCAGATGAATGGACAGACGGAGCGCACTAATCAGAGTCTGGAAGCTTACGATGTTTTGTCTTTGAGAACCAGGAGGAGTGGTCTTTGTTTTTGTCTTTGGCAGAGTTTGCCATAAACAATCGTATAGAGGAGTTCACTTGTAAGTCGACATTTTTTGGGGCATATGGGTTTCACCCACAATTTGGCACATTCTCTGGTTCGGATACTTCCGATATTCCTAAAGAGGAACGTTTTTCATCATCATTGTCATCTATATGGCAGAAAATTCAAAATAACTTGATGAATATGGGCAACAAGTATAAACGTGGGCTTGACAGGAAACATATGAATGGTCCGGACCTGAGAATGGGTGATTCTGTGTGGCCGTCCACAAGAAACATTAAATTAAGGTTCCTTCTTGGAAGTTGGGTCCAAGGTTTATTGGTCCATATAAGATCACTGACATTAATAATCCTGTAGCTTTTCGTCTTGAAATTCCTCAGGCTCTGAAAATTCATAATATGTTTCACAAATCTTTGTTGAAGAGATATGTTTAACCTTTGGAGTCGTCCCCCTTGCCACCCTCTCCTGTCAGGGTGGACGTCAGTTTGGAATTCCAGATCGCCAAGATTATTGACTCTCGAGTTCTTCGTAGATCTCTTCAGTATCTTGTTCACTAGAAGGGTTATGGATAGGGTTGAGTGAACCCGAACTGCAAAGTACCTGGACCCGAACTTGGACTTTTCCACTGAAGTTTGGGATCGGGTTCGGTGTTTGGGTGATTTTATTATTTTCCATTATAACATGGTTCTAACGGAAAATAATAGCATTCTTAAGACAGAATGCTACCGGTAAATAAAATGGCCATTGAGGGGTTAAAAATAATAAAATAAAATAAACTCACCTCATCCACTTGATCACGCAGCCGGTATCCTCTTCTTTCTGCAGGACCTGCAAAAGGACCTGTGATGACTTCACCACGCTCACCACATGGTGAGCTTGGTGACGTCATCGCAGGTCCTTTTGCAGGTCCTGCAGAAAGAAGAGAATACCGGCTGCGTGATCAAGTGGATGAGTTTTTTTTTGTTTTTTTTAACCCCTCAATGGCCATGTTATAACGGAAAATAATAAAGTGAAGTTCGGGTCCCCATTGACTTTAATGCGGTCCGGGTTCGAGGTCAAGTTCGGGTCCTGAACCCGAACTTTGACCTGAAGTTCGCTCATCTCTAGCTATGGACCAGAGGAAAGGATGTGGGTACCGGCATCTGACGTGAATGCCAGTCTTTTGGTGAAAACCTTTCACAGGTCTCATCCGGATAAAGTTGGTCCTGGGTGCCTGGAGGTCACCCGTAGAAGAGGGGTACTGTCACGGACGTTCCCACGAAAGGTGGCAGGAGATCGGTGAGACTAGCAACACGTGGTTTGATCTGACATGTTTTCCGTTTGGATCAAATTAGCAAGTTTCTGGTGCTTGCCACACCTTCTTTTCCCAGGTGTGGCTATTAGGGTAATTTAACCTTCTCTATTTATTGTTGTTTCTCCCACTTTGCTATGCGGTTTATAGTTTCTGTTGGAGTTGTGGATAGCTTGTGTGTGGATCTCAGCTTAGTTCCTGGTGCTGCCATAGCCACTTGAAGTTAAGTGTTTTCTTTCTCTTTGTATTTTGTTTGAGTTTTTTGTGTGTTGCATTTCCAATTTGTATTAAGGCCTGAGGGAGATTCCTGTTCGTCCTTCCTTTTGGAGGAACAGGTTGTTTCAGTCCTGACATTAGTATGAGGGTCCTATAGGGTGAGTTAGGACACTAGGTAATTCTGCGTATCAACACACCTGGGGTCTGTTCATATTGGCAGTTAGTCAGGACTTTGATTAGGGTTTTACTGGGAGGTGTCCATTTCCTTTGCCTAGTTTCCAGCTCTTATTCCTTCACCCCTTTCCTTCCTATGCTCCGTGTGGTGTTTCGCTCCCACAACCCGAAATTGACAAGTTATCTGCCTATTTTTTACTAAACCTTCATTTTCTCTTATCTTGGATGACATTTTAGAGCTTTGGAACCGATTACTCAACTTACAATGGTTTCAACATACTGTACAATGGGCATCCTGAAACAAATAATTATTGTAACTTGAGGGACCACTGTAGTTATATTATTGTACATAGGAGGCTGTATTATAGTAGTTATATTCTTGTACATAGGAGCAGTATTATAGTAGTTATATTCTTGTACATAGGAGGCAGTATTATAGTAGTTATATTCTTGTACATAGGAGCAGTATTATAGTAGTTATATTCTTGTATATAGGAGGCAGTATTATAGTAGTTATATTCTTGTATATAGGAGGCAGTATTATAGTAGTTATATTCTTGTACATAGGAGCAGTATTATAGTAGTTATATTCTTGTACATAGGAGCAGTATTATAGTAGTTATATTCTTGTAAATAGGAACAGTATTATAGTAGTTCTATTCTTGTACATAGGAGGCAGTATTATAGTAGTTATATTCTTGTACATAGGAGCAGTATTATAGTAGTTATATTCTTGTACATAGGAGCAGTATTATAGTAGTTACATTCATGTACATAGGAGCAGTATTATAGTAGTTATATTCTTGTACATAGGAGCAGTATTATAGTAGTTATATTCTTGTACATAGAAGCAGTATTATAGTAGTTATATTCTTGTACATAGGAGCAGTATTATAGTAGTTATATTGTACATAGGAGGCAGTATTATAGTATTTATATTCTTCTACATAGGAGCAGTATTATAGCAATTATATTTTTACAGTGAGTAAATGCTTCAAAATATTGTAAGTATAATTAATGTTAATGACTTGAATCAATAAATAATAACTGGAAATATTGGCTCAGATATCAGCAGAGCCAATTAGCATCACCTGACAGTAATAACTGGTTCTGATACACTGTGATCTGATAGCATAAAGGAGAATCCAATTTCCTCTTTCATTTGTTATCGGTGAGTTTCTTACATTTGATGTGTTGATGTCAGGATCAGACTTTCTGCCTCCACTTGGAAAGCATCAAAGCCAATTTTTAATGAAGACGTTAATTAGGCTTTGAGCGCCCACTGTGGAAATATGGACTCAGTTCTAACAACAGATTGTTCTAAATCCTTTTCAAAAAAGATTCAGACGAATGCAGGAATTCTTCATGGTTCTCTTCTAGGAGCCTCCAACTATTCCTTTACTTTGTGGCCAAGACAAATCAACAAATAAATATTAATTCTGGGATTAGTGATCTTGGACGTGACCCCAATGATTATGTTTCGGAATGACCCATCAGATAATTTCGGAATGTATCATGGTCACATGTCATATTTGGATATTTCTTCATCTTTGAAGATCATAAACTCTTTTTCATCCTGTTGTTCAAAATGTTAATGGACCCCATAGCATAGATTATGTGGGGGCCCCTTTTGATGCTGGTTAAAGGGAACCTGTCACCGGGATTTTGTGTATAGAGCTGAGCATATGGGTTGCTAGATGGCCGCTAGCACATCCGCAATACCCAGTCCCCATAGCTCTGTGTGCTTTTATTGTGTAAAAAAAACGATTTGATACATATGCAAATTACCCTGAGATGAGTCCTGTCCCTGACTCATCTCACGTACAGGACTCATCTCAGGGTAATTTGCATATGTTTCAAATCGTTTTGTTTACACAATAAAAGCACACAGAGCTATGGGGACTGGATATTGCGGATGTGCTAGCGGCCATCTAGCAACCCATGTCCTCAGCTCTATACCCAAACTCCAGGTGACAGGTTTCCTTTAACACAAGTCCTCTAACTAGGAGGACTTTGTGCTTCTTTAGGCCCATTTCATGATTCATGTGGTGATTTCCCACACCCATGCCTGTAGGCTCTTGGATCTGGGCGTCCATCTCTCTAGGGGCCCATAGCATCTACATGGTTAGGTAGATACTCTATGGGAAGTTGACATGATAGATTACTTCCAACACATGGTCTCGATTATGGTATCCTACTTCAGGGGCCACCAGTGTTATCATTTGGTCATTACACAATGCCTACTGGAATCAATGGGCCCTCATGTAATTCATAGATACCTGTGGTCCTCCAAAGTAAGGCTCTTTTCACATCTCGTTTATGGCCCCCATTTAACCTATAGGCCTAGACTTGCAGTTTATGTTAATGGATGTCTCTCACAGGTGCCATAGAGCGGGATCTGTCACCCATAGGGTCCCACTGTACAAAAATATATACCGTGTGGATACTGTTGTATGGAATTGAGAGTCTACTCGGCTGTTCCATACCTTTGGGTATAGTAATGTATACCAGCCAGATGGAGGACAAAAAGGACACCCTTTTGGCCTTTGTTACTATAATATGACCTCATAGGTATGTTTAGTACCTGCTATATCTACATCACAATGTATGTGATGTGAACAGATGACCTTTGCTGTTTTGATGAATCTCTCCTATTACTACCATTCGGAAAGGGGTTCTTTACTACAGGCAACCCCTTTAAGACTCTTCAATGTCTTAAAATATTAGTGAAGGAGAATTATTTTATGTTCATTGTAGAGAGACAGGTACTTGGCTTTCAAAAATGGACAAGTCCTTGGTGCTTTGTCAGGTGAATGGATGTAAACTGTAAGCATATAATTTATTTGAGATAAATCTGATTACTTCTGCCGGCTAAGATGGGACATGGCATGAATGCTGCCTACATTCTTTTCTCCTTCTCTTTGTCACCAAGTTGTCAACCCAGAACCCAGATGTTTTTCCTGGTAGCTAGGGATGACAAACAGCATTTTACATGAGTTGTCAGGAAGCATGGTCATAGGAACTAATCTGTCTCAGGTGCCTTCTACTGCCCTATTAATCAGATTTTTCTAATACGTGTGGATAGATGTGAGAACATTTATGGAAGAGGTCATAGGAATATTCTTACCTGGAAAACTGTCACAATGGCCCAGAGAAGGGAATCAAAGTTCTTCCGGTCGGTAATGGTGTCTCCATTGTCTGTCCTCAGAGTAAACTTACAGCCAAAGAGATGCATGCCAAGAATGCTACAAGGAGCAAAGAACACAGCAATATTAGCCAATCACCGAAGTGATGGATATTCGTGGGGACGGAAAGGGGTGGTTGAAGACCCTACTTGTAGAATTAGGTCAACATCATCAATACTATTGTATGAATATTAGGAGTTATGTCTTGATATGGATGAGTTATATTATAGAAGCAGGGATGGCACTGACGGGCAATACTGATGTAGCAGAAATGATCCAGTACCTGAAGATAAAGATGAAGAGCATGAGAAGCATGCAGAACGTAGCCACATTGTCCATGGTCTTCATCAGGACCACCAGTTGGCGGCGCAGAGCTGGCATGAAGCGGACCAGCTTCAACACGCGAAGCAGCCGGAATGTTCTGAGCACAGACAGACCCCCGTCTGACTGTCCGATGATCTCCCAAACACTGAATGATGGGAAAGCAGTATAGCGGTAAGTGTCTCCATCACAGCAACCTACAGGCAACTCAGTAGTCACAACTTAACACTATGAGAAGAGAGGATATGGTGGGCGGCATGAGATGAGGCAACAGCAGAAGCTTCTAAACTGTTCACGTCTTACACGTATCATTCCGCTACATACAAAAAGAAAACGATGACTGAGCATAGCAAGCCCCTAGAGCTAAGAGCGGGAATGTGCTTTTCTATAGTACCCAATGATACAACACATACTTTGGAGGACCATGATGCCCACCTGTGAGTTTGAAATGTTTACGCTAAATTCAAGATGGTGGCCCTAAAGAAGGCTGAGAGTTGTACCCATAGGTCAACTATTTATTGTCAATAATTAGTCAATAATATTTAGTTAGACCCTCTAAATCATACACTTTTTACAATTTCTGAAAATTGATAAAATGATTTATTGTTAGATGTCGCCATTTAGCTCTTAAAATTACATTGTCTTAGATTTAATTGGTGGTGGCGCTGTTGCACTAGAGCCTATGAAAATATTAATCATCGGCCAAGTGGTGAGAAGTGGTACTGCAGGTGACAAGTTTAGAAAAAACTAAACTTTAACTAGGATAAGAAAGGCAGCTCTAGAATATATTATATAACAAGCTGAACTGTTTCCTTTAATTTTCTTTTTACAAAGCAAAATTCATTTTAGATAATTTTGGCTATTTCCTTTAAGGGTCTCACAGACACTGGCAGCACAGGTATATTCCATGTGTTCTAGCCCTCTTTGGTAATGCATGGTCAACTGTGTGACAGTGCTTCTGAAAAGTCCACTTACATGGGACGGCCTGGATTATCTTAACAAGGGAATCAATTTAGGAAACCAATTTCATTTGAAAGTTGGATTCCATTAAATAATCAATGTATAGCATTTAGTTTAGACGCAGAAAGTATTGACTTTCCTAGAAGAGACAATGAGAGGGTCCAGGGGTCAACGTAGCACGATAATAAAAAGTTTGAAAAATTTGATTCAGTATAATAATGCCAGTGGAGCACAAATATTGGGTTTAAAGGGGCTCTGTCAGCAGATTCAACCCTATTAAACTAGATAAGCTCCCTGGTGGGGTTGCTTATGCTGATTAAATTGATACCTGCCTCGTGAAAATCGGCTGTGGCGTTCCTGAGAAAAAAAGACTTTTATTCTTCATGGAAATTAAGGCATCAGCGCAGTAAGGGGCGTGGCCAACACTCGAAAGTCGCGTTGCACTGAAGCCCTCATTTGCATAAAGAATAAAAGTCTTTTATCTCGGTAACGCTGCAACCGATTTTCACAAAACAGGTATCATTTTAATCAGCATGATCGACCCTACCCGGCTGTTTGCCTGATTTAATAGGGATGATCCTGCTTATAGGTGTTCTTTGAGGGACAATATGGTCTCCATCTCGTGTTTGCACTTTTAATACTATGTTGCTATGTCTATAACTGGCTTATAGGTTCATGCTAGGCAAAACTGATGTTCTTTGAGGACAGTGATTGGCTGAGCCATTATTTCCTGTGTCTCAAGAGGGGCAAGGAAGTGTAGGAACAGGAGCGGTGGGCAGTCCCTGAGGGGAAACAATTTTTTTTGCCATTCTGACCGTTGTAGTTTTTTTTTAATGTTATCTTAAATGGGCATGTACTTGAGGAGGGGGTTGGGATTTACATTGAAGCTCCTGAGATGACCAGCAGCAAAAAGAAGCAATCACCTGATGACCACGATGATTCCATCAAAGATATTGTATGGATTCTTGATGTATCCAAACATTCCAAAAGCGAGGAGCTTCAGGAGCATCTCCAAGGCAAACATGCTGGTGAAGACGATGTTACTGATCTCCAGGGCGTTGGTCAGCTCTTCAGGCTGCAGGGAGAAAGCGCAGAGGTTATAATGCATCGTTATAATGGTATAGTACACAGAAGAGCAGACAATACATCGGTCAGGGCTCAGCCAACCCAACCAGTGGCCTCATACACTGTACTATACCTAATGCAGGACCTAGGGGTGTAGCATGCCAATCATTTAAATGGGTATTCCCATCTTATAAAGCAGGGATGCCCAACCTGCAGCTCTCCAGCTGTTGCAAAACTACAGCTCCCAGCATGCCCGGGCAGCCTACAGCTATCAGCCTACAGCAGGGCATGGTGGGAGTTATAGTTTTACAACAGCTGGAGGGCCACAGGTTGAGTCTCCCTGTTATAACGTAATAGCACAGGAATCAGCAACCTTCGGCACTCCAGCTGTTGGGAAACTACAACTCCCAGCATGTTCCTTTCACTTCTGTGGGAGTTCAGAGAACAGCCAAGCAAGTGTGTATGATGGGAGATGTAGTTACACAACACCTGGAGTGCCAGAGGTTGCTGACCCCTTAAATCAAGCATGGCCAAGCTGCGGCTCTCCAGCTGTTGTAAAACTACAACTCCCACCATGCCCTGCTGCAGGCTGATAGCTGTAGGCAGTCTGAGCATGCTGGGAGTTGTAGTTTTGCAACAGCTGGAGAGCCTCAGGTAAGCCATGCCTCCCTTAAATAGTATATCACCTGGATATGACATCATTTTATCACTGGTGAGAGTCCGATCTCTGGGATCCCCACCAATCCCATACACAGCTCAGCAGACAGTATCACACATCAAGGGCTTAGATACACCTGCTCAGCAGCAGTAGTCTTCAGTACACCAGCTAATCGGCACCTGTATCAGACATGGGAGTCTTAGATTGACTGGTTCAGAGTATCACACGTGATAGTCTTTGATATACCAGCCAAATGGATAGCAGTCTCACAAATGGGAAGCTTAGATACACCGGTTTAAAATATCACACATGATAGGCTTAGATACACCAGCTAATCGTCAGACAGTACCACCTGATAAGCTTAGATACATCATCTTAGTAGACAGTATAAGGGCTCCTGCACACAACCGTATCTGTTTAGGCAGTGTACATGAGCCCTTACTTAGGATAGGCTTAATTTAACAGTATCACATATGATAGGCTTAGATACATCTGCTGAGCAGACGTATAATTCTCTAAAGGACCCCCCCCCCCTTCCAAATAAATAAATCATTAACACTTTTTGTCCCATCTTGTCTCTTTTCTTGTGTGACCTTGATGAGCGTTGCCGGTGCCCACCCTATAGTGAGGAGGGCGCTCCCACCACTAATAAAGGAGACACTTTACATAGCCCGGTCGCCTCTTTATTTTGGCATGGACAGAATTTTCCGTATGATCTGATTATTCAAGTCTTTTCAGCTTGAGACATGTCCTCTATCAAGGAGCGAAGTCTGCCGGAGTGTGAAAGAGCTAATTAGATGCCCAGTGGTTTGGCTGCGTTTCAGTGTGCCGGCTGCACTGTGGATACGGACTGGTCCGGGCGCTTGGCGGGAAGCCACATACATACAGTAGCTATTACAAAGAAGGGATATATATATATGTCTGGTTCAGGCGAGAGGCATATTTATACTTGCCAGCTCTCCGGGGGCTGCCAAGAGCCTGAATATTTACTGACAGGCCTAAAAAAAAAAAGAAGAAAAAAAAAAAAAGACGGGCTGCAGTGGTTCACAGATAGGCGTCAGGTATGTGAATGTCAGCCAATATGGCAGTCCTGTATAAAAAGTCCCCTGCCTGTGTAGTACCCTGGAGCAGGGGTACTTTGACATTTGGACATTTGCCTATTGTCTTTGCTTTATTTTACTTGAAAGGGTTAACTTGCACTGACTTCTATTGTTTAATACTGTGTAACTGCATTTTATATTTATCTTGTTCATTTGCACTGTATTTGCGAGGCTCTGTGGAAAGGGTTAATGAATAATGAGAGACCTTTGGGACTTTGAATGAGAAGCTGGTAATTCTCCACAGCTGCCATTGGGTTAAAAGAAATACATGTTTTGGAGGGAAAAAGACAGACTTGTTTACTACCAAAACCAGACAATCTGACCTTTTGAATGTCTGGTTTTAGCTTTGTTATGTCTGTAAACTTGTTTTTGTCTGGAAAAACTGCTGTGTCATTGCCATTGAGTATTATTGAAGCTCTAATGTAAATATTTGCCAGACAGAAGTGGTAACATTGTATCTGTTTGTGCTGAGTGTCTCCACTCCACCCCTCCCATTAGAAGGTTCTAGTCTAGCTAGAAAAGGTACATAAGTAGAGCAGTCAGAGCCCCTAGTGTCCTGCCGTTAGGGAACAGTGCTTGGAAGAGGAGACTCTGCTAGACTATTGAATGACCAGAAGAAAACACTAAGAAGGTGATACTCTGCCACAGATCCTGGATCACCAGCCTTCTGAAGAGAGAGGGACAGCTAGCTCAGGCCTTTCCTCAGCATCAAACCCTTCTACTGCCAAGGAGGAGACTGGAGAAGCCAGCTCAGTGCACTGTCTGTATTGTTTTGCACTTGAGTTCCTCCCGTAAAGAAGCCCACTGGTTTACTGCAGACCCTGACTCTTTGGACTTTTTCCCCATTGGGATGCACCATGCCTTATCATCCCTTCCAGAGAGCAGCAACATGTGGTGACACCTCGGCGGTGTCTGGGGGACCCAGTGTAGCGTTGGTGCCACCCCAAACTCTGCCACTGCACCTGGACTTTAGAAATGTTAAAACTGTGTCTGAATACCTTACTTCTAGGCTGAGATATGAGCAGTTGATGTTACAGGCCCAAAGCCTGAGGCTGCACTATTGAGACATTCTGATGATATCTGTGAATGCTGTCATGTAGCAATCACCAAATGCATCAAAGTCTCCCAAATAAGCCCCACCTCTGGGACCACCCCTAACCTGTACAAGACCTCCCACTTCTGGGAGTGGCTTTCTGACATGAACAGAATCCAGTTTCAATCACATGGAAGGGACTTTTTAAATTATTTTAGAGGGAAATTCTTCTGGTTTGATTTACAGGGGGTGTCCCACAAAAAATATTTAACATTTTTTAAACCAGCTCCTGCATCTGAATACTTTTGTAATTGCATGTAATTACAAATTTAGTATAGCCATGTAGTTATTCACTGAAATCTGTCTGTATAGCTCCACCTGCTGTTTGCTCTTTTTATAATTTCTCTGTCCTGCTCGCTGAGATGGAAGCTCATGCTCAGTTCCATCCTTCAACTGCCACCAGCTGCAGCAGAAAGGACACGCTCCTGAGAAAGGACACGTCCTCCAAGCTGTCAGCTTGAAATAAATGTAGTAGAGCAATAGGAGCAATTATTGTGGAGATCTGTGGATCCATGTGAGGTACAGGAATGGTTCTAGCTTTGTTAGGAAGAAGTTGTCATATATTACATGATGTCTGCTTTTAATTTTTTACATCAATCATTGAATAACCCCTTTAAATGTGCGGCTTCCCATTTACTGGTCAGTGTGCGACCCCAGCATTCTCTGCGTTCCGAAAAATCTGTTAAGTGACATATTAAACTCTAAACTGCGGAGAACGTATTGTAATTCACTGGAGGAATCCGGAGCAGCAAGAAAATGCCATTAAATAAAATGTGTCTCCAGGGGAACGTCCCGCTACATGCAAATGCTGTTTAGAGCCGCTATCTATAATTGGGGTTCGCAGGAAGATAAAGTGAACGCTTCCTTTTTAATTTGACAAAGATTAAAGAAAGTAACATCAGTACAAACTAAAGGTTAAGGAATTACCTACTGGTCCGACACCAAAAACACTGAAATATATAATATATAGCATTCTACACCACAGGGGCAGTATTATAGTAGTTATATTATTGTACATAGGAGCAGTATTATAGTAGGTATATTCTTGTACATACTGTAGGAGCAGTATTATAGTAGTGATATTCTTGTACATAGGAGGCAGTATTATAGTAGTAATATTCTTGTACATAGGAGCAGTATTATAGTAGTTATATCCTTGTACATAGGAGCAGTATTATAGTAGTTATATTCTTGTACATAGGAGGCAGTATTATAGTAGTAATATTCTTGTACATAGGAGCAGTATTATAGTAGTTATATTCTTGTACATAGGAGCAGTATTATAGTAGTTATATCCTTGTACATAGGTAGCAGTATTATAGTAGTTATATTCTTGTACATAGGAGCAGTATTATAGTAGTTATATCTTGTACATAGGAGCAGTATTATAGTAGTTATATTCTTGTACATAGGAGCAGTATTATAGTAGTAATATTCTTGTACATAGGAGGCAGTATTATAGTAGTTATATTCTTGTACATAGGAGGCAGTATTATAGTAGTTATATTCTTGTACATAGGAGCAGTATTATAGTAGTTATATTCTTGTACATAGGAGGCAGTATTATAGTAGTTATATTCTTGTGTATTATAGTAGTTATATTCTTGTACATAGGAGCAGTATTATAGGTTATATTCTTGTACATAAGGGGCAGTATTATAGTAGTTATATTCTTGTACATAGGAGCAGTATTATAGTAGTTATATTCTTGTACATAGGGAGCAGTATTACAGTAGTTATATTCTTGTACATAGGTAACAGTATTATAGTAGTTATATTCTTGTATATAGAAGGCAGTATTATAGTAGTTATATTCTTGTACATAGGGAGCAGTATTACAGTAGTTATATTCTTGTACATAGGGGACAGTATTATAGTAGTTATATTCTTGTACATAGAAGCAGTATTATAGTAGTTATATTCTTGTACATAGGAGGCAGTATTATAGTAATTATATTCTTGTACATAGGAGCAGTATTATAGTAGTTATATTCTTGTACATAGGAGCAGTATTATAGTAGTTATATTCTTGTACATAGGAGCAGTATTATAGTAGTTATATTCTTGTACATAGGAGGCAGTATTATAGTAGTTATATTCTTGTACATATGAGCAGTATTATAGTAGTTATATTCTTGTACATAGGAGCAGTATTATAGTAGTTATATTCTTGTACATAGGGAGCAGTATTACAGTAGTTATATTCTTGTACATAGGTAACAGTATTATAGTAGTTATATTCTTGTACATAGAAGCAGTATTATAGTAGTTATATTCTTGTACATAGGAGCAGTATTATAGTAGTTATTTTCTTGTACATAGGGTGCAGTATTATAGTAGTTATATTCTTGTACATAGGAGCAGTATTATAGTAGTTATATTCTTGTACATAGGAGCAGTATTATAGTAGTTATGTTATTGTACATAGGAGCAGTATTATAGTAGCTATATTCTTGTACATAGGAGGCAGTATTATAGTAGTTATATTCTTGTACATAGGAGCAGTATTATAGTAGTTATATTCTTATACATAGGAGCAGTATTATAGTCGTTATTTTCTTGTATATAGGGAGCAGTATTATAGTAGTATATATTTTTGAACACAGGGTGTAGGATAATAGTGCTACTGTAGTAAATACAGTATAGTCTGCATAGATTTTTGCTATTGATGTATCACTTGTAACTGGATTTGCCTTTCAGTTATGTGTAATGTAACAAACATGGCTGTTTTTGCCTTTAAGCAGATCTCATCATTGTAGTCTGGAGATCACAGATATGTCAGCGAACATCAAGGACATTTAACAGGCTCATGTCTCCTGTTTATTTTGTCTTTCGAGACACAGGACCTTACAAAGGACTTTTTTCCTCTTACAAGCAAATGACTTTGGTGGAGTTTTTGGTCTCTGTATAAATAGGAACTTTTTTTCCTGACTAGACCCTAGAACAATTGCAACCTTCTCGTGCCAACAAAATGCTGTAAAATGATAGCCATACCCACACTATAAACCGGGCAGGAAGTT
Organism: Bufo gargarizans; assembly: GCF_014858855.1. NCBI lineage: Eukaryota > Metazoa > Chordata > Amphibia > Anura > Bufonidae > Bufo > Bufo gargarizans. Next base: position 183,471,067 of record NC_058087.1, on the reverse strand, counting down.
ACTGCTTTTGATTACCATGAACAGTCACTGAGTTGGACGTTTCACATTTTGAAAGCAGTTAGTGGTGGAGTTTTCACAAAAAGTTCACAAGATATTTTAAGAAATTAAGAACCTTTTGTAGCTTTTTCAGCAGTTTTTTGCTTTGGATGAAAAATATGAAATAAACTATTTGAAGACGTGTATGGGATTTTTTTTGCGTATTTTTGTAATTAAATGTGTCTCCTATTGTTCAGTATAAAAACCATGTCAAAAGTTGCCAAAGAGGCGAAGATGGCAGCCGGTCCCAAGGAATTTCTTAATCAGTATTCTATGGTCATGTAAGGAGACCTTCAAACTTCCTCCAGCCATTGACTAAGAACAGTGACTATGACCATGCCTGATCTCCATGTTCTTGCTGAAATCTAGGCAAGTGTTTGGTAAAGGGTTGGTGCCACATAATGGTAGAGGGAAAGGTAGTTGTAGCTATCTATATCTTGATTTTGGTCAATTTTTTGCAATTTCTTCTGTAATGCTTCGGTTTTGCAGGATACAGAGGCAAGATTCTCGGGAAGGCAGAAAGGCCACAAGATCCAGGGGTTTTGACCACCATGGCATCCTCCACCATCCACTCTTCATACCCAGGCCAGCTCTATCTAGTCAGTCTCCCTATTTTTTTAATACCTATTACGCTTAAAGGGGGTGTCCACTGGGGAAAAAATTGTGCCAAAAGGCTCTGAACTGGTTAAAACAAAAACTCTAGAAGTTATACTCGCCTCAACGGTTCCCTGCCGCTCCTGTTTATACCAGGTCCCATGCCGGCCTTTTCATTGGTCCTGTCTCGAAGCACAGAAAATACTAGGAAATATTCAGCCAATCGTGGCCCACCTCAATCAGTGATTAGCTGAGTTGGCATTTCCTGTGTTTCGAGACAGGATCGGGAGTCAGAAGTCAACTTCCAATAACCCACTCTGAGCCCTTTCTCGTAATTATTTTTCCCCTTTAATAACCACCATTACTATCGACTACAGGGCTACAGGAAGTTGTCACAGGTATGTCACATCCCACAGCTCCACATGTTCACAGTCACCCCAACATTAGCAATCACAAAGGAGAACCCTAACGCTACTCACAGTATCTATGAGGGACACAAATCATAGGTGGTATTAAAGGAGTTGTCCAGAATTAGAAACACAAGGCTGCTTTCTTCCAAAAACAGCACCGTCCCAGTTCACAGGTTGTGTGTGGTATTGCGGCTCTGCACCAGTAAAATTCCATATTCTCTTGTCCCTAAAGGGAAGACTGAAGTGGAGTGAACTAAACAAGGAGCGGACTCCGTTGGGCGTTTTTCTTTGAGGCCTCCTTTAAAAACATTAAAACGGGCACACTGGCAGGGTTGATCATGATTAAAATGACAATCAGTAGTGGTCTCCCCCTCCACCAAAAAAAAAACTTTTGTTCTTACTGCAAATGAAAGCATCAGTGCACCGCGGGGGCAGGGTCAACACTGGAAAGCTGAGGTGCGCCAAGGGGCTAGGCCCCGCCCCTCGATGAACTGAAGCCATCATTTGTATTATGAATAAAAGTTGTTGTTTTTTTCCTCAGGAAAGCCACAACCGATTTTAATATAAGCAGAATTAACCCTACCCGTCTGTGTGTCTGGTCTAGTAGGGTTGATCCTGCTGGTAAGTTCTCTTTAATTACACCAGAGCTTGCAACATCCAATTGCAGCTAATTTAGCATCCCGCTGGTCCCTGACGTCCAGACAATGGGAATAGTACTGTACATTCACTGATCTTTTTTTTCAGACCCCACAAATAGCCTATATCTGGGAGTAATATACTTATGTCACACACTTTATTGCTCTCGGTTTCTTGGCTTCACTTAGAGAAGAAAAATGAGTCAATATAACAACAAAATATCTACAAGACGTGGCTGCGCTACAGCAATTAAACCCTCCGACACCAGCGGCTCTGCTTATCCACGCTTCTAATTAACGACGTCTCCTCCTTTGAGGCGATAACGCTTTCATTTCAGAGTCCTGATAACCTTTTTTGGGGGGTGGGAATTTTTTGTTTCGTTTTTATTTTATTTTTTTATTATTTTCGAGCTTGTCTCTTTTCTCCCATTTGATTCCCACTTTTAATAATCGCTTGGAATTCTGCAAAGTAACTTTCTACCTGTCTTCAATGTGACAAGAAAGTCATTTGGATGAAGGATGGAGAACGGTATAAATTGAAATGTTCTTGGAGATTTAGGCGCTGGGGGGGGGGGGGGGGGGGGAAGGGGCGCCGGGCGCTCTGTAATCTTGTGTTTTCACGGGATGTAACTGCTGTTGGTTTTAGCGAAACGGCTTTTATCGACAATGCAATAGATTCAGGCAGTAAGGCATAAATACCAGGAAATATATTGGTTGGCGGTCCGCCTGGAGGAATATGCAGCTAATGTTTTTGTGGCTGTTTTCTTAAACATTCTCTACAAAATGACACATGGCCAGAAACTGAAAGATTTTCCACACTAGCTACAGGGGAGCATGGTTACTTCTCATCATACGCTGGATCATATAAAGAGAGGAGGGGGCTAGCTACAAAACTACAAATGTGCCCCCCCCCACACACACCTCCCTCACCTGCTGATAATCTAAAATTGTGCATTGAATTTTCCCACCACTAGGTGGTGCTTTAGAAAAATACTAATACACGTAACTAAGTGAGTGATTTGTACAGGTAGAGCACTCCATCTGGTAAGATATGGTATTGCAAGCAAGACTTGATTGATTAAAAGTGATGCGCAATGAAATTCGGAATAGTTGCTAATCGAAGTTTTCCTAAACTTCTGACCGAATTCTGCTTTGAATGCTTCACTTCGCTCAACACTAACAAAAAGATTGAACATTGAAATGAATCTTCAGTTTGTCAGGAGAGCATCAGAAACTCACGACATTAGATTGCTGGCTGGGCCAGCCGAAAATGGCAAGTTCAACTGAAAAAATATCTATCGTGTATGAATGGGGTCTTGAAAGAGGTTATCCCATGACTAATGTAAAAAATGTGAATAGGAACTGATATAGTACATGACAATATCTTTCTAACAAAGCTAGAACCAGCCCTGTACCTCACATGGAACCAGAGATCTCCCCATTCAGTGCTCTGCTAGATCTATTTAAAGCTGACATCTCAGGAGGCATGGCTTTTCTGTTGCAGCTCAGGGGGCGTGTCTCAGCTCTCCCTATCACAGCTCAGGAGGCGTGTCTCAGCTCTCCCTATCACAGCTCAGGAGGCAGCTGAAGGATGAAACTGAGCATGTGCGGCCATCTCAGTGAGCAGGTCAAAGAAATAAGAAGAACAAACAGCAGGTGGCGCTATACTGATACATTTTATTGAATAACTCAGTGGCTATGCAATTTTTTTTTTTTACATGCAGTTACAAAAGAATTCAGATCCAGGTGCTGGTTTGAAAGCTGTAGAATATTTTTCATTGAACAACCTTTTTAACCTATGACCACATGACCGATATAAATATCGGGAAAGATTTGACCCAGAATTTCAAAATTCTGCTCTATGTGAAATCAGATTGGTGAGTGATGGGGTCCCAAGTCTAAAGGAGTTGGGAGGGAAAAAGAGTAACAAACAACTTGGTGTAAGCCCGACAAAAAAGGTCTGTCCTAGGATATTTGACAAACAGAAGTAGTCTTGAAACCAGAAGGTATGGAGGCAATGGAAGTGTGGTCAAGGAATGTACTTGAGGCCATAAATATTAGTAACCAGAAGAGCTAAGGGACTACTTGAGATGTAGTCAACACAAGAGTGGGAACAAGAAGCTGACAACCAGAAGGACAAGAAGAATTGAAGAAAACACCATTGTCATTACGAGGAAGCCTCATGAATAACTTGCCATTGTGATTACGAGGAAGCACAGGAGACCTAATGGGTAAAGTCAAGTTCAGGATGCCTTCCAGTAGAACATACTAAGGCATTGCAGGGTCAGTGATTGTCACACCATCTGATGACTTCATCGAGTACTTTTTGTCAATGAGGTTACATAGTTAATACAGTTGAAAAAAGACATACGTCCATCAAGTTCATCCAAGGGATAGGTGGGAATGCGAATCCCAAAAGGAATTGAGACTCAGATTTCTACACGTTTTCATAAGCATTAATGTTTTTTACTTTTAAGAATTCATCTAAACCTTTTTTGAAACTGTCTACTGTTCCTGCTGTGACCACGTCCTGAGAAAGTCTATTCCAAAGCTTCTTTACAATAAAGAAGCTTTGACGCTTCCGGAGACTGAACTTTTTCCTCTCCAGTCGGAGGCAGTGCCCCCTTGTTTTTTGAGCGAATTTTACATGGAACAGGTTTTCACTGTATTTTTTGTATGGTCCATTTATATATTTGTATAGGTTAATCATGTCCCCCTTAGACGTCTCTTTTCAAGACAAAATAAATTCAATTATTTTAATCTTTCTTCATAACTAAGACCTTCCGTTCCCCCTATCAGTTTAGTCGCTCTCCTCTATACTTTTTTCCAGCTGCAGAGTTTCCTTTCTATGGACTGGTGCCCAGAACCAAACTGCATATTCCAGGTGAGGCCGCACCAACGCTTTGTAAAGTGGTAATATTACATCCCTGCCCGCAAGTCCATGCCTAGTTTAATGCCGACAATATCCTGGTGGCCTCAGGACTTATTACCAGCAGTTGCCTAACAACCACCAGTACAGAGCCAAGGCCATTGGGGTTTTAAATGGAAGACCCATGAGCTCTAGTCCTGCTCTTCATGAGCTCCGTTGCCTTTACTTTCAATTTTTTCAACTCAAAAATTGCTTAATGGAGAAGCCCAGCTTTGAATTATGAAATACATTGTGTACATCAGGTTAAAGAGATGAAAAAAAATATTTACGTCTTGGAGACCCATGCGACCATGTAAACATTTTCTACCTACTGGGCTCATAAATAACTTATCTTGCCTTGTTTTGAGGGTTATGATGACTTAAAGTTGCCTAGAGCCATAGATATCCTTCAACTCTTTTCCTTTTTACTTAATTTTTTCGTCTTTGTCGTAGACCTTGACTTTTGCAGAGACCTCGCTTATGTTTGTAATCTTAAATGAAACAATAACCAAAATCACCTCTTTTGAGAAACAGTGTAAAGGGCAAACCCATTAAAAAATTCTTGGTGTGTGGGTGTTAGATCCAAAGCGTTCTCCGATAAAGCCCGTTCCAGTCTCTAAAAAGCTTTCTTTGAGGAGCAATATTAATTTCCATACATCACCATATATGAATGTAAACTATGTGTTTATGTGGATTGATGTTCTTGTCCATGGTGGAGTCATACGGACAACGGTTGTCACTTTTGAGTGACGGATAATTACCAGGTAACGATACACGTTTAGCTCGGCAGTTTAATTAATAGAGAGTTTTGCCAGTAATTACCTTAGCACTGACCGACTACCAGTCAAGGGTTAAAATAATAATGAGACTTGCGGCTGAGATGAACCTACCGGTTCTTTGTCTACTGAAACCGAGACACAAAACAAGCTTCTCATTTAACAGAATTAGATTTGCCCGAGTGTTCAACAGAGCAAGCCCTTGTTTTAATGACTAGCTACTATGGCGAGCCACCCATCGTTAATGAAGAAGCCCAGAAATGAAGCTTAGTGTGCGGCGGGGAGACGGATGATTGCAAGAGCCATGATTGACTTGTAATGACATGTTTAGGAACCTGACTACTGTGCATTATGTCTGGGTGGCTGAGGCTCGGTCTATCATCAGAGGAAGATAGGGAGAATGTGAAACTCTAAGATGCAATGAAAAGCTTCACGGGATCTGGAACGTATTCTGACTGCTCTGGTTTATTGTGTGTAGAATATTGCTTTTATTCAGTTAATCGGATTTCGTAATTACATTCTAACCCAATGAATCACGCTATTCCAATATTCTGTAGCCATGGAAAGCCTTTCACGAAAGGGTTGGTCCACTTTGGACAATACTTTTTTGTTAGGAGGGTCCTTCAACAAATATCTGATCACAGCGATCGTCTATAATCTATGGAGGAAGCCACTGTTCAGTTGCTCTGCAGCACCACCGCAGGAGAAACAAAGCATTACACAATATGCATTGAAATCAGTTGGCTGTTAGGTCCTCCAGACAGAATTGGAAACGTTCTTTGTAGTTGCTTACTAATCTGGATGAGAAATGAGGGAACGTCTCCCCCCACCCCCACCTCCGTTAACTCTGAAGTTTACTAATAGAATATTTGAAAAAACATTTTTTTTTACACTTTTTAAGATTTAATTATCTTCACAATGATCAATGGAGCACATACCTTGGGCGGCTGCAACCGCTAACCAATGCCCAAACTGCCAAACTAGGCATTAAAGAAGTGAGCTCCTCCTCAGTTCCTTAACCAGACTTCCTGTATCTACAGGGTCAGGGGAGTGTGACATTTGAACCCTATCGGCACAGCTGATTGGCTGAGAGGGCTCACAGAGGGGAGACTCATAGTTGGAAGCAATGTTTAGCCTCTTGATAAATTGGATATGTAACTTCCTAAGTGTAGTCCATGTTCTTACCATAAGTACTATACCTAGACCAAACGGTGTCTACAATGCTGAAGGTACTAAACAGAAAACCTCCCTCTTTATAACATGTGACAACCACGCTACCTCCTACAACTCTGGCTTTCCATTTAGACCTAGCTATGCTAGACGACTCCAACATTGTCTATTGGGAGTCTAAGGTAGTCTCAATTCTTCAAGCTTTGTACTGATGCCCCACTTACCAAACACAAGTTCAGCAGCAAGTTAGTCCATGGAAAGCTGAAGGACATAACTCCTCAAGCTTGTTCTGTGCTGGGTTTTAGTAGGTCTAGATCTCCAGGAAGAGGAGGACCTTCCAAGAAAGACATATTTCAAACCTCTGGACACATGTTGGTCATGACCACCGTGCAGGAATTAATATGACCAGGTGATAGCATAAAATATTACGATCCATATACAAAGCAGAATCCATCTGGACGATAAGAAAGACGCGGAGCGTCTCTAGATTGCACTCCGAGGCCTATTGTGATTGAAGACATTCAGCATGGATTTGTGTATGAAATGAATAGGGAGCACCGATGGGAGGGGGCGCTTAGCAGTATATGCATGAGAAGCTTATCGCAGACTGGAGAGGAACTGATTAATTAGGGATTTTTTAGATTCCCCAAAGCCGGTAAAGTGAGATGTCCACAGATGTTCTCTATTCGAGCTGATTGCACCTAAGTCTTCATTCCTACATGTTATCATCTTTACAAAAGTTTGAACCCCCCTCCCCATGATGTTCTGTGAACATCTGCAATTTTTTTTTGCAGGGGGTGTTTTTCCTCAATAGGTCCCACGTCCCTCCAACGGCGTCTCACCACCCCAGTCTGTGTTTAGCATGGTGACTCATGTCTAGCCGACGGTGGTAAACAAGAGTTACGAATCCAAATTTCTGCACGACACCGGAGCCCCCTGGCATTGTAGATGTGGATGAGCGCAATCTGTTTTCTCTTGTAATTTGGCTACTGAGGAGATTTTGCTGCAACGGCAAGACCAAGTTGTCATGTGGATGTTGTCGATCATCGATATCCTACACAAAGGACCCTCTGGTCCTCGACATAAGTGGGTCTTTACTGATGATACATATCCTACAAAAATATCATGCAGTAAAATATGGATAGATGGGAGCCCTCCGCCCATTTCTCCCATTACACCCCAAATGTAGCCCTTTCTAGTGACCGTGATTACAGTGCATAGAGGTGGTCTTCTAACAGATCATGAATGGCCACAATACTTTTCTCCTACAGTTCTGCCTGCATGTCAGTCTCCACTGTAGTTATGACTTTAGGTACTGATGTATTAGGAGAGGGTGTACTGTACTCAGTCAATGTGGCCCTTTAGGCTTGTGGAGGAGAAGGTTCCCATGGCCCTCTCCACCAGTCCTATCAGGCTTGTCGGCTGTTATCGCTGGGTGACGCTAAGTCTGTCCATAAATTTATCCGAAAAGCCAAGTTGGGTCCATAAGAGCCAGTGTCTAATAGATGTGGGGTCTCAAGCAGGAGACCTCCTCTATCATTTCTATACAGGCTAATCAGCTTTCATGAGATAGCCCCTTTAATACACAGTACACTACTATGGGTTGGTCATTGACTTACAAGGTAGCTACCTATAGGTGGCACTCATGAGACTAATTTGAGCTGCTTTGCATATTTTTTTCCCATGGAGCACTGCCTGACTCCTGCATCAGCTAGATCTCTTCAAGGAGAACCAGCACCCTGGCCAAAACTGTTAAAAAATAGCTCTTCACATAAGCCTCCCCCCTCTAAATCATGACGGGTCCCGTGATACACTCCTCACTGAAGCACTGACTTCAAGAGGTCTTCTTCTAAGGTCATTTTTTTCTAACCCTTTGGGGGTCATTTAGGGGATGCAATTGTTCCCTGTAGTCCACCTTGTAACTATACCTTACGATTTAGGAACCAAGTCCTGATGATACGTTCCTTTTAGGATACGTTCACACAGGGCATATACACTGCAGATTTTCCGTTGCAGATTTAGGTCATGGGTGGTTGACTATGATTAAAACCGCATCAGAAAAAAAAACGCACGTGGTTTTCTTCCATGACAAACAGAAGTCATTCAACTGTAAAAACAATGTCCGCATCGAAACCTGCACATGCAACCCTTACAGTAGCAGCAAAGGAGGTGAGATTTTTATGACATTTTACTGGTTGAAATCCACGGATAACCCACATCAAAATCGGTTGTAACTCATGCATCTTTTTCTACGGATTTGGCGTGGATTTTTCTGATGCTACTTGCATCCCATCTCTTTTTGTGATACGTGAGCAGTAACCATCGGCGGGGGCGATGTGCTCACCCCTACATAATCCTGCCGTCCCCCCTTGTGCACAGCTCGTGACGGCGTGCAGTCTATCATGACGGTATTTGGTGATATAAAGCAGCAGATTAAAATGCCATGTCTACCCAGCAGCAAACATACAAGGTACAGCCATATGAGTTACGCGTTTCAGGATGAGATAGTCTGCGAACTCCCACTCCTGCTTCGGGAATCAATATCAGCCCACGTCTAAATCAATCCCTCCAGCTTAGCGGCCATGGTGATCTAATAAGAACCACATAGACACTGTTTTGCCTGCTGGAACAATAGATAGCACTTATTCAGAGTTTGTTTTCCTAATTGCTTTCTTATTTCTGTAATATACCGAGAAGGTGAGCGGCGGGATCAAACAATTCTGTGCCTAATCATTTCTTAATATATCTTTATAGCGGTAGGAGCTCTGTTTTTTTGCAGAGCTACGAATTCCCTTGCGTAGACATAGAAGAAAATGGTGACACTCTGCTAACTGCAGCCACCACTAGGGGGAGCTCACTGCATGCTGTGCTGTTATTGAGTTCTATGTATAAACCGTATGCTGTGAGCTCCCCCTAGTGGCATCTGCAGGTAGACAGCAGGTTATCATTTAAAGGGGAAGTTCCAGGACTTTTATAAATTTTCAAACATTAGTCTGTCTTCGCCAGGGTGTCTCTCCTTCAAGAGACCAGTGCTGTATAGACACTTACTATAATTGCCCCATGTAAGGGTGCTACCGATCACACAAGAATGCTTCTTCTGCAGATGATTGCATCCTTCATGCGGCAGTAAAAATCCTCGTTTGTCAGAAGTACCTCGGCATTTCGAATGATCGGCACTCAACATCTGGAATCACCATGGACATACATTTTATTTATAAAACCTTACTCTTTACATGTGATAAAAAATATAAAAATGTCACATATGTGGGGTGAGGCAGGGTGTCATACACCCGTGCCAGGATCCATCATTGATGTATATGGTGTATGACATCCTGCCCCACCCCACATGTGTGTCCTTATCGGTGATCTCTCACTGCCGGGTGAGATTTTTGAGCATTTACAGTGGTGTTGGTGTATAAGTTTGTATTTTTATACAACTACTAGACATTAAGCCAGTTACAATAACGGACGCTAGAACATTAGTACATAACCATGAGACTGCTGGCACTGAGTGCTGGATGTTGCTGAGACTGCTGGCTGTGGCTGAGACTGCTGGCACTGACTGGTGGCTGTGGCTGAGACTGCTGTCTGCGGCTTGTGGCTGAGACTGCTGGCACTGAGTGCTGGCTGTAGCTGAGAATGCTAGCACTGACTGGTGGCTGAGACTGGTGGCTTTGGCTAGTGGCTGAGACTGCTGGCACTGACTGGTGGCTGTGCCTGAGACTGCTGTCTGCGGCTTGTGGCTGAGACTGCTGGCACTGAGTGCTGGCTGTAGCTGAGAATGCTAGCACTGACTGGTGGCTGAGACTGCTGGCACTGACCGGTGGCTGTGGCTCTGACTGGTGCGTGTGGCTGGTGGCCGAGACTGGTGGCTGAGACTGCTGGCACTGACTGGTGGGTTTGACGGTTGGCACTGACTGGTGCTACTGCGACTGGTGGCTGAGACTGCTGGCACTGACTGGTGGCTGAGACTGCTGGCACTGACTGGTGGCTGAGACTGCTGGCACTGACTGGTGGCTGAGACTGCTGGCACTGACTGGTGCTACTGCGACTGGTGGCTGAGACTGCTGGCACTGACTAATGGTTGAGATGGCTGGCACTGACTGCTGGCTGAGATTGCTGGCACTGTGACTGGTGGCTGTGGCTAGTGGCACTGACTGCTGGTAGCAATGGTAGGTCAGACTGCTGACAGGGGCTCCTCTCTATATGGCTGATAGTGCTGTGACTGACGAACAGAAATGTCAGCGCTCTGACGTGCCTGCCGGCGTGTAGAGCGCCGTGTCATGATTGGTCTGCGCTGGTGTGGGCGGTGCGGGCGGCTTGTGGAGCACCGTTTACTGATTGGTCGGGGTGGTACGGGCGGTGTGTGGAGCGCCATGTGCTGATTGGTAGCCGCGCATGCACAGTGTAAAAATCGGCACACACGGACACGCACGCACACAGGGCTTTTATTATTATGTAAGATGCTGAAGGTCAGGACATGGTTACTTTTGGATCCTGTGAAACGTTTGCCCCATACAGGGCGATAGAGAGCACACAGGGCAGCACAGCAATGGAGACACTGGGTGCGATTTACTAAGCAAAATGCGCCTAAAAAACTGCCATACATGTCGTGCACCAAATTTATTATAGTGTCCAACATATGTAGATAGAAACTTATCACACGCTGTGCGTCATTGTGGTCAGTTTGGCGCAGATTATACCGTTCTAGTTTATTCTTACTTTAGGGCAGTAATAATACATCAGCCTTTTCTCGGGGCAGAACCGCAGGGAACTCGACTCCAAGTGACATCTTAAAAAGGTTTTCTGAGATTTTAATAATGATCACCTACCCCCTGGATAGGTCATCAGTATCTGATCGGTGAGGTCCGACACCCGGGATCCCAACTGATCAGCTATTCGAGAAGGCAGCAGTGCTCACAGTAGCGCTGCAGCCTTCTCACCGCTTTCCCTAGGCCAGTGATGACACATGCCCAGTTCAAAACTGGGTACACACACACGGACACAGCGCACTCACAGCGCTTTTATTATATAGGATATTTTATTACATTTTTATATTTTTTATCACATGTAAAGAGTAAGGTTTTATAAATAAAATGTATGTCCATGGTGATTCCAGATGTTGAGTGCCGATCAATCGAAATAGATAAGTTTCAATGGTTAATGATTAGGTGAGTCATAACGATCAGAGCACCAGTTCCATACCAGAGAACGCGAGAGCCACTTTTATATCTATAAGTACATAAACAGGGATGTGCTGCCGGCAATGTAAAAAATAAATGGGGTGCGAATAATTGTAATAACGATCATTCGTCCCTCTTTCACTTTGCGTCGGGCCATGTAAAGGCCTCTTTAAATGACCACTGATTGACTTGTATATCGTCAATTGGAACTCGTTACGAACCGCTTCAGTGCTTTAGACCACCATGGACTTTACTATGAACTCCTTCAGTGCTTTAGACCACCATGGACTTTACTATGAACTCCTTCAGTGCTTTAGACCACCATGGACTTTACTATGAACTCCTTCAGTGCTTTAGACCACCATGGACTTTACTATGAACTCCTTCAGTGCTTTAGCCCACCATGGACTTTACTATGAACTCCTTCAGTGCTTTAGACCACCATAGACTTTACTATGAACTCCTTCAGTGCTTTAGACCACCATGGACTTTACTATGAACCCCTTTAGTGCTTTAGACCACCAGGGACTTTACTATGAACCCCTTTAGTGCTTTAGACCACCATGGACTTTACTATGAACTCCTTCAGTGCTTTGGACTACCATGGATTTTACTATGAACCCATTCAGTGTCCTCGACCACCATGGACTTTACTATGAACCCATTCAGTGTCCTAGACCACCATGGACTTTACTATGAACCCCGTCAGTGTCTTAGACCACCATGGACTTTACTATGAATCCCTTTAGTGCTTTAGACCACCAGGGATTTTACTATGAATCCCTTCAGTGCTTTGGACTACCATGGATTTTACTATGAACCCATTAAGTGTCTTAGACCACCATGGACTTTACTATGAACCCCGTCAGTGTCTTAGACCACCATGGACTTTACTATGAACCCATTAAGTGTCTTAGACCACCAGGGACTTTACTATGAACCCCTTCAGTGTCTTAGACCACCATGGACTTTTTTATGAACCCCTTTAGTGCTTTAGACCACCATGGACTTTACTATGAACAACTTCAGTGTCTTAGACCACCATGGACTTTTTTATGAACCCCTTTAGTGCTTTAGACCACCAGGGACTTTACTATGAACCCCTTCAGTGTCTTAGACCACCATGGACTTTTTTATGAACCCCTTTAGTGCTTTAGACCACCAGGGACTGAATTGTCTCTCCTTATTGGGTCGGGGTGTTTTGGTGTTTTCAGACCAAGCAGACTGGCTCCTGTGACATACTCGCGTCAGCTTTGTCAATTATCCCACATAGTCCAGGCAGATCTTAAAGGGTTACAAACATCCGAATCCAAGATTTAGGGATAAAAGGCAATCTGACATCGTCACGCAGACACATTGCTCAGGACCGGTCTGCAGGTCTGGATTGAATTTCCATGGCACACAAGAGAAGTTTATCTTCTAAGGAAAGACGCGGGCACCTCCTCAAACAATGCGCTCATTTAGATTCTGTGCCTGGATTCCTTCCGAGAGGAGGCCCCATCAAAAGACTTGCGCATCAAAATACAAAAACTTCAATCCAAGCGCAGGGAAAAGCCGCGAGAAATGCAGCTTCTTATTTCCACTTAAAAGCTAAATCTTTCATTAGCATTTTAATAAAATATTCCTATTTTTCTTTGGCGGAAGCCAAGCTGTGTGTGAAAGCAGCTCGGCGAACAATGGGGATCTGTACAAGGCTGCCGGCCCATTAGCCGCGCTCATCTTCAGATGGATATATATTGTATATGCTAAACGATTTGATGCCCGGGCTGAAAATGGACCAACGCTCAGCCTTATGATCAGTGACACCCACCAGGCCACCACTGCTGTTATAATGTGATCAACGCTTTCTCCCTGTGACCACCACTGAAATGAACGCAAACTCTAAGAGGAAGTTTACATTGCTCATTTCCAAGGTTCATGTGGGCTGTCATGTGGGTGTTCCTATCATGATGGAAGTGGGGTTGAGATTATATGGCATACTTGCCAACTCTGCTGGAACATCCATGAGGCTCACAGGAAAGTCCTCACAGACTCTCGGAAGAGTTGTCATATCTTCTGGGAACCATAGAAATCTCTCCGAAGGGAGCGCTAAGGCTCAGTCCTGGTGGCAAGATTCACAATTGCAGCCGACGCCAATAACATATTCTCCTAAAAGGGGTGTCTCAAGCACAGATTGGTCTTATTTGAGGTCTGATGATGAATTATTGCAAGGGGTCTGGAAAATGAAACCATTTGTGGCCATTTCTTCTATGTATGAATATGAGGTCTGAACATAAATATATTTTGAGGAAGTGGATCTGGGGGCTGAACATGTTTTGTTGGGACTTTAGGGTTAGTATACATTGGGGGTCTACAATTTGCATATAGGGGCTTTGTATATAGGGGATTCTGGTCTGGAGTTCAAATATAAGGGGGTATGGTGTCTGTATATAGGAGGTCTGGTCCAGTCTGAATATAAAGGGGTCTGGTCTGGGGTCTGTATATAGTTGGTCCAGGTCCAGGGTCTGTATATAGAAGATCTGGTCTGCAGTCTAAATATAAGGGGGTCTGGTCTGAGGGCTGCATATAGGATGTCTGTGATCTTTATATGGGGGGTTATGGTCTGAAATCTGAATATAGTCTGGGGTCTTTATATAGGGGAGTCTTGTCTGCGGTCTATATATAGGCGGGTATAGTCTGGGGTCTGTATATAAAGGGTCTGGACTAGGGTCTGTATAGGTTATAATTCTGGTCTGGGGCCTGAATATAGGGGTGGCTGGGGCCTGTGTATGGGTGGGGGGGGGGGGGTCCGGTCTGTGGTCTGTATATAGGGGTTCTGTTCTGGGGACTGTATATAGGGGGTATGGTCTGGGGTCTGTATATAGGATGTCTGGTCTGGGGTCTGTGTATGGGGAGAAGTCTAGTCTGGGCTCTGTATAGATTAGAACTCAGGTCTGGGGTCTGAATATAGGGGTGCCCGGGGCCTGTATATGGGGTGAGGTCTGATGTGGTGTCTGTATAGGTGGGATCTTTGGTCTGGAGTCTGTATAAAGGGGATCTGGTGTGTGATCTGTGTTCATTTTGGGGCATGCTGAAGGAGGTCAGATGTACTGTTTGTAATTTAAATGGCATAGCTTGAGGGCATGTCCTATATAAAAGAGGTGGGGCAAAAGAGAAAATGCACAGGGGCACAAATATGGAAATGCAGACCCCCAATTCTTTATTTAGTAACTCGCCACAATGCTCCCTGTCTCTTAGAGCACCCCGCCTAAAAATAAAAATGAACCGATGAAACATTATGCATGTTAAAAAATGTTTAAAAAATTCTTAAAAATAAAACAACAAAACAAAAACTGTAGAAAACTGTAGTATAGTAGGACACTATAGGGCACTGGGTTGGAATCTGACCCCGGCCAGTATCTGCATAGAGCTTGCATGTTTGTCCTGTTTTTGTGCGGGTAACCTCCCAAAAACATCCTGACTGATAGGTTAATTGGTTTTCTATGAAATTAGCTCTAGTATGTGAGATAAGGGTATTAGATTAGAGCTCAGAAAGGGGCTGATGTAGGTTTTTGGCGTTTAATATTTTTTTTACATTTTCTTGTAGTTTGTTATTAGACTTGACTACGACTACGAAGAAGCGAAGCTGATAAACACATAGTGGAAGGTGAACGGCTGAAATGCAGTGGTGCATGCTTTTAAGACAAGCGGAGACTCCCTTAGGAAATGACAATACACAAAGAAAGATGCAATATGTAATACATTTCTTCCGCCCGGGTAAAGCGCTTGGTATAGCAGAGGTTTTTTTTTTTTTTTTTTTTTAAGCTGATTTTATTTGCTGGAAGCCACAACAAAAAGCACAACTCTTTTTCTAGAGTTTTGTTTACTTCAATATTTCCTGTTCGTCTCCATTTTCTAGCATTCGGATAAAGAAAAACCAATTAACCTAGGAGGTATTAGATTTTCTCCTAACGAGCAGGACCCCACAATGTCCTAATTAGCATTTGCTGTCGATGGCGCTTGCTCAGGCCCCAGCTGCGGCCATGAAATGGTGAAGCGTCTGCACAACATAATTGCAGCAACTTTCTTAGAAATTTAGCACCAATTAAACAGCTTTCGTGTGATTCGCAACGATAATAACAAAGCCCCGTGTCCTCATGTAACCCTACTAGAAATGACTACTGAACCTAGGGCCGAAATCTTTTAAGTCCTGCCTCGTGATCCGCCTTTAAAATGCCCACAAAGTGCCCACATTAGTGGTAAAGTTGCACAAACTTCCGCCCCGTCCGATGCCCTTTGCCTTCAGACTTACCCCCATCCCGTTTCCTGTTCGTAACTATGCTTCCACCATGCCACACAAGAAGCTGAGATATTGAGAGCTGCTTGATGAGGTCCTCAAACTGTTGAGGTGCTTTAGCCAACCCTTCCTCCTACGACATGGCATTATCAACATCGTTGCAAGGAATCTTGGTTCTCTGAATGGTGATAATGGTTCTACTGTGACCCTACAGAGCGGATATTATGCCACAGGATAAAAATCACCAGGTCGTTAAGTGAAAAAAAGACAAGGCCAATTATGGTCTCAACGGCTTGCAACTCAAGTCCTCCTTTCATCAGGATCCACTGGGGACACTGATCTGATATAAAATGAATAAATGTCAAGTGAATGCCTTCATTGGATATTATTGGGAAATTGGCAAATTCTACTGCTCCCCTCAGAACCAGCCTGTCTAGGGTTCAGTGCATCCCTCTGCCTCTGGGCCGCCATACCGGTGTCCTTCTCCCTGCCCCTGCTCTCCTGGGTCTTCTGCTGCTGTCGCCCACCTGTGAGCATACCGACTTCCATTTATAAAAGGACAACGTCAATGTGCCTTTCTTTTGGCCATGCCTTGTCATCAGAGGAATCATAAGGATCCTTCTCCATCTTCTTGTGCCTGAGCAATAGATTCTTTTAGGTTCAAGTACTGTGCAAAGATGTTCTTCTGTCCTGATATGGATCTGGTTTGTTTTTTGTCATGTCTATCATCTACACCAGTGATCCCCAACCCTTTTTTGCACCAAGGACCAGTTTCATGCAAGACAATTTCCCCAGGGACCGGGTGGGGGTTCTGGGGCGGGGCTTAGGGGTGGGCGGGGCTTACGGGGTGCTGGACGGCGCTGACTG
Organism: Bufo gargarizans; assembly: GCF_014858855.1. Lineage (NCBI taxonomy): Eukaryota > Metazoa > Chordata > Amphibia > Anura > Bufonidae > Bufo > Bufo gargarizans. The sequence goes on along the minus strand of NC_058087.1, from coordinate 183,454,212 downwards.
ATTCAAGCGCATAACAAAACACAAGGTGCATATCAAAATTTGTAACACTATATAACGATGGGGTTAATGGCATCAGGTACATGCTGGAGTAATTTGCTGTTAATATGAGGTACATTGTTTTATCAATTTGGACCTGCATGTGCCTCACATTAATAGTAAGTAACCTCATCATGTGTACCTCACATTAATGGTTAACCCAATGTTGCCCATTATTTGATGAGGTGCTTGGGGGCTACTTACTTTTAATGTGAGGTACATGGGGGTACTAATGTAATAGCACCATGTACCTCAGATTAATAATAGGTGACCCGATCTTCTCAAATTATGGCTACTGGCAACATTGCGGCTAATGAGTCACATTGACACCAAATCTTGCTGGCTGCCCGATGTTTTTTGCCTGCCTTTATTTTAGGCTGGCTAATAATCTTGCAGTGTGTGGGACAGTGTGTGGGTACCTACGCTTTTCAGAGCACTAATGGCTGGGGAATGGAGAACAAAGAATCTGGAGAAAGAGGAGGCTGCCGTTCACCGAGCAAAAACTGAGACTGCGCAGCGGTAAACCCTCCCCCGTCCCTCCTCCTACTTTAATATTAGACACACATTCATTGGTGGCAGTGGTGCGGTGCGTCAGAGCCCGCTCACTGTATTGGGCTCTGCGGCCTGCGTCATGGGATGGAGGGATTTCCTCCCGTCCTCCGTCCCTCCATCCTTCTCCACAGATATGCGCGTCTGGCGCGCATGCGCCTGGCGTCTGCTCTCCTCTCTCTTCTGTGGCCCGGCAAACTATCGGCCCAGCGGTTGGGGGACGCTGATCTACACTGATCTTTTCACCTGTCTACCATTGTGCCCGAACCCCACTACTCCCAACCTCAGCTTGTCTTTAGTTGAGAACCTACTTCACCAGCCTTGACCTCTGCCTGCCTGATTAAGACTTTAACTCGGTACTGTGTTTCTGGTGTCGCCTACCCATTTTCACTTCAGTTGTTGGTAACATAGACTGGGGATTCGATGCAGTAAAGTCCAGATCACAGTATAGGGGTTTGAGTGTAGATACCAGGGAATCCCTTAAGACTCATTCCACTCCTGGGTTCAGCCCAAAGCAATATCTATAGCAACCCAGTCCATCCACATCATCTACTATAATATACACGACAACCAGAAATTTGCAAAACTCAACAAATAGGGCAAATTTTTTTAAAATGAAGACCATAGATGGGCACGTTTGTGCACACCATGGACCAGTCCAAAAAGTCCTACCTCCATCATCTAAATGAGTCCAAAAACCCCCAGCTTGGTGGCTTCCAAACATGTCAACAATTTCTTAAGACAAAGCTTGTGGACCTTCACCTACCTGCTCATGATATTCGATGCCCATGCTGAGGGTGTTTATCAAGATGGCAATCATGATCCCCCGATTGAAGTACTTGCTGTCCACAATTCTTTTCAGCCGATTGGTGAATTCTTTCCAAAGTTTGCATATCTTATTCGGCTTTTTCTCTTTGCTTCTGAATGTCTTCCCTTTCTGGACGTGATCTCTTTGGTCTCCATGCTTCAGGTCCTGCGTGAACTCATACACTCCATTGGTGTCTGACTCGTAGCTGTCAGAGTCGCTGAGTTCCAGTTCTGGATTCTCCACAAAACTGGCGCAGTAAGGGCAGTTCTGGAGCTCACAGATGATCTGGCTAGGTTGGGGACTTGGCAAGGAACAGGGGACGCTCAGATTCGATAATTTGCTGGAACTTCGGCAAAGGCCTGCAAGGAGGAAAAATAAAATGTTAAACTCTAGCGATATGCCATCACATTTCAGGGTGGAAGAACCCTTTTAAGAATCACATGACCACGCTCGCTGCTACTGATTTGTTGAGGAGTCACTTATTCTGACTCCTTTCATGGCACCACGTTGAGAACCAAGTTTGCCCATCATTTCCTCTTGAAAAGTTGTAGCCCCCATGGAGAGAGTGGTGGGTAGCAGGCTAGTTTGGGCCCCTTTATTTGCCTGGCTGTGGTCCTGGACAGTACTGTACTGGAATTTAAAGGGGAATCTGTTGACAGATCCCCATTAGGCTAATCCCTATATTACTTAAGGTCTCATCTAAGAAACCAGGATCAGTCGTTTCGATTCAACTCTTAGATACGAATTCTTACAAAACTATCAGTCACTTTTAATACAGAGTTAATATTGATGCCTGCCTTTCTGTAAGCATTGTGCGGGAAGCAGCAGTGCTGACACAGCCACAGCTTCCATTAAATTCACCATACACATGCAAATCAGTCTGCAGCTTTCATCTAAACATATGTGCTGTCAATGGTGAGATCCGCGCAGCGGCTTATAGGCGCTGTCCCCGAGGGAATGTTTATGAGATAAACACTGACGAGTTGAATATGACAGAAAAATACTTTTGAAAATTTGCCTCGTTTAGATTCCCATCCTACCTACCACCCGTCCCCCCGTCCCCGTCCCCGCCGAGTCCCGGGTGACATTGATCTCGACAAGGTGACGTTCACATAAAGGCAAGGGGACACTGATGTTGGAAATTTCTGTTATGGTCACGAGATCGAGTGCAACTTTTTTGCATAAGATTTTACAGTTAATGGCCACAAATTAATCTAAAAAGGTCAGGAATTCATTTTTTTATATTACATTGCTCCAAATCCCCTGCATAGACATAGGGAAAATCTGGGATGATGTGCCCAGATCCCCGAACGTGGTGGCCACTACACATACAACTGTATTGCTGTCCTCAGGACTGTCTGTGTGACTGCAGAGATGAGATGTGGCTGAAAGAAGCTGTCATGGAGGTCTGGGCCGAATGGAGAACATGAAGAAAGAGAACGTGTATAATCAGAGGCGATGCCACTGCATGTAATAGGCATGTAGCGCTGTATTCTCCTGTATGTTTGGTAGTGCTGAATGTAATGTCTATCCAAATATGTCTTCAGCACTAGGGCTGGGGGATTGGATTGAGAAATTAGCACATATGCATTGGGGCTTGGGTTGTAAATCTTCTGAGTCCCTGGGGAGAATTTATTAAGAAGTAAAATCTTGGGAGGTCCATGCTTCAGTATCTTAAATCTATGCTAGTTAGGAGTAGGCGTAATTTGGTGTAAGTGATATTTAAAGAGGACCTTTCATGGTTTTTAGTTATTTACTTGCGGGGTACCCTCTTCCCCCGCTGATGCTGCCACCCTGCCTGTTTTTTTTTAAATATTGCTTCTGCGCCCCACTGTGCCCCCTGCAGTTTTCCCGCTCAGTATGTTAATACCGAGCATCGGTACAAGGAGGAGGAGATGCCAGGGTTTCTCAATGGGGTGGAGAGGGGGCGTGACAAACACAGAAAGCAGGAGGACCTAAGGTGCACTGAAGTCCAAATTTGTATATGGAATTAAACTCAGTTTTCTCTGGAACGGGACAACGGATTTTCACCATCCAGGTATCATTTTCTTCAGCAGTATGCCCTGTTTAATAGGGTTGATCCTGCTGGAAGGTCTGACCCTGACATCAAGCAGCAAAAGTTTGGGGGTACATGGCGTTACAAGGTGTCCCTGCAGGACAAAGCCTCAGTTCACAGTCAGTTTACTCTGACGAGGCCTCTTGCGTTGCGTTCCATGCTGCCGGCTTTGAGAAATGGCCCGGCGCCCTTTTACTTCACTATAGTGGGGCACCCCAGAGCTCCAGTAAATGTTGCGCGATGTTAACAGGACTTTGTAAATGGCGTACGGTGAGAGTGCGGTGGGAGTGACAGGCACTGGAGAACGCGCCGTACTTGCCGCTAGCCTGGAGGAGGAAGTCGCCACTCTCCTCAGCAGAACGCCGCTATCAGACATTAGTCTCTCTTTAATGGAGCCGTTTCTCTCCAGATCACCACGCAGCTATTTATGTAGTGCAAATGTATGCAATTATACTTAAGTGTTTATGTTCCCATGCTATGAAGCCATTGCTCGTGATTTCCTTCCACTCGGCGGAGGGGCAGAGTAATGAGTTATTCACAACTGTGATTATTACCTTTAGCCATTATTATATAAGCCAGATCAGACCCCGCCAAGTCAAGGATCCAGCATGAATACTTAATAAACTCAGGACTCAGACGACATATTGACTCGTGAGAAGCTGCAAGTCCTTTTTATAAACCTTAAAGGGATAGCCTGATTCTGACTGTTGAGAAGAATCCCTCAATAATAAGCTGATCATGATGTGTTCCTGCTGCTGGTACCCTCCAGTGATCAGCTAGTAATGCATCAAAAATGTATTTGTTTACCTGCAGCGCCCCCAAAGGGGAAAGGAGGTAGTACATGACATCCATTAAAAGCAATAGGATGTGTAATGTATGGACGTGCTGAGTCCTCCAGAGCAAGAAATACTTTTTGCAGATGCTCTCTGGTCTGACGAATAATAGATACCCAGGAATACCATGTGGAGTACTTGAAAATGGGTGTCCGAAACCTGGCAAGTCACTTTCGAGGTGGATCTTTAAAGGATAACTGTTAATTTTTATTTTATTTGCTAATGTATTAGAGCTAGGCATGTATATATGAGTTAGTCTGTCAATGATTGCCAAAAGATCTGTAATCACCTATAATAACAGCTTTCATTAATGTCTCCTGTCCCTTCCACTGCTCCCTTAAAAGACCGCTGCTATGGCTCATCTGTATGCGGTTAGGAAGACAGAGGGGCGGTCCTTCACACTGCATGCCTGCATTAGGCTTCAGAGTGAGGAGGCGTGTCTCTCAGTAATCCAGTCTGATTGGCTGGCAGGGAGCTGCTGGCTACAGCAAGTTTGCATGTGACCTGAGGGAATGCAGTTTTGACCTCAGAGAACTGGCAGAGGAGCCTATCTTGAGAAGATCCTCATAATGTAGGATTCAAAACAGTGGTAACTAAGGGGAAAACTCAAGGAAAACGGTGGTAAGTGAAGAAACTAAAGATTGCTTTATGCATAATGCTGCTGCAGCAGTAACATATGCTAAAATGGATTTTTTTATGAAAATGACAGTTATCCTTTAAGTCCAACTCCAATACATCATAATAATGAGACTGAATATTAAAGAGGTTTTCCAGTACTTAGATACTGATGGTATAACCTCAGGATAGGTCATCAATACCAGATCGTTGGGTATCTGACACTCAACACCCCCACTGATTAGTTGTTTCGGACAGATGCCGGCACTGAAAACTATACAGAAGATGGATGCCCCATCCACTGTGTATGATGAGGTACTGCAGCTCAGCTACCAGAACGGGAGCTGAGCTGCAGTATGCTGGTTCTAGAAACTACATGGTGGATGGGGCCTTCTATCCACAGCACAGTTTCCGTCACATGCAGCTGCCACAAACAACTGATTGGTGGGGTTACCGAGTTTTGGATCCCCACCGATCTGATGATGATGACCTATCTTGAATATCAGAAATACAAAACAATTGGGTGGCTCCTGACTTTTGACCCAAAGAACTAAAGATAACAATCAAGAGATGTTCCTTACCATGTTCTCCTACTACATGATGGATCTTTCCATAGGACTCATTCAAGCTGACTGGGCTGTTCACCAAGCTGGCTGGAGTACTGCCGCTTCTTTTCGCTTTCGCCACAGTTCCAAGGCTGGCTTTACTGGTGGGTGAAGGCAGGATGGTGGGATAGTTCATGTTGGTGTGGTTGAGCGCAACATCCAGTTTGGTGTTTGAGGAAGCATTGGAAGACTTACAAGATTTCAACTGGTGTCCTTCAAAGTGGCAATCTGCATGGTAGATGCTGTGGACAGACTCACTTTTGGGTGATGCATTCTGATGACTAGGGGATGGTGGAAGAAGCCTAAGTTGACTTTTGGGCTTCATGATCTTCATCTCCATATCACATATCTCGGGACTTGACCTGGGCCCACGAGGACTACCATTAGTTATGTGATAATGATGATGATGGTGGTGATGAATTAAGTGATGGATGGAAGTGATTCTTCGTTTGCACTTGCGACCCCGGCCCTGTCCATTCATGGTACTGTTTGGGTTGACTTTTTTCCGACGCTTGTTTTGCCAGTTATTATATAGCCTTAGCGTCCGCCTCTTGACTTTCCTAAAGATGTGACAGATGTACTTTAGTAACTCCTCGTAGCAACTTCCCGGCTCAGAGAAGCTGGCGATTGTGCTGTCGTTGGAGAGGTAACGAGCCCGCTGCTCCTGCATTAATTGATTCTCCCGCTGTTTCGTTTCAGAAAACTGTGTTGCTATCACAACCAGGCACAAGTTTATCATGAAGAAAGAACCCACCTAAGGGAATAAACCATTGAGAGTAAAAATGGCTTGAAAGGAAATCCGAGAACACAAGGCACAATGTTAACATCACAATATGATCGAAACGCATAGAAACATATCAGAGATTACCCAATGGAGGGCATATCCCTTCCACTTTGGTGTAAGCAACACGGTATAAAGGGCATATTTGTTAAAAGATGATCTTATTAAATAGTGGAGGACCGGACGAAAGGTAGCCTTAAAGGTTATGTACACCTTTGGGGGCAAATTCTTTTTTATTATTGCATTGTGCTTATTTTGAACTAAAAATATATTTTTTAATTGGTCTTTATTAAAAATATGGAGCTCTTTTTTCTATACAGAGCTGAGATGCTCTAGTAGCACCCTTTGGATTTTCTGTCTTTTCCATCAGCCCAGGAGCTGACTGACTCCTTATCTCTGCTTTCTGACCTCTTAAACACTGATTATAGCTCAGTTCTTATCTTACTGATAAGAATGTGGCATCAATAAGTGTTTATGACCTCTCAGTAGTTAGAAATAACGTGTATTAGATGACTGGCACAAAGTGAAAGTTAAAATACCAGTCACACAGCTAGAAAAACAGTTAACTCTTTTTGACAGAATGGTTCAATATTTTTAATAAAGGCCAATTGAAAAAATTATTTTTAGCCCCAAATTTGTCAAATTCAATCTTTAAAAATTCGGCTCCGAAAGTATACATAGCCTTTAAGGCTGTATTAGACAGCCCGATTCTGCCGGCGATTGTCCTTCCCAGCAATCACTTGCTCCACAGCGGAGGAGACCGCTGAAATTACATGCAGCGGTCTCCTCCCCAGTATAGGCAGGAGCGATCTTTATACTCTTCCCTATACTCAATCATTGTTTGCCGGCAGCAGATCGTGATTAAACATGATGCCTCCAAACGATAATTTGTAAATCTGTCAAAAGATTTGGATTGCCCAATGAATAATCGTTTGCTCTTTCATCGGGTTATCGGCGGCAGTATCACACTGCCAGATGATCGCTAACAAGTGTTAACTTACTACCCAACCATTGGCAAAATCCGGGTGGGATCTAATGTCCAAAGCTGTCCATATGCGTTAGATTCCTCTTGACTTCCCCATAAGCTACATGTGTTTTCAGTGACAGAGGGGAATACATGGCTACCAGACTCTTCTAGTGGCAGCTTATATCCCGTAAGGCATGTTGAAGTCTATTATGTCCAATCCATCCCCCCCCCCCCATATGTGTCACTTGTAGACAGTGGGGACACCACCATACATATTAGATATTAGGTTAGTATGGGCCGTTAAGCTGCCTACCTAGGGGATCCATCTAATATGGTCATATTTTCACTGACACAGATTACCATTAGTGAAGGAATCTGGAAGAGTCTTAGCAAAAACCAAAGTGAATACACAAGCAACAGCATTTACTAACCATTGAACAGCTGGCTATAGCTACTAGAGAGGGGTCATTGATCCAGGGAGTTATTCTAATTGCCTGATTGAAGTAGGGAAGGTGGGGAAAATTGGCTTCTACGTCACAGTTTTTTTTTTTTGCCTTCCTCTGGATCAACTTGCAGGATGACAGGCCGAACTAGATGGACACATGTCTTTTTTTTTTACCTTATAAACTATGTTACTATGGCACTATACTATGTTAGCTGCCTGTCATGGTCCCTCAGGTGATAGATGTCAGCAGATCAAGGAGACTGGCTGAGCGTGGAGGACTCTAACAGCCTCCTCGATTTCTCTTGATTCAGTGTTGATAGGGTTAATGATCACTTCCCTTGTCTCAGCTGTTGCTCAGTGGTCATCACTTCTACCCCTTATAGTCTGACCCCACCCTTCTGACTATGCGGTAGATTGCTTCCTTTGGTTTTGGAAAGAGCTGGAGTGTGGTTCTCCCTGAGTTCCTGCTCATCCTTCTACAACGGAAGCTAAGTGTCTCGCTTGTTTGTATTTTGTCTTTTCCCCTTGGTTGTGGTTACTATACCTCAGGGAGATGCTTGTTCCTTCATCTTGGAAGGAACGGGTTGTCTCATCTGTGACATAATCTACCGCCATAACCGCCATTTCTTGTTCAGGTCAGTGCAGCTATGGATTCTACGTCTGCACTGGTCAAACAGATGCAGGGGCTGTCTTTGAAGGTAACAGACCTCTGCGCGACAGTCTTACAGATTCAGAAACCACAGGCGGCTCTGGTGGTGGGTACCAGGCCTGTCCTGAAACGAAGGTGGCTCTCCCGGACAGATTTTCTGGAGGTAGTGCCAATTTCATCCGGTTCAGGGAGTTGTGTAAATTATACTCCATACTCTTCTGGGAACGAGAGTCAATGTGTGGGTATGATTATTTCTTTGAGGTGACGCCCAGTCTTGGGCTTTTTCTCTGCCGACCGGATCACCGTCCCTCCAGTCAGTAGATTAATTTTTTTAGAGCCTTGGGTCTTATTTACGATGACCCGGATCTCTCAGGCTGAAACCAAGTTACGTGGTTTACGGCAGGGAGAGCGCTCCGTGGAGATCTATTGCTCTGAATTTAGGAGATGGGCTACGGATACAGAGTGGAATGATCCTGCTCTCCATAGCCAATTCTGTCAGGGTCTATCTGAGAGGCTGCTGGATGCGTTAGCCTTCCATGAAAATCCTGAGTCATTGGAAGCATGTCCCTGGCTGTACGTCTTGAGGGTCCTCACCAAAACAAGATGGCGGCGTCCTTTGACACTTATGGTAAAGAAAAACCTGTGATTGTGCCTTGTGATGTGCCTGTGCAGTTAGGGGGAGCTACTCCTGAGACTGCTGACAAGAGCTTTGGTCATATTAAAGGGGTCTGTTTTTGTTGTGGAAAGAAGGGTCATTTTGTAAATATTTGTCCGTACATTCAGTGTCAAGGTGAAAACAAAAGAAAAACGTTTAATCCTCAAATAACTATTGGCGGAGTGGGTGGGGAGCAAGAAAACCTTTGTCATTTACTGGTACTACCTGATTTCTCCTGTCTGCCGAGGTGGTGCTAGAGTCCAAAACTGTGGAAATCAAGGTGTTTATCGATAGTGAGGCAGGGGTTAACCTGATTGATGGGCAGTTCGTTTGCTTTCATGGGTTGACTACTAGTGCACTAGAGAAAAGCATTTCTGTCTTTGCAATTGATTCTGCACCTCTTACCCAAAAATGACCTTCGCAGGTGGTAAATGACAAAAGAGTGGGTGATTTCCATCAGGAATCTGTCTCATGTTATGTGTTGGAGGGTTTGCCTGCTCCGATGGTTTTGGGCTTACCATGGTTAAGCAAACATAACCCTACCATCGACTGGCAAGCAACACAGATTCTCAATTGGAGTGATGGACAACTGTCTCAATGCGTCTTTCTCTGTGGTCATCACTAAAACTGTACCCTTGTTCATTTACAAATTTTCCGATGTGTTTTCTGAGAGTGGTAACCAGGAGTTACCCCCGCATCGGGAGTATGATTGTCCCGTCAATCTTATTCCTGGAGCTAAACTGCCCAAATCTCGGTTGTATAATCTTTCGGAGCCCGAAAAATTGCGAGAGTATATTACCGAGAGCTTGGCGAAGGGTCATATCAGACCATACAAATACCCAGTGGCTGGTGGGTTTTTCTTTGTAAAAAAAAAAGATGGTACCCTTAGACCATGTCTGGACTTTCGTGAGCTCAACTGTATTACCGTCCGTGATCCTTACCCCCTTCCTTTGATTCTGGATTTGTTTAATCAAATTGTCGGTGCCAAGGTGTTCTCTAAATTGGATCTGAGGGGGGCATATAATTTGGTAAGGATCAAAGAGTGGGACTAATGGAAGACGGCCTTCAATACCCCTGAGGGTCATTTTGAGTATCTGGTCATGCCTTTTGGGTTAACCAATGCTCCAGCGGTTTTTCAACACTTTGTCAATGACATCTTTCATCATCTGGTGGGTAGATTTGTTGTTGTATATCTGGATGACATACTAATTTATTCTCCAGACATGGAGACTCATCAGGATCATGTGCGACGGGTGTTACAGATCCTAAGAGAGAATAAATTGTATGCGAAGATGGAAAAATGTGTTTTTGCTGTTCAAGAAGTGCAATTCCTGGGTTACCTGCTCACAACCTCAGGTTTTCGTATGGATCCCGAGAAAGTCCGTGCGGTGTTGGACTGGGTTTTTGGGATTCACCAAATACTACCGTAAATTCATCTTGAACTATTCGACTGTGGTTAAACCTTTAACAGACATGACTAAGAAGCGCGTCGATTTCTCTGTTTGGTCTGAGGCGGCATTACAAGCCTTTTCTGCTGTGAAGGAATGTTTTGCTTCAGCCCCTATTCTGGTGCAACCGGACGCGTCTCAGCCATTCATTGTAGAGGTTGAAGCATCCGAGGTAGGGGTGGGAGCAGTTTTGTCGCAAGGTCCTTCACCTAGTAAATGGCACTCATGTGCTTTTTTCTCTAAAAAAACTCTTGACTGGTGAAAGAAATTATGACATGGATAATAGGGAATTGCTGGCCATGAAGTTGTCTTTTGAAGAATGGCGCCATTGGCTGGAAGGAGGAATTCATCCTATTACGGTAATTACTGATCACAAAAATCTGGCTTACCTTGAGTCGGCTAAACTACTGAATCCAAGGCAGGCCAGATGGTTGCTGTTTTTCACCAGATTTAACTTCATTGTCATCTACCGCCCTGGGGTTAAGAACGTCAAGGCAGATGCTTTGTCGCGCAGCTTTCATGGGGGGTGGGAGTGATTCTAAAGATCCTAGTTCTATTTTGTCGGAAGGGGTAGTCATATCTGCCCTATATCCTGATCTTGAGGCTAAGGTGTTGGAGGCCCAAGAGGATGCATCGGACTCTTGTCCTCCAGGGAAATAGTTTGTTCCTTCAGACTTACGTCACAAGGTATTTGAGTAACATCACTGTACTGTCTTGGCTGGACATCCTGGGAGTAGGTCCACTGTCGATCTCATCTCGCGCAGATTTTGGTGGCCGGGGTTGCGTAAGTGTGTTGAGGACTATGTGTCAGCCTGTTGTACCTGTGCTCTTCTTCCATTACCCATCCCGTCCAGACCTTGGATGCATTTGTCCATGGACTTTATCAAGGATTTACCGAATTCTTCGGGAAAAACCGTGACCCTGGTGGTAGTTGATCAGTTTGGCAAAATGGCGCTGTCTACTCTACCTAATGCCAAAACTCTTGCACAGGTGTTTGTCAATAACATCGTAAAACTATATGGCATTCCCTCTGATGTGGTGTCTGATCGGGGCACTCAGTTTGTACAATTGTCCTTTTTTTCGGTTTTTCATCCTCAGTCGAAAGGACAGACGGAGAGCACCAATCAGAATATGGAGACTTACTTGAGATGTTTTGTTTCGGAGAACCAGGAGGAGTGGTCTTCATTCTTGTTGTTAGCTGAGTTTGCCATTAATAACCGTAGACAGGAGTCCACTGTGTTTAGTTTTGGGTTTTGGTTAAATTATTTTCAACAAATTAGTGTTACATCCACAGCCGCCACTGCTCTGCTCACCTCTCTCGGTGGCCTACACTGCTGTGTCTTTCTACTCCCACTGGCCTGGCTGCTGGGCTGGCTCTGTACCTCCATGCAGTTTATGGCCTGCTTACCAGCCAAGCCTTTCCTTCTCTGCCTGTAGGGTGCGTGCACTCCCTCCGGCTGTTAAAGGGTGCACAAGCGCACCCTAATCTTTACCAGCCATTGCATGGGAACTGTGGAGTACTTAAGGCACCTTCCCCTGTGGGAAGGTGCCTGAGCAATAGGTTTTCTAGCTTTTTAGTGTCCTGTAATTCTGCCCGGGTACCGACTTTCCACCCGTTCACGAGATTTTGACTTTCCGCTGCCTTACCCAACCTGTGCCTGGCTTCTAAATTGACCCTTTGCTGTTTGGCATGACCTGCTTATTGGATTTCTCATACTCTGCCTGCTCTGACCTCATCCTGTCCCTGACTATGGTTTTACCTGACCCCTCGGTGCTCTGCCCCAGTGTCTCTTGACCCATGTGGGTCAGCTGTCAATCACATGGAGATGACTCCAAGAGGTAGCGGCCTGGTTGTTCCCCTGCAATGAAATCCAGATCCATGTACAAGGGTGAGAACTGCCAGGATAACACACTTAGGTTTAGCCCAAAGCTAAATCTGTTACTTGACACAGTGTTTCCACATCCACTGCCGCAACAATTAGACCACTGAAATTTAATCAATTCCAAAACACTTTCTGCAAAAGTGGAAATACCCTTTAAAGCGGTGCACCATCTGGACAGCCCTAATTCATATACACTATTAGAGTTAGGGTACATGGATGTCAATACACAAATTGTGTGCATTTAGTTAAAAAAAAAAAGAAAAGGGAATTCTTGTGAGTTTCATACATTTTTGTCTGTGCCTGTGTAAACACATGCCGTAAACAAAAGCAAATGTTTTTGTTACATTGTTTTTGACGGCAGAACCCTAATTAGAGATGTCTCTGTCTACAGCCGGAAACAATTTGTGGATATATTCGACAGTAATTTTACATTAACCTCTTAACTGATGAATCAAATGAATATTTTTGCCTATAAATCACAAATAGAGGGACCTGGGACAAAAATTCCATCACTAAGTGATCGCCTCCATTTTACAGTTGGGGGCTATATGTTGTTGGATGGGATGACTTAGCATCCAATGGCCATATGCTTTGTTACAGTGGCCAGACCACCAGAGAAATGTATTCATTGTGGGGTCTGAAAGAAATGGGATGAAAGAATATAAAAAAACAAATAAATACAGAATGACACTTCCAGGTCTAAATTTATCCCAGAACATAAAATGATGTCACAACTTGCAGAAAAAGTGGTAAACTCCCAACATCTGGTAGACAAATGTGACAAATCTGATACTTACTATTATAAGTAGTATAAAATATATAAAATTGTAAAAAGAATGTGCATCCATGACATAGTACATGATGTCCACCCACCCTTCCAGGGTTATAACCTACAGGAGAAGAAAGAGGGGAACGTTAGAACACAATGAAACAAGCACTTTACTCTAGGATAAGCTGCACCGATCCACAATAGTTATATTCATGTACATAGGAGCAGTATTATAGTAGTTATATTCTTGTACATAGGAGCAGTATTATAGTAGTTATATTCTTGTACATAGGAGCAGTATTATAGTAGTTATATTCTTGTACATAGGGGGCAGTATTATAGTAGTTATATTCTTGTACATAGGAGCAGTATTATAGTAGTTATATTCTTGTACATAGGAGCAGTATTATAGTAGTTATATTCTTGTACATAGGAGGCAGTATTATAGTAGTTATATTCTTGTACATAGGAGCAGTATTATAGTAGTTATATTCTTGTACATAGGGGGCAGTATTATAGTAGTTATATTCTTGTACATAGGAGCAGTATTATAGTAGTTATATTCTTGTACATAGGAGCAGTATTATAGTAGTTATATTCTTGTACATAGGAGCAGTATTATAGTAGTTATATTCTTGTACATAGGGGCAGTATTATAGTAGTTATATTCTTGTACATAGGAGCAGTATTATAGTAGTTATATTCTTGTACATAGGGGGCAGTATTATAGTAGTTATATTCTTGTACATAGGAGCAGTATTATAGTAGTTATATTCTTGTACATAGGAGCAGTATTATAGTAGTTATATTCTTGTACATAGGAGGCAGTATTATAGTAGTTATATTCTTGTACATAGGAGCAGTATTATAGTAGTTATATTCTTGTACATAGGGGGCAGTATTATAGTAGTTATATTCTTGTACATAGGAGCAGTATTATAGTAGTTATATTCTTGTACATAGGAGCAGTATTATAGTAGTTATATTCTTGTACATAGGGGCAGTATTATAGTAGTTATATTCTTGTACATAGGAGCAGTATTATAGTAGTTATATTCTTGTACATAGGAGCAGTATTATAGTAGTTATATTCTTGTACATAGGAGGCAGTATTATAGTAGTTATATTCTTGTACATAGGAGCAGTATTATAGTAGTTATATTCTTGTACATAGGAGCAGTATTATAGTAGTTATATTCTTGTACATAGGAGCAGTATTATAGTAGTTATATTCTTGTACATAGGAGCAGTATTATAGTAGTTATATTCTTGTACATAGGGGCAGTATTATAGTAGTTATATTCTTGTACATAGGAGCAGTATTATAGTAGTTATATTCTTGTACATAGGAGCAGTATTATAGTAGTTATATTCTTGTACATAGGAGGCAGTATTATAGTAGTTATATTCTTGTACATAGGAGCAGTATTATAGTAGTTATATTCTTGTACATAGGAGCAGTATTATAGTAGTTATATTCTTGGACATAGGAGCAGTATTATAGTAGTTATATTCTTGTACATAGGAGGCAGTATTATAGTAGTTATATTCTTGTACATAGGAGGCAGTATTATAGTAGTTATATTCTTGTACATTGTACATAGGAGCAGTATTATAGTAGTATTATTGTTGTACATAGGAGCAGTATTATAGTAGTTATATTCTTGTACATAGGAGCAGTATTATAGTAGTTATATTCTTGTACATAGGAGGCAGTATTATAGTAGTTATATTCTTGTACATAGGAGCAGTATTATAGTAGTTATATTATTGTACATAGGAGCAGTATTATAGTAGTTATATTCCTGTACATAGGAGCAGTATTATAGTAGTTATATTCTTGTACATAGGAGGCAGTATTATAGTAGTTATATTCTTGTACATAGGAGCAGTATTATAATAGTTATATTCTTGTACATAGGAGGCAGTATTATAGTAGTTATATTCTTGTACATAGGAGCAGTATTATAGTAGTTATATTCTTGTACATAGGGGCAGTATTATAGTAGTTATATTCTTGTACCTAGGAGCAGTATTATAGTAGTTATATTCTTGTACATAGGAGTAGTATTATAGTAGTTATATTCTTGTACATAGGAGCAGTATTATAGTAGTTATATTCTTGTACATAGGAGCAGTATTATAGTAGTTATATTCTTGTACATAGGGGCAGTATTATAGTAGTTATATTCTTGTACATAGGGGCAGTATTATAGTAGTTATATTCTTGTACATAGGAGCAGTATTATAGTAGTTATACTCTTGTACATAGGAGCAGTATTATAGTAGTTATATTCTTGTACATAGGAGCAGTATTATAGTAGTTATATTCTTGTACATAGGAGCAGTATTATAGTAGTTATATTCTTGTACACAGGAGCAGTAATATAGTAGTTATATTTTTGTACATAGGAGCAGTATTATAGTAGTTATACTCTTGTACATAGGAGCAGTATTATAGTAGTTATATTCTTGTATATAGGTGGCAGTATTATAGTAGTTATACTCTTGTACATAGGAGCAGTATTATAGTAGTTATATTCTTGTACATAGGAGGGAATATTATTACTTCATGACTCTAGTGACAAAATACCAAAACAAATCACCAAAATCCTGAATTTGCCAGTACCTAGTAAGAATATAAAGGGTTAAAAAGTATAAAATTGTTACATTGTTTTTGCATTTGCGTTTCGAATTCCTTTGTCATAATTAAAATGCATAAAGAAGATAATTAATTCTAGGCAGACAAAGGTCTGTGCGCTCACAGCATGAAATTATTTATCAACCTGAGATCGCCTCCTGATGATCACCAGTGTATATTGGAACCAGACTGTTCACTTAGGGGACACTGCACTTTTCCAGTATGTGTGTTCTGTACTTTTCACTGGTGGAGATGGCAGAGAAGGTAAAGGGGCACAGAGACCCCACTGCCGACATTAATTGGACTTTATGGCTGGGCCATATATCACACGGTCGGAGGTTCATTTGAATAACCAGCATGTAATTCTACTTTTCTAGTTGGTCAGCGGGCAACTTGCCTGGTAATTAAGAAAATTGGTACCAACATTAAACTGTCACCAGCAACAGTAGTTAACCCCTTATGGCCAGAGACCAGCAGGAAGGTTGATTTAACTCTTTCATGGCTGAAAAGCTGGCAACCGTAACTCATAGCCAGCATGATACATTCTCATCATTTGTAGCGCGATCATCAGGCCGCAGACAATAAAGCTTCTACAATAAAAAAAAGCCGCATCCGTGCCACAGAAAACCCCACGCGGAGTTTGTGTTTTCAGCAACAACACTGGGGTCGGACTCTATGGAGATGCATATTTCATGTTTAATTTAGGCCGACGCACAATTAGCATTTGTTCTTTTTTCATGCTGCAAGGACCATGAAATTGCTTTTTTCCCCCTAAATTTGGCATTATTTCTTTTTTTCCAGCACATTGCTAACCCACCTCGAACCCACAGCAGGGTAGATTCACATGCAGATGTCTCACAGTTAGGCCTCTTTCACACTACAGTTTTTTGCGTTCCGTATACGGTCCGTTTTTTGCGTTCCGTATACGGTCCGTATACGGAACCATTCATTTCAATGGTTCCGCAAAAAAACAGAATGTGTTCCGTATGCATTCCGTTTCCGTATTTCCGTTTTTCCGTTCCGTTGAAAAGATAGAACATGTCCTATATTTGGCCGAGAATCACAGTCCGTGGCTCCATTCAAGTCAATGGGGCCGCAAAAAAAACGGAACACATACGGAAATGCATCCGTATGTCTTCCGTATCCGTTCCGTTTTTTGCGGAACCATCAATTGAAAATGTTATGCCCAGCCCAATTTTTAATATGAAATTACTGTATACTGTATTTGCCATACGGAAAAACGGAACGGAACAACGGAACGGAAACGGAACCACAACGGAAGCAAAAAACGGAACAACGGATCCGTGAAAAACGGAACGCAAAACACTGAATGCAACATACTGTAGTGTGAAAGAGGCCTTAAAGAGATACTCCAATTTTAATTATGCCTTGGAGAGTCCACTGCACTTCTTGAAAGGGTTGTCCACTTTGAACTACCCCTTTTAATTCGAAGAATGCCCCCCAGTAATAAGAAAATCACAGCTGTAATCAATGTGCAATCCCGGCAGCAAGTGCTTCATTTTCCTGCAGCTCCCCCGCAGGAGAAATGAAGTATTACACAGTTGCCAGTGCTCTATAATTTGCAGTATGATCGGTGGAAATCTCAGCTCATAGACTTGCACCGACCATGGTGCCGAAAGCTTCCTTTGATTATACCATCTGATTGAAGGTTCTAGATTAGGGATCAGCAACCTCCGGCTCTCCAGCTGTTCTGAGACTACAACTCCCAGAATACTCCTTTCACTTTTATGGCAGTTACAAGAACAGTTGAGCAAATATGCATGCTGGGAGTTGTAGTTTCACAGCTGCTGGAATGCCGAAAGTTGCTGACCCCTGTTCTAGATGTCGCCTTCCTGCATGTCCACTGGTGGAGCTGCTGAACATACCGGCTCTGTCCTGAGAGCTGCTGGCCAACTCCCTCTATACACTTAGGGACACAACAATTAGCGGCTGCCAGGCACTACTGGCGCTACCTTTTTTCAGATGGTCCCGATAACCATGCTTGAGAAAGGCTTCCTGGAGCTGGGCCCTTGCATGGGTGAATAAAGGCTGGTAGACTAGTCTGGACCTGGCCCTGCAAGGCTTGCACCTTTATATCATTGCCCAGTGATGCTGACCTCTTTGAAGAATGCATATTTAAAGTAATATTCTATATTATCATATACATTACATATATTAGTACTATATGGTTGTATTATAGTCTTATCCTTTCATAATATGAGCTGTATATAGCAGTATTATATTTCCACTATATGGACTGTATATAGAAGTCTTATATTTCCATTTTATGGGCTGTATATAGCAGTCTTCTCTTTCCACTATATGGGCTGTATATAGCAGTATTATATTTTCACTATATGGGCTGTATATAGCAGTATTATATTTCCACTATGCGGGCTGTATATAGCAGTCTTATTTTTCCATTATGTGGGCTGTATATAGCAGTATTATATTTCCACTATATGGGCTGTATATAGCAGTATTATATTTCCACTATATGGGCTGTATATAGCAGTATTATATTTCCACTATATGGGCTGTATATAGAAGTCTTATCTTTCCATTGTATGGGCTGTATATAGCAGTGAAATCTTTCCATTATGTGGGCTGTATATAGTAGTGATATCTTTCCATTATATGGTGGTATTACATGGGCTGTATATGACAGTATTATCTTTCCACTATATAGGCTGTATATAGCAGTATTATATTTCCATAATATGAGCTGTATATCGCAGTATTATATTTCCATTATATGAGCTGTATATAGCAGTATTATATTTCCACTCTATGGGCTTTATATAGCAGTCTTATCTTTCTATTATATGGTGGTATTACATGGACTGTATATGACAGTATTATCTTGGCACTATATGTTATAATGTTGGCTTTGTATGGCAGTAATACCTTGGCGTTATATATCTGTATTATTTGGGCTGAAGCGGTATAGAAGTAACTCTATATTTGGGCTCTTCTCAGGCCCGCGGGATATATTTGTATTTACAACCTGGGAAAGTGAATGGTGACACATGTCGGCCCTGCACATCCTGCGGCTGTGGCCCCGGCTATGACAGTGCACCCATGGATGGGGTCTTCTCCCTCTTGGATTCTGTGGCCTTTTCCAGACCTCTAATATAAATAGGATTACTATGAAGCCGCAGAGAGGAGGATGAAATCAAGCTCTTCATTACATCAGAAGTGCCTGGACGTGACCCGTGAGTGCAAGGCAAGTGCTAAAGACCAAAAGCTGGGGTTTGTTACCCAACTTTCCCAGGATCCAGACCGGCTCAGCTACACAGAGATCTATCCCATGATGCTGTATTGCTGCATTAGTAGTCAGACCGGCCGTGCCGGATCCATCCATGATGCTGTATTGCTGCATTAGTAGTCAGACCGGCCGTGCCGGATCCATGTGGCAGTGAATTCAGGAGCTGCATCATCACATGCATCACGTGTATATTATGTCCAATGGCCTCAGTTTTACTTTGCCTTTAAAGAGCGCATTGTAAAATAATACAATTATCAAAAGATGTAGCAGAGCTAAATATGTTATGTAATTGTTGTGTGCGCGGTGTTCACTGGGATGGGGTCATGCAGAAGGTATAGCTAAAGTCCCATGTAAAACCTCTGATGATACGATGAACGGAGCCATATTACAAACTGAGCTCGACTATATTGGTCTATATAAAGTACTAAACAAACAGAAAACACATGAATCAGGCTAAATGACAAACTCAGCTCATTATATCTGTCGAGATCAAGTCTGCAGGAAGACAGGCTGGCTATAGGACTTGAATTTAACCGTAGATAATACATAAATTGGGCCAAATGACAAACTCACTACTACTTTACCAAGTACATCTTCCATACAAATCATCGGTTTCGTTGCTAGAACAACAGCGATAGCACATGAAGTGATTAAAAACTCGGCTCTGCTACATCTGTCTATATTAAGTCAAGCTCCCACGTATTGTGCTGGCTGTAGCACTGTGCTGCCAGATAACAAGTGACAAACACAGCTCTGGTACGTCTGTCTATACTAAGTGCATCAGCAGTTAATGATACAGATAATGCATGGATTAATCCAAATGGCCAATCCAGCTCTGCTACATCAGTCTATGTCAAGTGCATCACGTTAGCTGTAATGTTATAACCACAGACATGACCAATGCACCCCTGCTACATCGATCTACATCAAGAGCATCTGCCGCGTTGGCTGGCGCTCCGGAATCACAGATAATGCACAAATTAGACCAAATGACAAACTCATTCCTGCTACATCTCTATCCAGTGCATCACGCGGGCGGTCGCACCTGTATTCCCACAGCCGGAATGAGATTAGCAGAAGGAAGAAGAATTAGAACTTTCCGAGAAATATAATGAGGAGTTTACAATTTGCTTGTAATTTGTGTCTCCGTTAGGGCTCATGCACACGAACGTATTTTCTTTCCGTTTTTTTTTTGCGGACCGTATGCGGAACTATTCACTTAATGGGTCCGCAAAAAAAAATATGGAAGTTACTCCGTGTGCTTTCCGTTTTCCGTATGTCCGTATTTCCGTTCTGCCCAAAAATATAACATGTCCTATTATTGTCCGCATTACGGACAAGGATAGGACTGTTCTATTAGGGGCCGGCTGTTCCGTTCCGCAAAATACGGAATGCACACGGACGTCATCTGTATTTTTTGCGGGCGGCAAAATACATACGGTCGTGTGCATGAGGCCTTAGTGAGAGACTTGCCGAGGAAGTCTTCGTTCTGTCCAGTTATCAGAGCTTGTATCTCTGGCGCCAGCGGACCACTCCTGAGCTTTCCTTAATCCGCCCGATTCCCTATCAATTTGGAGGAGTTAGACCTGCAGGTAGGTGCCCTCAGCTACCTTGTCTGAGGGCATCTGACGCAGTGAGGGAGTCTGGGATCACTCGTCCTTAAAGGGCTCATCCACTAAATAAAGCTAAATCACTGTTTAATGGAAATTTTATTTGCTGTCAGTGAATGGAAACAATATGGTTTAGGGCTCATGCACACAAACGCATTTTTTCCATTTTGTTCCGTTTTTTACAGGTCCATATGCAAAGCCATTCATTTCAATGGATCTGTAAAAAAAAAAAAATACTGAAATGGCTCCGTCTGCATTCTGTTTACGTATCTCCGCATGTCCGTTTCGCAAAAAAATTGAATATGTCCTTTTCTTGTCCGCTTTGCAGACAGGCATTGTTACAATGGATCCGCAAAAACAAACGGATGCAACACGGGTGTCATCCGTTTATTTTTATTTTTTGCGGACTGCAAAACACGTACGGTCGTGTGCATGAGCCCTTACATATAGTAGCTAAAATGACTCAAAATTAAAAGCATTTCCCAGATTAGAAGGATTGTCTCATGTCAGAGAGGTGCGGGTCCCACCTCCAGGACCTGTTCCTATCTCCAGAGTGCCCCCCTCCCCCCCAAAGTGAAGGAGAGCAGCCGTACCCTCCATTCACCGCGATGGGCGTCCCGAGAGTAGCCGATCGCTGGCTTGGGTGGATAGGGGGGCCCTGTTCTGGAGATAGGAGCAAGTCCCGGAGGTGGGACCGGGTGTCAGCCCCCCACCAGTCTGATACTGGGAATGGAGCATGCTGGGAGTTGTAGTTTCACAATAGCTGGAGTGCTGAAGGTTGCTGAACCCTGGCCTACACAGTTACATTGTAACAAAACCCCTAGCTGTGTGATGGTAGGATTGGGATCTCAGACTCTGACTGTAAACAACGAATGTATAAATTCACTGAGAGCAAGCAGAGATCTTGAAACAGTATTATAGAGTGACTGGACAACCCTTTGAGAATAATTTCTCTTAAAATTTCAATTTTTTTTTTTTACAATATCTGTTTCTGGGAAAACTGAGTGACAAATGATAGCCAACAATACAGGCCTCTGAGTCGCCCAGCTTTCCCAGCCCGAACGCCGTATCTCCCCAGTTAGGCTTTAATATAAGCCCCAGTGCTCTGCTTGTCATACAGGGAAGGTGGGCGACAACCCTGTGGGAGCTGTAATCTATTGGTTGTCACCTGTGTAATAGAGAGGGGTCTCCTGTTTAGGACCCGAGTCCTTTATAACTCATCGTCTCTCAGTCTGGAGGACCCAACGTGTCCATATATTACTAAGAATACCCATTGGTTTCAATGAGAAGAGTGTAATACTAAATACTGCCTGTGGGGGCGCTGCTGAAAAATGGAACACTTACTGCCAGATTCCTCCACAGATTACAGAAGACCCTGTCATTATTTCATCAGGGGAGCTGTCCAACAAAGAGGGCTTATCCGAAGTGGAGAGACCCTTTAATTAGGGGGGAGGGGGGGGGCTTCTTAAATGGTGTCAGGAAAAAAAACGTGGCTGCACCTGTAAGTGGTGACAGGCGGCGGGGTGTCTCCAGTTACACGGCAGAACACTTTGTCACACACCTCATGCATGAAATGTCTGATCTGATTAGCAGCGATGTCACCTAAATGACAGCGCTCCCTCTTCCATCTTCTCCTGCTCGCTGTCTGTCACATCGCTGCCCATCTGGGTGATTTGTGGGGGCTCTCCGAGGGGAGGAGGGGCGCAGACTAGGGCTTCACTGAGCCAGAGAAAATCCTAAATCTTCAAATGATACTCCATAACCTTGTGCAGATTGTGCGGCACAGTCCCAATAAATACAGAAAGGTGGACGATAGATAAAAAGATAGATATGAGATAGATAGATAGATAGATAGATAGATATGGGATAGATAGATAGATAGATAGATAGATAGATAGATAGATAGATAATAGATATGAGATAGATAGATAGATATGAGATAGATAGATAGATAGATAGATAGATAGATAGATAATAGATATGAGATAGATAGATAGATATGAGATAGATATGAGATAGATAATAGATAATAGATAGATAGATATGAGATAGATAGATAGATAGATAGATAGATAGATAGATAGATAGATAGATAGATAGATAGTAGATAGATATGGGATAGATAGATAGATAGATAGATAGATAGATAGATAGATAGATAGATATGAGATAGATAGATAGATAGATAGATAGATAGATAGATATGAGATAGATAGATAGATAGATAGATAGATAGATAGATAGATAGATATGGGATAGATAGATAGATAATAGATATGAGATAGATAGATAGATATGAGATAGATATGGGATAGATAGATAGATAGATAGATAGATAGATAGATAGATAGATAGATAGATATGAGATAGATAGATAGATAGATAGATAGATAGATAGATAGATAGATATGGGATAGATAGATAGATAGATAGATAGATAGATAGATAGATATGAGATAGATAGATAGATAGATAGATAGATAGATATGAGATAGATAGATAGATAGATATGAGATAGATAGATAGATAGATATGAGATAGATAGATAGATAGATAGATAGATATGAGATAGATAGATAGATAGATAGATAGATATGATATAGATAGATAGATAGATAGATAGAGATAGATAGATAGATAGATAGATATAATAGATAGATGATAGTAGATGCTCTGAAAAATATGGGATTATACATAGATAATGATCATGATGATATGGGCTGATCAGATCGATCTAGATCCTAGCTCATAATAGTAGTAGCATAGATCGATAGCTCGTCGCATCGTTTGGCTGCTCGTCGATCGCTCGATCGTCTCGCTAGCTAGATGATAGTAGATCTGCGACTAGCTGATGATCTGCGATAGATAGTAGATAGATAGATTTAATTTGTTTAGAAAAAAGGTTCACATGTATTGTCTTTCATTTTCTCTGTAGTTTCTCAATCTCTGCTTGCTGTCAGTGAATATAAACATTCTAGTTTACATCCAGAGGCTGAACACCCTACAGATTCGTAGCGCGTTACATCAGTGAGAGATGAGATCAGCCTGTATTAAGCCCTGGGCATGTGTTGGTGGTGTCCAGTCACTTACAGCAAGAAGAGATCTTGAAAACTAGGTGACGGTAACACAGGGTGAATGCGGTTTTTGTACATCAGTCCTTTCAGACTTTTCCAGTAGGTGCAGCAGGCGGCGCCGGCCGATCCATCAGCGTCATGTGGAAGATAATGTGCATAATTACCTGCGGAACCCCAACCATGCTCCCGCTACCGTAATAGCGCACGGCACATTAACCCCTGCAGTCCTGCTTATTAATGACACCGAGAGACACTTCTGTGAGAAGACGAGGCTCCAAGAACCCGACAGGAGAAAGTCAGGTGTCGCCCCCCCCTGTCTGCAGTTTTTTCATAGAAGGTAATTTCATATTCATGGGCTATCCTCAGGGAAGGTCATCTGACAGGGTGGTGGTCTGATTCCCTGCACCCCCTGCGATCAGCTGTGGTGCTCCTCTGAGCGCTGCGACCTCTTCCTAGACCAATGGCTTCACGTTCTTCATCGCATGGCCTAAGCACAGTCAAATTAATGGGTCTGAGCTGCAATGCCAAGCACAGCCACTATCCAATGGACGGCGCTGTGCTTAGTGAGCTGCACGGAGGCCGCATCGCTCGCCGGAGTGCCACAGCTTCCTCTAACGGGTGTCAGGAGTCAGACCTCCAACGGTCAGATACTGGTTACCTATCGGTCATCAATATGAAACACCCAGACAACCCCTTTAGGGCAAAGTGAGTTGTTGTTACACTGTGGAAGCAATGTTAGTACTTTTCTGTAAGAATTTGTAATTTTTCAGTGTTTTTTAAAATACATATAATACACAAGCCAAAAATGAAAAGAGAACACCTGGAGAACCTCGTGATTGTGCTGAGGCCTACAGAGTATAAACTAGCGCTGCTCGGTCAATGATCACACAACCAAGGTGGTGCCCCTTTATTTTGGGTTCTGTATATGATGAGGCAGGGTCACACAGGATGCCATGGCATGGTGGTGGTCATATAGATGCTGGAGATCCTCCTGTGGTTATTCCAAGCTCTTCCATTCTTGGATCTGTAATTCAGGCCAAGGTGGATCCATCGCCCCATCCAGTCCCAGATAGTCTCATTGGGGGAGAGATCTGAAGAGCAAGCTGGCCAGGAGCGCTGCTGGAGACCTTGAAGGGCACATTGTGTGTGGGCGCCATTATCTTGTCAAAGGCAATAGGACTGGTTCCACGATGTCCTGGAGATACTGAAGGCTGGTCAATGTTCCCTCAAAAAAAAAACAGACTTGAACAGGCATGGTAGCTAATGGCACCCCACCCCATGACATATGTGTGTCTTCTCACTATGCATGATGGCCATAGGTGCTCTCCAGCCTCCTCAAAACTCTGATGCAACAACAGCCTTTGATATGTCCAGGACATAGTGGAACCAGTCCTACTGCCTTTTCTTGACTCATTTAGGAGATGTGATGTTCCAACAAGATCACACGTGATGTTCCAACAAGATCACACCGCCACACACTGACACATATGTGTGTCTTCTCACTATGCATGATGGCCATAGGTGCTCTCCAGCCTCCTCAAAACTCTGATGCAACACCAGCCTTTGATATGTCCAGGACATAGTGGAACCAGTCCTACTGCCTTTTCTTGACTCAGTTAGGGGATGTGATGTTCCAACAAGATATAACAGCGCCACACACTGCCCTCTCTACACAACGTGCTCTTCGTGGTCTTCAGCAGCTCTCCTGCCAGGCTCCATCACCAGATGTCTCTGTTTGGGACAGGATGGGGTGACAGCAGATGACAACCACCTTGTCTGAATTACGGGTCCTAGATGGAAGAGCTTGGAATGACCAGACAAGGATATCCAGCATCTGTATGACCGTCACCATGCCAGCATTAATGTGACCCTGCCTATAAAGGGGGCACCTCCTCGGTTGGGTGATCATTGACCAAGCACCACAGGTGGTTATACTTTGTCAGTCTCAGCTCCATCACATGAGGTTCTCCAGGTCATCTATGTTCTCCAGGTTGTCTATAGCCTACAGATTTTTTGCCTCTGTATCTGCAGGCGGTACGACCTATAGATTCTATATGTGCAGTGAGGACTGTGGGCTCTTCATTACCCATAATAAATGCGTCGCGCTCCCTCTAAATTTTTTCACACCTATAAATTTCAGCTCCACGAGAGCGGCCGTGCCGCCACATAACACAGAGCAGTCAATTTCCGTGCGGTTTCATCTCGGCTGTCAATCTCCCTCTCGCTCCCGGCAGTCGCATTATCTGCATTTTATACCCACAGCTAAAACATTCTTCCGTATTCACAGCCATATTTATGGAGAAAGAAGCTGAAACGCGCCATGGGGCTCCACGCGGCGACATGCTGCAGTCCTCGACCGGCTGGAAACATGACAGGAGCTTAGGACGCTTATCTCAGCTCAAAATCCTTAAAGTGAACGTCCACCGTGTAACACTGGATGCGGAGTAATGGCTTAATATATCTTTCTAGTGATTGGGCTCCAGTTTTCTGATACAGAGCTCCAAAGCCCCAGCATGAAAAATGCAATTCTAGCTTCCTGCACCCACCACTAGAGGGAGCTCACTGCATACTGTCTTATCATTTAGGTCTAGCAGTATGCATTAAGCTCCTGGGCTCCCTCTAGTGGTGGCTACGGGAATTGCATTATCTAACACTGTTTATGCAGGGGATTTGGAGCTCTGTTTCAGGAAAATTGGAAAACAATTGCTATAAAATATTTTATTCTAATAATCTGTTTCTTATTTATCCTGGATGGCTACACATGGAGGAAAACTACATACGGCAGCTGTTACGGTGTAGTCACCCAGCTTTTCCACGGCATATAATCTGCATTGCTATGCATCTCCATTATTGTTTTGGATGTGTGTCAGTCTTCGGTTTAATTCCGACATTCTATTCATTTACAAGGTAGCTCAGGATGAAAAGACTATTAAAGATGTAGTAGAGCTGAGTTTGTCACTTGAAACTACTCATTATGGTGCAGCAAAAGAGCAGGGTGAAGAAAAGTAACAATTCGATTACATATTCAGCTCTGCTACATCTGTAAATCCTGCCTGGGAAGGTTTGAACCTTGGGTGGGGATTCTGTATGGGCTCTACTGACAACTACAGCTGGTGTCCATTTTGCCAGATATGTAGGTAGTCGCACCCCGTAATTAGCCTTTCCTGTATAGCGAACATTTGAGCAAAGGGTTTGTCCAGTCTTAGGGCTCATGCACACGACCATATGTATTTTACGGTCCGCAAGACACGGATCCGCAAAAAAAAAAAACTGTGACATCCGTGAGACGGACACGAATAGGACATTTACGTTTTTTTCCGGGCCCATTGAAATGAATAGTTTCGCATAAGGGCCAAAAAAAACAAAAAACAGAATGGACATGGAGTAAAAAAATGTTTGTGTGCGGGAGCTCTTACATAAATTTGGATTTATATAGATCCCTGCTTGCTGGTAGTGAATGAAAACCATTCCTGACATCCTCCACAGCTGCAATTTGTTACATTGTATCAGCCTGGAATCAAAGACGGAAAACGCATTTGTCCCCCAGGACTGAATACAGGGATAGCACTGTAGCACACCCTCAGGAAAAAAGAAACAAGGATCTTTCTCTCCACCAAAAGCAAGCAGTGATATTAAAAATGGCGTGGAACTGAAATTTGCAGAACTTTTAGGATGATTGTATTTAGCTGAGATTGGGCAAACCCCTTTAAGAGTGTGATAACCCTTTAAGGCTCCCCCCCCCCGCAGGAGATCTGTATCCCCCGCTGTGATTGAGTTAGCGAACTGCAGAGAGAAACGCACGGAATTTACACGACGAGGTTCTGAGTAATTAAATGAAGGAAACCGCAAAACTGCGACGATTTATGTAAAACGCGTTAGGGATGAGTGAGATACGATTAGGACGTACCTGATGGAATCAGAGGTGACAGGGGGACAAAACCAGGACAGAAATGTAAAAAGTAACGTGAAGGCGTCTTCTCACCGATCCTGCACTGATACGGTCTGCCTCTGATGCCCCCTGGTGGCCATTCGGGCCCTGAGGCAATGCCCATGCATTACAGCAGGCATCCTCAAACTGCGGCCCTTCAGCTGTTGCAAAACTACAACTCCCAGCATGCCTGAACAGCCTACAGGTATCAGCCTACAGCAGGGCATTGTGGGAGTTGTAGTTTTACAACAGCTGGAGGGCCGCAGTTTGAGGATGCCTGCATTACAGTTACGTTATGGATGTATATCTGATACGTGGGCTATAAGAGGCTCAGAACCGTTGCCCCTGGGGGCCCGGACCACCCTCATTCGCCCTCCGCCCCCATAAATACAAAGTGGCTCACCTGAAAAATGGCTATCCAGGCGTAGCCAATATTATCAAAATTAATGGCCCCCTTGTGAGGATTCAGATCTCCGGGTTTGCATACGTTGTAGTACTGGTTTAGATCACAGTTGTTCCTGCTGCCGAATTCTGGGAAGTTGAAACTGGAGCAGTCGATTTTGGGGGGGATGTCCTGGCATTTCAACATCCCGTTGTCTCGGTGAGATGAGCAGATGTAGGGGTTATCCTCGGTATCATCCACCTGATAATACGGCCTCAGGGAGGTGAGATTGTAACTGCTGTGGAGACAGAAAACAGGATGAGACCCATCGGCAGATCCCCTCATTTTAAGCCCCGCCCTCATTCTGCTTGAGACCACCTCCAAACCTGAAGACCCCCACTTTATGCAGAAATATACATTATGGTGCTATGAGCAAGACATTCACACAGAAAATGGCACTGTTTGGAGATATTACTGATATACTGGATCACTTCAAAATATGCATATATGGTAAAAGTTGCAGGACGGTTGTGCGAATATAGTAGGATAAGGGGGCCATTTAAGTACTGACTAAAAAGACAAAATACTGACTCCACCCATCAGAAGTGATGTGACCACAATCACTGCTACTCAATGGGACCATGGCAAAATGTGACATCATGGCACAACATGGTAAAAGCTGCAGGAGGGTTGTAGTTGTCCTCGAACTCCAGGCTATAAAGGCAGATGGCGACTAAACTCTTCTGAAATGCTGTGACCACAATGTGTGTTACCCAATGAGACCATAGCAAAATATACACAATGTGACATCATGGCACAATAGATTTACGGTAAAAGTCGCAGGATGGTTAAACAAATAGGACATAGTTGCCATCTTATACCAGAATACAAACAGATGTTGAATCCACGTATCTGAAGTAATGTGACCATGATGTATGCCACTCAAAATACAAGACAATGTGACATAATGACACAACTGCTACATTGTATGGTAAAAGTTGCAGGATGGTTGTACCAATAGAATAAAGTTGCCATATCTCCAGACTATAAAGATAGACACTGAACCAATTCAGCTGACGTGATGTGACCATAATGTGCATTACTCAATGAGACCACGGCAAAATACCGACATGTGACATCATTGCACAACCGTTAGATTGAATGGTAAAAGTTGCAGGTCGGTTGTGCAAAAGGCTAAAGTTGCCAGTGAACTCCAGACTATAAAGACAGATACTGAACCAATTCATCTGAAGTGCTGTGAGTGTGACCTCAATGTAAGTTATTCAATGAGACCACGGCAAAATATGGACACTGTGACATCATTGCACAACTGTTCGATTGTATAGTAAAAGTTGCAGGACGGTTGTACAAATAGAATAAAGTTGCCATATAACTCCAGACTATAGACACAGATGCTGAATCCACTCATCTGAAGTGTAAATTATTCAATGAGACCACGGAAAACTACGGGCAACGTGACATCATTTCCCACAGGTAGATCGTGTAGTAAAAGTTGCAGGACGGCTGTGCAAATACGATAAAGTCGTTCTGCTTTAATTGCACGAAAAAACTAGTGACTGTAAAATCGCAACAATCGAATGTCCTACATCTGGAACGGCCCTGCAACATGAGCCCCAGCACACCGGGACGGTGGAATGTCGCAACAGTGACACGGGACAGAAAACGACCGCAAATATTTGCATCCCTCCCAAACTGTGCATAAAAATTCCACAACGAGCATGCAACCAATTAAGGGGATGTGTCATATCCATTCAGCGAGAACCAAACCCCACATGTGCGTCTCAGCTGGACACGAGGCGGCGGCGCCTTCTGATGCTGCACTGTGGGGGTCCAGGTAACGGAGCAAGAACTGACGTCTGGATCAGCGAGGATTGGTCATTTCCATCAGGGGGGGGGGGGGGGGCTACATGACTCCGGTAGGGTTTTAGCAGCTCTTAACATATTCAACCTGTAATAAAACTTTCTTCACTACTTTCACTACCTCTGCTTGCTGACAGTGAACAGAACTCATCTTGCACCAATGTGTACAGACCTTACACCTCACAGCTTAAGGACTGTTACAATTGTACGCAGTCTAGACAATCCTAAACAGCATGGAATCCATTTTGTAACTGCGCCGATACACTGTAACAGAAGAGAGAAGGGAGTTGATGAGGCATTTAACTCAGAGAGTTGCCTAGACCAGGGAAACCCCACCTGCGACCCTCCAGCTATTGTGGAACTATAACTCCCAGCATTCCCAGGCAGTGGTCTTGACCAGGGATGTCCCACCTGCGACCCTCCAGCTATTGTGGAACTATAACTCCCAGCATGCCCAGGCAGTGGTCTAGACCAGGGATTTCCCACCTGCAGCACTCCAGCTATCGTGGAACTATAACTCCCAGCATGCCCAGGCAATGGTCTAGACCAGGGATGTCCCACCTGCGACCCTCCAGCTATTGTGGAACTATAACTCCCAGCATTCCCAGGCAGTGGTCTTGACCAGGGATGTCCCACCTGCGACCCTCCAGCTATTGTGGAACTATAACTCCCAGCATACCCAGCCAATGGTCTAGATCAGGGATGCCCCACCGGCGGCCGTCCAGCAATTGTGGAACTATAACTCCCAGCATGCTTAGACAATGGTCTAGACCAGGGAAGCCCCACAGTCGGCCCTCCAGCTATTGTGGAACTATAACTCCCAGCATGCCCAGGCAATTATCTAGACCAGGGACGCCCTACTTGTGGCCCTCCATTTGTTGCAAAACTACAACTCCCAGCATACCTGGACAGCCTTCAGCAGGGCATGGTTGGAGTTGTAGTTTTACAACAGCTGGAGGGCCGCAGGTTGAGCATCCCAGGTCTAGACCATTGCCTGAGCATGCTGGGAGTTATAGTTCCACAATATCTGGAGGGCTGCAGGTTGGGTACCCCTGGTCTAGACCATTGCCTGAGCATGCTGGGAGTTATACTTCCACAATATCTGGAGGGCTGCAGGTTGGGTACCCCTGGTCTAGACCATTGCCTGAGCATGCTGGGAGTTATACTTCCACAATAGCTGGAGGGCTGCAGGTTGGGTACCCCTGGTCTAGACCATTGCCTGAGCATGCTGGGAGTTATAGTTCCTCAATAGCTGAAGGGCTGACTGTGGGGCATCCCTGGTCTAAACCATTGCCTGGGCATGCTGGGAGTTCTAGTTCCACAATAGCTGGAGGGTCGCAGTTGGCTTGGTCTAGGCTGCATGCAATCAAAGCAAACCCTCAGCTGCGAGAAGTGTTAGGTCCGCAAGCGTTTTCCAACCAAAATGTTCCCATTCGTTGACAGCAAGCAGAGATGCACCACTCATAAGTTAGTTTCTTAATATATTTAGAAATTCGGATAATTCTGGAAGACATTGGTGACATACTCCAGGCCTCTTGTCCTCATTGGCGTACAGTCGTGCTGAGAGCGCGCTCGCACTACTACACGTCTCCTCTGAGGTGAGGCAGATAAAGGCACAGCACCCATAAATAAGGCCGGCAGACACAGGAATCCACCCCGGGGGGCTTCTCCCTGCCAAATCGGCGTCAGTCCATCCCAATCCATCAGGGATGTCCCCATTAAATCTAGGATGCAGCGATTTTCGGCTCAATGGCAGCCAGAGGTGCGCTTCAGCCTCGGCGGGGTGCCCTAATAAGGAAGAAATCGCCACGCAGGACGCTCGTCCGTCTCTCCAACGAAAACCCTTTTTTTCCTCTTCTTTCAATATTTTTTTTTTTAAATCAGACATGATGGATCTGTGCCCAGAGCGTGAAGGACAGCAGATACTGCGGTGGACCACCCATGCTGTCCTGCAGCCTACATTCACCCTTTCCATGTCTTGCTGTAGAGAACATACCGCCATATAGGTGAGATACCCAACCGGCGGTGAAGCAATAGAGATGCTATCTTCCCGAAATAGCGCCACTCCTGCCCACAGGTTGTGTCTGGTATTGCGGCTCTGCTCCACTGCTCTGCTCTAAATTAGAAGGAGGCGGTTGGAATGCTGATCGGTGGGGGGAGGACCCTCGGCTATCAGGTATTAATGAGTTGCAAAATCCAGACAACCCCTTCATCGATATGAGATCAGTCAGTGTCTGACTCCAGGCATCCCCCCCATTCGGCTGTTGGAAAGGGCTCTTTAGTTTATACCAAGCACAGCGCCACCCATTTTATAGTGGCTGTGCTTGGTATTGCGGCTCAATTCAACTTGAATGGGCGTGACCTCGCTGATGTGTTGGGAGCTAGACCCCCACTGATTTGATATTGATGACCTACCACACAGTAAGGACAGGCCATCAGTATCCTGAAAACCCCTCCACCCCTAGGTCAACCAACGGCCTCCTTCACCCTTCGCTCCGTGTGGATCCCATAGCACGGTATCATAGTGTATAGAGATGAGATACGAAATGCGTGGGCGTGTGATGATGGCGTGGGTGGCAGTGACCTGCTTCCACGTGACGATAGCTGGTACTGGCAGAATCACAAGCAGCAAAGAGGGGACGCATATGACTGCGGTGCATAAGGCATCTCTGTACGGCACACACACCGCGTATTCTGTGTGTAACATATGTCTTATAATATCAATGTCATGTGGAATGGGGGAAAAAAACTGCAAATCCGGGACAAGAGTCTGACAGATGAATCCTCCACCCGTGAAAACCTCCATGTTCATCGCCGCGAATGGAAATAATTATTCATCGCTCTTAATTTAATACATAATCTGTTCTTAATAACATGAGGAACAATACTGCAGAAGGAGAGTATTACCATACCGCCCCTGAGCTGTCACATTGTAGCAACTTGAAAAAACTTACACAGGGGCAGTATTATAGTAGTTATATTCTTGTATATAGGAGGCAGTATTATAGTAGTTATATTCCTGTAGATAGGAGCAGTATTATAGTAGTTATATTCTTGTACATAGGAGGCAGTATTATAGTAGTTATATTCTTGTACATAGGAGCAGTATTATAGTAGTTATATTCTTGTACATAGGAGCAGTATTATAGTAGTTATATTCTTATACATAGGAGGCAGTATTATAGTAGTTATATTCTTGTATATAGGAGCAGTATTATAGTAGTTATATTCTTGTACATAGGAGCAGTATTATAGTAGTTATATTCGTAATGAGCAGTATTATAGTGTATATTCTTGTACATAGAGCAGTATTATAGTAGTTATATTCTTGTACATAGGAGCAGTATTATAGTAGTTATATTCTTGTACATAGGAGGCAGTATTATAGTAGTTATATTCTTGTACATAGGAGCAGTATTATAGTAGTTATATTCTTGTACATAGGAGCAGTATTATAGTAGTTATATTCTTGTACATAGGAGCAGTATTATAGTAGTTATATTCTTGTACATAGGAGCAGTATTATAGTAGTTATATTCTTGTACATAGGAGCAGTATTATAGTAGTTATATTCTTGTACATAGGAGCAGTATTATAGTAGTTATATTCTTGTACATAGGAGCAGTATTATAGTAGTTATATTCTTGTACATAGGAGCAGTATTATAGTAGTTATATTCTTGTACATAGGAGGCAGTATTATAGTAGTTATATTCTTGTACATAGGAGCAGTATTATAGTAGTTATATTCTTGTACATAGGAGCAGTATTATAGTAGTTATATTCTTGTACATAGGAGCAGTATTATAGTAGTTATATTCTTGTACATAGGAGCAGTATTATAGTAGTTATATTCTTGTACATAGGAGCAGTATTATAGTAGTTATATTCTTGTACATAGGAGCAGTATTATAGTAGTTATATTCCTGTACATAGGAGGCAGTATTATAGTAGTTATATTCTTGTACATAGGAGGCAGTATTATAGTAGTTATATTCTTGTACATAGGAGCAGTATTATAGTAGTTATATTCTTGTACATAGGAGCAGTATTATAGTAGTTATATTCTTGTACATAGGAGCAGTATTATAGTAGTTATATTCTTGTACATAGGAGGCAGTATTATAGTAGTTATATTCTTGTACATAGGAGCAGTATTATAGTAGTTATATTCTTGTACATAGGAGGCAGTATTATAGTAGTTATATTCTTGTACATAGGAGCAGTATTATAGTAGTTATATTCTTGTACATAGGAGGCAGTATTATAGTAGTTATATTCTTGTACATAGGAGGCAGTATTATAGTAGTTATATTCTTGTACATAGGAGCAGTATTATAGTAGTTATATTCTTGTACATAGGAGCAGTATTATAGTAGTTATATTCTTGTACATAGGAGGCAGTATTATAGTAGTTATATTCTTGTACATAGGAGCAGTATTATAGTAGTTATATTCTTGTACATAGGAGCAGTATTATAGTAGTTATATTCTTGTACATAGGAGCAGTATTATAGTAGTTATATTCTTGTACATAGGAGCAGTATTATAGTAGTTATATTCTTGTACATAGGAGCAGTATTATAGTAGTTATATTCTTGTACATAGGAGCAGTATTATAGTAGTTATATTCTTGTACATAGGAGCAGTATTATAGTAGTTATATTCTTGTACATAGGAGGCAGTATTATAGTAGTTATATTCTTGTACATAGGAGCAGTATTATAGTAGTATATTCTTGTACATAGGAGGCAGTATTATAGTAGTTATATTCTTGTACATAGGAGGCAGTATTATAGTAGTTATATTCTTGTACATAGGAGCAGTATTATAGTAGTTATATTCTTGTACATAGGAGCAGTATTATAGTAGTTATATTCTTGTACATAGGAGCAGTATTATAGTAGTATATTCTTGTACATAGGAGCAGTATTATAGTAGTTATATTCTTGTACATAGGAGCAGTATTATAGTAGTTATATTCTTGTACATAGGAGCAGTATTATAGGTAGTTATATTCTTGTACATAGGAGGCAGTATTATAGTAGTTATATTCTTGTACATAGGAGCAGTATTATAGTAGTTATATTCTTGTACATAGGAGCAGTATTATAGTAGTTATATTCTTGTACATAGGAGGCAGTATTATAGTAGTTATATTCTTGTACATAGGAGCAGTATTATAGTAGTTATATTCTTGTACATAGGAGCAGTATTATAGTAGTTATATTCTTGTACATAGGAGCAGTATTATAGTAGTTATATTCTTGTACATAGGAGCAGTATTATAGTAGTTATATTCTTGTACATAGGAGCAGTATTATAGTAGTTATATTCTTGTACATAGGAGCAGTATTATAGTAGTTATATTCTTGTACATAGGAGCAGTATTATAGTAGTTATATTCTTGTACATAGGAGCAGTATTATAGTAGTTATATTCTTGTACATAGGAGCAGTATTATAGTAGTTATATTCTTGTACATAGGAGGCAGTATTATAGTAGTTATATTCTTGTACATAGGAGCAGTATTATAGTAGTTATATTCTTGTACATAGGAGCAGTATTATAGTAGTTATATTCTTGTACATAGGAGCAGTATTATAGTAGTTATATTCTTGTACATAGGAGCAGTATTATAGTAGTTATATTCTTGTACATAGGAGGCAGTATTATAGTAGTTATATTCTTGTACATAGGAGGCAGTATTATAGTAGTTATATTCTTGTACATAGGAGCAGTATTATAGTAGTTATATCTTGTACATAGGGGCAGTATTATAGTAGTTATATTCCTGTACATAGGAGCAGTATTATAGTAGTTATATTCTTAACCATATTTCTTTTTATTGAAAGAAAATCAAGGCCGAGGCCCACACATGACCATACAATGGCCAAAAATACAAACTAGTCATCTAGCATACAAGTCAAGTGAGGGCATCACAGGTTATCATTGTCAATGAGCAAATCATACAAACATGACATGTAAGAAGAGATGGGGAGGGAAAAGGAGGAAAAGTCAGGAAGGGGGGGGGGGGGGAAGGGGAAACAGGAAGTGATACATATCTGCTCTATCAAGCAAAGTGTCTATATACTTTCCATGGGGACCACAGTGCTAAGAAGCGAGAGCGTGAGTTACTCTCCCAGTGCGCCAACTCCTCAAAACGGTAAATCTGGTCAACCTTATCCGTCCACATTTGGAGAGATGGTGGGGAATCCTTTTTCCACAAAAAGGGGATAAGCAGCTTCGCTGCGGTAAGTAGCATTGTCGGGAGGTTACTCTTAGCAGGAGTAAGGGTATCATTAGGACACCACACCAACACAAGTTTAGCATCTAATACAATCTTGGTCTTACAGATAGTGTTAATCAAAGACTCCACCTGCTTCCAAAACGGCTGAATCTTGTGACACAGCCACCAAATGTGAGACAGGGATCCAGTTTCTATGCCACATCTCCAACATGTTTCAGGAATTCCCGGGTTCAATTTATGCAGGAATTCGGGCGTCTTGTACCACCTGCTGAGTAACTTAAAAGAGTTCTCCTGGACTCTAACACAGCGGTTAAACCCATGCGAATGGGCTAGAACAAAGGCTTTCTCTGGTTCAGTAAAGGTCAGAGATAGCTCCTTTTCCCAAGAGGCCATATAACTGAGCTCTGGAGGCAAGCTGGAGAGCATTTCTTTATACATCAGAGAAAGTTGCCTAATGGGGGGCTTAATCGCCAGGACCTTCTTCTCCAGCCAGGAAGAGGAACCAGTCCTCGCAAAGGATCCAGAACACTTAACTGAATCCCTCTTAAAATCTGCCAGGTGAAAAAAGGGAGCAGCTTTAACTTCGGGGCGGTTCAGTATCAAATTCCAATCCAAACTACCATCTGAGAGAAGGACATCTCGCAAAGTGAGATCAGCGAGCTTGGACCAAATCCCAGAGGGGTTTGACACGGAGGGGTGGATATGAGATTGCAAAAATTTGAGTGGCATACAGGAGTTTGGGAAATTGAACAGGTGGGATTGGACCATCTTGGACCACTCTACCAACATCCCCTTCAAAAACGGAGAAGAGGCGCAATGGTTGGCTGAGAAGGGCCGAACTCCCCACAGGGTAAGCCATTCCTGATTGGAGATCAATGCAGATTCAAGGCGTGAGCATAGTGAGCTAGATGGCCGGGACAAGGCTGTTACACATCTGCATAAGTGAACAGCAGTATAATACAATTTTACATCCGGCATCCCAAAACCTCCAAACCTTCTATCCCTTGTTAGAACATGGTAGGCAATGCGCGGGGATTTGCTATTCCATAGAAAGCGCGTGAACACTCGGCGGACCTTCTGTGAAATACGAATTCGGCAACCAAATAGGGAGGGATTGCAGCATATATAGAAATTTGGGGAGAATGAATGTCTTAAGGTAATTTTTCCTTCCAACCCAAGATATAAATGGAAGCTTCAGGTTTTGTAAATGATTACGCACATCTTGCAAAAGAGGAGCAAAGTTGAGAGAGGCTAAATCCTGAACATTAGCCGAGACTCGCGTCCCCAAGAACGTAATGTCTCTGGAGGCCCAGGCAAACGGGGTACGTTGTTTAAGGTCATTAATCACATTTTTGGGGCAGGAAATATTGAGAGCCATGGATTTCCCATAGTTTATTTTAAAATTGGACACGAATCCAAAGTCCTCAAATATATCTAACAATTTGGGCAAGGACTCTGAAGGGTTAGAGGTCAGAACTAAAAGGTCATCCGCAAATGCTGCAGTAACATGGTAGCCAGAGCCAACCCTTAGGCCTATAATATCTGGATCATCTCTAATTTTACACAGTAGGGTCTCCATCACTAAAACAAATAGCGCGGGTGAGAGGGGACATCCCTGCCTCGTCCCATTAGTGATGCGAAATGGTGGGGACAGTGCTCCATTGACCTTGACCATGGCAGAGGGGGCCGAATATAGGGTATGTATAGCAGTAACAAACTGGTCCGGGAAGCCAAACCTCGCCAGGGTCCGCGACATAAAGTGCCAGCTGACCCTGTCGAAGGCCTTCTCCGCATCTGTACTTACCAGAACCAGTGGCTTTGAAGCTCTCTTTGCCCAATTCACCAGATGGAGAAGCCGCACCGTGTTCTCCGACCCCTGTCTGCCATGGACAAAGCCTACCTGCTCCTCATGAATCACGTCAGGAAGAACATCCTGAAGCCTAGAGGCCAGAATCTTCGCCCACCACTTCACATCATTGTTAAGCAGGGATATCGGCCTATAATTACTGCAGCAAGTCGGATCCTTATTTTCCTTATGGAGGACAGTAATGTGTGCCAACAAGGAGTGGGGAGCAAGCGAACCACCAGTCAGGAGGTAGTTACACAGGTTCTGAAAACGAGGGATTAAAACATCTTGGAATGATTTATAATACACGATGGAAAAACCATCAGGCCCTGGACTCTTGCCTGACGGGATTGACATAAGAACTTTGCGGATTTCTGACTCTGAAATAGGCCTGGTTAGTTGAGAGGCCTTAGATGAGGAGATAGAAGGGAGGTTAAGGGTCTGCAGGAATTTATCAGTGGCTTCCGCTAGGACACCAGGCGTAGCTCCTGTCGGCGGGGGTAGATTATACAGGGCTTCATAGAAGGAACAAAATGCCTTGGCTATGTCTGGGGTGGACTTATGTAACAACCCCTTGGGATCCTTGATAGAGGAAACAAAGGAGTCAGAGAACTGTTTCTTGGCAATAGCCGACATCAGTTTGTTTCCCCTATTCCCATGAGCATAGGCCCTGAACCTGGATCTCAACACTAATTTTGCAGAGGTGACGTTTAATAAGTTTTTAAGACGCGTTCTGGCTTCGGTCAATTCCGTCAGGGTATGAATAGCCTGTGATTCCTTGTGGGAGGATTCCAATCGAGCAATAGTAGCTAACAAAGCGTCTAAGGCCTTTGTTATAGTAATTATATTCTTGTACATAGGAGCAGTATTATAGTAGTTATATTCTTGTACATAGGAGCAGTATTATAGTAGTTATATTCCTCTACATAGGAGCAGTAGTATAGTAGTTATATTCTTGTACATAGGAGCAGTATTATAGCAGTTATATTCTTGTACATAGGGGCAGTATTATAGTAGTTATATTCCTCTACATAGGAGCAGTAGTATAGTAGTTATATTCTTGTACATAGGAGCAGTATTATAGTAGTTATATTCTTGTACATAGGAGCAGTATTATAGTAGTTATATTCTTGTACATAGGAGCAGTATTATAGCAGTTATAGTCTTGTACATAGGAGCAGTATTATAGTAGTTATAGTCTTGTACATAGGAGCAGTATTATAGTAGTTATATTCTTGTACATAGGAGCAGTATTATAGCAGTTATAGTCTTGTACATAGGAGCAGTATTATAGTAGTTATATTCTTGTACATAGGAGCAGTATTATAGTAGTTATATTCTTGTACATAGGAGCAGTATTATAGTAGTTATATTCTTGTACATAGGAGCAGTATTATAGTAGTTATATTCTTGTACATAAGAGGCAGTATTATAGTAGTTATATTCCTGTACATAGGAGGCAGTATTATAGTAGTTATATTCCTGTACATAGGAGGCAGTATTATAGTAGTTATATTCTATTACATAGGAGGCAGTATTATAGTAGTTATATTATAGTACATAGGAGGCAGTATTATAGTAGTTATATTCTTGTACATAGGAGGCAGTATTATAGTAGTTATATTCTTGTACATAGGAGGTAGTATTATAGTAGTTATATACTTGTACATAGGGGCAGCATTATAGTAGTTATATTCCTGTACATAGGAGCAGTATTATAGTAATTATATTCTTGTACATAGGAGCAGTATTATAGTAGTTATATTCTTGTAGATAGGAGCAGTATTATAGTAGTTATATTCTTGTATATTGGAGCAGTATTATAGTAGTTATATTCTTGTACATAGGAGGCAGTATTATAGTAGTTATATTCTTGTACATAGGAGCAGTATTATAGTAGTTATATTCTTGTACATAGGAGCAGTATTATAGTAGTTATATTCTTGTAGATAGGAGCAGTATTATAGTAGTTATATTCTTGTACATAGGAGCAGTATTATAGTAGTTATATTCTTGTACATAGGAGCAGTATTATAGTAGTTATATTCTTGTACATAGGAGCAGTATTATAGTAGTTATATTCTTGTACATAGGAGGCAGTATTATAGTAGTTATATTCTTGTACATAGGAGGCAGTATTATAGTAGTTATATTCTTGTACATAGGAGGTAGTATTATAGTAGTTATATACTTGTACATAGGGGCAGTATTATAGTAGTTATATTCCTGTACATAGGAGCAGTATTATAGTAATTATATTCTTGTACATAGGAGCAGTATTATAGTAGTTATATTCTTGTACATAGGAGCAGTATTATAGTAGTTATATTCTTGTACATAGGAGCAGTATTATAGCAGTTATAGTCTTGTACATAGGAGCAGTATTATAGTAGTTATATTCTTGTACATAGGAGCAGTATTATAGTAGTTATATTCTTGTACATAGGAGCAGTATTATAGTAGTTATATTCTTGTACATAGGAGCAGTATTATAGTAGTTATATTCTTGTACATAGGAGGCAGTATTATAGTAGTTATATTCCTTGTACATAGGAGGCAGTATTATAGTAGTTATATTCTGTACATAGGAGGCAGTATTATAGTAGTTATATTCTTGTACATAGGAGGCAGTATTATAGTAGTTATATTCTGTACATAGGAGCAGTATTATAGTAGTTATATTCTTGTACATAGGAGCAGTATTATAGTAGTTATATTCTTGTACATAGGAGCAGTATTATAGTAGTTATATTCTTGTACATAGGAGCAGTATATAGTAGTTATATTCTTGTACATAGGAGCAGTATTATAGTAGTTATATTCTGTACATAGGAGGCAGTATTATAGTAGTTATATTCTTGTACATAGGAGCAGTATTATAGTAGTTATATTCTTGTACATAGGAGCAGTATTATAGTAGTTATATTCTTGGTACATAGGAGCAGTATTATAGTAGTTATAGTCTTGTACATAGGAGCAGTATTATAGTAGTTATATTCTTGTACATAGGAGCAGTATTTTAGTAGTTATATTCTTGTACATAGGAGCAGTATTATAGTAGTTATATTCATGTACATAGGAGCAGTATTATAGTAGTTATATTCTTGTACATAGGAGGCAGTATTATAGTAGTTATATTCCTGTACATAGGAGGCAGTATTATAGTAGTTATATTCCTGTACATAGGAGGCAGTATTATAGTAGTTATATTCTATTACATAGGAGGCAGTATTATAGTAGTTATATTCTTGTACATAGGAGCAGTATTATAGTAGTTATATTCTTGTACATAGGAGGCAGTATTATAGTAGTTATATTCTTGTACATAGGAGGCAGTATTATAGTAGTTATATTCTTGTACATAGGAGGCAGTATTATAGTAGTTATATTCTTGTACATAGGAGGCAGTATTATAGTAGTTATATTCTTGTACATAGGAGGCAGTATTATAGTAGTTATATTCTTGTACACAGGAGCAGTATTATAGTAGTTATATTCTTGTACATAGGAGGCAGTATTATAGTAGTCATATTCCTGTACATAGGAGCAGTATTATAGAAGTTATATTCTTGTAGATAGGAGCAGTATTATAGTAGTTATTTATCTATAGGGCGCACTATGATGATAGTTAGTATTAGTGTAGTGACTTGGACCATCTTGGGCATAGATCCATTATTTCGGACTAGAAGAAGTTCTTGTTGTTTGCTACAGTATTTTAAACTGTTGAAATCTTGTCCTTTGTCACTCAGATCACGAGCTTGCGGTGAGGAGTTGAGGTCCAGGACTGGTGGGAGGCAGCATTCCTGTTTCATGTGCAGTATATTGGTTTTATGAAGAATATAATAAACATTTGGTTCTAATGAAAACATGAACCTGTGTTCAGAAGAGAATAACAGGGCCAAGGGACGGCGTCGTTTATCTCTCCCCATTCTGAATCCTGTCCAGACCTCTCTATTGTAATGGGGTTTCCCTCTGGAACTTTTTACTGTATAATAGGGGGGATTTACTGACAGGTGTTTCCTACAACAGACTGGAGTTTGTGCGCCATAAAATCAAACCTACGGCAGCTATGAACCAGATTCTGGAGTGAATTGTAATAAATCTGTCATGTCCCGACCAATAAGTCTGCTGTTTTTTCAAAAGTGGCAAGAGCTGTTCAAAATGGCAAAGATTCACACTTTTGTATGCAAAATGCCACTTGCTGATAAAATGGGCGACTTTTGTACCTTAGAAAACTGGCGAGGTGGCAATGATAAATTCCCCTCTATGGCTTCCAATTCATCTCATATTCAAGATCTCTGTTTATAGTTAGTGAATAGGAACATTATGGTTCACAAGAGGCTGAAAACCTGTCCAGGCCTATTATTTGTCACAGCTGAAGGTTTGTTACCATTGTATCCAGTCTACAAAATCCTCTGTGAGCTATGCATCTCCTGCCGTGATGTTTTCTACATTATATCAGTCTAATCTCAACTGACACGACAAAATCTAAGGGGAAATAATCAGCGGTTGTGAGAATCCCACTGAAAACAATGGAGCTTGGATTGCATATGGATTCTGCGTGGATTTCTGTGCTGATTTTGTATGGAAAAATCCATTGTGTGAAGAAGCTCAAAGAGAACTCACAGTTATGAGGTTTTCAGATTCTGGTTATAAACAAGAATGTTCCATTCATGGAAAGCAAGAGGAGGTCTTGAAAATTGTCGGAAATTGATACACAGTAAGCACATTTTATTTAAATTTTTCATTTTATTATAAAAATACACGAATGGAGAGTATTAGAGAATTATAATAATAATAATATCTATAAAAATATTTAATATAATAATAATAATAATTATTATTATTATTAATATTAACACTGAATATAATCTGTGAAGGATATTGTAAATTTTAGGGCTCTTTCACACCTGCGTTCTTTTCTTCCGGCATAGAGTTCCGTCGTCGGGGCTCTATGCCGGAAGAATCCTGATCAGTTTTATCCTAATGCATTCTGAATGGAGTGAAATCCGCTCAGGATGCATCAGGATGTCTTCAGTTCCGGATCGGAACGTTTTTTGGCCGGAGAAAATACCGCAGCATGCTGCGCTTTTTGCTCCGGCCAAAAATCCTGAAGACTTGCCGCAAGGCCGGATCCGGAATTAATGCCCATTGAAAGGCATTAAAGCGGATCCGGCCTAAAGCTAAACGTCGTTTCGGCGCATTACCGGATCCAACGTTTAGCTTTTTCTGAATGGTTACCATCATGGCTGCTGGGACGCTAAAGTCCTGGCAGCCATGGTAAAGTGTAGTGGGGAGCGGGGGAGCAGTATACTTACCGTCCGTGCGGCTCCCGGGGCGCTCCAGAGTGACGTCAGGGCGCCCCACGCGCATGGATCACGTGATCGCATGGATCATTCTGGAGCGCCCCGGGAGCCGCACGGACTGTAAGTATGCCGCTCCCCACTACTACTATGGCAACCAGGACTTTAATAGCGTCCTGGCTGCCATAGTAACACTGAAAGCATTTTGAAGACGGATCCGTCTTCAAATGCTTTCAGTACACTTGCGTTTTTCCGGATCCGGCGTGTAATTCCGGCAAATGGAGTACACAACGGATCCGGACAACGCAAGTGTGAAAGAGGCCTAATCCATTAAAACTCAAGAAGTTCCACTGTTACAGGTCCCAAAATCTAACGTACCTAGGGTACCGCCATGGGGTCTGTGTACATGCCTCAACATGAAGTCTTATTGTAGAATGATAATATGGATTTTATAAACGATAAAAATCTTCCTTTAGCCTAGAAGAGAAGGTATTTGCCTATTAAAGGACTTGTGGTGGCATTGGGGTGCCCTGGTAGTTAATATATTACAGATGCCCTCTTCAGGAGTCAGCTCCGTTAAGCGGCAGGGGGTCTGACTACTTCTAGGTCAAATTTAAAGCTTCACTTCTTGCTCATAGATTTTCGTTGTGGGAGACAAAGAAGACTGAAGGATTTGGGGTAAATATATAAAAGCTGCCATTCCCCTCCCCCACAAAGAGTTTTTGGATATATTCCTGTGTATCAGTCCTGTGAATTTAATTGTATGCGTCGTGGGAAGAAGTAGTAAACCAATTCCCCGTGCTGCTGACAGACATGCCGTCTCATGCTTATGTTGCTACTTGGAAAATTACGCCTCAATCTCATCGGGAGGAAAGGGTTTGCACAATGAAAAGCAATATGGAAAGTTATTATATCTGAAATGAGCTCCTGCCGCTTCTGATTATAGAGCTGTGCACCTACTTGTTGTAGAGCTCATCGCTCTCATGGATCCGGCGCAACTTTCTCCAGTGTTTGGTGCCTATTTAAAGGAGAAGTGCACCTAGAAACCTTAAAGTGCACCCATCCTTTCTCCTGACATGTCTATTTTAGTAAATAATTGTATCACCCAGATGAGCCGCCATTGCAGACTGCTGTAAACTCATTCATAACTACAAGTAAGAATAATAGAGGATTGGTATAACATACAGTCATAAACATAGATGCTTCAGAATAGTTTTTACATGGGGGGTGCAAGTAGCTACTAAAACAGACGTGTCAGTAAAGGTGAGAGCTCCTCTTTAAAAAGGGGTCCCCAATGTAGGGCAGGGTCAGCCACCTGTAAATAGTGTGGATGACAACTCCCAAGAGGCTCTTCTGCCTTCCTGCCATAGATTTCATATCTGCATTTGTTTCTGATTAGCAAAACATAAATAAATAAAAAAAATTTTT
This sequence comes from Bufo gargarizans, assembly GCF_014858855.1. Lineage (NCBI taxonomy): Eukaryota > Metazoa > Chordata > Amphibia > Anura > Bufonidae > Bufo > Bufo gargarizans. Next base: position 183,409,503 of record NC_058087.1, on the reverse strand, counting down.
TGCAGATGACACTAAGCAGGGTAGAACTGTACGGTCTATGGAAGATGTCCATAAACTACAAGCTGACTGGGACACTCTGAGTGATTGGGCATCAGCTTGGCAAATGAGGTTCAATGTGGACAAATGTAAAGTTCTGCATCTTGGTAGTAATAATCTCTGTGCTTCATATGTCCTAGGGGATGTAGCACTGGGAGAGTCACTTATAGAGAAGCATTTGGGTGTCCTTGTGGATGGTAGATTAAATTACAGCACAATGTCAATCAGCTGCTTCTAAGGCCACCAGGATACTGTCTAAACAAGGCATGGACTCGCGGGGCAGGGATGTGATATTACCACTTTACAAAGCATTGGTGCGGCCTCATCTGGAATACGCAGTTCAGTTCTGGGCACCAGTCCATAGAAAGGATGCCCTGGAGCTGGAAAAAGTGCAGAGGAGAGCGACTATACTGATAGGGGGAACGGAAGGTCTTAGTTTTGAAGAAATATTAAAAGCATTACATTTATTTAGTGTTGAGAAGAGACGTCTAAGGGGGGACATGATTAACCTATACAAGTATATAAATGGGCCATACAAAAAATATGGAGAAAAACTGTTCAGTTTAAAATGTGCTCAAAAGACAAGGGGGCACTGCCTCCGACTGGAGAGGAAAAAGTTCAGTCTCCGGAAGCGTCAAATCTTCTTTACTGTAAGAACTGTGAAGATGTGGAATAGACGTCCTCAGGACGTGGTGACAGCAGGAACAGGGGACGGTTTCATAAAGGGTTTAGATAAATTCTTTAAAGTAAAAAAACATTAATGCTTATGAAAATGTGTAAAAATCTGAGGCTCACTTCCTTCTGGGATTCACGTCCCCACCGATCCCTTGGTTGAACTTAATGGACATTTGTCTTTTTTCAACCGCATTAACTATATAATAAATATTAATTTTAAGAGCGCCCCTAGTGGTACCACCATGATATTACTATTAAATGTTTTCACTTGCGTTATTAATGTGATTTTTATTTTTTTTTACTTGCATTTGTCATTGTATTGTATAGCTGATAAAGCTTTTTTACCGATTTTTATTTTTATTTTTTACTCAATAGTAGTTGTTTTTTTTAGGAATCAGGCTTTTATTCTATGATTATGTTTCTTTTTGTTTAACTTTTTTTAACTATCATTTTTTTTTATGACTGTGTAATAGTCAAACCCTGAAGCAGAGTCACATGACCAGACAATCTGTGATCACGTGAATCACTGCCTCCAGTGTAGACAGCGCTCAGCCAGGCACGGCCTCCTATGCAGCAGTTACTCTGGAGCAGGGATGCTCAACCTGCGGCCCTCAAGCTGTTGCAAAACTACAACTCCCAGCATGCCCTAATAGCTGTAGGTCTGTCCAGGCATGCTGAAAGTTGTCGTTTTGCAACAGCTGGTGGGCCGCAGGTTGGGCATCACAAGGAGAGGCTGTAACAAACCATCATACAGCGGTTATAACACACATGCAATACATAATACTATACATAATAAAATCATAATACCATATGCATAATTATTTAAACAAAATTTATCTTAAACACAGCGCCCCTAGTGGTGACACCATAATACTACTAACGATGATATGTATTTTGCTCTTTTCCTTGATCTGGTTACACAGAGTTGTTATTACAATGGGGAATGCAAGTAGTTACTAAAATGTCAGGAGAGGGGACGGGTCCTCTTTAAAGGGGCTTAGACTGTATCCAGAGGACTTCCTCTCAGTATAGGACAGGTTTTCAGCCACCCCTTCTCGGTAATCGATGAGAACTCCCATGACGCTCTTCTGCCTTCCTATTATACGCTGTATATTTACATTTAATAAATAAATAAATAACACCAGGCAACAACAACAAAAACTTTTCGTCTGCTACTGCGCAAAAACCATTTGTCCTGTACTAAATAGAGTGTGCGGATTACAAATCCGAAGTCAGAATTGTTGTAACGCGTCACGAGATTTTGCTATGCATAAGTACGCCTAAATGGATTAAGCACTTGGAAAGCATTGAATAATTTTTGAACAGAACGAGTTTTAGGCCTCTTTCACATTTGTGTTGTCCGGATCCGGCGTGTACTCCACTTGCCGGAATTACACGCCGGATCCGGAAAAACGCAAGTGTACTGAAAGCACTTGAAGACGGATCCGTCTTCAAAATGCGTTCAGTGTTACTATGGCAGCCAGGACGCTATTAAAGTCCTGGTTGCCATAGTAGGAGCGGGGAGCGGGGGAGCGGTATACTTACAGTCCGCGCGGCTCCCGGGGCGCTCCAGAGTGACGTCAGAGCGCCCCATGCGCATGGATGACGTGCCATGCGATCACGTCATCCATGCGCCTGGGGCGCCCTGACGTCACTCTGGAGCGCCCCGGGAGCCGCACGGACGGTAAGTATGCTGCTCCCCCGCCCCCCGCTACACTTTAGCGTCCCGGCAGCCATGGTAACCATTCAGAAAAAGCTAAACGTCGGATCCGGCAATGCGCCGAAACGACGTTTAGCTTAAGGCCAGATCCGGATCAATGCCTTTCAATGGGCATTCACTCCGCATCCGGCCTTGCGGCAAGTCTTCAGGATTTTTGGCCGGAGCAAAAAGCGCAGCATGCTGCGGTATTTTCTCCGGCCAAAAAACGTTCCGTTCCGGAACTGAAGACATCCTGATGCATCCTGAACGGATTTCACTCCATTCAGAATGCATTAGGATAAAACTGATCAGGATTCTTCCGGCATAGAGCCCCGACGACGGAACTCTATGCCGGAAGACAAGAACGCAAGTGTGAAAGAGCCCTAACTCCAACAATTTCCTGATCTACATCAAAGTTTGCGTAGTAAACAGTGTATGAAAATGGTCTGGAATAAAATTTCAAAAAGTCTCGTTTTTCAGTTTAAAAGTCTTTCTTGAGCACGGCCCAGTACTGGTAAAAGTGCTTCAGGCATCACGTTGGGATTCCAGCGGGCTCGATACCCGTTCTCCATTGTAGAAATATCTTTATGGACCCGCTCTCCGTGTTCGTCACTTACGTGTCCCCAAATTGAGTGGGAAAAAGTCAAGATGGGAATGCACTTTCAATGACGTTCGGCAGCCAAGTTGTTCATGTGCTGTAAGCCGGTTGTCTACTCATTCAGTCTGTTCTGCACTGCGAGCACAAACGCATCCCGAGCTGCAGGACGCACTCGCTTTGTCAGATTCTTGCGCTGGTCATAAGTAGTGTATTTGCCGCATATGTAGCAGAAATTGTCTGGATCGTTAACACATTTGCGTTTATCCATCTTAAAAGGGTTTCTGTCACCTGAAAAATGGGTATTTAGCTGGCTGACACTAGCGATGTGCTGACTATAACTATATTAGCGCCATCTCACTGCCTGCCGCCGTTATTGAGAAAAATGAACTTTTATAATATTATAGTTAGTCTCTAGGGGGGGGGGGGCGTTGCACCTGCTCCTTGAGGCTCCGTTTGCCCACCTCTTTTCACGCCCTTCTTCTCTTGATTGACAGGGCCAGGGCAACGCTGCTCTCCTGTGTCTACTTAGAAAATCTCGTCCCGTTCAGTATTCGGCGCAGGCGCAGTGAGGGAAGGACATTCTCCGGCAGCCGGCTTCCTCCCTGTGACGTATTCAGCGCAGGTGCAGTGAGGAAGCCAGCAGCCGCCGGGCGTCCTTCCCTCACTTTTTTTTTTTTTTTTTGTCATTTGTATTGTATTTTTTTTTTAAAAAAATAGCGCCCCTAGTGGTGACACCATAATACTACTACTGTAAATGCTCATAATAATCATAGGCATTACGCTTTTTTCCCCCCCTCCCCTTGAACTGGTTAAACAGATGGAGCAATTCGATTGCTCAAGAATCCTCGGCCGGGAAGCTGAAGGAGAAGACACGTTTTCCTTTCACTGTTCGAATGACTTTTTTACCCCCCAAATCAGGGGATGTCAGCCATGTTCAGATCAGGAAAAACCCGAGTAACAGCCGGTGTTTATCACAGTTGCTTCCACCAGACAAGTCGCACTATAGCGCGCTGAGTGTAGAAACAAGCCTCACCTCTTCGTATAGACAAATAAGTAAAGGGGGGGGGGGGGGGGTGAAGCAGGAAGGGGACGCCCTCTTACTGTGCCAAAATGAGACAAGTCAGGCAGAAACAGCACTAAAATTACCAATATTTTGCGCCAAATAATATGTGATGCATTTTGGGACTCCTCCCTTATTCTGGATAGCTTCTAAAACACTGAAAAAAAACTGAGAATTTACGCCCGGTGTTTTGGTGCCACATGACGCGGAATTCTTGTGCCCTCTGCTTCGTACCTCTTCCCTGTTCCACGTGTACGTGTCTGTCATTGCAACAAATGCGTTTCTATTATGTATGTGCGCAAAGTCATGTTTGGCAGCGCAGGATTGCGGCAGAACAGAGCGGGGCTGTCATCAGTGTAACGACGGGGGCTTCTCCGGTAGATCATCATTTAGGACATTTTTAATATAGATGAACCCCCCCCCCCCCCCGAGATGCCCTCCGGCGCGGTCAGCAGAACGGACCGTGCCACCCAGATCTGCAGCACACAAGTATGTGAAGCTTCCAGCTCCAGTAGAGGGTGGTGGCGGCGTTCTTACAGGTTAGACCCGTCATCAAAGGGTTAAAGCAATCTCCGGGATTTGATGGAGTGAGAACAGAAGGTGTTTTCCTGGAAGAAGGTAGATTGCTGGGCACAATACATAAGGACAGATCTGTGGGCGCAGAGACGGCGGAAATAGTCCGAGCTTTGCTGCTCCTTCAACTTCTTTGTGCACCAAAATGAAAAAAAAACTCAGGAGTGAAAAATAGAGAAACAAGTAATAAAATCATCACAAAAGAAAAATGTACAACCTGAGCGAGTGCTGGGAGAGTGCGGAGGACTACGACAGGGACCGGGGGAGACGGCAGTGTGGAGGTTTTATATCTTGGGCTGAAAGATTTCTCTCCAATCTCCAAGTTGCTTCAGGATTAGGAAGTTTGCGAAGGAAATTTTTGTAACTTTTTGAATGTAAAAAAAAGTTGTTGTTTTTTAGGCGGCGGAATAATAAAAAGCAAAGTCATCTGCATTAAAAGTCTATTCTCACATCAGAATATGCCGTTCTGGCCTCTGTCACCGCCACCTAGTACATCTGACACATAAGGGTCCCACCTCTGGGACCGCCACCTAGTACATCTGACACATAAGGGTCCCACCTCTGGGACCGCCACCTAGTACATCTGACACATAAGGGTCCCACCTCTGGGACCACCACCTAGTACATCTGACACATAAGGGTCCAACCTCTGGGACCACCACCTAGTACATCTGACACATAAGGGTCCCACCTCTGGGACCGCCACCTAGTACATCTGACACATAAGGGTCCCACCTCTGGGACCGCCACCTAGTACATCTGACACATAAGGGTCCCACCTCTGGGACCACCACATAGTACATCTGACACATAAGGGTCCAACCTCTGGGACCGCCACCTAGTACATCTGACACATAAGGGTCCCACCTCTGTGACCGCCACCTAGTACATCTGAAACATAAGGGTCCCACCTCTGGGACCACCACCTAGTACATCTGACACATAAGGGTCCAACCTCTGGGACCGCCACCTAGTACATCTGACACATAAGGGTCCCACCTCTGGGACCACCACATAGTACATCTGACACATAAGGGTCCAACCTCTGGGACCGCCACCTAGTACATCTGACACATAAGGGTCCCACCTCTGTGACCGCCACCTAGTACATCTGAAACATAAGGGTCCCACCTCTGGGACCACCACCTAGTACATCTGACACATAAGGGTCCCACCTCTGGGACCACCACCTAGTACATCTGACACATAAGGGTCCCACCTCTGGGACCACCACCTAGTACATCTGACACATAAGGGTCCCACCTCTGGGACCACCACCTAGTACATCTGACACATAAGGGTCCCACCTCTGGGACCACCACCTAGTTCATCTGAAACATAAGGGTCCCACCTCTGGGACCACCACCTAGTACATCTGAAACATAAGGGTCCCACCTCTGGGACTACCACCTAGTACATCTGACACATAAGGGTCCCACCTCTGGGACCACCACTTAGTACATCTGACACATAAGAGTCCCACCTCTGGAACCACCACCTAGTACATCTGACACATAAGGGTCCCACCTCTGTGACCGCCACCTAGTACATCTGAAACATAAGGGTCCCACCTCTGGGACCGCCACCTAGTACATCTGACACATAAGGGTCCCACCTCTGGGACCACCACCTAGTACATCTGAAACATAAGGGTCCCACCTCTGGGACCACCACCTAGTACATCTGACACATAAGGGTCCCACCTCTGTGATCAACACAAAGTACATCTGAAACATAAGGGTCCCACCTCTGGGACCACAATGGACTGAAATGACGGGTGTCCCCTGGCCCTGACCCCATCCAGCCCAGGTAACTGCATACAGGAGAAGAGTGAATGGAAATGAGAGGAGATTATATTTTACAGGATCAATATGGTCAACACTTGGATCCTGTAGCACAAAATGTAAGGTAGAAAGAATACTGAGTAACCAATCCCATCATGGGAATGATCCTAACACCAGGAGGTGAGGTGGGAAGGGGCGGGGATTGAAGAATCTGTAGCCAATCAGATCATGGTAGGGATCACAGCTGCAGGAGATGAGTTGGAAAGGGGCGGGGATAGAACACTCTGTAACCAATCGGATAATGGCAGCAGGAGATGAGTTGGAAAGGGGCGGGGATAGAACACTCTGTAACCAATCGGATCATGGCAGCAGGAGGTGAGTTGGAAAGGGGCTGGGATAGAACACTCTATAACCAATTGTATCATGGCAGCAGGAGGTGAGTTGGAAAGGGGCGGGGATAGAACACTGTAACCAATCGGATCATGGCAGCAGGAGGTGAGTTGGAAAGGGGCGGGGATAGAACACTCTGTAACCAATCGGATCATGGTAAGGATCATAGATCATAGAATAGAAGGAAATTGAATATCTTAGCCAATCAGATCATAGGACAGATCACAGATGCAGAAAGTAACCCACAGCAGGAGAGGAGCGTGTTGACCTTGGCGGAGGCAGTGACCTGCCCACTCATGTGATTATATTAGTAAGGACATAATACAGAGGCGACAGTTTTTGTGTTACTTGATCTGAAGATTTTGTTTTGCACTGGGTGAGTAACGGGAGTAGGCGACAGTGTGGGAAATCTGAGGCCGAATAACAACCGCAGCCGCCATCAGTAGAGCAAAAATTGTATCATCTGCTATTTATCGAAGGTCTTAAAGAAGACCGGTCACTGGGACAACCCTAAAGGTGGTGTAAAGGGTGCGACAGTTACATCAGCTGCTGAACACCCCTCAAGTGCCAATCAAAGGGTCAAAAGCTAGCATGCCCTCCATGGTGATGAGGGGTCCCTACTGTCCTAACCCCATAGGGAGATCCAAAATTACATGACCCCAGGGGGCCTCGTGTCTAGTGCTGCGTCACCTTGTAGAGGCCCCAATTTGAAGCGATGATTCTGGTCACATCAGCTATTATCACATTCTCCCTATCTTATCTGATTTTTGGGGTCCCTCATTTCACCCATTTTCAACCTCTGTCATGGAGAATAAAGACATTTTCCATTCTGCAGACTTCACACCTTCTGCAGCATTCCCTGCTTTTTCGGTGTCTGCCCAGGGATTCTTCTGCGAGTATTTTTCACCTGGCATTGTACAGTAATTATACAGTATGAAGGAAAAACTAACTGTTCCCCTGCATTATAGGAGCTCAAGCCTAGCTACTGGGGCCAACAACCAGATTGTTGACTGTTTCCAGTAATAAACTGCAGAATTGTGAATGAGGCTCTGGAGTATAATACAGGATGTAACTCAGGATCAGTACAGGATAAGTAATGTAATGTATGTACACAGTGACTCCACCAGCAGAATAGTGAGTGCAGCTCTGGAGTATAATACAGAATGTAACTCAGGGTCAGTACAGGATTAGTAATGTAATGTATGTACACAGTGACTGCACCAGCAGAATAGTGAGTGCAGCTCTGGAGTCTGATACAGGATGTAACTCGGGATCAGTACAGGATAAGTAATGTAATGTATGTACACAGTGACTCCACCAGCAGAATAGTGAGTGCAGCTCTGGAGTATAATACAGGATGTAATTTAGGATCAGTACAGGATAAGTAATGTATGTACACAGTGACTCCACCAGCAGAATAGTGAGTGCAGCTCTGGAGGATAATACAGGATGTAACTCAGGATCAGTACAGGATCAGTAATGTAATGTATGTACACAGTGACTTCACCAGCAGAATAGTGAGTGCAGCTCTGGAGTATAATACAGGATGTAACTCAGGATCAGTACAGGATAGTAATGTAATGTATGTACACAGTGACTGCACCAGCAGAATAGTGAGTGCAGCTCTGGAGTATAATACAGGATGTAACTCAGGATCAGTACAGGATAAGTAATGTATGTACACAGTGACTGCACCAGCAGAATAGTGAGTGCAGCTCTGGAGTATAATACAGGATGTAACTCAGGATCAGTACAGGATAAGTAATGTATGTACACAGTGACTGCACCAGCAGAATAGTGAGTGCAGCTCTGGAGTATAATACAGGATGTAACTCAGGATCAGTACAGGATAAGTAATGTATGTACACAGTGACTGCACCAGCAGAATAGTGAGTGCAGCTCTGGAGTATAATACAGGATGTAACTCAGGATCAGTACAGGATAAGTAATGTATGTACACAGTGACTGCACCAGCAGAATAGTGAGTGCAGCTCTGGAGTATAATACAGGATGTAACTCAGGATCTAGTACAGGATAAGTAATGTATGTACACAGTGACTGCACCAGCAGAATAGTGAGTGCAGCTCTGGAGTATAATACAGGATGTAACTCAGGATCAGTACAGGATAAGTAATGTAATGTATGTACACAGTGACTGCACCAGCAGAATAGTGAGTGCAGCTCTGGAGTATAATACAGGATGTAACTCAGGATCAGTACAGGATAAGTAATGTAATGTATGTACACAGTGACTGCACCAGCAGAATAGTGAGTGCAGCTCTGGAGTATAATACAGGATGTAACTCAGGATCAGTACAGGATAAGTAATGTATGTACACAGTGACTGCACCAGCAGAATAGTGAGTGCAGCTCTGGAGTATAATACAGGATGTAACTCGGGATCAGTACAGGATAAGTAATGTATGTACACAGTGACTGCACCAGCAGAATAGTGAGTGCAGCTCTGGAGTATTATACAGGATGTGACTCAGGATCAGTACAGGATAAGTAATGTATGTACACAGTGACTCTTCCAGCAGAATAGTGAGTGCAGCTCTGGGGTATAATACAGGATGTAACTCAGGATCAGTACAGGATAAGTAATGTAATGTATGTACACAGTGACTGCACCAGCAGAATAGGGAGTGCAGCTCTGGAGTATAATACAGGATGTAACTCAGGATCAGTACAGGATAAGTAATGTAATGTATGTACACAGTGACTCTTCCAGCAGAATAGTGAGTGCAGCTCTGGAGTATAATACAGGATGTAACTCTGGATCAGTACAGGATAAGTAATGTAACGTATGTACACAGTGACTGCACCAGCAGAATAGGGAGTGCAGCTCTGGAGTATAATACAGGATGTAACACAGGATCAGTACAGGATAAGTAATGTAATGTGTGTACACAGTGACTGCACCAGCAGAATAGTGAGTGAAGCTCTGGAGTATAATACAGGATGTAACTCGGGATCAGTACAGGATAAGTAATGTAATGTATGTACACAGTGACTGCACCAGCAGAATAGTGAGTGCAGCTCTGGAGTATAATACAGGATGTAACTCGGGATCCGTACAGGATAAGTAATGTAACGTATGTACACAGTGACTCCACCAGCAGAATAGTGAGTGAAGCTCTGGAGTATAATACAGGATGTAACTCGGGATCAGTACAGGATAAGTAATGTAATGTATGTACACAGTGACTGCACCAGCAGAATAGGGAGTGCAGCTCTGGAGTATAATACAGGATGTAACCCGGGATCAGTACAGGATAAGTAATGTAAGGTATGTACACAGTGACTCCACCAGTAGAGTAGAGATTGCAGCTCTGGAGTATAATACAGGATGTAACCCGGGATCAGTACAGGATAAGTAATGTAAGGTATGTACACAGTGACTCCACCAGTAGAGTAGAGATTGCAGCTCTGGAGTATAATACAGGACCAGTATTGGTAATATAATATATTCAGGAAGTGACTGATCTTTGTATGCAGACTTCTTTATATCTATATCAGAAACGGGATGGCTCCTATAACATCCTGTAGAGCTGCTGACAGGCGTTCTCCTTCTTCTCCCTTGCTGTGACTGGTTTCTATACAGGGGACGTGCGGTGTCTTTATCTGGTGCCCTCTGCCCCCATTACACACTATATCTGCATTTAAATAGCACAACCTAACTCATCTCCCAACCTTTCCAAAATGTTTTTCGTCCTGAGCCGCATGAGAGGGAAAGTGGAATTTAAATGACTTCTTTGCTAGGAGCTCCACTGATGAGCCGCCCGACAACCTGCAAGAGGCAAAATCGCCTTGTTCAACGGATGACCCCGGCAGATGCCCAGATCCTGCCAGTCCACACATGCAGTATTTTTTTTCCATTGGTAGCATGGCGGTTATTAATGGCAGTTTACAGGGAAGGGGCATGGACCTCCTGAGCCTCAGGCAGGTCTCAGAGGGCACGGGGAGCCACGAAGCAAGGTGAACTCTTTGCCCCAGGCAGTGATCTACTCTGACTGCAGGGGGCAGCATTTCAGTCCCAGTGGGGCACCTATTGGCGGCCATGGTTAGCACCTGCTAAAAGGCTATAGCCTCCTGGCTGATGTCTGTGGAGGTTGGCACCGAGGGGCACTATGAGTGTGGCCCTGTGGGGCTTACTGTGTCCCTGGCACCACAGCGACTACACGAAGGCTGATATTATAGCCATCATTATGGGGTGGCACTATGGGCAGTGTAGTCCTGACAGTATTCCTGGGGGGGCACTTAGCAGAGCCCATTGTGTGCCATGGCCCAGCACTGTATGGCATTATTAAATGCTTAATGCGTGGCACTATTATGTTGGTGTATTATACTAGTATGTCGTCACTGCATGGCAATTTTATGCAAGCGTGTGGCACTATAATGAGGCTAGATTGTGGCACTGAGTGTTAGTGTAATGTAGGCACCATATAGCAGTATCATAAGGGACGTGTATGGCAGTATTAGATGAGCAGGATGATACCATTGTGCATGCGCTGTTATGTAGCTGTTGTATGACACTTGTCACAATATTGTAGACACTAAACGTTAGTATAATGTGTCACTGTATGGCAGTGTATACCCTTTGTGCACTTTAGGTATGTGGCACTATTATGGGGGCAGATTATGATACTATTATGCACTGTATGACACCGCACAATAATGTAGTCAGTGAATGTTAGTACAATGTAGCGGTATTATATGGGAAGCATACGATACTATTATGTAGGCAGTGTTGTAAGGGCAGTGCAGGCTACCATTGTGTATGAACAGTATGAAAAGGGGCACCCATTGTACCACTGTATCTGTATGGCAATATTACATTAGTATGTAGTACTATTAAAGGGGTTTTCCAAGTGTTTACTATGCTCAGGATGGGTCATCAGTATCTGATCAGTGGGGTCCGACCCGTGGGACCCCCCACCGGCGCTCCTGTGAGTGCAGCCTCCTTCTCTCTATACTCACCAACCACAGCGCCGTACATGGCATAGTGGCCGTGCTTGGTATTGCAGCTCGGCCCCTTCACTTCATTGGGCTCTGAGCTGAGTCTAGGAACGTGACGTCGCACGGCCTAGGAAATTCTACTGCAAGTGCTGGTGCCTTCTCAAACAGCTGATCTGTGGGGGTCCCAGGTGTCGGACCCCCACCAATCAGATACTGAGAGAGTAACACTTGGAAAACCCCTTTAATGGGCAGATTACTACACTATTTTGTATGACAGTATTATAAGAAAAGTGTATGATACTATTAGGTAGTCACTGTGTTTCCGTATTATAAGAAAGGTGATACAATATTATGGTCACTGTATGGCGGTACTATAAGAAAAATGATACTATGATGTGGTCAGTGTATGGCGCTATTATAAGGAAAGTGTACAATTCTATTTTGTAGTCACGTTATGGCAGTGTTATGAAGGCAGTGTATGGCACTATTATGTGGTCACTGTATGGCAGTGTATCATACTATTAATCAGTCACTGTATGGCAGTATTATGTGGTCACTGTATGGCAGTATTATGTGGTCACTGTATGGCAGTATATCATACTATTAATCAGTCACTGTATGGCAGTATTAGAGGAAAATGATGATACTGTTATGTAGTCTCTGTATGACACATGACAGTATTATGTAGACGCTGCTATAGCACTGTTACTAGGCCTCATTTTTAACACCCTTATTTGGACAGTAGTATGGCGGCATTCATTTTCTCCTGTTTAAAATAAACTTGGTTGTTGGCCCCACATTTTAGGGTCCTCCAGAGACATTGGTCAGGTCATTATCGGTGTAGACGGCAGGGGTTACACAGGGTCGCTGAGAGAGACGTCCCGGAGCTGAGACAGAGCGCTCTTTTCATCTCTCAGGACCCCCGTCTGCTGTGAACGAGATTACAGTAAACCCGTATCAATGACACTTGACGTGTCCGGCCCTCCAAGTCCTCACGTTTCCACTTTACGTTTCTGCAGAGCATCCATATAGGGTCTGGCGGTTCCCGTATCTCTGACCTTTCGGGGCCCGCTCTCACCCCACCGTCCTCTCCTTATCTGTGACAGACCCATCATGGACACATGACGGGGCAGGCGGGTACTGCGGCTGATAACGCACATACGGAGACGTCGCCTAATCTCCTTAATGGCCTCTTATAGGAGTCCTCCTCGTGAAGGATGGATTAGCGTCGCCATCGGCGTTGGTTTAAGTGGATTAATGGTAAGGGTTAATCTCTTTTCTTTTTAGCAGCGACTGGAGGTGAAAGTTGGCTATTTACGTATAATCACAAGCGGCGGGCTGACATGCCTAACGTCAATTACAGTTTAGGAAGGATCCCGCCTCGGGCCGGCGCATCCCTTTAAAAAAGCCTTTGTGGGGTATACTGCTACATGTGTTGGGTGTGCACTTGTTGCCTTTATTAGTCTCCGCATTGACACTGACTTACCATTAACATGCAGAACGCTCACTTACTCCAACAGAGGGGAGATCAGCGACTTACAGACACCTCCGGCGCCGCTTATCTCAGGGGGAGACATAGGATTCTGACAGGGACCTTAGAAGCCATAGGAGTCAGAATCTTCCCGTAGCCGTGGGTAGTTTGATCTACAGTCTGCAGCAGGCGTCCTCAAACTGCGGCCCTGCAGCTGTTGCAAAACTACAACTCCCAGCATGCCCGAACAGCCTACAGGTATCAGCCTACAGCAGGGCATTGTGGGAGTTGTAGTTTTACAACAGCTGGAGGGCCGCCGTTTGCGGATGCCTGGTACTCTACAGGATCAGACTACACAGGACGTGTTTGTAGTCTGTAACCATAGAAACACATAGGTTTGCAGAGGAGCTGCATAGACTAAATAGATTTTCTTAGAAGGTTTATTAAAAATTTTTAAGATTTTTTTTTAAATGGTTGCAAAAATATACACGCCCTTGAAAAAAAAAAAAATACGAACAGGAATGATCATTTCCCGTGTAAGTAACAAATATAAAGATGTTCTTCGAGGAAGGCTTAGCGACAACCAATATGACCACCAGGGTGGTCGCCCAGCTTTTCCGAGAGTCTAGGATCAGAAATGTAATAGTAAGGAAAAAGGGGAATAAGATTTGTCATTTAGGAGCTCAGCTGAGGGACCTGTCACGGCGGCCATATTGGTTGTCACCCAACTTTTTCAGGAACTTAACAGACTGACAGCAATAGGCTGAGACCGGCCATTTGTTGTGTATCCACCTACAGCATGAGGCTAGTGACGCCAAAGTGAGAGAACTTCACTTACTTTGCGAAATCTTGGTCAATGAAACACCGGTTTCGGAGTAACCCCGCCCAGAGCTGGACGCCGACAATCCCGAAGATGAAAAACACAAAGAAACACAAGAGAAGGACGTTGCCTAACATAGGCAGAGTATCTAACAGCAGGGTCACCAGTATTCTCATACCTGCAGAGGAAGACAAAGACAACACGTCACAGACACGGGAAATATTACACAAGTAGTTTAAAGGGGAACTCCATATTTCTAGTTCTCAGCAGCATTTTGCTCCAAAAAATAAATAAAAAATAGATGATGCCTGAGAGTAACATAATAACAAAATAAAAATTGTAACAAAATAGAATTGTTTTTAAAATGAGGAGTTCCCCTTTAACTGCCTATTTTTTATGTTGCTGGGTCTCCTACTACAGCATTGATAGGGGTTGTCATCCAGCTTTCCGGAGATCCTGATCTGCATTAAAGGGGTATTCAGACTATAGAATGCTTTATAAATGTCTGATAGGTCCTGTGACTTTCTAACATTTGAAAACCTAGCAGCGCCATATTTTACGTCCCACCCCGTATCAGCCACACTTGATGATAAGCCAGTAAATCTGATACTCCGGCACAGAGCTGAAGGTTCTCCACTTTGGACAATCTGTACTTGGTAGAAGGGTCGTAGGACAACGCACTGAACACAAAGTGTCCTCCAGCGATCAGCCGTGATCTCTGGGGAAACCTGGCAGTAAGTGTTTAATGTCCCTGCAGCGCCTCCACAGGAGAGATGAAGTATTACACAGTGTCCATTCCCATCGATGGGTTGTGTGTGTGTAATGCAGGACAGGATGGGTCCTCCACTCTGGCCAGAGTAAACAGAGGACCCCCCCCCCCATCCAAACTCACAATTCTCTAATAGGGTGTAAGAGAATGGGACAACCCCTTTAACATATATTTCCATGGCTGCCCGATAATTCAGAACATTTGATAATCTGGCATCCGTTTCATCCCATTAAAGGGTTTTTCTGGCAGTAGACAATCGATGATCTATCCTCAGGAAAAGTCATCAAAATCTGATCGGTGGGGGTCCGACTTCTGGAAAGCACAGCGCCATACATCGTATGGTGGCTGTGGCTGGTATTGCAGCCCAGGCCCATTCACTCGAATGGAACTGAGCTGCGCCTAGGCCATGTGACCGATGAATGTGACGTCACTGGCTGCAGTGCTCAACGGTCTGATTGGCGGGGGTGCTGGGAGTCGGACCCCACCGATCTCCTACTGACGACCTCTCCTGAGGACAGGTTATTAATATTCTACTCCTGGAAAATCCCTTTAAAGGCATTTTAACACTATTTCTTTTCTTGGCGAATATTTTTTTGTGCACGGATAGAAATTAACATCCTAACAAACAATATATTTTGCTCGGATTGAGCGCCATGACGACCAAACAGCGAAACCAAGAAAACAAATAGCCTCTCTGTGCTGAACGAGCCCTCGATATACTAAACACCAAATAAACAGTATAAGCCGCTCTAAATCCAGACGCCCCCGCACCCCAGTAATGCGCCACGCACTATCGCTGGGCCAAAGCATGTTCCATTAACGGTCAATCGCAATTAATAACAGACACAGAGCGCCTGTGTCCATGAATCACCTCGACTGGAATACTACCACCATCTTCCAGACTGATGATGGGTAAACCCTATTATTGTTGAAGGGGCTCTGCCCTGTAGGGTCTTCCAAAAAATAAGCTGAGCACTGTTAGTCCTTCTGCTGGGGAACCAAGTGATCGGCTCTAATCTCTGAGGGAACCCAGTGTTTCATTGCCCTACAGCTCCACCACAGGACAAAGTAGGCATTACACCGTTTGCATTGAAATCAATGCACTACCTGTGAAATGTATGGACATGTCGGGTCCTCCAGAGGTGAAGACATTCCTGAATTTGGCCTTAGAAGGGTAACGTGAAGCTCCTGGGCTCCAGAAAAGCTTTGCGTCGCCAAAGCCTGGGGGGCGACCTCTACCTCTGCACCCCCAAGTGTTTTCTAACCCCTTTAAATATGTACCTGCCTAAAAAAGTTTGATGTCACCTGTCACAATGGAAGCCGGGTGACACCTGATACAAGTGTCTGGCGTCTCCTTTCATTGATGAAAAGAAGCCGCTTTCTTCCCAAAACAGCGCCACACCTGTCCACAGGTTGCGTTTGGTATTACAATTATGTCCGAGCTGCACAGCTAGGCACAAGTCTCGCACGTGACTCTATTACTGACTCTGTGGGACCCGACATATCCATGCACAGGTACGGTAATTTCAATGGAACTACTGTGTAATGCTTCATTTCCCCTGTGGGGGTGCTGCAGAAAAAGGAACACTGGGTTCCCCAGTAGCTCGCAGATGATCTCTATGACCAGCTTATCATTGTGGGCCCCCGATGACCCCTTTAAAAACATTAATATAGCGCTAAGCATATGTTCACATATCAGGAACACACGTGCACTATAAGTTTAGATCCCGACTAATAAACTGATTCAATTCTTAATCTATCTTTGTAGCATTTGGCGCCAGTTTCTCTGTATAGACATTCTGCTACCAGCAGCCACCACTAGAGGGAGCTGACTGCAGACTGTGTTATTATTGAGTTCAATGTATGGACAGTATGCAGGCAGCTCCTGAGCTCCCTCTAGTGGTGTCTGCAGGTAGCAGAATTCTATGATTGAATTCCATGTCCATGCAGAGGATCTGGAGCTCTGTATCTGAAAAAAAAATAAACTAAGTTCTAAGTATTATAAAGATCTATGAAGAAATGAATCAGCATAGAATGCTCTAACGAAAAGTGACGGGTGGTCACAAGGGGGCATACGCTCAAAGTGAATCCACACAAAGCTGGAAAGCTGCTTCATTCGGGTTATATACGGTTGATGGGAAGGCAGAGCGGCCTGCAGGAAACTCTGACACCCGCTGAGATATTGATTTCATTCCTTCCAGATATTGTCAGATCAGACGTCCCTGCGGGGGCTGGAGTTGGGGGGTTCTACAGCTCCGGATGACATTTTTTTATTACTGTTTCTACCTTAAAAATAGTTGCAAAGTAAAATAAAATGACGATTGACGAAGCCATCAATATAATTCACATAGTAAAGAGAAGGCAGCATTGGCCCCTTGTTCCAGGGGCCCCATATATTAGAGAGTGGCGGCTGAGAACTTGCACTTACTTGGGACTCTATTAATGGCTCTTAGCGGCCGTAAAACTCGGACAGTGCGGATGGCAGACAGGCTGACGTTGTGTCCGTCCAGAGAGTATTCCATCATCCTAGGAGAAAGAGAGCGCAGGTGAATGAGAGAGCACATGGAATCCTACATAGTGACATCACGTGGAGAGCAGGAGAGTCCCCATAACAGAGCTAGCTATGCCCATAACAATAGCGCCCTCCGTCTCCCATAATAACGTCTGCCATGGCGCCTTCATAACACTGAGTGTTTCCATACAGTGTCCTCATATCAATAACAGCCACAGATCTAGCACAATGGCCTCATAACAGCAACGGTGCCTTCATGACACGGATATGCACAGCGTCCCCCATAATATAGACAGCAATAGTACCCTCATAACAGTGACACCCATAGTGTTCCCCATAATACAGCCAGACATAGTACCCTCATAACAGTGACACCCACAGTGTCCCCCATAATACAGCCAAACATAGTACCCTCATAACAGTGACACCCATAGTGTTCCCCATAATACAGCCAGACATAGTACCCTCATAACAGTCACACCCACAGTGTCCCCCATAATACAGCCAAACATAGTACCCTCATAACAGTGACACCCACAGTGTTCCCCATAATACAGCCAGACATAGTACCCTCATAACAGTGACACCCATAGTGTCCCCCATAATACAGCCAGACATAGTACCCTCATAACAGTCACACCCATAGTGTTCCCCATAATACAGCCAGACATAGTACCCTCATAACAGTGACACCCACAGTGTCCCCCATATTACAGCCAGACATAGTACCCTCATAACAGTCACACCCACAGTGTCCCCCATAATACAGCCAGACATAGTACCCTCATAACAGTGACACCCATAGTGTCCCCCATAATACAGCCAGACATAGTACCCTCATAACAGTGACACCCACAGTGTCCCCCATATTACAGCCAGACATAGTACCCTCATAACAGTGACACCCACAGTGTCCCCCATATTACAGCCAGACATAGTACCCTCATAACAGTCATATCCACAGCGTCCCCCATAATACAGCCAGACATAGTACCCTCATAACAGTCACACCCATAGTGTCCCCCATAATACAGCCAGACATAGTACCCTCATAACAGTCACACCCACAGTGTCCCCCATATTACAGCCAGACATACCACCCTCAGTACGGTCACATCCAGTGTCCCCAATACAGCCAAACATAGTACTCTCATAACAGTGACACCCATAGTGTCCCCCATAATACAGCCAGACATAGTACCCTCATAACAGTGACACCCACAGTGTCCCCCATATTACAGCCAGACATAGTACCCTCATAACAGTCATATCCACAGCGTCCCCCATAATACAGCCAGACATAGTACCCTCATAACAGTCACACCCATAGTGTCCCCCATAATACAGCCAGACATAGTACCCTCATAACAGTCACACCCACAGTGTCCCCCATATTACAGCCAGACATACCACCCTCAGTACGGTCACATCCAGTGTCCCCAATACAGCCAAACATAGTACTCTCATAACAGTGACACCCACAGTGTCCCCCATAATACAGCCAGACATAGTACCCTCATAACAGTGACACCCATAGTGTTCCCCATATTGCAGCCAGACATAGTACCCTCATAACAGTCATATCCACAGCGTCCCCCATAATATAGACAGCCATACTACCCTCATAACAGTGTCACCCATAATACAGCCAGACATAGTACCCTCATAACAGTCATATCCACAGTGTCCCCCATAATACAGCCAGACATAGTACCCTCATAACAGTCACACCCATAGTGTCCCCCATAATACAGCCAGACATAGTACCCTCATAACAGTCACACCCACAGTGTCCCCCATATTACAGCCAGACATACCACCCTCAGTACGGTCACATCCAGTGTCCCCAATACAGCCAAACATAGTACTCTCATAACAGTGACACCCACAGTGTCCCCCATAATACAGCCAGACATAGTACCCTCATAACAGTCATATCCACAGCATCCCCCATATTACAGCCAGACATAGTACCCTCATAACAGTGACACCCACAGTGTCCCCCATAATACAGCCAGACATAGTACCCTCATAACAGTGACACCCATAGTGTTCCCCATAATACAGCCAGACATAGTACCCTCATAACAGTGACACCCACAGTGTCCCCCATAATACAGCCAGACATAGTACCCTCATAACAGTCATATCCACAGTGTCCCCCATAATACAGCCAGACATAGTACCCTCATAACAGTGACACCCATAGTGTCCCCCATAATACAGCCAGACATAGTACCCTCATAACAGTCACACCCACAGCGTCCCCCATAATACAGCCAGACATAGTACCCTCATAACAGTCACACCCACAGTGTCCCCCATAATACAGCCAGACATAGTACCCTCATAACAGTCATATCCACAGCGTCCCCCATAATATAGACAGCCATAGTACCCTCATAACAGTGTCACCCACAGTGTCCCCCATAATACAGCCAGACATTTTTAATGTGTATAAATATATCAGGGGTCAGTACAGAGATCACTCCCATCATCTGTTTATCCCCAGGACGGTGACTGTGCCGAGGGGACATCCTCTGCGTCTGGAGGAAAGAAGGTTTGTACACAAACATAGAAGAGGATTCTTTACGGTAAGAGCAGTGAGACTATGGAGCTCTCTGCCTGAGGAGGTGGTGATGGTGAGTACAATAAAGGAGCTCAGGAGGGGCCTGGATGTATCTCTGGAGTGTAATAATATTACAGGCTATAGCTACTAGAGAGGGGACGCTGGTCCCGGGAGTTATTCTGATGCCTGATTGGAGTCGGGAATTTTTTATTTCCCTAAAGTGGGGAAAATTGGCTTCTACCTCACAGGGTTTTTTGCCTTCCTCTGGATCAACTTGCGGGATAACAGGCCGAACTGGATGGACAAATGTATTTTTTCGGCCTTATGTACTATGTTACTATGTTACATGAGGGTGGTATGGCTGGCTGCATTATGGGGGACACTGTGGGTGTGACTGTTATGAGGGTACTATGTGATGCCCACTGTACCCCCATAATTGAGACAGTCATAGTACCCTCAGTACAGTCACCCCCACAGTGTCTCGAGGAGCTAATTATAATTTATTTCTGCCATTGTTTGCTGTATCCGGTCCCGGCATCACGAGGCAGTAATTGTACCGCGCTACAGAATATGCAGTCGCCCTCACGTTTCGATACGATCACGGTGTCTGGCGCCGCTCCCACATAATGAGGGGTATTATTTCCCAATATACATCTGAATGTGCATTGTATTGATTTTCCCGCCTTGTTTTATACATCTCAGCAATCAAGCTATTGTGGTTATTTTCCGCCTCGGCGGCTCGGCGGGCGCTGTCACGGCTGATTGCCGTTCTCCTCGCTCTTGTGGGGAAGTGATTTTTCTCTCCTGGTCTCCGTTTGTCCTCATATCTGTTTACATGGGCAGAAGATTTCTCAGAAGACTTAAGAAAACTTTCTATCAAGTAGTAAACTTGTAGAGACGACGTGCCGCGACGAGAGCGACGATTACATTAAAAGGGACGGTCAGTGCAAGACTGGGGGGAAATCGTAGCCACTAAATAATATGTCCATCCCCCCCAGGTGCTGACTACAGGTTGTGCGCCGGGCCCTTGTTGATGTCTGGGCCCTAAGATCAAAGGAATGATAAGAGTGGAAGGCAAAGTTATACAGGAGGCGGAGATAAAACATCTCAGAACCAATCAGATCGAGGGAGGGAAGACAGCGGGAGAGAAACTGTGAAGTGGGCTGGGATAGAACACAATGTAGCCAATCAGATCAATAGAGTGATGTCAGCAGTAGGAGAGAAATTGTGTAATGGGGGGAGATAAACACAATGTAGCCAATCAGATCAAGGGACTGATGACAGCCGGAGAAAGGAAAACGGGAAGTGGGTGGAGATAGAACACAATGTAACCAATCAGATCAATAGAATGATGTCAGCAGTAGGAGAGAAAATGTGAAGTGGGCGGAGATAGAACACAATGTAACCAATCAGATGTGCATGAGGGAGGGCAACCTGCAAAGGCCAGTGCCAGAAGAGGGCACTGTAGATATATTTAAACAAATTGGGCAATATTTTCATGGGGCCTGTACATGTCTACACAGCGACCCCTATGTGCAAGGCAAGGTAACAGACGGTGTCACCCATATCAGCCACTGCGTCCCCGCGGGGGCATGTGGGCTGTTATGTGGCCATTCCTACCAGCGACATGAAGAGAGGTGGGCGGACAGGGCAGAGAAGAGAACACTAGTGCGTAGACTGGGTGACCGGGTAACCAGAGGACTCAGCCCCGTACTACACTGTACATATAAAGCGACCAGGAACACATGTAAGGAGTCGCTATTTCAAGGGAAACTTTACAAATTCTAAGCCAGTAGAGGTCCACTGAATTCCTTTTATTTCAGCTATTTTTTATTTTAATTCATTTTTGTGTATTTTTAGGAATATAAAGGTTTTTTTCAGAATTTTTTATTGTATGTAATTTTTTGTGCATTTGTTGTATATTCTTTTATATATTGTGGGTGAACATCTCAATATTTCTGTATCTTTCTGCCTCTTGTGTATTGTGTGGGTATTTTTATACACTTTGTGTGTCCGCAGATTATTCCTTTTTTTTTCAATTTATTTCTATGTGCATTTTTGTTTGTATTTTATACATTTTGTGACCTTTGGCATATTTTTTGCACATTTTTGTTTATTTTTATTTTATATATTCTTTGACAGCTGTTGCATGTTTTAGGATATTTTTGTATAACTGTAAAATTTTTGAATATTTTAAGTGTCTTCGCATGTTTTCTATTACTTTTTATATATTTTTTCATTTTTTTTTGCCTGGCGTGGCATTTTACATAACCGAATAGCAGCTCGGTAAACAACTCCCGCAGCCACTATTCTCCCTGCCTTTCTCTCCCTCTTACTGGCACAGACATCGTGTCCTCTTATGGCAATCAGAATGTTCCCTGGAATTTACTGTCAGAATTAAGAAGACAGAAAAACACAACACAACAGACTTTACAGGACGGTGACTAAGCAGCTGAGAGGCCGTGTCTAATGAAATGACTAAAACCGCACAAACAAATGAGCGCACTCTTATAAGACCTTTCATTGGCTGTAATACACACATGACCCCAGAGCCCGCTGGTGCCAGACATCAGACCTGGCGAAATATGAAAGGGTAATTGTGCCAAGTCTGCTGCTGTTATACTCATCACTGTGAGGGAAAGACGGGGAGAAGATAAGAAGTCCAACGTCTAAAATGTCCCAATGTCAACACAATACACCAGTGGTTACAATCAGGTACATAGGAGCAGTATTATAGTAGTTATATTCTTGTACATAGGAGCAGTATTATAGTAGTTATATTCTTGTACATAGGAGCAGTATTATAGTAGTTATATTCTTGTACATAGGAGCAGTATTATAGTAGTTATATTCCTGTACATAGGAGCAGTATTATAGTAGTTATATTCTTGTACATAGGAGCAGTATTATAGTAGTTATATTCTTGTACATGGGAGCAGTATTATAGTAGATATATTCCTGTACATAGGAGGCAGTATTATAGTAGTTATATTCTTGTACATAGGAGCAGTATTATAGCAGTTATATTCTTGTACATAGGAGCAGTATTATAGTAGTTATATTCTTGTACATGGGAAGCAGTATTATAGTAGTTATATTCCTGTACATAGGAGCAGTATTATAGTAGTTATATTCTTGTACAAAGGAGCAGTATTATAGTAGTTATATTCCTGTACATAGGAGCAGTATTATAGTAGTTATATTCTTGTACATAGGAGGCAGTATTATAGTAGTTATATTCCTGTACATAGGAGCAGTATTATAGTAGTTATATTCTTGTACATAGGAGGCAGTATTATAGTAGTTATATCCCTGTACATAGGAGCAGTATTATAGTAGTTATTTTCCTGTACATAGGAGGCAGTATTATAGTAGTTATATTCTTGTACATAGGAGGCAGTATTATAGCAGTTATATTCTTGTACATAGGAGGCAGTATTATAGTAGTTATATTCTTGTACATAGGAGCAGTATTATAGTAGTTATATTCTTGTACATAGGAGACAGTATTATAGTAGTTATATTCTTGTACATAGGAGCAGTATTATAGTAGTTATATTCTTGTACATAGGAGACAGTATTATAGTAGTTATATTCTTGTACATAGGAGCAGTATTATAGTAGTTATAGTCTTGTACATAGGAGGCAGTATTATAGTAGTTATATTCTTGTACATAGGGGGCAGTATTATAGTAGTTATATTCTTGTACATAGGAGGCAGTATTATAGTAGTTATATTCCTGTACATAGGAGGCAGTATTATAGTAGTTATATTCCTGTACATAGGAGCAGTATTATAGTAGTTATATCCTTGTACATAGGAGCAGTATTATAGTAGTTATATTATTGTACATAGGAGCAGTATTATAGTAGTTATATTCTTGTACATAGGAGGCAGTATTATAGTAGTTATATTCTTGTACATGGGAGGCAGTATTATAGTAGTTATATTCTTGTACATAGGAGCAGTATTATAGTAGTTATATTCTTGTACATAGGAGCAGTATTATAGTAGTTATATTCTTGTACATAGGAGGCAGTATTATAGTAGTTATATTCTTGTACATGGGAGGCAGTATTATAGTAGTTATATTCTTGTACATAGGAGCAGTATTATAGTAGTTATATTCCTGTACATAGGAGGCAGTATTATAGTAGTTATATTCTTGTACATAGGAGCAGTATTATAGTAGTTATATTCCTGTACATAGGAGGCAGTATTATAGTAGTTATATTCTTGTACATAGGAGCAGTATTATAGTAGTTATATTCCTGTACATAGGAGGCAGTATTATAGTAGTTATATTCTTGTACATAGGAGCAGTATTATAGTAGTTATATTCTTGTACATAGGAGCAGTATTATAGTAGTTATATTCCTGTACATAGGAGGCAGTATTATAGTAGTTATATTCTTGTACTTAGGAGCAGTATTATAGTAGTTATATTCTTGTACATAGAAGGCAGTATTATAGTAGTTATATTCTTGTACATAGGGGCAGTATTATAGTAGTTATATTCTTGTACATAGGGGCAGTATTACAGTAGGTATATTCTTGTACATAGGAGCAGTATTATAGTAGTTATATTATTGTACATAGGAGCAGTATTATAGTAGTTATATTCTTGTACATAGGAGGCAGTATTATAGTAGTTATATTCTTGTACATAGGAGCAGTATTATAGTAGTTATATTATTGTACATAGGAGGCAGTATTATAGTAGTTATATTCTTGTGCATAGGAGCAGTATTATAGTAGTTATATTCTTGTACATTGGAGCAGTATTATAGTAATTATACTCTTGTACATAGGAGGCAGTATTATAGTAGTTATATTCTTGTACATAGGAGCAGTATTATAGTAGTTATATTCTTGTACATAGGAGCAGTATTATAGTAATTATACTCTTGTACATAGGGGCAGTATTACAGTAGTTATATTCTTGTATATATGAGCAAAATTCAAGTGAATAATGCTGACTAAAAGAAAAGAGTCATATTTTTCTAATCTCATACCACCACTGTAACTTGATAAGTTAGCGCACAGTGCAGTCCAATCAGTGACATATTCGGTGAGTATGGTTATGTTCAGACCATAAAGCCCCAAGTGAAATCTACAACGTCCTACCAGTGTAGAAGCTTAAAACCCCCTGGACATCATTTACTACTCACCCAGCCATGACGATAAAAAAATCCAGTCTGTTCCACGTGTCTCCCAGGTAACACTTCTGCCCGAAGATGCCCAATGCTATCATCTTAATGACCATTTCCACCGCAAAGAAAGCGAAGATGAAGCCATCGAATGCCTGGGGCAGAAGAAAAGACAAATCCTTATTACCACTGATTCAATTTACTTCTAGAAGACCAACTTCTGTTATTTCCTGTGGGACTGATACATCCGCACGGCCCAGTGCACCCATCAGAATGCAGGCAAATTATAAGACAGTGACATGTTGGGTTACTTCAGTATCTCCTCTATGCTGGTGGTGGGATGTAAAACCATGAATGGGTGGGAGAACACCATCATCATTTGGTCATAGACATCTTTGAGGACCCCTTTAAATTCCTTGTAGTGAAAGAAGAATAACCAATATGGCATCTACAAAGCATTTGACCACCCAAACCACATCCATATGATGTTTATCTTACTCAAAACCTTGGATTTGGTCTCTGGCTTCTTCTATAATAAGAAGAGTATTAGTATAAAGATAACGAAATGTCCAAAATGGTGTCCCTCATTGATTTCTATAGCTCCAGAGAATAGAGTATCTATCTATCTCCTATCATGTATCTATCTATCTATCTATCCTATTTATTTATTTCATCTATTTTTCTTGTATCTGTTTATCTCCTATCTATATTTCTATCTAACATCTATCCGTCTCATATGTATCTGTTTCATATCTATCAATCAATCTAACCCTATCTATCTTACTCCACCAAGGCCAGGACCCTCGGTGACACGTACCTATCATCCACAATGATTCCTTGTACCGTCTTACACTATCTATCATCTATCTCATATCTATCTATCTATCTATCTATCTATCTACTATCTTCTATCTATCTATCTATCTATCTATCTATCTATCTCATATCTATCTATCTATTATCTATCTATCTATCTCAAATCTATCTATTGTGGGGGTTCGCTCTGGTAGTGAGGATAAGCGCAGTACAGAGGCAAATTACAAGTTCGTAATTCAAACTTCAGTGACTATTCACACATGATGCCTAAAACAAAACGTCACTTTTGCAGTGTTGGTGTTACTTCACACCCAATGACAAGTTAATAAAACAAAAGTCACCTTGGTGGCAGTTCTGCCTCAGAAAGTTCAAATACAGAATTTAGGGGGCCTGTTCCCCTGACACACGGGTCTCCGCTCTCCAGCCCAGCACAGGCCTCAGATCCCAGCACACAGACCTCCTGAGCTCCACTGTCAGACGGAGGTAATCCTCTCCACCTGGCTGGTTTATGTCTGGCAAAATCCGGCCTGGAACGTGGGGAGTAGTCACCCACCCAGCACTTTGACAACTCCCAGTAAGAGCCGTCCTAGATCAGCTATTACAGCCATGCTAAGTACCAAGGTGTCAAACAGCAACTGCTGCTGACACATAAAAACTGTCTCTTACTCCACCAAGGCCAGGACCCTCGGTGACACGTACCTATCATCCACGATGATTCCTTGTACCTTCTTACACTATCTATCTATCTATCTATCTATCTCATATCTATCTATCTCATATCTATCTATCATCTATCTATCTATCTATCTATCTATCTATCTACTATCTATCTATCTATCTATCTATCTATCTATCTATCTATCTTATATCTATCTATCTATCTCCTATCTATCTATCTATCTATCTATCTATCTATCTCCTACCTTCCTTCTTAATGATGGATTTGGCTGAACCTTTGGGGATTGAGCCTCCTGCAGCAATAAGATGTTCTCCCCTGTATCTCTGAAGATGTATGTAATAGTCGCACTTTGGCAGTGAGCTCTTCTCTCCTGTATCCTCTTTCCCCTTTAAGTGACAGACCCAGGAGTGATACACAGGGATACATGGTAGCAGTGTAAACCACAGTGCGGTATGTGAGGACCGCGCTGCCGCGGCCTTGTACAGCGCAGTAACAATATTTCCGTGTTTTCTTCGCCATGATTGCCGCTGTTTACGTGAACTTTCAATCCTTCTTGAAAGCGGCTGCCAATAAACTGTGAACTGTCGAGGCGACTGCCAGGAGTCCTCGCTCTCTTTGTCCTACATGACTTTTTCTTTTTTCTAGAGAAGAAATATATTTAGCCGGCTCGTGCTGCGTGACGACAGCCAAGAAACGGCAAAAAAAGTGAACGTGTTAACAATCCGAGAGCAGCAGAACGACAATTTAATTGGCCCCAGAAAACCAGTCAGTATATCCGAGGAGCTGAGAGCCTGAACTGCCCAGACCCCTCTATGGATTACACAACTGAATTATAGATTTACAATAGCGGTTCTGTGCTTCATTAGTGCAGGTGTAGCGGAGCTGAGTTTGTCACATGCAGCAGGGCTGAGATTAGCAGCGGGAATAGGATTGTGAGATCTGCAGGTGCAGCAGCACTAGGGTTGTTCTGCTCTACCTGCAGAGCTTGCCGAAATCCAGGTGCCTGCTGCCCCATTTACATGAATTCAGTCGTGAAATTTTCTGTTGCAAAACCTGCCGCATGTGAAGACACCCTTAGATGTAAGAGAACTAAAATGGTCCGCATAGTAGAGTTGGGTTTGTCTGGAACATCTGATCTAGGGTTGCTAGATGTAACAGGGCTAGGATGGTGAGTGTAGTAGAACTAAGGTTGTAAGATGAAAGAGAAATAAAACGTTCTGTATAGTAGAGTTGGGTTTGGGCTAGGATGGTCAGTGTAGTAGAGTTGGGTTTGTCAGGAGAAACAGAACTAGGGTTGTTAGATGAACTGTAACAGGGCTAGGATGGTTGGTGTAGTAGAGTTGGGTTTGTCAGGAGAAGAACTAGAGTTGTTAGATGTACTGTAACAGGGCTAGGATGGTTGGTGTAGTAGAGTTGGGTTTGTCAGAAGTAGGAAAACTTGGGTTGTTAGATGAAAGAGAAATAAAATGGTCTGTATAGTAGAGTTGGGTTTGTCAGAAGAAGAACTAGGGTTGTTAGATGTACTGTAACAGGGCTAGGATGGTCAGTGTAGTAGAGTTGGGTTTGTCAGAAGTAGGAAAACTTGGGTTGTTAGATGAAAGAGAAATAAAATGGTCTGTATAGTAGAGTTGGGTTTGGGCTGGGATGGTTGGTGTAGTAGAGTTGGGTTTGTCAGGAGAAGCAGAACTAGGTTTGTTAGATGTACTGAAACAGGGCTAGGACGGTTGGTGTAGTAGGGCTGGGTTTGTTGGGGGCAGTAGTATATAGGATGATCAGAGTAGTAACACTGCATTGATCAGATATAGTAGAGTTTTGGAGATGTGACACAACAAGGATTGGCAGATATAGCAGAGCTGAGATGGTCAGGTGGAGCAGAGCTGAGCTTTTGTATGTAAAGCAATGGAATATTAGGATTAGCAGACCTGGGCAGTCACGTAGAGCAGAGACAGGTTTGTGCAGCAGAACTGTGTTTGCCAGGAGCAACAGACCTGAGACCAAATCGAGAGCGTACACCCGAAGAGTTAATAACAGGCTCAGCTCTGCTATATCTGTACATAAGCTCAGTGGTGACAATCAGGAACAGAAGGCTGTGTCCTTTTACTTACCTGACCTCGGCTTGGGAGAAATAACAGGAATTAGTGTGAGGGCCCCGGGGGGCACCCGGTATTGTCAGAGCTGCGCTCAGCAAGTTACAGGTACATACAAGAGAATGGCAGAGCGGTACCAGGGCCCCCCGAAATGTGTACCACCGAGGGGGGGAGCAAGGTATCCTCTGATTAAGGTCACAGTTACTTAAAGGGCAGCTCCATAAAAATTCCCCTTTTCTTCTGACGACCTGACAACCAATACGGCCCCCATTACTTCTCCCACAGGGTTGTCATTGAGGTGTGAAAGGGAGTAACGCCAGGTGAAGGGGCCCTGGTACTAGGCAGGGCTATTTGCAACTTTTTAACACACACTGTCTTTCAATTCCTTATTATTATCAACATCTCTGCATTCTGTCAGTGAACGGGAACATTCCAAAGGCTGAACACCAGCCCCGACCTATAAGCAGCAGAGGGTTTGTTACCATTATATCCGGTCTAGACAATCCTCTGTCAGCCGAAATAAAGATCTGCAGCGTGAAACTCTCTCCGGTCCTGGCAGTTTGTTACAATGTATCAGTGCAGATAAAATGGAACAGCATAGAGTCCAGACTGTCGGTGACCATGTACACTGGATGCAGACGTGCACAAGTCTTTAGCTTCTAGATGTAAACAAGAATGTTGCCATTCACTGACAGCAAGCAGAGATCTTTAAACCAGAAAGTGGATTAAGCTTAGTAATATAAAACGGAAACACCCCTTTAATTACTTGCTTGGGAACGGGGGACCTGCTGCATTCCGGTGGGCACTCAGAGGCCTCGTTTCAATAAACTTTATTGACAGTAATTCTAACATTCCCTTTAAGGAAACAGTCCGCCGTGGAGAATCCTCCTTGTGCTTTCCTGACACGTTCTGCCAGTAAATGAAGACTTTGTCATATCCTTAATTTAGGAGCCCGCGGAGAGCCGCCATAATGTCATAGAATACGCTTTACGTCCAGAAATATCACCGCTCTGCAGCTTGTAAAAAGTGAATGTACAGATTTAGCAGAGCTGAGTTTGTCATGTATCTGTCTGGGCACTGATAGGTCTATCTGTACTGGCAGCCCTATGTAAAACTACAGATAACTGCATAATATCCTAGTCAGTTGTGCTAAAAATGATAAACTCGGCTCTGCTATATCTGCAGTCATAATCTCAGGCACAGGGAGTGCGCTGATGGAGATGAACAGGTTAAACTTTTTTCTTTTTAATTGTCCCTCCAGAGGTTGGGATTGCATGGGGCTGCTGGTTCTGCGGCTGGAGGATTGGTGGCTGTTATTAATATATAACGCTGCTGTCTATTTCTGTACCAGATGTAAATATAAAGTCAGATCCCACAAGAGGAACGTTCTGCAGGTGATCACACAGCAAACACACGTGTACATGAGGGGCCACATGCAGGATACATGGATGGATGGATGGACTATAGACCAGGGATCAGCTACCTCTGGCAAGCTATCTTTTCAGAAACTACAACTCCCAAATGCTTCATTCATAGATTGCGGATAGTGCAGCTCATACAGCAGAATAGTGAGTGCAGCTCTGGAGTATAATACAGGAGGTAACTCAGGATCAGTATAGGATAAGTTATGTAATGTATGTACACAGTGACTGCACCAGCAGAATAGTGAGTGCAGCTCTGGAGTATAATACAGGATGTAACTCAGGATCAGTACAGGATAAGTTATGTAATGTATGTACACAGTGACTGCACCAGCAGAATAGTGAGTGCAGCTCTGGAGTATAATACAGGATGTAACTCAGGATCAGTACAGGATAAGTAATGTAATGTATTTACACAGTGACTGCACCAGCAGAATAGTGAGTGCAGCTCTGGAGTATAATACAGGATGTAACTCAGGATCAGTACAGAATAAGTAATGTAATGTATGTACACAGTGACTGCACCAGCAGAATAGTGAGTGCAGCTCTGGTGTATAATACAGGCTGTAACTCAGGATCAGTACAGGATAAGTAATGTATGTACACAGTGACTGCACCAGCAGAATAGTGAGTGCAGCTCTGGAGTATAATACAGGCTGTAACTCAGGATCAGTACAGGATAAGTAATGTAATGTATGTACACAGTGACTGCACCAGCAGAATAGTGAGTGCAGCTCTGGAGTATAATACAGGATGTAACTCAGGATCAGTACAGGATAAGTAATGTATGTACACAGTGACTGCACCAGCAGAATAGTGAGTGCAGCTCTGGAGTATAAAACAGGATGTAACTCAGGATCAGTACAGGTTAAGTAATGTATGTACACAGTGACTGCACCAGCAGAATAGTGAGTGCAGCTCTGGATAAAATACATGGTGTAACTCAGGATCAGTACAGGATAAGTAATGTAATGTATGTACACAGTGACTGCACCAGCAGAATAGTGAGTGCAGCTCTGGAGTATAATACAGGATGTAACTCAGGATCAGTACAGGATAAGTAATGTAATGTATGTACACAGTGACTGCACCAGCAGAATAGTGAGTGCAGCTCTGGAGTATAATACATGGTGTAACTCAGGATCAGTACAGGATAAGTAATGTAACGTATGTACACAGTGACTGCACCAGCAGAATAGTGAGTGCAGCTCTGGAGTATAATACATGGTGTAACTCAGGATCAGTACAGGATAAGTAATGTAACGTATGTACACAGTGACTGCAGCTCTGGAGTATAATACAGGATGTAACTCGGGATCAGTACAGGATAAGTAATGTATGTGCACAGTGACTGCACCAGCAGAATAGTGAGTGCAGCTCTGGAGTATAATACAGAATCTTACCTCAAGGATTGTGCATCTCTCTGACAAACACTCCACGTCTTCACAGGGCTGGAACATCCCGAGGGTGACACAGTTCAGCAAAATGACCAGCATGCTGACGTGCTCAAACCACGTGGAGAGGAAAGAGTTAAGGAAAGCTGAGAAAAATGGTGGAAAAAAAGTAGTATAATACACCACAGAAACATATAGTAAGGGTATAGAGCGCTGCAGGATGTACTTACTCCATGTGTAATTTAGGCTACTTTCACACTAGCGTTCGGGTTTCCGTTCGTGAGCTCCGTTTGAAGGAGCTCACGAGCGGACCCGAACGCAGCCGTCCAGCCCTGATGCAGTCTGAATGGAGGCGGATCCGCTCAGACTGCATCAGTCTGGCGGCGTTCAGCCTCCGCTCCGCTCGCCTCCGCACGGACAGGCGGACAGCTTAACGCTGCTTGCTGCGTTCGGGTGTCCGCCTGGCCGTTCGGAGGCGTGCGGATCCGTGCGGATCCGTCCAGACTTTCAATGTAAGTCAATGGGGACGGATCCGTTTGAAGATGCCACAATGTGGCTCAATCTTCAAGCGGATCCGTCCCCCATTGACTTTACATTGAAAGTCTGGACGGATCCGTACTAGGCTATTTTCACACTTAGCTTTTTTTTGCTAAAATAATGCAGACGGATCCGTACTGAACGGAGCCTCCGTCTGCATTATTATGATCGGATCCGTTCAGAACGGATCCGATCGAACGCTAGCCGAACGCTAGTGTGAAAGTAGCCTTAGAATATAGACTTGGCCTCAGCAGACAATGTGTTACTTATAATTTATTGTATTGCAATCCCCAGAGGTGTGATGTAGATACAACGTTTCAGTCCTACATCTCGGACCTTCTTCAGTAACAGCCAAAACCACCGCTGGGAAATCAGCCAAGTCCTACAGCAGCAGACACGGTTCATATGTGTATGGTGACTATAGCCAGGGTCAGGGAAAGCTGGGTGACTGCTGCCCTCCAAGGCTGCCATACTGATTGCTGCCACCCAGCTTTTCCAGAAGGAGGTTTTCCGCCTCATGACGTCCATGACGAGGTCTCGTGTGACGGGGCAGAGGCTGCTAATTGAGCAAATTATTACAGAAGACATGTCAGGACAGAGATACGTATGGAAAATACAGATGGAAAAAGTGGCGGACTCCGGAGAGAGAAGAGAAATCCACAGAGTGATGATCGTCAGCGGAATAAATAACAGCGCGGAAAAGTGAGATAATGAGGATAGATAGATGGAGATATATGAGATAGATGGAGATATATGAGATAGATGGAGATATCTATCTGTCTAATATCTATCTATCTATCTATTATCTATCTATCTCTCTCATATCTATCTATCTATCTATCTATTATCTATCCATCCATCCATCTATCCATCTATCTAATATCTATCTATCCATCCATCCATCTATCTATATATCTCATATCTATCTATCTATCTATCTATCTATCTATTATCTATCCATCCATCCATCTATCCATCTATCTAATATCTATCTATCCATCCATCCATCTATCTATCTATCTATCTATCTATCTATCTCCTATCTATCTATCTATCTATCTCATATATCTATCTATCTATTATCTATCTATTATCTATCTATCTATCTATCTATCTATCTATCTATCTATCTATCTATCTACCTATCTATCTATTATCTATCTATTATCTATCTATCTATCTATCTATTATCTGACGACCGGCGCTTGTATTTTGTGTTATGTTGATGTTTTTTCTTTATTCCAAGTTTCTGTCTTTTCTGTTTCTGGAGAATTTGAGCGATTCCAGAACGCGGGATCATAAACCGAGGTCTGGGATTCACTGGGATTAAAGGAACAGACCAATTGGACGGAATACCTGGAGACAGGAGGACGGACGGACAGACGCCTCCACGCAATGACTTCATTATCACAGGGGGCTCTTGGCCTCATGTTTTATATATTCTGCAAACTTAAAGGGCCACTCCACCTTTCATTAACATTGGCTCTGTAGTCAGCAAACGTAAATTCCAGCAAGTTTATAATATATATTAGCTATTTTTTGCCATCTTCATTTATTTGTTTAGGCTTTATTTCTTAGAAAACCGTCAGCAAGCAGCTGTTGATGGATCTGATGTTCCTATACCTTGGCTATACATATAGTACATTGAACACATATTGGTGTCCTCTTGTGATTGTGGTGTTGGCATGATGTGTTCATTAACCCCTTAACGCCCTGAAGCTAAGTTCATTAACACATGCATGCTGTATACGCTGAGGGCTTGATCAGATTTTTTTAGGTGAGTAACCCATGCCGTGTACTGTCATAGGTGAATGCTGGCTGCTCGGGTATACATCACCATGTCCTATGGCTTTGGCTATAAACAACATAATGATAATCATACAAAAAAAAATCTTTTAACCTGCTTTTTGACAGTTTCCACTTTGCAATTTCTTTTTTTATTTTGCCTTTTTACGGTGTAATTACTAAAACGCTGCGTTGGAAGGCAAGCAAATCCTGCAAAACTGCCGTTATGAATGTAATCCACAACACAAGTGTGATCGTAGCCTAAAAGAATTAGATTGTAAGCTCCAGGGGTTAGCGACAGCAGACACAGAATTATTCCCTACTTTACCCCACGTGTAGAATGCAGCCCAGACCTCAGTAATATTAGATAAATGATTGTTTGATGTGACTACTCTCATCGTTATCATCATCCACATCCGTTTTCCATCTGGTGAATAATCATTTACAGAAGAACAGAGGAAGGAAGTCGGGAGACACAAGTGCTGCCTGACAGAACAGAACTCGGCCTGGCGGCTCCAATCATACGCCATGTCTGTTCTAAATATGACTCCACGCTCCAGAAAGATGAATCCATACATCTGCTAATAAAGCCCCTGACACTAGGGGGAGCTAGCTGCATGTTATGCTGCTTCCATTCATTTCAATGGGAGGTGTATAAATATGTATGTAGTGAACTCCCCCTAGTGGTGGGTGCTGGTAGTCAGAATTGTATCATTGATTTCTATGGTTGTAGAGGGGTAGGCATCATACTGGCTCCGCTTGTTAGGGGGCAATCTGCTGGCATCGTTTACGATGGATGATTTTGCTACTATTTTAGATTTGTGTTTTCAGCCATATTGCAAGCAAGATGAAGTTGCATGCCTCGGGGAATTTTTGTAGCTGCCCGTCTCTAGGTGATGGTGTAAAATAGCTGCCCGTCTCTAGGTGATGTTGTAAAATAGCAGCCCGTCTCTAGGTGATGTTGTAAAATAGCAGCCCGTCTCTAGGTGATGTTGTAAAATAGCTGCCCGTCTCTAGGTGATGGTGTAAAATAGCTGCCCGTCTCTAGGTGATGGTGTAAAATAGCTGCCCGTCTCTAGGTGATGTTGTAAAATAGCTGCCCGTCTCTAGGTGATGTTGTAAAATAGCTGCCCGTCTCTAGGTGATGTTGTAAAATAGCTGCCTGTCTCTAGGTGATGGTGTAAAATAGCTGCCTGTCTCTAGGTGATGTTGTAAAATAGCTGCCTGTCTCTAGGTGATGTTGTAAAATAGCTGCCTGTCTCTAGGTGATGGTGTAAAATAGCTGCCTGTCTCTAGGTGATGTTGTAAAATAGATGCCTGTCTCTAGGTGATGTTGTAAAATAGCAGCCTGTCTCTAGGTGATGTTGTAAAATAGTTGCCTGTCTCTAGGTGATGGTGTAAAATAGCAGCCTGTCTCTAGGTGATGTTGTAAAATAGCTGCCCGTCTCTAGGTGATGTTGTAAAAATAGCTGCCTGTCTCTAGGTGATGGTGTAAAATAGCAGCCTGTCTCTAGGTGATGGTGTAAAATAGCTGCCTGTCTCTAGGTGATGTTGTAAAATAGCTGCCTGTCTCTAGGTGATGGTGTAAAATAGCTGCCTGTCTCTAGGTGATGTTGTAAAATAGCAGCCTGTCTCTAGGTGATGTTGTAAAATAGCTGCCTGTCTCTAGGTGATGGTGTAAAATAGCAGCCTGTCTCTAGGTGATGGTGTAAAATAGCTGCCTGTCTCTAGGTGATGTTGTAAAATAGCTGCCTGTCTCTAGGTGATGTTGTAAAATAGCTGCCTGTCTCTAGGTGATGTTGTTAATAAAGCTTTTAAGCAAAATTCTAAATATATGTATATTAGCAAATTGATCAACATCCTATTCTCTACATAAATAAATGTAACCATTAAAACTGGAATACCCCTTTAAGACATTTCCCAAACGCATACGTAATAACATTTTAGTAGGTAAATTTGGGGCATGTTAAGCTCCGCCCCCGAGGAATGCCCCATACCCAATCGGTAATGCCCATTTATGGTCGGGACTTACATTAGCCCGAATTAGTGTGAAAACTAGGGACAATCCCTGCAAATTCGGATCAGGTGGCAGCTATGCTCAAACTCACCCAGCAACGCCCACTTCTGGACAGTGCCCCCACAGGGCCTGCTTATTTTGGGGTGGGGCCAATCCAAATTTTCTGGGATTGTCTCTGGAAATGCAGGACAATCTTTACAATTTCTGGATACGTAAGGAGTGGACGCAATCCCATTAGACGCAATGCGACATCACAATCTTCCCGTTGCGTGACACATGTTGCTGCGTCATCCCAGCTTAAGGTGACTGAGCGGCCGTACATACATAGAGCCGAACGGGCATGCACATGTATGTTTGTGGCAATAATCGCCGCTGCTGCGGTCTATCCCGCGTGAATATGGATGGTTACAGTTCTCACATCTGTAGGTAACATCAGGGAATTGATCATCTGCCGTTTCATCTCTCTCCATCTGTTTACTGTGTGCGAGGCTTAGGTCCTGCGCAGGCCTTGGTCGCCATGGTAACAGTGCAATATCAATTAAAGTTCAGTTGCCATGATCCTGCTTTCCTGCGCTGCGAAGGCCTTGATGATATTAGCAGAAAGCTTCTGTATTGTATGGGAGGGCAGGCGGATTATTATTATTTTTTCTTGGTCAGACAATCGCTTCCATTTAACTGTTTCGCCCACAAAATGCGCATTAAAAAAAAAAAAATGTTGCTAAAGTATTGGCGCCTGCTGAAAAAATACTGAGGGCAGCTGTTCCTAAAAAGTGCCCAGTGTCTTGGAGTGTCCACAGGGGTGGTCAATTTTGCATTCTCTGCTCCACCACCAAGGGAGTAGCTATGGGGTCATCGCCCCAGGTTCTGGGTGTCGGGGGGTGATGTTACTGTACATACAGGGCACCAAACTGACTCTGTGACTATGGGGAAGCCATCTCCCCTACCCCAAGGGCCAGAGACATTTCCTGAACCTCCTGGGGAACAATACAAATGATGTAACAGGGCCCCCCACTTTCCATGTGCCATGGGTGTGGTCTTATGCAGCAGAAGGGCCCCTTTGGGCACCCGGGCCTGTGTCCGCTACCTCAGTATCCCCTATGGTGACGTACCTGCCGAGGGGAAATTACAGGGATGAGATATATGAGTAGAGGACTACAACTCCCAGCATGTCCAGGCTGTTATTATGGAATATCAGGGTAGAATTCAGAGAGGGACTATAACAGGTGAGAACTACAACTCCCAACATGCCCAGGCCACTATTATGGTATATCAGAGGACAATTCAGAGATGGGGAGTATAATGGGGGAGGACTACAAGTTCCATGGTTTTCAGGCTCACTATTTCTCCACTGCTGAACTCCGCCCCCCCTACACTGATCACATGACGGTGACATCACAGGTCCTTACCACTTCTCCTCTCCACTGCTGGACCCCCCCTCCCTGATCACATGACGGTGACATCACCACAGACCTTTACCACTTCTCCACTGCTGAACTCCGCCCCCCCTGCACTGAACACATGACGGTGACATCACAGGTCCTTACCACTTCTCCTCTCCACTGCTGAACTCCGTCCCCCCTACACTGATCACATGATGGTGACATCACAGGTCCTTACCACTTCTCCTCTCCACTGCTGGACCCCCCCTCCCTGATCACATGACGGTGACATCACCACAGACCTTTACCACTTCTCCACTGCTGAACTCCGCCCCCCCTGCACTGAACACATGACAGTGACATCACAGGTCCTTACCACTTCTCCTCTCCACTGCTGAACTCCGTCCCCCCTACACTGATCACATGATGGTGACATCACAGCTCCTTACCACTTCTCCTCTCCACTGCTGGACCCCCCCCCCCCTCCCTGATCACATGACGGTGACATCACCACAGACCTTTACCACTTCTCCACTGCTAAACTTTGCCCCCCCCCTGCACTGAACACATGACGGTGACATCACAGGTCCTTACCACTTCTCCTCTCCACCGATGAGCTGCGGCCCCTCCTACACTGATCACATGATGGTGACATTATCACTGGTCCTTCAGCTCTTGTACTGTGGCAGATTTTTTTTGGTAATTTATAAATCCCTGCCAGACCATTTTTTTAGGTCCCAGAAAGAGGACATGTCTTACAAAGCTGCTTTTAAAATTCTGTGGTCGCCCTTGGAAACAGACAGCGGTTTAGCTCCACCCCCTGTCAGACATGTGACCTGACAGCTGGGCTCTGTCTTTTTAACTGTCATCTGAGCTCCCACAATGCAGTGCTCTCTGGTAACAGGAAACCAGCAGACGTGTGAATTTAGCTGCTTTAGATGTGAATGGAGAACTAAATTTAATACGTTTATTTTTTTTGGTAGGTTTTGACAATGGGAAGTCGTACATTTTTAGTCCAACTTTTAACCCCGTTTTTAGGTCCAACATTCTACGCCGATTAATTTCTTACCCTGCATAGACAGAGGTATGTGATAAAATGACGTCTGCCATCAGTCACCCCTAGGGGGAGCTCAAGAGATGACCGCATACTGTGTCGTTATTGAGATCTATGTAAACTGTATGCAGTCAGCTCCTGAGCTCCCCCTAGTGATGGCTGTATATATCTGTATGCAGTAAGCTCCTGAGCTCCCCCTAGTGGTGGCTGTATATATCTGTATGCAGTAAGCTCCTGAGCTCCCCCTAGTGGTGGCTGTATATATCTGTATGCAGTAAGCTCCCCCTAATGGTGGCTGTATATATCTGTATGCAGTAAGCTCCTGAGCTCCGCCTAGTGGTGGCTGTATATATCTGTATGCAGTAAGCTCCCCCTAGTGGTGGCTGTATATATCTATGCAGTAAGCTCCTGAGCTCCGCCTAGTGGTGGCTGTATATATCTGTATGCAGTAATCTCCTGAGCTCCTCCTAGTGGTGGCTGTATATATCTGTATGTAGTAAGCTCCTGAGCTCCTCCTAGTGGTGGCTGTATATATCTGTATGCAGTAATCTCCTGAGCTCCCCCTCGTGGTGGCTGTATTGACCTGTATGCAGTAATCTCCTGAGCTCCCCCTAGTGGCGGCTGTATATATCTGTATGCAGTCAGCTCCTGCGCTCCCCCTAGTGGTGGCTGTATATATCTATATGCAATCAGCTTCTGAGCTCCCCCTAGTGGTTGCTGCAGGCAGCCACAGTTTTACCCTGGGTAATTTTTCCATTAATGGCAGAAGAGACCAGCTCAGTGATTTATACATAGAAGTGATTTGCTGAATTAAAGCAGATTTGATTGCAAGCTCTTGGGACCAATAGGTTAGCAGTAGAATTATATCTCTATATCGCTCCAGTCACAAACAGTAAACCGCATCTCTGCTCTTTTTACTTGCGGTCATTAGAGGTCAATGTGCTATTACAAAATGCGCCAGCGCATTTCAAACTCAAAGCTTCCCACATCCGGCGCTGTGATAAAAGATTTTTTCTGCCTAAAATGTCAATAACACGATTATTACAGATCTCCGCGCTGCCACGGCTCATCAACTTAATTACTTGTTAATTAAACTTTATTGTTGCTATGCTCACAGAAATGATTGCAATGTGCTAGGAACACGCAACATCAATATGGATGGATATTGGACGGACATATTGCATCATGTTAGTTCACGTGAACGCTCTGTGTAAATTTTAATCACTGAGTTTTCTTATAAGGCTACTTTCACACTAGCGTTCGGCTAGCGTTCGATCGGATCCGTTCTGAACGGATCCGATCATAATAATGCAGACGGAGGCTCCGTTCAGTACGGATCCGTCTGCATTATTTTAGCAAAAAAAAGCTAAGTGTGAAAATAGCCTAGTACGGATCCGTCCAGACTTTCAATGTAAAGTCAATGGGGGACGGATCCGCTTGAAGATTGAGCCACATTGTGGCATCTTCAAACGGATCCGTCCCCATTGACTTACATTGAAAGTCTGGACGGATCCGCACGGATCCGCACGCCTCCGAACGGCCAGGCGGACACCCGAACGCTGCAAGCAGCGTTCAGCTGTCCGCCTGTCCGTGCGGAGGCGAGCGGAGCGGAGGCTGAACGCCACCAGACTGATGCAGTCTGAGCGGATCCGCCTCCATTCAGACTGCATCAGGGCTGGACGGCTGCGTTCGGGTCCGCTCGTGAGCTCCTTCAAACGGAGCTCACGAACGGAAACCCGAACGCTAGTGTGAAAGTAGCCTAAAGAGGTTTTCCAGGCTCCTGACTTTAGTATCTGATCGGTGCTGGAACAGGAAGTACAGCGCCATCCAAAGTGTAGTGGCCGTGCTGGGTTACTGCAGCTGAGCTCCCATTCACTTCAATAGTAGCTGATCTGCAGTAACCCAGAACGGCCAGTACACTTTGGACGGCGTTGTGCTTCCTGTTCCAATGAAAGGGCTAGCTACAGCACCGGGAGACTTCAGGGAACAGCTGATCGGTGGGGGTGTGGGGTGTCGGACCCTAGCCGATCAGATATAAATGGCCTACCCTGAGGATAGGTCATCAATATGAGAAACCTGAAAAACCCTTTAAGAAAATTACATCATGTACTGTAGAGGTGGTCTTTGTGGATGCTCTGGGTTCTACAAAGAGGGAAGCCCCCGTGGACTCGTTGGTCAATGGAATCTGCAACATTGGCCTTTTCCATATTTATAGATATAGGATGGGAAAGCATGTCCCACTTATAGTCTTATGGTCCACCGCTCGTGGAGGATCTCCAAGGAATACATAAACTGTTCAATAACCACGAGCCAGTTAGTCTAGTTGAGGTAAGCCCAAGACGATGGTTGGTTGAAGGCTCTTCTCGGCAACATTTTTCAATAATGGCTATGCTATGCATTTGGTAGGGATTTCTGGTCCAATAGAATTCCTTATTGGTCCATTCAAATGGACATACCA
Source organism: Bufo gargarizans (assembly GCF_014858855.1). Taxonomy (NCBI): domain Eukaryota; kingdom Metazoa; phylum Chordata; class Amphibia; order Anura; family Bufonidae; genus Bufo; species Bufo gargarizans. The sequence continues at coordinate 183,368,810 of NC_058087.1, read as the reverse complement.
TGTGACACTTCTTTGAGGAATTAATTCCACTCTTAGATTTCTATTGGCGTATGAGACCATTGGTGATGGTCTATGAACTGGGTCAATCACCAATTTCCGGAATGAAGCAGCCTAGCCACACAACCATTGAAGGCCAACTAAACTGAATTCCATATGTTCCATATTCCATAAGTCCCTACTGCATTGACCAAGTAGGCATACGCTATAATACTACTATAATGGATAATTCCATCTGGAAATAGCTACAGACCTAAATAGTGGTGGCTTATGAGCTAAGTCAACCACTAATCTTTTAAATGAAGCAGCTAAGGTTCTCGACCATCAAAAGTCATCTAAACTGAATTCTCTGTATTCAGTAGGGATCTTTTGCAGACTAGAAGTCCCTATTGGCCTGATCAAGTAGACATACCTTGCGATACTTTTATGGATGAATTCCACTGATCTATGAGTGGACACTATTGACGGTGGACTATAAACTAGGTCAACCAACAATTAATGGAACAAAGCAGCGAAGACGCACAACCATCAAAGGTCAAATAAATTGTGTTTCGTAAAGATGTCTGGCCCACTGGAAGTCCCTACTGGCTTGACCAAGTAGGCATACCTTATAATCATAATGGATGTAAACATCTACTGACCTGGTGGTCTATGAGCTGGGTCAACTACAGAACTGATCCTTCCAATGAAGCAGCCAAGGTGCTCAACCATCAAATGTCAACTAAACTGCCTTCCATGTGCTCGTTATGGATATTTGTCTCACTTGAAGTCCCTACTGGCCTGAACAAGTAGGCCTACCCTGAGATATTTCTATTATGGATAAATTCTTAGATATATGCTGGCCTTTGAGTAGATATCATTGGTTGGGGGTCTATGAGCTGGATCAACCACCAATTCCTCAAAGGTGCTCAACCATAAAATGCCAATTAAATTCAAATCCTGTGGCCCAACCAAGTAGACATACCCAACGGTAACATCCTTAGATATCTATTGACCTGTGAGTATATACTCTTGGTGGTGCTCTACAAGTTGGGTCAACCACCAATTCCTGTAATAATGTAGCCACTGCGTGATCCAAATTTCCTTGAATCCTATGGTCGATTTCCCTAACTCAGAATGTCAAAGATGATGGACCCAAGAGGCCGCCAATGATAAAACTTATGAGGAACAGACGCGTAACTTTAGTGCCGCATTGGCGTATTTGCCACAACTGGAGGGTATCTGTAGGACACAGGGTAATGAACTAAGACTATCTCCATGGAGACGTTCTGAAAATGACCCATAAAAGTTTACACGCCCTTCCTTATTTTCAAAGTCTGAGATGTTAATGGCGTTGTCCCTCCCAGGCCTCTTTGTGTGAAGACTTCACCCTCTAGCGGGATGTGACCTAGAACTGAATCAGTTTTAATGTTCATGAAAGTTTTCCAATCCAAATGCATGAAAAAAAGCAATTAACACCATGCAACTATCATAGTCTGCAGATAACAAATAGTGTGTGAAAAAGGCGTGTGAAAGGAATTAGAATAAACCCCCGTTCCACTCCACTCGCCTCCCAAGACAGAAAATTCATTATCACCTAACTAAACGGCTTCCACCTCCGTGAGATACATCAGTGGCCACGTCCTGCAAGATTCTATCCGTACGGCCTCGAGATAAGATTGCTGTGAGCTTAGAGGGGCGCTCCATCTCAAGTGATGGTATATTTCTAGGACAGGTGGGGTCCAACCTGTGGGACTGAGGGGGCTGCTCCGCTGAGTCAGTGCGTTGGCCACCCACTGCGGCACAGCTTCATTCAAACAAATGGGTCCAGCTGCATTTCCCAGCACGGACAGGGAAGCACAGTGAAGGCACCGCAACCCCGATTCATCCATGCAACCCCTTCATTCCTGATATTGGGGGGACACCCCCACACACACACACATTGTTCCTAGTGATCACTTTATGAGATGGGAATACAACTTTAAGAGAACTAAAGATTTATTCTTGAACTTGATGGAAGCTGTAAACATTTGTATACAGTGAGCTCCCTCTAGTGGTGGCTTCAGGCAGACAGAAACTCCCTTTAAAGAACACTGGTCAGCAGAATCATGACATAGGTGCAGTTGATTCTGCTGATTGAAATAATACCTGTCTTGGTAGGCCCCGGCCCTGGGTGCACTGAAGCCATGATTTGCACAAAAAAATAAAAGGCCCCCCCCCCCCCTCCCCTCTGGAATACTGCAACCTATTTTCACACGACAGGTACAATTTTAATCAGCAGGGTGAACCCTACCAGAAAGTATGTCTGGTTTTATAGGGTTGATCCTGCTGGCAGGTGCTCTCCTCAATAAATACAAGGTGCAGTCTAGTTACAGTAACTCTGAGCTGTGTATAACCACAGCTGATGTTTCGCTTCTCTGTGTGTCTGGGAGGCAGATTGATGCAGCACGGCACCAGGGAGAGACGCCACTAATGCAGCGCAGATGTCTCTTCTCGGGCTCCTCGTCTTCAGCACAATCTACATTTCTAATTCTGGATCCCGCACAGTCGCCCGGAGGAGCTGGGCCTCACATTGAGCGTTCTCTGTAATGCTGTCATCTATATTCACTGTACACATCAACATGGCGGCAGAAAGCAGCCACCAGTCTAAAATAACCATGCAAATCCTGCAGCAAAAACGATAAGGCGATGAAAGTTTCTGGAAAAAAGTAAGTTCATAAATATGTGATGTGCTCTATATCCCCTGTGCTTTACACTGAATGTGCTCTCACACACCAGTCTTGATAGCAAATAAAGCTCAAAATCAATCTGGTTAATGGTAAGGACAATCTTGGCTTCCATATAACTGGGCAGATTTGCTGGTCAGTTAGATTTCATCTGATCCTGAGAAAGCTGGGTGAAAACCAATGTGGCAACTACTACTACTGCTATCCAGCTTTCCTACTGCCCTGAGTCTGAATTTGCCTGGTAAAACAATGACCCCCCAGTATTGCTTCTCAACAAAGGGATTTACTGTTTAGGAGTCCGGTGCGTGGTCTTGGACTCCATGATTGTACAGTATGTCTATGTAACCAAGGGATGTGCTGTTCAGGAGTCCAGTGGGTGGTCTCTGACTCCAGCACTGTATGTCTATGTAACTAAGGGATTCCCTTTTCAGGAGTCCAGTGGGTGGTCTCAGACTCCATGATTGTACAGTATATCTATGTAACTAAGGGATTCCTTGTTCAGGAGTCCAGTGGGTGGTCTCGGACTCCAGCACTGTATGTCTATGTAACTAAGGGATTCCCTTTTCAGGAGTCCAGTGGGTGGTCTCGGACTCCAGAACTGTATGTCTATGTAACTAAGGGATTCCTTGTTCAGGAGTCCAGTGGGTGGTCTCGGACTCCAGCACTGTATGTCTATGTAACAAAGGGATGGTCTGTTCAGGAGTCCAGTGGGTGGTCTCTGACTCCAGCACTGTATGTCTATGTAACTAAGGGATTCCTTGTTCAGGAGTCCAGTGGGTGGTCTCGGACTCCAGCACTGTATGTCTATGTAACAAAGGGATGGTCTGTTCAGGAGTCCAGTGGGTGGTCTCTGACTCCAGCACTGTATGTCTATGTAACTAAGGGATTCCTTGTTCAGGAGTCCAGTGGGTGGTCTCGGACTCCAGCACTGTATGTCTATGTAACTAAGGGATTCCCTTTTCAGGAGTCCAGTGGGTGGTCTCGGACTCCAGCACTGTATGTCTATGTAACAAAGGGATGGTCTGTTCAGGAGTCCAGTGGGTGGTCTCTGACTCCAGCACTGTATGTCTATGTAACTAAGGGATTCCTTGTTCAGGAGTCCAGTGGGTGGTCTCTGACTCCAGCACTGTATGTCTATGTAACTAAGGGATTCCTTGTTCAGGAGTCCAGCGGGTGGTCTCTGACTCCAGCACTGTAAGTCTATGTAACAAAGGGATGGTCTGTTCAGGAGTCCAGTGGGTGGTCTCTGACTCCTGCAGTGTATATATCTGTGTAAGCAGGGCCGTCTTTAATATTGATTGGACTCCGGGCAAGAATTTACTTGGGCCCCCTGGATCCCGCCTTCCCACACCCTAGCAGGCAATCACGGCCTCCACCACAACACACACACACAAAAAATCCACACACCTTGTAGAGTAGTAAACTTTACTAATGATGAGAGGCCACTAGAGGTGTTCCTCGGCAGTAATGTAAATACTGTATTTTTTTGTGAAAAGGCAGTGTTTACATTAGAAAGCTTGCCGAGACGCGCTATAGACACCAGAACTACTACGTTTAGCTGTTGTGGTTCTGGTGACTATAGTGTCCCTTAATATAGAGAAAAAAAAAAGAATCAGCACAAAAGTATCAAATAAAATGGCTGTATAATTATTCTAAAAATTAAAAAAGCACAACTTCTGACACAAATATATAGTATTTTGCAGATTACTTTATTTCATTTTTTTACAATGTGCAGATAGTACTGTACTACTAACCCCTCCATCCACCCCTACATACAGGGTAATACAGCGCCTCATACCTCATACATACAGGGTGATACAGCGCCTCATACCTCTTACATCCAGTGACGTCTCTTTGATGTAGATGTTCTCTTTCCTCATCTTCTCCTTTCAGACCAGACACCATTTTTTCAGCCATTTCTCGTCTCTGCAGTTTGACAAACAAAACCTTAAGTTTCCTACTTTTCCATCATCCTCCCATCTTCTGGACAAATCATCCTACCACCCCCAATACTGTGCCGCTGTGCTCCCCAATACTATACTGCAGAAACAGATAAACCCCCTGATAATAGTAGTCCCATGCAGATAGTGCCCTTTAGTAATTATTGGCACACAGTGCCCTAAAATAACTGCGCCCAGCAAATAGTGCCCCTGACACTAATAGTGTAAACATAACTTCCCCCCTAAAAAAATAATTGTGGTAAGCTGATACTGTGCCAAGGTGCCCCCACAGTAATAGTGCTCCCAAAAGTCCAACCAATAGGAATAAATCTCTGCTAGAGCACACATGGTAGTAATAATAGTGCTCCTACAGGGCCCCCAACATGTCCCCACTGTGCCCCAGAAGTAATAATGCTCCCATAGTGCCCATACTAGTAATCATGTTCCCTGTTGTGCCTTTTCATAGGTGTATAACATTTATATCAAAATATCCTAATTATAGTGGATCTGATATATAATAGGCCATATTGTGTTAAATTCACCATTGTGTATGTATTCTAAAATAGGTCGAAATAGGTTCATGGAAAGGACACAGTTCATACAATTTCTTCTCTGTAGATGTACCAGTCTGAGAAGAGTCTTTCTTGTCTCCTTATAGATTTATGACTGAGATAAGGATATTTTGTAGATGCTTCTTGTACTAATTATCCCAATGGTTTAATGTCTATTGATGAAGCAGAAAATCTGTGATGTATATGTATAATGAACATTAAGTTTTAGTATAAGATAATCAATAGGACATATGTATTGTACTATATTGATGAATATTATGAAGGACGTCAATGCATCTGTTATCTTATATATATATTTCTCACGAGGAACGCATACACTCCTAAAGCATGGTGAGAAATGTTTTAAGTGTAAAATTTTGTTAGTAAGATAGTATTATTTTAACTAACAATCAATCAACAGAGGAGACACACGTCTGTGAGAGTACAAGGTCTATTATATTCTTATCGGTACGTAACTTTGAGAGTATGGGAAAAGTCTAAATGGTACCACAAAGTCTATGCCTTAATTGGTTTATGTGTCAAAGATAATCCCTTACCTCTGATTTAGGATTCCATATATTATGTGTATAGAATGTAAGAGAAATCAGACCTGGACAGTTAACCCCTAATAGTGATGATGCTAATAGCTTATGCAATAGTGCCACCTAGGTATGAATAGGTAACATTGCACCAACAGCTGAAATGCATTCTGGGTGATACAGTGACATCACAGTCATTATCATATGTACACGCCTAACCGATAATGATTGGAAAACTCCAAGTTAGGAAGGTGTGTATAACTGATAAGTTTGTGATCATAAACCACACACATGTGAATGGTAAAAAATTATAACAGGTAGCAACAAAAAACACAGGAAACACAGAGAAACAAAAAAAGAAAGGAGAGACCCCAGGAGAAAAATCCCAATGATCAGAACGGGCCTTAGAGCTGACTTCTCTTAGACTCTGCATATCAACTGCATTCTCGGGTAATGTATAACTTTATTATGTGTAGTATCGATTGAATTAATTGGCCTGCTATTTAGATACTTCCCGCTTTATTGCAGATGTGTAATGTTAGATGTACTACATCAATATTATCACTATTCAGTAAATATGCATATTACTGAATAAACGATCTAATATTGATATCAGAGAGAATCTCTGATTGGAATATTCATTCCATAGTCATATCAGGCTTGATAATTTATAACTTATGCAGCAATACTACCCGATATCCGAGATTGGTCATAGTTTGAGCAGAGCAAGGGTTCGTATCTGTCCTTATCACTATTGAGTTTTATATCTCATAATTGTCGTTGGGACACTTGTATTACATTTTTATGTTTGAGAGGTGTTATGGAACGCTGGTAGTCGTGTTAGAGCAATCTAGTGATGAATTTTGGGTGCTGCATATCACTGTGTGTTATTTCATATTATTGAGTTTTTCTATTGATTAGGCTTTGACTGTATTCTGAGTTATTGTATAATAAATTATTAATATTTTTGCATAGACGTTTGTATCATGATTTACTGATCGCACAACATAATTCAATTAACAACTAATTCTTTTTGAGATGTTTTATATGTCCACCTCCAGAATCAATTCCCTTTGAAAATTTTCCTTTGATTCTTTCTTTTATATAAAGCATTTGCTTTATATCCCCAACATCCCCATAGACCCCCAGTAGTAATAAAGCCCATCATAATTCCCCCCAGTAGTAATAATTCTCCTTATAATGTGCCAGTGCAAAAAATACCACCTTTTAATGCCCCCAGTTGAGATAATGTCCCCATAGTGCCCCCATAATGTGCCAGTATAAAATACCCCTATATAGTGCCCCCAGTAAATGCCTCATAGTGCTCCTCTCTCCCCTTCCTCATAGTACTCACCATAATGTGCCCCAGTATAAAATGCCCCTATACAGAGCCCCCCATATAAAATACCCCTTCTTTGTGGCCTCAGTAGATGCCCCCACAGTGCCCCCAATAATGTGCCAGTAAAAAGTGCCACAAATAATGTGCCAGTAAGTAGTACCATATAAAAAAAAAAACACTTAAACTTACCTCCATCAGGCTGGCAGCAATGTGATGCCTGTGTCCCACGCTCTACAGTCAGGCGGTGCGATGACGTCATCGCGCTGCCTGCACCGGCCTCTGATAGGCTGCCTAGTGCCCGCAGCCTATCATAGGAACGGGGAAGGGAGATGCCTCTCCCTCCCCCGCCGCAGCACATCTATATGTATCGCCGTCCTGAGGAGGGTGATACAGGTGACTATGGAAATGAGCGCTTCCACAATGGAAGCGCTAATCTCCCTGTTCCCTGCCGCTGCCACCCCCCAATAGTCACCAGGGCCGCGCCGCCTGGGGCCATTGCCTCACTTTGCCTAATTGGCGGTGCGGCCCTGCTAGTGCCCCCTGGAATCTTGCGCCCGGGGCAACAGCTTCTTTTGCCCCGCGTTAAAGACAGCCATGTGTGTAAGGGCCCATGAGTCCTGCCCCTGATATAACCAGTAGTGTTGATTGAGCACCAAAGTGCTTGTGTGCAACACTTTGCGATGCTCGGGTGTTCTACCGAGCACAATGGAAGTCAATGCTCTGAAGAGGGGAGGGTGTCGGGACTGTAGTTCAGCTAAGGAGTCCCTGTTCTGACTCCATATAAAGCTATATCCATATATGGAGTCAGTGCTTGGGGACACCCAGTGTATTTAAATCTAATTTCTGAAAAGTTTATGCCGGGATTTGAACTCCCAATGTTGTACATTAGAGGTAAGGCCCTTATCACTACATCAGAAACTACTATGAGGTTTTCCTGACACACCTTAGCATTCAGCTTTATAGCTGAGTGGATAAGGTCCTTGCCTCTAATGTACAAGGTGTTGGGAGTTCAAATTCCAGCATAAACTTTTCAGAAATAGATGCTGAATTACATTTAAATACATCGCGCTCAAGCTGAACTGGTGTTTGGCCGAGCATGCTCAATGAACACTAATAACCAGGCGTCCACTAATGATGTCATCATGTGCCTGGTATAAAGTGAGGTTTCATTCAATTACCATTTAGAAAATCTCTACTTGCTGTCAGTAAATTGGTACAAAGCTGCATAGTCTCACAGCTGAGGGTTTGCTACAATTGTTCCCATTCTAAATAATCCTATATAAATTTAATAATCTGGACTACAGCCAGATACATTTCAACTGCTCTGATACACAGTAACAAACTTAGGCTACTTTCACATTAGTGTTTTTTTGCGAATCCGTCATGGATCTACAAAACCGCTTCCGTTACCATAATACAACCGCAGGAATCCGTCATGAAAGGATCCGGTTGTATTATGTCTTCTGTAGCCATGACGGATCCGTCATGAGCACCACTGAAAGTCAATGGGGGACGGATCAATTTTCTATTGTTTCAGAGAAAACGGATTCATCCCCATTGACTTACATTGTGTGTCAGGACGGATCCGTCTTGTCAGACATTGAAAGCAATCAGAGATCTTAAAATGCTGAAGAACTGAGACAAAGTCTATTAAAAAGTTAAAGAACTGTTCATTACACAATGATTAGGCTTCATTTACAAAAGAGTGGAAAATGGGTTGTCCAAGATAAAAAAACATGGTTGATTTCTTCCAAAAACAGCACCACATCTGTCCACAGGTCGTGTGTGGTATTGCAGCTTAGCCCCATTCACTTCTATGGAGCGGAGCTGCAATACCAGTCACAGTAAATGAATGTTTGTGGGAATAGAAAAAAAGGAGCCATGTGTTTCAAATTCTGGGCAATGCCTTTAAGAAAAAAGCAACAGGGTACCATACAAATCATGTCAATGTTAGCCTCCCCCCCCCCCACTTCATGGAAAACGGCGAATGAGGCTGATGAAATGCTTGATTCTGTCATGGCGTAAAACCACAGAGGAAGGAAGGAAAGAAGCTCTTCACATCCCAAAATCTCTGTGGTTTGGATGTGGAGTGCGTTTGCATCTTCAATACTTAATGCAAAAAAAAAAAAGCTTCCGGATATAATAGAAAACATCCTTAAAGAGACAGTACACTAAAGAAGACAATGGAGGAGTCTTAAAGGGCAAGTCCATCCCTTCCTAAAATTCCTACCACTCACTCTGCAGCACTCATTGCTTCAGACCATGTATATATCACATTACAATAACTGTATGCAAAGTGTAGAATAACATTTAAAGGGGAACGCGATACATGAGAATAAATTAAACCTTACCCTAACCCAAGAAGAAATGGCAATTTTCCGTGGAAGTTTTTTGTTACATAAACTTCTAAAATCCAGTTTTTTCTGCTGTAAAGGTCACAAATTAGAGCCGCGTCGCTCACCCTTCTAGGAATCTAACAAGGGCCGAGAATTATCGCCTCTGGCTGCTGGAAAGCGCCATAAAAATTCTCCATCTTTAAGGAAAACATTAAAAAGGAGATTTGTAGGTGTTACGGTATTAATTATCGTCTAGAATCTGCGCTGCGGGCGCGTCCGGTGAAATATGGTTCCATCTTACATAAATTGTTACAATATGGGTTATTCTTCATGTTAATTGCAGGGGGAGGGGAGGAGACACCTTTTAGGAATAAAACAAAGATGAGACGTCTTGTATACGGATGGGGAAGAGATAAAAGATGTAGAGATAATTTCCGTCACTGGGGTCTAATGGGCGCGAGCTGGAGGCCGGGCACGACATAAATCGCCAAAGTGCCCGTCAGGGGATCGGAAACAGCTTCCAAGAAATCATCCATCCCCTTTATAAGACACTGCCAGTCAGCAAGGCCAAGAGCAGTCGAGATAGATCGATAGAGATGGCCTTGCGGTTCGCCCTGCGGTTGGTTCACGACGAAATTTGCTCGTTCGCGATTCGCCGAACAAGCGATATTCGCGCCCGCCATATTCTTTTTACATTGTGAAGAACTTTGACCCATGACACATCCATCAGGTGGTACAGCACAGCCAATTGAGACGTTTCGGCACATGGACATATCCTCTACCTTATAAATAAACCTGATCTGGCCGCCATTTTACATTCAGTCTTTTGCCAGTGTAGGGAGAGGTCGCTGTGTGGAGCAGGGACAGACTGTTAGGGACACCAAACGCTAGCTAATAGGGCCACAAAAGTCCTTTTAAGGACTGGTATAGGTGTGCTATCGATAGGTGTGACATACTGAGGGGTGTAATACACTTATAATATACTTTCTTAGGCCTATGCACACAACCGTTGTGTCCCGTGTCCGTTGTTCCGTTTTCTGTAATTTTCTGCGGACCCATTGACTTTCAATGGGTCCGTGGAAAACTTGGCAAATGCACCGTTTGTCACCCGTGTCCGTGTTTCCAGTCCGTGAAAAAAATATGACCTGTCCTATATTTTTCACGGACAACGGTTCGCAGACCCATTCAAGTCAATGGTTCCGTGAAAAAACACGGAGGCACACAAGATTGTCATCCGTTTTTTTTCCTATCATTTGCATGGAAAACTTGACTTAGATTTTTTTTCACTTTCCTTCATGTCTGGAGATCCTCCAAAAATAAAAGAAGACACACGGAAACAAAAACGGACACGGATCACGGAACAACGGAACCCCTTTTTGCGGACCGCAAAAAAATACTGTTGTGTGCATGAGCATATTATAGTGCATTTGTATTGTGCAGCAGTTGTGTGCGGTTCTGCAGAGGGACAAACGCTATTAGAAAAAATTATTATAACTGGTGTGATTTACCAGTCGTCCCCCCAAAAAAACTGATAGAAGCGCGGTGTTATATGCCAATAATATACTTTCTTTATAGTGTATTTGGGTACTGCAGCATTTGTTTTCTGTTTTGCTGCGTTCCTTCTGCTACACACAGTGACAAACGGTATTGGAAAAAATAATTATAACTGTTGTGCGCATGCGCGTACGCGAAAATTACATTGCCGATATTTTGCATTGAAAGAAATAATGAATGGAGATCGCAAATTCGAATAATACATCTGGTGTCACTGTCCATGTGGGACTATTTGTGCACTTCTAGTAAGTATTTCTTGGCTGCAAATATGAGCGGAAGGTTTTTCAGGTTCGCCTGCCATTAAAATGAATGGGGCCCGCTGCGAACTTGCGGTTCTCGAACATTTGATCGCGTTAGCGAACCGTCCCGGCATATGTTCGTCCTCCATCACTATAGATAGATAGATATGAGATGGATAGATATATTAGATAGGAGATGATAGATAGATAGATAGATAGATAGATAATAGATAGATAGATAGATATGAGATAGATATGGGATAGATAGATGGATAGATAGATAATATATAGATAGAATCTATGTTTGAAATAGTAGAACTGTGGTATATAATACAATCTGGGATAATCTATATTAACAGATCAGAATAGACCAAGTTCCACTGCATTTCAGACTTTGAGCTCCCTCCACTCTTCATCTCGTTAATGCTAACCTAAACATATAACATACACTCCACATATAAAAATAACACCCTCCATGATAAGCTAAACAGGGGATGACTAATATAAAGCTGTGTCCGCTGCGCACACATCTGGTGAAGTGGTTAATTCTGCAGAATTCCGTCATTTACACAAGTCTGTGAACACTTCTCTGGTGGATCCGACGCAAACTAATCGGGAAAGATCCACGGCCAGCGAATAAAGGGGAATCCTGCTCTAATATACCTTCATGGTAAGCAAAGGGATTCTTAATATATGGTTTGTTTACAATCCAACTGCTAGATAGATATGAGCGAGAGGATAGATAGATAGATAGATATGAGCGAGAGGATAGATAGATAGATAGATATGAGATAGATAGATAGATAGATAGATATGAGATAGATAGATAGATAGATAGATAGATAGATAGGAGATAGATAGATATGAGATAGATGATAGATAGATAATAGATAGATATGAGATAGATAGATAGATAGATAGATAGATAGATAGATAGATATGAGACAGATAGATAGATAGATAGATAGATATGAGATAGATAGATATGAGATAGATAGATAGATAGATAATAGATAGATATGAGATAGATATTAGATAGATAGATATTAAATAGATAGATATTAGATAGATAGATATTAAATAGATAGATATTAGATAAATAGATAGATATTAGATAAATAGATAGATAGATAGATGATATATATCACCTTCATGCGCGTCCATACTATCTGCAGTATAAAGTAGAGACCGGTGATTTGATTTCTGTCATTTAAAAGTTAAAAGTAAGTGATTGCTGAGAACCAACATCACAATCATTGCAGACTGGGCCTGGAAAAGAGTCACGGCCAGTGGGGTACACACAATCCATGGGGCCCCGGTGTGAAACTGATCCATGGGGCCCCCTCCCCAGCGCCGCCCCCCCCCCCCCCCCCCAACCTCTTACATTTAGCTCATTAATGACACATCGCTGACATCAGCATTTCTGTCCCTCAGTGAGGTCAGCATAGAGTTGATCACAGGTTCCATTTAAATATCTGCCATCTTTACATTCTTTCAAAGCTGAGAGACTTGACATAGAACATAGGGGGTCGGACTTTACAGGCCCTTACTGACATGGACATGTGAGAAGATGGAGTTGCCCTTTAACCACTTCAGCCCCGCTAGCTGAAACCCCCTTCATGACCAGAGCACTTTTTACACTTCGGCACTACACTCCTTTCACCGTTTATCGCTCGGTCATGCAACTTACCACCCAAATGAATTTTACCTCCTTTTCTTCTCACTAATAGAGCTTTCATTTGGTGGTATTTCATTGCTGCTGGCATTTTTACTTTTTTTGTTATTAATCGAAATTTAACGATTTTTTTGCAAACAAATGACATTTTTCACTTTCAGCTGTAAAATTTTGCAAAAAAAACGACATCCATATATAAATTTTTCGCTAAATTTATTATTCTACATGTTTTTGATAAAAAAAAATGTTTGGGCAAAAAAAAAAAAATGGTTTGGGTAAAAGTTATAGCGTTTACAAACTATGGTACAAAAATGTGAATTTCCGCTTTTTGAAGTAGCTCTGACTTTCTGAGCACCTGTCATGTTTCCTGAGGTTCTACAATGCCCAGACAGTAGAAAACCCCCACAAATGACCCCATTTCGGAAAGTAGACACCCTAAGGTATTCGCTGATGGGCATAGTGAGTTCATAGAACTTTTTATTTTTTGTCACAAGTTAGCGGAAAATGATGATTTTTTTTATTTTTTATTACAAAGTCTCATATTCCACTAACTTGCGACAAAAAATAAAAAATTCTAGGAACTCGCCATGCCCCTCACGGAATACCTTGGGGTGTCTTCTTTCCAAAATGGGGTCACTTGTGGCGTAGTTATACTGCCCTGGCAATTTAGGGGCCCAAATGTGTAAGAAGTACTTTGCAATCAAAATGTGTAAAAAATGACCGGTGAAATCCGAAAGGTGCACTTTGGAATATGTGCCCCTTTGCCCACCTTGGCAGCAAAAAAGTGTGACACATCTGGTATCGCCGTACTCAGGAGAAGTTGGGGAATGTGTTTTGGGGTGTCATTTTACATATACCCATGCTGGGTGAGAAAAATATCTTGGCAAAAGACAACTTTTCCCATTTTTTTATACAAAGTTGGCATTTGACCAAGATATTTTTCTATATGGGTGATCACCCCCTGTCATTGATCACCCCCCTGTAAGGCTCCATTCAGAGGTCCGCATGTGTTTTGCGGATCCGATCCATGTATCAGTGGATCCTTAAAAATCATACGGACGTCTGAATGGAGCCTGACAGGGGGGTGATCAATGACAGGGGGGTGATCAATGACAGGGAAGTGATCAGGAAGTCTATATGCGTGATCACCCCCTTGTCATTGATCACCCCCCTGTAAGGCTCCATTCAGACGTCCGCATGTGTTTTGCGGATCCGATCCATGTATCAGTGGATCCGTAAAAATCATACGGACGTCTGAATGGAGCCTTACAGGGGGGTGATCAATGACGGAGGTGATCAGGGAGTCTATATGGGTGATCACCCCTCTGTCATTGATCACCCCCCTGTAAGGCTCCATTCAGAGGTCCGCATGTGTTTTGCGGATCCGATCCATGTATCAGTGGATCCGTAAAAATCATACGGACGTCTGAATGGAGCCTGACAGGGGGGTGATCAATGACAGGGGGGTGATCAATGACAGGGAAGTGATCAGGAAGTCTATATGCGTGATCACCCCCTTGTCATTGATCACCCCCTGTAAGGCTCCATTCAGACGTCCGCATGTGTTTTGCGGATCCGATCCATGTATCAGTGGATCCGTAAAAATCATACGGACGTCTGAATGGAGCCTTACAGGGGGGTGATCAATGACAGGGGGGTGATCAATGACAGGGAAGTGATCAGGAAGTCTATATGCGTGATCACCCCCTTGTCATTGATCACCCCCCTGTAAGGCTCCATTCAGACGTCCGCATGGGTTTTGCGGATCCGATCCATGTATCCGTGGATCCGTAAAAATCATACGGACCTCTGAATGGAGCCTTACAGGGGGGTGATCAATGACAGGGGGGTGATCAGGGAGTCTATATGGGGTGATCAGTGGTTCATAAAGGGTTAATAAGTGACGGGGGGGGGGGTGTAGTGTAGTGTAGTGTTTTGTGGTACTTTACAGGGCTGCCTGTGTCCTCTGGTGGTCGATCCAAACAAAAGGGACCACCAGAGGACCAGGTAGCAGGTATATTAGACGCTGTTATCAAAACAGCGTCTAATATACCTGTTAGGGGTTAAAAAAATCACATCTCCAGCCTGCCAGCGAACGATCGCCGCTGGCAGGCTGGAGATCCACTCGCTTACCTTCCGATCCTGTGAACGCGCGCGCCTGTGTGCGCGCGTTCACAGGAAATCTCGCGTCTCGCGAGATGACGCGTATATGCGTGACTGTGCGCAGCGCTGCCACCTCCGGACCGCAGATCTGCGTTAGGCGGTCCGGAGGTGGTTAAGCAGTATGAGGCAGTGTAACATGTGTCCTCCGGTAATGAGAGGCTGATCATCCCGAGCCGGGTCTGCGGTTCTTTTCTGTCAGGCAGAACTCTCTCCTTACATCATTATTATTCCGAGGAAAATACAATCTTCTTGTGTCAAACGTACAAGTCTGAACAGCGTCTCGTCCGCCTAAATTCAAATCAGAACATCATGCGCCGTGTGTTCAAAGACAGAACCGCCGCCGTAACATTCCTCCGTCCCCCCTAACGAGCCCTCTCCTCCGATGGACGTGACACGATTGTTCTGTTACACCAAAGATAAAAAGAGCAAAGCATAATGGGAAATGTATCCGGAATATCTTTCGGCTGCTGCGACTCCATAGGTGGGGTTCACTGTGTCCTCGCCGAAAAGGACGGCCATTTTGACTCAAAATTTAGCTGGGATAGCTGAAGTAACTCTGCAGTCTGAGGACCCTATCAAGAGCTTCTTGGACCCTTATAAATGTAACATGTAAGCCTCACCCATGAAGCATTCAACCCACTCAGGATGCCCACTTATGGGTGGGGCTTACCAAGCTTGCCATGAGCTTACATAAGTTGGGCCAAGACAGCCTGAATTGGCCAGGACTGTCTCTGAAAATTGGGGACTGTCGACAGCTGTATGTATGTATTTGTGGCCCCTCAGGGACCCTATAAGCACTGGCAATTTTAGGGAGCAGTTGAGGATTATCATTGGAGCCACAAATGAAGGATGGTTTGAGGAGTAATTTGGCCAACTTGATTTTTCTATGGTGTTGTCCGTGGGGCTTACAAAAATATATAACTAAATGATGTAAGTCCTGCCCCATAACGAGTCAAAAACATCCAAAAAGCAATTAAAGGGGAGATTTATCAAACTGGTGTAAAGGAAAACTTGCCCATAGCAACCAATCAGATCGCACCTTTCATTTTTCAGAATTCCTTTTTAAAATGAAAGGTGAAATCTGATTGGTTGCTCTGGGCAACTAAGCCAATTTTCCTTTACACTAGTTTTGATAAATCTACCGCTAAATCTTAATTTCTGAGGATTTGTTTTGCTCCTTTCTGTAAAATGTGAGGGTTAATATGACGCCCGTTGTTGCAGGTCCCCACGGATGGTCTCGCCATGAGCGCAGCATCCGTGTCCTACACATCTCCATCATGTCTAATTTATACAGAGCTAATTAAGTCCTGGGGACCGTGTGGAAATTGAAGGGTTCGTGGCCCGCCGCCTTCATGGGCCACGTTATGAAATGTGTAAATCAATTATAATAATATCTCGCATATCACCATGGACGGGGATAAAATTAGGAACATGAATGTTTTAGCACCTCAGATTAAAAATCAATCATCTAAATGATCATCTTGTCTCTCGATGGGGAAGGGAGTCAGAGAAGACAAAAGCCGGGCTCCAGGGCCTAATCTGTGACCTTGGGAGAAAAAGGATGAAAAAAGCCTAATAAAAATCACATTAAATTGCTTGCATTATATAAACTTAACTACAAAGGATGCTTCTGAAAGTATGGAAATCAGAGGGAAACAAACTACATAATGGTGGCGGCCATTTTGTAGAATCAAGAAATGATGGGGGAGAGTTATGAAAATGCCTGCTGCCCATAGCAACCAATCACAGCACTACTTTCATTTCTCAGTGGGCTCTTATAAAATGAAACCTGTGCTTTGATTGGTTGCTAGGGGCACCAGGTATCAAAATGGTCTCAGTGAGAAGCGGCCTTGTCGCCCATAGCAACCAATCGCAGTCTCTGTTTAATTTCTCCCGGGTAGGTCTAAAAAATGAAAGATGAACTCTGATTGGTAGCCATGGTTGAACTCTGTAGGCTGAGAGGACTGGTATATTTAAGATTGCGCACTGTACACATTACAAATGACTTTGTATGCAGTCCGTGTCCATATGTCCGCATGTCCGTTCCGCAAAAAAAAAATAGAACATGTCCTATTCTTGCCCGTTTTGTGGACAAGGACATACATTGTTACAATTTATCCACAAAAAAAAACGTATGCAACACGGATGTCATACGTTTTTTTTTTTCTTTTGCAGAGCCATCTTTTGTGGACCGCAAAATACATACGGTCATGTGCATGAGCCCTTACCAACATTTCATTTGGTAAAATCGTGACGTATAAGCCCCACCCCCAAAACAGCCGGACCCGCCTGGAAACAACCACACGTGGGTGGGGTTTGCATTAGCCACGCTCATTCTCAGCCTGGGACTGAGCTAATTTGCCCGGCAAATTTGGGAAAGTGGGCAACTATGGAGAATTCCAGCAGGGTTGTATACGTTGCGACTGTTGGGTCCTGACATGTGTCCAATGAGTCTGCTCCTTTAAGGAGTGCTCCTTTAGGAGGTGTCTCATTCGAGACAACCTACTAATCACTGCAAGATTTATAAGCCTTGGGGATGGCTGACAACCAATATGGGCACCCACCGGAGCTGCCGCAAAGACTTTGCCAGTCAAATCTGCCGAGTTACATAGCGAATCGACTTCTCATCCCCCTATAGCCAGATAACTAGTCAGACCTGCCAGTCAGGAGTCTGGAAAAGATGAGTGACAACCTTTTCCCCATGACACATAAAGGCGGCCATATTGGTTGTCATTCAGTTTTCCCGGATATAGATATCGGCTATCTAGAATTCTTATTGGACGGAAGGGGGTGACCCAAGGGCTTATACTTACCTGTAATTACAGGGAAGAGGGGATTTATCCATGATAAACACCCGGCGAGTTATACTGCAGACTTCATTATACTGTAATAAAATAGACTTGAAGCACAATGACAAGGCACCGCGCAGCCGCCGTATTCCCTGAACAGGTTAACCTCGCGCCGAAACAGATGCGATTGTGCAAAATGCGTTTAGATTGGCCGGGCTTGTACGGCGAATTGTTTCCATAGCTTAATATTCCCAGGGGCCACCCCTTTAATAACATTTTGAAAGAACCTGTTCTCATACCATGCTTGAAGGATCTCCGGCCCCGTCTTCGGCAGAGAATGTCCTGGAAATTTGGCTTAATTCACTCAGAGGCTGATAAAAGAGTTCTCTACTGGGGCCGAGTACCGTTACAATAATAACCCCTCAATCTATTCGCCCGAGGAGGCGCATTTATCAATGACAACCAAAAAAGAAATGGCGCTCTCTCCGGTTTATCTTGATTGATTGACCAGCGGTGCCAGCGGAACAGGGGTGAACCCTCTCAACTTGCTCCCGCCACTTTAAACAGAGCCACAAGGGTTTAGAAATGGCGGTGGAAGGGGAATATAGTGTAATACTAACAGTGCCACACAGTGCCCACATAATAGTGTCGCCATACAGTATAAGCATAACACTGCCATGCAATGGGTGTTAACATGCTAAAATGCTCATATAATATTGCCATAGAGTGCACAGATACTACTGCCACATGCTGCCCATATAACACTGCTAGATAGTTCGCAAATACAACTGATGTAAAGTGTCTGTCCTCCCTAACACAGCCTAAATGATACATCTAAACAGGAAAACGAGATGGTATCATGATGTCCATGTAATATTGCCATATAGTAAGCACTGCAGATAATAGTGCCATACTGTGGCCAAATACAGCCAATATCTATAGTAACATAGCTCAAATAATACATCTGTAAAGGAAAAAGAGATGGTACCATAAGATGCCCATGTAATGCTGCCATGGAGTGAGCAGTACAGATAATAGTGCCATACAGTGGCCAAATACAACCAATATCCCCACTAACACAATCCAAATAAGGCCTCATGCACACGACCGTTGTGTGCATCCGTGGCCGTTGTGCCGTTTTCCGTTTTTTTTTCGCGGACCCATTGACTTTCAACGGGTCCGTGGAAAAAGCGGAAAATGCAAAGTTTGGCAGCCGCATCCGTGATCCGTGTTTCCTGGCCGTGAAAAAAATATGACCTGTCCTATTTTTTTCACGGCCAACGGTTCACGGACCCATTCAAGTCAATGGGTCCGTGAAAAAACACAAATGCACACAAGATTGTCATCCGTGTCCGTGATCCGTGTCTGTGATCCGTGTCCGTTTTTTCCTATCATTTCAATGGCAAACTTGACTTTGATTTTTTTTTTCATTTTTCATGTCCGTGGATCCTCCAAAAATCAAGGAAGACCCACGAACGAAGTCACGGATCACGGACCTACGGACCCCGTTTTTGCGGACCTTAAAAAAAAACGGTCGTGTGCATGACGCCTAACACCTCTAGAAAGGAAAAAGAGATGGTACCATAAGGTACCATTGTAATAATGCCCTAGAGTGTGCAAATAATTGTGTCGTACAGTGCCCTCATAGCACTGCTAGATAATATACTAGAAAAACTAATATAAAGTGTCTATCCTCCCTAACACAGACAAATAATACCTCTAAGGGAAAAAGGGATAGTACCATAACATGCCCACATAATACTGCTAAAAAGTGAACAGATAATAGTGCCATACAGTGACCAAATACAGCCAATATCCTTACTAACACTGCTCAAATAATACATCTATAAAGGAAAAGGGGATGGTACCATAAAATACCCATGTAATTCTGCCCTAGAGTGTGCAAATAATAGTGTCATACAGTGCCCACATAACACTGCTAGATAATACACTGGTAAAACCAACATACAGTGTCTATCCTCCCTATCACAGGCCAAATAGAACCTCTAAAGAAAATCAATGGTACCATGAGGTGCCCAGACAATACTGCCAGAGGGTGCAGATACTAGTGCCATACAGTGCCCATATACTACAAATAAACAAACCAATATAAAGTGCATATTCTACCTAGCACAGCCAAAATAATACCTCTATAATGGGAAAAATAATAGATGCCTACATAACATTGCAATAGAACGCACAGAGAATGGCGCTATACAGTGCCCATATAATCATATCTGACAACTCTCCTGGAACATCCGGGAGACTCATGGAAAAAGTAGAGATCTCCTGGACTACCTGAAGAGCTGGTGAATCTCCCGGGGGCCCACATGAAGGGCTACGTTCTCTCAATGAGTAGCCCTCCATGACATTAACTATATGTGCCTAGTGGGGTAGCAATGCGGTACTGAAAGGGTGTGTGGTCCATCATGAAGGGGCATGGTTTTACAATGCTCTCTTACAATGTGTCACATAAAAACCTCTTCAATAATCATAGGTTTTCTATACGTAGCCAACGCAAGGATCTGCCGGTGCCGAAACACTTTGTAGAGAAGGGCCACAATGAAAATGATCTAAGGGTCATGGTCATCGATCATGTTCCGCCCCCGAAGGGGATAGACTGACTGCACCTAAGAAAAAGGAACTCTCATGGATATACCTTCTAAATAGACTTAAACCAGCCAGATTAAACGTGGAATTTAAAAGCAATGTACACCTTTCAGAAGCAAATTTGTTTATGATTGGATTTTACTTATTTTGGGCTAAAAATAATTTTTCGAATTGGTCTTTATTAAAAATATTGAGCCGTTCTGTCACAAAGGGTTAAAGGGGTTGTCTGAGTAAGGCTACTTTCACACTAGCGTTTTTTTGCGGATCCGTCATGGATCTGCAAAAACGCTTCAGTTACAATAATGCAAACGCATGCAATCCGGTTGTATTATGTCTTCTATAGCCATGACGGATCCGTCTTGAACACCATTGAAAGTCAATAGAGGACGGATCCATTTTCTATTGTGCCAGATTGTGTCAGAGAAAACGGATCCGTCCCCATTGACTTACATTGTGCGCCAGGACGGATCTGTTTGGCTCTGCTTCGTCAGGCGGACAGCAAAATGCTGCAAGCAGCGTTTTGGTGTCCGCCTCCAGAGCGGAATGGAGACTGATCGGAGGCAAACTGATGCATTCTGAGCGGATCCTTTTCCATTCAGAATGCATTAGGGCAAAACTGATCCGTTTTGGACCGCTTGTGAGAGCCCTGAACGGATCTCACAAACGGAAAGCCAAAACGCGATAAAAAAAATAAGGCCACTTTCACACTAGTGTTTTGGCTTTGTATGTTTCACACTAGGCAAATGTAAGGACTTTACAATGCACTTACTTTATCTCCAGTTGCTGCTTTCTCAGATTTGACTGAGGGTCACATGACCTGTGATGTCAGCTTCTCTCCCTGCTCTGATGATGTTTTGTGCACAAGCCTGAGAGACCAGATATGAGTCTGTACACAGATGTCACTGTGCTGGCCACGCCCCGCTTCACTGCCATCTGCTCTTTCCCTGGATTCTTAACCCCTTCAGCTGCACAGACTCAGGGCTGAAGGCTTTACTGAGTAGCTGCAGGCAGTGAGGAGACAAATGCTGGGCACAGGAGCTGACAGGAGTTCTGCAGAGCATTGCACAAGAACAGGTAGAGGGAAGATCCTGTATGTATCAGCAGTGTTATTATACAGCTGGGACTTGTAGTCCTACACATACAACATACTGCTAAAGTCTCCCAGCAGGCAGACATGTCACTCAGGGCAGCACTTGTATTTACTCTCTTTGCAGAGCAGGGGGGAGGGGCAGAGATGTTTTTTTTTAATTGCAGGTAAGCAAAGGGCCAGAAGAGAACCATGGAAATAAGGAAATATATTCTTTTTTGCTGAAAACTTGCTTAGTTTAGTTATATATTGCTGACCATCAGATTTACAGTGCTATATTTTTTTTTCATAACTCGGACAACCCCTTTAACGGTTTGACTAGCTGTGTGAATTGTACTTTTTTACTTTCACTTTGTGCCGGTCATCTTATTATCTAATTTACTAAGAGGTCATAAACATTTATTTAAGACACATTCTTATTAGTAAGATAAGAAGTGAGCTATAATAGGTGTTTATAATGTCAGAGAGCAGAGATAAGGAGCCCGTCAGCTAAGCAGTCTGACGGAGCAGAGAGAAAACTCAGATCCCTCTATTAGAGCATCTCAGCCCTGTACAGAGAAAAGGGCTCCATATTTGTAATAAAGACCAATTCAAAAAATTATTTTTAGTTCAAAATGAGTACAATGCACTAATAAAAAAATGCCCCTAAGGGTGTGTATAGCCTTTGAGGTTAGCCATGTTGTATAGGTGTATTCTCCTTGTGCGCCTCCTTTCCTTTGGTTCGCTCTGCTATATTGTGATACTGTAATATTGTTAGAAATAACTGTACTGATATATGATCCTTTTTTTTTTTCTTTCTCGTGTTTTAGATGCTGTTGATGACGTGGAGTGAGACCCCATGTGCCACTATTCTATTTGCACCATTTTTTTTTTTTCTGACGACTGCATCCACCGACGGTCTGATTAAGCGACGTTATAATTTTTATTTTATTTTTTTTACTTTTCTTTTTCTTTTTCAGTTTCCTTTTTATAAAGGAGCAATAAAAAAAAAAATGGTCTGGAGGACTGTTTGATTAATATATATTTGTGATTATGAGACCCATGATTGGATGACAAGAAGTGGGTAGGTTTCCACCTTCCTGGACACATACGTGTAGCGGCGGGTGGAACCAGCACAATTCCGCACATGGCGAGTAGTGCACGGGAAACATTGTCCCTAGCGAGCAATCGCAGTGCTGCAATTTTCTTAAGGATATATATATTAAACTTTTTACGTAAGACTCTAATACAGGCATGGGAGATTGTTTACAGCTTGGTGCAGTGTTACATAAGACCGCTATAATTGTGCTGTGCCGCTAAATGTCCATTTTTTCCAATGACACACGAAGTCATCGCTGCACGTCCTCATTTGACTGCTGTGAACGGTGGCAGCGTATAATTCAGGAGGGAGCACTACACCAACAACAGCTACAAGCATTCCGTCTGTACAATAACACGTAGCACTTAGGAAGCTTTTAACTCGGTTTTGAGGTCGGGGGAAAAAAATAAGAAAAAAAGAAAGTTTTTCCTTGACTTTTACAACAGGTTGGAGGCATAGTCACAAGCACCAGCAATTAACCTATACTGGGCACAGTGCATATATATAAGTATGCCTCAGCTGCATGATACATCTGGAAAGGATGACTGATATAAACATTAATACATTAACTATACAACATCTATACATTACCTAAATACCGTATTTTTCGCCGTATAAGACGCACCGGCCTATAAGACGCACCTAGGTTTTTGGGGAGGCAAATAAGAAAAAAAATATTTTTAACCAAAAGGTGTGCTATGTGTTTGGTGGGTTTGGAACTAATGGTGGTCTGTGGATGGCACTATTACTGGGGATCTGTGGATGACGGACACTGTTATGGGGGGGATCTGTGGATGACGGATACTGTTATGGGGGGGATCTGTGGATGACGGACACTGTTATGGGGGGATCTGTGGATGCCGGACACTGTTATGGGGGGATCTGTGGATGACGGACACTGTTATGGGGGGGATCTGTGGATGACGGACACTGTTATGGGGGGATCTGTGGATGACGGACACTGTTATGGGGGGATCTGTGGATGACGGACACTGTTATGGGGGGATCTGTGGATGACGGACACTGTTACAGGGGGATCTGTGGATGACGGACACTGTTACAGGGGGATCTGTGGCTGGCACTGTTACAGGGGGGGGGATCTGTGGATGGCACTGTTATACATGTGTCATCCACAGACCCTCCCAGCCCATAACTGTGCCATCCACAGATCCCCCGCCGCTCCAGTATACTAATATAATATGTCTTATTCAATTAATAGTTATTAAATATGCCCCTTTATTCCTAATAGTACCTTAAATCCTAACCGCTTCAGTACAATGCCGGCAGGCAGGCCGGGCGGCCGGCGCGTCACTCAGTGACTATAATACTGCCTCCTATGTACAGGAATATAACTACTATAATACTGCTCCTATGTACAAGAATATAACTGCTATAATACTGCTCCTTTGTACAAGAAACTAACTACTATAATACTGCTCCTATGTACAAGAATATAACTACTATAATACTGCCTCCTATGTACAGGAATATAACTACTATATACTGCCTCCTATGTACAAGAATATAACTACTATAAATACTGCTCCTATGTAAAAGAATATAACTACTATAATACTGCTCCCTATGTACAAGAATATAACTACTATAATACTGCTCCTATGTACAAGAATATAACTTACTATAATACTGCTCCTATGTACAAGAATATACCTACTATAATACTGCTCCTATGTACAGGAATATAACTACTATAATACTGCCTCCTATGTACAAGATATAACTACTATAATACTGCTCCTATGTACAAAGAATATAACTACTATAATACTGCTCCCTATGTACAAGAATATAACTACTATAATACTGCTCCTATGTACAAGAATATAACTACTATAATACTGCTCCTATGTACAAGAATATAACTACTATAATACTGCTCCTATGTACAAGAATATAACTACTATAATACTGCTCCTATGTACAATAATATAACTACTATAATACTGCTCCTATGTACAAGAATATAACTACTATAATACTGCTCCTATGTACAAGAATATAACTACTATAATACTGCTCCTATGTACAAGAATATAACTACTATATACTGCTCCTATGTACAAGAATATAACTACTATAATACTGCTCCTATGTACAGAATATAACTACTATAATACTGCCTCCTATAGTACAAGAATATAACTACTATAATACTGCTTCTATGTACAAGAATATAACTACTATAATACTGCTTCTATGTACAAGATATAACGACTATAATACTGCTCCTATCTACAAGAATATAACTACTATAATACTGCTCCTATGTACAAGAATATAACTACTATAATACTGCTCTATGTACAAGAATATAACTACTATAATACTGCCTCCTATGTACAAGAATATAACTACTATAATACTGCTCCTATGTACAAGAATATAACTACTATAATACTGCTCCTATGTACAAGAATATAACTACTATAATACTGCTCCTATGTACAAGAATATAACTACTATAATACTGCTCCTATGTACAAGATATAACTACTATAATACTGCCTCCTATGTACAAGAATATAACTACTATAATACTGCTCCTATGTACAAGAATATAACTACTATAATACTGCTCCTATGTACAAGAATATAACTACTATAATACTGCTCCTATGTACAAGAATATAACTACTATAATACTGCTCCTATGTACAAGAATATAACTACTATAATACTGCTCCTATGTACAAGAATATAACTACTATAATACTGCTCCTATGTACAAGAATATAACTACTATAATACTGCCTCCTATGTACAAGAATATAACTACTATAATACTGCTCCTATGTACAAGAATATAACTACTATAATACTGCTCCTATGTACAAGATATAACTACTATAATACTGCTCCTATGTACAAGAATATAACTACTATAATACTGCTCCTATGTACAAGAATATAACTACTATAATACTGCTCCTATGTACAAGAATATAACTACTATAATACTGCTCCTATGTACAAGAATATAACTACTATAATACTGCTCCTATGTACAAGAATATAACTACTATAATACTGCTCCTATGTACAAGAATATAACTACTATAATACTACTCCTATGTCAAGAATATAACTACTATAATACTGCTCCTATGTACAAGAATATAACTACTATAATACTGCTCCTATGTACAAGAATATAACTACTATAATACTGCTCCTATGTACAAGAATATAACTACTATAATACTGCCTCCTATGTACAAGAATATAACTACTATAATACTGCTCCTATGTACAAGAATATAACTACTATAATACTGCCTTCCTATGTACAAGAATATAACTACTATACTACTGCTCCTATGTACAAGAATATAACTACTATAATACTGCTCCTATGTACAAGAATATAACTACTATAATACTGCTCCTATGTACAAGAATATAACTACTATAATACTGCTCCTATGTAAGAATATAACTACTATAATACTGCTCCTATGTACAAGAATATAACTACTATAATACTGCTCCTATGTACAAGAATATAACTACTATAATACTGCTACTATGTACAAGAATAGAACTACTATAATACTGCTCCTATGTACAAGAATATAACTACTATAATACTGCTCCGATGTACAAGAATATAACTACTATAATACTGCTCCTATGGTACAAGAATATAACTACTATAATACTCTCTATGTACAAGAATATAACTACTATAATACTGCTCCTAGTATACAAGAATATAATACTATAATACTGCTACCTAGTACAAGAATATAACTACTATAATACTGCCTCCTATGTACAAGAATATACTACTATAATACTGCTCCTATGCTACAAGAATATAACTACTATAATACTGCCTCCTATGTACAAGAATGTAACTACTATATACTGCCTCCTATGTACAAGAATATAACTACTATAATACTGCTCCCTATGTACAAGAATATAACTACTATAATACTGCTCCTATGTACAAGAATAAACCTACTATAATACTGCATCCTATGTACAAGATATAACTACTATATACTGCCTCCTATGTACAAGAATAACTAACTATAATACTATAATACTGCCTCCTAAGTACAAGAATATACTACTATAGTACTGTCCCCTATGTACAAGAATATACCTACTATAATACTGCTCCTATGTACAAGAATATAACTACTATAATACTGCTCCTATGTACAAGAATATAACTATTAGAATACTGCTCCTATGTACAAGAATATAACTGCTATAATACTGCTCCTATGTACAATATAACTACTATAATACTGCTCCTATGTACAAGACTATAACTACTATAATACTGCCTCCTATGTACAAGAATATAACTACTATAATACTGCTTCTATGTACAAGAATATAACTACTATAATACTGCCTCCTATGTACAAGAATATAACTACTATAATACTGCTACTATGTACTCCTTTCCGTATATATACAGGGATCGGCCCCAAGATGGGAGGCCTTATTACTGGTATTACTGTCACTATATCGCACATTTCACTTGTACTGTACTTGAACTGCATTTCACCTGACTTTGCAGAAAAAAAATGGAAATTATTGCATTTTATGACATGCGGCGCTGCCAAGAATCACCCGTCTGGCACTAATAATTCCTGAGCAATAACTGTATGAAATCAGACTGAAGTGATCACGATCGTTAAGACTGAATACATTCTCCTCCCAACATGGCAGACGTCTGGCGGGAGAAATATGGGGTTAATGTGACTTGTGAACGCAGAATATTTTATCTAACGTGGATGGTGACATAGAAGAGTAGGGGCCCGATAGCACGGACCAAGGCAACCCCTATATCTATCTATTTACTGCTCAAACAATGGCCGCACAGGACAAAAAGATATGGAGGTGCACGCCCGTTGGTCCGACACTGACCCAAAATTGCAAAAAGGCTCCAGTATAGACCGGAAACGTCGTGCTTCCAGCATGGGCGAATAAGGTATAGCAATTTTTAAGGTGAGAGCGCTGCCTGGTTTTCTTTTTAGTTTTTTATCTATCTAATATCTATCTATTATCCATCTATTATCTATCATCTATCTATCTATTATCTATCTATCTATCTATCTATCTATCTATCTCATATCTATCTATCATCTATCTATCTATCTATCTATCTATCAGTCTATCTATCTATCTATCTATCTATCTATCTGTCTGTCTATCTATCTATCTATCTATCTATCTGTCTGTCTATCTATCTATCTATCATCTATCTATCTATCTATCATCTATCTATCTATCTATCTATCTATCATCTATCTATCTATCTATCTATCTATCTATCATCTATCTATCTATCTATCTATCTGTCTGTCTATCTATCTATCTATCTATCTATCTGTCTGTCTATCTATCTATCTATCATCTATCTATCTATCTATCATCTATCTATCTATCTATCTATCTATCTATCTATCTATCTATCTATCTATTATCTATCTATCTATCTATCTATCTATCTATCATCTATCATCTATCTATCTATCTATCTATCTATCTATCTATCATCTATCATCTATCTATCTATCTATCTATCTATCTATCATCTATCATCTATCTATCTATCTATCTATCTATCTATCTATCTATCTAATATCTATGTGAGATCCGGATATTACAGGTCCTTCATTAGATCCGTTATTATAGAGCAGGTTCTGATCAGGTAGAAATGTCTGGCTACAAGACATATAACATATGCCATGTCTTACTGGGGCCCACCAGTAAAATTCCCTCTGGGGCCCCCAGTACAGCTACGTGCACACAGTACCTGCCCACACAGCGAGGCGCTACCTGGCGACTGAATATATGGGGGTCTCTGCGGTCCTTGCGGAGGAGTGGACTAGGGGTCCCCAGGGGGGTTACCTGTTCTATGTGGACAAGTCTGAGCCCGAACATCTGCAATCATATACCAGCAGCCGGCTCGACATAAGATCCGAGGATACATGGGCGGGGGGGGGGGGGGGGGGGGCACAGTATAGGCACATAATGACTTATTGGAAAATGCACTGATTTTATAATCCCCGGGGGAGTCCATTAGATTTCATCTCGAGGCCAAAACATTTCTGTTCACACCTGTATTCTGTGAGGGCCGGATCAATATCCATCAGATAACAGATCATTAGGAACCGCGAGGCGGCTTATAATACAATATGTCTCTAGATCTATCTATCTATCTATCTATTATCTATCTATCTCATATCTATCTCCTATCTATCTATCTATCTCATATCTATCTCCTATCTATCTATGCTTCTATATGACTGGTTAATGCCAGATTAGTGGGATTTCCGGATTACCTGCAGGGGGGGGGGGGGGGGTATGCTTATAATGGATCTGTTATGAATTATGATGCGGTCTCGTGGGGCAGTGATTGACAGTCGCTGTGTTCCGGTGAGTGCCCGCATCTCGCACAGGAGGCGTCTCTCAGAATATACCGTGAACACTATATCTATCCACATCACATCTATGCATATATCTATAATATCTATCTATCTATCTATGCTTCCACACTTCTATGGTAGTGAATGGCTGTCAGCTTCCTCCTGCATTACAAGCATGCTTCATACATTACATACACACATATATACTGTAGATATACCGTATATGCTGACACACTGCGCTGTACATACATACAGTACACACATATATACTGTAGATATACCGTATATGCTGACACACTGCGCTGTACACACATACAGTACACACATATATACTGTAGATATACCGTATATGCTGACACACTGCGTTGTACATACATACAGTACACACACATATATACTGTAGATATACTGTATATGCTGACACACTGTGCTGTACATACATACAGTACACACATATATACTGTAGATATACCGTATATGCTGACACACTGCGCTGTACATACAGTACACACATATATACTGTAGATATACCGTATATGCTGACACACTGTGCTGTACATACATACAGTACACACATATATACTGTAGATATACCGTATATGCTGACACACTGCGCTGTACACACATACAGTACACACATATATACTGTAGATATACTGTATATGCTGACACACTGTGCTGTACATACATACAGTACACACATATATACTGTAGATATGCCGTATATGCTGACACACTGTGCTGTACATACATACAGTACACACATATATACTGTAGATATACCGTATATGCTGACACACTGCGCTGTACACACATACAGTACACACATATATACTGTAGATATACTGTATATGCTGACACACTGTGCTGTACATACATACAGTACACACATATATACTGTAGATATACCGTATATGCTGACACACTGCGCTGTACATACATACAGTACACACATATATACTGTAGATATACCGTATATGCTGACACACTGCGCTGTACACACATACAGTACACACATATATACTGTAGATATGCCGTATATGCTGACACACTGTGCTGTACATACATACAGTACACACACATATATACTGTAGATATACCGTATATGCTGACACACTGTGCTGTACATACATACAGTACACACATATATACCGTAGATATAACGTATATACTGACACACTGTGCTGTACATACATACAGTACACACATATATACTGTAGATATACCGTATATACTGACACACTGCGCTGTACATACATACAGTACACATATATACTGTAGATATACCGTATATGCTGACACACTGTGCTGTACATACATACAGTACACACATATATACTGTAGATATACCGTATATGCTGACACACTGCGCTGTACACACATACAGTACACACATATATACTGTAGATATGCCGTATATGCTGACACACTGTGCTGTACATACATACAGTACACACATATATACTGTAGATATACCGTATATGCTGACACACTGCGCTGTACACACATACAGTACACACATATATACTGTAGATATACCGTATATACTGACACACTGCGCTGTACACACATACAGTACACACACATATATACTGTAGATATACCGTATATGCTGACACACTGTGCTGTACATACATACAGTACACACATATATACTGTAGATATACCGTATATGCTGACACACTGCGCTGTACATACATACAGTACACATATATACTGTAGATATTCCGTATATGCTGACACACTGCGCTGTACATACATACAGTACACACATATATACTGTAGATATACCGTATATGCTGACACACTGCGCTGTACATACATACAGTACACACATATATACTGTAGATATACCGTATATGCTGACACACTGCGCTGTACACACATACAGTACACACACATATATACTGTAGATATACCGTATATGCTGACACACTGCGCTGTACAT
This sequence comes from Bufo gargarizans, assembly GCF_014858855.1. NCBI lineage: Eukaryota > Metazoa > Chordata > Amphibia > Anura > Bufonidae > Bufo > Bufo gargarizans. Next base: position 183,337,847 of record NC_058087.1, on the reverse strand, counting down.
ACATACAGTACACACATATATACTGTAGATATACCGTATATGCTGACACACTGTGCTGTACATACATACAGTACACACACATATATACTGTAGATATACTGTATATGCTGACACACTGCGCTGTACATACATACAGTACACACATATATACTGTAGATATGCCGTATATGCTGACACACTGCGCTGTACATACATACAGTACACACATATATACTGTAGATATGCCGTATATGCTGACACACTGCTGTACATACATACAGTACACATATATATACTGTAGATATGCCGTATATGCTGACACACTGTGCTGTACATACATACAGTACACACATATATACTGTAGATATACCGTATATGCTGACACACTGTGCTGTACATACATACAGTACACATATATATACTGTAGATATGCCGTATATGCTGACACACTGCTGTACATACATACAGTACACACACATATATACTGTAGATATACCGTATATGCTGACACACTGTGCTGTACATACATACAGTACACACATATATACCGTAGATATAACGTATATACTGACACACTGCGCTGTACATACATACAGTACACATATATATACTGTAGATATACCGTATATGCTGACACACTGTGCTGTACATACATACAGTACACACATATATACCGTAGATATAACGTATATACTGACACACTGTGCTGTACATACATACAGTACACACACATATATACTGTAGATATACCGTATATACTGACACACTGTGCTGTTCATACATACAGTACACACATATATACCGTAGATATAACGTATATACTGACACACTGCGCTGTACACACATACAGTACACACATATATACTGTAGATATACTGTATATGCTGACACACTGCGCTGTACATACAGTACACATATATATACTGTAGATATACCGTATATGCTGACACACTGCGCTGTACACACATACAGTACACACATATATACTGTAGATATACCGTATATACTGACACACTGCGCTGTACATACATACAGTACACACACATATATACCGTAGATATACCGTATATGCTGACACACTGCGCTGTACATACAGTACACATATATATACTGTAGATATACCGTATATGCTGACCACACTGCGCTGTACACACATACAGTACACACATATATACTGTAGATATACCGTATATGCTGACACACTGTGCTGTACATACATACAGTACACACATATATACTGTAGATATACCGTATATGCTGACACACTGCGCTGTACACACATACAGTACACACATATATACTGTAGATATACCGTATATGCTGACACACTGTGCTGTACATACATACAGTACACACACATATATACTGTAGATATACTGTATATGCTGACACACTGCGCTGTACATACATACAGTACACACATATATACTGTAGATATACCGTATATGCTGACACACTGCGCTGTACACACATACAGTACACACATATATACTGTAGATATACCGTATATGCTGACACACTGCGCTGTACATACATACAGTACACACATATATACTGTAGATATACCGTATATGCTGACACACTGCGCTGTACACACATACAGTACACACACATATATACCGTAGATATACCGTATATGCTGACACACTGCGCTGTACATACATACAGTACACACACATATATACTGTAGATATGCCGTATATGCTGACACACTGCTGTACATACATACAGTACACACATATATACTGTAGATATACCGTATATGCTGACACACTGCGCTGTACATACATACAGTACACACATATATACTGTAGATATACCGTATATGCTGACACACTGCGTTGTACATACATACAGTACACACACATATATACTGTAGATATACCGTATATACTGACACACTGTGCTGTACACACATACAGTACACACACATATATACTGTAGATATACTGTATATGCTGACACACTGTGCTGTACATACATACAGTACACATATATACTGTAGATATACCGTATATGCTGACACACTGCGCTGTACACACATACAGTACACACATATATACCGTAGATATAATGTATATACTGACACACTGCGCTGTACATACATACAGTACACACACATATATACTGTAGATATACTGTATATGCTGACACACTGTGCTGTACATACATACAGTACACATATATACTGTAGATATACCGTATATGCTGACACACTGCGCTGTACACACATACAGTACACACACATATATACTGTAGATTACTGTATATGCTGACACACTGTGCTGTACATACATACAGTACAACATATATACTGTAGATATACCGTATATGCTGACACACTGCGCTGTACACACATACAGTACACACATATATACCGTAGATATAATGTCTATACTGACCACACTGCGCTGTACATACATACAGTACACACATATATACTGTAGATATACGATATGCTGACACACTGTGCTGTACATACATACAGTACACATATATACCGTAGATATAACGTATATACTGACACACTGCGCTGTACACTACATACAGTACACACATATATACTGTAGATATACCGTATACTGACACACTGCGCTGTACATACATACAGTACACATATATACTGTAGATATACCGTATATGCTGACACACTGCTGTACATACATACAGTACACACATATACTGTGATATACCGTATATGGACACACTGCGCTGTACATACATACAGTACACACATATATACTGTAGATATACCGTATATGCTGACACACTGTGCTGTACATACATACAGTACACACACATATATACTGTAGATATACCGTATATGCTGACACACTGCGCTGTACATACATACAGTACACACATATATGTAGATATAACCGTATATGCTGACACACTGCGCTGTACATACATACAGTACACATATATACTGTAGATATACCGTATATGCTGACACACTGCGCTGTACACATACAGTACAAATATACTGTAGATATACCGTATACTGACACACTGGCTGTACATACATACAGTACACATATATACTGTAGATATACCGTATATGCTGACACACTGCGCTGTACATACAGTACACATATATACTGTAGATATACCGTATATGCTGACACACTGTGCTGTACATACATACAGTACACACATATATACTGTAGATATACCTGTATATGCTGACACACTGCGCTGTACATACATACAGTACACACATATACTGTAGATATACCGTATATGCTGACACACTGCGCTGTACATACATAAACCACATATATACTGTAGATATACCGTATATGCTGACACACGCTGTACATACATACAGTACACACATATATGTAGATATGTATATGCTGACACACTGCGCTGTACACATACAGTACACACATATACTGTAGATATACCGTATATGCTGCACACTGCGCTGTACATACAGTACACACACATATATACCGTAGATATACCGTATATGCTGACACACTGCGCTGTACATACATACAGTACACACACATATATACTGTAGATATACTGTATATGCTGACACACTGTGCTGTACATACAGTACACACACATATATACGTAGATATAACGTATATACTGACACACTGTGCTGTACATACATACAGTACACACATATATACCGTAGATATAACGTATATACTGACACACTGTGCTGTACATACATACAGTACACACATATATACTGTAGATATACCGTATATGCTGACACACTGTGCTGTACATACATACAGTACACACACATATATACTGTAGATATACTGTATATGCTGACACACTGTGCTGTACATACACTACACACACATATATACTGTAGATATACCGTATATGCTGACACACTGCGCTGTACATACATACAGTACACACATATATACTGTAGATATACCGTATATGCTGACACACTGCGCTGTACACACATACAGTACACACATATATACTGTAGATATACCGTATATGCTGACACACTGCGTACATACATACAGTACACACATATATACTGTAGATATACGTATATGCTGACACACTGCGCTGTACATACATACAGTACACACATATACTGTAGATATACCGTATATGCTGACACACTGCGCTGTACACATACAGTACACACATATATACTGTAGATATACGTATATGCTGACACACTGCTGTACATACATACAGACAACATATATACTGTAGATATCCTATATGCTGACACACTGCTGTACATACATACAGTACACACACATATATACTGTAGATATACGTATATGCTGACACACTGCGCTGTACATACATACAGTACACACATATATACTGTAGATATACCGTATATGTGACACACTGTGCTGTACATACATACAGTACACACATATATACGTAGATAAAGTATATGCTGACACACTGCGCTGTACATACATACAGTACACACATATATACGTAGAGATACGTATACTGACACACATGTGCTGTACATAACATACAGTACACACATATATACCGTAGATATACCGTATATGCTGACACACTGTGCTGTACATACATACAGTACACACATATATACCGTAGATATTAACCGTATATACTGACACACTGTGCTGTACATACATACAGTACACACATATATACCGTAGATATAACGTATATACTGACACACTGTGCTGTACATTACATACGTACACACATATATACCGTAGATTACCGTATATGCTGACACACTGCGCTGTACATACATACAGTACACACATATATACCGTAGATATAACGTATATACTGACACACTGCGCTGTACATACATACAGTACACATATATATACTGTAGATATACCGTATATGCTGACACACTGCGCTGTACATACATACAGTACACACATATATACTGTAGATATACCGTATATACTGACACACTGTGCTGTACATACATACAGTACCACATATATACCGTAGATATAACGTATTATACTTACACACTGCGCTGTACATACATACAGTACACATATATATACTGTAGATATACCGTATATGCTGACACACTGTGCGCTGTACATACATACAGTACACATATATACTGTAGATATACCGTATATGCTGACACACTGCGCTGACATACATACAGTACACATATATATACTGTAGATATACCGTATATGCTGACACACTGCTGTACATACATACAGTACACATATATATACTGTAGATATACCGTATATGCTGACACACTGCTGTACATACATACAGTACACAACTATATACTAGATATACCGTATATGCTGACACACTGGCTGTACAACATACAGTACACACATATATACTGTAGATATACCGTATATGCTGACACACTGCGCTGTACATACATACAGTACACACATATACTGTAGATATACCGTATACTGACACACTGTGCTGTACATACATACAGTACACACATATATACTGTAGATATACCGTATATGCTGACACACTGCGCTGTACATACAGTACACACATAATACTGTAGATATACCGTATATGCTGACACACTGCGCTGTACATACATACAGTACCACAATATATAGATATACCGTATATGCTGACACACTGCGCTGTACACACATACAGTACACACATATATACTGTAGATATACCGTATATGCTGACACACTGTGCTGTACATACATACAGTACACACACATATATACTGTAGATATACCGTATATCTGTGACACACTGCGCTGTACATACATACAGTACACACTATAACTGTAGATATACCGTATATGCTGACACACTGCGCTGTACATACATACAGTACACACATATACTGTAGATATAGTATATGCTGACACACTGCGCTGTAAACACATACACACATATATACTGTAGATACCGTATATGCTGACACACTGCTGTACATACAGTACACACACATATATACTGTAGTATACGTATATGCTGACACATGCTGTCCATACATACAGTACACACATATATACGTAGATATACCGTATATGCTGACACACTGCGCTGTACACATACAGTACACACACATATATACTGTAGATATACCGTATATGCTGACACACTGCGCTGTACACATACAGTACACACTATATACTGTAGATATACCGTATATGCTGACCACTGCGTATACATACAGTACACACATATATACTGTAGATATACGTATATGCTGACACACTGCTGTACATACATACAGTACACACATATATACTGTAGATATACCGTATATGCTGACACACTGCGCTGTACATACAACAGACACATATTACTGTAGATATACCGTATATGTGACCACTGTGCTGACATACATACAGTACACACACATATATACTGTAGATATACTGTATATGCTGACACACTGCGCTGTACATACATACAGTACACAACATATATACTGTAGATATACGTATACTGACACACTGCGCTGTACATACATACAGTACACACACATATATACGTAGATATACCGTATATCTGACACACTGCGCTGTACATACATTACAGTACACACATATATCTGTAGATATACCGTATATGATTGACACACTGCGCTGTACATACATACAGTACCCACCACATATATACTGTAGATAACGTATATGCTGACACACTGTGCGCTGTACATACATACAGTACACACATATCTACTGTAGATATACCGTATATGCTGACACACTGCGCATTGGACACCTACATACAGTACACACTATATACTGTAGATATACCGGTATATGCTGACACCTGTGCTGTACATACATACAGTACACACCATATATACGTAGATATACCGTATATGCTGACACACTGCGCTGTACACACATACAGTACACAAATATATACTGTAGATATACCGTATATGCTGACACACTGGCTGTAACTACATACAGTACACACATATATACTGTAGCTATACCGTATATACTGACACACTGTGCTGTACATACATACCGTACACATCTATACGGTAGATATACCGTATATGCTGACCCACTGCGCTGTACATACAGTACACATATATACTGTAGATATACCGTATATGCTGACACACTGTGCTGTACATACATACAGTACACAATATACTGTAGATATACCGTATATGCTGACACACTGCTTTACGTACTACAGTACACACACATATATACTGTAGATATACCGTATATGCTGACACACTGCGCTGTACATACACGTACACACACATATACTGTAGATATACGATATGCTGACACACTGTGCTGTACATACAGTACACAACATATATACTGTAGATATACGTATATGCTGACACACTGCGCTGTACATACATACAGTACACACATATATACTGTAGATATACCGTATATGCTGACACACTGCGCTGTACACACATACAGTACACACATATATACCGTAGATATACCGTATATGCTGACACACTGCGCTGTACATACATACAGTACACACATATATACTGTAGATATACCGTATATGCTGACACACTGCGCTGTACACATACAGTACACATATATACTGTAGATATACGTAATGCTGACACACTGCGCTGTACACATACAGTACACACATATACTGTAGAGATATACCGTATATGCTGACACACTGTGCTGTACATACATACAGTACACACATATATACTGTAGATATACCGTATATGCTGACACTGTGCTGTACACATACAGTACACACATATATACTGTAGATATACCGTATATGCTGACACTGCGCTGTACATACATACAGTACACACATATATACGTAGATATACCGTATATGCTGACACACTGCGCTGTACATACAGTACACACACATTATACGTAGATATACCGTATATGCTGACACCTGCTGTACATACAGTACACACATATACTGTAGATATACGTATATGCTGACACACTGCGCTGTACATACAGTACACACACATATATACTGTAGATATACCGTATATGCTGACACACTGCGCTGTACACACATACAGTACCACACTATATACTGTAGATATACGTATGCTGACACACTGCGTGTACATACATACAGTACACACATATATACTGTAGATATACCGTATATGCTGACACACTGTGCTGTACAACATACAGTACACACATATATACTGTAGATATATGTATAGCTGACACACTGCGCTGTACAACATACAGTACACATATATATGAGATATACCGTATATGCTGACACACTGCGCTGTACATACATACAGTACACACATATATACGTAGATAATTATATATGCTGACACACTGTGCTGTACATACAACAGTACACACATATATACGTAGATATAGTATATGCTGACACACGTGCTGTACATACATACAGTACACACATATATACTGTAGATATACCGTATACTGACACACTGCGCTGTACACATACAGTACACACA